>NC_092334.1:657406250-658863125 GCF_046630445.1 Rutidosis leptorrhynchoides | reverse complement strand
GAATCAGATCTTATAGATTTCCAAGATTTTCTTTAAATCCCTTGAATTCCGGAATTCAACCGAGACAACGTCAAAAGTTAAGACGAAACTTTATTTATTCATTTCACTCTTTTGTGATAATTTCATTCGTGCTCTTCGAATAATCGAATTGTTTTATCCATATTACTCAATGATGATAAAACTCTATTTATCAACTCAGATTAGTCATGAAAACATTTTTATTGTTAGCCATGACCACCTCACTCAAATTTCGGGACGAAATTTCTTTAACGGGTAGGTACTGTGACGACACGAAAATTTCCGACCAAATTTAAACTTGATCTTTATATGTTTCCGGCACGATAAGTAAAGTCTGTTATAGTAAGTCTCAAATTTTTTGAACTATTTACATGGAATCAATTACCCTTTGACCTTTCTCGACGATTCACGAACGACAATTGGTAAATAAATACATATGTATTTAAAGATATATATATATATATATATATATATATATATATATATATATATATATATATATATATATATATATAATAATAATAATAATAATAATAATAATTTGAAACATTTATTTTGCTATATTATTATTAATATTACTAATATTATGATTGAGATTATTAAAATTATTATAAGTATGGTCATTTTTATTAAGATATAACTTATTATTATTATCCCTAATGTTGTTATTATTATTATTATTATTATAAATATTAGTATTTACATTATTATTAATAAATATCATTATTCTTATTATTTTTATTATGATTATTTTTATTACTATTACTATTGTAATTAACATTAACATTATTATTATTATAATTATTAATTATTAATATTAAATATAATATAAATAAATATAAACAGATAAAAGGTACATAATCGGTTATCCATCTATATCCGTTTCATTTTCTTTTTGATCTTCTCGTGATTGTATGTTCCCCATAATGCCACTACAAAACACTCCAATATGTTCAAATACTCTTGAATTATTTACTCTACCTAATGCAAGAAGGATATTGTGTTATATGTTTTCTGTCTCAATCGTATATCATATACGTGCATCAATCATTCAAATATTATTACATGATTACTATTTTCCTTTTGACTAATTGATTCATTCATGTATCGATTATCTATACATATATAATATACATAGACATTTACATATAATGCATTACATAATATCACAAATATCTATCTCCATAATCCCATCCACACCTCATATCGACCTAGCCACTCTTCTCAACCGGGAACCACCTCTGCAACAGTTGAACCACCAAACAAACATAACTTCCGTTAACGTTCGACTGATATTTCGGCTTGAATTAACCCAATTACCTTTGAACTGGATCACCATCGACTTTCATCATCTTTGAACACCTTGATCACCTTCCGGTAACTATTCAAATCACCACCCATGACCACTTCATTACCTCAACCATCGACCACTCCCACACTGCTGTTTCTTTTTCTGTTTTAATTCGACAACAACTAGTAAACTTCCTGTTCATTTCTACTAGGGTCGTGTTCAATATTATTTCTTTCCTCTCGTTAAATCGCAAATATCTCAATCATCTCACCCACGAGCACACCATAACAACTACAAATCCTTGATGGTTACTGCTATTAAACGTAAGTTTCCTTGTCCTTGTCTTACTGCAAATAACCGAATGCCAAACACCCTCTCCCTCTTCTATTTGGAGCTGAAAACGATAAGGATGGCTGTTAAAGATAACGTGATTGATGAAGAAGAGTGACGTTAAATTGTGAATTATTACTACCTCCCTAGTTGCTTTCATATACTATTAAAGTATAACCCCCTTGATAATTATTAAAGCAAGTTGGTACAGCTAATACATATAGAAGTTATCTGGCCGACAACTACTAAACCAAGTAGATGTAATTGATGCGGTTTTTATATTTCTTTTAGTTGTTTGTAAGGCCAATCCCTAATAACCACTCGTGACTATATTACTTCTGATTATGTATTTAAATCAAATCCATCCCAAACTTCTATTACAACCTATTACTTCATTTCACTGTTAATCAGACGAGTGGAGATAAACTTCAATAAGATGGGCCGTGATTTCATTTCTCTTTATTAGGCCGAAATTCATTAGTTTATTGGGCTTCCATAAATTCAAATTCTATTTGGGCTGAAAACTAGTATATGTTATTGTTTTGGCTGAATAGATGATAATGTGATAGATTAGGATTACGAATTTGATAATTATGTTATGATCGTGAAAATGATATGAGGACAATGATGTTTATGATAGCGATGATGGAAACAAATCACGATGAGGTCACTGTGATGATACCGGGTATTAAAGTGATGATTTTATTGTTTAAGTGTTTTAATCGGATGGAATATTAGAAGCACAATAAAGTTAAAGAAACTGAATCCTATGAACTAACTTTTGGGCCGATTATTTTGCTGTTGGATCAGATTGTTGTTGGGTCACTTACGTTCTAATGGGCTTGTCACTTGAACTAACTAAATTACTAATGGATAACGAGATAAATAAAATTAAGAATGGATATAAAACAGAAAAGCAGCCGGCGGTTGGGTGGTTCGTGGGTGTTGTCGGGTATGCGAGAGGTCGCGGGTTCAATTCTCTTCAGTGGCGAAATATTTTTAAAGTTTTCTTCAAAGGTTGTAATCTTCATTTTATTTTATTTTATCATCATTATTATTATAATTAGTATTATTATAATTAGTATTGTTGTTATTATGACCATTATTATTTATTGTTATTATTATTATTATTATTATTATTATCATAATCATTATTAATATTAAGATTAGTATTATTATTATTGTTATTGTTAATATTATTATTATTATTACTAAGTAGTACGAACATTAATTGTTAGTGTTATTATTATTACTAATACAAGTATTAGCTATTGTTTTTTTACATAACCCTAGTTACAAGTATTATAGTCATTAGTATTATTATTATAATTATTATCATCATTAATATTAATATTAGATTTTTATTACTACTATTATAAGTATTAAGAATTGGTTACGAATATAATGAAAACTATGTGTCATATTATAAAAGATTATAAAATGTGTAAGTTTTAGAACATGAATGTAAAGTTAATAGATGTGTTACGAAGATTCTTTTCATAAAAAGGCGATCAATAATCATAGGTTATAATTTGAATTTGAACATGAAAAATAATTATGATATAAGAATAATCATGGTTATGAACTTTTAAACGAAGTATTATTATTATTATTATTATCATTATAACTAAATAGATAGATATATTATAATTACTATTAGTGACAAACACATAATATATATATATATATATATATATATATATATATATATATATATATATATATATATATATATATATATATATATAACCTATATAATACATATAACATAACAAAAATCAATATTTTCATATACAAAAAGAATATATGAGACATATATATTATTAATATAAAAAGGATATGATTAATAAATTATATATAAATAAACTTATTCGATTGCAGTTAAGTGTATTAATAAATATCCAAATGATATAGGTTCGTGAATCTGAGACCAACCCTGCATTGTTCAATATAGCCATATGTATTTTTACTACAAAATACATTAGGTGAGTTCATTTTCTCCCTTTTACTCATTACATTTTTGGGCTGAGAATACATGCAATGTTTAAATAAATGTTTTTGCAATATTTATATGCGTGAGTTCATTTGATTCCCTCTTACTCTTTAATTTTGGGACTGAGAATACATGCGCTGTTTTTACAACTGCTTTATTAAATGTTTTCAAATATATTTTGAACTGCGAATACATTAAATGCTTTTATAAATGTTTGACGAGATAGACACAAGCAAAACATTCCTCGAATGAATTATTATGCAGACAGAAGTTCTGCGGATTATTATTGAATTATGTGGACATGATAATTGCCACCATTGAATTATGTGGACATGATAATTGCCACCATTGAATTATGTGGACATGATAATTGCCACCAATTGAAGTGAATGTTATGTATCGAGAGAATGATTTTTTATACACAGGTTATGTGTATGATATTTTGTACACGAGATATGTGTACGGTTACTAAGATTTATGAAAAATGGTTGCGTACACGAGAAAGGTGAAATGTCCCGTTCTTATTGATTAAAAACATTCCATATTAATTGATTTCGTTGCGAGGTTTTGACCTCTATATGAGACGTTTTTCAAAGACTGCATTCATTTTTAAAACAAACCATAATCTTTATTTCATAAATAAAGATTTAAAAAGCTTTACGTAGATTATCAAATAATGATAATCTAAAATATCATGTTTACACACGACCATTACATAATGGTGTATAATACAAATATGTTACATAGAAATCAGTTTCTTGAATGCAGTTTTTTTACACAATATCATACAAACATGGACTCCAAATCTTGTCCTTATTTTAGTATGCAACAGCGGAAGCTCTTAGTATTCACCTGAGAATAAACATGCTTTAAACGTCAACAAAAATGTTGTTGAGTTATAGGTTTAACCTATATATATCAAATCGTAACAATAGACCACAAGATTTCATATTTCCATTTCTCATAATCATAAGTCCCATGCATAGAGACAAAAATATCATTCATATGGATTGAACACCTGGTAACCGACATTCACAATATGCATATAAGAATATCCCCATCATTCCGGGATCCTCCTTCGGACATGATATAAATTTTGAAGTACTAAAGCATCCGGTACTTTGGATGGGGCTTGTTGGGCCCGATAGATCTATCTTTAGGATTCGCGTCAATTAGGGTGTCTGTTCCCTAATTCTTAGATTACCAAACTTAATAAAAAGGGGCATATTCGATTTCGATAATTCAACCATAGAATGTAGTTTCACGTACTTGTGTCTATTTTGTAAATCATTTATAAAACCTGCATGTATTCTCATCCCAAAAATATTAGATTTTAAAAGTGGGACTATAACTCACTTTCACAGATTTTTACTTCGTCGGGAAGTAAGACTTGGCCACTGGTTGATTCACGAACCTATAACAATATATACATATATATCAAAGTATGTTCAAAATATATTTACAACACTTTTAATATATTTTGATGTTTTAAGTTTATTAAGTCAGCTGTCCTCGTTAGTAACCTACAACTAGTTGTCCACAGTTAGATGTACAGAAATAAATCGATAAATATTATCTTGAATCAATCCACGACCCAGTGTATACGTATCTCATTATTGATCACAACTCAAACTATATATATTTTGGAATCAACCTCAACCCTGTATAGCTAACTCCAACATTCACATATAGAGTGTCTATGGTTGTTCCGAAATATATATAGATGTGTCGACATGATAGGTCGAAACATTGTATACGTGTCTATGGTATCTCAAGATTACATAATATACAATACAAGTTGATTAAGTTATGGTTGGAATAGATTTGTTACCATTTTTCACGTAGCTAAAATGAGAAAAATTATCCAATCTTGTTTTACCCATAACTTCTTCATTTTAAATCCGTTTTGAGTGAATCAAATTGCTATGGTTTCATATTGAACTCTATTTTATGAATCTAAACAGAAAAAGTATAGGTTTATAGTCAGAAAAATAAGTTACAAGTCGTTTTTGTAAAGGTAGTCATTTCAGTCGAAAGAACGACGTCTAGATGACCATTTTAGAAAACATACTTCCACTTTGAGTTTAACCATAATTTTTGGATATAGTTTCATGTTCATAATAAAAATCATTTTCTCAGAATAACAACTTTTAAATCAAAGTTTATCATAGTTTTTAATTAACTAACCCAAAACAGCCCGCGGTGTTACTACGACGGCGTAAATCCGGTTTTACGGTGTTTTTCGTGTTTCCAGGTTTTAAATCATTAAGTTAGCATATCATATAGATATAGAACATGTGTTTAGTTGATTTTAAAATTCAAGTTAGAAGGATTAACTTTTATTTGCGAACAAGTTTAGAATTAACTAAACTATGTTCTAGTGATTACAAGTTTAAACCTTCGAATAAGATAGCTTTATATGTATGAATCGAATGATGTTATGAACATCATTACTACCTTAAGTTCCTTGGATAAACCTACTAGAAAATAGAAAAATGGATCTAGCTTTAACGGATCCTTGGATGGCTCGAAGTTCTTGAAGCAGAATCATGACACGAAAACAAGTTCAAGTAAGATCATCACTTGAAATAAGATTGTTATAGTTATAGAAATTGAACCAAAGTTTGAATATGATTATTACCTTGTATTAGAATGATAACCTACTGTAAGAAACAAAGATTTCTTGAGGTTGGATGATCACCTTACAAGATTGGAAGTGAGCTAGCAAACTTGAAAGTATTCTTGATTTTATGTAACTAGAACTTGTAGAATATATGAAGAACACTTAGAACTTGAAGATAGAACTTGAGAAAGATCAATTAGATGAAGAAAATTGAAGAATGAAAGTGTTTGTAGGTGTTTTTGGTCGTTGGTGTATGGATTAGATATAAAGGATATGTAATTTTGTTTTCATGTAAATAAGTCATGAATGATTACTCATATTTTTGTAATTTTATGAGATATTTCATGCTAGTTGCCAAATTATGGTTCCCACATGTGTTAGGTGACTCACATGGGCTGCTAAGAGCTGATCATTGGAGTGTATATACCAATAGTACATACATCTAAAAGCTGTGTATTGTACGAGTACGAATACGGGTGCATACGAGTAGAATTGTTGATGAAACTGAATGAGGATGTAATTGTAAGCATTTTTGTTAAGTAGAAGTATTTTGATAAGTGTATTAAAGTCTTTCAAAAGTGTATAAATACATATTAAAACACTACATGTATATACATTTTAACTGAGTCGTTAAGTCATCGTTAGTCGTTACATGTAAGTGTTGTATTGAAACCTTTAGGTTAACGATCTTGTTAAATGTTGTTAACCCAATGTTTATAATATCAAATGAGATTTTAAATTATTATATTATCATATATGAATATCTCTTAATATGATATATATACATTAAATGTCTTTACAACGATAATCGTTACATATATGTCTCGTTTAAAAATCATTAAGTTAGTAGTCTTGTTTTTACATATGTAGTTCATTGTTAATATACTTAATGATATTTTTACTTATCATAGTATCATGTTAACTATACATATATATATCCATATATATGTCATCATATAGTTTTTACAAGTTTTAACGTTCGTGAATCACCGGTCAACTTGGGTGGTCAATTGTCTATATGAAACATATTTCAATTAATCAAGTCTTAACAAGTTTATTGCTTAACATGTTGGAAACATTTAATCATGTAAATATCAATCTCAATTAATATATATAAACATGGAAAAGTTCGGGTCACTACAAAAGGTGTACTGTATTTAATATATATCGCATGTACATTACAGGTGGGTATAGGATTCGGGCCCATTTGTACCATGCAGGATTTAAATCTTGTGGTCTATCAAAATGATGAATTTTATTTTTTTATGATAAACTTATGAACTCACCAACCTTTTGGTTGAAACTTTAAAGCATGTTTATTCTCAGGTATGAAAGAAATCTTCCGTTGTGCATTTGCTCATATTACATGGAGTCGTTCATGGCATATAGAGGTCAGAACCTCGCAAAGAGACCAACTGTTGAAGACTTCGTCTAGATGGATTAGGACGGGTCACTACATGTATCACATCCAATAATAACAGTAAGCCCTACACTAAATGAAGCGCAAGCTTCGGTAGGCAAGAGAGCTGAAAGCATGGATGGTAAAAATACCAATCAGCCCATCCAACCTAATCAGGATTTAACAATAAATCCTACCCAGCAAGATGCTTCGGCATCTGAGGAAGTAAAGTCTTCCTCTGCAGTAAAGTCTGCGATGACTCAATCGATTGAAGAAACTCAATCATTGAAGTCCAGAACGGCCGAAGGGGAATCGAAAAATCTTGAAAAGGCACCCTACATATCGGCTGGAAATTCTCTTGTGCCTCAACGTACAACATGGTCTGGAGGTCCGGCTTATCTTGATGAAGGAGATCTGCTGCGTCCCATGGAAACGAATCTACCTGACAATCCTTCGGGATATTTATCAAACTTCCAGCAGACTGTTCCTTTGGTTCAAGAAATTGATCCATTGGTCCAAACCACTTCTCTTCCGGATTCTGAATCTCAAGGTCTGAAGGATGAGTCTTTAACTGAAAGAGATGTGTGATATGAAGGTTTTTCGTATGCCCGAGAGATATATTTAATTAATGTGGCTAATATGTTATGATCCAAGTCGGGTCATACCCAATAACAAGCTTACCGACACTTTACAAATATTTAATCTTAACGGTTGGATCGTTAAATAAATACGTGACACTTGGATATTAGAAAATCGGTTTTCTAAAATAATATCACTTGAGATAAATTATTTGGATAATTTATATATAATTGTTTATAAGTTTTAAATGATTATATTGTGTTATATTTTATAAAAAGGTTTATAAAACATGAAAGTAACATATATATATATATATATATATATATATATATATATATATATATATATATATATATATATATATATATATATATATATATATATATATATAACATGTTTATATACATTAAAACATTGTTATAAAAAAAATATAAGTGGCAGATTTTGGGGACTCTAAGGGAGCATCTCATGCTTGTATTTTGTTACTTTTGAGATCACAACACTTAATAAAAATGCTAGTCTCAAAACCATGCATTTTGACTCAAGTGAGAGGGTGATAATACACATAAAATTGGCAACTAAAATTCTGCTTCAGCACTATATGCTGGTCGAACTGTTTTGAGTAAAAAGGAGAGTTCTTTGCTTGCTATTTTATTACATTCAAGTGTCTAAAGTCCTAACAAAATAAAGAAGGTGTTGGTGATTGAAAGCTTGGGGTATTACTTGCTTGAGGCTTCAAGTTAGAAGCTCATTTTTGCATCATCTTCATCATCATTTCTGCTGTCCAAATTCATCCCTCAACTAGCTTGAGGAGGTACATATATCTTCTCTACTTGTTATATTTGTAAGCATTTATCCAAGACTTGATATTATCATGGGATTTAACTTAATTGCTTAACATGTTAACATGAATCATAATGCTTCCGCTTACTTTAACTCTATTTAATTTATATAATGATCAAGTTAACTATGAGAATATGATGTTTTGAAACTTGTTAAATTCCATCAATGGTATCTAGAGCCGAGGTCTATGGATTATGCTTCTTATATGATCTTTAAACCCACTAAATTTGCATTCTAAGTACATGCATGAAAATGGAATGCCAAAATTTTTCGGGTTTGGGAGGGTTGTTAAAGTTGGCCGATTTCTAAGGGGTTCCAAAAGGGTTTGGAACTTGCAAATTGGTCATATTTGGTTGTATGTTGTTGTTCACAATCAAACCAAGACCTTGTGTTTGAATGGATATTTGTTTGGTTGATTTATTATTTTGATATGGTTGTAATATTCATTTAATTTGGTTTGTAAAATTAATTATTCATTTGGTATGTAATATTAATTTTGGTTATGTAATTTATTTTATATTTGGTATGTAAAATAGATTAGGCTGTATTTTCATTTTTTAGAAAAAATGTATTAGGATATATTTTGTAAAAAATGAAGATGCAAGATGATGACTTGAAGAACACAAGAAGGAGCATTTGGATGCAAGATTAAGTGGGAGATTTAAAATCTTCTACTTTGTGTTATAACCCCTTAACCGGTGACATTTGTTTTTGACTAAACAAATGTCTACCAAAATGGCTTGATTGTGAACACATTAGTTTTGCATGCATGGTTGTATATTGTGTTTGTATGTTTGGTTACTACAAGTTAATCACAAGTTAACAACAAACAAAATGACAATTTAATTGGTTAAATTATACATTATTTATGACATGCAAAATGACGATTTAATTAGTTAAATTAAAAATGGCAAAAGGACATTAATAAATGGTTATTAAGAACACTAAAAGGATTATAATAAATGGTTATTGAATCACATATATAAACTGGTTTATATCAAGTAATTGGCTAAATTACAAGACATGAAAATGGTTTTTCATAAGTACCATACACTAAGGGCCCGTTTACTTTCTTTCTGATTAAGTTCTATATGGGTATAGATGGCAATATGGGTAAGAATGACTATATGCAGTAATCACTGAATCAATTATATTGTTTACTTTTTGTGCTGAATAAAAAGTCTGAATGATGAAAATTACTATTTTAACCCTAAGTTAAAGAAAATTCATTTTCTTTTTATTCAAATTCATTGAAACACACATTTCTAAGCACAAAATATACAGACACAAAATTTTAAGAACATAACCGACAACACAATTAACTTCATATTAGCTAAAACCCAAATCAAATCTCAAACTATTAACAAAATTTCATATAAAAATGCACAATTCCATTCAGGTATCTCACTCATTAACCTCACCCATGACTAGCAGTTCCTATTAAGAATCAAAACCCATGACCACATGTAATTCTCTGGAGTTTCAGTAATTAGCTGACATCCCCGTGCTCGACCTATCCATGAAGGTTTTTCAGAAATAAATTTGTTAATCGTGTATGTTACATGACCACGTTCATGAAGGTTTGACTTTATTTTTCGTTCTCCAAATCAGATTGCGAAAGTTTGATGAATTTGTAAGTTGAAACAAAAAAGAAAAAATGGATGAAGAAATAATAAGAAGATGAAAGAGAAAGAATAAATGGTACAGGGCACTCTTGGAAATAAAGTTGTCTATATGGGGACAAGTAACCTTTTGTTGGTGACCCATAAATTCATCTGGTCATCAATTTCATTAATTTATGACAAAAGTAAACAGGTTTGTGGATGACTGAATAAGGACTTTCCTTAACTCAGCCCATTAAGTCATAAATAAACAGGCCCTAAATGCATGTTGGTGTATGGCATAAAAGTTTTCTTAAACTAGAAATAATGGAAACTTAAAATCCCTTCAATTAACAAGGTAAACAAGTTGAACGCCATCCTTTTGTGCAACACTTAAAAATATTAGGGAACTCATAATAGGATAAAGGTCACCTAACCATTATGAGCAAACTAATATGATTGAGGTAAATTTCGCACACTTGTGGGATAAAGGTCACCTAACCACTTGTATGTTAAATTTACACGTTTACGCAAGTAGGACGACTTGATTTGGGAATCATGAACTTAGGGTCACCGAAGCATGAGGAACAAATAGGCGTTGATGGGATAAATATGCCATGCAAAAGGATTGCATGATCCCATAACTTAGAAGTTGAAAAAGGATTGCAATTGTCATATAATGACTACCTAGCTAAATCAAATGACGGGATAAAGGTCACCTAACCGAAATTTGGTTTACCGTTGGATTCTAAAATTTAATAAATATCAATTGGATTTAAAGGGTATTGATTGTTAAATTAAAATTAATACTTAAACAACTTTGTTAAATTTTGTAGATGGTCGCCAATAACAACAACATTCCAAACACACCTATCAACTTTAACAACCTATCGTTGAGGTTAATCCTCGAAAAAGAAAAACTCAACCATACGAACTTCATGGATTGGTTTCGCAATCTAAGAATTGTCCTCAAACTAGAGGATAGGGCGTATGTGTTGGAAGACCCCATTCCCGATCAACCGGACGAGGATGATACGGAAGGCATGGCTTATTGGGAGAAATATTGCACCGATTCGGTGCAAGTTTCTTGCCTCATGCTTGGGACTATGATACCCAAACTCCAAAAGGATTTTGAGCATCATAGTTCATATGACATGATCACACAGTTGAAGGAGATGTTCCTTCAACAAGCTCGTGTCGAGCGCTTCGAAATGGTTCGAGCGCTTCATGCATTTCGGATGGACGACTCCCAATCCGTTTCATCGTATGTACTTAAGATGAAAAGCCTAATTAATTAAGCAAACCGTCTAAATTGCAACGTGTCTAATGAATTAGCCACGGACCTTATTCTCAACTCATTGTCAAAAAGGTTTGACACATTTGTAATAAATTACAACATGAATGGTTGGGATAAAAGCATTGGCGAATTACATGCCATGCTTAAGACGGCAGAAGCAAGCATGGGTAAAAGGGCTTCACCCGTGTTTACGATCAATGAAGGCGGGTCCAAAAACAATAACACTTCTAAGCCGAAGGCAGCTAAGAGGAAAGGACCCGCCTACCAAGGCAAGGGTAAGGGAAAACGAAATATGGTTACCCCAACCAATTAGAACAAAAAGCAAAAGGTTGCCCGTAAAGCTCACCTCAAGGAAGATCTGTGCTTTGGTTGCGGTGAGATGGGTCACTGGAAACGCAACTACCCGATCTACCTTAAGGAGTTGAAAGAAAAGAGGGATGCAGGGCAAACCTCAGGTAATGTATATATGGTATACATTGAGCTTAGTATTACTTCTTCTAATACATGGGTATTAGACACAGGATGTGGAACTCACATTTGCAATTCTATGCAGGGGTTCAAAAGAAGTAGACAAGAAGCGGGAACATCAAGTCTCTTCATGGGAAATGGAGCTAAGGTGCAAGTAGTAGCTCAAGGAGACTTTATTTTGAAGCTTCCAAGTGGTTTGGAGCTTATGTTGAAAAATGTTTTGTATGCACCCGATTTATCTCGAAACATTATTTCTGTATCCCGCTTGAAACAATGTGGTTTTGATCTTAATTTCATTAATGATGACATCCATGTTTCTTTAGATAATGTGTTCTATTTCAAGGCTTCGCCTTCGAATGGTATTTATGAATTGGTTCATGATGACACATAATACAATAGCTCAATGTTCCATGCAAACACCAAGAAACTCAAAAAGGATTTGAGTGATTCCTACTTATGGCATTGTTGCCTTAGTCACATAAACAAGAATCGAATGCATACACTTCAAAAGAATGGACTTTTGAAATCAAATGAACTAGACTCGTTTGATGTATGTGAATCTTGTTTACAAGGCAAAATGACTAAAGCACCTTTCAAAGGGACCTATGAAAGGGCTAAGGACTTATTGGGATTAATACATTCGGATGTATGTAGACCCTTTAAGCCCATGATTAGGAAAGGTGAAAGATTCTTCGTCACTTTCATTGATGACTTCAGTCGTTTCGGATATGTCTACTTGTTAAGACACAAGGACGAAACTTTTGAAGCATTCAAAGAGTATCAAAACGAAGTACAAAATCAACTCAACAAGACAATCAAGGTACTTCGTACCGATAGAGGAGGTGAATACCTAAGCGATGCTTTCCAAGATCATCTTAAAGGTTGTGGGATTATCTCGCAGCTCACTCCTCCTGGAACACCCCAACTAAATGGAGTTTCCAAAAGG
Source organism: Rutidosis leptorrhynchoides (assembly GCF_046630445.1). Lineage (NCBI taxonomy): Eukaryota > Viridiplantae > Streptophyta > Magnoliopsida > Asterales > Asteraceae > Rutidosis > Rutidosis leptorrhynchoides. The sequence continues at coordinate 658,849,737 of NC_092334.1, read as the reverse complement.
AGGAACCGAACCCTAATGGATATGGTTTCTATCTATGATGGCAAGAAGCTCGTTACCTCTATCATTTTGGGGTTATTGTCTATGCTCCGTGGTTCGTATTTTAAATATGGCCCCAACCAAGAAAGTGGAACGAACTCCTCATGAGATATGGTTTGGAAAACCTCCATCTCTATCATACTTAAAAGTATAGGGATGTGAAGCTTATCCTAAGCGTTACGTCCCCAATAAGTTGAATGCTCGATCCACGAAGTGTATCTTCATAGGATATCCCAAGGATGATATGGGATACTATTTCTATGATCCAACCGAGCAAAATGTATTTGTTGCTCGAAAGGCTGAATTCCATGAAACTAAGTTCCTAATGGAAGGAAATAGTGAAAGGAAGATAGATCTTGAAGAGGTTCAAGATCAAGTAAATGATACACAATTGGTTGATACTAGCACTCAACATGAAAATGTTGAGAATGATCAAATGGATGATCAAAATACACAAGACGTTCGCAAATCTGGTAGGATTAGTAATCCTCCTAAGAGATATGGGTTTCTCATGGATGGCTGCTATGTGGTTGATTTGGATGAACCAACAAACTACCAAGATACTTTATCAAGGATTGCTAAAGATAAATGGCAGGAAGCCATGAACGCTGAGATGCAATCCATGTATGACAACCAAGTTTGAGAACTTGTTGCGCAACCTCCTGGCTCCAGGATAGTTAATTGTAAATGGCTTTTCAAAATGAAAACCGACATACATGGAAACCTGGATACATATAAAGCTAGACTTGTAGCAAAAGGTTTCACTCAAACTCAAGGGGTTGACTATGATGAAACTTTTTCGCCTGTGGCAATGCTAAAGTCTATTAGGATATTACTTGCCATTGCTGCTCATTATGATTATGAAATATGGTAAATGGATGTCAAGACCGCTTTCCTAAATGGACATCTTGAGGAAGATGTCTGTATGGTTCAGCCTGAAGGTTTTGTTGATCCGAAATATCCTAAAAAGGTATGCAAGTTAAAGAAGTCAATCTACAGATTGAAACAAGCATCTAGAATGTGGAATCATCGTTTTAATGAGGAAGCCAAGAAATTGGGCTTCATTAAAAATGGTGATGAAGCTTGTGTATACAAGAAAGCTAGTGGGAGCACAATCATGTTCCTTGTACTATATGTGGATGATATATTGTTATTTGGAAATGATATTCCGGCAATGCAAGGTGTTAAAACTTGGCTAAGTAAATGCTTCTCCATTAAGGATCTTGGAGAAGCACAATACATTTTGGGGATTGGGATCTACAGGGATAGATCCAAGAAACTGATAGGTTTGAATCAAAGTGCATACATTGAGAAGATCTTGAAAAGGTTCAAGATGGAGAAATCTAAGAAAGGTTTGGTACCTATTCAAAAGGGAACACTTCTCAGTTCATCTCAGTGCCCCACCACGAAAGATGAATAGGAGAGAATGAAGAAAGTCCCATATGCGTCTGCCATTGGGTCAATCATGTTTTCAATGATATGCACTAGACCGGATGTGTCATGCGCTCTTAGCCTGACAAGTAGATACCAGAATAACCCAGGAAACAGTCATTGGATTGCTGTCAAAAGTATATTGAAATACCTTAGAAGGACTAAGGATATGTTTCTGATATATGGGTCTGGTGAGGAGGAACTCGCTGTAAAAGGTTACGTGGATGCGAGTTTCCAAACTGATAGAGATGATTCTCGATCACAATCCGGTTATGTCTTCACATTAAATGGAGGTGCAGTCTCTTGGAAGAGTTCAAAACAGGATGTTGTTGCTTTATCCACTACAGAGTAAGAGTACATCGCCGCATCATTGGCAGCTCAGGAAGCTGCATGGATGAAGAAATTCATCGACGACTTAGGAGTAGTCCCTTCCATTCAGGACCCTCTTGAGATCTTTTGTGATAACGAGGGTGCGATTGCTCAAATCAAGGAACCTCGTGCTCACCAAAAGACCCGTCACATTGAGCGGAGATTCAACTACATAAGGGATGAAGTTGAAAATGGAAATACATGTATTCGCAAAGTTCACACAGATCTTAATATAGCGGATCCTCTCACGAAGCTCTTGCATGGATCAAAACATGCAGGACATGTTTGAGCATTAGGGCTTCGATATTCTAGTGATTGGTCATGATCTGTTTTAAGTATTGTAACGGAATGAAATTGTTCAAACTCATTAATATAATTATGGTATTAATTTATTTTGAGTTATGTTCCTATTTTGCATATTTTATCCATGAATAAGTAATTATTCTAAATTCCATAGTCGATCACATTTGTGGGAACAAATGTGAGGTTTAGACTATTATGAACTTGGATTGGTACACATTCACGGGATGAATGTGGGGTAAGGTTGCAACCAAGGTTAATAGATATTTGTGGGATACAAATATTGGAAGACCCGCCCTCAAGATCTACTAAATGGAGCCTTTGTGGTTGATCACATGAAGTCTTGAGTAAAGGCGAATATCATTGTATCCTCTGACCTGAGATACATATTGGGTTCAGATATTTACCAAGTATTGTGCCTTGATTCTTTCCTTCGCTATTCTGAAATATGGTAGTTCATGAGGAAGAGCTCAGGTATAATGCAAGGTATATATTTAAAACGTATGTAGTCAAGATGGAATGTGTCCCTCTTATTCGTTGAGAGTCAGATGTCTAAGGCCTGATAAAGTTAAATCTAAAAGAGAGTGATCACTCTGTGTTTCTTAGATTTAAAATAACATCTAGGACGAAAGGAAATAATGAAAGATTCGCCTATTCATATTCGAGATGGGAACTCGAAATGGATGATGTTATTGAATGGCGCATAGTCATAACATATTGGGGGTGATGGACGGTCGTTAGGTGGTATCCGTCACTTGCATTAATTTCTTATGTTTCTCGTGCAAGTGGGAGATTGAAGGTTTTTCGTATGCCTGAGAGACATATTTAATTAATGTGGCTAATATGTTATGATCCAAGTCGGGTCATACCCAATAACAAGCTTACCGACACTCTACAAGTATTTAGTCTTAACGGTTGGATCGTTAAATAAATACGCAACACTTGGATCTTAGAAAATCGGTTTTCTAAAATAATATCACTTGAGATAAATTATTTGGATAATTTATATATAATTGTTTATAAGTTTTAAATGATTATATTGTGTTATATTTTATAAAAAGGTTTATAAAATATGAAAGTAACAAAACAAATACATGTTTTATATATATATATATATATATATATATATATATATATATATATATATATATATATATATATATATATATATATATATATATATATATATATATATATATATATATATATATATATAACATGTTTATATACATTAAAACATTGTTATAAAAAAATATAAGTGGTAGATTTTGGGGACTCCAAGGGAGCATCTCATGCTTGTATTTTGTTACTTTTGAGATCACAACACTTAATAAAAATGCTAGTCTCAAAACCATGCATTTTGACTCAAGTGAGAGGGTGATAATACACATAAAATTGGCAACTAAAATTCTGCTTCAGCACTATATGCTGGCCGAACTATTTTGAGTAAAAAGGAGAGTTCTTTGCTTGCTATTTTATTACATTCAAGTGTCTAAAGTCCTAACAAAATAAAGAAGGTGTTGGTGATTGAAAGCTTGGGGTATTACTTGCTTGAGGCTTCAAGTTAGAAGCTCATTTTTGCATCATCTTCATCATCATTTCTGCTGTCCAAATTCAGCCCTCAACTAGCTTGAGGAGGTACACATATCTTCTCTACTTGTTATATTTGTAAGCATTTATCCAAGACTTGATATTATCATGGGATTTAACTTAATTGCTTAACATGTTAACATGAATCATAATGCTTCCGCTTGCTTTAACTCTATTTAATTTATATAATGATCAAGTTAACTATGAGAATATGATGTTTTGAAACTTGTTAAATTCCATAATGATGTGCAAAACGTGGTATATGAATTGTTATATGAAATAGTATGGAAAAATACCGATTAAAGATTGTTACACACTAACGGGCAGTGTACCCGATCGTGTAGTAGTATAAATAATGGTTTAGTTCCTTGTATCGTTCCAAGGACAGTTGTATTAGTCAAACTAGAATTATAAACTATATTGTGATTAACTAAGTAAATGAAACTTAAAGGTACAAGATATTATGTTTTTGTGGCTATTTAACGATTTAGCCAAATCAGAGAAGATTAAAAGTAAAAACAATATTTTTGGTCTTTTAAGTTTATATAATGAAAACAAGTGCAAAGAAAACAAATAAGATAGTTTGATTAAAATCAAAGATACGAAATGTTCATCTAGATATTTTACCCTCAGTTTTGGATGTAAGTTATATAGTTAAGACCCGATTGAATGAATATGTGTGTAAGTTACCTAATAGATTTACCAAGAGTTCTCTTAGTAAACACGCAAACTCGATTACAAGATCAAGGGTTCTCTTTTTTTCTATAGTTCTCTTGTTTGTAACCAAATAACTATGATATATATGCTAATCACCCGAATCGACTTTCCAAGAGTTCTCTTTAGCAAGTACTCAAACTAGAATTACTAAGTGGAGGGTTCCCTATCACCTAGACCTTTTCGTTTGTGACTAGTTGATTAGCTAGATCAAAGACTTGAATACCAATTGTCTTTGCGTTCGCTCTACACAATTCATCCCTATATCGTCTAATCTTTTTGATCTAATTTACCCCCTTGGTCCGGTTTAGTAAACAATCAATCTAAGACAAGTTGATTGTAAATCAATATGATACATCAACAAGAGTTCTCTTTATCAACAACATATCAATTAACTAGATAGAAATGATTTGACATCAATAAGCATGGTTCTTTAATTCAAGCTTTAATCTATCACACATAATACATTCAATCAATAAGATTACATCCAATACCTCAGTTATTAATCTAGACAAACATTATAGAGTTTAGCCAACAATCATATTAACAAACAAAATAGCAATCAATTGATAAGTAGAATTCATTGTTAAGAACAAGAAATCAACCTAATAAAGAATGAATCTTGGATGGAGAAGGATTGGTTTCTTGATTCTTGGATGTTAGATCACTTGCAAGAGCTTGGTGTTGTCCAATTTTGCTCCTAAAATCGTCTTCTAACTCCTCTGGTTCGTATCTGCTCGTATCCCTCTCAATTATTTGGTTTTAAAGTAGTTAAAGTTGGTCAAAAAGCAAAAGTAGGCTGAAACCTACTTCTGGACGGCGTCCAAGATATTGGACGGCGTCCAGTTCTAAAGGCCTGGACGGCGTCCAGATTTCTGGACGGCGTCCAGTTGTGAAGGGCTGGACGGCGTCCAGAAATCTGGACGGCGTCCAGTTGTGCTGAATTTCACTGTCTCATTTTTGTCTCGTTTTTTCCAAATCTCCCTTCATTTGGACGGCGTCCCAATCATTTTGGACGGCGTCCAACATATCTGCAGCCTCGTTTTATCGTTTTAGAGCGCTAATTTGACCATAACTTGTATCGGAATCAACTATGATGAAATCACAACTTATAGAACGGTTATAATTCACCAAAACTCTTTATAAACCACTTTTCGATACACTTTTCATACCTTTGTGTATTACTTGTAGAAACCGCCTTAACGATCCTTGATTCGAGAGTATTTTACACGATATTGCGAGATATATATATATGATGTATTTGAGCAATATCAAAACACCCCACACTTAAACCTTGCTTGTCCTCAAGCAATTCATTCTTACAAAGTAGAAAACTATCAAACACATTTACACAATATAGAGTACACACATCACGCAAGTCACACAAAACACATGAAACACACACATTTATTTAAAACGCAAACTCACGCTATATGAAACACACGCTTTAAGTATAACACATCTTTATTGTAATCATACTCACGCTATATACACAATGAGAACACACACACATTTTTGGGAGTTTTAGAGCTAAGTATCCAAAAACTTTGATCCTACGGAAATCAGGACCTTATGAAAACGTTTTATGTTTTTGAAAATATAATGCTAGTTTTTACACTAGGTACGTTTTCCGATTTTTTGTCGGATTTTCTGAATTTTGGAAAATGAGTGCGGGTTTCCCGCTATTGGTCAAGCCAATCCCTTCCACAGTACCTAACATCGCTAGATGTTGGTAAGAAAATAATGCGTTTAGGAGGATACACATTACGTCCAAATATCATCGATAATCATGAGGTAATCATCTGATTCGTTAAGTCAACCATAAAGATTGAGGTTCATCAGGCTTAAAAGCTGATATCTTACCTTTCCGAAGGTTATCCACTGGGAATCTGATCAATCACTGACATTTTGTGTATCATGGTGCGCTTCCCATTTGGCCAGCAAATCTCCCTCATTGAGATAAGCTTTGACTACCAGTTTCCCTGTTTGACGTTGAGGCCTGGTAGATTTCCAGTCGATTTTAGCAATGAATTTTTAAGATTTTTCGTCACCCTACAACTGGTCTGGACTACAACTTCTGAAACAAATCATCAAGTGTGTCGTTCGGAAGACTTTACATCCTTGAGGATGGAATGGATACATCCTATGGGTAATAATAAAGTGGTCGGACGCAACATTGTCCTTGTTAGGAGAAACAATGAGGATCGTCCTGTTTTAGATTTCGATCGGGTGCGAGTTCCGGTTTCTGATCACGCTATGCAATCACCGCTCTCTCACGGTTTACACTTGATGTCAAAGCAGAGGGGTATAAAATACTATTAATTTTTACAAGGAAATACTATTAAATACGATACAATTTTACACAAGATATTTATTTATTTATAGAATGGATATACTTAAACCTTGCTACAACACTTATAGGCAGTGTACCTAATCGTACAGTAGTGTAGTTTTTAGTAAGTCCGGTTCGTTCCACAGGAAAATCTTTAAACAAAGCTCAACGCTATATTAGTTTACTTTTATAAAAATACAAATATATATATAAGTAATATTATTATTATAAAGGGGGGTTTTTACCGTTTAATGACCGGTTTGTCGATTTTAAAACTTTAGTCGCAGTTAAAACTTAATGTAAAATATTAAATAAATAAAAGACTTAAATTAAAACTTAAAGTAAATAACGATAATGAAATTGCGAATAATAAAAGTGCGATAAAATAAACTTGCGATAATTAAAAAGTACGATAATTAAAAGTGCGATTAAATAACAAAAAATAAAAGTGCGATAATTAGAAGTGCAATTAAATATAAAATAAAGGAAATTAAATATGAAATAAAAGAATTATGCTTATTTAAACTTCCGTAATCATGATGTTTGACGTGTTGATTTTAGTTTTATGCCCATGGGTTAATTGTCCTTTGTCCTGGATTATTTAATCTGTCCGTCTGGTTTTTGTCCATAACAGTCCATCAGTCATAAATATAAAGTGCGAGTGTCCTCGTCAAATTATTATTATACCCGAAGTTAAATATTCCAACTAATTGGGGATTCGAATTGTAACAAGGTTTTAATACTTTGTTTAATGAATACACCAGGTTATCGACTGTGTGTAAACCTAGGTTTTACTACTTTGTTAACAATTACACCAATTACCCTTGAATGTAATTTCACCCCTGTTTTAATTATTCTAGTGGCTATTAATCCATTCCCGTGTCCGGTTAAATGAACGATTATTCGTACATATAAATACCCCGCCCATCGTGTCCGATTGAGTGTATATGGTAATTTATAGGGACACCCAATTGTAAATCTTTATATTAACATTAACAAACTATCATTTAGTTAAACAAATATAAAGCCCATTAATAGCCCATAGTCTAATTTCCACAAGGGTCGTTCTTTTGTCCAAACCCCAATTATGGTACAAAGCCCAATTACCCAATTTTAGTAATTAGCCCAACATCATGATTACTTCGTTTTAAATAAGCATAATAATAACTTAGCTACGAGACATTAATATAAAAAGGTTGAACATAACTTACAATGATTAAAAATAGCGTAGCGTTACACGGACAGAATTTCGACTTACACCCTTACAACATTCGCTAACATACCCTTATTATTAGAATTATAATTAAAATTAAAATTAAAATATAAATTATATATATATATATATATATCGTATAGATAGAGAGATGGATATATTTGGTGGTTTTTTCGATCAGAATTCGTTTGCTTTTATAGGAAGTTTCTGAAATTGGGGCTCCGCGACTCGCGGCCCTTTTGGCCTTCAAACTCCGCGAGTCGCGGAGATTGAAATTACAGCTCACATCTTTTGGAGTCTTTCTTGCCGACGGATTTTATATATAAATATAAAATATAAATAATAAATATAATTATTTATATATTATATTATATTCTTTTGCATAGTAGACTTGTAATTTTTAGTCCGTTGCGTCGAGCGTTAAGAGTTGACTCTGGTCCCGGTTCCGGATTTTCGAACGTCCTTGCGTACAATTTTATATTTTGTACTTTGCGTTTTGAATCTTGTACTCTTGTAATTTCGAGACGTTTCTTATCAATAATTGGAACCTTTTTGATTGTCTTTTGTACTTTTGAGCTTTTTGGTCGTTTGCGTCTTCAATTCGTCGAATCTGTCTTTTGTCTTCACCTTTTATTATTTAAACGAATATCACTTGTAAATAGAACAATTGCAACTAAAAGCTTGTCTTTCTTGAGGAATAATGCTATGAAATATATGTTCGTTTTTAGCCTTATCAAATATTCCCACACTTGAGAGTTGCTTGTCCTCAAGCAATATCGTCTTGAAATACTAGAATCACTTCTTTATTCTTCACACTTTGTACATCAGTGATTTCTATACGGCGGTATAAACAATGGTAGTAACGATATGGTTTACAGTCCCACATGACTATAAAAATTTAGATCCATTAAGGAAATTGGATCTTTATGAAAAAATTTGATCTTTTGAAAATTAAATCTAGTTTTTACCCTAGATAAGTTTTCCGGAATAACCCTTTACCGGTGTTTGCAAAATATTTTTGTGGGTTTGGTGGGTTTCAGATTTGAAAATTTTAGCTCAAAACTTGTGGTTTTGTGTCACCCACTTGCTAACCTTGTATTTGGAAAGCAACACGTCCAGTTTACTTGTCCCGTATATTACCTTTCGGTAAACTACCGTCCGGTTGAAAGGAAAGCGTTGAACAAGCAACTGTTAAGGCAATGTCCCGTGACATGCTTTTGATTATAGTCTATAACGTGTCGGACGCAATTACTATCCTTGGTAGGAGCAATAGTAAAGCTCACCCTTATAATTTTTCGGTATGGCACAAGGTCCTGTATTTGACCATGCTATGCAACCACCGTTCTTACGGTTGACACCCGATTTAGTTCAGGTGACCTAATGAATTCCAGGTGAATTCCTAGGATTTTACGTTCAATGGTAATGAACGCATTGAAAATAGGGTTTTCAGAAAACAATTCGGTTTGTAATTTTGATCAAAATATTTTCTCGTTTAAGCTCGAGTTTAGATATCATCGAATTCCATGAGTTTGTAATTCTCAATCTTTAAGGTCAATCTCTAGGATTGAGTAATATCAGTCTTAAAAGCTGATTTTTAATCTTTAAGGAGATTATCCTTTCTGGAGATCTGATTCATTAGTCTTATCAAGCTAATTTGCACGGTGCCCCCCCATTGTACGAGATAAATCCTTCTCATGGTTAGGATAAATCTGACCACTTGGCGACCCTGTTTAATGCTGAGGTCCGTGGATTTCCTGCTGATTTTAGTGATGACTTTTCTAGATTTTTCGTCAACCTACAGCTGGTCTGGACGACAACTTCATGACCTAAATCAAGAAGCGCGTTTCTTTTTCGGAAGACTTTACTTTCTTTTAATGATGGAATTGATTCATCATGTAGATCCATCTCTTCTTTTCTTTCATCGGGTAAAACAGTTTAGTTTAGTCCAAAGCAAAAGTATTTTCAGTTATTTGTTACAGATATATGTGACATATGTTTAAAATAACTTGGTAAATTTTCCCACACTTGGCTTTTTATTTTTCTTTTTATCGTCCTCTATTCCATTTTAAATGAATTTTGACATTTTAGTTTGTTTCTTAATTTATGTCCTTTCCGAGGTAACAATAATTTCGGTGTTAAAACCTAGTTTTATCGTTCATAAATATGTATAAACATGATTTTGAATTCATTTAATTGAAAATTAATCATGTAATTTTACTAGAATTGGGTAGTCAGTATATAAGACTAGGGCTGTTCTTTTTTTATCAGAGAGCACTAGATTCTAATACAACTACTGCTTTACTAGTATTTTTAATGGTAACCAAGTGTATAAAGTAAAAAAAAAATTTAAAATCCGAAAGAATTTAACCCCTTCCCACACTTAAGATCTTGCAATGCCCTCATTTGCAAGAAATCAGTAACAATTTAAATTATTGAGGGTGATTAGTGTGAAAATGATTAAATTTTACCAAAGTTTCCAAATATATTGGCGTTTGTTTGCTGAATGATAAATGGTGCACATCATTTGTTCATTCCGTCTTGTTGTTATTTCACATATATTTTGCATCTTGTCGTCAAAATTAGTTGCTTTTGCTGAACTTAATGCCAGTCTTTGAAAATGCGTTGTTTTACCCTGTTGTGTACATAAGATAAACTTGCAAACATATATACATATTTTTGAAGTTTGGTATATTACCCCACATTCAAAAATTATTAAAATCTAAGAATAAAAGTTAGATAATTATAAAAATGATTACAATATTAACAAAAGTATTAAACGTATCAATAATTACAAATTACAAAATAATAAAAAAAAATAATAAGTAAACTAAGGATGATATTGGTACCAATAGGGGTTCCAGGCATAACCATAAGTGCTATAGAATGCTTCGGCAGGGTCATACGTAGGATATGGTGGCTGCATCTCTATAGACCAAGGAGGGAAGATGGGTTTCGGTGTAGGAATATAGTTTCTACCTATATGTTGGCAATGAGCTATGATCTGGTTCTGATGAACTTGCCAATCTTCAAATGCTCTCTGTCTAGCATTTTCGTATTCCTGAGAAGCTATAAACCTATGCATTTCTTGCATCTCATTCCCCCCTCCTACATTACCTTGCTGCTGGTTTCTCTCCATCTGTGGATGTCTACCATGGTATCGAACTGCGGCGTTATTTCGCCTCTTCAAAAATTTCGCACCATGGTATACATTTAAACCTATAGTATCGCGGGGTTCCGGCTCTTCTAGTAATAATCCCCCCCGACTTATATCCACACCGAGATATTCACCAATCAAAGTAATAAAAATACCACCTCCTATTATGCTATGTGGTCGCATCCCCCGAACCATAGCTGATAAATAATAACCCACACAATATGGTATACTTACAGCGCTTTGTGGGTCTCGAATACACATATGGTAAAACAAATCTTGTTCATTTACCTTTTCTTTGTTTTTACCCCTTTGTGTAATCGAATTAGCTAAAAACCTATGTATCACTCTTAATTCGGCTCTATCTATATCCAAATAAGAGTAATTTCCCCCTTTGAAACGGTGATGGCTTGTCATTTGACTCCACACACCGTGTGTATCAAAATTTTCATCTATCTTTCTACCATTTAGTATTAATCCTCTACAATCGGCAGACGCTAACTCCTCAGGCGTATATATACGTAAAGCCTGAGCCATGTCCAGTAAAGACATGTGGCGCATCGAACCGCCTAACAAAAATCTAATAAAAGTACGATCGGTTAAACTAGCTACCCGATCATTCAACTCTATACTACATAACAATTCTTCACACCATACTTTATATACAGGTCTACGTATGGTGAATAAATGTACCCAGTCATTAAAAGAAGAATTACCATACCTCTGTACAAGTAATTCCCTAATTGGCCCGGCCAATTCTACAGCTTCTAAGGGTCCCCATTCTATGACCCTCGGTACCTCAACAACCTTAGAATGAAGAGTATGCAAACCCCGTTGATATTTTGGATAATCTATCCAAAGTCTGTCAAATCTCAGGTTCGGGTGCAACTCTTCCAAGTGCATATCGGAAAAGGTCATGACTGGATGAGGTATATCCTGCTTGTAGTAGTTATCCACCTCCTGTTGTTCCAAATTCTCAGCAGGAGCATTGCGGGCTTGGGATGAAGATTCACCCCTTTCATTCTGCAAAACACATCAAACACAATTTTTTGTGCATCCAAATATGCATTAGTGTCAGCAAAATCATCAATCAAAATAATTACAATGACATTATCAATTTATATCAAACTTAAGCTCATTTTCACATTTTTATCAAATCTACACTTTTTCAAATAAGCATATACGAAAATGTTCGCCAAGTTCATAAGCATTCAATTCAAATAACATGTCAAAATAATCATTACTAGCAATTAAACAAGTCTCAAATGGCATTATCTTTCAAAAATCAAGTTCATGAATTTTAGACTTGAAAAAGTCCACTTTAATTCTCAAAATCATGTTTAGGCTCAAAGTTTGGATCATTTAACTACCTAGACATGTTACACTACTCAATTTAGCAACAATTCATGACAAAAATCGGCCATAACCTGTTTATATCAAAAAGCCCCAAATTTGCTCAAGAACACAAACCCTAGATTACTCAAAATTTGAAGTTTAAGGCTTCTAATCATGTTAAACAGCATCAATCTAGGTTATACAAGCATAATACATAAACAATTTAAGCCTAATTACACTAAAAAGCATCAAAATTAAATTGGGGAAAAATTTGCTCAAGAACACCAAATTTCGGATTAAATGGTGTTTAGGTGTAGAAATTTACCGTTTTTCTTGAGTAATTCTTAGATAGCATCCTTCTCAACATGATTTTAGCAAAAAATTTGGTGATTAACGGTTAAAAATTGGGATTTTTGGGGGTGTTTTTCGGGTGCAGTTTTCGCTGTATTTTTGAGTTTTTGGGTTGGGGACTGAAACTGATCGTTCAGCTCTTTATTTTTTTCTGTAATCCGGCCCTCCCGCGAGTCGCGGCGAAATACACTCCAAACTCCGCGACTCGCGGAGTTTTTTTTTTTTTTTTTTTTTTATAATCATTAACTTATTAAAACAATTAAGTAATTAATTTTAAAATTTTGTTTCCCTTGTTATTTAGGTCGAGGTCGTTTCGGATCGATGTCCTAGTCCGTCCTTCGACAAAATTTTAAAATTTGTCTTTTTGTAGCGATTGTTTTAAAAGCTAAGATTTTTGGGTTTTTTAATGTTTTTGGCATACTCTAATTCAATAAGATTAAAAATAATGATAATAAAAGCTCTCGTCCCTCCCTCGGGTAAAGCAATTTCGGTTCAAAGACCTAGTCTTCAACTTACGACGAATTTTAAAAATCATATTCTTAACTTAATGAGATAAAGTAAATTTTTGTTTTTAAATTCACACAACTTAAATATAAAATTCAAAATTAATATTAAAAATTCACACCAAACTTAAAATTTGAAATGCATAAAATTAAAAATTAATATTTTAAAAATTAAAAATTCACACCAAACTTAATTTAAAAATTTATAAATTCATATCAAACTTATATTAATTTTTCAAATATTTACAATTTTAAATATATTGTTTTTACAAAATTTATAATATTAATTTAAGATTTAAATATTAATTTTAAAAACATGGTAAAAATAAATTTAAAAATCTTTTTGTCTTTTTATCCCACTTTAATCAATCAAATATTATCAAAAATATGCGCCCCTCTTTTCGGTAAAGTTATTTCGGTTCCAAGACCTAATTTAACTCATGACGAATTTTTGAAATATTTTGGGTTGATTGTTTAAAGATATTTATACCTTAAGAATAAACGTTAAATTTCGCAGTGATGTAATAAATTTTTGAATGATATCAATAATTTCGGTCGCCAAACCTAATTTTATTTAATACCAATTTAATACTTTTTAGCGAACAAATTAGCGTTTATTATCAAAAGGTTAAAAATAAAAATAAAAATAAAAACTGTACAGACATACCTGTGAAATAGATTTCTTAGTTATATGATCTATCCCATTCATAAGATAGTCGGTTTAATTGGTTTTCCATAGCTACATAAGCGTAACCTCGAGCATTTAGTGTCTTTTCTTCTAAACATATGAACGGTCCGTCTCTGCATAAAGTAACAAATTCGGTATTTGAATAGGTTTGATTATTTGAACATTTACCTCCATGTGACCATTTTCCGCATTTGTGACATCTTTCTAGGTGTCGTGCTCTTCTTTTCGCTGCGGATTTTGATTTTTCTTTACCAAATTGTAACTTATTATCTTCGCATCTGGATTCTTTTCTAACTCCGTCCATTCTTTCTCTGATTACTGATACTATTTCACTCGGTAGTATGTCATTATTTCTTTTAGTGATCAAAGCGTGTAGCATTAGACCATGGTTTAGTTCACAGGCAGTCTTCATTTTGTAAAAACCTAAAAAAAATAAAAATTCAGAATGGGGGGAGAAGACTAGTTCTTTAGGGTCTGCTAGGGAAAGACCATTCGGGTTCCATTTTTGAGAACTACACGAAAACAGACAATCTAACTCTAACAGAAATACATATTATCCTTTAAAGACTTGATTCTCCCCACACTTAGTTAGCTGTGGTGTCGAAATTGTGATTAACTTCGTTTTTGACTTCCATCGGACCATGTATGTAATGTTTAACTCTGTGACCATTAACTTTAAATTCAATCCCATTTGAATTTATTAATTCTATCGTTCCGTATGGGAAAACTCTTTTGACTATGAATGGTCCAGACCATCTTGATTTCAATTTTCCAGGAAATAGCTTGAATCGTGAATTGAAAAGAAGAACTCTGTCTCCTTCTTTAAATTCTTTTGAACTTCTGATTCTTTTATCATGCCATTTCTTCGTTCTTTCTTTATAGATTAACGAATTTTCGTATGCTTCATGTCTTAATTCTTCTAATTCATTTAGTTGACTTAATCGTAGACGTCCGGCTTCATGTAAATCAAGATTACATGTCTTCAAAGCCCAAAATGCTTTGTGTTCAATTTCTACTGGAAGATGACATGCTTTTCCATAAACAAGTCTAAAAGGTGTGGTTCCAATTGGAGTTTTGTAGGCTGTTCTAAAAGCCCAGAGTGCATCCTCCAATTTAATGGACCATTCCTTCGGATTTGATCCTACGGTTTTCTCTAGAATACGTTTTAAAGCTCGGTTGGTATTTTCAACTTGTCCACTTGTTTGTGGATGATATGCGGTGGAGATTTTATGAGTTACTCCATATCTTTTAAGAACTTTCTCAAGTTGATTATTACAGAAATGAGTACCCCGATCACTTATTAAAGCTTTCGGTGTTCCAAACCTTGCAAAAAGACATTTTAAAAAGTTGACTACAACTCGTGCATCGTTAGTTGGGAGAGCTTGTGCTTCCGCCCATTTAGATACATAATCAATGGCTACGAGTATATATAGATTATTATGAGATTTTGGAAATGGACCCATAAAGTCAATACCCCAAATGTCAAATACTTCACATACTTGGATGACATTTTGTGGCATTTCATCACGTTGACTTATTTTTCCGGCCCTTTGACATGCATCACAGGATTTGCAAAGAAGGTGTGCGTCTTTGTAAATTGTAGGCCAATAGAATCCAGCTTCATAAACTTTTCTTGCTGTTAGTTGAGGCCCATAATGCCCTCCTGTTGGTCCTGTGTGACAATGGTTTAAAATTTTACTAGCTTCATCTCCAAATACACATCGACGTATTATTCCATCGGGACAACTTTTAAACAGATGTGGATCTTCCCAGAAATAGTGTTTTATATCACTGAAAAATTTCTTTCGTCTTTGGTACGATAATCCTTTTTCAAGGAATCCACAAACTAAGTAGTTTGCATAGTCTGCAAACCATGGGATTTCTTTATAATCTATCTTCAATAGATATTCATCAGGAAAGTTGTCTTGTATGGCTGATTCATTTAGAACTTCTAATTCGGGATTTTCAAGACGAGAAAGATGATCAGCGGCGAGATTTTCTGCTCCTCTTTTATCTCGGATTTCAATATCAAACTCTTGTAAGAGTAAGATCCAACGGATTAATCTTGGTTTAGCATCTTGTTTTGAAAATAGGTATCTAAGAGCAGAATGGTCGGTATAGACCACCGTTTTTGCTAGAACGAGATATGATCGAAATTTGTCAAAAGCAAAGACAATAGCAAGGAGTTCTTTTTCAGTAGTTGTATAGTTCATTTGTGCTCCTTGTAACGTCTTACTAGCATAATATATAGGTTGAAATCGTTTTTCAATCCTTTGTCCTAAAACGGCTCCCATTGCAAAATCACTTGCATCGCACATTAGTTCAAATGGTAGATTCCAATTTGGTGTTATCATGATCAGCGCATTAGTGAGTTTTTCTTTAAGAATATTAAAAGATTTTATGCATTCATCCGAAAAGATGAATGGAGCATCCTTTTCTAGGAGTTTATTCATAGGAGTGGCAATTTTAGAAAAATCTTTTATGAAACGTCGGTAAAAACCGGCATGCCCTAGAAAACTCCTAACTCCTCTAACATTGGTGGGATGTGGAAGTTTAGCAATTACATCTACTTTAGCTCTATCCACTTCAATTCCTTCTTTTGAAATTTTATGTCCAAGAACGATGCCTTCTTTAACCATGAAATGGCATTTCTCCCAATTAAGTACTAGATTTGATTTTTCGCATCTAATTAGCATTCGTTCCAGATTAACTAGACATGATTTAAATGTATCACCGAAGACTGAAAAGTCATCCATGAAAACTTCCATGCATTCTTCTATCATGTCGTGAAAAATCGCCATCATACACCTTTGAAAGGTTGCAGGGGCGTTACAAAGTCCAAATGGCATGCGTTTGTAAGCAAAAGTACCATAAGGGCACGTGAATGTGGTTTTCTCTTGGTCTTCGGGTGCTATTGGAATTTGAAAATATCCAGAAAATCCATCTAGAAAACAATAGTAACTATTTCCGGCTAATCTTTCCAACATTTGATCTATGAAAGGTAAGGGAAAGTGATCTTTTCTGGTGGCGTCATTTAATTTTCTATAATCAATACATACACGCCATCCTGTTACAGTCCTAGTAGGAATAAGCTCATTTTTCTCATTTGTAATGACAGTCATGCCACCCTTCTTAGGTACGCATTGAACTGGGCTTACCCATGGACTATCAGAGATTGGATAAATTAAACCTGCATCTAGCAGTTTAATAATCTCTTTCTTAACTACATCTTGCATATTAGGATTTAGTCTTCGTTGGCGTTGCACATACGTTTTATGACCTTCTTCCATAAGGATTTTATGTGTGCAATACGAAGGACTTATTCCTTTAATATCATGAATCTTCCATGCAATGGCTGGTTTATGAGCTTTCAACACAGAAATGAGTTGTGATTTCTCATTTTCAGTAAGAGAAGACGATATTATTACAGGTAATTCAGATTCACCATGTAAATAAGCGTATTCCAAATGGTTTGGAAGTGGCTTTAACTCTAATTTCGGAGGTTCTTCTATCGATGATTTATATCGATATCTATCTTCTTCTTTTAGCATTTGAATTTCTCCTGTTGTTGGTTCATATCCATTAGCTATTAGTGTAGCTAACATTTCAGCTTCATCAATTGGTTCATTACCTTCTCCTAAAGAACATTCTCCTGTTCCTTGTAATTCTGGAAATTCTTCTAATAATTCTGCATGTGCATCTATAGTTTGAATATAATAACATGTATCATCTGCAGATTGTGGTTGTTGCATTGCTTTATCAACTGAAAAGGTAACACTCTCGTTCTCTATACTTAGGGTCAGTTTCTTACCGAACACGTCTATCATTGCTTTAGCCGTGTTTAAGAATGGTCTTCCTAATATGAGAGGAACTTGAGAATCTTCTTCCATGTCCAGAACAACAAAATCTACTGGAAATACTAAAGTACCAACTTTAACTAGCATGTTCTCCATTATCCCTCTAGGATATTTTATTGATCTATCGGCTAGTTGTATGCTTATTCTGGTTGGTTTCAATTCTCCAAGGTCTAGTTTAGCGTATAGTGAATACGGCATGAGATTTATACTAGCACCTAAGTCTGCCAATGCTTCTATTGAACTAAGACTACCCAGGAAACATGGAATTGTGAAACTTCCTGGATCAGATAATTTTTCTGGTATCTTATTCAACAGCACTGCTGAACAATTAGCATTCATAGTAACAGCCGAGAGTTCTTCCATTTTCTTTCTATTTGAGATTAGATCTTTCAAGAATTTAGCATATCTAGGCATTCCTGAAATCACATCAATGAAAGGAAGATTTACATTTATCTGTTTAAACATATCCAAGAATTTGGATTGCTCGGCTTCAAGTTTCTCTTTCTTCATTTTACTCGGGTAAGGAAGTGGTGGTTGGTATGGTTTAACATAAGGTTTATCCTTAACTGTGTTATCTTCATTAACCTTTTCAACTACCGGTTCTTTTTCCTTATCTTGATCAGGTTGTGGTTCTTGTGGAGTAGGAATAGTTTCATCAGAAGTTACAGGTATTTCAGGTGGTTTAAGTGTTGTACCACTTCTTGTGGTAATGGCTTTAGCTGTTTCATTCCGGGGGTTAGCATTTGTATCACTAGGTAGACTTCCCGGTTTTCTTTCACCTATTAACCTTGCTAGGTTACTCACTTCTTGTTCCAGATTTTGAATAGAAGCTTGTTGATTTCTAAATGCTTGAGCATTTTGTTCATTAGTTTGTTTTTGAGACGTGAAAAACTGCGTTTGAGTTTCAACTAGCTTCGTCATCATATCTTCTAAATTCGGCTTTTTATCATCGGTTTGTTGTGGTGGTTTGTTTTGAAAATTAGGTCTTTGCTGATTGTAAGTATTATTGGATACTTGTTGATTGCTAGGACCTTGTTGGTTGTTGTATGGAATATTTCGGTTATAATTCTGGTTTTGATTGTAAATCGGTCTTGGCGGTTGATAATTATTCTGATAATTATTTCCAGGCCTTTGGTTTATGTATGAAATATTCTCTCTTTGTTCCATTGTTAATTCAATACTGAGACAATCTTTTGTCAAATGTGGTCCTCCACACTGCTCACAACTAATTCGTATTGAGTGAATATCCTTAGTCATCTTTTCCATTCGTCTCTCCACAGCATCTATCTTTGCGGAAATGGAATCTAAGTCATGGCTAGAATCGGCTCTAGCTGCTTTAGATGATCTAATGATATCTTTTTCTTGGTGCCACTCATGTGAGTGGGAAGCAGTGTTATCAATAATTTTGTAAGCATCAGTTTCGGTTTTCTTTATAATAGAACCACCAGCTGCTATATCTATGTCTTTCCTTGTAGTGATGTCGCATCCTTGGTAGAATATTTGTACTATTTGACAGGTGTCTAAACCATGTTGCGGACATCCTCTTAACAACTTTCCATATCTTGTCCACGCCTCATATAGAGTTTCATTTGGTTTCTGCGTGAACGTAACAATTTCTGCTTGAAGTCTTACGGCTTTAGATGCAGGAAAGAATTGTTTAAGAAATTTGTCAACTAAAACATCCCATGTATCAATCGCCCCTTCAGGTAACGATTCCAACCAATCTTTGGCTTCTCCCTTTAAAGTCCAGAGAAATAACATGAGATATATCTGTTCATCCTCCACTTCTCGGATTTTAAATAGTGTGCAGATCCTATTAAAGGTACGTAGATGTTCATTTGGATCTTCCTTCGGCGCACCACTAAATTGGCATTGATTAGTCACCATGTGTAGAATTTGTCCTTTGATTTCATAATCTGGCGCATTAATGTCTGGATGAGTAATTGCGTGACCTTGGCCAGTGCGTTTAGCTCTCATTCGGTCTTCCATACTTAAAGGTTCCAGATTCTCCATAATTGAATTTGTTGAATCGGTATCACTAGATGATTCTGATTTAATGGTTCGTTCCTCAACAATCTCTGTTTGAATGATTGGTGGCTCCGGAGGAAAGTTTAGTGGTTCAGGATCTACGAACCGTTCCTGAATATTTTCCGGATTCTCAATTGTGATGTCGGGTTCAAAAAATGGATTATCGGAAATTTGAACTGAAGTACTTGGTCGACTGGATGACGATTCTAAAGAAAAATTAACGGCGGTTATATTTGCTAAATGTCTTGATCTAGTTACAGGTGGTGAACGTACAAAAGGTGATGAACGTCTTGCTCGGTGCATTCACTGAATATCCTATTAGTTTTAAAAAGGAAAGAAAAATTATAATAAGTTATCCAATCAATAGACTTTTCTGATTTTGCCCACGTTTCGAATAGCCAAAAGATGCAGCAGAGGGGCAGGATTCGTTTGGTCTCAATATAATTGAGGACTGTTTAGCTCCAATAACTCGGTCCACGTACAAATCCAACTATTACTACGAACCAGAAAATTTTGATGTCTATCAATTTAACCACTTAAAATAAATTTTCGTAATTTTAAGAAATTTAGATAAGAAGTAGAAAAAATTCTAAGTCCTAAAAACTAGAATGGCGAGAAATAAGAGAGAAAAAGAGTTCGTCGCAAAAGGTCGAAAAAGAAAAAAATGGTTGAAAAATAAAAGGTGACGGAAAAAATAAAAGAAACTTATAAAACTTAAAAATACTTTACTAACCTAACCTTATTACTACAACTAACTTAAAATTATAATCGCAAATTGAAATTACTAATTGGAATGATAATTGATACATAGTAAAAGGTCTAAAAATATTAAAGCTTACAGGAAAAACTAAATCCCAAATGGAAATAACTTAAAAAGAAACTAAAACTTAAAAAGGCGTCGCAAAATTCTAAAGTACCTAAATCTTAGTCTAAAGAAAAAGCACTTAAGGAATTCTACGGCAAAGCCTAAAAATCTAGGAGTAAAAATAACTATAGCAAAAACTAAGTTTAAAATTAATTATGAGCTAAAAATACAAATATTACGCTACAACAATTAAAAAGGGACAAAATATAAAAATATACAAAAAGTTGTAAAAAGTACAATTTTTATAAAAATATTATTTTTATATTATTTATTTTATAAAACTACTAATTTTTTTAATAAAACTAAATAAAACAAATTAAATAAAAAGTAAATCTTAAAATAAAACTAATAATAATAATAATAATAATTAAGGTTAAATAATAATAATAATTAATTAAAACCCGTAATTAATGCAGGATTAGGGTTTATGTTCGCGTGTCAGAGAAGCTCCGCGACTTGCGGTATTTAATGCTTCAAACCCCGCGACTCTCGGGATTCAGAAATTCAGTTGACAGATTTAATCTTTAACGCGTTTTTTCTTTATTTATTTATTTTTATTTTCTGTTTTCTGTTTTTTTTTTATATAAATAAAAGATATTAAAATTAAACTTATATTTTTATAAACTAAAATAAAAATAAAGAAACTTATAAAACTTAAATATTTAACAAAAAATTAAAAAAATACTTATATTTTTCTTTTTTCTTTTTATATTTTTGAATAATTAAAACGTATTTTTACAAAAACGAATTTTAATAAAAGTTAACAAAATTTTTTTTTTTTTTTTATATTAGCGTTGCGCTTCCGGCGTTTAAGAGTGTTCCCCGGCAGCGGCGCCAAAAATACTTGATGTCAAAGCAGAGGGGTATAAAATACTATTAATTTTTACAAGGAAATACTATTAAATACGATACAATTTTACACAAGATATTTATTTATTTATAGAATGGATATACTTAAACCTTGCTACAACACTTATAGGCAGTGTACCTAATCGTACAGTAGTGTAGTTTTTAGTAAGTCCGGTTCGTTCCACAGGGAAATCTTTAAACAAAGCTCAACGCTATATTAGTTTACTTTTATAAAAATACAAATATATATATAAGTAATATTATTATTATAAAGGGGGGTTTTTACCGTTTAATGACCGGTTTGTCGATTTTAAAACTTTAGTCGCAGTTAAAACTTAATGTAAAATATTAAATAAATAAAAGACTTAAATTAAAACTTAAAGTAAATAACGATAATGAAATTGCGAATAATAAAAGTGCGATAAAATAAACTTGCGATAATTAAAAAGTACGATAATTAAAAGTGCGATTAAATAACAAAAAATAAAAGTGCGATAATTAGAAGTGCAATTAAATATAAAATAAAGGAAATTAAATATGAAATAAAAGAATTATGCTTATTTAAACTTCCGTAATCATGATGTTTGACGTGTTGATTTTAGTTTTATGCCCATGGGTTAATTGTCCTTTGTCCTGGATTATTTAATCTGTCCGTCTGGTTTTTGTCCATAACAGTCCATCAGTCATAAATATAAAGTGCGAGTGTCCTCGTCAAATTATTATTATACCCGAAGTTAAATATTCCAACTAATTGGGGATTCGAATTGTAACAAGGTTTTAATACTTTGTTTAATGAATACACCAGGTTATCGACTGTGTGTAAACCAAGGTTTTACTACTTTGTTAACAATTACACCAATTACCCTTGAATGTAATTTCACCCCTGTTTTAATTATTCTAGTGGCTATTAATCCATTCCCGTATCCGGTTAAATGAACGATTATTCGTACATATAAATACCCCGCCCATCGTGTCCGATTGAGTGTATATGGTAATTTATAGGGACACCCAATTGTAAATCTTTATATTAACATTAACAAACTATCATTTAGTTAAACAAATATAAAGCCCATTAATAGCCCATAGTCTAATTTCCACAAGTGTCGTTCTTTTGTCCAAACCCCAATTATGGTACAAAGCCCAATTACCCAATTTTAGTAATTAGCCCAACATCATGATTACTTCGTTTTAAATAAGCATAATAATAACTTAGCTACGAGACATTAATATAAAAAGGTTGAACATAACTTACATTGATTAAAAATAGCGTAGCGTTACACGGACAGAATTTCGACTTACACCCTTACAACATTCGCTAACATACCCTTATTATTAGAATTATAATTAAAATTAAAATTAAAATATAAATTATATATATATATATATATCGTATAGATAGAGAGATGGATATATTTGGTGGTTTTTTCGATCAGAATTCGTTTGCTTTTATAGGAAGTTTCTGAAATTGGGGCTCCGCGACTCGCGGCCCTTTTGGCCTTCAAACTCCGCGAGTCGCGGAGATTGAAATTACAGCTCACATCTTTTGGAGTCTTTCTTGCCGACGGATTTTATATATAAATATAAAATATAAAATATAAATAATAAATATAATTATTTATATATTATATTATATTCTTTTGCATAGTAGACTTGTAATTTTTAGTCCGTTGCGTCGAGCGTTAAGAGTTGACTCTGGTCCCGGTTCCGGATTTTCGAACGTCCTTGCGTACAATTTTATATTTTGTACTTTACGTTTTGAATCTTGTACTCTTGTAATTTCGAGACGTTTCTTATCAATAATTGGAACCTTTTTGATTGTCTTTTGTACTTTTGAGCTTTTTGGTCGTTTGCGTCTTCAATTCGTCGAATCTGTCTTTTGTCTTCACCTTTTATTATTTAAACGAATATCACTTGTAAATAGAACAATTGCAACTAAAAGCTTGTCTTTCTTGAGGAATAATGCTATGAAATATATGTTCGTTTTTAGCATTATCAACACTCGTTTTGGTACAAGTGACCTACAAGTTAGCTTTACTAAACTAGTAGGATTTTCCTTCAAATAATTGAATGATAGTACAACTTCAAAGACTATTAATAATTTAAAACATAACTCAATATTTCTTTTCTAGTTTTAGAACACAATGTATGTAAAATGGTTTTTGGACAATTTTCATTTCTAAGGCTACCTGAAAATTTTAAAATTTTGATCATAAATGCCTTAATTTTTGTAAAGCAAATTCCTGATAAATTTCTATCTTCTACCCCACACTTGAGATCATGCAAGGCCCTCATTGCATGAAATCAGAAAAAGGATTAAATTTAGAGGGCAAAGTGATAGGGTGATTGTAGAAATTTTCAAATTTTTAACCTGTAAATCGTGGAACATGTAGACGAATGCTGAACTTACTGCCAGCATAAGAGCATCGTCCATTCCTCGATTATCAACATACATACATCATAATATCAAATGTTACTGAACTTAATACCAGTCTTTGAAGTTCAACCACGCTGCACAAATTAACAAACCACACAAATAATAATAAAAATAACGGTGTTTCTACAACCACAACCATTATCAAACCACACAATTAGTTTAAAAATACAAACCAATATTGTTTTAATACACACAATAACAAATAAATAGATTGTTTAAAAATGTAACAAAATGATCATTGGCTCACAGGCCTTCAGTTATCATAAGGCCAAAAGTAATTTTCTGAGCCATCTCTGCTTCGGCGTCCCTGCGGGTATTCCTGCTCAAATCGGTTCCTGGCATCCTGCATCGCATCGTTAGTATTATAAATTGGGTAAGGCGGAGGTGGGTTCTGAGGATCAGTGTAGTATTGGGGTGTCAGACGTGTTGTCCCATGGTACTGATCGGGGTTGGAATAATATAACTCGGTGTTATGGTTATTCCAATCAATACCATAACTGTTCCATCCCTGATTATGTACTTGAGCAATCTGGCGTTGCTCCATTGCTTGCTGACTCACCCTCATGTTGTTCATACTATTGACCAAATCATCCCAACCAGATTGAGACGGATACCAAGGACCTGGATCTTGAACATTTGTCTGGGCTTCCATTTCTGCTTCCTCTTCCTCTTGTTGTTCCTGTTGAACATTCGCTCCACTACCACTCGCGCCACCTGCCACAAAAGGTACCAAACACCTATTTGCGTCGTACATCAAAATCTCAGCGTTAACATAAGAAACTTTTTTAAGGGTTTCATTGCATGGTCACATTCTATCAGGCGATTAAGATCAATATTAAAGTGACGAACAATCCGCGTAATGTAGTGGCCCCCTAGAATCAATTTGTCTCTTCGTGCATCCGTAGCAATACCCAGCAAATTGTTCCCAATTAACCCAGGTATATCGGTGTGACAACCCCGTTTTATTTGATCCATTATCCATAGATCCAGAGATTTTACCTTTTCATGTCCTTCGACTCTTGCATTAAATGTACATGCGATAAGTCGATGGAGAAGCTTATCATCTGGGGTTGCTATTTCGGTATACCTGTGTCTGCCTGATTTGAACGGGCTAGAAGCATTTGGCCCTCTAATCCTTCTCCAAAAGGATTATTCATTAAAACCCACTCTCCCATGATACTCTGAGCTTATTAAATATTGCCTTAATTGTACGTCAGTAAGCTCGTTAAAAATACCCAAAACTCTACATAACCCAAAACTACTCAAACTTCTTTCATCACCCCTAGTCGGAATCTAAAGAAAGCATCCGATAGTGGATCACGAACATTATTGAATCGGAAAGTTGAGTAAAATTCTTTACATAGCACGGGAAACACTTGATCGTGTAGACTGAAAATGTGTTCCCATGCGTAGGTCAATATGTTATTATATGGTATAGCTAACAAACGAGTGACATGGGTGTGCAGACCCGCCTTAATCAAAGGAGCCCAGTCCAAATATCATGTAGCATTAACTGGCCTACGGATAATTCGAGCAAAAGTTTCCCCGTAATCATCATTGTCCCGAAGATGTTCTAACCATACTATTGGATTATTTTAAGCGTCTTATTCTTCGCCAGATGATGATGATGAATGTTGTTGAACCGGTGGTGGTGGTGGAACATTTCTTGATGTTTTGCCTCTTTTCGGTTGTCCACCTTTGCTAGATTGTCCCTGCAAAACATAATAACACCAAACCAAAGAACATAGAAACCGTCATGTTAATGTTAGCTAAAAACATAACCGAGTAGCAAGGGGAATTAGTCATTCCATTCAAAGTTCATAAGCACTGTGATTCATATAAGCAAAAGCGTATGTTTAGAATAATTGATCACAGTCAACCAAAGTTAACATAAACTAGCAAATACACTTTCAAAAATGTGGATCACAAAATTCACAATTAGGCATCAACTTAGGACTCAATCATGTTGTGTTCATATGTCATGACCTTTAAACTTGCATTCTAATGATATTCATTACAATCATAGCACTAGTTATCATAATTTAGTTCAAAATGACCATTATAACGCCACTACATTATAGCATTCCATACCATCAATCCACTTCAATAGGCTTAAACAAATGAAAATCAAGCATACATCTTTCATAAGATCATTACAATTCAAAGCATGCTAAAAATTCAAGAACATTCAATTTATGACCCGGCCAAATTAACATCTACATCATCAATAACAATTAAACACTTGACAAGCTTCATAAACAACACAAACAAACTCAATATCTTGAATTAATTACCCTAATTTCGGATTTCATCACTACAAACCCTAGAATCATGAACATAACCATCAAACATATAATTATTGCAAAATCAAGACATAATGGGTAATTAAACAACTAAGTCATGTTAATCTAAACAAGAATCATGCAAATCAAACACCCTCTTTCACCAAATTATACATATAGACATACAAATTAAGTAATTAAGATAAAAAAGTATGAAAAGAGATTAGCAATACCCTAGAAAACATGATTTAAGCTTGGATTTGAAGGAAGAATTCACGAATTTGAAGGAAGAAATTAGGGTTTTTAGAGTGTTGGTTCGTGTTTGGGAGAGAAAATAAGAGAGAAGTGTGTTTTGTGGTTGAAAATTGGGTTAGAATGAATATAAAACGTGTTTTTTTTTTCTGGGTCAGGCTTCTGGACGGCGTCCAAATTTCTGGACGGCGTCCAGTAAAGAAGAGCTGGACGGCATCCAAAAATCAGGACGGCGTCCAGTAAAGAAAAGCTGGGCGTCGTCCAAAAATCTGGACGGCGTCCAGTTACACTAAAATGTACTGACTTCTTTTTTAGAAAACCCTTTGAAATTGGACGGCGTCCAAGGATTTTTGGACGGCGTCTCACTGGTCTGGTGGCACAAAAACTCATAAAAATTCCTATTTTCAACACACAAAAGCTCATATCATCATCATAGATCATTTTGTACATTAAAAACAATCAAACCAATCATAAAACACTCAATTCACACTATTTACACGCGTGAACTTTCTTTAACGAGTCGTTCACCCAACTCGTCCCCATTTTGATTTAGGCTTTGTTCTCAAAGTTGAGGCTAACCTCGTCTTCAATTTCCAGGGGACCATCAACATAGTGTTTGACCCGGTGGCCATTCACTTTAAAAATATCGCCCTTCCAGTTCACCACTTCAACTGTACCATAATTGTACACCCTTTTAACAACAAATGGTCCCGACCATTGGGACTTAAGTTTTCCTGGTGATAACTTGAAACGGGCATTATAAACAAGGACACGATCTCCTTCCATGAATTCTTTTGGACTTTTCAATCTCTTATCGTGCCATTGTTTGGTCTTTTCCTTATAAATTAGAGAGTTGTCATAGGCTTCAAGCCTTAACTCATCTAATTCATTCAACTGGGTCAAACGTAACCGACCCGCCTCTTGGTAATCCAAATTACATGCCCTTAGCGCCCAATGCTCTTTGTGTTCAATCTCCAACGGGAGATGGCATGCTTTTCCGTATACCATACGGAAAGGAGTGGTTCCAATAGGTATTTTGTAGGCCGTGCGAAAGGCCCATAATGCATCGTTTAACTTAACTGACCACTCTTTTGGATTCGCACCAACGGTCTTTTCAAGTATGCGTTTTAACGACCGATTGGTATTTTCCACTTGCCCACTTGTTTGGGGATGATAGGATGTTGAAATTTTATGGATCACTCCATATCTTTTCAACACCTTTTCTAATTGCTTATTGCAAAAGTGGGTGCCTCGGTCGCTGATAAGGGCTTTTGGTGTGCCAAACCTTGAGAAAAGTTCCATAAAAAATATTACTACAACTCGGCCATCATTTGTGGGGAGAGGTTTTGCCTCCGCCCATTTGGAAACATAGTCTATGGCAACAAGTATGTAGAGGTAAGAATGAGACTTTGGAAAGGGCTCCATAAAGTAAATTCCCCAAACATCGAACACCTCGCATACTTGGATGCTTTGTTGAGGCATTTCATCCCGTTTAGTGATTTGACTGGCCCATTGGCATGCGTCACAAGCCTTACAAATAGTGTAGGCATCTTTGAATATTGTAGGCCAATAGAAACTGGCCTCGTAAACTTTCCTCCCCGTGATTTGGGGACCAAAGTGTCCACCTGTTGGACCAAGGTGACAATCAAGCAGAATTTCGGTGCATTCCTTCCCCGAAACACACCTGCGAATAACTCCATCCGCACATCACCTAAATAGATAAGGGTCTTCCCAAAAATAGTATTTTAGGTCACTAAAGAATTTCTTTCTTTTCTGATGTGACCAACAGGTTTCTAGGTAACCCCCAACAATGTAATTGGCGAAGTCAACATACCACGTGTCTTCCACCTTCTCTACTCTCATGAGGTATTCACCAGGAAAATCATCTTTAATACTCGATTCATGGAGTACTTCAAGATTGGAATTTTCAAGTCTAGAAAGATGGTCAGCCGCAATATATTTGGCACCTTTCTTGTCCTTAATCTCGATATCAAATTCTTGAAAAAGCAAGACCCATCTTAGCAATCAAGGTTTTGCATCCGGCTTAGAGAAAAGGTATTTCAATGCCGAATGATCGGTGAAGACAATTATCTTCGATAGGACAAGATATGATCAGAATTTGTCAAAAGAAAAGACGATAGCAAGGAGCTCTTTTTCCGTGGTTGTGTAGTTCAATTGAGCTCCTTGTAAAGTCTTACTTGCATAATAAATGGGTTGAAAACGTTTCTCAACCTATTGGCCCAAAACTGAACCAACTGCAATATCCGATGCATCGCACATTAGCTCGAATGGTAGTGACCAATTTGGAGCTATGATTATTGGTGCGTTGACAAGTTTTTGTTTTAAAACATTGAATGCCTTAGTGCATTCACTTGTGAAAACAAAGGGTGCATCTTTTTCGAGAAGTTTATTCAATGGCGTTGCAATTTTTGTAAAATCTTTAATAAATCGCCGGTAAAACCCGGCATGCCCAAGAAAACTTCTCACTCCCTTCACATTTGAAGGAGGTGGAAGGTTGGCAATGACGCCAACCTTTGCTGGATCCACCTGAATACCAACACTTGAGATTTTGTGCCCCAATACAATGCCTTATTTAACCATAAAGTGGCATTTTTCCCAATTTAGCACTAAATTTGATTTCTCACACCTAATTAGCATTTTCTCCAAAATTAGAAGGCATGAATCGAACGTGTCACCAAAGACTGAAAAGTCATCCATAAACACTTCCATGCATTCTTCAATCATATCGTGGAAAATGGCCATCATGCCCCTTTGGAATGTTGCGGGAGCATTATGTAGTGACCCGAACTTTTCCATGTTTATATATATATTAAATTAAATTGATATTTACATGATTAAGTGTTTCCAACATGTTAAGCAATCAAACTTGTTAAGACTTGATTAATTGAAATAGGTTTCATATAGACAATTGACCACCCAAGTTGACCGGTGATTCACGAACGTTAAAACTTGTAAAAACTATATGATGACATATATATGGTTATATATATAGTTAACATTATATTATGATATGTAAACATATCATTAAGTATATTTACAATGAACTTCATTTGTAAAAACAAGACTACTAACTTAATGATTTTGAAACGAGACATATATGTAACGATTATCGTTGTAACGACATTTAATGTATATATATATATATATCATATTAAGAGATATTCGTACATCATAATATCATGATAATATAATAATTTAAAATCTCATTTGATATTATAAATATTGGGTTAACAGCATTTAACAAGATCGTTAACCTAAAGGTTTCAAAACAACACTTACATGTAACGACTAACGATGACTTAACGACTCAGTTAAAATGTATATACATGTAGTGTTTTAATATGTATTCATACACTTTTGAAAGACTTCAAGACACTTATCAAAATACTTCTACTTAACAAAAATGCTTACAATTACATCCTCGTTCAGTTTCATCAACAATTCTACTCGTATGCACCCGTATTCGTACTCGTACAATACACAGCTTTTAGATGTATGTACTATTGGTATATACACTCCAATGATCAGCTCTTAGCAGCCCATGTGAGTCACCTAACACATGTGGGAACCATCATTTGGCAACTAGCATGAAATATCTCATAAAATTACAAAAATATGAGTAATCATTCATGACTTATTTACATGAAAACAAAATTACATATCCTTTATATCTAATCCATACACCAACGACCAAAAACACCTACAAATACTTTCATTCTTCAATTTTCTTCATCTAATTGATCTCTCTCAAGTTCTATCTTCAAGTTCTAAGTGTTCTTCAAAAATTCCAAAAGTTCTAGTTTCATAAAATCAAGAATACTTCCAAGATTGCAAGTTTACTTCCAAGTTTTCTAAATCCATTCCAAGTAATCATCCAAGATCAAGAAACCTTTGTTACTTACAGTAGGTTATCTTTCTAATACAAGGTAATAATCATATTCAAACTTTAATTCAATTTCTATAACTATAACAATCTTATTTCGAGTGGAAATCTTACTTGAAATTATTTTCGTGTCATGATTCTGCTTCAAGAACTTTCAAGCCATCCAAGGATCCTTTGAAGCTAGATCCATTTTTCTTATTTCCAGTAGGTTTATCCAAGGAACTTGAGGTAGTAATGATGTTCATAACATCATTCGATTCATACATATAAAGCTATCTTATTCGAAGGTTTAAACTTGTAATCACTAGAACATAGTTTAGTTAATTCTAAACTTGTTCGCAAATAAAAGTTAATCCTTCTAACTTGAATTTTAAAATCAACTAAACACATGTTCTATATCTATATGATATGCTAACTTAATGATTTAAAACCTGGAAACACGAAAAACACCGTAAAACCGGATTTACGCCGTCGTAGTAACACCGCGGGCTGTTTTGGGTTAGTTAATTAAAAACTATGATAAACTTTGATTTAAAAGTTGTTATTCTGGGAAAATAATTTTTATTATGAACATGAAACTATTTCTAAAAATTATGGTTAAACTCAAAGTGGAAGTATGTTTTCTAAAATGGTCATCTAGACGTCGTTCTTTCGACTGAAATGACTACCTTTACAAAAATGACTTGTAACTTATTTTTCCAACTATAAACCTATACTTTTTCTGTTTAGATTCATAAAATAGAGTTCAATATGAAACCATAGCAATTTGATTCACTCAAAACGGATTTAAAATGAAGAAGTTATGGGTAAAACAAGATTGGATAATTTTTCTCATTTTAGCTACGTGAAAATTGGTAACAAATCTATTCCAACCATAACTTAATCAACTTGTATTGTATATTATGTAATCTTGAGATACCATAGACACGTATACAATGTTTCGACCTATCATGTCGACACATCTATATATATTTCGGAACAACCATAGACACTCTATATGTGAATGTTGGAGTTAGCTATACAGGGTTGAGGTTGATTCCAAAATATATATAGTTTGAGTTGTGATCAATACTGAGATACGTATACACTGGGTCGTGGATTGATTCAAGATAATATTTATCAATTTATTTCTGTACATCTAACTGTGGACAACTAGTTGTAGATTACTAACGAGGACAGCTGACTTAATAAACTTAAAACATCAAAATATATTAAAAGTGTTGTAAATATATTTTGAACATACTTTGATATATATGTATATATTGTTATAGGTTCGTGAATCAACCAGTGGCCAAGTCTTACTTCCCGACGAAGTAAAAATCTGTGAAAGTGAGTTATAGTCCCACTTTTAAAATCTAATATTTTTGGGATGAGAATACATGCAGGTTTTATAAATGATTTACAAAATAGACACAAGTACGTGAAACTACATTCTATGGTTGAATTATCGAAATCGAATATGCCCCTTTTTATTAAGTCTGGTAATCTAAGAATTAGGGAACAGACACCCTAATTGACGCGAATCCTAAAGATAGATCTATTGGGCCTAACAAACCCCATCCAAAGTACCGGATGCTTTAGTACTTCAAAATTTATATCATATCCGAAGGGTGTCCCGGAATGATGGGGATATTTTTATATATGCATCTTGTTAATGTTGGTTACCAGGTGTTCACCATATGAATGATTTTTATCTCTATGTATGGGATGTGTATTGAAATATGAAATCTTGTGGTCTATTGTTACGATTTGATATATATAGGTTAAACCTATAACTCACCAACATTTTTGTTGACGTTTAAAGCATGTTTATTCTCAGGTGAATACTAAGAGCTTCTGCTGTTGCATACTAAAATAAGGACAAGATTTGGAGTCCATGTTTGTATGATATTGTGTAAAAACTGCATTCAAGAAACTGATTTCGATGTAACATATTTGTATTGTAAACCATTATGTAATGGTCGTGTGTAAATAGGATATTTTAGATTATCATTATTTGATAATCTACGTAAAGCTTTTTAAACCTTTATTTATGAAATAAAGGTTATGGTTTGTTTTAAAATGAATGCAGTCTTTGAAAAACGTCTCATATAGAGGTCAAAACCTCGCAACGAAATCAATTAATATGGAACGTTTTTAATCAATAAGAACGGGACATTTCACATTACATAGACCAAAGGGCATTCGGCGGTATGAAAAGGTGCCATAGGGACACGTGAAGGTAATCTTTTCTTGATCTTCGGGGGAGATGGGAATTTGAAAGTACCCTGAAAAACCATCTAGGAAACAATAAAAGCTATTTCCTGCTAGTCTCTCTAACATTTGATCAATGAATGGTAGCAGAAAATGGTCTTTTCTCGTGGCATCGTTTAGCTTACGATAATCTATACAAACTCGCCACCCCGTGACAGTTCGTGTTGTGATAAGCTCGTCTTTATCATTGGTGATAATAGTTATACCTCTCTTTTTAGGAACACAATGGATCGGGCTTATCCACGGACTGTCTGAGATTGGGTAGATTAGACCTGCATCTATCAATTTAATGATTTCCTTTTTGACAACATCTTGCATATGAGGATTTAGTCTCCTTTGACGTTGCACCACTGGTTTGGAATTTTCTTCCATCAAGATCTTGTGCGTGCAATAAGAAGGACTAATTCCTTTTATATCATGGATTTTCCATGCAATGGCCGGTTTGTGGGCCTGTAACAAGGAAACAAGACGTTCTTTTTCATGTTTAGAAAGAAGTGAGGAAATAATTACCGGAAGCTTCGAATCTTCCTGAAGGAAAGCGTACTCAAGATGATCAGGGAGCGGCTTAAGCTCCAAAATTGGAGGTTCCTCAATTGAGGATTTACTCCGGTACTCGCTATCCTTGTTCAGTTGTTCTATCTCCTCCTCAGTTGGTTCATACCAATTTGCCATCAAAGTGGCCATCACATCCATTTCTTCAACGAAAAATTCTTCATCTCCACTCGACAAATCGTATACACCTGTTTCATCCGATTCTGGAAATTCCTGCAAGAACTCATAATGCGAGTCTATGCTTTGCATAAAATAACAAGTATCATCTGAAGATTCAGGATATTTTAATGACTTGTCAATTGCAAAAGTCGCACTAGCTTCACCAATTCTAAGGGTCAACTGATGGTCATAAACATCAATGACACATCTAGCAGTATTCAAAAATGGTTGACCCAAAATAATTGGTATTCTTTCATCAACTTCCATGTCTAAAACCACAAAGTCTGCCGAAAAAATCAGATTCCCGGTCTTGACTAACAAATTCTCTATTATTCCTCGAGGGAATTTTATAGAGCGATCAGCTAGTTGAATAGCCATTCGTGTGGTCTTGAGTTTCCCAGGGGCTAATTTAAGGTAAATCGAATAGGGCATTAAATTGATACTAGCCCCTAAATCGGCCAATGCCCTCATACAGTTGAGGTCACCCATTAGACATGGAATAGTAAAACAACCTGGATCCTGAAGCTTTTCAGGAAGTGTGTTGGACACCAGCGCTGAACATCTAGCATTTAAAGTGACTGATGAAATGCTTTCCATCTTCTTGAGGTTAGTAAGTAAGTCTTTTAAGAACTTAGCATACTTGGGCATACCTGAAATCACATCAATGAAAGGCATATTTATGTTAATTTGTTTAAACATATCTAGAAATTTTAACCTTTCGGCTTTGAGCCTTTCTTGTTGTTGCTTTCTTGGGTATGGGAGCGGTGGTTGATATGGCTTCACTACGGGTTTCTCCCGTTCTTCCTTCTCAGCCACTTGTTCTGACTCCTTAACCGGTTCGTCATTTTTGTTCAACGGAACACTGAAATCAGAATCTTGGGCATTTTTGGAGCTTCGTATGCTAGACCACTCAGTGTGGTGATAACATTGGCGTGTTCATTTCGGGGGTTTTTATTAGTATCCCCCCGGTAAACTCCCTGGTTTTCTTTCGCTAAGTAAACTAGCTAAACCACTCATTTGCTTCTCCAGATTCTGAATTGCAGCTTGTTGGTTTTTAAATTGGTGTTCGTTCTTCTCGTTTGTTTGGCTTATATTAGTGACAAGCTGGGTCTGAGATGCAATTAACTTCTCTAACAAACTCTCCATATTTGACTTTTTCTCTTCTTGTTGGGGTTTTTGATAAAAACCCGGAGTTTGTTGTTGGAACCCACTACTTGACCCTTGTTGGTAATTGGAATTATGACCTTGAGGGTTGTAGGGGTTGTTGAAGTTTCGGTTAAATTGGGATCTTCCTTGAAATTGATTCTTATTTCTTTGGCTTATGAAAGCCACTTCTTCTTTTTGAGCCATTTTTAAACCGGCATCACAATCTTTTCCTAAATGGAGACCACCACAGTATTTACAACCTACCTTCATACTATGAATTTCCTTGGTGATTTTGTCCATGTTTCGAGCAACACCGTCTATTTTCACACTTAGGAAACTAAGGTCATCATAAGCACCGGTGCTATGGACTTGAGCATTACGAGTAATTGGTCGTTCTTGATGCCACTCATGAGAATAATTGGCTTGCTTCTCGATTATCTCATAAGCCTCTTACTCGGTTTTGTCCATGAGTGAGCCTCCGGCCGCTTGATCAATGGAAATTCGGGTTGCAACATCACAACCCTTGTAAAAAATTTGAACTTGTTGGAAGGTATCCAGACCATGGTTTGGACAACCTCTTAGCATTTTGGAAAACTGATTTCATGCTTCATATAAGGTTTCCATCAGCTTTTGACAGAATTGGATAATTTCTTGTTGGAGTCTCGCGGACTTAGAAGCTGGAAAATATTTCTTATGAAATTTTTCCATCATACCATCCCAAGTTTCTATCGTAGCATATGCCAATGAATCTAACCAACTTCGTGCTTCCCTGTGGAGTGTCCATGGGAAAAGTCTTAAAAATATGGCCTGGTCAGTGTCTGGTTTAAGTTTGAAAAGAAGACATATCTCTTGAAAAAGACGAATATGTTCGTTTGCGTCTTCATTCGGACCAACACCAAATTGACATCTGTTGTTAATCATTTGGAGAATAGGTCCTTTTATTTCAAATTTTTCTTCACCTGTGGGCGGATTAATGGCACTACCTTGTCCGGTTCGTGTTGCTTTCATCTTGGCCGCCATTGATTGTCTTGGTACCACCTGTCTTGCCTATCCTTCCATTTCAAAATTTGGAGGATGAACGGTTTCACCAAATTCAGAGTATCTTGGCTTGGTTGTACTTGATTCTGAATCAAAAGTTTCTTGCTTTGATGAAGATTCAAAAAGTTCAAGTACTTCTTTTGGGATCCTACCAAGCTTTCTATCAGGTTCTGTAAGTGGTGTAAGTAATGGAGAATCTGAACTTCGGGTATGTGGCATATGCAACCTAAAATCTGTCAATCACACAACTAACAAAACTATTAAACGCACTGATTCTATAAGTTTAAAAATCAAATACTATTAATAATTTAAAATAATTAAGAAACTACTTAATCACAAATTAGTTAACAATTCTATTTTGACACAAAACTGTCCCCGGCAGCAGTGCCAAAAACTTGATGTGCAAAACGTGGTATATGAATTGTTATATGAAATAATATGGAAAAATACCGATTAAAGATTGTTACACACTAACGGGCAGTGTACCCGATCGTGTAGTAATATAAATAATGGTTTAGTTTCGTGTATCGTTCCAAGGATAGTTATATTAGTCAAACTAGAATTAGAAACTATATTGTGATTAACTAAGTAAATGAAACTTAAAGGTACAAGATATTATGTTTTTGTGGCTATTTAACGATTTAGCCAAATCAGAGAAGATTAAAAGTAAAAACAATATTTTTGGTCTTTTAAGTTTATATAATGAAAACAAGTGCAAAGAAAACAAATAAGATAGTTTGATTAAAATCAAAGATACGAAATGTTCATCTAGATATTTTCCCTCGGTATTGGATGTAAGTTATATAGTTAAGACCCGATTGAATGAATATGTGTGTAAGCTACCTAATAGATTTACCAAGAGTTCTCTTATTAAACACGCAAACTCGATTACAAGATCAAGGGTTCCCTTTTTTCTATAGTTATCGTGTTTGTAACCAAATAACTATGATATATATGCTAATCACCCGAATCTACTTTCCAAGAGTTCTCTTTAGCAAGCACTCAAACTAGAATTACTAAGTGGAGGGTTCCCTATCACCTAGACCTTTTCGTTTGTGACAAGTTAATTAGCTAGATCAAAGACTTGAATACCAATTGTCTTTGCGTTCGCTCTACACAATTCATCCCTATATTGTCTAATCGTTTTGATCTAATTTACCCCCTTGGTCCGGTTTAGTAAACAATAAATCTAAGACAAGTTGATTGGAAATCAATATGATACATCAACAAGAGTTCTCTTTATCAACAACATATCAATTAACTAGATACAAATGATTTGACATCAATAAGCATGGTTCTTTAATTCAAGCTTTAATCTATCACACATAATACATTCAATCAATAAGATTACATCCAATACCTCAGTTATTAATCTAGACAAACATTATAGATTTTAGCCAACAATCATATTAACAAACAAAATAGCAATCAATTGATAAGTAGAATTCATTGTTAAGAACAAGAAATCAACCTAATAAAGAATGAATCTTGGATGGAGAAGGATTGGTTTCTTGATTCTTGGATGTTAGATCACTTGCAAGAGCTTGGAGTTCTCCAATTTTGCTCCTAAAATCATCTTCTAACTCCTCTGGTTCGTATCTGCTCGTATCCCTCTCAATTATTTGGTTTTAAAGTAGTTAAAGTTGGTCAAGAAGAAAAAGTAGGCTGAAACCTACTTCTGGACAGCGTCCAAGATACTGGACGGCATCCAGTTGTAAAGGCCTGGACGGCGTCCAGATTTCTGGACGGCGTCCAGTTGTGAAGGGCTGGATGGCGTCCAGAAATCTGGACGGCGTCCAGTTGTGCTGAATTTCACTGTCTCGTTTTTTCCAAATCTCCCTTCATTTGGGCAGCGTCCCAATCATTTTGGACGACGTCCAACATATCTGCAGCCTCGTTTTATCGTTTTAGAGCGCTAATTTGACCATAACTTGTATCGGAATCAACTATGATGAAATCACAACTTATAGAACAATTATAATTCACCAAAACTCTTTATAAACCACTTTCCGATACACTTTTCATTCCTTTGTGTATTACTTGTAGAAACCTCCTTAACTATCCTTGATTCGAGAGTATTTTACACGATATTGCGAGATATATATATGATGTATTTGAGCAATATCAATGTGCCACCTCATGGTATATCAATGATTTTAGGAGTCGGAGATAGCAATATCTCTGCGAGAGCTAAATCGACGGGTAGTTCTGCTATTCTGTCAGAGTCCCATGAGACTAAAGTCATGGAGGCGGGTGATTCGAAAGAATCTTCGCCGGAGACAACTCCGGTTGTTGCCTAACCTCCATCAGAAGGGGATATCACGAATCTGACTAGTAGTATGTATAGCCCTACATATAAGAATAATACTGCACGTTTATCCTTACCAGCCCTCATGGAAACTCAAACAATTTCA
This sequence comes from Rutidosis leptorrhynchoides, assembly GCF_046630445.1. Classification (NCBI taxonomy): domain Eukaryota; kingdom Viridiplantae; phylum Streptophyta; class Magnoliopsida; order Asterales; family Asteraceae; genus Rutidosis; species Rutidosis leptorrhynchoides. The sequence continues at coordinate 658,811,691 of NC_092334.1, read as the reverse complement.
CCGACATCACCTTTAACAATTGCTGTAGATGCTGATGCTGTTCCTATTGTTACTTTTCCACAATCACCCCAACGTTTAACAAATTATTATGATGCTTTGGAGCAAGAATATTTTAGCCGTATGTTTTCGCGTGTTAATCTTGATATTCTTCGACATACTTCGCTCCAAGCAATGTTTCATGCTAGAGTACGACATCCACTTAATTACTATTCTTCTCCACTGAGTCCTCACCGTGATGATGAACATGACGATTCTGAACCTCAGAATAGTCATGAGGGGGAGATATGAGTAGATGAAGAATTTCTAACGTTGGATATTTCAACAAGGGGTGGTGGTGCAAGGCCTCCTTCAACTTCACAAGCTCAACATGTTCATACCAAATCAGAACTGGTTCATTCTCATGATGATGATATTGAAAATACGGAACTTGAGCAAGTTATCTTTCCAATCTTTCTGTTAGTCCCTTGATTAACAACAGGAGTATTGTAGAGGGGGGTGAATACAATTTCTCTTTAATTAACTTAACAGTTAAACACTATTTAGTATTCAAGCAAGTAAATTAAATAGAGTATGAGGTAATTTTCAACGGTTATTCTTTATTGATAAAATCACAAAGAATTATAACTATCCTTGGCGGAATGATAGTTGGTTGATACAGATTTACCTAGATTATAGCTATGAGGATAAACTTAAAGCTATTACAAGTTTTGGACTCTAAATAATAAAACCCACACCACTAGTTGTCACAATAGTGGATATAACAATTTATAGTAGTCCTTTTATCCATGTAATTGTTCCATTGTCCACTGGTACATAGGATGTCTGTACTTGTGGGGACAACTGCATCAGAGAGCGTGCTCTCCTCTTTCCTCTTTGGTAGCTATTTGTAGGAACACCCCAATTCGGTTTGGCACCACTATTTGTTTAAACAAATAGAATGTTGTGTTCCCTAGGCATTGACAAAGTATAGCACATGTCTGCACATGCGTTAAACTTCTGCATTCCCACGTGGTCTTGTAAGGTCACTTGTCAGCCGTCGACGCGTGTCCTTTTCTGTTCAACTTTGTCTTTAACTTCTTTTGAATAGTAAAATTGATGTAGACTACTCAGGAAACCACTCTGCTTGTAATGAAGCATAGCTGTCTTGTGTAGTAAGCTGCAGAGTCACTTGATATTATTAAGTTGCTGAGTATACATCCTGTACTGATTGAAGAACACTGTCTATCTTGTGCTGGTAGACTAAGCAACAAACTAAACACTCGACACATCAATATATGATGTCTATACATAAACAAGCTCGCGCTGGCTGCACACAGCATTTTAGTGCAAATAAATTACAGTTTTGTCATAATTAAATCCTTAATAATTTTGGGGACTCAACAATCTCCCCCTATTTGATGATGAAAAAACCTATGAGATTAAGAGAAAACACTAAAGCCAGCACTAAGGGACTTAATGAAAAATAGGCAGTAAGTTTGTCCCTTTTAAGTTTGTTTTGGGATCTTTTGATAAGTTATCTATATCTGATAACTTGATATGATTTTGAAGATAAACTCATTTCATTTTCATTACAACAAAGTATATACAATAATTACAAAACATCATAATGAAATATGAAATAGTCAAAAGATACAAATTGAGCACAAGAAGGCTATCTGTCTTTATCTTTGTCTTTATCTTGTTCATCTTTAGATAGCTCTTCTTCTTTAACTTTGAGGGCTGCCCAGGCTTCAGGAAATAGGAAAGGTAGCTCAGCAGGGTCATAAACTGGAACATGAGGAGGTAGAATGATGGGATCTCTTCTGTGTGGGCCTTCACCAGTAGATTTCTTACCTTTAGGCCTTTGAGAAAGAACTTCTTCTACATTCACTACTGGTGCATTTCCATACTTTACTGCTTTGTTGAAGAGCTCTTGAAGTTCAGGTTTCAGTGTATCTTTGATACCACTTTTACCTTTGCCAATAAAGTATTTCAGTATCTCCATCCATTCACTGAACCCTAAAGTTCTCAGTTCAGTAAGGTATATTCTTTCTTGAACATTACCTTCCCTGCTGACAAAGAAAGCCCTTTTTGTGCCTTTGTGCACCTTGATGATCTTGCTAGTATTTGACTTCTGGTTAGCACATCACCATATCTGCTTCTATAGTAATGATCAGATAATTCAATTGTTCTTTCAGTTTCTATAGGGGCAGTAGCAGGTGCTTTCTCAGCAGCTTCCAGTTCATCAAATGCTTTGTCCTGTTCCTTAACAATGGCTTTAGCTAACTTGAGAGACTCAGCCTCTTGTTTTCTGTCAGTAGCCAACTTAGCTTCTTCTTCCTGAAGCCTCAGCCTCTCAGCATATTCAGCATCAGCATCTTCCCTTCTTTTCCGTTCTACTTGTAGACCCACAAGATAGTCATTGGCAGTAATGTTCAGGGATTTAGCTGTTTCAATCATCTTCCTGCCCTCAACAGTTTTAAGGGCATCACAATATTGACTTAGATCCATATTCAGTTGCCGAGCCTCATGAAATTGAGCTTTCTCTTCATCAGTATGTAGCCTTTGACCACTGTTATTTAGATACATACCAATTTCAATGCCATAAGTCAAGGTAGTGATATAAAATGGCTGATCAAGTAGATGATGCAGCAATCTTGAGACGGCCCGTCCAAATCCATAAGGACGAATACAATAACATATGATTACATTGCGAGGTATTTGACCTCTATATCATACATTTTACAAACATTGCATTCGTTTTAAAAGACAAACTTTCATTACATCGAAAGTTGACAGACATGCATACCATTTCATAATATCTAACTATAAATGACCTAATCTATCATTTACTTAATCATAATCTTTATTGAACTCAACGACTTGAATGCAACGTATTTTGAAATATACCATAAATGACTCCAAGTAATATCTTTAAAATGAGAAAATTCACAGCGGAAGATTTCTTTCAATCCTGAGAATAAACATGCTTTAAAGTGTCAATCAAAAGGTTGGTGAGTTCATTAGTTTATCATCAATATTCATTTCCATCATTTTTAATAGACCACAAGATTTTCATTTTAATATCTCATAAATATCATGCATGCATATAGCCATATGCATAAAAATATCATTCATATGGATTGAACACCTAGTAACCGACATTAACCATAATGCATAGAATATCCCCACACACATCGTCGTCTGTATAATAATAATCTCGAAGTACTAAAGCCATCCATAGACATGAATGGGGGTTGTTAGGCCCAATAGATCTATCTTTAGGATTCGCGTCAATTAGGGGCCATTTCCCTAATTCTTAGGTTACCAGACTTGAAGGGCGATATTCGATTTCGATAATCCAATCATATAATGTAGTTTTCGGTTACTTGTGTCTATTTCGTCAAATATTTATAAAAGCGCATGTATTCTCAGTCTCAAAAACATATATTACAAAAGCATTTAAAAAGGGAGCAATTGAAACTCACAATACTGTATTTCATAGTAAAAATAATATGAATGCATTGAACAAGTGCAAAGTTGGCCTCGGATTCACGAACCTATATTAAGTATATATATTTATATGTTGGTCAATATTTGTCTAACAATTTAGGTCAAACCGTAGTGTATCACAATCCTAATGCTCGAGACCGATAAGCAAAAGTCAACAAAAGTCAACTTGACCCAAAATGTCTTCCAAAATCTATACATATTTATATAACTTAAATATAGTCATTTTATATATTTAAATATATTTATTAGATTTTATTAGATTAAACAATACAAGTCATTTATTAATAAATAAAAATGTATATTAAAATTTTTATGTATGATAAAAAATATGCTTTTATATATCTTAAGTAATATAGTTTATATATTTCACTTAATATCATAAAAATATAGTGGTATGTATTATTATATTACGTGTGGTAAAAATATCTTTGTATCACATATTTATTTGATAAGATAATATTGATAATAAAAATAAATAAAAGTTGTATTATTTTTGTAATAATAATAATAATAATATTTATATTTACTAATGGTGATAACAATTATGATAAAATGATAATTCTAATCATGATAATTTTAATAATAACGATACCTTTTAATAATAATATTTTTATATAACAATAATAATTCTAAAAATGATAATTTTTTTAATAATATTACTAAAATGATAATAACAATGATATTTTATAATAAAAATGATAATTTTAATGAAAATGGTAGTTTTAATATTAATGATACTTTTAATAATAATACTAATGATAAAAATAATAAAATAATGGTTTTGATAAAAATATTAATTATCTTAATAATAGTAATAATAATAATAATATTGATAATATTAATAATAACCTTAATGATAATAACGATAGTAATAATAATAACAATAACAATTTTTAATGATAATACTTATATTAATAACGATAATGATAATAACAATAATATTAATTAATAATGACGATAATAATAACGATAACGATAATGATAACGATAACGATAACGATAACGATAACTACGATCGTAATAATAATAATCATTTTAATAATAATATTAAACTTAATGATAATTCAGTTGACTATAGCTTTTAATCCGTTCATCGAAACCATACGCTTTCTAAATAAAAAGTTATTAATTTTTCGCCAGCTTTCTAACGACATGCATATCATATACCTTATCTCAGTAGCATATGTATTAAATTCATGAGTTATCATAAACTATATAATGACGAAAATAAACATTCAAGCATGAATAATCATATATACTCGAGCAGTAGTCAGGGATACACTATTAATATATAAAAGTTAAGTTATGAGTGCTCACGTATCAATATTGTGATTCAATATTGCAGGAAAGTACGTAGATGCAACGGAGATGATAAACACTAGTTTGACCTCATGAGTATACCCCGAACAATACCCATAATCTCCTTAGCTATAACCCATAATTTCCTTAGCTCTATCCCTCTGAAAAACTCGTTTTGAAAACATGCGAGCAGAACCTCGTCGTAGTATTTTATGTATAGTACTAATAATAATATTAATACTAATACTAATAATAATAATAAGATTAATAATAATTAATAATAATAAATAAATAAAATTAAATATTATTGAGTACATATATTGAGATAGAGAGTTGAGGATGAATGAATCACAAAAACAGCTCGAAATCATTTTATAAGCAAACTTATCCCACCTAACCACCTCATGCGATCGCATGAGAATTGTGTAGAGATCTCATGCGATCGCATGAGACATAAATCCAATTCACATTTGTAAATCTTATGCTATCGACACATTATATATAAATATTTAATATATAATATATTTAATCTTTAGAATTAATTAAATATTATATTATATTCTCATGCATAGTTGATTTGTAATTTTAGCACAGATGAATTGTACGTTGACGCTCGACCTACGTACCGGTTCCGGTTTTTTGAACGTCCTTTCGTACGCTTAGAAAACTTGTACTTTACATTTCGCGACACGTACCTTTATCAATAACTAGACTTATTTCACCAATAATTATACCAATTGAAATGTAACTTATTCATTTGAGTGTTTTGGTCATTTGCTTCTTTAAATCGATGTCTCGTTATATATATATATATATATATATATATATATATATATATATATATATATATATATATATATATATTCCTTTCAAAATATATATATTTGAAATATTTAATAATATAATATATAGTTTTTTCAAACTAACTATATTTCAAAGTTCTTTATATCGTTTAAAATCGTTTCGAAATTATTTAGTAATATCTTTATCTTTTTGAAACAATAAAATATATTTGTAAATTTATAACACCAAGCTTTAATTAAGTTCTTCAAATTTTTATATACATAAACAAGTTACTTTATAAAACGTTTTAAATAAAAAGTTCTTTTTAACTGAAAATGTTGTTAGTACGTTTGAAACTAAATCAAATAAATATGAAACTTTTGTTTTCCCACAACTAAATATATTTAAGAATCATTTTGTCAAAAGGTTAAAATAATGGAAATCGTTATACCATAAAACATTTTAGAAAAGTAAAATTATATATACCCATAATAGGTTTTAAATTACCGTTTGTTGAAGAAGCGTGAGGTAAGATCCAATGGTATGTAATCATCCTAATGTAAAACATCGATTTACTTAACTTGTTGATATCTAACTTCTAAGTTATTTACATTCCCTAATTTCACTTTCACATTAAATAATATGAAAACTAAATCGTTATCTTAACAAAAGTCACGAGTGAAATATAATAAAGCATGTAAATCAAACAAGAATCTCCACTAACTTTTGTCTAATTCTTGTTAAGTGACACTTTGTTCTCACTTGTAATTAACTTTACCGTCTATTCTGAATACCGTTCAAAAAGAACAGATTTCTTAAATCCTAGTGGACCTCATAACAGAGGCCCGTAATCATAATCACAATGTATCTGATAATTCAATCATTTGATATTATCTTTTAAATCCGTCGATAATTATATTAAATATATATTGAAACAAATACGTTCATATAAAGTATTATACATCTAATACTTTGTTAACGTTTTCAATTAATATAATTATATCTTATATATATACATATCTATATACATAAATGTTCGTGAATCGTCGAACACAGTCAAAGGGTAATTGATTACATGAACACAGTTCAAAGTTTTTAAGATTTTAACATTACAGACTTTGCTTATCGTGTCGAAAACATATAAAGATTAAGTTTAAATTTGGTCGGAAATTTCCGGGTTGTCACAAATCTAACTTGGCGTATCCTTTCAGAAATAGCTGCTTGTCTTTTCTCAAGCAATTCAGGTACAGTGATCTCCATCCTGTAAGCCTCTCTTTCATCTTGATTCATTCTTCTTAGATCTGGCTCACCTTGTGCAACTGGATCATCTTCCCAAGTTGTGTGTTTATCATGATGTTTTGGGGAAGATGGCAGATACATGAGTGATTCTGCTATGCCAGAAGAACTTACTGAATACTGATTAATACGTTCATCCTGTGTCTTGTCAAAATAAGCAAGAGTCCGGGCAGAGATAGGCGATTGAATAAATAGGGGATCTCCTGTGCCCCAGACTGTGAAGTCAGCAGGATCAACAGTATCATCATCTTATTTAGCACCCAGCTCAGCCACCTTGGCTGGGTCTTCAACACTTGTTACACCCAGCAGCACACTACTGACTGGGTCTTCAATCACAGCACTCCTTGCTGTGTCTTTGGTACCAGCTGAGTGATTAGCATTAGCTGGCACAACTGCCATAGTATCTTCATCAGCTGCCTCAAATAAGGGTCCTTTCCTTAGGGGCTGGTTGTCCCTAGGAGCAGATTTTACCCTTTGTTTATCGATTGGCATGGGTTCAGCTGATGGTTCTTGTGTTGATACTGGTTCTTGTGGAGGCAGATAGGGAACAATTGCAAAGTGCTCCCCCTCAGCTGATTCATCCTCATCAAGGTTGATGATGTCTGCTGGCTGTTGTTGTGCAGCTGGCTGAGCAGAAGATGCTGGTCGAGAGGATTGGCTGGTTTCTAACATTGCATCTAGCCATTTCAAGAAAACATCAGCTCTAACCCCTCCTGACTCAGTAGAAGCTACGTAATCTTTCATCTCTTCAGGAGTCATCTTCTTAATTCTATCTGCTCGCTCAGCATACAACTTTGCTTTCTTTCTATCATATTTCACCATGAACTTAGCATTTCCTTTCAAAGCAGCCCTTTTGTGTTCAGCAATGCTGAGAAGTTCATCATGAATTTCACGCTTTTCAGGATTGAGGGATCGTACATGTTCAATTTTATGTCGTTTCAGAGCAGCATATGCCTCAAATTTAGCGTTGAAAGCAGCATCTAGTTCCTGCTATCTCTTCTGATGCCTCTCTAGTTTTCTTTTCATTTTTCATTCAATAATTTGAGAGACAGCAGATACATCATTGGGCTTACTTCCAGAACCAATATCATCTACATATGTGGCAGACACACTGGGTTGAGATTCACCAGCTGCCTGGACACCTGCTTCAGTATGAGCATTGCTGGGCTTAGTGCCAGAACCTTGATGAGTACTATCACCACCATCCCTCCTTTGCTGTTTTGGAGCCTTTTCATGCTCATGCTCCCCCTCAAATTGTTTTCTCTTTTTAGACTTCTTCTCCCCCTTTTTGTCATCAGCAGGGGCAGAAGGATGAGCAGGGGAGACCTGTGCATCAAGGTTACTATCTGATTCAGGAACTGAGTAAGCAAAGCTGTTCCAGTCAGCATCAGCAGGAGATAGATGGGCACAAGGATCTACACCATATTTTCAGAGACATAGATTTGAAGTTCGGACTTCATTCCTTGCAACACCCATGGCCATTTTATCAACAGTGGCCCTAACATCAGCTTGTAGGGCATCTATTCGTTGCATAGTCTCTAACATTTGAACATAAGCAGAGGCAGGAACCATTGTGGCCATTTGCTGTTCTTGCGAATCCAATCTCTCTTCTAAAACCATATTCTCCTCATAAAGAAAGAGAATCCTTCTATTAGCAGCATCAAGGTCAGCTTGAAGATGGGCAATATGATCAGTATATTCATTGTGAGAGATGATTCACCTTTTTAGGTCCTCCTCTTCTTTATAGTGTTGGACAATGGCATCCACCGCAAGATCAGTAAAAGCACATACTTGTTTGAGCTAGGCTTCAATAGTGGAAGTCGCAACATCCCCAGATCAGCATATGGCTTCAGTCATTTGATCAACAAGAGTAGTGCGGATGGTTCTTTGTAGATCTGGTGTGATTCTGGCTAATGTACGATAAACATCCAGTGTGGAAATGGCAGCCACCTCAAGGATCAAAGCTACTGGTTGAGGGGCGATCACTAGCAGCGATAATAGGATTACCTCCGTGGGGTGGTGGAGGTGGAAGGTCAGAATCTGACTCATCACCATGATCACCATCATTTTTACCATCACCCGAAGGTTTAGAACCACTGGTATCCTTGTTAGTATCATTATCAGCATCATCAGTGAGATCCACTAGTGTGTCTTTGGAACCAGTCACATTATCAGTCACATTATCATGAGTGACTGACTCGCCGTTACCAGCACCTTTATCAGCATCACCATCAGATGAAGAAGATGATGAGGAAGAAGCTGAAGAATCAGAAGGTACTGGCGAATCAGGGACATTCTGCATCACACACTTCTTAGTGACAGGATCTATGATGAACTTGAGAGGCCTCCATGTACCAGGCCATGGAGAAGCAGTTGGAGCCATACCAAAGTAGTGGTAGTATGGCTGCTCATTAACTTATTGTAGAGTGGCTAGCCTCTCATATACTTCTTCTCTTGCTGGTCTGTCAAGCTGAGACGGTAGTTCAACCAGCTCTTCTCTGGGTAATCTACTGGCTGACACTAAGGCACTTTGAGGATCAATAGTCAGCTGATCCACCAGCAAGGCAACTCTGGGAGTGATAGATGCTCCTCTATAAATGAAGTTAGGTACAACTTCATCAGGATCTGGTACCTGGCACACATATGGTTTCTTCTCAGCAGAAGTAGTAGCCTGAGAAGAATCAGTAGTGATAGCAGTGGAGGTACCAGCATCCAAAGTAGGTTCCGTAGAACCAGTTACATGTGCAGAATAGGCAGCATTTGCCGTGATAAGCTCATCAATAAGCACCACGTCATCCTGGTTACCACCTGTAGTAATATCCTCAGTAGAAACAGTTGGAGGAGTAACAGTGGTAGTGCCAGTAGCATCAAAATCAAGAACCTCCTTAATAATATTATCAATAACCTTTTCAAGTGCAGGAGGAGGTTCCATTATCATCTCATCAACCACTTCAGAATTAGTGGTTGAAGTAGCAATACCGGAGACAGTAGGAGGAGTAGCAGAAATATCAGCAGTAGCTAGCTCCTCATTAATAGTAAGAGCAGTGAGACCAGCATCTACAATGTCCCCAGTAGAGCCAGCAGCAGTAGAGGTAATATTACTAGCATCAGCACCACCAGCAGACAAATCAGTAGCACCAACACCAGTAGTAAAAACAGAGAGCTCATCAGCAGAAACAATAACATCCTTTTCTTGCTCCCCCTCTGCCTGTTCATCTACCATGCTAAGAACTAAAACAAGAGAACATTTTATGTTAACAACTGTATAACCAAATAAATTTGACTCAAAAATTGCATCTGTTGTTGGTCTCTGGGGACAGACTGGTGATTTAGTCAGCCTTCGATTGAGACAGAGTTAGGTGTCTGTAAGTGCAGCTGTGACTCTGCTGACTCATTGGAAACACATGTTGACCCAGATTGTGTAAGAGTTCTGGCTGGTAATGATGTGGGAGTGAGACTCTTATCATGATCCAAGTAACATTTGGGATGTACAGTAGCCTGAGCTGACTCAGCACGAAGAGGAGCCAGCTCAAGTCTGCTTTGGGGGTCAGTTATGTTCTCTGCTAGTTGTACTATCAACAGAGGATATTTCTTGAAGGATAATTTTGAAAAATGTGGAAGTGTCTGGATAGAAGAGTATGGGTTGCTACTCTTCTTAACACTAGTTTTAAAACCAGTCAGCTTGGGAGCTAAGGTTGTGCCTTTAACTTCACTTTCATTTTGCAAGTCAGTAGTTAAAATATTTTTAATTAAGTTAGAGATTTCTGCTGTTTGGTCAATAGATGCACCAGGTTCCATAGCAGCTTTCTTTTCAGAAGCAGCAGTTGAGACTGAGGCAATCTCCCCTGTGGTTTGCTTGGAGCCAACTTTAGCTCGTTTGGATTTGCCTGTTACCAAGAAATAGATAAGCAACAGATTCCAATACTAGAAGTGGGTAGTCATAATATAAGACTAGGGCTGTTCTTTATTATCAGAGAGCACTAGATTCTAATACAACTACTGCTTTACCAGTATGTGAGACGGTGGCTGTACTAGTTGTCTAGTTGAGGTAGTTGGTGTAGTGAGCCGAACTTTTCCATGTTTATATATATTAAATGAAGTTGATATTTACATGATTAAATATTTCTAATATGTTAAGCAATCAAACTTCTTAAGACTTGATTAATTGAAATTGGTTTCATGTAGACAATTGACCACCCAAGTTGACCGGCGATTCACGAACGTTAAAACTTGTAAAAACTATATGATGATATATATATATGGATATGTATATAGCTAACATGATATTATGAAAAGTAAGTATCTCACTAGGTATATTAACAATGAGTTATATACATAAAATGAGACTATTGAATTATGAAACTCGAAACGATATATATAACAATTATCGTTATAGCAACGCCTTACTAAATACATATGTATCATATTATGATATATTCATTGTTGGTGATAGCGGGGTCCAAGGGGTGGCAACACCTGGCGGGATTCAAATGGCAGAGCCCCTGGCTGGGATCGAGCTGCCAGGTCAGCTCGGAAATTTTTTTGTTTGGGTTAATATCGCATTATTAAAAATGTGTTAAAATTTGATTTAAAGCTTTCAACAACATTAAATAAGATCGTTAACTTAAAGCTTTCAAAAACAACACTTACATGTAACGACTAACGATGACCTAACGACTCAGTTAAAATGAATATACACGTAGTGTATTAAGATGTATTAGTACACTTTTGAAAGACTTCAAGACACATATCAAAGTAATTCTACTTAGCAAAAATGCTTACAATTACATTTCCATTCATTTTCATCAACAATTCTACTCGTAGTCATTCAGTATTCGTATTATACACAGCTTCTAGACGTACTTACTATAAGTATATACCAATAGGAACTAGCATGGGATTCCACTCTTGATTATGTCATGCATGACTAATCAAATTTAACTTCTACCATGAACTAGTCAACTAACTAGAACTCCTTTTAACCCCACTCACCACTCATCATTCACCACTCACCAATCAATCCATTTCACTTCTAATTCTCTTTCTAATTCTCTCTCAACACCTACACACACTTATGAATGAATTTTTCCAGTAAACTAATCATCATCTTCATCAAAAATTTCTTCAAGAATCAAGCTATAATCATCATAGGAAGAATACTTCAAGAACACTTCAAAAATCCTTTCAAGTTTACTAGTTTACTTCCAAGCTTTCTAATCCATTCCAAGTAATCATCTAAGATCAAGAAACCTTTGTTATTTACAGTATGTTATCTTTCTTATTCAAGATAATATTCATATTCAAACTTTGATTCGATTTCTATAACTATAAACTATCTTAATTCGAGTAAAAATCTTACTTGAACTTGTTTTTGTGTCATGATCCTACTTCAAGAACTTTCAAGCCATCCAAGATCCTTTGAAGCTAGATCATTTCTTATCACTTCCAGTAGGTTTACCTACTAAACTTGAGGTAGTAATGATGTTCATAACATCATTCGATTCATATATATATATATATATATATATATATATATATATATATATATATATATATATATATATATATATATATATATATATATAACTATCTTATTAGAAGATTTAAACTTGTAATCACTAGAACATAGTTTAGTATATTCTAAACTTGTTCGCAAATAAAAGTTAATCCTTCTAACTTGACTTTTAAAATCAACTAGACACATGTTCTATATCTATATGTTATGCTAACTTAATGATTTAAAACTTGGAAACATGAAGAAAACCGTAAAACCGGATATACGCCGTCGTGGTAAAACCGGGGGCTGTTTTGGTTTGGATAATTAAAAATTATGATAAACTTTGATTTAAAAGCTATTCTTCTGGAAAAATGATTTTTCTTATGAACATGAAACTATATCCAAAAATCATGGTTAAAATCAAAGTGGAAGTATGTTTTTCCAAAATGGTCATCTAGACGTCGTTCTTTCGACTGAAATGAGTACCTTTACAAAAATGACTTGTAACCTGTATTTCTGACTATAAACTTATACTTTTTTTGTTTAGATTCATAAAATTAAGTTCAATATGAAACCATAGCAACTTGAATCACTCAAAACGGATTTAAAACGAAGAAGTTATGGTTAAAACAAGATTGGATAATTTTGCTTGTTGTAGCTACGTGAAATTTGTAACAAATTTATACAAATCATAACTTAACAAACTTATATTGTATTATACATGTATTCAAACATTTATTATGCAATCTTGGGATACCATAGACATGAATACAATGTTTTGACATATCATATCGACCCATCTATGTATATATTTCGGAACAACCATAGACGCTCTATATGCAGTAATGTTGGAGTTAGCTATACAGGGTTGAGGTTGATTCCAAAATATTATATATACTTTGAGTTGTGATCTAGCCTGAGACTTGTATACACGAGGTCGTGGATTGATTCGAGATAATATACATTACTTTATTTCTGTACATCTAACTGTGGACAACTAGTTGTAGGTTACTAACGAGGACTGCTGACTTAACAAACTCAAATTATTAAAATGTAATAAAAAATGTTGTAATTATATTTTGTTCATACTTTGATACATATGTACATATTTGTTATAGGTTCGTGAATCGACCAGTGGCCAAGTTTTATTTCCGGCAAAGTAAAAATCTGTGAAAGTGAGTTATAGTCCCACTTTTAAATCTAATATTTTTGGGATGAGAATACATGCAGTTTTGTAAATGTTTTACAAAATAGACACAAATACTTGAAATTACATTCTATGTTGGATTATGAATACCGAATATCACCCTTTTAGCTTGGTAGCCTAAGAATTAGGGAACATACACCCTAATTGACGCGAATCATAAAGGTAGATCTACGGGCACTAACTCCCCCCATACTGGAAAATGGTATGCTTTAGTACTTTGAGTTATTAATACATATGGATTTCTGTTTTGGGGATATTCTATATGCATTTTGTTAATGTCGGTTACCAGGTATTCAACATATGAATGATTTTTATACAGATTGTATGTTATTGAAAGATGAAATCTTGTGGTCTATTATTACGATTTGATATATATAGGTTAAACCTATAACTCACCAACATTTTTGTTGACGTTTAAAGCATGTTTATTCTCAGGTGATTATAAAGAGCTTCCGCTGTTGCATGCTAATTTATGGACAAGAGTTGGAGTCAGCATGCTTGTATAATAATGTTTAAAAACTGCATTCGAAGATTTATATTGATGTGTAATATTATTGTAAACCATTATGTAATAATCGTGTGAAAACGCTATTTTAGATTATCATTATTTGATAATCGCCGTAATATTTTTAAACCTTTATTGATAAAATAAAGGTTATGGTTTGTTTAAAAATCGAATGCAGTCTTTGAAAAATGTCTCATATAGAGGTCAAAACCTCGCAACGAAATCAATTAATATGGAATGTTTATAATCGATATGAACGGGACATTTCAGTTGGTATCTGAGCGTTGGTCTTAGAGAACCAGAATTTTGCATTAGTGTGTCTTACCGAGTTGTTAGGATGCATTAGTGAGTCTGGACTTCGACCGTATTTTCTTCAAAAACGATTGCTTAACACTTTTTGTTGGAAACTATATATTATTAACATGTAAATATTATGTGATATATTAATCTCTTAACATGTTTGATATTGTGTAATAGATGTCTACCTCTAGTACAAATCCAATCGATTCACCTAATAATAATGAAGAGTCGAATATATTTTGGGAAGATTCACAAAATCCCGAGGAGGAACCGGAAGAGGAGGAACCGGAAGAAGAAGAGTTTTTGGAGGAAGAAATATTAATACCTACAGTTAAACGATTAAAAAAAGAAAATTCTCAACCAACGGACCAAAGCTAATAATGGTCAATGGTGTTTCCGCCGAGGAAACAAAATATTGGGAAAATTACCAATTTTCTAATGAGTCGGATCCCGATGAGGATTCCGATGATGTTATAGAAATTACCTCGATCCAATTTGAAAAAGCAAAAGAAAACAATAAGGGAAAAGGTATCAAAATAGAGAAACCTGATTACAACCCCGATGAACTTTATATATATCGTAAACACCCGTACTTCTTAAATTTTAACAATAACCCGGGAACCTCTAAGCCACTAGGTTTTTCTAAATCATTTGTGAAAATGACGGCTCGTATTAGGGGAGCACCATATATCCCTAGGAAATTAGCGAAACGAACCAAGTCCGGAGAAGAAGAAACGAGTGAGTCGGATTAAAGAGTTGTAATCATGTTATGTAATATATGTAATATAGTGTGCATGTGCTTTTATGATAAATGTAAAAATTGCTTGTATTGCTTGTTAAGTATTTTTTTATGAATCTAACCCTCGTCTATTTTTACAGTATAAAAACACAAAATGGATGTTAAGGATAGACAACTAAAAATTTTAGAAGACCTACCTGGGGACATGATTGATGAAATCTTGTCTAGAGTCGGTCAGAATTCATTGGCACAATTGTTTACGGCAAAATTAGTTTGTAGAATATTTAAAGAACGTTCCAGGCATGCCTTAGTTAATAAAAGGCTTTCCTTTGATAGATGGGGTATATCACATTGGGGAGACCATAAGTTGTGCCGTGTTTTCTTTAAAGCATAAAATGTGGGAAACCCAGAAGCAATTTTACGCTACGGGTTGAGAACCTATTTTGACTCTACCTATACCAACATAGGAATTCGTGCTTTAGAAAGAGCTTCTAACATGCAACATAAAGAAGCATGTTATGCTTACGGGTTAGTGATGTTCGCTTCTCGCCAAAGTGAGAAAAAGAACATCGGATTACAACTATTAAATAAAACATTCCCACAAGTGACGGACTCAGTAATTGGGGTGAGAAACAAGGTTTTTAGATTGTTACGAGGCTGTTAGGCATTACGTAACCCTCGTCGTTTGACGACATTACAACATGTTGTCTAGCCAACGGTCATAACGGTTACTTTCCACAAGACTAAGGATGGGAAGTAATCTTAGTAAAACCAGAATGCATGACTTGTTTCTGGACTTATGAATTACGTGTTTTTATTGCCTTTGCTGAACGACTTGCGTATTAACTAGGATTTGTTGTCACAACTATTTTGTATCAAAATTATTGTGTGCTATATTTTATGCTATATGTAAAATAGCGGTATTGTAAATTTGTAAAATATTGTATAAAAGTTTGAACGTGAAATTTATTGTAATCAGTTTTTCATATAGAATTATAGTAGTTAAATTGTATGTTAGCTACTAAGTATGAACTTAACGAGTAGGTACTACCCGAATTAAAACTTATAAAACGCTAATATGAAGAAAAAGCTTTTATAAATAAGTTCATATTATGCTATGAAATACTATTGACTACTCTTAATATTCTATATGATTAACTTAATTCTTTTGGCTATTTTTGAAGGAAATGGCACCGACTACTCGTCAGAACTTGAACATGAGCGAGGAAGACTTCCGTGTTTTCCTTGCTGCGAACATAGCCGCCGTGCAGGCCGTAATGCAAAATAACAATAATAACTCTGGTTCTTGCAATGGAACTAATTCCACAAGAAATCGTGTAGGATGCTCCTACAAAGAATTCACTGCTTGCAAACCTTTGGAATTTGATGGAACCGAGGGTCCAATCGGATTGAAACGGTGGACCGAGAAGGTTGAATAGGTGTTTGCCATAAGTAAATGTACTGAAGAAGACAAAGTAAAGTACGCTACGCATACCTTCACAGGTACTGCGTTAACATGGTGGAACACCTACCTCGAGCAGGTGGGACAAGATGTTGCTTACGCACTACCGTGGTAAGCATTCAAGCATTTGATGAACGAGCAGTACCGTCCTAGAAATGAGGTCAATAAGCTCAAGGTAGAGCTTAGAGAGTTACAAACACAAGGATTTGATATTACCACGTACGAACGACGATTCACAGAGTTGTGCCTATTGTGTCCGGGAGCGTTCAAAGATGAAGAAGAGAAAATCGACGCATTTGTAAAAGGGTTACCAGAAAGGATTCAAGAAGATGTGAGTTCACACGAGCCCGCTTCCATACAAAAGGCAATTCGAATGGCTCATAAACTCATAAATCAGATTGAGGGAAGAATTAAAGAGCAGGCGGTCGAAGAAGCCAACATGAAACAAATCAAGAGAAAGTGGGAGGAAAACGGTGACAAGAGTCATCAGTACAACAACAACAACAACAATTACAACCACAATCGCAACAACTATCCCAACAACCGCAACAACAATCGCAACAATAACCGCAATCCTAACAATAACTACAACAAACGTCCCAACAACAACAACAAGCACAACAGCAACTATCCCAACAATAATAACAAAAGGCAAAAACCATGTCAGATGTGTGAAGGATACCATCCGACTATGTTCTGCACGACAACGTGTACTAAGTGTAAGAGATGTGGTCATAGTGTGACGAAGTGTGAAATCTACGGACCGGTGATTAGCAAAAATAATGCAACGAGTAATGTCGGGACAAGTAATGCAGCTTTTATTTGTTATGGATGTGGATAACCGGGCCACGTCTAGAGTAAATGCCCAAACCAAGGAAATACAAATGGGCAAAGCCGTGGAAGAGTCTTCAACATTAATTCGGCAGAAGCGCAGGAAGACCCGGAGCATGTTACGGGTACGTTTCTCATTGACAATAAATCTGCTTATGTTTTATTTGATTCGGGTGCGGATAGAAGGTATATGAGTAGAGATTTTTATGCTAAATTAAGTTGTCAATTGACGCCTTTGGATAATAAATTTTTACTTGAATTAGCTAACGGTAAATTAATTTCAGCAGATAATATATGTCGGGATAGAGAAATTAAACTGGGTGATGAAACGTTTAAGATTGATTTAATACCAGTCGAGTTAGGGAGTTTTGATGTAATAATTGGCATGGACTGGTTGAAAAAGGTGAGAGCAGAGGTCATTTGTTACAAAAATGTGATTCGCATTATGCGCGAAAAAGGAAAACCTTTAATGGTGTACGGAGAAAAGAACAACGCGAAGTTAAATCTTATTAGTAGTTTAAAGGCGCAAAAACTAATAAGAAAAGGTAGCTATGTCATTCTAACACACATCGAAGAAGTCAAACCTGAAGAAAAGAACATCAGTGATGTTCTCTTCGCAAAAGAATTTTCCGATGTATTTCTGAAAGAATTACCGGGACTACCTCCACACCGATCTATTAAATTTCAAATAGATCTCATACCAGGAGCTGCACCAATAGCTCGTGCTCCATACAGACTCGCACCCAGTGAAATGGAGAAACTCCAAAGCTAATTACAAGAACTTTTAGAGCGTGGTTTTATACGACCAAGCACATCACGGTGGCGAGCTCCTGTTTTGTTTGTCAAAAAGAAGGATGGTACATTCAGATTGTGTATCGACTATCGAGAGTTGAACAAACTTGCCATCAAGAACCGTTATCTACTACCGAGAATCAACAATTTATTTGATCAACTACAAGGCTCATCGGTTTATTCGAAAATCGATTTACATTCCGGGTATCATCAAATGCGGGTGAAGGAGGAGGATATTCCAAAGACTGCTTTCAGAACGCGTTACGGTCATTACGAGTTTATGATTATGCCTTTTAGATTGACTAACGCACCAGCTGTGTTCATGGACCTCATGAACTGAGTGTGTGGGCCATATCTTGACAAATTTGTCATTGTTTTCATCGATGACATACTGATTTACTCAAAGAATGATCAAGAGCACGAAGAACATTTGAGAAAAGTGGTAGAATTATTGAGGAAGGAACAACTGTATGCAAAATTTTCAAAGTGTGCATTTTGGTTGGAAGAAGTTCAATTCCTCGGTCACATAGTGAACAAAGAAGGTATTCAAGTAGATCCGGCAAAGATTGAAACCGTTGAAAAGTGGGAAACCCCGAAAACTCCGAAGCATATACGCCAATTTTTAGGACTGGCTGGTTACTACAGAAGGTTCATCCAAGATTTTTCCAAAATAGCAAAACCCTTACCTGCATTAACGCATAAAGGGAAGAAATTTTAATGGAAGGATGAGCAGGAGAAAGCGTTTCAATTGTTGAAGAAAAAGTTAACTACGACACCTATATTGTCATTGCCTGAAGGGAACGATGATTTTGTGATATATTGTGACGCCTCAAAGCAAGGCCTCGGTTGTGTATTAATGCAACGAACGAACGTAATTGCTTATGCGTCTAGACAATTGAAGATTCACGAGCAGAATTATACGACACACGATTTGGAATTGGGCGCTGTTATTTTTGCATTAAAGACTTGGAGGCACTACTTATATGGGGTCAAAATTATTATATATACCGATCACAAAAGTCTCCAAAACATATTTAATCAGAAACAACTGAACATGAGGCAGCGTAGGTGGATTGAGTTATTGAATTATTACGATTTCGAGATTCGTTACCACCCGGGAAGGCGAATGTGGTAGCCAACGCTTTGAGTAGAAAGGACAGAGAACCTATATGGGTAAAAGCTATGAATATAATTATTCGTACTAACCTTACTACTCAAATAAAGGAGACGCAACAGGGAGTTTTAAAAGAAGGAAATTTGAAGAATGAAATACCCAAAGGATCGGAGAAACATCTTAATATTCGGGAAGATGGAACCCGGTATAGGTATGAAAGAATTTGGGTACCAAAGTTTGGAGATGTAAGAGAAATGATACTTAGGGAAGCACATAAAACCAGATACTCAATACATCCCAGAGCGGGAAAGATGTATAAAGATCTCAAGAAACACTTTTTGAAATGTCCCGTTCTTATTGATTAAAAACGTTCCATATTAATTGATTTCGTTGCGAGGTTTTGACCTCTATATGAGACGTTTTTCAAAGACTGCATTCATTTTTAAAACAAACCATAACCTTTATTTCATAAATAAAGGTTTAAAAAGCTTTACGTAGATTATCAAATAATGATAATCTAAAATATCCTGTTTACACACGACCATTACATAATGGTTTACAATACAAATATGTTACATCGAAATCAGTTTCTTGAATGCAGTTTTTACACAATATCATACAAACATGGACTCCAAATCTTGTCCTTATTTTAGTATGCAACAGCGGAAGCTCTTAGTATTCACCTGAGAATAAACATGCTTTAAACGTCAACAAAAATGTTGGTGAGTTATAGGTTTAACCTATATATATATATCAAATCGTAACAATAGACCACAAGATTTCATATTTCAATACACATCCCATACATAGAGATAAAAATTATTCATATGGTGAACACCTGGTAACCGACATTAACAAGATGCATATATAAGAATATCCCCATCATTCCGGGACACCCTTCGGATATGATATAAATTTCGAAGTACTAAAGCATCCGGTACTTTGGATGGGGTTTGTTAGGCCCAATAGATCTATCTTTAGGATTCGCGTCAATTAGGGTGTCTGTTCCCTAATTCTTAGATTACCAGACTTAATAAAAAGGGGCATATTCGATTTCGATAATTCAACCATAGAATGTAGTTTCACGTACTTGTGTCTATTTTGTAAATCATTTATTAAAACCTGCATGTATTCTCATCCCAAAATATTAGATTTTAAAAGTGGGACTATAACTCACTTTCACAGATTTTTACTTCGTCGGGAAGTAAGACTTGGCCACTGGTTGATTCACGAACCTATAACAATATATACATATATATCAAAGTATGTTCAAAATATATTTACAACACTTTTAATATATTTTGATGTTTTAAGTTTATTAAGTCAGCTGTCCTCGTTAGTAACCTACAACTAGTTGTCCACAGTTAGATGTACAGAAATAAATCGATAAATATTATCTTGAATCAATCCACGACCCAGTGTATACGTATCTCAGTATTGATCACAACTCAAACTATATATATTTTGGAATCAACCTCAACCCTGTATAGCTAACTCCAACATTCACATATAGAGTGTCTATGGTTGTTCCGAAATATATATAGATGTGTCGACATGATAGGTCGAAACATTGTATACGTGTCTATGGTATCTCAAGATTACATAATATACAATACAAGTTGATTAAGTTATGGTTGGAATATATTTGTTGCCAATTTTCACGTAGCTAAAATGAGAAAAATTATCCAATCTTGTTTTACCCATAACTTCTTCATTTTAAATCCGTTTTGAGTGAATCAAATTGCTATGGTTTCGTATTGAACTCTATTTTATGAATCTAAACAGAAAAAGTATAGGTTTATAGTCAGAAATATAAGTTACAAGTCGTTTTTGTAAAGGTAGTCATTTCAGTCGAAAGAACGACGTCTAGATGACCATTTTAAAAAACATACTTACACTTTGAGTTTAACCATGATTTTTGGATATAGTTTCATGTTCATAATAAAAATCATTTTTCCAGAAAACCAACTTTTGAATCAAAGTTTATCATAGTTTTTAATTAACTAACCCAAAACAGCCCGCGGTGTTACTACGACGGCGTAAATCCGGTTTTACGGTGTTTTTCGTGTTTCCAGGTTTTAAATCATTAAGTTAGCATATCATATAGATATAGAACATGTGTTTAGTTGATTTTAAAAGTCAAGTTAGAAGGATTAACTTTTATTTGCGAACAAGTTTAGAATTAACTAAACTATGTTTTAGTGATTACAAGTTTAAACCTTCGAATAAGATAGCTTTATATGTATGAATCGAATGATGTTATGAACATCATTCCTACCTCAAGTTCCTTGGATAAACCTATTGGAAATGAGAAAAATAGATCTAGCTTCAAAGGATCCTTGGATGGCTTGAAAGTTCTTGAAGCAGAATCATGACACGAAAACAATTTCAAGTAAGATTTTCACTCGAAATAAGATTGTTATAGTTATAGAAATTGAATTAAAGTTTGAATATGATTATTACCTTGTATTAGAAAGATTGTATTAGAAAGATAACCTACTGTAAGTAACAAAAGTTTCTTGATCTTGGATGATTACTTGGAATGGATTTAGAAAACTTGGAAGTAAACTTGCAATCTTGGATTTAGAAAAGCTGTGTATTGTACGAGTACGAATACGGGTGCATACGAGTAGAATTGTTGATGAAACTGAACGAGGATGTAATTGTAAGCATTTTTGTTAAGTAGAAGTATTTTGATAAGTGTATTGAAGTCTTTCAAAAGTGTATGAATACATATTAAAACACTACATGTATATACATTTTAACTGAGTCGTTAAGTCATCGTTAGTCGTTACATGTAAATGTTGTTTTGAAACCTTTAGGTTAACGATCTTGTTAAATGTTGTTAACCCATTGTTTATTATAATAAATGAGATGTTAAATTGTTATATTATCATGATATTATGATATATAATATATCTTAGTATGATATATATACAGTTAAATGTCGTTACAACGATAATCGTTACATATATGTCTCGTTTCGAAATCATTAAGTTAGTAGTCTTATTTTTACATATGTATTTCATTATTAATACATTTAATAATATATTTACTTATCATTTAACATAATTAAGCAAGTGTATCAATATCTTAATATGATTCATATGTACATAGTAAGACGTTGTTATAACGATAATCGTTATATATATCGTTTTCGAGTTTCTTAATTTAATAGTCTCATTTTTATGTATATAACTCATTGTTAAAATACCTAATGAGATACATACTTATAATAAAATCATTTTAACTATATATATAACCATATATATGTCATCGTATAGTTTTTACAAGTTTTAACGTTCGTGAATCACCGGTCAACTTGGGTGGTCAATTGTCTATATGAAACCTATTTCAATTAATCAAGTCTTAACAAGTTTGATTGCTTAACATGTTGGAAACACTCAATCATGTAAATAACAATTTCATTTAATATATATATAAACATGGAAAAGTTCGGGTCACTACACTTTTGGTGGCCGGGTATGAAAGCCGATATTGCTAGATACGTAGGAGAATGTTTGACGTGTTCTAAGGTCAAAGCTGAACATCAGCAACCATCAGGTCTACTTCAACAACCCGAAATCCCGGAATGGAAATGGGAAAACATTACCATGGATTTCATTACTAAATTGCCAAGGACTGCAAGTGGTTATGATACTATTTGGGTAATAGTCGATCGTCTCACCAAGTCAGCACACTTTCTGCCAATGAGAGAAGATGATAAAATGGAAAAATTGGCACGTTTATACTTGAAGGAAGTTGTCTCCAGACATGGAATACCAGTCTCTATTATCTCTGATAGGGATGACAGATTTGTTTCAAGATTTTGGCAGACATTACAGCAAGCATTGGGAACTCGTCTAGACATGAGTACTGCCTATCATCCACAAACTGATGGGCAAAGTGAAAGGACGATACAGACCCTTGAAGACATGCTACGAGCATGTGTTATTGATTTCGGAAACAATTGGGATCGACATCTACCGTTAGCAGAATTTTCCTACAACAACAGTTACCATTCGAGTATTGAGATGGCGCCATTTGAAGCACTTTATGGTAGAAAGTGCAGGTCTCCGATTTGTTGGAGTGAAGTCGGAGATAGACAAATTACGGGTCCGGAGATAATCCAAGAAACTACCGAGAAAATCATTCAAATTCAGAAACGATTGAAAACCGTCCAAAGTCGACAAAAGATCTACGCAGATAGTAAAAGAAAAGATATAGAATTTGAAATTGGTGACATGGTCATGCTTAAGGTTTCACCTTGGAAAGGCGTTGTTCGATTTGGTAAATGGGGAAAACTAAATCCAAGGTACATTGGACCATTCAAGATTATAGATCGTGTCAGACCAGTAGCCTACCGACTTGAATTACCTCAACAACTCGCCGGTGTACATTATACTTTTCACGTATCGAATCTGAAAAAATGCTTAGCCAAAGAAGATCTCACTATTTCTTTAGACGAAATCCAAATCAATGAAAAACTTCAATTCATTGAAGAACTAGTCGAGATAATGGATCATGAGGTTAAAGGACGTAAGCAAAACAAAATACCAATCGTTAAGGTTCGATGGAATGCTCGTAGAGGACCCGAGTTCACCTGGGAGCGTGAAGATCAAATGAAGCTGAAATACCCGCACCTATTTCCAGAAGATGCGTCAACACCTCCAACTGCTTAAAAATTTCGGGACGAAATTTATTTAACGGGTAGGTACTGTAGTGACCCGAACTTTTCCATGTTTATATATATTAAATGAAGTTGATATTTACATGATTAAATGTTTCCAACATGTTAAGCAATCAAACTTGTTAAGACTTGATTAATTGAAATAGGTTTCATGTAGGCAATTGACCACCCAAGTTGACCGGCGATTCACGAATGTTAAAACTTGTAAAAACTAAATGATGATATATATATATATATATATATATATATATATATATATATATATATATATATATATATATATATATATATATATATATATATATATATATATATATATATATATATATATGGATATGTATACAGCTAACATGATATTATGAAAAGTAAGTATCTCACTAGGTATATTAACAATGAGTTATATACATAAAATGAGACTATTGAATTATGAAACTTGAAACGATATATATAACGATTATCGTTATAGCAACGCCTTACTAAATACATATGTATCATATTATGATATATTCATTGTTGGTGATTTGTGTCACCAATATGATTTAAGTGTAATGGGATTAATTTGTTAACCAAAATATCTTTGATAAATATCGAACAAGTTTGGGAAAGTGTGGAGTGCACACTTGTTTGAACTTATCTTGATTATGATGGGGTTCGGGGGCAGCGCCCCTAATAGTGGGGTCCAAGGGGTGGCAACCCCTGGCGGGGTCCAAGGGGCAGAGCCCCTGGCTGGGATCGAGCTGCCAGGTCAGCTCGGAAATTTTTTTGTTTGGGTTAATATCGCTTTATTAAAAATGTGTTAAAAATTGATTTAAAGCTTTCAACAACATTAAATGAGATCATTAACTTAAAGCTTTCAAAAACAACACTTACATGTAACGACTAACGATGACTTAACGACTCAGTTAAAATGAATATACACGTAGTGTATTAAAATGTATTAGTACACTTTTGAAAGACTTCAAGACACATATCAAAGTAATTCTACTTAGCAAAAATGCTTACAATTACATTTCCATTCATTTTCATTAACAATTCTACTCGTAGTCATTCAGTATTCGTATCCGTATTATACACAGCTTCTAGACGTACTTACTATGAGCATATACCAATAAGAACTAGCATGGGATTCCAATCTTGATTATGTCATGCATGACTAATCAAATTTAACTTCTACCATGAACTAGTCAACTAACTAGAACTCCTTTTAATCCCACTCACCACTCATCATTCACCACTCACTAATCAATCCATTTCACTTCCAATTCTCTTTCTAATTCTCTCTCAACACTTACACACACTTATGAACGAATTTTTCCAGTAAACTAATCATCATCTTCATCAAAAATTTCTTCAAGAATCAAGCTATAATCATCATAGGAAGAACACTTCAAGAACACTTCAAAAATCCTTTCAAGTTTACTAGTTTACTTCCAAGCTTTCTAATCCATTCCAAGTAATCATCTAAGATCAAGAAACCTTTGTTATTTACAGTAGGTTATCTTTCTTATTCAAGGTAATATTCATATTCAAACTTTGATTCGATTTCTATAACCATAAACTATCTTAATTCGAGTAAAAATCTTACTTGAACTTGTTTTTGTGTCATGATCCTACTTCAAGAACTTTCAAGCCATCCAAGATCCTTTGAAGCTAGATCATTTCGTGTCACTTCCAGTAGGTTTACCTACTAAACTTGAGGTAGTAATGATGTTCATAACATCATTCGATTCATATATATATAACTATCTTATTCGAAGATTTAAACTTGTAATCACTAGAACATAGTTTAGTATATTCTAAACTTGTTCACAAATAGAAGTTAATCCTTCTAACTTGAATTTTAAAATCAACTGGACACATGTTCTATATCTATATGATATGCTAACTTAATGATTTAAAACTTGGAAACACCAAGAAAACCGTAAAACCGGATATACGCCGTCGTGGTAAAACCTGGGGCTGTTTTGGTTTGGATAATTAAAAATTATGATAAACTTTGATTTAAAATCTATTCTTCTGGGAAAATGATTTTTCTTATGAACATGAAACTATATCCAAAAATTATGGTTAAACTCAAAGTGGAAGTATGTTTTTTCAAAATGGTCATCTAGACATCGTTCTTTCGACTGAAATGACTACTTTTACAAAAACAAATTGTAACCTGTATTTCCGACCATAAACTTATACTTTTTCTATTTAGATTCATAAACTTAAGTTCAATATGAAACCATAGCAACTTGAATCACTCAAAACGGATTTAAAACGAAGAAGTTATGGGTAAAACAAGATTGAATAATTTTGCTTGTTGTAGCTACGTGAAATTTGTAACAAATTTATACAAATCATAACTTAACTAACTTATATTGTATTATACATGTATTCTAACATATATTATGTAATCTTGGGATAACATAGACACGAATACAATGTTTTGACATATCATATAGACCCATCTATATATATATTTCGGAACAACCATAGATACTCTATATGCAGTAATGTTGGAGTTAGCTATACAGGGTTGAGGTTGATTCCAAAATATTATATATAGTTTGAGTTGTGATCTAGCCTGAGACTTGTATACATGAGGTCGTGGATTGATTCGAGATAATATACATTACTTTATTTCTGTACATCTAACTGTGGACAACTAGTTGTAGGTTACTAACGAGGACTGCTGACTTAACAAACTCAAATCATTAAAATGTAATAAAAAATGTTGTAATTATATTTTGATCATACTTTGATACATATGTACAAATTTTTTATAGGCTCGTGAATCGACCAGTGGCCAAGTCTTATTTCCGGCAAAATGAAAATCTGTGAAAGTGAGTTATAGTCCCACTTTTAAATCTAATATTTTTGGGATGAGAATACATGCAGTTTTGTAAATGTTTTACAAAATAGACACAAGTACTTGAAATTATATTCTATGTTGGATTATGAATACCGAATATCACCCTTTAAGCTTGGTAGCCTAAGAATTAGGGAACAGACACCCTAATTGACGCGAATCCTAAAGGTAGATCTACGGGCACTAACTCCCCCCATACTGGAAAATGGTATGCTTTAGTACTTCGAGTTATTAATACTGATGGATTTCAGTTTTGGGGATATTCTATATGCATTTTGTTAATGTCAGTTACCAGGTGTTCAACATATGAATGATTTTTATACAGATTGTATGTTATTGAAAGATGAAATCTTGTGGTCTATTATTATGATTTGATATATAGAGGTTAAATCTATAACTCACCAACATTTTTGTTGACGTTTAAAGCATGTTTATTTTCAGGTGATTATTAAGAGCTTCCGCTGTTGCATGCTAATTTATGGACAAGAGTTGGAGTCAGCATGCTTGTATAATAATGTTTAAAAACTGCATTTGAAGATTTAAATTGATGTGTAATATTATTGTAAACCATTATGTAATAATCGTGTGAAAACGCTATATTTTAGATTATCATTATTTGATAATCGCCGTAATATTTTTAAACTTTTATTGATAAAATAAAGGTTATGGTTTGTTTAAAAATCGAATGCAGTCTTTGAAAAATGTCTCATATAGAGGTCAAAACCTCTCAATGAAATCAATTAATATGGAACGTTTATAATCGATATGAACGGGACATTTCAGTTGGCTTCTTCCTTTTCACAGCTGGCTTGCGCTGAGGTCCCTCCCCCTCAGCTGGTACAACACCAGAGGCAGTCGTTTGGTTAACTCCACCCCGAGCAGCAAGATACTCGAGCATGCCTGGTGTTAAACCAGTATATGGAGCAGCAGGAGCATCTTTTGGCATCCCCCTTGCTTTAGAGGCAGGTCAAATGATTCGTCAGTAATCTGCTGGTAAGCTTCACCCAGCTCATTTTCAAAAACAACGCTCAAGAACCTTGGAAAGGGGATTAGATGTGTTCTTTTGGGTGCAAGCACCATTTCCCTTAGCCTCAAGAAGATTTCACCAGCGTAATCAATATTACGGTTAAACAGCAACCCGTGACCAATCTTTAGCTCAAAATCTGAGCACTGGTCAAAACTCCCTGACTTCTGGCTGATGCATTTAGTCAGCAATCCAAAAAAATAATACAATAGAGGTGGCATATGCTTCATTAAGGGCGTATGAGCCACTGGTCGATTGAACCCTATAATTTCTAGTACCTCCCTTCTAAACTCATCACTGGTAGGTGAAGTAACAAAAGGTCCACTTGGCAGATGAAGGGCTCGTCGGATGGTATCAACGGTGATTGAGCAGGTTAGGGTTTCAGTAACCATGCCACGAATACATGGAACGTTCTGTGGAGTGGTGGCCATGGTAGCAGTATATCAGAATCTGGCCAAGCAGGCTGGATAAAGACGTGAAGGTACACCTGTAATTGCTCGAGCCAGAGGTGATTGCCGTATATAATCGATTAACGTTTCATAGCTCATGTTGGCTTTGGATTTGGGAATGAACAGGGCATGAGCAGCATTGCCTCTCGATAGGATAATAAAAGTGTGATCTGGTGCACTAGCAGCCCTGACCAGATTAGGGTGAAGATTGAACAGTGGTGCCTGAACAATCGGTTCCTCCGGTGCTAGCTGAGGTTGAGGTTCTGGTTGTGGTTGCTGTTGTTGTTCCTCTGGTTGGTTCTTAATAGGTGGTGATTGTTGTTATTGGTCTGCCATTGATAAACTTGTTGAAGATGAATGTATGAATGATTTGAAAATTTGGGGATTTAGAGAGAAGAGTGTGTTTTGGAAAGGTAAATCAAAGAGTTAATAACCGAAGGTTATTATGAGAAATGGATTGCCTTATTTAACCTTTCGGATTGGTGGAAAAAATGCAGGAGAGAGAAAATGGCAACTGTCATCTGCAGGCGCGTGGGCAGATGTGACAGATTGGCACGTTTTCGAGGGGACACAAACTGGTGACATGACGTTTAATCGGCTTGAACACTCATACCTCCCATTAAGCATTAAATGCAGCAATTTTCAATTCAAAATGAAGTTAAAAACCATAAGATAAGTTTTGTATTAAATACAAAAATTCTTTGTGACATTTAATATGTTATGAATTTAATTTTGAATCATTGGGAGTAAATGAGTTTCAGATTTAAGGTATCATTTAAGTATTGTGAGCTATTTATTATTTCGTTTTGAACATTGAATAACCATGATATAAAGACCTTATTGTGCCGACTGTTTAACATGTAGGCAGTAAGTGAAAGTTGTAGCTTACTGGTTTGTCCTACATGTTGTAGAACCAGCACACCAACAAAGTTGTCTTTGATTTTAGAGTTCAAGCATACTCAGCTCAGAGATGAGATAGTTAAAACGTTTATCATCTAAGAGCTTTGTGAAAAGATCTGCTAACTGCTGGTCCGTTGAAATAAAATGTAGCTCCACATCTCCTTTTTGAACATGATCCCTTATGAAATGATATCGAACGTCAATGTGCTTAGTTCTTGAGTGCATCACAGGATTGTTGGTAATAGCAATAGCACTTGCGTTGTCACAGTAGATTGGAGTTTTTGTAATATGAACACCATAGTCCTTCAGCTGGCTTTGCATCCATAGTACTTGAGCAGTACAACTACCAGCATAAACATATTCTGCCTCAGCAGTAGATGTGGACATAGTATTTTGCTTTTTGCTCGTCCAGCTAACTAGTCTACCACCTAGTAACTGGCAACCACCAGTAGTACTTTTCCTGTCTATCTTACACCCTGCAAAGTCAGCATCTGAATACCCAATTAGCTCAAAATCCTGGTCTTTGGGATACCAAACACCACATTTAGCAGTACCTTTCAGATACCTAAATATCCTTTTTACTGCTAGCAAGTGTGACTCTTTAGGATCAGCTTGATATCTGGCATAGAGACATGTGGCAAACATAATATCTGGTCTGCTGGTTATAAGATAAAGTAGGGATCCAATCATACTACTATATTCAGTGATACTGACTGGTTCACCATTGGGATCAGCATCTATTTTAATGGATGCTGCCATTGGGGTCCCTATATAAGGTCAGACCAAATTTCTTTAACATATCTTTGATATATTTATCTTAACTTATAAAAATTCCATCATCAAGTTGTTTGATCTGCAATCCTAGAATGTATTGCAGATCTCTTTGTAAACTCATTTCATATGTCTTTGACATAAGTTTTGAAAATTCTTGACAATGTGATTCATTTTTAGAACCATAAATAATATCATCCACATATATCTGTACCAGTAAGAGATCACCATCTATCTCTTTTAAGAATACAGTGGTATCAATTGTTCCAACTTTAAAACCTATACCAGTGAGATACACATGAAGTGTCTCATACCATGCTCTTGGTGCCTGTTTGAGGCCGTAAAGAGCTTTGTCTAACTTGTAGACATGGTCTGTACATTTACTGCTTACAAAACCAGGAGGCTGTTTGACATAAACTTCCTCTTGCAACTTCCCATTTAGAAATGCAGACATAAAATCCATCTGGAGTACCCTAAAGTTCATCTTAGCAGCATATGCCAAGAACAATCTGATAGCTTCCATCCTAGCCACTGGTGCATAAGTCTTTCCATAATCCAATCCTTCTTCCTGTTTGAAACCCTGAGCTACCAATCTAGCTTTGTTTCTGGTCACAATCCCATCTTCATCCATCTTGTTTTTGAAAACCCACTTGGTACCAATGATCTTTTTAGTTTCATCATCAGGTTGAGGTACCAAAGTCCAAAACTTATTCCTATCAAACTGGGAAATCTCTTCTTGCATAGCTCCTGCCCAGCTGGGATCTTTGATTGCTTCTTCAGGTCATGTAGGTTCAATGGTAGATACAAAGTTTACATGCATACAGAAGTTGCTGGTTGCATGTCTTCTTATTTTAACACCACTTGCCAGATTACCAATAACTTGATTAATTGGATGCTCCTTTGTCCATCTCGTGTTATGAACAGGTGAGCTTGTTGTGGAACACACAACATCTTGATCATCAGTTGGCTCAGAGGAATGAGCAGCAGTGGGAGACAGCTGTTCATTATGAATGTAACCAGTACCAGTTTGAGATCTTTCTGAACTAGTAGACCAATGCTCAAGTTGTAAAACTTCTGTAGAGCCAGTAGGTCCACCAGGTTTAGACACAGATGGAACAGAGTGTTCCATCTCATCATCAGAGAACCCAGCAATATGGATTGATGAGGGATTTGCTTCTAGTTCTTTTTCATCATCTAGAGCTTGCTGAGTTGGCTCTTCAAACATTAACTCCTCATCTTCTTGACCAGAAGATGAAGTAGGGGCAGTTTCATCAAATGTAACATTAATAGATTCTTCAAAACAACCCCTTCTTTTATTGAAAACCCTACATGCCTTTGACATGTTAGAATATCTAAGAAATATACCTTCATCAGCCTTAGCATCAAACTTACCTAGCTGATCCATATTGTTTAGAATGAAACAGGGAGTGCCAAATACATGAAGAAATGAAATTGAGGGTCTTCTACCTTTGAGAACTTCATAAGCAGTTTTCTGAGTCTTTTCACTATTAAAGATCTATTCTGGTAAAACATGCAGTGTTTACAGCTTCTGCCCAATATAAATTTTTCAGCCCAGACTCAAGACTCAGCCAACATAGATCTTGTTCCTTCAATGAGAGTTCTATTTCTTCTTTCTGCAACACCATTCTGTTGAGGTGTTCTCACGGAAGAAAAATTCTGTGAAATACCTTTGTCAGCACAAAATTCTTCCAAAGTAACATTTCTGAATTCTGTACCATGATCACTTCTAAGCTGCTTCGCCAGTTGCCCATTTAGTAGTTCCATTCTTTTGATAAAATTGATAATTTCATCAGCAACTTCACTCTTTTGCGTCAAAAAGAATACCCAAGTGTATCTGGAATATTCATCAACAATCACCAGTGTATACTTCTTCCCACTACAGCTGGCTATATTAACAGGACCAAAATATCCATATGAAGTAGGTGAAATGGTTTCTCAACAGATGAAATCTGCTTTGACTTGAATGAGGCATGGTGATGCTTCCCTTTTTCACATCCAGGACACAGTCTGCCTTCACATAAGACATTGTGGGTAGCCCAGACACCAAAATTTTATTAGATAACTTATGAATATCATTGAAGTTGAGATGTGAGAGTCTCTTGTGCCATAACCACTTAAGGTTATCTACTGCCTTTGAATAGAAACAAGTATCAGTTGTTGTGACTGCTGTATTCATGTCAATTTGATACATGTTCTCATGTCTTTTTGCTGTCAGCAATGGCTTCCCTGTCTTATCAAAAATAGTATCAATCTTCCTTCTGAACTGGACTATCTTACTTTTGCTTGTCAGTTGGCTTATTCTGAGTAGATTATGTTTAAGCCCAACGACATATGCTACATTTGAAAATGTAACATTCCCATTTGTTAAAGTTCCAAAACCCTTTGTGTAACCCAACAAATTATCTCCATATGATACAACTAGACCATCCTTTTCTTGATAGTCCATCAACAGGGACTTACATCCGGTCATATGTCTCGAACAACCACTATCGAGATACCAGATTTGCTTGTTTTGAATGCCCTGCACAGTAGCTAAGAGATTAGTTCTTTTTGGGAACACATCCAAGGATGGGTTCTGGAAGGGTCATATTTGATGATATCTTCCTGTCTGCTGGCTTGCTTGAAGATGCAGCAGCAGATGGGGTTAGGGTTAGAGTACACCGGTTGGCTAAGTGAAACTTGCTGCCACACTTGTAGCATTTTCTCACATTTGGTATCGGTGACTGGTCATACACTGAGTAAATGGGTGCAGTAAGATCGGGTCTACTTTCAGATATGGCAGCAATGAGCTGGTTAAGCTTGACAGTCATTATCTCTGTGATAGATGACTCAGCACATGATTCCACAATTTGGTTCACTTTAGCTTTTCCCTTAAGGGCAGATTTCCTTTTAGAACTAGTACCATAATCATGGTATACTGCCTTGCCTTTGTTGTTCGACGAGCCAGTGTGGGAAGTTACTGACCCGTTAGCTAATACCGGACGATTCGTGTGAATCTTGATTGCTGCCTTTGACTTGCCAGCATTGCGTTTTGCTGGCTTTTCAGCAGCTACTGGTTGACCAGTATAATTTTCATCAGCTGGCTTAGCATTGGTGGAATTTGAACATGAAGGGGAATCAATTGTTTTGACTTTCTTTGGTTTTTTTTCAGTGATTTGCCTTTTAATGCGTCTTTCCTTTGGAGTCATGTAGTAAATGCTTGAGAGATCAGTAGTTTCATCAATTGAAGTACTGGTTTCCTTGGCTTTTACTTCATCCTCCAAGATTTTTTTCATGGACGGTGGTGTGGTCTCTGTAGGTCTGACAAACTTATTTGTTAAGACCTTTTTACCCTTAACTATCTTGGCAAAAGTATTTGGAAAGATAGCTTCAGGATCAGTTTCGAGAATGGGGTCTATGTAAGTAACTTCTGCAAGAGCAGCAGCAGCAGCATAGTCATCAGCAAAGAATGCTTCAACTTGGGTAGGCACCTGCTCATTCACACATTTTGTTGTGCGTTGAGCAGATGTACACCAGGAAGCAACAATATTTTTGAGATCGTTTAGCTGGTTCTTGACCTCTGCTGCCTCAACGTGGAGAGACTTTAAAGCAAAATTTTGTTTTTCAAGTTTTAAAATTTCATCTTTCAAGATTTTAAATTCATCGTTTTTGCCTTTAAGTTTTTCATTTAGAGATTTGTTATCAGATTTTAAAACTTCTTCACGTTTACTGCCTCTACATAAATCAACTCTTAGGTAGTCAAACATTTCATCTTTTTCATCATCAGTATAAGTTCAAAAATTATCAACCTTATACAGCATTTCAGATTTCCATTGAGGTGAATCCTTTTTCAGATCAGCTTCCCTCATATCAGCCATAAACGTACTACCATTATCATCCTCATCAGACTCCTTGACCTCCTTAGTCATCAAGCACAGCTTTCTACCAGAAGCATAACCAGCATCATCATCATCAGTATCACTGTCAGACGATGAAGAGGAGCTGGTTTCATCCCAGTCATGATGCTCAGCAACTAGAACCTTTTTTGGCTTCTTTCCTTTCTTATCAGCCTTTGCACTTTCTTTCATCTGAGCTTTCATAGCTTTGTACTTGTTCTTGTACTTGTCAGCTTTTGAGAAAGAGTTAGCATGTGAGACAGAAGGTGTCCTGGACATGCATTCAGCAGCAAAATGTCCAACCTTCCCACAATTGTAACACTCAGATTTAGGACCCTTGACTGATTTGCTGCTATACCTAGCACTTGGTTTCTTACTCCCTTTGTATGACTTGCTGGTTTTATTACAATTAAACCTTTTGAACTACCTAGCCAGCAAAGCCATACCTTCAGTAAGACCTTCCACATCATCATCATCATCACTGCTTTCTTCAGACCCAGTACCACTATCCACATCATCTTCAGCTGACTCTTCTTTTGCTGTCAACTTTTGAACCAGTAAAGGCTTTTGAGCTTTCTTTTTAGCAGCAGCCATACGATCAGTATCATCTATTTTAAAAGATTTTGAAGTGGTGGGGACAGACTTAAAGTTTTCTTTCAAGTTTAGTTCAAGTTTAGCTTCTGCCTTCTCATGGTTCCAAAGTGTACCATAGAGGGAAGACATGTTAAAGTTCTTTAAAGTCTGGGTGGTTCTTAGAGGGTCAGTCACTGGTTTCCATTTAGTAGACAATGAGTCAATGCATTTGTTTACTTGTTCAAAATCAGTATATGTGATTTTCAAAGTAAGCAGGTTCAGCAACTAAGGAGTTAAACCTAATGAAGGTTTGCTTAAGGGTCTCATTCTTATAGGTAAAGAACATTTCATACTCTCTTTTCAAAGCAATAATCTTGTTCTGCCTAACCTCATCCATTCCTTCATAAGTAATATCTAGATAGTCTAACATAAGCTTAGCATTCAGTTTTCCCTTAATCAGTTTGAACAATTGATTAGGTAAGGTTATAGCTAACAGAGTTCTGATCTTAGGGTCAAGTCCAACACGACGTTTGTCCTCAGCATCCCATTTGGCAGGAGTGAGAACAACCTCTCTGCCAGGAATGGCAGGAGTGTCAGCAGTGGCTGGAATGCTATCAGTAGTTTCAGTTGGGACAAATGGACCATATGTAGTAATGTCAGGCAGGAGTGGGTCAATAAACTCCAGGTGAAGCATGAACCTTGCCTTCCAAGTTTCATACTCATCTTCATCAACTTTGGGTGGTCTATTGGATGAGCCATTTTCAAGGTAAGCTGTATTTGAGTATGCAGCCATGAGAGAATTCAGATCCAAGATATTAAATTATCAAGACTGATTCTCTGATACCAGTTGTTGGTCCCTTGATTAACAACAGGAGTATTGTAGAGGGGGGTGAATACAATTTCTCTTTAATTAACTTAACAGTTAAACACAATTTAGTATTCAAGCAAGTAAATTAAATAGAGTCAGAGGTAATTTTCAACGGTTATTCTTTATTGATAAAATCACAAAGAATTACAACTATCCTTGGCGGAATGATAGTTGGTTGATACAGATTTACCTAGATTATATTTATGAGGATAAACTTAAAGTTATTACACGTTTTGGACTCTAAATAATAAAACCCACACCACTAGTTGTCACAATAGTGGATACAATAATTTATAGTAGTCCTTTTATACGTGTAATTGTTCCATTATCCACTAGTACATAGGATGTCTGTACTTGTGGGGACAACTGCATCAGAGAGCATGCTCTCCTCTTTCCTCTTTGGTAGCTATTTGCAGGAACACCCCAATTCGGTTTGGCACCACTATTTATTTAAACAAATAGAATGTTGTGTTCCCTAGGCATTGACAAAGTATAGCACATGTCTGCACATGCGTTAAACTTCTACATTCCTACGATGTCTTGTAAGGTCACTTGTCAGCCGCCGACGCGTGTCCTTTTCTGTTCAACTTTATCTTTGACTTCTGTTGAATAGTACAATTGATGTAGACCACTCAGGAAACCACTATGCTTGTAATGGAGCATAGCTGTCTTGTGTAGTAAGCTGCATTCCAGCTATGCTGGTTCTTCATTACTGAGTTACTTGATATTATTGAGTTGATGAGTATACATCCTGTGCTGATTGAAGAACACTGTCTATCTTGTGCTGGTAGACTAAGCAGCAAACTAAACACCCGACACAGTAATATCTGCTGTCTATACATAAACAAACTCGTGTTGGCTGCACATAACATTTTAGTACAAATAAATTACAGTTTTATCATAATTAAATCCTTAATTATTTTGGGGACTCAACACTTTCAAACAACACAAGCTGATGTTGAAGGTGGACAAGTAGATGAGGATTTGAATTTAAATGAATTTTATCTTGAGGAGACAGATGATGATAGATTTTTTATCTTGAGTAAACTATCATCTTTATATGCTATTCCTGATGACATATATATAGTTGATGAAGGGAATCCTGAACCGGAAACACATAGTGATGATGAAGAGGATTCTACTGATGAAGATGGTGGTGGTCAATATGAAACTCCAAATGTAGATGATATTTTTGATCATATTGAAGATGACAATGCTCCAACAGATGAAACAACAAATCCGACAAATGAAAATGAGAGTTCGACTTCAGGTGCAACAACATCAAGTTCTACTGTGAATTCCTGGTTTAAATACAACAACGGTTTATTTTTCAAAAATCAGGAACATTGTAAGACCCTGTTTCCATTTTAGTTGATCGGGACGCCGTTCAGGATTTGGGACGCCGTCTAGCAAAGAAGAGCTGGACGTCGTCCAATATTTGGGATGCCGTCCAGTTGGTCTATCGGGCCAGCTGTTTTACTTTAAGATATTTAGAGGGGTATTTCGGTATTTTCACTTGAGGGTCGGTTTGGAAGCCACAAAACTGACCCATGGGCTATATTATCCTCATTTCATCTCTTTTCACTCACACACTTGCATCTAGAGAGAGGAAGGGTTTAGAGAGAGAGAGAGAGAGAGAGCTTGATTTGGAGAAGAAGCAGTCGGTTTCTCACTAAAACTCGGGTTTTAAAGTTGTTCATCTCGTTCACGACTACGTTGTGGTAGTATTGGTAAGCTCAAACTCCGAATTTCAATTGTTAGATTTGATATTCAAGTTAGGGTTTTGAGCTAGTTTGTTGTAAAACCCTCTTAGATGATGAAATGGGTTTATGGTGACTAGTTATTCTTGTCACTTGGCGGGTTTTGGGTTGGTTGACGTTTTGGCCATGATTAGGCTTTGATAATGGGTTTAATCACTAGGTTTAGTGATTATGGAAGTGTCGGAACACTTTTGGGTGTGTTTGGTTGACTAATTTTGAAATGGGTCGAATTAGGGTTTTGGTGTCAAAATGGGTAAGACACGTGTTTAACACTTGTGTTTGGGTTTGTTTGACGTATTAGGACCATTTTCACTCGTGTTAGTGGTTATTGGTTAGTTTGGGCGCATTTTGTGTGAAATGTCCCGTTCTTATTGATTAAAAACGTTCCATATTAATTGATTTCGTTGCGAGGTTTTGACCTCTATATGAGACGTTTTTCAAAGACTGCATTCATTTTAAAACAAACCATAACCTTTATTTCATCAATAAAGGTTTAAAAAGCTTTACGTAGATTATCAAATAATGATAATCTAAAATATCCTGTTTACACACGACCATTACATAATGGTTTACAATACAAATATGTTACAACAAAATAAGTTTCTTGAATGCAGTTTTTACACAATATCATACAAGCATAGACTCCAAATCTCGTCCTTATTTAAGTATGCGATAGCAGAAGCTCTTAATAATCACCTGAGAATAAACATGCTTAAAACGTCAACAAAAATGTTGGTGAGTTATAGGTTTAACCTATATATATCAAATCATAATAATAGACCACAAGATTTCATATTTCAATACACATCCCATACATAGAGATAAAAATCATTCATATGGTGAACACCTGGTAACCGACAATGACAAGATGCATATATAAGAATATCCCCATCATTCCGGGACACCCTTCGGATATGATATAAATTTCGAAGTACTAAAGCATCCGGTACTTTGGATGGGGTTTGTTAGGCCCAATAGATCTATCTTTAGGATTCGCGTCAATTAGGGTGTCTGTTCCCTAATTCTTAGATTACCAGACTTAATAAAAAGGGGCATATTCGATTTCGATAATTCAACCATAGAATGTAGTTTCACGTACTTGTGTCTATTTTGTAAATCATTTATAAAACCTGCATGTATTCTCATCCCAAAAATATTAGATTTTAAAAGTGGGACTATAACTCACTTTCACAGATTTTTACTTCGTTGGGAAGTAAGACTTGGCCACTGTTGATTCACGAACCTATAACAATATATACATATATATTAAAGTATGTTCAAAATATATTTACAACACTTTTAATATATTTTGATGTTTTAAGTTTATTAAGTCAGCTGTCCTCGTTAGTAACCTATAACTAGTTGTCCACAGTTAGATGTACAGAAATAAATTGATAAATATTATCTTGAATCAATCCACGACCCAGTGTATACGTATCTCAGTATTGATCACAACTCAAACTATATATATTTTGGAATCAACCTCAACCCTGTATAGCTAACTCCAACATTCACATATAGAGTGTCTATGGTTGTTCCGAAATATATATAGATGTGTCGACATGATAGGTCGAAACATTGTATACGTGTCTATGGTATCTCAAGATTACATAATATACAATACAAGTTGATTAAGTTATGGTTGGAATAGATTTGTTACCAATTTTCACGTAGCTAAAATGAGAAAAATTATCCAATCTTGTTTTACCCATAACTTCTTCATTTTAAATCCGTTTTGAGTGAATCAAATTGCTATGGTTTCATATTGAACTCTATTTTATGAATCTAAACAGAAAAAGTATAGGTTTATAGTCGGAAAAATAAGTTACAAGTCGTTTTTGTAAAGGTAGTCATTTCAGTCGAAAGAACGACGTCTAGATGACCATTTTAGAAAACATACTTCCACTTTGAGTTTAACCATAATTTTTGGATATAGTTTCATGTTCATAATAAAAATCATTTTCTCAGAATAACAACTTTTAAATCAAAGTTTATCATAGTTTTTTAATTAACTAACCCAAAACAGCCCGCGGTGTTACTACGACGGCGTAAATTCAGTTTTACGGTGTTTTTCGTGTTTCCAGGTTTTAAATCATTAAGTTAGCATATCATATAGATATAGAACATGTGTTTAGTTGATTTTAAAAGTCAAGTTAGAAGGATTAACTTTTGTTTGCGAACAAGTTTAGAATTAACTAAACTATGTTCTAGTGATTACAAGTTTAAACCTTCGAATAAGATAGCTTTATATGTATGAATCGAATGATGTTATGAACATCATTACTACCTTAATTTCCTTGGATAAACCTACTGGAAAAGAGAAAAATGGATCTAGCTTCAATGGATCCTTGGATGGCTCGAAGTTCTTGAAGCAGAATCATGACACGAAAACAAGTTCAAGTAAGATCATCACTTGAAATAAGATTGTTATAGTTATAGAAATTGAACCAAAGTTTGAATATGATTATTACCTTGTATTAGAATGATAACCTACTGTAAGAAACAAAGATTTCTTGAGGTTGGATGATCACCTTACAAGATTGGAAGTGAGCTAGCAAACTTGAAAGTATTCTTGATTTTATGAAACTAGAACTTTTGGAATTTATGAAGAACACTT
Source organism: Rutidosis leptorrhynchoides (assembly GCF_046630445.1). Classification (NCBI taxonomy): domain Eukaryota; kingdom Viridiplantae; phylum Streptophyta; class Magnoliopsida; order Asterales; family Asteraceae; genus Rutidosis; species Rutidosis leptorrhynchoides. Next base: position 658,771,972 of record NC_092334.1, on the reverse strand, counting down.
AGAACTTGAAGATAGAACTTGAGAGAGATCAATTAGATGAAGAAAATTGAAGAATGAAAGTGTTTGTAGGTGTTTTTGGTCGTTGGTGTATGGATTAGATATAAAGGATATGTAATTTTGTTTTCATGTAAATAAGTCATGAATGATTACTCATATTTTTGTAATTTTATGAGATATTTCATGCTAGTTGCCAAATGATGGTTCCCACATGTGTTAGGTGACTCACATGGGCTGCTAAGAGCTGATCATTGGAGTGTATATACCAATAGTACATACATCTAAAAGCTGTGTATTGTACGAGTACGAATACGGGTGCATACGAGTAGAATTGTTGATGAAACTGAACGAGGATGTAATTGTAAGCATTTTTGTTAAGTAGAAGTATTTTGATAAGTGTATTGAAGTCTTTCAAAAGTGTATAAATACATATTAAAACACTACATGTATATACATTTTAACTGAGTCGTTAAGTCATCGTTAGTCGTTACATGTAAGTGTTGTTTTGAAACCTTTAGGTTAACGATCTTGTTAAATGTTGTTAACCCAATGTTTATAATATAAAATGAGATTTTAAATTATTATATTATCATGATATTATCATGTATGAATATCTCTTAATATGATATATATACATTAAATGTCTTTACAACGATAATCGTTACATATATGTCTCGTTCAAAAATCATTAAGTTAGTAGTCTTGTTTTTACATATGTAGTTCATTGTTAATATACTTTATGATATGTTTTCTTATCATAGTATCATGTTAACTATATATATATATCCATATATATGTCATCATATAGTTTTTACAAGTTTTAACGTTCGTGAATCACCGATCAACTTGGGTGGTCAATTGTCTATATGAAACATATTTCAATTAATCAAGTCTTAACAAGTTTGATTGCTTAACATGTTGGAAACATTTAATCATGTAAATATCAATCTCAATTAATATATATAAACATGGAAAAGTTCGGGTCACTACAGTACCTACTCGTTAAATAAATTTCGTCCCGAAATTTTAAGCTGTTGAAGGTGTTGACGAATCTTCTGGAAATAGATGCGAGTATTTCTTCTTCATCTGATCTTCACGCTCCCAGGTGAACTCGGGTCCTCTACGAGCATTCCATCGAACCTTAACAATTGGTATCTTGTTTTGCTTAAGTCTTTTAACCTCACGATCCATTATTTCGACGGGTTCTTCGATGAATTGAAGTTTTTCGTTGATTTGGATTTCATCTAACGGAATAGTGAGATCTTCTTTAGCAAAACATTTCTTTAAATTCGAGACGTGGAAAGTGTTATGTACAGCCGCGAGTTGTTGAGGTAACTCTAGTCGGTAAGCTACTGGTCCGACACGATCAATAATCTTGAATGGTCCAATATACCTTGGATTTAATTTCCCTCGTTTACCAAATCGAACAACGCCTTTCCAAGGTGCAACTTTAAGCATGACCATCTCTCCAATTTCAAATTCTATATCTTTTCTTTTAATGTCAGCGTAGCTCTTTTGTCGACTTTGGGCGGTTTTCAACCGTTGTTGAATTTGGATGATCTTCTCGGTAGTTTCTTGTATAATCTCCTAACCCGTAATCTGTCTATCCCCCACTTCACTCCAACAAATCGGAGACCTGCACTTTCTACCATAAAGTGCTTCAAACGGCGCCATCTCAATGCTTGAATGGTAGCTGTTGTTGTAGGAAAATTCTGCTAACGGTAGATGTCGATCCCAACTGTTTCCGAAATCAATAACACATGCTCGTAGCATGTCTTCAAGCGTTTGTATCGTCCTTTCGCTCTGCCCATCAGTTTGTGGATGATAGGCAGTACTCATGTCTAGACGAGTTCCTAATGCTTGCTGTAATGTCTGCCAGAATCTTGAAATAAATCTGCCATCCCTATCAGAGATAATAGAGATTGGTATTCCATGTCTGGAGACGACTTCCTTCAAATACAGTCGTGCTAACTTCTCCATCTTGTCATCTTCTCTTATTGGTAGAAAGTGTGCTGATTTGGTGAGACGATCAACTATTACCCAAATAGTATCAAAACCACTTGCAGTCCTTGGCAATTTAGTGATGAAATCCATGGTAATGTTTTCCCATTTCCATTCCGGGATTTCGGGTTGTTGAAGTAGACCTGATGGTTTCTGATGCTCAGCTTTGACCTTAGAACACGTCAAACATTCTCCTACGTATTTAGCAACATCGGCTTTCATACCCGGCCACCAAAAATGTTTCTTGAGATCCTTGTACATCTTCCCCGTTCCATGATGTATTGAGTATCTGGTTTTATGAGCTTCTCTAAGTACCATTTCTCTCATATCTCCAAATTTTGGTACCCAAATCCTTTCAGCCCTATACCGGGTTCCGTCTTCCCGAATATTAAGATGCTTCTCCGATCCTTTGGGTATTTCATCCTTTAAATTTCCCTCTTTTAAAACTCCTTGTTGCGCCTCCTTTATTTGAGTAGTAATGTTATTATGAATCATTATATTCATAGATTTTACTCGAATGGGTTCTCTGTCCTTCCTGCTCAAGGCATCGGCTACCACATTTGCCTTCCCCGGGTGGTAACGAATCTCAAAGTCGTAATCATTCAATAATTCAATCCACCTACGCTGCCTCATATTCAGTTGTTTCTGATTAAATATGTGTTGAAGACTTTTGTGGTCGGTATATATAATACTTTTGACCCCATATAAGTAGTGCCTCCAAGTCTTTAATGCAAAAACAACCGCGCCTAATTCCAAATCATGCGTCGTATAATTTTGTTCGTGAATCTTCAATTGTCTAGACGCATAAGCAATCACCTTCGTTCGTTGCATTAATACACAACCGAGACCTTGCTTTGATGCATCACAATAAATCACAAAATCATCATTCCCTTCAGGCAATGACAATATAGGTGCCGTAGTTAGCTTTTTCTTCAATAACTGAAACGCTTTCTCTTGTTCATCATTCCATTCAAATTTCTTCCCTTTATGCGTTAATGCAGTCAAGGGTTTTGCTATTCTGGAAAAGTCTTGGATGAACCTTCTGTAGTAACCAGCTAGTCCTAAAAACTGGCGTATGTGTTTCGGAGTTTTCGGGGTTTCCCACTTTTCAACAGTTTCTATCTTTGTCGGATCCACCTTAATACCTTCTTTGTTCACTATGTGACCGAGGAATTGAACTTCTTCCAACCAAAATGCACACTTTGAAAACTTAGCGTACAATTCTTCCTTCCTCAATACTTCTAACACCTTTCTCAAATGTTCACCGTGTTCTTGGTCATTCTTTGAGTAAATAAGTATGTCATCAATGAAAACAATGACAAACTTGTCAAGGTATGGTCCACACACTCGGTTCATAAGGTCCATGAACACAGCTGGTGCATTAGTTAAACCAAACGGCATGACCATAAACTCGTAATGACCGTAACGTGTTCTGAAAGCAGTCTTTGGAATATCATCTTCTTTCACCCGCATTTGATGATACCCGGAACGTAAGTCAATCTTTGAATAAACAGACGAGCCTTGTAGTTGATCAAATAAGTCATCGATTCTCGGTAGTGGGTAGCGGTTCTTGATGGTAAGTTTGTTCAACTCTCGGTAGTCGATACACAACCTGAATGTACCATCTTTCTTCTTGACAAACAAAACAGGAGCTCCCCACGGTGATGTGCTTGGTCGAATGAAACCACGCTCTAAAAGTTCTTGTAATTGGCTTTGCAGTTCTTTCATCTCGCTGGGTGCGAGTCTGTAAGGAGCACGAGCTATTGGTGCAGCTCCTGGTACAAGATCTATTTGAAATTCAACGGATCGATGTGGGGGTAATCCCGGTAATTCTTTCGGAAATACATCGGGAAATTCTTTTGCAATGGGAACATCATTGATGCTCTTTTCTTCGGTTTGTACTTTCTCGACGTGTGCTAGAACAGCATAGCAACCTTTTCTTATTAGTTTTTGTGCCTTCAAATTACTAATAAGATGTAGCTTCGTGTTGCCCTTTTCTCCGTACACCATTAACGGTTTTCCTTTTTCTCGTATAATGCGAATTGCATTTTTGTAACAAACGATCTCCGCTTTCACTTCTTTCAACCAGTCCATACCGATTATCACATCAAAACTCCCTAACTCTACTGGTATCAAATCAATCTTAAATGTTTCGCTAGCCAGTTTAATTTCTCGATTCCGACATATATTATCTGCTGAAATTAATTTACCATTTGCTAATTCGAGTAAAAATTTACTATCCAAAGGCGTCAATGGACAACTTAATTTAGCACAAAAATCTCTACTCATATAGCTTCTATCCGCACCCGAATCAAATAAAACGTAAGCAGATTTATTGTCAATAAGAAACGTACCCGTAACAAGCTCCGGGTCTTCCTGTGCCTCTACCGCATTAATATTGAAAACTCTTCCACGGCCTTGTCCATTCGTGTTCTCCTGGTTCGGGCAATTTCTAATAATGTGGCCTGGTTTTCCACATTTATAACAAACTACATTGGCATAACTTGCTCTGACACTACTTGCTCCGCCATTACTCGTTCCGACACCATTTGTTCCTTTCGTTCTATTAACCCCTGGTCCGTAGACCTCACACTTCGCCGCGCTATGACCATTTCTTTTACACTTGTTGCAAAAGTTGGTGCAGAACCCCGAGTGATTCTTTTCACACCTTTGGCATAGCTGCTTCTGATTGTTGTTGTTGTTGCGGTTATTATTGTTGTTGGGATGATTGTTGTAGTTGCTGTTGTTGTTGTTGTTGTTGTTGTTGTTGGGCCGTTTGTTGTAGTTGCGATTGATGTTGCGATTTTTGGGATAATTGTTGCGATTATTGTTGTAATTGCTGTTGTTGTTGTATTGGTGATTCTTATCACCGTTTTCCTCCCACTTTCTTTTGACTTGCTTCACATTGGCCTCTTCAGCAGTCTGTTCTTTAATTCTTTCTTCAATCTGGTTCACTAGTTTGTGAGCCATTCTACATGCCTGTTGTATGGAGGCGGGCTCGTGTGAACTTATATCTTCTTGGATTCTTTCCGGTAATCCTTTCACAAACGCGTCGATCTTCTCTTCCTCATCTTCGAATGCTCCCGGACACAATAGGCACAATTCTGTGAATCGTCTTTCGTACGTGGTAATATCAAATCCTTGGGTTCGTAACCCTCTAAGTTCTGTCTTGAGCTTATTGACCTCAGTTCTGGGACGGTACTTCTCGTTCATCAAGTGCTTGAATGCTGACCACGGTAGTGCGTACGCATCATCTTGTCCCACTTGCTCTAGATAGGTATTCCACCATGTTAATGCAGAACCTGTGAAGGTATGCGTAGCGTACTTCACTTTGTCCTCTTCAGTACACTTACTTATGGCAAACACCGATTCAACCTTCTCGGTCCACCGTTTCAATCCGATCGGTCCTTCGGTTCCATCAAATTCCAAAGGTTTGCAGGCAGTGAATTCTTTGTAGGTGCATCCTACACGATTTCCTGTACTGCTAGATCCAAGGTTATTGTTGGTATGTAGCGCAGCCTGTACTGCGGCTATGTTTGAAGCTAGAAAAGTACGAAATTCCTCTTCATTCATATTCACGGTGTGTCGAGTAGTCGGTGCCATTTCCTTCAAAATAGTTAAATGGAACAAGTTAATCATACAGAATATTAAGAGTAGTTAATAGTATTTCGTAGCATAATATGAACTCATTTATAAAAGCTTTTTCTTCATATTAGCGTTTTATAAGTTTAAATTCGGGTAGTACCTACCCGTTAAGTTCATACTTAGTAGCTAATATACAATTCAACTACTACAATTCTATATGAAAAACTGATTGTAATAATATTTCGCGTTCAAACTTTTATACAATATTTTACAAACTTACAATACCGCTTATTTTACATAAAGCATGAAATATAGCACACAATAACTTTGATACAAGATAGTTGTGAAGACAATTCTAGCTAGTACACAAGTCGTTCAGCAAAGGCAATAAAGACACGTAATTCATACGTCCAGAAACAAGTCATGCATTCTGGTTTTACTAGGACTACTTCCCATCCTTGGTCTTGTGCAACATAACCGTTATGGCCGTTGATAAGACAGCGTGTTGTAACGTCATCAAAGGGACGAGGGTTACGTAATGTCCAACAGTCCCGTAATAATCTAAAAACCTCATTTCTTACCCCAATTACCGACTCCGTCACTTGTGGAAATGTTTTGTTTAATAGTTGTAGCCCGATGTTCTTGTTCTCACTTTGGTGAGAAGCGAACATTACTAATCCGTAAGCATAACATGCTTCTTTATGTTGCATTTTAGCCGCTTTTTCTAAATCACGAAGTCCAATATTCGGATATATTGAGTCAAAATAATTTCTTAACCCGTTGCGTAAAATAGCATTTGGGTTCCCCGCAATATATGCGTCAAAGTAAACACATCGTAACTTATGGGTTTCCCAATGTGATATCCCCCATCTTTCAAACGAAAGTCTCTTATAAACCAAGACATTCTTGGAACGTTCTTCAAATGTCTTACAAACTGATCTCGCCTTAAATAGTTGTGCCGAAGAATTCTGGCCGACTCTAGACAAGATTTCATCAATCATGTCTCCGGGTAGGTCTCTTAAAATATTGGGTTGTCTATCCATTTTGTGTTTTTAAACTGTAAAATAGACAAGAGTTAGATTCATAAAAAAATACTTATTAATACAAGCAATTTTTACATATATCATAAAGCATAAGAACACTATATTACATATATTACACCACACGAATACAACTATCTTATTCCGACTCGCTCGTTTCTTCTTCTTCGGTTTTGGTTCGTTTTGCCAAGTTTCTAGGGATATATGATGTTCCCCTAATACGAGCCGTCGTTGTCCACATTGGTTTAGAAAAACCTGGTGGTTTAGAGGTTCCCGGGTCATTGTTACAACTTAAGGACTTCGGGGGTTGACGATACATATAGAGTTCATCGGGGTTGGAATTAGATTTCTCTATTTTTATGCCCTTTCCCTTATTATTTTCTTTTGCCTTTTTAAATTCAGTTGGGGTAATTTCTATAACATCATCGGAATTCTCGTCGGAATCCGATTCATCGGAGAATTGGTAATCCTCCCAATATTTTGCTTCCTTGGCGGAAACACCATTGACCATAATTAACTTTGGTCGGTTGGTTGAGGATTTTCTTTTACTTAACAGTTTTATTATTTCCCCCACCGGTTCTATTTCTTCATCCGGTTCCGATTCTTCTTCCGGTTCCGATTCTTCTTCCGGTTCCGACTCTTCTTCCGGTTCCTCTTCGGGAACTTGTGAATCAGTCCACAAATCATTCCAATTTACATTTGACTCTTCATTATTATTAAGTGAGTCAATGGGACTTGTTCTAGAGGTAGACATCTATCACATAATATCAAACACGTTAAGAGATTAATATATCACATAATATTCATATGTTAAAAATATATAGTTTCCAACAAAAATGTTAAGCAATCATTTTTAAAGAAAACACGGTCGAAGTCCAGACTCACTAATGCATCCTAACAAACTCGATAAGACACACTAATGCAAATTTTCTGGTTCTCTAAGACCAACGCTCGGATACCAACTGAAATGTCCCGTTCTTATTGATTAAAAACGTTCCATATTAATTGATTTCGTTGCGAGGTTTTGACCTCTATATGAGACGTTTTTCAAAGACTGCATTCATTTTAAAACAAACCATAACCTTTATTTCATCAATAAAGGTTTAAAAAGCTTTACGTAGATTATCAAATAATGATAATCTAAAATATCCTGTTTACACACGACCATTACATAATGGTTTACAATACAAATATGTTACAACAAAATAAGTTTCTTGAATGCAGTTTTTACACAATATCATACAAGCATAGACTCCAAATCTCGTCCTTATTTAAGTATGCGATAGCGGAAGCTCTTAATAATCACCTGAGAATAAACATGCTTAAAACGTCAACAAAAATGTTGGTGAGTTATAGGTTTAACCTATATATATCAAATCATAATAATAGACCACAAGATTTCATATTTCAATACACATCCCATACATAGAGATAAAAATCGTTCATATGGTGAACACCTGGTAACCGACAATGACAAGATGCATATATAAGAATATCCCCATCATTCCGGGACACCCTTCGGATATGATATAAATTTCGAAGTACTAAAGCATCCGGTACTTTGGATGGGGTTTGTTAGGCCCAATAGATCTATCTTTAGGATTCGCGTCAATTAGGGTGTCTGTTCCCTAATTCTTAGATTACCAGACTTAATAAAAAGGGGCATATTCGATTTCGATAATTCAACCATAGAATGTAGTTTCACGTACTTGTGTCTATTTTGTAAATCATTTATAAAACCTGCATGTATTCTCATCCCAAAAATATTAGATTTTAAAAGTGGGACTATAACTCACTTTCACAGATTTTTACTTCGTCGGGAAGTAAGACTTGGCCACTGTTGATTCACGAACCTATAACAATATATACATATATATTAAAGTATGTTCAAAATATATTTACAACACTTTTAATATATTTTGATGTTTTAAGTTTATTAAGTCAGCTGTCCTCGTTAGTAACCTATAACTAGTTGTCCACAGTTAGATGTACAGAAATAAATTGATAAATATTATCTTGAATCAATCCACGACCCAGTGTATACGTATCTCAGTATTGATCACAACTCAAACTATATATATTTTGGAATCAACCTCAACCCTGTATAGCTAACTCCAACATTCACATATAGAGTGTCTATGGTTGTTCCGAAATATATATAGATGTGTCGACATGATAGGTCGAAACATTGTATACGTGTCTATGGTATCTCAAGATTACATAATATACAATACAAGTTGATTAAGTTATGGTTGGAATAGATTTGTTACCAATTTTCACGTAGCTAAAATGAGAAAAATTATCCAATCTTGTTTTACCCATAACTTCTTCATTTTAAATCCGTTTTGAGTGAATCAAATTGCTATGGTTTCATATTGAACTATATTTTATGAATCTAAACAGAAAAAGTATAGGTTTATAGTCGGAAAAATAAGTTACAAGTCGTTTTTGTAAAGGTAGTCATTTCAGTCGAAAGAACGACGTCTAGATGACCATTTTAGAAAACATACTTCCACTTTGAGTTTAACCATAATTTTTGGATATAGTTTCATGTTCATAATAAAAATAATTTTCTCAGAATAACAACTTTTAAATCAAAGTTTATCATAGTTTTTTAATTAACTAACCCAAAACAGCCCGCGGTGTTACTACGACGGCGTAAATCTAGTTTTACGGTGTTTTTCGTGTTTCCAGGTTTTAAATCATTAAGTTAGCATATCATATAGATATAGAACATGTGTTTAGTTGATTTTAAAAGTCAAGTTAGAAGGATTAACTTTTGTTTGCGAACAAGTTTAGAATTAACTAAACTATGTTCTAGTGATTACAAGTTTAAACCTTCGAATAAGATAGCTTTATATGTATGAATCGAATGATGTTATGAACATCATTACTACCTTAATTTCCTTGGATAAACCTACTGGAAAAGAGAAAAATGGATCTAGCTTCAATGGATCCTTGGATGGCTCGAAGTTCTTGAAGCAGAATCATGACACGAAAACAAGTTCAAGTAAGATCATCACTTGAAATAAGATTGTTATAGTTATAGAAATTGAACCAAAGTTTGAATATGATTATTACCTTGTATTAGAATGATAACCTACTGTAAGAAACAAAGATTTCTTGAGGTTGGATGATCACCTTACAAGATTGGAAGTGAGCTAGCAAACTTGAAAGTATTCTTGATTTTATGAAACTAGAACTTTTGGAATTTATGAAGAACACTTAGAACTTGAAGATAGAACTTGAGAGAGATCAATTAGATGAAGAAAATTGAAGAATGAAAGTGTTTGTAGGTGTTTTTGGTCGTTGGTGTATGGATTAGATATAAAGGATATGTAATTTTGTTTTCATGTAAATAAGTCATGAATGATTACTCATATTTTTGTAATTTTATGAGATATTTCATGCTAGTTGCCAAATGATGGTTCCCACATGTGTTAGGTGACTCACATGGGCTGCTAAGAGCTGATCATTGGAGTGTATATACCAATAGTACATACATCTAAAAGCTGTGTATTGTACGAGTACGAATACGGGTGCATACGAGTAGAATTGTTGATGAAACTGAACGAGGATGTAATTGTAAGCATTTTTGTTAAGTAGAAGTATTTTGATAAGTGTATTGAAGTCTTTCAAAAGTGTATAAATACATATTAAAACACTACATGTATATACATTTTAACTGAGTCGTTAAGTCATCGTTAGTCGTTACATGTAAGTGTTGTTTTGAAACCTTTAGGTTAACGATCTTGTTAAATGTTGTTAACCCAATGTTTATAATATAAAATGAGATTTTAAATTATTATATTATCATGATATTATCATGTATGAATATCTCTTAATATGATATATATACATTAAATGTCTTTACAACGATAATCGTTACATATATGTCTCGTTCAAAAATCATTAAGTTAGTAGTCTTGTTTTTACATATGTAGTTCATTGTTAATATACTTTATGATATGTTTTCTTATCATAGTATCATGTTAACTATATATATATATCCATATATATGTCATCATATAGTTTTTACAAGTTTTAACGTTCGTGAATCACCGATCAACTTGGGTGGTCAATTGTCTATATGAAACATATTTCAATTAATCAAGTCTTAACAAGTTTGATTGCTTAACATGTTGGAAACATTTAATCATGTAAATATCAATCTCAATTAATATATATAAACATGGAAAAGTTCGGGTCACTACATTGTGCTTGGAAGTGCATTTGGGTCGAATTTGCACTAAGTGTCAAATGGGTTGGTTTGTAAGTCAACCCTAATTGTGTTGTGTGTTTTGTGATAATGGAATAGGTACTTTCCATTGACGAGTTGCGGATTATTCGGTGGCATTCATCAAGGCGATAAGGTGAGTGTTAATATCCTATGTACATGTGTATGTGTAGGATGGGTGCGGGTCGGGTGAAGTGGTTCTCGGTTATAGAGCTCACTTCACATATAGGTGGATTTGATGGACTTGCGTTTAGGTCCAATTGGCACGGTTGTGCGTTTTGGTTGACCACCTTTGGCGAGGTATACGTTTTGTGTGTACATTTTCACACATGTTTGTGATGTGGTGTATATAACCTCAATGGCGAAGGGTTGATATTGTTGTGATGTGGATAACCCCGATGTGGTAGATTTTATAATCCCGTGACCGTGGGTTTTGAGTTGGAGAAGTGAGTCTCGTGTAGTTCGGATTCACGATGATGCATGTAGTTCGTTCATCTTATCGGAAGTGAGTCTCGTGTAGTTCGAATTCACGATGATGCGTGTAGTTCGGTCATCTTGTTGAGGTAGTGATCTCGTGTAGTTAGGATTCACTAAGGCTCGTGTAGCTCGGCCAACCTCGATGTTGTGTTATTGAAGATAGTAGTCTCGTGTGTATGCGGATTTACTAAGGCTCGTGTAGTTCGACCAATCTTCATGTGGTAATCGGTTGTCGGTTCTCGGTATTGGGTTAAGGGGTTAACCTTGGACGTTTATATATTGTTATATATATTAATGTATTGTTGTGATGTAGCTGACCCTACGGGTGTAGCTCATTGGCGTTGTTCACATCATCGTTGTTGAACTTATATTTGTTGATGTATCCTTAACTTGTTGCTTAGTGGTTATACGGTATGCTTAGACTAGCTTGCCTTTATGCTTGGATGCTCCGGTATGCGGTATTTGATTATTTGTGTGGCGTGTCCATTTTATGCATATATATGTATGTAGTATATTCTCACTCACTAAGCGTTAGCTTACCCTCTCGTTGTTTACATTTTTATAGATTGCATGGATGCGGTGGCTCGGGTAAGCGTGGGACTAGTGGACTTGCGTAGTTTGCTTTAGAAGACTTGCTTTTGGATTCGATTAGGATTGGGTAGCGTATCCCCAATCACCATGCTCGGTCTATGTTTTGAATTAAACTAAATGGGTCAAAATGGTCACTTTGTAGTAAGATGGGTCGATGTGGGCTCGGTGTTGTAAAACTCGATTTTATTGTGGAAAACTCTTAGTTTTAATTATTATAATATATTGTGAATGTGTTTTGGTTTAAAAGTGTCGGGAAGGGTTTTTCGCCCGCGTAGTATAAGAAAAACTGATCAGGAGCTTTTAGTGTATTTGGACGCCGTCCCAGATGGCTGGACGCCGTCCAGTCCTTCACGGATGGACGCCGTCCAGATAGCTGGATGCCGTCCAGATGAACTGTCCCAGAAAAAAAAAAATTTAGCACGTTTTTGGATGGATAACGGGTTGGGTCATTACAAGTGGTATCAGAGCATGGTCTAATGGATTTAGGTGACTTGAGATAGGTGCCTAGACTTAGACTTTTGTGTGTGCTTATTTGTTGCGGGACTTGTAGGAGTACGGGTCGGAATGGGTTATAGTTAGTGCCTTGTTTGTAGGTGGACTAACGTTTATATTAGTAATGCGGATATTATTAATATATTATTGTGTGGTGATAATAATTCTTGCGTGTGTTTTATCGCGTAGGATTTTTTGTTATGTTGATTTATATCATCGAGCGAGGCGGTCGTTGTACTAACAAGTTGATACGGCGTGTGTGCGTAATAAGGACTTGCAAACCTTATTACGGGTGCAAATCGTGTCTAACAAATGATGTACGACGAGTGTTTAGCAAGATGGGGCGGTATTTTGTGTGTGCTTTATACGTTCGTGATCTAATCGCTTTGCATTCCTTAGAATGGCGACGGGAACTGGGATAAAGAAGAACGATTTGGAGTTTAACGCTAGAGTTGCGGCCGCCATTGCGAAGCAAATGAGTGCGTTTCAAGAAGAGATGGATAGGAAGTTTTCCGAACTTCAAAGTAGTCGTGAAATGGAGCGTTGTCTTAAGAGCTTCATGAGGACTAAACCCCCGATGTATGACGACAAACTGGATCCTTTGGTTAGCACAACATGGATCTCGGATGTCGAAGGGTGTTTTCGCACTATTGAATGCCCTCCTGAGAAAAAGACAAGACTCGCTACTAGTTTGTTGCGGGGTAGGGCGAAGGATTGGTTGGATGGTAAGATTGATCTTGTCGGTGGCGAAACGTTTATGGCGTTATCATGGGACAAATTTAAGAAGGAATTCTTTGAGGAGTTTCGGACTTCAGCCGATTAATCGGAAATGCGTAATGAGTTGCGAAATTTGCAACAGGGTTCTATGGACTTGAATACTCTCAAAACGACCTTTATGGCGAAGGCTCATTTTTGCCCGGAGTATTTGGGGAATGATCGTTTGTTGATGGGGGATTTCTATCGCACCTTGAATGATGACTTGAAGAGTAAAATTAGTCGAGGTCAAGCGAAATCGTTTGCGGAATTATTCGACTTGGCTAGAGGTTTCGAGTTGTATTCGCGATCGAAGATGGGTGAACCTTCAAGTGAGAGAAGGGTTGTTTCGTATGGTGCTCCAAGTAAGAGGACTAAGGGTCCGAGCGTGAGCACGGGTGGTACACAGACGGGTATCAGATTCTAGTGCGTCTAGGTGTTACAATTGTGGCGTGAGGGGTCACAAGTCTTGGGAATGTTCGGTACCAAAGGGTGATGGCATGGTGTACTTCCATTGCCAAGAAGAAGGACATCGTAAGTCGGAATGTCCCGAGTTAGCGGAGACAGCTGCGGCAAGGAGACGTTAAGGTACGTTTTATTTTAATAAATATGCCCTTTGATTATTTATTATGTGCCGTTTGAGTTTGTTAAATGCATTGTGTTGTGCATGTTATTGATATGGGTGACGTTCCTAATGGAAGTACCCTATGGTGACGTTTGATTGTCGGGCGAAGGGCGTAAGACTTGGTACAACCAAGCATTCCTTAGTATTTGGGAAATGTTTCTACCAAGCCATGGAAATGGGTTTTGGTGTTCGATTGTTAAGCACGTGTTCGCTTTTGTGTTGAAGTTGATGAACCATGAGGTTCGTCGGGTAGATTGGAACCCGAAATAGATCGAGCGTTTGATCTCGATGTATGTTGGTAAAGGAGTCTACGTGACGCGATATTAGGTGCCTCTTTTATACCTACTAGCGTGGTGTTCGACTCCGATTGTGTTGCGGTTACATTGTACTTAGGGTACCGAAGTGAAACCCTTAGGTACATGAGTGACTGGGTGAAAGTTGACAAACTAAAGCAATTGGATGATTGCGAGAGTATAGTTTGTGTAATTTGTGTACACTTTTCGTTCGAAATGTTTAGGGATTGGTTAAAATCCTTAGTATACTCATGGTTGGAGCAAGATATGGTGATGGGTCGTATGAACCCAATTATTGGTAAAGTCTACTTTTGGTAGCATTGTACGAGTGTACAAGTTGTGGTTATGGAACGTAATTCCAAGTGGGGGAGTTACACTCCCGCACGAGGAGGTTTTAGTGTGAGATTTCGGATGACGCTTTTAGTTGATCTGAAATTTGTGTTGGGACCTAGTTTTGGTCGATTTGTGGTAGAGTACAATTTCGGTTAAATTGTACTTATGATCACGGATATGAATTATCACCGAGGTGGTAATGTTGTAAATCTCGTTGAGAGATAATGGATGTATTTGGCGAGCAAGGTGAAATCCCTCGGTTAAGGGATGTGTGTGTCGGATTCTCTTCTAGAGAATTATTGTTTTGTACCTATGTTTGATATAGGTGTTCTTGCTCGATTGTGTGAATGGTTAGTGGTATCCGTTAGGATTCACTATGGCGTAGCAGAGCGCGATGTTACGCTACTCGTTGTTCGAGGCCAAAAGGGCGTTGATTGGTGAAGCATGACCTTCGGGGTCCGCTGACTTCATCATGGGAGTATGTGATTGGTGAAGCATGACTTTCGGGGTCCGCTGACTTCATCATGGGAGTATGTGATTGTTGAAGCATGACCTTCGGGGTCCGCTGACTTCATCATGAGAGTAATGTCATATTGGTGAAGAATGACCTTCGGGGTCCACTGACTTCATCATGGGAGTGGTGTTATATCGGTGAAGCATGACCGTTGTCGGGGTCCGCTAACTTCATCCGGTGTGGAGATTGGGAAGTGGATCGCGTGTGTTTGCGGATTCACGATGACGCGTGTAGTTTCTGTCACTTTATTGTGGAAGTGAGTCGCGTGTAGTTCGGATTCACAAATGACTCGTGTGGTTTTGGTCATTGTATTAAGGAGTGAGTCTCGTGTAGTTCGGATTCACAAGTGACGCGTGTGGTTGCGGTCATTCTTTTGGGATAGTGACTCTCGTGTAGTTCGGATTCACTAAGGCGCGTGTAGTTCTGCCAATCCCGATTGTTGTGCGATGGAGGTAGTGAGTCGCGTGTGGTTGCGGATTCACTAAGTCGCGTGTAATTTTAGGCCAGCCTTCATGTTGTTGGATGTGTGATCCATTGGTTGTTGTATACGCCGATGGTGGGGCCGTAAGGACCGTGTTGTTTGATCTATCGGTTGTTTAATACACCGATGGTGGGGTCGTAAGGACCATGTTGTTCGATCTATTGGTTGTTTTATACGCCAATGGTGGGGTCGTGAGGATCGTGTTGTATGATTAGTGATGCGATAGCCGTGTTTCGCTCACATGATGTTACGGGTGTGACGATAGTCGATTTTGTACACCTTGGGATTTGCGTTGCCATGGTCGTTGGGCGAAATCGGTTTTAGCCGTTGGATTGTGATGTTACGGTAGTTGCGTATTGGTCGTGTTGCGCACTACAAAGGATGTTAAGTGGTAAGTGTTATCCGTAAGGGTTCGCTTTTATTCGGTTTTCGTCGGTTTAGATGGTTGACCTTATGTTGGTATGTGGTTACTTTGGCATTGTACTTGGTAATGGTACGCTAGAGGGTTGATATCTTGGTTCGAGATTGGATGAGTTTTCCCGATATGAGGGAATGAGGAAGGTTTTAGTGCTCGAATTGTAATTTGATAAATCGTGTGTGACGATTTTAATTGTTAAAGGTGATTCATTGGGAAGACTTGCCTAGGGAAGTCGGATTGGGACTTATGTTTGAGGACCGTTGAGTGTGGTTCGTTCGGTTAAGTGGCGCAGATCGCGAGGACGCGATCATGTCTAAGTGGGGGAGAGTTGTAAGACCATGTTTCCATTTCAGTTGATCAGGACGCCGTCCAGGATTCGGGACGCCGTCCAGCAAAGAAGAGCTGGACGCCGTCCAATATTTGGGACGCCGTCCAGTTGGTCTGTCGGGCCAGCTATTTTACTTTAAGATATTTAGAGGCGTATTTCGGTATTTTCACTTGAGGGTCGGTTTGGAAGCCACAAAACTGACCCATGGGCTATCTTATCCTCATTTCACCTCTTTTCACTCACACACTTGCATCTAGATAGAGAGGAAGGGTTTAGAGAGAGAGAGAGAGAGAGAGAGAGAGAGAGAGAGAGAGAGAGAGAGAGAGAGAGAGAGAGAGAGAGAGCTTGATTTGGAGAAGAAGGAGTCGGTTTCTCACCAAAACTCGGGTTTTAAAGTTGTTCATCTCGTTCACGGCTACGTTATGGTAGTATTGGTAAGCTCAAACTCTGAATTTCAATTGTTAGATTTGATATTCAAGTTAGGGTTTTGAGCTAGTTTGTTGTAAAACCCTCTTAGATGATGAAATGGGTTTATGGTGACTAGTTATTCTTGTCACTTGGTGGGTTTTGGGTTGGTTGACATTTTGGCCATGATTAGGCTTTGATAATGGGTTTAATCACTAGGTTTAGTGATTATGGAAGTGTCGGAACACTTTTAGGTGTGTTTGGTTGACTAATTTTGAAATGGTCGAATTAGGGTTTTGGTGTCAAAATGGGTAAGACACGTGTTTAACACTTGTGTTTGGGTTTGTTTGACGTATTAGGACCATTTTCACTCGTGTTAGTGATTATTGGTTAGTTTGGGCGCGTTTTATGCTTGAAAGTGCATTTGGGTCGAATTTGCACTAAGTGTCAAATGGGTTGGTTTGTAAGTCAACCCTAATTGTGTTGTGTGTTTTGTGATAATGAAATAGGTACTTTCCATTGACGAGTTGCAGATTATTCGGTGGCATTCATCAAGGCGATAAGGTGAGTGTTAATATCTTATGTACATGTGTATGTGTAGGATGGGTGCGGGTCGGGTGAAGTGGTTCTCGGTTATAGAGCTCACTTTACATATAGGTGAATTTGATGGACTTGCGTTTAGGTCCAATTGGCACAGTTGTGCATTTTGGTTGACCACCTTTGGCGAGGTATACGTTTTGTGTGTACGTTTTCACACATGTTTGTGATGTGGTGTATATAACCTCAATGGCGAAGGGTTGATATTGTCGTGATGTGGATAACCCCGATGTGGTGGATTTTATAATCCCGTGACCGTGGGTTTTGAGTTGGAGAAGTGAGTCTCGTGTAGTTCGGATTCACGATGACGCGTGTAGTTCGGTCATCTTATCGGAAGTGAGTCTCGTGTAGTTCGGATTCACATCTTATTGAGGTAGTGATCTCGTGTAGTTCGGATTCACTAAGGCTCGTGTAGCTCGGTCAACCTCGATGTTGTGTTATTGAAGATAGTAGTCTCGTGTGTATGCGGATTTACTAAGGCTCGTGTAGTTCGGGCAATCTTCATGTGGTAATCGGTTGTCGGTTCTCAGTATTGGGTTAAGGGGTTAACCTTAGACGTTTATATATTGTTATATATATTAATGTATTGTTGTGATGTAGCTAACCCTCCGGGTGTAGCTCATTGGCGTTGTTCACATCGTCGTTGGTGAACTTATATTTGTTGATGTATCCTTAACTTGTTGCTTAGTGGTTATACGGTATGCTTAGACTAGCTTGCCTTTATGCTTGGATGCTCCGGTATGCGGTATTTGATTATTTATGTGGCGTGTCCATTTTATGCATATATATGTATGTAGTATATTCTCACTCACTAAGCGTTAGCTTACCCTCTCGTTGTTTACATTTTTATAGATTGCATGGATGCGGTGGCTCGGGTAAGCGTGGGACTAGTGGACTTGCGTAGTTTGCTTTAGAAGACTTGCTTTTGGATTCGATTAGGATTGAGTAGCGTATCTCCAATCACCATGCTCGGTCTATGTTTTGAATTAAACTAAATGGGTCGAAATGGTCACTTTGTAGTAAGATGGGTCGATGTGGGCCCGGTGTTGTAAAACTCGGTTTTATTGTGGAAAACTCTTAGTTTTAATTATTATAACATATTGTGAATGTGTTTTGGTTTAAAAGTGTCGGGAAGCGGGTTTTTCGCCCGCGTGTATAAGAAAAACTGATCAGGAGTTTTTAGTGTATTTGGACGCTGTCCCAGATGGCTGGACGCCGTCCAGTCCTTCAGAGCTGGACGCCGTCCAGATGAACTGTCCCAGAAAAAAAAATTAGCACGTTTTTGGATGGATAACGGGTTGGGTCGTTACAAACATCCACTGCAACTGGGAGTTGAACATGATTTCATGACATTAAGGAACACATTCATCGAAGAAAATGCTTATAAGATCTTCCGCATAAATGAGACACCAAGAAGTAAAAGATTTACCTATATTGGTTCACGATTACTTCCAGCTAATGAACGAAATTGGTATGAGTTTATGTGTAGGAAACATATCAATCGCAATGAAGATGATTTGTGGCTTCAGAGAAAGTACCGATCGACAGAAGTACTGGATATTACTCGAGTCGGAGTTGAAATTAGTGTAAAGAAATACGTCATCAGTCAGTTCCATGTTATCAGAGAAGATGAGAAGGAGTACAAGTTCACAGAAGCCGATTTTCAGAATCTAGACATGCTTGACATCATTCACATCTACAACTACCTCAGTATTCTCGCAATTCGACCGTATGCTAAGTCTCAAGCTTTGGAAGCTGTGAAGAGATACATGATGGAGACAATAGAACTGATGAGACGTGAGGACTTTCAAATTGGTCTCGAAGCTAAAAGGAAAAAGATTCGAATCATGTGTCCGAATCAATTCACAAAGGGACTGAAGGATATGGAAATGTTTCAAATGCAATTCAAACCTGAAGGGTTTGTATTTGTAAATTCACAAAAAGAAAAGGTGTTCATCCGAACGAATGAACTACACAAATATTCAGATGGTACACTAAAGGCTGCACTGAAGTATCTCAAGTTTCGTCAAAGCAAGTTTGATGACATTGACATGAAAATGGGTCTTAGAGAGTTTATTAAACATATCAGAGATCGTCTCAAAATTCGGATTCGAACCAGATAATTTGAGATTCTTCCTGGTCAAAGAAAAAGACGTTATTTCAAAGAATTGTATGAATATCCATTATATGAGGGAGATCCAAGAAAGGTATGGGGTGTCTGGAAGTCTAAAAGAAGATTTCAGATAATCAAGTTGAATTTTCTAACCCCACTGGCAAGAGATGGAAAGCTACTTTTGGACCTCTCAAGATATCTCAATAGGATTACACTTGTAATTTTCACATTTAACACTAAGGGGGAGATTGTTAGGATCCCGAAGTATGTATAGTGTTAATGTGAAATAAGCCTAAATGAAGGTTCCTTAGAAGAGGGCTATATAAGGAACCTAAGTAGTCCTAATTAGATAGCCATTGCATTGTAACTGAGTTCTAGAAGCTGTGGAATGTAATTTTATCGATTCTCTCTAATACCGAATCTGTTCTTCACTTACCGAGTCTCACTCTAACTCATCACATCTTCTAATCTCACCATGATTTGACCTATCACATCACGAATTGAAAGATTGTTAGATCGAAAGTTTATTCAATTATTTATTGTTAGCGAGGTTGTTATTTAATTTATACACATACATATATACATATACATATAATTAATTAAATCGTATTCTATAAATATAATATTAAATTCCTTTCATATCTCATTCGAAATCTTAAATCTAAAAACTATATAAATAATTAAAATCCTACTTCTAATTCTAAAATATCTTTAATTTTGTTATTCAATTATTCCATGAGAATTTATTCCCGCGAAAGTTACTTGTTTTATTTTCCCTTCTTTTCTTTCTTTTGTTGTTGTTTTCTGCGGTGTGATCGCAACTAGGTTTTTAGCATATTCATGATGTCGTATAAGATGAAATTCAGTTATATTCCTAAACTTAAAAGATGGACAGTGGTAAATGCTGAATGGTTTGAACACGAGACTGAGAAGGAGGATGAAGAAGCGCAAATCCAAATCCATCCTGAACTGAAAATATACACGCCTTTGATTCAATCTCCGGAACAGTTAAAGACGACAGAGTTTGTTCCAACCTTCCACTCCACGACCTAACCTATCACCACCTATGTTATTAGAATGGGTAGTATATTTAACGATAAAATCTTAGATGAGGAAGCAGCGGGTATAGATTGGGATCTTTTGGATAAAGAAGACGATGATGAGTTCCATCCGGTAAAATGGGATTCTTCAGATGATGAAGATGAGGATTCTTATCTTAATTTTTGAGGTGGGCAGATATCTAGAAAACACTAGATTGGTGGAGATTGCTGAAATTTTGAGGATAGATTCTCTGGTTGTTGAAGAGCTTACTCGTTTAGATCCACTTTCTAAGATTTTGCACGAATTTCCTTAGTTACATACTTGCTTATTTAATGGTATAGATGAGGTTGTTATGAATGAATAAGAGGGTTTGTTAGCTATGTTGATGGCTAATGGTTATACGCCTACGTCTGAGGAACTAGTTGAATTAAGGATAAATGTTGATGTCACGACCCGGAAAATTTTTGACTAATTTTTAAACCAAACTCTTGATACGATTTAATATTTTTGACACAATAAGAAAAGTCTGTTAGGTTGAGTCTCAAAACGTTTGAACTGTTTCACATATTCAATTGACCTTTGACTAGTTCCGACGATTCACGAATCATTGTTTGTAAATATGTGTACATAAATAAATATATATGTGTATATAATTTGAATTACATTAATATTATATACAATTATTGTTATAAATATGTAAAATAATAATGTGCGTTGTAATGAAAACTATTATCTTATATATATAGGAAAATCATTTAATATATATATTGTTACAATTCAAATTATCCTGTACAAAATATATATTTAATATATTCATTTATGTAATAAAAACTTGTAATGTAAATATATATTATTTCGGAATATATATAATTATATATTATACGAACTTGTTTTACATTATTTAGAAATACTCATTCTATTTTCTTAAGAAAGTTAATGACGATTATTTTATATAATTATAAAGTTAACATATGATATATATATATATATATATATATATATATATATATATGAATATTATATGTAATTTACAAAACTTATATTTATAGAAATAGAAATTGTTAATATTTCATAAATATGTGTTAATATTAATCTGTTATATTTATATTATTATTATTATTATTAATATTATAACATTATTAATATAGATATTTATTATTAATATAACTATAATATATATATATATATATATATATATATATATAATATATATAATCAGATATATACAAAAATGTGCAAGGTTTTTCTTCATGTGCTTTATTTTTTTGTTGTGTTCCCCTTGGATTGAATAAACTATCAGGATATCCAGTTATATATCAATCAATCTTTGAAGGACAAAAGCCATTCAATATTCCATCTCTTCCTTTCTCTTCACTCTCGCTATTCCTCTCTTTTCTCTAACTCTCTTCTCTTCCAATTTTAGTCGTGAACCACCACTTTCTCCAACCATCATGTTCGTCATCACCACCACCACTTCAAGCTACCACCGTCGAACACCCTATGTACGCTACTGCTACACTATTTATATATTTTTGTTGTGTGTTCTTGTCACCAACAAATGAAACACCATCGGCAATCTTGAAACAGCCATCACTCAACACCACCGTGATCATCTCCGTTCACCTTGTTCACCATCGAATACAAGCATGCAATTACCTTCCTTTACTTTCTCTCTCTTCTTTTCTTCTGTCTCTTGATCCCGTTTGAAAACAATCACAAAGGACCACCATAATAGCCATCTCTGATCACCACGAAAAACAAACAAACAATCCTGTGTAACTACTATATCTTTCTGTTCAAGCACCGCCTTGTAAACCACCATAAATCACCACTACTATTACACGTTATTTATTACTGCTACTGTCGTTTATGTTTTTTGTTTCAGACCACCGAAACTACCACAACCATCATATAAAACTGCACCTTTTTACTGCTGCTGTTACAGCTCCTGTTTCTTCTTCTTTCCGTACAGTAACAATTACATATGACGAAGTGATTGATGATGTGGACGGTATATTTGTTTTTCTGCTTCCACTCCTGTTACCAGCTGTAAATGGCTCCCACTTTTATTCTAGCCGACAATTGCAAACCCCACTTGTGATTAAATAAATACGATGGCTAAAGTTACCCTCAAACCCTTTAAACGTTCAATGTATTTACTTGTTTGGGCCTGCAATTGGACTGCCTTGTTTTTAAATTTTATTTGGGCCAGGAACCAATTTCTGTTTCAATGAACACCCAATCCGAACCCATACACAACACCTCAACGAGACAACTTCAAAAACCCATCGGGTGTTACTGTTTCTTGACCGAATAAACCCAACAATACCACTTACGACTAGTCTTGCAGCTCCTGTTGTTATTTTCTGTTCGACAGACTACCTCCTTTAAACTGCTATTCGCTATTATTGTTAACTGAGAAACAACACACTCAATCACAACTAATTGACCTACTACTTGTTACCATCTATTGTTTTTGTTAACAAAAATAATAAAGATGATGAAACAAATTAATGATAATGATTAAGATGGACTGAGAGGATGATGAAATGTGGTACGTATGAGAATGGTGATGACTAGATGATGTTAAATGATTAGGTTATGATCATGATAACGATTAGGGTTATTATTATGATGACGTGAAAATGGTAAACGAGGTTGATTTCGAATAATTGATAATGATCATAAAATGATAATGATCATGAATCCGAGATGGTTTGGGGTCGATGATGATCATGGAGTATGATTATAATTATAATTATGATTATGATTATGATTATGATAATGAAATACCGTATGATGATAATGACCGAATGATGTCAATGAAGATGATCGTTCCGTGATGATCATAATGGTATAAAACTATTTTTACTAATGTTATTATTAGTTTTATTATTATTATTATTATTATTATTATTATTATTATTATTATTATTATTATTATTATTATTATTATTATTATTATTATTATTATTATTATTACTAATAATTAATATTACGTTTATGATAAAATAAAAATAGATATAAAATATGTTAATATATATTGAGATAAAAGTGATTACGATTATGATTATGAATATAACTAAGTTAATTACAAACGCGAAGTATAACTATAAGTACGTATACGATTAAGATGAAGATAATTATAACTAAGTCATGATCGAATGAAATTATTATTTTTATTAAAAATTATCATTTTTTAAAATTATTATTGTTATTATTATCATTATTATTATTATTATCATTGTTTTAGTAATATTATAATTATTATTTTAATAAACAAATGATATTTATTTATAAATATATATATATATATATATATATATATATATATATATATATATATATATATATATATATATATATATATATCTTACATATGTCCTAACTATACTAATATTACATATTGATTTAAATAAAATGTTATTATTATAAAATATTAATTAAGTTATATATAATAGATAAATACATTTTAATATAATCATATATATAAGAATATTAGTAAAATATCTAAAATATATAACATAGTTATAATTAAACCATTTATTATGATAACATATAAATTATTAAGTATATTAATATTAATATATAAAACTTGTTTAATTGTTATTACATGTATTAATATATATACTTAATTTAGGTTCGTGAATCCGAGGCCAACCCTAAACTTATTCAATGACGTTATATGTATTTTTACTACAAAATACAGTATGGTGAGTTTCATTTGCTCCCTTTTTAATTGCTTTTGCAATATATATTTTCGAGCTGAGAATACATGCGCTGTTTTTATAAATGTTTACGAGATAGACACAAGTACTTAAAATACATTCTACATTGAGTTGTACCACTAGCATACTTCCCTGTAGCTTGGTAACTACTATTTACATAGGTATTGTAAACGCGAATCCTGTTGATAGATCTATCGGGCCTGACAACTCCAACCGGACTGGACGACCAGTATTCAACGGTTGCACAGTACTTCGTTTTGTTACTACACTTAGTACAGTGTAGAGAGATTTCATAATAAAGGGAATATGCGACGTTGATTAAATGTTAAGTATGGTTACCAAGTGCTCAACCACTTAGAATGATTTACATACACTTGCGAGTGTATTATGTTTACGATTATGAAATTTTGTGGTCTATTAATATATTGAAATGATTGTTATGATAAACCTATGAAGTCACCAACCTTTTGGTTGACACTTTTAAGCATGTTTATTCTCAGGTACGAATTAAGTCTTCCGCTGTGCATTTGCTCAATTTAAGGACATTACTTGGAGTCGATCATCGCAATGGGACCAGATGTTGATGACTTCGTCCAGGGGGATATGGACGGGTCATTTCAGATGGTATCAGAGCGGTGGTCATAGCGAACCAGGTCTTGCATTAGTGTGTCTAACTAGTAGTTGTTAGGATGCATTAATGAGTCTGGACTTTGACCTAGTAGTTGTTAGGTTATGTTAATGAATCTAGACTTGAACCTGGTCTGCATGTTAAAAGTGTTTGCTTACCACCATTTGTTGGAAAATATCTACTTATCATTATCAGTCTCGACGCGTCTAATTGCAATTATTGCATAGACGGTGTACAGACAAATTCACATCTCATCACATTAAGTCTTGTCTGACACGTTTCCAAAATTCTCTCCGTAATCTACGAGATCTTCTG
The DNA here is from genome assembly GCF_046630445.1 of Rutidosis leptorrhynchoides. Classification (NCBI taxonomy): domain Eukaryota; kingdom Viridiplantae; phylum Streptophyta; class Magnoliopsida; order Asterales; family Asteraceae; genus Rutidosis; species Rutidosis leptorrhynchoides. The sequence goes on along the minus strand of NC_092334.1, from coordinate 658,746,980 downwards.
TAATATACTTAGATATTCTAGGTAATTAGAATATCATCCGATATCCGAAATTCATTTCATACCAAAAACTCTTTATCTAATCGAGCAAAATGGAACCACCACTAGTTCAAGCCCCTCGGATTCCGATATGGAGTCCCACTCCAGCTCCGAAAGTAGCATCACCAGAATGAATCAATCAATCAGCCATCCCCAATTCATCTGATGGGTTCGTAGTTGACTTAATCAATGGAGACGCGAAGAAGGCGATCCCTTCCACCAACTGAATTCACCTCTTGATGAAGAACCTGAAGCACTTACCGGCGAACCTGTTCGTAACACCATTTTCACCCCCATTTCCCGAATATCTCGTCATGAATATATTATATCTAAAATTCAAAACCTTATTCACTCGCCCGTTCTTACCGACAATCATCCCGGAGTAATCAAAGAAGTCAACGAACTTCGCGCTCGAGTAATAAACTTGGAAAATATGGTGCAAAACTTACCAGCTTCAGCAACATCATCGGAACCAACAGTACCGTCAGTAACAGCACCAGTACCATGAACAATCCATGCCTCAACATCTTATTCTGTACCTCAAGCATAATCTTCGTTTTACACTTTGTTCTACATCAATAAATTTTCGTTCTACGAATCGTTCTATATCATTTATCTTCACAGAACATGGCGATTATGTAATCTCTAAAGTCTTAGAGATTAGCTATTCTAGCTCAAACCAAAAAGCAAATGAGATTAATATCATATTAATTCATTAAATCCATGATTAAATCTGAAGAAAATATATATGTAAGTATATTTTCATAAAGATTGTAATTAAAAAGTCTTTCGTACAAACTGTTAATGTTGAAAATATTTTAACGGGTAGGTAATACCCGAGGAATATTCAGATTTCACATTAATAAGTATACTGTACATTCTTCCAAATCTAATTCAATAGTCATTTACGATCCTATTTACAACCACCGATATACGTATCCGTTCACCACAGAATAACCATTTTCATTCAATTTCATTTATGGATTTTGATCTATCAGAATCCAACAAGTGGCATAATGAAGAAAACACTGGACAAAATAAAACTTGTCAGAAACAAACAAATTAACTACGAGAAAAATGTTGTTAAGAATTCACGCTAACTGTTCCTAGCTAATTGTTCCTAGCTAACTGATTACATTTTATTTATCGCAATTTATATATCGCAATTTACATTCTCGCAGTTTTATTTATCGTCATTTAATTTCTGTTCTTTACTTTACGCACTTTATTTATCGTCATTTAATTTCTGTTATTTATTTTTACGCACTTCAAATATCGGGACACGTATACAAGGTTTTGACATATCATATCGACGCATCTATATATATTATTTGGAATAACCATAGACACTCTATATGCAGTAATGCGGGAGTTAGCTATACAGGGTTGAGGTTGATTCTACAATAATATATATAGTTTGAGTTGTGATCGAGTCTGAGACGTATACGGGTCACGAAACATATTAATTAATTCGAATATTATATATTAAACTATATATGAATTATTGGACTGTTAACTGTGGACTATCGACTTCGGACTAATAATATTGGATAATTAAAATGAATTAAAATATTGATTATAACATATGAAACTAAACATTTCTTCAAGTTTGCCACTTGATTTCATCTTAAACCTCATTTATATCTTGATGATTACAATCTACGTTCAAACCTTTTACGAATCTTGGAAGCATCTCAATCGAGAGGATGATCTAACTACACGTATCTGTGTCAGATCCTTTAGCATTGTTATTACCGAAAATAACTTTGCAATCCCTTTTCAAAGTAGCAAATTTTGTCACAGCTTCATGCAAGTCAACTTCGACTTTTCATTCAAAACAACATTATTATGACCCTGATGTATATGCGTGCTCATTTATTGTTACCGGAAAACTTTTACATTCCACCATACTTCCATCAGCGTTTATGAAATGTCCCATTCTTATTGATTAAAAACGTTCCATATTAATTGATTTCGTTGCGAGGTTTTGAGCTCTATATGAGACGTTTTTCAAAGACTGCATTCATTTTTAAAACAAACCATAACCTTTATTTCATCAATAAAGGTTTAAAAAGCTTTATGTAGATTATCAAATAATGATAATCTAAAATATCCTGTTTACACACGACCATTACATAATGGTTTACAATACAAATATGTTACAACAAAATAAGTTTCTTGAATGCAGTTTTTACACAATATCATACAAGCATGGACTCCAAATCTCGTCCTTATTTAAGTATGCGATAGCGGAAGCTCTTAATAATCACCTGAGAATAAACATGCTTAAAACGTCAACAAAAATGTTGGTGAGTTATAGGTTTAACCTATATATATCAAATCATAATAATAGACCACAAGATTTCATATTTCAATACACATCCCATACATAGAGATAAAAATCATTCATATGGTGAACACCTGGTAACAGACATTAACAAGATGCATATATAAGAATATCCCCATCATTCCGGGACACCCTTCGGATATGATATAAATTTCGAAGTACTAAAGCATCTGGTACTTTGGATGGGGTTTGTTAGGCCCAATAGATCTATCTTTAGGATTCGCGTCAATTAGGGTGTCTGTTCCCTAATTCTTAGATTACCAGACTTAATAAAAAGGGGCATATTCGATTTCGATAATTCAACCATAGAATGTAGTTTCACGTACTTGTGTCTATTTTGTAAATCATTTATAAAACCTGCATGTATTCTCATCCCAAAAATATTAGATTTTAAAAGTGGGACTATAACTCACTTTCACAGATTTTTACTTCGTCGGGAAGTAAGACTTGGCCACTGGTTGATTCACGAACCTATAACAATATATACATATATATCAAAGTATGTTCAAAATATATTTACAACACTTTTAATATATTTTGATGTTTTAAGTTTATTAAGTCAGCTGTCCTCGTTAGTAACCTACAACTAGTTGTCCACAGTTAGATGTACAGAAATAAATCGATAAATATTATCTTAAATCAATCCACGACCCAGTGTATACGTATCTCAGTATTGATCACAACTCAAACTATATATATTTTGGAATCAACCTCAACCCTGTATAGCTAACTCCAACATTCACATATAGAGTGTCTATGGTTGTTCCGAAATATATATAGATGTGTCGACATGATAGGTCGAAAAATTGTATACGTGTCTATGGTATCTCAAGATTACATAATATACAATACAAGTAGATTAAGTTATGGTTGGAATAGATTTGTTACCAATTTTCACGTAGCTAAAATGAAAAAAATTATCCAATCTTGTTTTACCCATAACTTCTTCATTTTAAATCCGTTTTGAGTGAATCAAATTGCTATGGTTTCATATTGAACTCTATTTTATGAATCTAAACAGAAAAAGTATAGGTTTATAGTCGGAAAAATAAGTTACAAGTCGTTTTTGTAAAGGTAGTCATTTCAGTCGAAAGAATGACGTCTAGATGACCATTTTAGAAAACATACTTCCACTTTGAGTTTAACCATAATTTTTGGATATAGTTTCATGTTCATAATAAAAATCATTTTCCCCGAATAACAACTTTTAAATCAAAGTTTATCATAGTTTTTAATTAACTAACCCAAAACAGCCCGCGGTGTTACTACGACGGCGTAAATCCGGTTTTACGGTGTTTTTCGTGTTTCCAGGTTTTAAATCATTAAGTTAGCATATCATATAGATATACAAAATGTGTTTAGTTGATTTTAAAAGTCAAGTTAGAAGGATTAACTTTTATTTGCGAACAAGTTTAGAATTAACTAAACTATGTTCTAGTGATTACAAGTTTAAACCTTCGAATAAGATAGCTTTATATGTATGAATCGAATGATGTTATGAACATCATTACTACCTCAAGTTCCTTGGATAAACCTACTGGAAATGAGAAAAATAGATCTAGCTTCAAAGGATCATTGGATGGCTTGAAAGTTCTTGAAGCAGAATCATGACACGAAAACAATTTCAAGTAAGATTTCCACTCGAAATAAGATTGTTATAGTTATAGAAATTGAATTAAAGTTTGAATATGATTATTACCTTGTATTAGAAAGATAACCTACTGTAAGTAACAAAGGTTTCTTGATCTTGGATGATTACTTGGAATGGATTTAGAAAACTTGGAAGTAAACTTGCAATCTTGGAAGTATTCTTGATTTTATGAAACTAGAACTTTTGGAATTTATGAAGAACACTTAGAACTTGAAGATAGAACTTGAGAGAGATCAATTAGATGAATAAAATTGAATAATGAAAGTGTTTGTAGGTGTTTTTGGTCGTTGGTGTATGGATTAGATATAAAGGATATGTAATTTTGTTTTCATGTAAATAAGTCATGAATGATTACTCATATTTTTGTAATTTTATGAGATATTTCATGCTAGTTGCCAAATGATGGTTCCCACATGTGTTAGGTAACTCACATGGGCTGCTAAGAGCTGATCATTGGAGTGTATATACCAATAGTACATACATCTAAAAGCTGTGTATTGTACGAGTACGAATACGGGTGCATACGAGTAGAATTGTTGATGAAACTGAACGAGGATGTAATTGTAAGCATTTTTGTTAAGTAGAAGTATTTTTATAAGTGTCTTGAAGTCTTTCAAAAGTGTATGAATACATATTAAAACACTACATGTATATACATTTTAACTGAGTCGTTAAGTCATCGTTAGTCGTTACATGTAAATGTTGTTTTGAAACCTTTAGGTTAACGATCTTGTTGAATTTTGTTAACCCATTGTTTATTATAACAAATGACATTTTAAATTATTATATTATCATGATATTATCATGTATGAATATCTCTTAATATGATATATATACATTAAATGTCTTTACAACGATAATCGTTACATATATGTCTCGTTTAAAAATCATTAAGTTAGTAGTCTTGTTTTTACATATGTAGTTCATTGCTAATATACTTAATGATATGTTTACTTATAATAGTATCATGTTAACTATATATATATATCCATATATATGTCATCATATAGTTTTTACAAGTTTTAACGTTCGTGAATCACCGGTCAACTTGGGTGGTCAATTGTCTATATGAAACATATTTCAATTAATCAAGTCTTAACAAGTTTGATTGCTTAACATGTTGGAAACATTTAATCATGTAAATATCAATCTCAATTAATATATATAAACATGGAAAAGTTCGGGTCACTACAGTACCTACCCGTTAAATAAATTTCGTCCCGAAATTTTAAGCTGTTGAAGGTGTTGACGAATCTTCTGGAAATAGATGCGGGTATTTCTTCTTCATCTGATCTTCACGCTCCTAGGTGAACTCGGGTCCTCTACGAGCATTCCATCGAACCTTAACAATTGGTATCTTGTTTTGCTTAAGTCTTTTAACCTCACGATCCATTATTTCGACGGGTTCTTCGATGAATTGAGGTTTTTCGTTGATTTGGATTTCATCTAACGGAATAGTGAGATCTTCTTTAGCAAAACATTTCTTCAAATTCGAGACATGGAAAGTATTATGTACAGCTGCGAGTTGTTGAGGTAACTCAAGTCGGTAAGCTACTGGTCCGACACGATCAATAATCTTGAATGGTCCAATATACCTTGGATTTAATTTCCCTCGTTTACCAAATCGAACAACGCCTTTCCAAGGTAAAACTTTAAGCATGACCATCTCTCCAATTTCAAATTCTATATCTTTTCTTTTAAAGTCAGCGTAGCTCTTTTGTCGACTTTGGGCGGTTTTCAACCGTTGTTGAATTTGGATGATCTTCTCGGTAGTTTCTTGTATAATCTCCGGACCCGTAATCTGTCTATCCCCCACTTCATTCCAACAAATCGGAGACCTGCACTTTCTACCATAAAGTGCTTCAAACGGCGCCATCTGCTAACGGTAGATGTCGATCCCAACTGTTTCCGAAATCAATAACACATGCTCGTAGCATGTCTTCAAGCGTTTGTATCGTCCTTTCGCTCTGCCCATCAGTTTGTGGATGATAGGCAGTACTCATGTCTAGACGAGTTCCTAATGCTTGCTGTAATGTCTGCCGGAATCTTGAAATAAATCTGCCATCCCTATCAGAGATAATAGAGATTGGTATTCCATGTCTGGAGACGACTTCCTTCAAATACAGTCGTGCTAACTTCTCCATCTTGTCATCTTCTCTTATTGGAAGGAAGTGTGCTGATTTGGTGAGACGATCAACTATTACCCAAATAGTATCAAAACCACTTGCAGTCCTTGGCAATTTAGTGATGAAATCCATGGTAATGTTTTCCCATTTCCATTCCGGGATTTCGGGTTGTTGAAGTAGACCTGATGGTTTTTGATGCTCAGCTTTGACCTTAGAACATGTCAAACATTCTCCTACGTATTTAGCAACATCGGCTTTCATACCCGGCCACCAAAAATGTTTCTTGAGATCCTTGTACATCTTCCCCGTTCCAGGATGTATTGAGTATCTGGTTTTATGAGCTTCTCTAAGTACCATTTCTCTCATATCTCCAAATTTTGGTACCCAAATCCTTTCAGCCCTATACCGGGTTCCGTCTTCCCGAATATTAAGATGCTTCTCCGATCCTTTGGGTATTTCATCCTTTAAATTTTCCTCTTTTAAAACTCCTTGTTGCGCCTCCTTTATTTGAGTAGTAAGGTTATTATGAATCATTATATTCATAGATTTTACTCGAATGGGTTCTCTGTCCTTCCTGCTCAAGGCATCGGCTACCACATTTGCCTTCCCCGGGTGGTAACGAATCTCAAAGTCGTAATCATTCAATAATTCAATCCACCAACGCTGCCTCATATTCAGTTGTTTCTGATTAAATATGTGTTGAAGAATTTTGTGGTTGGTATATATAATACTTTTGACCCCATATAAGTAGTGCCTCCAAGTCTTTAATGCAAAAACAACCGCACCTAATTCCAAATCATGCGGCGTATAATTTTGTTCGTGAATCTTCAATTGTCTAGACGCATAAGCAATCACCTTCGTTCGTTGCATTAATACACAACTGAGACCTTGCTTTGATGCGTCACAATAAATCACAAAATCATCATTCCCTTCAGGCAATGACAATATAGGTGCCGTAGTTAGCTTATTGACAATAAATACACAACCGTATTTAGCAAACTTGCAATCTTGGAAGTATTCTTGATTTTATGAAACTAGAACTTTTGGAATTTATGAAGAACACTTAGAACTTGAAGATAGAACTTGAGAGAGATCAATTAGATGAAGAAAATTGAAGAATGAAAGTGTTTGTAGGTGTTTTTGGTCGTTGGTGTATGGATTAGATATAAAGGATATGTAATTTTGTTTTCATGTAAATAAGTCAAGAATGATTACTCATATTTTTGTAATTTTATGAGATATTTCATGCTAGTTGCCAAATGATGGTTCTCACATGTGTTAGGTGACTCACATGGGCTGCTAAGAGCTGATCATTGGAGTGTATATACCAATAGTACATACATCTAAAAGTTGTGTATTGTACGAGTACGAATACAGGTGCATACGAGTAGAATTGTTGATGAAACTGAACGAGGATGTAATTGTAAGCATTTTTGTTAAGTAGAAGTATTTTGATAAGTGTCTTGAAAGCCAATGTCATTGCCTGAAGGGAATGATGATTTTGTGAATTATTGTGATGCATCAAAGCAAGGTCTCGGTTGTGTATTAATGCAACGAACGAAGGTGATTGCTTATGCGTCTAGACAATTGAAGATTCACGAACAAAATTATACGACGCATGATTTGGAATTAGGCGTGGTTGTTTTTGCATTAAAGACTTGGAGGCACTACTTATATGGGGTCAAAAGTATTATATATACCGACCACAAAAGTCTTCAACACATATTTAATCAGAAACAACTGAATATGAGGCAGCGTAGGTGGATTGAATTATTGAATGATTATGACTTTGAGATTCGTTACCACCCGGGGAAGGCAAATGTGGTAGCCGATGCCTTGAGCAGGAAGGACAGAGAACCCATTCAAGTAAAATCTATGAATATAATGATTAATAATAACCTTACTACTCAAATAAAGGAGGCGCAACAAGGAGTTTTAAAAGAGAAAAATTTAAAGGATGAAATACCCAAAGGATCGGAGAAGCATCTTAATATTCGGGAAGACGGAACCCGGTATAGGGCTGAAAGGATTTGGGTACCAAAATTTGAAGATATGAGAGAAATGGTACTTAGAGAAGCTCATAAAACCAGATACTCAATACATCCTGGAACGGGGAAGATGTACAAGGATCTCAAGAAACATTTTTGGTGGCCAGGTATGAAAGCCGATGTTGCTAAATACGTAGGAGAATTTTTGACGTGTTCTAAGGTCAAAGCTGAGCATCAGAAACCATCAGGTCTACTTCAACAACTCGAAATCCCGGAATGGAAATGGGAAAACATTACCATGGATTTCATCACTAAATTGCCAAGGACTGCAAGTGGTTTTGATACTATTTGGGTAATAGTTGACCGTCTCACCAAATCAGCACACTTCCTGCCAATAAGAGAAGATGACAAGATGGAGAAGTTAGCACGACTGTATTTGAAGGAAGTCGTCTCCAGACATGGAGTACCAATCTCTATTATCTCTGATAGGGATGGCAGATTTATTTCAGGATTCTGGCAGACATTACAGCAATCATTAGGAACTCGTCTAGACATGAGTACTACCTATCATCCACAAACTGATGGGCAGAGCGAAAGGACGATACAAACGCTTGAAGACATGCTACGAGCATGTGTTATTGATTTCGGAAACAGTTGGGATCGACATCTACCGTTAGCAGAATTTTCCTACAACAACAGCTACCATTCAAGCATTGAGATGGCGCCGTTTGAAGCACTTTATGGTAGAAAGTACAGGTCTCCGATTTGTTGGAGTGAAGTGGGGGATAGACAGATTACGGGTCCGGAGATTATACAAGAAACTACCGAGAAGATCATCCAAATTCAACAACGGTTGAAAACCGCCCAAAGTCGACAAAAGAGTTACGCTGACATTAAAAGAAAAGATATAGAATTTGAAATTTGAGAGATGGTCATGCTTAAAGTTGCACCTTGGAAAGGCGTTGTTCGATTTGGTAAACGAGGGAAATTAAATCCAAGGTATATTGGACCATTCAAGATTATTGATCGTGTCGGACCAGTAGCTTACCGACTTGAGTTACCTCAACAACTCGCGGCTGTACATAACACTTTCCACGTCTCGAATTTGAAGAAATGTTTTGCTAAAGAAGATCTCACTATTCCGTTAGATGAAATCCAAATCAACGAAAAACTTCAATTCATCGAAGAACCCGTCGAAATAATGGATCGTGAGGTTAAAAGACTTAAGCAAAACAAGATACCAATTGTTAAGGTTCGATGGAATGCTCGTAGAGGACCCGAGTTCACCTGGGAGCGTGAAGATTAGATGAAGAAGAAATACCCGCATCTATTTCCAGAAGATTCGTCAACACCTTCAACAGCTTAAAATTTCGGGACGAAATTTATTTAACGGGTAGGTACTGTAGTGACCCGAACTTTTCCATGTTTATATATATTAATTGAGATTGATATTTACATGATTAAATGTTTCCAACATGTTAAGCAATCAAACTTGTTAAGACTTGATTAATTGAAATATGTTTCATATAGACAATTGACCACCCAAGTTGACCGGTGATTCACGAACGTTAAAACTTGTAAAAACTATATGATGACATATATATGGATATATATATAGTTAAAATGATACTATGATAATTAAACATATCATTAAGTATATTAACAATGAACTACATATGTAAAAACAAGACTACTAACTTAATGATTTTTAAACGAGACATATATGTAACGATTATCGTTGTAAAGACATTTAATGTATATATATCATATTAAGAGATATTCATACATGATAATATCATGATAATATAATAATTTAAAATCTCATTTGATATTATAAACATTGGGTTAACAACATTTAACAAGATCGTTAACCTAAAGGTTTCAAAACAACACTTACATGTAACGACTAACGATGACTTAACGACTCAGTTAAAATGTATATACATGTTGTGTTTTAATATGTATTTATACACTTTTGAAAGACTTCAATACACTTATCAAAATACTTCTACTTAACAAAAATGCTTACAATTACATCCTCGTTCAGTTTCATCAACAATTCTACTCGTATGCACCCGTATTCGTACTCGTACAATACACAGCTTTTAGATGTATGTACTATTGGTATATACACTCCAATGATCAGCTCTTAGCAGCCCATGTGAGTCACCTAACACATGTGGGAACCATCATTTGGCAACTAGCATGAAATATCTCATAAAATTACAAAAATATGAGTAATCATTCATGACTTATTTACATGAAAACAAAATTACATATCCTTTATATCTAATCCATACACCAACGACCAAAAACACCTACAAACACTTTCATTCTTCAATTTTCTTCATCTAATTGATCTCTCTCAAGTTCTATCTTCAAGTTCTAAGTGTTCTTCATATATTCTACAAGTTCTAGTTACATAAAATCAAGAATACTTTCAAGTTTGCTAGCTCACTTCGAATCTTGTAAGGTGATCATCCAACCTCAAGAAATCTTTGTTTCTTACAGTAGGTTATCATTCTAATACAAGGTAATAATCATATTCAAACTTTGGTTCAATTTCTATAACTATAACAATCTTATTTCAAGTGATGATCTTACTTGAACTTGTTTTCGTGTCATGATTCTGCTTCAATAACTTCGAGCCATCCAAGGATCCGTTGAAGCTAGATCCATTTTTCTCTTTTCCAGTAGGTTATCCAAGGAACTTAAGGTAGTAATGATGTTCATAACATCATTCGATTCATACATATTAAGCTATCTTATTCGAAGGTTTAAACTTGTAATCACTAGAACATAGTTTAGTTAATTCTAAACTTGTTCGCAAACAAAAGTTAATCCTTCTAACTTGACTTTTAAAATCAACTAAACACATGTTCTATATCTATATGATATGCTAACTTAATGATTTAAAACCTGGAAACACGAAAAACACCGTAAAACCGGATTTACGCCGTCGTAGTAACACCGCGGGCTGTTTTGGGTTAGTTAATTAAAAACTATGATAAACTTTGATTTAAAAGTTGTTATTCTGAGAAAATGATTTTTATTATGAACATGAAACTATATCCAAAAATTATGGTTAAACTCAAAGTGGAAGTATGTTTTCTAAAATGGTCATCTAGACGTCGTTCTTTCGACTGAAATGACTACCTTTACAAAAACGACTTGTAACTTATTTTTTCGACTATAAACCTATACTTTTTCTGATTATATTCATAAAATAGAGTTCAATATGAAACCATAGCAATTTGATTCACTCAAAACGGATTTAAAATGAAGAAGTTATGGGTAAAACAAGATTGGATAATTTTTCTCATTTTAGCTAGGTGAAAATTGGTAACAAATCTATTCCAACCATAACTTAATCAACTTGTATTGTATATTATGTAATCTTGAGATACCATAGACACGTATACAATGTTTCGACCTATCATGTCGACACATCTATATATATTTTGGAACAATCATAGACACTCTATATGTGAATGTTGGAGTTAGCTATACAGGGTTGAGGTTGATTCCAAAATATATATAGTTTGAGTTGTGATCAATACTGAGATACGTATACACTGGGTCGTGGATTGATTCAAGATAATATTTATCGATTTATTTCTGTACATCTAACTGTGGACAACTAGTTGTAGGTTACTAACGAGGACAGCTGACTTAATAAACTTAAAACATCAAAATATATTAAAAGTGTTATAAATATATTTTGAACATACTTTGATATATATGTATATATTGTTATAGGTTCGTGAATCAACCAGTGGCCAAGTCTTACTTCCCGACGAAGTAAAAAATCTGTGAAAGTGAGTTATAGTCCCACTTTTAAAATCTAATATTTTTGGGATGAGAATACATGCAGGTTTTATAAATGATTTACAAAATAGACACAAGTACGTGAAACTACATTCTATGGTTGAATTATCGAAATCGAATATGCCCCTTTTAATTAAGTCTGGTAATCTAAGAATTAGGGAACAGACACCCTAATTGACGCGAATCCTAAAGATAGATCTATCGGGCCCAACAAGCCCCATCCAAAGTACCGGATGCTTTAGTACTTCGAAATTTATATCATATCAGAAAGGTGTCCCGGAATGATGGGGATATTCTTATATATGCATTTTGTTAATGTCGGTTACCAGGTGTTCACCATATGAATGATTTTTATCTCTATGTATGGGATGTGTATTGAAATATGAAATCTTGTGGTCTATTATTATGATTTGATATATATAGGTTAAATCTATAACTCACCAACAATTTTGTTGACGTTTTAAGCATGTTTATTCTCAGGTGATTATTAAGAGCTTCCGCTGTCGCATACTTAAATAAGGACGAGATTTGGAGTCCATGCTTGTATGATATTGTGTAAAAACTGCATTCAAGAAACTTATTTTGTTGTAACATATTTGTATTGTAAACCATTATGTAATGGTCGTGTGTAAACAGGATATTTTAGATTATCATTATTTGATAATCTACGTAAAGCTTTTTTTAAACCTTTATTGATGAAATAAAGGTTATGGTTTGTTTTAAAATGAATGCAGTCTTTGAAAAACGTCTCATATAGAGGTCAAAACCTCGCAACGAAATCAATTAATATGGAACGTTTTTAATCAATAAGAACGGGACATTTCAGTTGGTATCCGAGCGTTGGTCTTAGAGAACCAGAATTTTGCATTAGTGTGTCTTATCGAGTTTGTTAGGATACATTAGTGAGTCTGGACTTCGACCGTGTTTACTTGAAAAATGATTGCTTAACAAATTTTGTTGGAAACTATATATTTTTAACATGTGAATATTATGTGATATATTAATCTCTTAACGCGTTTGATATTATGTGATAGATGTCTACCTCTAGAACAAGTCTCATTGACTCACCTAATAATAATGAAGAGTTAAATGTAAATTGGAATGATTTGTGGACTGATTCACAAGTTCCCGAAGAGGAACCGGAAGAAGAGTCGGAACCGGAAGAAGAATCGGAACCGGAAGAAGAATCGGAACCGGATGAAGAAATAGAACCGGTGGGGGAAATAATAAAACGGTTAAGTAAAAGAAAATCCTCAACCAACTGACCAAGGTTAATTATGGTCAATGGTGTTTCCGCCAAGGAAGCAAAATATTGGGAGGATTACCAATTCTCCGATGAATCGGATTCCGACGAAAATTCCGATGATGTTATAGAAATTACCCCAACTGAATTTAAAAAGGCAAAAGAAAATAATAAGGGAAAGTGCATAAAAATAGAGAAATCTAATTCCAACCCCGATGAACTTTATATGTATCGTCAACCCCCGAAGTCCTTAAGTTGTAACAATGACCCAGGAACCTCTAAACCACCAGGTTTTTCTAAACCAATGTGGAAAACGACGGCTCGTATTAGGGGAACATCATATATCCCTAGAAACTTGGAAAAACGAACCAAAACCGAAGAAGAAGAAACAAGCGAGTCGGAATAAGATAGTTGTATTCGTGTGGTGTAATATATGTAATATAGTGTACTTATGCTTTATGATATATGTAAAAATTGCTTGTATTAATAAGTATTTTTTTTATGAATCTAACTCTTGTCTATTTTACAGTATAAAAACACAAAATGGATAGGCAACCCAATATTTTAAGAGACCTACCCGGAGACATGATTGATGAAATCTTGTCTAGAGTCGGTCAGAATTCTTCGGCACAACTATTTAAGGCGAGATCAGTTTGTAAGACATTCGAAGAATGTTCCAAGAATGCCTTGGTTTATAAAAGGCTTTCGTTCGAAAGATGGGGGATATCACATTGGGAAATCCATAAGTTACGATGTGTTTACTTTGACGCATATATTACGGGGAACCCAAATGCTATTTTACGCAATGGGTTAAGAAATTATTTTGACTCAATATATCCGAATATTGGACTTCGTGATTTAGAAAAAGCGGCTAACATGCAACATAAAGAAGCATGTTATGCTTACGGATTAGTAATGTTCGCTTCTCACTAAAGTGAGAACAAGAACATCGGCCTACAACTATTAAACAAAACGTTCCCACAAGTGACGGAGTCGGTAATTGGGGTAAGAAATGAGGTTTTTAGATTGTTACGGGACTGTTGGACATTACATAACCCTCGTCCCTTTGACGACGTTACAACACGCTGTCTTATCAACGGCCATAACGGTTATGTTCCACAAGACCAAGGATGGGAAGTAGTCCTAGTAAAACCAGAATGCATGACTTGTTTCTGGACGTATGAATTACGTGTCTTTATTGCCTTTGCTGAACGACTTGTGTACTAGCTAGAATTATCTTCACAACTATCTTGTATCAAAGTTATTGTGTGCTATATTTCATGCTTTATGTAAAATAAGCGGTATTGTAAGTTTGTAAAATATTGTATAAAAGTTTGAACGCGAAATATTATTATAATCAGTTTTTCATATAGAATTGTAGTAGTTGAATTGTATATTAGCTACTAAGTATGAACTTAACGGGTAGGTACTACCCGAATTTAAACTTATAAAACGCTAATATGAAGAAAAAGCTTTTATAAATGAGTTCATATTATGCTACGAAATACTATTAACTACTCTTAATATTCTGTATGATTAACTTGTTCCATTTGACTATTTTGAAGGAAATGGCACCGACTACTCGACACACAGTGAATATGAATGAAGAGGAATTCCGTACTTTTCTAGCTTCAAACATAGCCGCAGTACAGGCTGCGCTACATACCAACAATAACCTTGGATCTAGCAGTACAGGAAATCGTGTAGGATGCACCTACAAAGAATTCACTGCCTGCAAACCTTTGGAATTTGATGGAACCGAAGGACCGATCGGATTGAAACGGTGGACCGAGAAGGTCGAATCGGTGTTTTCCATAAGTAAGTGTACTGAAGAGGACAAAGTAAAGTACGCTACACATACCTTCACAGGTTCTGCGTTAACATGGTGGAATACCAATCTAGAGCAAGTGGGACAAGACGATGCGTACGCACTACCGTGGTCAGCATTCAAGCACTTGATGAACGAGAAGTACCGTCCCAGAACCGAGGTCAATAAGCCCAAGACAGAACTTAGAGGGTTACGAACCCAAGGATTTGATATTACCACGTACGAAAGACGATTCACAGAATTGTGCCTATTGTGTCCGGGAGCATTCGAAGATGAGGAAGAGAAGATCGACGCTTTTGTGAAAGGATTACCGGAAAGAATCTAAGAAGATATAAGTTCACACGAGCCCGCCTCCATACAACAGGCATGTAGAATGGCTCACAAACTAGTGAACCAGATTGAAGAAAGAATTAAAGAACAGACAGCTGAAGAGACCAATGTGAAGCAAGTCAAAAGAAAGTGGGAGGAAAACGGTGATAAGAATCACCAATACAACAACAACAGCAATTACAACAATAATCGCAACAATTATCCCAACAATCGCAACATCAATCGCAACTACAATAAACGGCCCAACAACAACAACAACAACAACAACAACAACAGCAACTACAACAATCATCCCAACAACAATAATAACCGCAACAACAACAACAATCAGAAGCAGCTATGCCAAAGGTATGAAAAGTATCACTCGGGGTTCTGCACCAAATTTTGCAACAAGTGTAAAAGAAATGGTCATAGCGCGGCGAAGTGTGAGGTCTACGGACCAGGGGTTAATAGAACGAAAGGAACAAATAGTGTCGGAACGAGTAATGGCGGAGCAAGTAGTGTTGGAGCAAGTTATGCCAATGTAGTTTGTTATAAATGTGGAAAACCGGGCCACATTATTAGAAATTGCCTGAACCAGGAGAACACGAATGGACAAGGCCGCGGAAGAATTTTCAATATTAATGCGACAGAGTAACAGGAAGACTCGGAGCTTGTTACGGGTACGTTTCTTATTGACAATAAATCTGCTTACGTTTTATTTGATTCGGGTGCGGATAGAAGCTATATGAGTAGAGATTTTTGTGCTAAATTAAGTTGTCCATTGACGCCTTTGGATAGTAAATTTTTACTCGAATTAGCAAATGGTAAATTAATTTCAGCAGATAATATATGTCAGAATCGAGAAATTAAACTGGTTAGCGAAACATTTAAGATTGATTTGATACCAGTAGAGTTAGGGAGTTTTGATGTGATAATCGGTATGGACTGGTTGAAAGAAGTGAAAGCAGAGATCGTTTGTTACAAAAATGCAATTCGCATTATACGAGAAAAAGGAAAACCCTTAATGGTGTACGGAGAAAAGGGCAACACGAAGCTACATCTTATTAGTAATTTGAAGGCACAAAAACTAATAAGAAAAGGTTGCTATGCTGTTCTAGCACACGTTGAGAAAGTACAAACTAAAGAAAAGAGCATCAATGATGTTCCCATTGCAAAAGAATTTCCCGATGTATTTCCGAAAGAATTACCGGGATTACCCCCACATCGATCCGTTGAATTTCAAATAGATCTTGTACCAGGAGCTGCACCAATAGCTCGTGCTCCTTACAGACTCGCACCCAGCGAGATGAAAGAACTGCAAGACCAATTACAAGAACTTTTAGAGCGTGGTTTCATTCGACCAAGCACATCACCGTGGGGAGCTCCTGTTTTGTTTGTCAAGAAGAAAGATGGTACATTCAGGTTGTGTATCGACTACCGAGAGTTGAACAAACTTACCATCAAGAACCGCTACCCACTACCGAGAATCGACGACTTATTTGATCAACTACATGGCTCGTCTGTTTATTCAAAGATTGACTTACGTTCCGGGTATCATCAAATGCGGGTGAAAGAAGATGATATTCCAAAGACTGCTTTCAGAGCACGTTACGGTCGTTACGAGTTTATGGTCATGCCGTTTGGTTTAACTAATGCACCAGCTGTGTTCATGGACCTTATGAACCGAGTGTGTGGACCATACCTTGACAAGTTTGTCATTGTTTTCATTGATGACATACTTATTTACTCAAAGAATGACCAAGAACACGGTGAACATTTGAGAAAGGTGTTAGAAGTATTGAGGAAGGAAGAATTGTACGCTAAGTTTTCAAAGTGTGCATTTTGGTTGGAAGAAGTTCAATTCCTCGGTCACATAGTGAACAAAGAAGGTATTAAAGTGGATCCGGCAAAGATAGAAACTGTTGAAAAGTGGGAAACCCCGAAAACTCCGAAACACATACGCCAGTTTTTAGGACTAGCTGGTTACTACAGAAGGTTCATCCAAGACTTTTCCAGAATAGCAAAACCCTTGACTGCATTAACGCATAAAGGGAAGAAATTTGAATGGAATGATGAACAAGAGAAATCGTTTCAGTTATTGAAGAAAAAGCTAACTACGGCACCTATATTGTCATTGCCTGAAGGGAATGATGATTTTGTGATTTATTGTGATGCATCAAAGCAAGGTCTCGGTTGTGTATTAATGCAACGAACGAAGGTGATTGCTTATGCGTCTAGACAATTGAAGATTCACGAACAAAATTATACGACGCATGATTTGGAATTAGGCGCGGTTGTTTTTGCATTAAAGACTTGGAGGCACTACTTATATGGGGTCAAAAGTATTATATATACCGACCACAAAAGTCTTCAACACATATTTAATCAGAAACATCTGAATATGAGGCAGCGTAGGTGGATTGAATTATTGAATGATTACGACTTTGAGATTCGTTACCACCCGGGGAAGGCAAATGTGGTAACCGATGCCTTGAGCAGGAAGGACAGAGAACCCATTCGAGTAAAATCTATGAATATAATGATTAATAATAACCTTACTACTCAAATAAAGGAGGCGCAACAAGGAGTTTTAAAAGAGAGAAATTTAAAGGATGAAATACCCAAAGGATCAGAGAAGCATCTTAATATTCGGGAAGACGGAACCCGGTATAGGGCTGAAAGGATTTGGGTACCAAAATTTGGAGATATGAGAGAAATGGTACTTAGAGAAGCTCATAAAATCAGATACTCAATACATCCTGGAACGGGGAAGATGTACAAGGATCTCAAGAAACATTTTTGGTGGCCGGGTATGAAAGCCGATGTTGCTAAATACGTAGGAGAATGTTTGACGTGTTCTAAGGTCAAAGCTGAGCATCAGAAACCATCAGGTCTACTTCAACAACCCGAAATCCCGGAATGGAAATGGGAAAACATTACCATGGATTTCATCACTAAATTGCCAAGGACTGCAAGTGGTTTTGATACTATTTGGGTAATAGTTAATCGTCTCACCAAATCAGCACACTTCCTGCCAATAAGAGAAGATGACAAGATGGAGAAGTTAGCACGACTGTATTTGAAGGAAGTCGTCTCCAGACATGGAGTACCAATCTCTATTATCTCTGATAGGGATGGCAGATTTATTTCAAGATTCTGGCAGACATTACAGCAAGTATTAGGAACTCGTCTAGACATGAGTACTGCCTATCATCCACAAACTGATGGGCAGAGCGAAAGGACGATACAAACGCTTGAAGACATGCTACGAGCATGTGTTATTGATTTCGGAAACAGTTGGGATCGACATCTACCGTTAGCAGAATTTTCCTACAACAACAGCTACCATTCAAGCATTGAGATGGCGCCGTTTGAAGCACTTTATGGTAGAAAGTACAGGTCTCCGATTTATTGGAGTGAAGTGGGGGATAGACAGATTACGGGTCCGGAGATTATACAAGAAACTACCGAGAAGATCATCCAAATTCAACAACGGTTGAAAACCGCCCAAAGTCGACAAAAGAGCTACGCTGACATTAAAAGAAAATATATAGAATTTGAAATTGGAGAGATGGTCATGCTTAAAGTTGTACCTTGGAAAGGCGTTGTTCGATTTGGTAAACGAGGGAAATTAAATCCAAGGTATATTGGACCATTCAAGATTATTGATCGTGTCGGACCAGTAGCTTACCGACTTGAGTTACCTCAACAACTCGCGGCTGTACATAACACTTTCCACGTCTCGAATTTGAAGAAATGTTTTGCTAAAGAAGATCTCACTATTCCGTTAGATGAAATCCAAATCAACGAAAAACTTCAATTCATCGAAGAACCCGTCGAAATAATGGATCGTGAGGTTAAAAGACTTAAGCAAAACAAGATACCAATTGTTAAGGTTCGATGGAATGCTCGTAGAGGACCCGAGTTCACCTGGGAGCGTGAAGATCAGATGAAGAAGAAATACCCGCATCTATTTCCAGAAGATTCGTCAACACCTTCAACAGCTTAAAAATTTCGGGACGAAATTTATTTAACGGGTAGGTACTGTAGTGACCTGAACTTTTCCATGTTTATATATATTAATTGATATTGATATTTACATGATTAAATGTTTCCAACATGTTAAGCAATCAAACTTGTTAAGACTTGATTAATTGAAATATGTTTCATATAGACAATTGACCACCCAAGTTGACCGGTGATTCAAGAACGTTAAAACTTGTAAAAACTATATGATGACATATATATATGGATATATATATAGTTAACATGATACTATGATAATTAAACATATCATTAAGTATATTAACAATGAACTACATATGTAAAAACAAGACTACTAACTTAATGATTTTTAAACGAGACATATATGTAACGATTATCGTTGTAAAGACATTTAATGTATATATATCATATTAAGAGATATTCATACATGATAATATCATGATAATATAATAATTTAAAATCTCATTTGATATTATAAACATTGGGTTAACAACATTTAACAAGATCGTTAACCTAAAGGTTTCAAAACAACACTTACATGTAACGACTAACGATGACTTAACGACTCAGTTAAAATGTATATACATGTTGTGTTTTAATATGTATTTATACACTTTTGAAAGACTTCAATACACTTATCAAAATACTTCTACTTAACAAAAATGCTTACAATTACATCCTCGTTCAGTTTCATCAACAATTCTACTCGTATGCACCCGTATTCGTACTCGTACAATACGCAGCTTTTAGATGTATGTACTATTGGTATATACACTCCAATGATCAGCTCTTAGCAGCCCATGTGAGTCACCTAACACATGTGGGAACCATCATTTGGCAACTAGCATGAAATATCTCATAAAATTACAAAAATATGAGTAATCATTCATGACTTATTTACATGAAAACAAAATTACATATCCTTTATATCTAATCCATACACCAACGACCAAAAACACCTACAAACACTTTCATTCTTCAATTTTCTTCATCTAATTGATCTCTCTCAAGTTCTATCTTCAAGTTCTGAGTGTTCTTCATATATTCTACAAGTTCTAGTTACATAAAATCAAGAATACTTTCAAGTTTGCTAGCTCACTTCCAATCTTGTAAGGTGATCATCCAACCTCAAGAAATCTTTATTTCTTACAGTAGGTTATCATTCTAATACAAGGTAATAATCATATTCAAACTTTGGTTCAATTTCTATAACTATAACAATCTTATTTCAAGTGATGATCTTACTTGAACTTGTTTTCGTGTCATGATTCTGCTTCAAGAACTTCGAGCCATCCAAGGATCCGTTGAAGCTAGATCCATTTTTCTCTTTTCCAGTAGGTTATACAAGGAACTTAAGGTAGTAATGATGTTCATAACATCATTCGATTCATACATATAAAGCTATCTTATTCGAAGGTTTAAACTTGTAATCACTAGAACATAGTTTAGTTAATTCTAAACTTGTTCGCAAACAAAAGTTAATCCTTCTAAATTGACTTTTAAAATCAACTAAACACATGTTCTATATCTATATGATATGCTAACTTAATGATTTAAAACCTGGAAACACGAAAAACACCGTAAAACCGGATTTACGCCGTCGTAGTAACACCGCGGGCTGTTTTGGGTTAGTTAATTAAAAACTATGATAAACTTTGATTTAAAAGTTGTTATTCTGAGAAAATGATTTTTATTATGAACATGAAACTATATCCAAAAATTATGGTTAAACTCAAAGTGGAAGTATGTTTTCTAAAATGGTCATCTAGACGTCGTTCTTTCGACTGAAATGACTACCTTTACAAAAATGACTTGTAACTTATTTTTCCGACTATAAACCTATACTTTTTCTGTTTAGATTCATAAAATAGAGTTCAATATGAAACCATAGCAATTTGATTCACTCAAAACGGATTTAAAATGAAGAAGTTATGGGTAAAACAAGATTGGATAATTTTTCTCATTTTAGCTAGGTGAAAATTGGTAACAAATCTATTCCAACCATAACTTAATCAACATGTATTGTATATTATGTAATCTTGAGATACCATAGACACGTATACAATATTTCGACCTATCATGTCGACACATCTATATATATTTTGGAACAACCATAGACACTCTATATGTGAATGTTGGAGTTAGCTATACAGGGTTGAGGTTGATTCCAAAATATATATAGTTTGAGTTGTGATCAATACTGAGATACGTATACACTGGGTCGTGGATTGATTCAAGATAATATTTATCGATTTATTTCTGTACATCTAACTGTGAACAACTAGTTGTAGGTTACTAACGAGGACAGCTGACTTAATAAACTTAAAACATCAAAATATATTAAAAGTGTTATAAATATATTTTGAACATACTTTGATATATATGTATATATTGTTATAGGTTCGTGAATCAACCAGTGGCCAAGTCTTACTTCCCGACGAAGTAAAAAATCTGTGAAAGTGAGTTATAGTCCCACTTTTAAAATCTAATATTTTTGGGATGAGAATACATGCAGGTTTTATAAATGATTTACAAAATAGACACAAGTACGTGAAACTACATTCTATGGTTGAATTATCGAAATCGAATATGCCCCTTTTAATTAAGTCTGGTAATCTAAGAATTAGGGAACAGACACCCTAATTGACGCGAATCCTAAAGATAGATCTATCGGGCCCAACAAGCCCCATCCAAAGTACCGGATGCTTTAGTACTTCGAAATTTATATCATATCCGAAGGGTGACCCGGAATGGTGGGGATATTCTTATATATGCATTTTGTTAATGTCGGTTACCAGGTGTTCACCATATGAATGATTTTTATCTCTATGTATGGGATGTGTATTGAAATATGAAATCTTGTGGTCTATTATTATGATTTGATATATATAGGTGAAACCTATAACTCACCAACAATTTTGTTGACGTTTTAAGCATGTTTATTCTCAGGTGATTATTAAGAGCTTCCGCTGTCGCATACTTAAATAAGGACGAGATTTGGAGTCCATGCTTGTATGATATTGTGTAAAAACTGCATTCAAGAAACTTATTTTGTTGTAACATATTTGTATTGTAAACCATTATGTAATGGTCGTGTGTAAACAGGATATTTTAGATTATCATTATTTGATAATCTACGTAAAGCTTTTTTTAAACCTTTATTGATGAAATAAAGGTTATGGTTTGTTTTAAAATGAATGCAGTCTTTGAAAAACGTCTCATATAGAGGTCAAAACCTCGCAACGAAATCAATTAATATGGAACGTTTTTAATCAATAAGAACGGGAGATTTCAGGAACCATCATTTGGCAACTAGCATGAAATATCTCATAAAATTACAAAAATATGAGTAATCATTCATGACTTATTTACATGAAAACAAAATTACATATCCTTTATATCTAATCCATACACCAATGACCAAAAACACCTACAAACACTTTCATTCTTCAATTTTCTTCATCTAATTGATCTCTCTCAAGTTCTATCTTCAAGTTCTAAGTGTTCTTCATATATTCTACAAGTTCTAGGTACATAAAATCAAGAATACTTTCAAGTTTGCTAGCTCACTTCCAATCTTGTAAGGTGATCATCCAACCTCAAGAAATCTTTGTTTCTTATAGTAGGTTATCATTCTAATACAAGGTAATAATCATATTTAAACTTTGGTTCAATATCTATAACTATAACAATCTTATTTCAAGTGATGATCTTACTTGAACTTGTTTTCGTGTCATGATTCTGCTTCAAGAACTTCGAGCCATCCAAGGATCCGTTGAAGCTAGATCCATTTTTCTCTTTTCCAGTAGGTTTATCCAAGGAACTTAAGGTAGTAATGATGTTCATAACATCATTCGATTCATACATATAAAGCTATCTTATTCGAAGATTTAAACTTGTAATCACTAGAACATAGTTTAGTTAATTCTAAACTTGTTCGCAAACAAAAGTTAATCCTTCTAACTTGACTTTTAAAATCAACTAAACACATGTTCTATATCTATATGATATGCTAACTTAATGATTTAAAACCTGGAAACACGAAAAACACCGTAAAACCGGATTTACGCCGTCGTAGTAACACCGCGGGCTGTTTTGGGTTAGTTAATTAAAAACTATGATAAACTTTGATTTAAAAGTTGTTATTCTGAAAAAATGATTTTTATTATGAACATGAAACTATATCAAAAAATTATGGTTAAACTCAAAGTGGAAGTATGTTTTCTAAAATGGTCATCTAGACGTCGTTCTTTCGACTGAAATGACTACCTTTACAAAAATGACTTGTAACTTATTTTTCCGACTATAAACCTATACTTTTTCTGTTTAGATTCATAAAATAGAGTTCAATATGAAACCATAGCAATTTGATTCACTCAAAACGGATTTAAAATGAAGAAGTTATGGGTAAAACAAGATTGGATAATTTTTCTCATTTTAGCTACGTGAAAATTGGTAACAAATCTATTCCAACCATAACTTAATCAACTTGTATTGTATATTATGTAATCTTGAGATACCATAGACACGTATACAATGTTTCGACCTATCATGTCGACACATCTATATATATTTCGGAACAACCATAGACACTCTATATGTGAATGTTGGAGTTAGCTATACAGGGTTGAGGTTGATTCCAAAATATATAGAGTTTGAGTTGTGATCAATACTGAGATACGTATACACTGGGTCGTGGATTGATTCAAGATAATATTTATCGATTTATTTCTGTACATCTAACGGTGGACAACTAGTTGTAGGTTACTAACGAGGACAGCTGACTTAATAAACTTAAAACGTCAAAATATATTAAAAGTGTTGTAAATATATTTTGAACATACTTTGATATATATGTATATATTGTTATAGGTTCGTGAAGCAACCAGTGGCCAAGTCTTACTTCCCGACGAAGTAAAAATCTGTGAAAGTGAGTTATAGTCCCACTTTTAAAATCTAATATTTTTGGGATGAGAATACATGCAGGTTTTATAAATGATTTACAAAATAGACACAAGTACGTGAAACTACATTCTATGGTTGAATTATCGAAATCAAATATGCCCCTTTTTATTAAGTCTGGTAATCTAAGAATTAGGGAACAGACACCCTAATTGACGCGAATTCTAAAGATAGATCTATTGGGCCTAACAAACCCCATCCAAAGTACCGGATGCTTTAGTACTTCGAAATTTATATCATATCCGAAGGGTGTCCCGGAATGATGGGGATATTCTTATATATGCATCTTGTTAATGTCGGTTACCAGGTGTTCACCATATGAATGATTTTTATCTCTATGTATGGGATGTGTATTGAAATACGAAATCTTG
Organism: Rutidosis leptorrhynchoides; assembly: GCF_046630445.1. Taxonomy (NCBI): domain Eukaryota; kingdom Viridiplantae; phylum Streptophyta; class Magnoliopsida; order Asterales; family Asteraceae; genus Rutidosis; species Rutidosis leptorrhynchoides. The sequence continues at coordinate 658,722,283 of NC_092334.1, read as the reverse complement.
TGGTCTATTGTTACGATTTGATATATATAGGTTAAACCTATAACTCACCAACATTTTTGTTGACGTTTAAAGCATGTTTATTCTCAGGTGAATACTAAGAGCTTCCGCTGTTGCATACTAAAATAAGGACAAGATTTGGAGTCCATGTTTGTATGATATTGTGTAAAAACTGCATTCAAGAAACTGATTTCGATGTAACATATTTGTATTGTAAACCATTATGTAATGGTCGTGTGTAAACAGGATATTTTAGATTATCATTATTTGATAATCTACGTAAAGCTTTTTAAACCTTTATTGATGAAATAAAGGTTATGGTTTATTTTAAAATGAATGCAGTCTTTGAAAAACGTCTCATATAGAGGTCAAAACCTCGCAACGAAATCAATTAATATGGAACGTTTTTAATCAATAAGAACGGGACATTTCAGTTGGTATCCGAGCGTTGGTCTTAGAGAACTAGAATTTTGCATTAGTGTGTCTTATCGAGTTTGTTAGGATGCATTAGTGAGTCTGGACTTCGACCGTGTTTACTTGAAAAATGATTGCTTAACAAATTTTGTTGGAAACTATATATTTTTAACATGTGAATATTATGTGATATATTAATCTCTTAACGCGTTTGATATTATGTGATAGATGTCTACCTCTAGAACAAGTCCCATTGACTCACCTAATAATAATGAAGAGTCAAATGTAAATTGGAATGATTCGTGGACTGATTCACAAGTTCCCGAAGAGGAACCGGAAGAAGAGTCGGAACCGGAAGAAGAATCAGAACCGGATGAAGAAATAGAACCGGTGGGGGAAATAATAAAACGGTTAAGTAAAAGAAAATCCTCAACCAACCGACCAAGGTTAATTATGGTCAATGGTGTTTCCGCCAAGGAAGCAAAATATTGGGAGGATTACCAATTCTCCGATGAATCGGATTCCGACGAGAATTCCGATGATGTTATAGAAATTACCCCAACTGAATTTAAAAAGGCAAAAGAAAATAATAAGAGAAAGGGCATAAAAATAGAGAAATCTAATTCCAACCCCGATGAACTTTATATGTATCGTCAACCCCCGAAGTCCTTAAGTTGTAACAATGACCCGGGAACCTCTAAACCACCAGGTTTTTCTAAACCAATGTGGAAAACGACGGCTCGTATTAGGGGAACATCATATATCCCTAGAAACTTGGCAAAACGAAACCAAAACCGAAGAAGAAGAAACAAGCGAGTCGGAATAAGATAGTTGTATTCGTGTGGTGTAATATATGTAATATAGTGTGCTTATGCTTTATGATATATGTAAAAATTGCTTGTATTAATAAGTATTTTTTTTTTTGAATCTAACTCTTGTCTATTTTACAGTATAAAAACACAAAATGGATAGACAACCCAATATTTTAAGAGACCTACCCGGAGACATGATTGATGAAATCTTGTCTAGAGTCGGTCAGAATTCTTCGGCACAACTATTTAAGGCGAGATCAGTTTGTAAGACATTAGAAGAACGTTCCAAGAATGCCTTGGTTTATAAAAGGCTTTCGTTCGAAAGATGGGGGATATCACATTGGGAAATCCATAAGTTACGATGTGTTTACTTTGACGCATATATTGCGGGGAACCCAAATGCTATTTTACGCAATGGGTTAAGAAATTATTTTGACTCAATATATCCGAATATTGGACTTCGTGATTTAGAAAAAGCGGCTAACATGCAACATAAAGAAGCATGTTATCCTTCTCACCAAAGTGAGAACAAGAACATCGGGCTACAACTATTAAACAAAACGTTCCCACAAGTGACAGAGTCGGTAATTGGGGTAAGAAATGAGGTTTTTAGATTGTTACGGGACTGTTGGACATTACGTAACCCTCGTCCCTTTGACGATGTTACAACACGCTGTCTTATCAACGGCCATAACGGTTATGTTCCACAAGACCAAGGATGGGAAGTAATCCTAGTAAAACCAGAATGCATGACTTGTTTCTGGACGTATGAATTACGTGTCTTTATTGCCTTTGCTGAACGACTTGTGTACTAGCTAGAATTATCTTCACAACCATCTTGTATCAAATTTATTGTGTGCTATATTTCATGCTATATGTAAAATAAGCGGTATTGTAAGTTTGTAAAATATTGTGTAAAAGTTTGAACGCGAAATATTATTATAATCAGTTTTTCATATAGAATTGTAGTAGTTGAATTGTATATTAGCTACTAAGTATGAACTTAACGGGTAGGTACTACCCGAATTTAAACTTATAAAACGCTAATATGAAGAAAAAGCTTTTATAAATGAGTTCATATTATGCTACGAAATACTATTAACTACTCTTAATATTTTGTATGATTAACTTGTTCCATTTGACTATTTTGAAGGAAATGTCACCGACTACTCGACACACCATGAATATGAATGAAGAGGAATTCCGTACTTTTCTAGCTTCAAACATAGCCGCATTACGGGCTGCGCTACATACCAACAATAACCTTAGATCTAGCAGTACATGAAATCGTGTAGGATGCACCTACAAAGAATTCACTGCCTGCAAACCTTTGGAATTTGATGGAACCGAAGGACCGATCGGATTGAAACGGTGGACCGAGAAGGTCGAATCGGTGTTTGCCATAAGTAAGTGTACTGAAGAGGACAAAGTGAAGTACGCTACGCATACCTTCACAGGTTCTGCGTTAACATGGTGGAATACCTATCTAGAGCAAGTGGGACAAGACGATGCGTACGCACTACCGTGGTCAGCATTCAAGCACTTGATGAACGAGAAGTACCGTCCCAGAACCGAGGTCAATAAGCTCAAGACAGAACTTAGAGGGTTACGAACCCAAGGATTTGATATTACCACGTACGAAAGACGATTCATAGAATTGTGCTTATTGTGTCCGGGAGCATTCGAAGATGAGGAAGAGAAGATCGATGCGTTTGTGAAAGGATTACCGGAAAGAATCCAAGAAGATATAAGTTCACACGAGCCCGCCTCCATACAACAGGCATGTAGAATGGCTCACAAACTAGTGAACCAGATTGAAGAAAGAATTAAAGAACAGACTGCTGAAGAGGCCAATGTGAAGCAAGTCAAAAGAAAGTGGGAGGAAAACGGTGATAAGAATCACCAATACAACAACAACAGCAATTACAACAATAATCGCAACAATTATCCCAACAATCGCAACATCAATCGCAACTACAACAAATGGCCCAACAACAACAACAACAACAACAACAACAGCAACTACAACACTCATCCCAACAACAATAATAACCGCAACAACAACAACAATCAGAAGCCGCTATGCCAAAGTTGTGAAAAGTATCACTCGAGGTTCTACACCAAATTTTGCAACAAGTGTAAAAGAAATGGTCATAGCGCGGCGAAGTGTGAGGTCTACAGACCAGGGGTTAATAGAACGAAAGGAACAAATGGTGTCGGAACGAGTAATGGCGGAGCAAGTAGTGTCGGAGCAAGTTATGCCAATGTAGTTTGTTATAAATGTGGAAAACCGGGTCACATTATTAGAAATTGCCCGAACCAGGAGAACACGAATGGACAAGGCCGCGGAAGAGTTTTCAATATTAATGCGGCAGAGGTACAGGAAGACCCGGAGCTTGTTACGGGTACGTTTCTTATTGACAATAAATCTGCTTAAGTTTTATTTGATTCGGGTGCGGATAGAAGCTATATGAGTAGAGATTTTTGTGCTAAATTAAGTTGTCCATTGACGCCTTTGGATAGTAAATTTTTACTCGAATTAGCAAATGGTAAATTAATTTCAGCAGATAATATATGTCGGAATCGAGAAATTAAACTGGTTAGCGAAACATTTAAGATTGATTTGATACCAGTAGAGTTAGGGAGTTTTGATGTGATAATCGGTATGGACTGGTTGAAAGAAGTGAAAGCAGAGATCGTTTGTTACAAAAATGCAATCCGCATTATACGAGAAAAAGGAAAACCCTTAATGGTGTACGGAGAAAAGGGCAACACGAAGCTACATCTTATTAGTAATTTGAAGGCACAAAAACTAATAAGAAAAGGTTGCTATGCTGTTCTAGCACACGTCAAGAAAGTTCAAACTGAAGAAAAGAGCATCAATGATGTTCCCATTGCAAAAGAATTTCCCGATGTATTTCCGAAAGAATTACCGGGATTACCCCCACATCGATCCGTTGAATTTCAAATAGATCTTGTACCAGGAGCTGCACCAATAGCTCGTGCTCCTTACAGACTCGCACCCAGCGAGATGAAAGAACTGCAAAGCCAATTACAAGAACTTTTAGAGCGTGGTTTCATTCGACCAAGCACATCACCGTGGGGAGCTCCTGTTTTGTTTGTCAAGAAGAAAGATGGTACATTCAGGTTGTGTATCGACTACCGAGAGTTGAACAAACTTACCATCAAGAACCACTACCCACTACCGAGAATCGACGACTTATTTGATCAACTACAAGGCTCGCCTGTTTATTCAAAGATTGACTTACGTTCCGGGTATCTTCAAATGCGGGTGAAAGAAGATGATATTCCAAAGACTGCTTTCAGAACACGTTACGGTCATTACGAGTTTATGGTCATGCCGTTTGGTTTAACTAATGCACCAGCTGTGTTCATGGACCTTATGAACTGAGTGTGTGGACCATACCTTGACAAGTTTGTCATTGTTTTCATTGATGACATACTTATTTACACAAAGAATGACCAAGAACACGGTGAACATTTGAGAAAGGTGTTAGAAGTATTGAGGAAGGAAGAATTGTATGCTAAGTTTTCAAAGTGTGCATTTTGGTTGGTAGAAGTTCAATTCCTCGGTCACATAGTGAACAAAGAAGGTATTAAGGTGGATCCGGCAAAGATAGAAACTGTTGAAAAGTGGGAAACCCCGAAAACTCCGAAACACATACGCCAGTTTTTAGGACTAGCTGGTTACTACAGAAGGTTCATCCAAGACTTTTCCAGAATAGCAAAACCCTTGACTGCATTAACGCATAAAGGGAAGAAATTTGAATGGAATGATGAACAAGAGAAAGCGTTTCAGTTATTGAAGAAAAAGCTAACTACGGCACCTATATTGTCATTGCCTGAAGGGAATGATGATTTTGTGATTTATTGTGACGCATCAAAGCAAGGTCTCGGTTGTGTATTAATGCAACGAACGAAGGTGATTGCTTATGCGTCTAGACAATTGAAGATTCACGAACAAAATTATACGACGCATGATTTGAAATTCGGCGCGGTTGTTTTTGCATTAAAGACTTGGAGGCACTACTTATATGGGGTCAAAAGTATTATATATACCGACCACAAAAGTCTTCAACACATATTTAATCAGAAACAACTGAATATGAGGCAGCGTAGGTGGATTGAATTATTGAATGATTACGACTTTGAGATTCGTTACCACCCGGGGAAGGCAAATGTGGTAGCCAATGCCTTGAGCAGGAAGGACAGAGAACCCATTCGAGTAAAATCTATGAATATAATGATTCATAATAACCTTACTACTCAAATAAAGGAGGCGCAACAAGGAGTTTTAAAAGAGAAAAATTTAAAGGATGAAATACCCAAAGGATCGGAGAAGCATCTTAATATTCGGGAAGACGGAACCCGGTATAGGGCTGAAAGGATTTGGGTACCAAAATTTGGAGATATGAGAGAAATGGTACTTAGAGAAGCTCATAAAACCAGATACTCAATACATCCTGGAACGGGGAAGATGTACAAGGATCTCAAGAAACATTTTTGGTGGCCGGGTATGAAAGCCGATGTTGCTAAATACGTAGGAGAATGTTTGACGTGTTCTAAGGTCAAAGCTGAGCATCAGAAACCATCAGGTCTACTTCAATAACCCGAAATCCCGGAATGGAAATGGGAAAACATTACCATAGATTTCATCACTAAATTGCCAAGGACTGCAAGTGGTTTTGATACTATTTGGGTAATAGTTGATCGTCTCACCAAATCAGCACACTTCCTGCCAATAAGAGAAGATGACAAGATGGAGAAGTTAGCACGACTGTATTTGAAGGAAGTCGTCTCCAGACATGGAATACCAATCTCTATTATCTCTGATAGGGATGGCAGATTTATTTCAAGATTCTGGCAGACATTACAGCAAGCATTAGGAACTCGTCTAGACATGAGTACTGCCTATCATCCACAAACTGATGGGCAGAGCAAAAGGATGATACAAATGCTTGAAGACATGCTACGAGCATGTGTTATTGATTTCGGAAACAGTTGGGATCGACATCTACCGTTAGCAGAATTTTCCTACAACAACAGCTACCATTCAAGCATTGAGATGGCGTCGTTTGAAGCACTTTATGGTAGAAAGTGTAGGTCTCCGATTTTTTGGAGTGAAGTGGGGGATAGACAGATTACGGGTCCGGAGATTATACAAGAAACTACCGAGAAGATCATCCAAATTCAACAACGGTTGAAAACCGCCCAAAGTCGACAAAAGAGCTACGCTGACTTTAAAAGAAAAGATATAGAATTTGAAATTGGAGAGATGGTCATGCTTAAAGTTTCACCTTGGAAAGGCGTTGTTCGATTTGGTAAACGAGGGAAATTAAATCCAAGGTATATTGGACCATTCAAGATTATTGATCGTGTCGGACCAGTAGCTTACCGACTTGAGTTACCTCAACAACTCGCGGCTGTACATAATACTTTCCATGTCTCGAATTTGAAGAAATGTTTTGCTAAAGAAGATCTCACTATTCCGTTAGATGAAATCCAAATCAACGAAAAACTTCAATTCATCGAAGAACCCGTCGAAATAATGGATCGTGAGGTTAAAAGACTTAAGCAAAACAAGATACCAATTGTTAAGGTTCGATGGAATGCTCGTAGAGGACCCGAGTTCACCTGGGAGTGTGAAGATCAGATGAAGAAGAAATACCCGCATCTATTTCCAGAAGATTCGTCAACACCTTCAACAGCTTAAAATTTCGGGACGAAATTTATTTAACGGGTAGGTACTGTAGTGACCCGAACTTTTCCATGTTTATATATATTAATTGAGATTGATATTTACATGATTAAATGTTTCCAACATGTTAAGCAATCAAACTTGTTAAGACTTGATTAATTGAAATATGTTTCATATAGACAATTGACCACCCAAGTTGACCGGTGATTCACGAACGTTAAAACTTGTAAAAACTATATGATGATATATATATGGATATATATATATAGTTAACATGATACTATGATAAGTAAACATATCATTAAGTATATTAACAATGAACTACATATGTAAAAACAAGACTACTAACTTAATGATTTTTAAACGAGACATATATGTAACGATTATCGTTGTAAAGACATTTAATGTATATATATCATATTAAGAGATATTCATACATGATAATATCATGATAATATAATAATTTAAAATCTCATTTGATATTATAAACATTGGGTTAACAACATTTAACAAGATCCTTAACCTAAAGGTTTCAAAACAACACTTACATGTAACGACTAACGATGACTTAACGACTCAGTTAAAATGTATATACATGTGGTGTTTTAATATGTATTTATACACTTTTTAAAGACTTCAATACATTTATCAAAATACTTCTACTTAACAAAAATGTTTACAATTACATCCTCGTTCAGTTTCATCAACAATTCTACTCGTATGCACCCGTATTCGTACTCGTACAATACACAGCTTTTAGATGTATGTACTATTGGTATATACACTCCAATGATCAACTCTTAGCAGCCCATATGAGTCACCTAACACATGTGGGAACCATCATTTGGCAACTAGCATGAAATATCTCATAAAATTACAAAAATATGAGTAATCATTCATGACTTATTTACATGAAAACAAAATTACATATCCTTTATATCTAATCCATACACCAACGACCAAAAACACCTACAAACACTTTTATTCTTCAATTTTCTTCATCTAATTGATCTCTCTCAAGTTCTATCTTCAAGTTCTAAGTGTTCTTCATATATTCTACAAGTTCTAGTTACATAAAATCAAGAATACTTTCAAGTTTGCTAGCTCACTTCCAATCTTGTAAGGTGATCATCCAACCTCAAGAAATTTTTGTTTCTTACTGTAGGTTATCATTCTAATACAAGGTAATAATCATATTCAAACTTTGGTTCAATTTCTATAACTATAACAATCTTATTTCAAGTGATGATCTTACTTGAACTTGTTTTCGTGTCATGATTCTGCTTCAAGAACTTCGAGCCATCCAAGGATCCGTTGAAGCTAGATCCATTTTTCTCTTTTCCAGTAGGTTTATCCAAGGAACTTAAGGTAGTAATGATGTTCATAACATCATTCGATTCATACATATAAAGCTATCTTATTCGAAGGTTTAAACTTGTAATCACTAGAACATAGTTTAGTTAATTCTAAACTTGTTCGCAAACAAAAGTTAATCCTTCTAAATTGACTTTTAAAATCAACTAAACACATATTCTATATCTATATGATATGCTAACTTAATGATTTAAAACCTGGAAACACGAAAAACACCGTAAAACCGGATTTACGCCGTCGTAGTAACACCGCGGGCTGTTTTGGGTTAGTTAATTAAAAACTATGATAAACTTTGATTTAAAAGTTGTTATTCTGAAAAAATGATTTTTATTATGAACATGAAACTATATCCAAAAATTATGGTTAAACTCAAAGTGGAAGTATGTTTTCTAAAATGGTCATCTAGACGTCGTTCTTTCGACTGAAATGACTACCTTTACAAAAACGACTTGTAACTTATTTTTCTGACTATAAACCTATACATTTTGTGTTTAGATTCATAAAATAGAGTTCAATATGAAACCATAGCAATTTGATTCACTCAAAACGGATTTAAAATGAAGAAGTTATGGGTAAAACAAGATTGGATAATTTTTCTCATTTTAGCTACGTGAAAATTGGTAACAAATCTATTCCAACCATAACTTAATCAACTTGTATTGTATATTATGTAATCTTGAGATACCATAGATACGTATACAATGTTTTGACCTATCATGTCGACACATCTATATATATTTCGGAACAACCATAGACACTCTATATGTGAATGTTGGAGTTAGCTATACAGGGTTGAGGTTGATTCTAAAATATATATAGTTTGAGTTGTGATCAATACTGAGATACGTATACACTGGGTCGTGGATTGATTCAAGATAATATTTATCGATTTATTTCTGTACATCTAACTGTGGACAACTAGTTGTAGGTTACTAACGAGGACAGCTGACTTAATAAACTTAAAACATCAAAATATATTAAAAGTGTTGTAAATATATTTTGAACATACTTTGATATATATGTATATATTGTTATAGGTTCGTGAATCAAGCAGTGGCCAAGTCTTACTTCCCGACGAAGTAAAAATCTGTGAAAGTGAGTTATAGTCCCACTTTTAAAATCTAATATTTTTGGGATGAGAATACATGCAGGTTTTATAAATGATTTACAAAATAGACACAAGTACGTGAAACTATATTCTATGGTTGAATTATCGAAATCGAATATGCACCTTTTTATTAAGTCTGGTAATCTAAGAATTAGGGAACAGACACCCTAATTGACACGAATCCTAAAGATAGATCTATTGGGCCTAACAAACCCCATCCAAAGTACCGGATGCTTTAGTACTTCGAAATTTATATCATATCCGAAGGGTGTCCCGGAATGATGGGGATATTCTTATATATGCATCTTGTTAATGTCGATTACCAGGTGTTCACCATATGAATGATTTTTATCTCTATGTATGGGATGTGTATTGAAATACGAAATCTTGTGGTCTATTGTTATGATTTGATATATATAGGTTAAACCTATAACTCACCAACATTTTTGTTGACGTTTAAAGCATGTTTATTCTCAGGTGAATACTAAGAGCTTCCGCTGTTGCATACTAAAATAAGGACAAGATTTGGAGTCCATGTTTGTATGATATTGTGTAAAAACTGCATTCAAGAAACTGATTTCGATGTAACATATTTGTATTGTAAACCATTATGTAATGGTCGTGTGTAAACAGGATATTTTAGATTATCATTATTTGATAATCTACGTAAAGCTTTTTAAACCTTTATTGATGAAATAAAGGTTATGGTTTGTTTTAAAATGAATGCAGTCTTTGAAAAACGTCTCATATAGAGGTCAAAACCTCGCAACGAAATCAATTAATATGGAACGTTTTTAATCAATAAGAACGGGACATTTCAGTTGTTGGGCTGTTTGTTGTAGTTGCGATTGATGTTGCGATTGTTGGGATAATTGTTGCGATTATTGTTGTAATTGCTGTTGTTGTTGTATTGGTGATTCTTATCACCGTTTTCCTCCCACTTTCTTTTGATTTGCTTCACATTGGCCTCTTCAGCAGTCTGTTCTTTAATTCTTTCTTCAATCTGGTTCACTAGTTTGTGAGCCATTCTACATGCCTGTTGTATGGAGGCGGGCTCGTGTGAACTTATATCTTCTTGGATTCTTTCTGGTAATCCTTTCACAAACGCGTCGATCTTCTCTTCCTCATCTTCGAATGCTCCCGGACACAATAGGCACAATTCTGTGAATCGTCTTTCGTACGTGGTAATATCAAATCCTTGTGTTCGTAACCCTCTAAGTTCTGTCTTGAGCTTATTGACCTCGGTTCTGGGACGGTACTTCTCGTTCATCAAGTGCTTGAATGCTGACCACGGTAGTGCGTACGCATCATCTTGTCCCACTTGCTCTAGATAGGTATTCCACCATGTTAACACAGAACCTGTGAAGGTATGCGTAGCGTACTTCACTTTGTCCTCTTCAGTACACTTACTTATGGCAAACACCGATTCGACCTTCTCGGTCCACCGTTTCAATCCGATCGGTCCTTCGGTTCCATCAAATTCCAAAGGTTTGCAGGCAGTGAATTCTTTGTAGGTGCATCCTACACGATTTCCTGTACTGCTAGATCCAAGGTTATTGTTGGTATGTAGCGCAGCCTGTACTGCGGCTATGTTTGAAGCTAGAAAAGTACGAAATTCCTCTTCATTCATATTCACGGTGTGTCGAGTAGTCGGTGCCATTTCCTTCAAAATAGTCAAATGGAACAAGTTAATCATACAGAATATTAAGAGTAGTTAATAGTATTTCGTAGCATAATATGAACTCATTTATAAAAGGTTTTTCTTCATATTAGCGTTTTATAAGTTTAAATTCGGGTAGTACCTACCCGTTAAGTTCATACTTAGTAGCTAATATACAATTCAACTACTACAATTCTATATGAAAAACTGATTATAATAATATTTCGCGTTCAAACTTTTATACAATATTTTACAAACTTACAATACCGCTTATTTTACATAAAGCATGAAATATAGCACACAATAACTTTGATACAAGATAGTTGTGAAGATAATTCTAGTACACAAGTCGTTCAACAAAGGCAATAAAGACACGTAATTCATACGTCCAGAAACAAGTCATGCATTCTGGTTTTACTAGGATTACTTCCCATCCTTGGTCTTGTGGAACATAACCGTTATGACCGTTGATAAGACAGCGTGTTGTAACGTCGTCAAAGGGACGAGGGTTACGTAATGTCCAACAGTCTCGTAACAATCTAAAAACTTCATTTCTTACCCCAATTACCGACTCCGTTACTTGTGGGAACGTTTTGTTTAATAGTTGTAGCCCGATGTTCTTGTTCTCACTTTGGTGAGAAGCGAACATTACTAACCCGTAAGCATATCATGCTTCTTTATGTTGCATGTTAGCCGCTTTTTCTAAATCATGAAGTCCTATATTCGGATACATTGAGTCAAAATAATTTCTTAACCCGTTGCGTAAAATAGCATTTGGGTTCCCCGCAATATATGCGTCAAAGTAAACACATCGTAACTTATGGGTTTCCCATTGTGATATCCCCCATCTTTCAAACGAAAGTCTCTTATTAACCAAGACATTCTTGGAACGTTCTTCGAATGTCTTACAAATTAATTTCGCCTTAAATAGTTGTGCCGAGGAATTCTGACCGACTCTAGACAAGATTTCATCAATCATGTCTCCGGGTAGGTCTCTTAAAATATTGGGTTGTCTATCCATTTTGTGTTTTTAAACTGTAAAATAGACAAGAGTTAGATTCATAAAAAAAATTACTTATTAATACAAGCAATTTTTACATATATCATAAAGCATAAGCACACTATATTACATATATTACACCACACGAATACAACTATCTTATTCCGACTCGCTCGTTTCTTCTTCTTCGGTTTTGGTTCGTTTTGCCAAGTTTCTAGGGATATATGATGTTCCCCTAATACGAGCCATCGTTTTCCACATTGATTTAGAAAAACCTGGTGGTTTAGAGGTTCCCGGGTTATTGTCACAACTTAAGAAATACGGGTGTTGACGATACATATAAAGTTCATCGGGTTTGGAATCAAATTTCTCTACTTTTATGCCTTTCCCTTATTATTCTCTTTTTCCTTATTAAATTGTGTTGGGGTAATTTCTATAACATCATCGGAATTCTCGTCAGAATCCGATTCATCGGAGAATTGGTAATCCTCCCAATATTTTGCTTCCTTGGCGGAAACACCATTGACCATAATTAACCTTGGTCGGTTGGTTGAGGATTTTCTTTTACTTAACCATTTTATTATTTCCCCCACCGGTTCTATTTCTTCATCCGGTTCCGATTCTTCTTTCGGTTTCGATTCTTCTTCCGGTTCCGACTCTTCTTCCGGTTCCTCTTCGGGAACTTGTGAATCAGTCCACGAATCATTCCAATTTACATTTGACTCTTCATTATTATTAGGTGAGTCAATGGGACTTGTTCTAGAGGTAGACATCTATCACATAAAATCAAACGCGTTAAGAGATTAATATATCACATAATATTCACATGTTAAAAATATATAGTTTCCAACAAAATTTGTTAAGCAATCATTTTTCAAGTAAACACGGTCGAAGTCCAGACTCACTAATGCATCCTAACAAACTCGATAAGACACACTAATGCAAAATTCTGGTTCTCTAAGACCAACGCTCGGATACCAACTGAAATGTCCCGTTCTTATTGATTAAAAACGTTCCACATTAATTGATTTCGTTGCGAGGTTTTGACCTCTATATGAGACGTTTTTCAAAGACTGCATTCATTTTTAAAACAAACCATAACCTTTATTTCATCAATAAAGGTTTAAAAAGCTTTACGTAGATTATCAAATAATGATAATCTAAAATATCCTGTTTACACACGACCATTACATAATGGTTTACAATACAAATATGTTACAACAAAATAAGTTTCTTGAATGCAGTTTTTACACAATATCACACAAGCATGGACTCCAAATCTCGTCCTTATTTAAGTATGCGATAGCGGAAGCTCTTAATAATCACCTGAGAATAAACATGCTTAAAACGTCAACAAAAATGTTGGTGAGTTATAGGTTTAACCTATATATATCAAATCATAATAATAGACCACAAGATTTCATATTTCAATACACATCTCATACATAGAGATAAAAAGCATTCATATGGTGAACACCTGGTAACCGACATTAACAAGATGCATATATAAGAATATCCCCATCATTCCGGGACACCCTTCGGATATGATATAAATTTCAAAGTACTAAAGCATCCGGTACTTTGGATGGGGTTTGTTAGGCCCAATAGATCTATCTTTAGGATTCGCGTCAATTAGGTGTCTGTTCCTTAATTCTTAGATTACCAGACTTAATAAAAAGGGGCATATTCGATTTCGATAATTCAACCATAGAATGTAGTTTCACGTACTTGTGTCTATTTTGTAAATCATTTATAAAACCTGCATGTATTCTCATCCCAAAAATATTAGATTTTAAAAGTGGGACTATAACTCACTTTCACAGATTTTTACTTCGTCGGGAAGTAAGACTTGGCCACTGGTTGATTCACGAACCTATAACAATATATACATATATATCAAAGTATGTTCAAAATATATTTACAACACTTTTAATATATTTTGATGTTTTAAGTTTATTAAGTCAGCTGTCCTCGTTAGTAACCTACAACTAGTTGTCCACAGTTAGATGTACAGAAATAAATCGATAAATATTATCTTAAATCAATCCACGACCCAGTGTATACGTATCTCAGTATTGATCACAACTCAAACTATATATATTTTGGAATCAACCTCAACCCTGTATAGCTAACTCCAACATTCACATATAGAGTGTCTATGGTTGTTCCGAAATATATATAGATGTGTCGACATGATAGGTCGAAAAATTGTATACGTGTCTATGGTATCTCAAGATTATATAATATACAATACAAGTTGATTAAGTTATGGTTGGAATAGATTTGTTACCAATTTTCACGTAGCTAAAATGAAAAAAATTATCCAATCTTGTTTTACCCATAACTTCTTCATTTTAAATCCGTTTTGAGTGAATCAAATTGCTATGGTTTCATATTGAACTCTATTTTATGAATCTAAACAGAAAAAGTATAGGTTTATAGTCGGAAAAATAAGTTACAAGTCGTTTTTGTAAAGGTAGTCATTTCAGTCGAAAGAACGACGTCTAGATGACCATTTTAGAAAACATACTTCCACTTTGAGTTTAACCATAATTTTTGGATATAGTTTCATGTTCATAATAAAAATCATTTTCCCAGAATAACAACTTTTAAATTAAAGTTTATCATAGTTTTTAATTAACTAACCCAAAACAGCCCGCGGTGTTACTACGACGGCGTAAATCCGGTTTTACGGTGTTTTTCGTGTTTCCAGGTTTTAAATCATTAAGTTAGCATATCATATAGATATAGAACATGTGTTTAGTTGATTTTAAAAGTCAAGTTAGAAGGATTAACTTTTATTTGCGAACAAGTTTAGAATTAACTAAACTATGTTCTAGTGATTACAAGTTTAAACCTTCGAATAAGATAGCTTTATATGTATGAATCGAATGATGTTATGAACATCATTACTACCTCAAGTTCCTTGGATAAACCTACTAGAAATGATAAAAATAGATCTAGCTTCAAAGGATCCTTGGATGGCTTGAAAGTTCTTGAAGCAGAATCATGACACGAAAACAATTTCAAGTAAGATTTCCACTCGAAATAAGATTGTTATAGTTATAGAAATTGAATTAAAGTTTGAATATGATTATTACCTTGTATTAGAAAGATAACCTACTGTAAGTAACAAAGGTTTCTTGATCTTGGATGATTACTTGGAATGGATTTAGAAAACTTGGAAGTAAACTTGCAATCTTGGAAGTATTCTTGATTTTATGAAACTAGAACTTTTGGAATTTATGAAGAACACTTAGAACTTGAAGATAGAACTTGAGAGAGATCAATTAGATGAAGAAAATTGAAGAATGAAAGTGTTTGTAGGTGTTTTTGGTCGTTGGTGTATGGATTAGATATAAAGGATATGTAATTTTGTTTTCATGTAAATAAGTCATGAATGATTACTCATATTTTTGTAATTTTATGAGATATTTCATGCTAGTTGCCAAATGATGGTTCCCACATGTGTTAGGTGACTCACATGGGCTGCTAAGAGCTAATCATTGGAGTGTATATACCAATAGTACATACATCTAAAAGCTGTGTATTGTACGAGTACGAATACGGGTGCATACGAGTAGAATTGTTGATGAAACTGAACGAGGATGTAATTGTAAGCATTTTTGTTAAGTAGAAGTATTTTGATAAGTGTCTTTAAGTCTTTCAAAAGTGTATGAATACATATTAAAACACTACATATATATACATTTTAACTGATTCGTTAAGTCATCGTTAGTCGTTACATGTAAATGTTGTTTTGAAACCTTTAGGTTAACGATCTTGTTGAATGTTGTTAACCCATTGTTTATTATAACAAATGAGATTTTAAATTATTATATTATCATGATATTATCATGTATGAATATCTCTTAATATGATATATATACATTAAATGTCTTTACAACGATAATCGTTACATATATGTCTCGTTTAAAAATCATTAAGTTAGTAGTCTTGTTTTTACATATGTAGTTCATTGCTAATATACTTAATGATATGTTTACTTATCATAGTATCATGTTAACTATATATATATATATATATATATATATATATATATATATATATATATATATATATATATATATATATATATATATATATATATATATATATATATATATATATCCATATATATGTCATCATATAGTTTTTACAAGTTTTAACGTTCGTGAATCACCGGTCAACTTGGGTGGTCAATTCTCTATATGAAACATATTTCAATTAATCAAGTCTTAACAAGTTTGATTGCTTAACATGTTGGAAACATTTAATCATGTAAATATCAATCTCAATTAATATATATAAACATAGAAAAGTTCGAGTCACTACAGTTTAATCATCTAAAAACACAATTTTCCTGAAACCACCTCGGATTGATAACCGATGATTCAAATGTCGTAGCATTGAATGCAGAGGAAACAGAAAAATTATAGATGGCCTAAATGGCCAAGAGTTGATGATAAATAATGGAGTGTTGGGAACGCTCGATAGAAAATTTGGTACTGAAAAACGAATTGAGCTAACCATGAAGGAGACCAAGGACAAATACAAGGACCAAACCTTATATTCAAAGAATCCAGGTAATTCTAGATCCGATGAAATCTTTAGAGAATATCTTCCTCCGAAGTTATGTTAAAATCTTGCGAAAAATTTTTCTTTATCAACTTTCGAACTTAGAAATTTCAAAATATCATCATAAATATCTTCGATATTTCTGAGGATATTTTCATAAATATTCTTGTTCGAAATTATCTACCTCTTCGTGCTTTCTGTATTTCATTATATTGGAAACTTCTGTAAAATCTAAGAATAAATTATGAATGAATTGTGGAGAAATGTTGGAAATTGAAGCATGAGTTAGTATAATATAATGGCGCTTGGCCAACGTGATTATATTACAGTAAGTCATGCTAATGGAAAGTGATGATTCACAGAATATAACGTCATCATGTGCCATGTTACATAACTCTTTCATTCTATTTAATCTCTAAACATATCAAGAAAATATTCTCTTGATATTTCTATCATTTCCATAATTCCGACAGTTGCTAATAAATCGTACTATTATAATTACTTTCTGATTAGAAGATTTTTTTAAATTCCTTGAATTCCAGAAGAATAATCGTGACTATGTCAAAAGTCAGGTCGAATCTTATTTTCTCATTTCACTATTTTGTGATAGCTTCACTCATACGCTTCACATGATCGAATCGTTTTATCTATATTACCCAATAATGATAAAACTCTATTTATCAACTCATATTCGTCATGAAAAACATTTTTAGTGTTAGCCATGACGACCTCGATCAAATTTCGGGACGAAATTTCTTTAACGGGTAGGTACTGTCACGACCCGGAAAATTTTCGACTAATTTTTAAACCAAACTCTTGATACGCTTTAATATTTTTGACACAATAAGAAAAGTCTGTTAGGTTGAGTCTCAAAAAGTTTGAACTGTTTCACATATTCAATTGATCTTTGACTAGTTCCGACGATTCACGAATCATTGTTTGTAAATATGTGTACATAAATAAATATATATGTGTATATAATTTGAATTACATTAATATTATATACAATTATTGTTATAAATATGTAAAATAATAATGTGCGTTGTAATGAAAACTATTATCTTATATATATAGGAAAATCATTTAATATATATATTGTTACAATTCAAATTATCCTGTACAAAATATATATTTAATATATTCATTTATGTAATAAAAACTTGTAATGTAAATATATATTATTTCGGAATATATATAATTATATATTATACGAACTTGTTTTACATTATTTAGAAATACTCATTCTATTTTCTTAAGAAAGTTAATGACGATTATTTTATATAATTATAAAGTTAACAAATGATATATATATATATATATATATATATATATATATATATATATATATATATATATATATATATATATATATATATAATATATATATATATATATATATATATATATATATATAATATATATATATATATATAATTTTTACACATAGTTATTTAAATGAATATTATATGTAATTTACAAAACTTATATTTATAGAAATAGAAATTGTTAATATTTCATAAATATGTGTTAATATTAATCTGTTATATTTATATTATTATTATTATTATTATTAATATTATAACATTATTAATATAGATATTTATTATTAATATAACTATAATATATATATATATATATATATATATATATATATATATATATATATATATATATATATATATATATATATATATATATATATATATATATATATATATTATATATATATATAATCAGATATATACAAAAATGTGCAAGGTTTTTCTTCATCTGCTTTATTTTTTTGTTGTGTTCCCCTTGGATTGAATAAACTGTCAGGATATCCAGTTATATATCAATCAATCTTTGAAGGACAAAAGCCATTCAATATTCCATCTCTTCCTTTCTCTTCACTCTCGCTATTCCTCTCTTTTCTCTAACTCTCTTCTCTTCCAATTTTAGTCGTGAACCACCACTTTCTCCAACCATCATGTTCGTCATCACCACCACCACTTCAAGCTACCACCGTCGAACACCCTATGTACGCTACTGCTACACTATTTATATATTTTTGTTGTGTGTTCTTGTCACCAACAAATGAAACACCATCGGCAATCTTGAAACAGCCATCACTCAACACCACCGTGATCATCTCCGTTCACTTTGTTCACCATCGAATACAAGCATGCAATTACCTTCCTTTACTTTCTCTCTCTTCTTTTATTCTCTCTCTTGATCCCGTTTGAAAACAATCACAAAGGACCACCCTAATAGCCATCTCTGATCACCACGAAAAACAAACAAACAATCCTGTGCAACTACTATATCTTTCTGTTCAAGCACCGCCTTGTAAACCACCATAAATCACCACTACTATTACACGTTATTTATTACTGCTACTGTCGTTTATGTTTTCTGTTTCAGACCACCGAGACTACCACAACCATCATATAAAACTGCACCTTTTTACTGCTGCTGTTATAGCTCCTGTTTCTTCTTCTTTCCGTACAGTAACAATTACATATGATGAAGTGATTGATGATGTGGACGGTATATTTGTTTTTCTGCTTCCACTCCTGTTACCAGCTGTAAATGGCTCCCACTTTTATTCTAGCCAACAATTGCAAACCCCACTTGTGATTAAATAAATACGATGGCTAAAGTTACCCTCAAACCCTTTAAACGTTCAATGTATTTACTTGTTTGGGCCTGCAATTGGACTGCCTTGTTTTTAAATTTTATTTGGGCCAGGAACCAATTTCTGTTTCAATGAACACCCAATCCGAACCCATACACAACACCTCAACGAGACAACTTCAAAAACCCATCGGGTGTTACTGTTTCTTGACCGAATAAACCCAACAATACCAATTACGACTAGTCTTGCAGCTCCTGTTGTTATTTTCTGTTCGACAGACTACCTCCTTTAAACTGCTATTCGCTATTATTGTTAACCGAGAAACAACACACTCAATCACAACTAATTGACCTACTACTTGTTACCATCTATTGTTTCTGTTAACAAAAATAATAAAGATGATGAAACAAATTAATGATAATGATTAAGATAGACTGAGAGGCTGATGAAATGTGGTACGTATGAGAATGGTGATGACTAGATAATGTTAAATGATTAGGTTATGATCATGATAACGATTAGGGTTATTATTATGATGACGGGAAAATGGTAAACGAGGTTGATTTCGAATAATTGATAATGATCATAAAATGATAATGATCATGAATCCGAGATGGTTTTGGGTCGATGATGATCATGGAGTATGATTATAATTATAATTATGATTATGATTATGATTATGATTATGATTATGATAATGAAATACCGTATGATGATAATGACTGAATGATGTCAATGAAGATGATCGTTCCGTGATGATCATAATGGTATAAAACTATTTTTACTAATGTTATTATTAGTTTTATTATTATTATTATTATTATTATTATTATTATTATTATTATTATTATTATTATTATTATTATTATTATTACTAATAATTAATATTACGTTTATGATAAAATAAAAATAGATATAAAATATATTAATATATATTGAGATAAAAGTGATTACGATTATGATTATGAATATAACTAAGTTAATTACAAACGAGAAGTATAACTATAAGTACGTATACGATTAAGATGAAGATAATTATAACTAAGTCATGATCGAATGAAATTATTATTTTTATTAAAAATTATCATTTTTTTAAAATTATTATTATTATTATTATTATTATTATCATTGTTTTAGTAATATTATAATTATTATTTTAATAAACAAATGATATTTATTTATAAAAATATATATATATATATATATATATATATATATATATATATATATATATATATATATATATATATATATATATATATATATATATATATATATTACATATGTCCTAACTATACTAATATTACATATTGATTTAAATAAAATGTTATTATTATAAAATATTAATTAAGTTATATATAATAGATAAATACATTTTAATATAATCATATATATAAGAATATTAGTAAAATATCTAAAATATATAACATAGTTATAATTAAACCATTTATTACGATAACATATAAATTATTAAGTATATTAATATTAATATATAAAACTTGTTTAATTGTCATTACATGTATTAATATATATACCTAATTTAGGTTCGTGAATCCGAGGCCAACCCTAAACTTATTCAATGACGTTATATGTATTTTTACTACAAAATACAGTATGGTGAGTTTCATTTGCTCCCTTTTTAATTGCTTTTGCAATATATATTTTTGGGCTGAGAATACATGCGTTGTTTTTATAAATGTTTACGAGATAGACACAAGTACTTAAAATACATTCTACATTGAGTTGTACCACTGGCATACTTCCCTGTAGCTTGGTAACTACTATTTACATGGGTATTGTAAACGCGAATCCTGTTGATTGATCTATCGGGCCTGACAACCCCAACCGGACTGGACGACCAGTATTCAACGGTTGCACAGTACTTCGTTTTGTTACTACACTTGGTACAGTGTAGGGAGATTTCATAATAAAGGGAATATGCGATGTTGATTAAATGTTAAGTATGGTTACCATGTGCTCAACCACTTAGAATGCTTTACATACACTTGCGAGTGTATTATGTTTACGATTATGAAATCTTGTGGTCTATTAATATATTGAAATGATTGTTATGATAAACCTATGAACTCACCAACCTTTTGGTTGACACTTTTAAGCATGTTTATTCTCAGGTACGAATTAAGTCTTTCGCTGTACATTTGCTCAATTTAAGGATATTACTTGGAGTCGATCATCGCAATGGGACCAGATGTTGATGACTTCGTCCAGGGGGATATGGACGGGTCATTTCAGTTGAGTCGAGCAATATTGTGGAAAATCATAGCGGATCAACTGAAAAACTTTGAGGATCCTGATGTTGAGATAAATGATTGTTCATATGAACATTACAAGGTATATGGTGTGGAGAAGAAGATCTATAGTGACCCATTTGATATTAGCATAACCGAGGGGCACATCCAGGTGTCCCAATCGAATTTTACATGTGATACTTCATCTAAAAGTTGGGTTGTACTAGGATTGTATGTGAAAGAGAAAGAAGAACTTCTGAACTTCATATATTCAACCCGCGATGTTAATGGCTGGTTGACTTTGTTGATTCGTGGAACATTCTCCACCGACTTTATATGCCGCCCGATAAGTGTGGGGAAAGTGAAACCCCACTAAGGAAAATTAAATGGGGTTTAGTCAAGCTTGTGACTCATTAATAAATAAGCATGTTTTCGTGTCATATTTCGTTAGTTGGCCTTCTATGAGAAATGCTTATCTTGAAGAAGATGACTGGTACATGCTGATCTCACGCTCATCCTTCCACATGTTCGATTACAGCTCATAAAACTCGGTGATCTTCTCGCTCCCTTTTACATTTTTGTCTTCCTTTATTTTATCGTTGTAGTAAGAGTGCATGCAAGTGAGGACATTGCATGATTTTAAGTGTGGGGAGGGAGACGTGAATTCTTCATTTGAGCTAAAACTTGTCCAGTTGTAAATATTATTTTATAATTCACATTGTAGTCTAAATTTTCTTTTGAAGATTATGCGAAACTTCATATATTTTTAAATTTACTTGAGATGTAAAAATTTTTATCCAAGATGTTCTCCTGCTTTAATGACTATCAGTAGATTGTAGTTGACCTGTGAGGTATTTTACCTTAATTGACTATTACATTCCTTGTTAATTATGAGTATACTGAGTATTCATTGAAATTAAGAATTTGTGTAGTTTTAAATTTATTAACTGTTATGAAGTTAACCTAAGTAAACGAGGAGGACTTTGGGATACGTGTTTGCCTTTTTATTTTACACCAATTTTCAGCCAGTTTACCCATGTCGTTAGCACCCAGTAGGTGTGCTAGAAACAAATAGTTACCGTAGAAACCTTAACATTTTTAGGAATAACCTAACTAAACCAAATTCCCATTCCTAACCCTATTTTTGGAAGTATAAATTCTTAGTCAAACGTATGTATTTTCATTAATCTAATCTTAAAGCTAATAGAACTACTCTCAGCTTCGAGATCTGACTACTTGTTTAAGATATGAAGTAAACGCCAAATATTGTGAAACGATTGCAAACTTATAACCACTACCATATGGCATAATAAGCATGGACCACTGAGGCTGCAAAAGAGTCCCTATGACTCTATGAGGGCCAACTTAGAAAATTGCCAAATATAAAGCTAATGCTAAGCAAGAAATGAAAAGCAAAAGAGCCCAAATGAATGCCAATAAGAGTGATGAGAGCGAGAGAAAAGAGTTCCAATGAGAACCACACACTTTT
Source organism: Rutidosis leptorrhynchoides (assembly GCF_046630445.1). Classification (NCBI taxonomy): domain Eukaryota; kingdom Viridiplantae; phylum Streptophyta; class Magnoliopsida; order Asterales; family Asteraceae; genus Rutidosis; species Rutidosis leptorrhynchoides. Next base: position 658,699,266 of record NC_092334.1, on the reverse strand, counting down.
AAAAGCTCTAATTAGAAAATAAAATAGTCCAATGATGACCAACTGTTGTATAAATATGGTTTAATGAACATAAGGACCACTTGTACTCCTTGGTCTGGTTCAGACTAGTTTTTATAATAATATTAAACTTTAATGATTAGACATATTTTTGAGTTTGCATTTTATTTCCGCTTTTACACCCATTTTATATCTCGTGTCTTGACCTACCAATTAACCCAACACGGATGTCAACCTGAAAGTTAGTTCTCCTTTACTACTTAGTTAATTTTTGTAATTAGTTAAAGATTTCCCTCTATCACAAGTATATAATGAAATGATATCTCTTGACTTTGCGAAAACATAATAAAAATGAAAGCATTTATAAAGGTCAGTGAGATAGATTATTACTACCTCCGTCTCATTTCAATGGTCCACAGACAAAAAACACGCAGTTTTAGAAAATCCCACTAACTTCATTTCTCCACCAATGAAATATCTTCTCTTTCCAGATCCACCAATGAAATATCTTCTTTCCTTTCTATTTATGGAAGTGGACTATTAATTTGGGACAACCCAAAATGGAATACTGGACTATTGGAATGAGACGGAGGTAGTATGATTTATATATTATCATCTCATGTGAAATTCTAAAGTTGTGAGTTTTTCATGACCTTTGAAATTTGATTTAGTTCAAATGTGTTTATAAGTTAATATTTGCTTAACGACAAACAAAGCTTAAGTGTAGGGAATTTCATAACGCCCAAATTATACATATTTTGTATCATTTATTTGTACGTTATCAAACATAAATCTATATGTTTATGGTCAATATTATGAACTTTTGATGCTTTATTTTGTTAATATTGATTATAGGATCATATGCGAGAAGTTGGTGCAAAATGAGCTAAATATTGAAGAAAGTTGGAGAATCCGCACGCTCTCACAGTTTTGGTCATATCTTGAGCATTCAGAATCCGTTTAAGGCAAGCTACCTGTCAAAACGACTGCGAGAGAAAGATCTACAACAATATGGAATTTGGTACTGGCTTTGGAAACTTTCTGCCGCCGGATAAAGCCATTAAATCCGGCGGCTAGGGTCAAAAAGTCAAAAAAATTTCCGTTCAAGTTATTCTTCTGCTCCAAGTCAAGATATGCATTAGAGCTGCCAAGTATACCATTTTTAACCGCCGAATAAGACCTATTTTTGAGAAAAATGGCTCTGGAAGATCTGTTTCGTGTGCTTTAAGCCCAAGGCACCATAGCCGCTAGCTAAGCCCATTTTAACCCGCCTGCTAAAGTGTCGGTTTTTGAATCTATAAATAGAGGCCGAATTTTACAGTTTTCAATGTACTTTTCATATTCCACTTTCAAGTTACGAATTAGTTAGTTTTTAGGGTTAATTCTTAGTCTTTATACTCTTGGATTCAAGTTTATTCAAGTTTCTTTCATCATTTTTTGTTTTATTGAGGTACATCTACTTTTAATTCTTGCATCTGCTTTAATTATGTTTACTTTTCTATTTATTTGTTTCTGTTCATCTATCAATATGAACTAAACGTTCATAGTAGTTACTGGGACGAAAACTGCAAATTATCTGAGATTTGAGATGAAACCGTCGGCTGAGTTAATCCTAGTCGCCGGCTGGATTACTCAAAGCCACCGGCTTCAATGCTTCAAATTGTGCAGATTCCGTTTTTTCCAGAACTGTATAATTATGTTTCTGTGATTGCTGTTTTATCTGTTTATTGCTGCCATGTTCTAGATCTTTATTTGCATGCTTAATGATTAAGTAATAAGAGTTAGGATTAACTAGTAATTAATTTTAAGTAAGTTTTTACTCGATTCATCTAACTTTGGAGATTAATCACATCAATAAAGTATTTGGATTGCATGAAGTTTAGTTAAAGATCATGTGTATTAATGAATTAAGATTAACATTAATTATGCTCATATAATAAACTCATTATTAGGCTTAATTGAAAATCCATTGCTTATGTGAATTCAATTGTCAATTGCATGAAAACTTAGTCAAAGATTGATTTTCAGCTAGTAACTTAAATTAATCTATTTAGGTTTATTAGCTTATCTATTTGTCAGCCTAATTGAATGTTGTCTTAGTCCACATGATAAGATTAAGATTAAGATAATGTTTATCATGTGATTATTTGAATGCTATAGTTAGGATATTAGCTTTGAACACCCACTTAGTTAATATATGCTTTAAGTCTTGCTTTGTGAACTTTGTGTGACAATTAGCTTAACCATTAAGGATAATAATTGGTTTATAGTTATTGTTTTGCTATTTAATAATATGAGTATTGAAACTATCCAATGTTAAATCTCTCATAAGCTATCTATCCTCCTAACCACTTACTTTTACTTTCTTATGTTTCTATTACTTTTTTTTTAATTTATTTTAATTCAAGTTGATTCATATTCTATCTTTCCCAAGATACTCTTATTAAAAGTTAAAACAAAAATAATTTATAATAATAATAATAATAATAATAATAATAATAATAATAATAATAATAATAATAATAATAATAATAATAATAATAATCTATAATATATAATATTTAAATAATAATTGAAATAAAAACAACATATATGTGTTAACCGTGATTTCATTGGGCGATACCTAACTTAATAATTACTATTCTACCTTTGATCGAATTTTGTTGCTCGTTAGTGTTTTAAAAGTAAAAAGTAAATTACAAAATATAAAATATCACTGTTGCAAAACACCCCGTCTCGACGCCCGTTGCGACATTTTGGTGACTAGTCCGTCCCGTCTCGAAGAAAACCGTCTAATATGACAGTCAACAGTCAAAATTCGGGTCAAAGTTGAAAAATATCATGTCAAAGTCTCTAATAATTCTAAAAAGCCAGAAAGTCGGTAAAATCGGTCAAATTTGTCGTATTTTAGTTTGAATTTTCTGTATTATATTAACGGTGATAGCAATTATATTAACGGTGATAGCAATTATGAATACAAATTGGTCAATTAAAGGTTTTGGATTTAGAATATGTACACATATATACATTTATATACTTATATATATTTAAAAGTCAACTTTGGTCAACGTCATTCTCGACCCCCGTCTCGACCCCGTCTCGAACGTCTAGAACTTTTTAGGACCCGACTGTCTCGACCCCGTGTCACGTCTTTTTCACCCTTAATTTAAAAGTTGAGACTAAAGCTAAACACTTCGCACACACTTTTATGCATCAATTTTCCATACTTATTTCCAATGGAAGAATTAAAAACCCTTCCAATGGAAGAATTAGAAACCCTAAATCGATAACAATTTGCGTTTCTCTAAAAAAAAACTCTCACTTGGGAATCACACCAAGATCTAGATCTGGATCCAAAATCTCCAACCCAAACCTCCTTTCTACAATCACCTCTACTGCCTGCTGGTTTGTAGTTGTGACAACCCGGAAAATTCCAACCAAATTTAAACTTTAATCTTTATATGTTTCCGACACGATAAGCAATATTTGTTAAGTTAAATTTCAAGAATTTTAAACTATGTTCATACATTCATTCAACCTCGACCAAGTTCCAACGATTCACGAACCATTAAACGAATATGATTATATATGTATATGTGAATATATATTATAACTTGAAACGTAAACAAAATATTAGATTAAATACTTTATATGATTGTATCTGTTTCAAAATGTTTATCAATGGAATTAGAAGATAAGATCAAATGATTGAATTATCAGATATATTGAATTATGATTACAAGTCTCTGTTGAAAGGCCCACGTTGATTTGAGAAATCTTTCCATTTTAACAATATTCGAAAAATGGTAAAGTGATTTATAAATAAGAACAAATTGTCAATCATTGAGAACTAGACAAAGGATAGTGGAAGATTGAATCTCATAAAGACTCAATTGATCTATTTAGTTTCAAACGTACAAAAACGTTTTCAGTTTAAAAAGAACTTTATTATTAAAACGTATATAACTTTTATAAATATCTAAAACCACTTTTGACAACTCATTACTTAACTAGTACGATAAAGATAACGATATTTATATTTTATTTTATTAAATATATATAACGATTTAAATTAATATTATATATATTTATACGCGTATTATACGTACATAGTTTTATACTTTTACTATACTTAAACCTTACCTTTACTTTATTTTTACTTTACTTTAACTTTAATAATTCACTTTAATAATTCATACTTTAATAATTTACTTTAATAATTCATACTTTAATAATTCACTTTAATAATTCATACTTTAATAATTCATACTTTAATAATTCACTTTAATAATTCAAAAATCTATTATAAATAGAATTCAATAGGTTTCATTATTTCATAAAAACTTGAAAATATTTTACTCTAAACTCTCTCAATCGATTTACATATATATATTTACTCCGTATTATTTCAAGATATTATTAGTATACATAAAATATTACGACGGAGTGCTGTCCGAGTGGTTTCGAAATGGTTTTTCGAGTAGGATATGATTAAGGAAATTATGGATTATAGTTATGGAGGTGATTGAGTATGGTTCATGGGTATGCTCGTGAGGTCAATATAGTGTTTATCATTTCCGTTGCGTCTACGTACCTTTCCTGCAATATTGAATCTCAATATTGATACGTGAGTACTCATAATTTAACTTTTACATACTAATAGTGTATCCCTGACTAGTGCTCGAATATTTAGGATTGTGCATGCTTGTACTTTTGATATTGTCCTTAGACAGGTTAGGTTAAATCTTGAATTAGTTACACTTGCGGTTGAGATAAGGTATAAGATATGCATGTTCTTGGAAAGCTAGCGAAAAATTAAGAACTTTTCCTTTAGATATCGAATGGTTTTGATGAACGGATTAGAAGTTATAATCAATTGAATTTTCGATATTTTTATTAAAAATGATTATTATTATCGTCATTTTTATCGTCGTTCTAGTTTTATCTTATTATTATGATTATTATTATCTTTATCAATAAAAGGGATTTATCATTAAAAATTGTTAATTTTTTTTATTATTACTATCGTTATTATCGTTAAAGTTATAATTAGTATTATTATTATTATCCAATTATTATTATTATTATTATTATTATTATTATTATTATTATTATTATTATTATTATTATTATTATTATTATTATTATTATCATTATTAATATATATATCATTATTTAAAAATGGTTATTGTTATTGTTATTATTATTATTACTATATTATCATTAAGATAATTATTAGTATTATCGTTAATAATGTTATAGTAACTATCATTATTAATATTAGTGTAATTAAAACAAATATTTGTAACACCTAATTATTTTGATTACTATTATTATCATTATTATGAACACGATATAAAAGACGATTAAAAGCTATTAAACGAAACGATTAGGAAATAATGAGTAAGAGTATCATGATAAAATTAAAATATTATAAGATATTGATTTAGATAAAATTATCGTTCTTATTATTTTTATCATTACTATTATTATTAAAAGTATCGTTAGTATTAAAACTATCATTTTAACAAAAATTATCATTTTAATAGAAATGTCATTGTTACTATAAAATATCATTATTATTATTATTATTTTAAATAGAATTATTATTTTAAAGATAATATTAAAAATTATCGTAAATATTAAAATTATCATAATTTGAATTATCGTTTTATCATAATGTCATCTTAGTAATTATAAATATTGATATTTTTATAATAATAATTATTATTACAAAATAATACAACTTTTACTTACTATCATTATAGATATTATTTTATCAAATAAATATGTGATACAAACATATTTTACTACGTGTAATAACTTACTTTAATAATACCTATCATATTATCTTTATGATATTAAATGAACCCTATAAATTTTATTAATTAATATATATAAAAGTATATTTTATTATATAAATTTAATATAAAATTTTATTTATTAATAAATAAATTATATTATTTACTCTAATAAATCTTTTAAAAATATTTAAAAATATAAAACGACGAAATTTAAACTATATATTAATCATGTATAGATTTTTGGAAATTATTTTGAGTCAAATTTACTTTTGTTGACTTTTGCATATTAGTCTCGAGCATTAGGATTGTGGTACACTATGACTTGACCTAATTTGTTAGACAAATATTGACCAACACATAAATATATATAATTGATTTAGGTTCGTGAATCTGAGGCCAACCTTGCACTTGTTCAATGACGTTATATGTATTTTTACTACGAAATACAGTATGGTGAGTTTCATTTACCTTTTTACCCTTTATATTTTTGGGGCTGAGAATACAAATGTTTGACGAAATAGACACAAGTAATTGAAACTACATTCTATGGTTGAATTATCGAAATCGAATATGCCCCTTTTTATTAAAGTCTGGTAATCTAAGAATTAGGGAACAGACACCCTAATTGACGCGAATCCTAAAGATAGATCTATTGGGCCTAACAAACCCCATCCAAAGTACCGGATGCTTTAGTACTTCGAAATTTATATCATGTCCGAAGGAGGATCCCGGAATGATAGGGGATATTCTTATATGTATCTAGTTAATGTCGGTTACCAGGTGTTCACCATATGAATGATTATTTTTGTCTCTATGCATGGGACGTATATTTATGAGAACTGGAAATGAAATTCTTGTGGTCTATTAAAATGATGGAAATAAATGATTATGATAAACTAATGAACTCACCAACCTTTTGGTTGACACTTTAAAGCATGTTTATTCTCAGGTGTTAAAGAAATCTTCCGCTGTGCATTTGCTCATTTTAAAGATATTACTTGGAGTCTTTCATAGCATATTTCGAAGAACGTTACATACGAGTCATTGAGTTCATCAAAGATTATTATTAAATCAATTTATAGTTGGATAGTGGATATTATGAAATGGTATGCATGCCTGTCAATTTTCGATGTAAAGAAAGTTTGTCTTTTAAAAACGAATGCAATGTTTGTAAAATGTATCATATAGAGGTCAAATACCTCGCAATGTAATCAACTATTGTGAATCGTTTATAATGTATATGAACGGGTCCTTTCAGTAGTCATCCAAATTGCTCGTTTTCCGGCCACCGGTATCTCACCGGTGGTCGGGTTTTTTCTTTTTTCTTTTGGTTTTCTCCGGTGACTGCGTTTTTTCCACCAATCAGTGGTGGTCATGGGATTTAGCCCTCGCTTTCACCACCGTTCTCGTGGTGTAAGTGGGTTGTTGTTCGTTGGGTCCATGGTCCGGTTGGTTCACTCTGGTTTCTGGCTTCGTCTAGTGATGGCTCTCTCTGGCAGCAGACGGTGGCCGTCCACCCCGTTGGTGGTGGTAGCCGTTTGTTAGGCGGGTGGGGACGTTTTTGTTAGTACTAGTTAACCCTTGCTCCCCTTAGGTGCTTCATTCTTCTGGTGGTTGAGGTAGTTTGTCCTTTGCTGGTCGAGGTTGGTGGTAGTCACCGACGGCGGTTGCTCAGCTTGATGTCCTAGCTACTGATTTGTTCCACCACCCAGTTGGAGGTGGTATATTGGTATTTGGGGCGGTGGTTGGTTTGGATCTTTGCTTGATGTCCAGTTGTAGTGGTGGTGCAGTCCGGATATGCTGTTTACGGTGGTTATGGGACTATTCACCCAGTTGGTGGCGGTTCTCTATGACCACCTGTGGGTGGTTGTATTTGGCGAGGGGTCAGAGGTTTTTTGGTGTTGGCGGGCTTGGATAGGTTGCTGCTTCCGGGGTTTACTGGTATGGCGGCGATTGGCGTTTTTACCGATCGTCTCCTTTGTTTAGCTTGGTCATTTGTTTTGTCTTAATATTTTGTACTTGTGTGTTTTTAGGTTTTCCGTTGTTTGGCTTAGTTAGACATTTTCTGACCATTAGCAAAGTGCGTGTTTTCCATCCTGTTGGTGGAACCGTTTGCTTTGGTGTTGGATTTATGTCGATAGTTTTAGCCTAGGGTGGAAGTCCGAGAGCTCATTTGTACTGTTATTGATCTTCGGATCCGTTATATGTTATCGTTTTTTCGCCCAAAAAAAAAAAAAAAAAAAAACCTAAATCGTTCTTTGCCCTTAACCTGATAATCACTCCTTCGATATATATGAAGTTTTCATTGTACACTACATGATTGCTTACTACGGATACAGAATGAAACAATGTATGTATTTATTTGATCTAGGGTTTTTGATTGGGTTTTTACTTTGAAATTATGTGCATTTGTTATTCACACCACAAATCCATCTTCAAGAGGCGCATCAGAGATATATGCTGAGGTCATTTGAATCTCTTTAAGCAGCCAAATTCATTATACCCATTAATCTTCATTACAAAGATCTGTAGTTTTGATTTTGGTTAACAACAATGGTGAAATACTTAATTAAAAATTTGTTTCATGTGTAACAATAAAAGGCTATGCTGGTGTTGTTGGACTCTATGATATGTGAATGTGTGATATACATTTTCTTATTCCTTTCTTGTAACCATAATATATAGTCGCATTTAGTAATTTTTTAACCATTATTTACTCGTTTAGAGGTCCCATATTAGTTCCAAACATTCCATTTTCATATAAAGTTATATGCAATATGCAATCAGTCCATGTTTGAAGCTCTGAAAAGGTTGTATTTATTATTCCCGGTTCAAATTGTGTTAACTTTCGATTTTGACGATTTAAACCTGCACATGTAAATTGTTACTTTATTGCTTTTGCAGTGTGCCACTGGATGAAGAAGATCAGGTAGTACTTGATTACTCATCTCACCCATTGATAGTTGATGGAAACTTCCAAGGGTCAATCGCAACAAGCGTTGCTCGTGCTGTAGATGCTATCGAGAAGTTATATATTCTCGTGTATTTGGTATCCAAAAAAAAAAAAAAATTGCTTCCCTCGCTTCCCCTCGATTGGTTACTTCCCCATTGATCCTGCCCCTATATATATATATATATATATATATATATATATATATATATATATATATATATAAAGTGCCATATTAATTGGATATATGATTTGGTTGATTATAAGTTGTTTCATTTTTCAGAGTTTTCCCAATTCGACAGCGAGATCTGATCGATCTGATCGTCGTCAACTCACTACAAGAAAAATGTTCATTTGTGACGATCTTTTTGTGACGGCTCAATATTTGGTCACTAATAATGCTATTTAGTTACCATTAAAAAAGTGGTCACTAAATTTTGGTCACTAAACGGTATTAGTGACCAAACAAATGGTCACTATAGTGACCAATTTTGATATTTTGGTCTCTAAAAATATTTTGTGACGGATCTATAGTGACGAAAAGTGACCAACTTATTTTGGTCACTAACTTGATTTAGTGACCATTTTAGTGTTATTAGTGACCAAAAGCCTTCGTCACTAATGCTTATTTTTCTTGTAGTGACTCCGTGTCGGCATTGATCCAGTGTCAAGGTTCTAAGTCGTCTGCAAGACTTGGAGTTTGCAATGTTTTGTTGAAAAAATATGATTTTTTATGTTTTTTGGTGCTCCTAATCTTTATTTTTGATTGAAGGTATGAATATAATAGAGGTGGTAGGAGGAAGAAGACAATAGAGTTGAATTTGATGGCTTTGGTTTGGTTGATCTAGTTTTTGAGTTTAGACAATTTGAGCCTATTTTTCAATTAGTATGGGCCTCTTTATTTCTTTCCCTTTTTATGTTTTTTTTTATGTATTTTCTTCTCTATATATTTTACGAATTTTAATAATAAAATGATTATAAGATTATTTTAATTAAGAATAAAAGTATTAGAAAAGAATAAAATAATAATTAGACAATGAATTAAACAAAGTCTAATTACCTAGATAGTTTTAGTGCCCGCCCTTCTCTATTCTATTTTGAGAATATAAATAACAATAAAAGTATTACATATTAATAAAATAATAATTAGACATTGAATTACACACTAATAATTTCTCATTTTTAGCTTTAAAGTATAATTTCATTGTCAACCTAGACACCGAGTTTTAGTGTCACGACTCTTCTTGCTCTAAGAGCACAGGGGTCGTTCCCTTTTTTCGACATCGACCACTGGGGTTTGTGGGATCCAACCGTCGACACACTCCTCTCCGACGTCTCCTCGACGTCGACTCTCGGCGTCGGGGTTCGAAGTCGTCAGCACAACTTTGAAATCTCAACGTTGGAGAATAAAATTTTCAAAATTATATCGGTTGGAGACGGGGTTTTTGTTTTTCGAGGGTTTAAAAAAAGAAATATTAAAGAAGATGAATAAAATTGCATGTGTGTGTGTGTGTGTGATATCGCTCTATTTATACATGTTTTATCTCGCGATATCTCCCTCACTTTGTTCGATTTTCGATGATTATGGAACCTATTTGGTGTGCTTATAAACTAAATGGCAATTTGGGGGCTAAGGACTTGATTTGGTGTAAAATTGACCAAATATTGATCAAAAGTGGCAAAGGAAATGAAAGTGCAGAATTCATCATCAAAAGCGCCGCTTCTCAACTAAGAGCGCCGCTCCTGTGGAGCAAAAGCGCCGCACCTACCTCAAAAGCGACGTTCTTATGCACGTTTTGGCTCCATTTTTCACCATTGGCCAAAAGCGCCGCCGTTCCTACAACCAAAAGCGTCGCTCCTATCCAAACAAAAGTGACGCTCCTAAAGCAAAAGCGCCGCTCCTGCATCAAAAGCGGCGCTCATGTCGCTGTTTCAGCCCAGATTTTCAGCACTATAAAAGGAACAAGATTAGGTCATTTTTCATATGTGTCTTTGGAGAACAGCTATTCTAAGTCCGAATTTCACCTATAAAACCCTAATTTCATCATCCATTGATGTTTGAAGGTGGATTCAAGGAAGCTAGCTCAAGATCCAACATAGATTTAGCTCTAGATCTCCATCTCTTATATTTTGGGTTGTAATCTCTACTTTTCTTTACATATTTTGAATCTATTGCTTGTAATAACTTTAAGATGATGATTGTTTATGTTTCTATGCTTATTATTAGTTTAATCTTAGCCATGATTGGCTAAATCTCTTGTGTTTGCTGATCTATGAATCTCTAATGAAAGTGTTTGCCCCAAAATCAATTGAATGATGTTGTTTGAATGAATTACATGCTCAAGTGTTATTGTGTTAGCTAAAGATCCATTGCTATGCATTTGTTTTAGGCTTTACTTTGATTACATATGTTGAGTAGCTCTCTTAGTGATTTGAGAAGTGAATCAATGTGTGCTTCAACACCTTGAGTGATCTAGACAACTAGCTTAAGAATTTTAAGTGATTGTGTTCTTGATCTAGGTTGGTTTTCAATTGGCCTTTAGTCAACATAGTAGTGCCGATTATCTTAAGTGATTTCGATAGTTGGAGGGTTTAAAGTGATTTCAACCCAAGCATAATCTCAATAATCAATCATGCTTAACTTGATCTTAGAATGGAATGCTTATGTGAATTCACGGAGTGTTATTTGATTAAGGTTTAGTAGTAATGCTAAACATTTAATAGTTGAACAACTAGTGCGATAGCAATTTGGGTAAAACGGGGCAATCCAAGCATAGAGAGGATTAGATATGTGAACACACTACTTAGTTAATTTGATTTAAGTTTTTAATACTTCGTTACTTGTTACTAGTTTATTTGTTAAGTTTAAGTTTGTTCAATTGTGCAAGTTTTAATTGTTAATCAAAATCAATCAATCCCCCCCCCCCCCCCCAATCAAACAAACTCTAGGACAATTGATAGTTTCAAATATTCGACTTACACCGCTCTCTTGGGACGAACTTGATAAGAATACTTACATTGAAGTGAAGTGGTATAATAACCGGGTTCTAAGTGCTCGTTAGTTATGTGTGCTTATTTGTAGTGTTTGAATCATATATAAATTTATAGGGTAAAAGATGTATATCATGCACCACATCAGTGTGTTTTTTTTAGGGATTATATATCGTTAGGTCACCCAAGTTTATCGTTTTTATTTTTAGGCCACTCATATTTCAAAATGATTTTGTAGGCCACCCAAATTTATCTTTTCGTGTTTACAGCTCACCTATATTCGAAAATGATTTTGTAGGTAATCCAAATTCGTGTGTTCTTCTATCAGTACCAAATTTGGCTAAAATTCCATTTAAAAAATGTAAAAAATAACACAAATAACCAAGTTTTTCTTAATTAACATTATTTATATGACGATAGTTCATACCAAATACATGCGTATTTACATTTTTTTTTACAAAGAGTTTTAGTCAGATTTGATATATATGTAACAACATACGAATATGGATGGCCTGCGAATCATTTTCAAATATGTGTGACCTACAAACATGAATAGTTAAACTTGGATAGCCTACAAAATTATTTTTATATATGAATAGTCTACAAACACAATACAATAAACTTTAATGATCTCTCGATATATAATTCCTTTTTTTAGAAGATATATAGAAAAGAAGATATGGTAGGTAGGTTAATGTAATTTTTTGCCCTTAAAAAATTTTGGGCCGAAATTTATTTTTATATTATTATAAACTTTTGGCCTAAATTCATTTTTATGTATTAATTTGGGCCGAAAACTTTGAATTATTTATTTTAATTTACTAATTTATTTTTGTTACTAATATATTTTAAATAAATACAAATATTAAAAAATAATAAAATAATGAATTAGACCCTTAATTAGACACTAAACTATTTTTTCACTTTTAACTTAAAAGTCTAATTAGGTGTGTACCTTATATTAGACACCAAATTTCATTTTCACGACTTCTTGTGCTTTAAAGAATGTTAATTTATTTATTTTAGTTTTAGCTTTTATTTTGACGATGGTTAATTATTTAATGTAATAGTAAAATTGTTATTTATCCTGCAGCATATTTATTCTGCAGAATAAGTAGATGAGGTTATTCGGTCAAAGTCATTCTATCTTTATTGTGCTATCATTTTTTAAACAAGTATTTTATTGATAAAAACCAAAAATGATCCAGCGAAACAACGATACATCGAAGAAGGAATGAACCGAAAAAATCCAACGAAACCTATACAAAATAAAAGCTACTATGATTTATATACAAATGAACTATAATACTAACTAATCAGACAGTAGAGAAGATTAGCCGATCCTCGTTCTATTGTTCGAAGATGAGACATAGAAACTCGGGTTAATTAACCATTGGTGCCATTCCAACGAAGATCTCTTGAGACGTTTAGAAATCCTATCGAAGCTTGTCGTTTGGATGTTGATTAAAATTTTTGACGCATACCACACTTGATTCTTGAAAACTACTTCATTCCTTGCTTTCCATAGGGAATAACTACACGCCCATTTTGTACATTGCCAAATTTGTTTTCCCAACCTTGAAGGAGATGGAAAAAGAGATGAATCATCGAAGACTTGATCCAATATTTTATTACTTAATATAGTTATTAGCGACATATCAAGATAGAGACTAGAGTAAATTAATTGAGGATTCGTGTTTATTCTAGGCAAATCAACCGACCTTTCGAAAAGTCTCTATTTTTGTTACTTAATCGAGTCATTCTAAATAAACATATCTGTCATTACCTGCTTAATTTACTTTCTCAGTTTATATAATTATAAAACCTACAAAGAAATCATAACTTTACCTATTTTGTGCCTTTCTTAAAAAGGTTACTAAATAAAACATCATCTTTGTTTCAAGTGGTAATAACATTCAAAGAACGTCTCAGGTTATACTTACTACTTATTGTTCATAACAAACAAGTAGGCAGCATATAGTTTGAACCCCAACTATATACAAATTTAAAACTGATCCCCAGTCCACAACCATGTCATTGTAGAACAACCAATGAGAATCAACGTGCTTGTAAGACTTCCGCCTTATACTCACTAGTAAGGGTGGACCAGAGTGAGTTACATCATTGCTTTAATTTTTTCCAACCGTTCACGTTTTGGCTCGATTTGAGTTAATCTGTTTTTAGGTAGTTCTTGATTGTTTACTCTTTCGAGCCTTAACGGTTGTCAATCTGTTCTATCAGTTTATAGGATCTTCATTTATTGATTAAGGTATTCTAGTTTTAATAATAATCGTTCTTTAAGCCAAATAAATGTACCCATGTAGATACACTTTTGGCCCGATTTACTCCGGGTCATTTCTCGCGTTTCAGGTCCATGCATGGAAAGTGAATAATATACGCATTATAGTAGTTCTGAGTGAGACTACAAGTAAAAAGTAGAGGTTTGATTTCTTCGTTTTGGTCTAATTACTCCGGCTCATCACAATTGATCCTGGTCTGCTTGCTGTGACAATTAACAAAAAGATGCGCTTTTAGCGACTCAGAAATCCATATGCATTATACTTGAGCCGAAATAGTCACATGGATTAAATAATGTTCGCATCCACAGGTAGGGGCACAATGGTCTAAGCATAATTATTTTAAAGAGTATTATATTCATCGCGCTTAGCATTTTTCCTGTGAGGTTAAGAAAAGGCATCTGGAAGTATGGCAAAGAAAATAGAGAAACGATGAATGTGTGAAGACTGAGATGTTGGACGGGTTTGATAGTACCAACACGAGAGCAATCGATCATGGTATAAGTGGGGACGGGGGTTAGAACCACATAGTGAATAGGAGAAGGTTGGACTTCAGTTTAAAGGGTGGAAGATGGTTCATGGTGAGTTTCAGGCGTGCTGAGATTTACGAGTCCTGGAGGTGGGAAGGGTATGAAGTCTTCCGTAACCCGATCGACTATGTAGGCGATGGAGTAGTTAAAGAATCTAACAAATAATAAAAGGGGGATTGAGTATGAGTCATGAAGTCATATGGAAATATATATTCATCAACCGTGACATGACACAAGATAATGATTATGTTGGTGGCGAGATCAAGAAACGGGTAGTCACGATGGTTAGACATGTTAGGAATTAGGACCCAAACAAGACCGGTGATTTAAACCAATCACCAAACCCACAACGACAAACGATAAAATAAAGCATGAAACGATAAATAAACGACACATGGATTTAACGTGGTTATATCCCAACTCCAAACACGAAGAAGGGTTTAGTCCACGGGCGCAAACCAGAGATCTTTCTTTATTATTTTTGTGCACATTGTTATGGGTTACATATGATCATATTTATAGGCAAAAACAAAATAAGGAAACAACTTAGGGAACAAGCAAGAACATTCTGGAACTTTCCTTTTTCGCGTCTTGACCTTGTTGCCCAAGAAAATACTTTCCTTGTTTAATTCTTCTTTGCACTCAACAATCTCCCACTCGAAGGAGACATTAAACAACCTTCGGCAACCCGTCAACAATGTTTCTTTAACAAAACCCACAATAACTCCAGATTAGCCGATTACCAACTCCTTTTGATACCGCCGGATGAGACACCCGAATCACGCCGCACTTCGCTCGTTATCCTACAAGCAAGTGAAGTCTTTCGGCACCAAAAAACACCGCTGAGTGATAATCCAATCTCTTAGTTACTAGCTTGGGCCATCTCGGTTTCTATCGCCACCATCTTCTAACACGAAGATCATCATCGAAGTATGTGACACTTCAAATATAGGATTCTTCATGAGACAACCAAGGCTCACACGTCGATCTGGACACGTCCAATCCCGAACACACATGTCAACGACCACCCTCGTACAGGATTTCCCGTCCATCAATGATTTCCTTCACCAACAAAAAAGGAACTCCAACAGACGCCTTTGTAGACTCTTCTTCAAGATACCCTAGTGAAAACGTCACCACCACCTTGAAGTCTACTAACTTTTCAACTTTCCGCTTCCTCGTTGATACACTGACTTCCTCATAGCTATGAATTTCACAAACCCATCTTCTCATCCCAAGCACGCTCCCACTGTACGAGTAAGGAATAAAATTGCGGCTACTCGAGAAGAAACTTGGTTCGTACCACCAGTCAGTCGCAAATTTATTTGTCATCGGAGAGTAAAACAAGTACTCGATGCCCTAGTGTTACCCGGAATCATCACACTAATCTTGAGAACTTTGGAGAACAACGTCGCATAATTATCTCCACCACTCTACTAGTTGACTAACTCCCACTAGCTCGATAACTTCCGTCGATTACTAAACTCAACCGAGTTCCCGACACCCTCAACGATCCTAGAAAGCTCAAGTTCCATAATATCCCAATCATCTTAGAATATCCGACCATATGCTTGGTCACCCAGTTTCATAACCACGCAAGCGACAAACTTTCCCGATAACTCCCACTGTCGACTTCGACTCGATGCATCTTGTTCGTTATCCAACTGCTCTAACCTGAGATAAAAGCAACTTCCTGAGCTTCCATAACAAACCAACATCCCCGCAAACACAGGTCGTATCACTCGAAGTTTCACGAGACAAAAAAACCATCTTGCACTCGCGTCATCAAACCCGAAAAGGTTTAACCCTGAAACTGCCCAAATTCGAAAACTCATAACTGAAAATTCAACGGTCCGATCAATCTCGAAGTTTTACCACAACTAGATCTATATGTGTAGCATCACCAATCCAAAAATCAGCTCGATCCAACGGTAGACGAACCCACAATTAATTTTCTCACACAACTGCGCAAACAAACCCCAAAAGAGTTTTTCCTGCGGCTGCAATTTTCGAAAAAATATATCTCCAAATTGAACGATCCGATCGCTCAAATTTTTTATATGTTTTAGACCTACATGTCTGCCACCTACAGAAAAAGTTTTAAGACGATCCGACGGTTAACGAACCCTCTATGAATTTTTGACCACAGCTCTGCAATTAAACCCCAAACTGAGTTACTGCAACTTCGAAAACTTTTATCTCCCAATCCAACCGTCTGATCACTTTCAAATTTGGTATAGGACTAGATCAATGAGTCGATAACCTACGATTAAAATATCATGGAGATCCAACCGTTAACGAAACCAGTAACGAATTTTCTACCACAGCTGCGCCAGATTTCCGAATGTTGAAAAAATCTCTCTTCTACAACAAAACCTATCGATCCGACCACCAACTCCGTTACCACCGCGAACCACCACGATAACCTATTATAATCATAGACCAATTTTAATAGATTATCTCATGAGTACATAGACATACTCATGAGTTCTTCGCGATCTTCTAACAAAATCCTTTGATCTCGATACATGTTGTACAAAACCCGTCGTTCGTTCACCATGCTTTCAAATCGCCATCGCTCCCACTCGAAATCATGAGCTCTTGATACCACTTGTTAAGAATTAGGACCCAAACAAGACCGGTGATTTAAACCAATCACCAAACCCACAACGACAAACGATAAAATAAAGCATGAAACGATAAATAAACGACACATGGATTTAACGTGGTTATATCCCAACTCCAAACACGGAGAAGGGTTTAGTCCACGGGCGCAAATCAGAGATCTTTCTTTATTATTTTTGTGCACATTGTTATGGGTTACATATGATCATATTTATAGGCAAAAACAAAATAAGGAAACAACTTAGGAAACAAGCAAGAACATTCTAGAACTTTCCTTTTTCGCGTCTTGACCTTGTTGCCCAAGAAAATACTTTCCTTGTTTAATTCTTCTTTGCACTCAACAAGACAGATAATGAAGGAAAATACACGGCGTAGAGTGAGGTGTAAATTTGTTAGTGGTGCTAAGGTGAGGGTAAAATAAACAACCAAAAACCCGAATTTGGGACGGTGTAGTTTGGTTGGAAGTTGTATATACGCATGTGAGGAATCTAATGGCGATGACAGAAGAGGAATGATATTGACATGGTAAGCGGCTATGTGGAAAGCTACGACACAAAATTGAAGAGGTATGTGTGCTTGGATGAGAGGGATTCGAATTAAGTTGTTGATAGTGCGCATCAAAGCGTTTGAATTTTCCATTGTTTGGATGTCTGAGGACAAAAAAGAGCATGTCACTGTCTTTTAGAGTACAATAGTTAAAGTTAATGAATCGAAGTATTGTGTAGATCATCGCCATAATTACATTGACAAACTTTTATTTCAAAAGTAGAGTGATAATAAATAGGTCAAAATGAATAATTTGGCAAACGGACAATAATTTGTTACAATTTTAAACACTTAGACCAACTTCGATGGTACATGGTTATTGATAAATCGGAAGCGTTGTGGTTGTTGAGGTATGCAAGTATGTCTCACTATTATTTTAGATCTAGTTTTTATATAATATTTTATTATATATATATATATATATATATATATATATATATATATATATATATATATATGCGTTCAAATGAGAACGTTATCTAAACCACACATTTTAATCTTCTAATCTCCAACTAATTCTTAATATTAAGAAAATGAAAAAGGATATAAACGGAAGTTAAAATATAAAATCAGTTCCTAATTTTTTGGTCAAACTTGTAACCGTTCTAGTGCAAGACGCAAGGAGAAGCACGAGCGGAGCAGTCTGGCTAAACGTGCAATGCCCCGTAGGGAGATCTAGCTTATTCTTACTTACCGAAAATAAAGACTAGTGTGATGGATGCTCTTGATGCCACTTGACTTGCTTTCGTTATATTCTTCTTTCTAATTAATTGACGATACTGTATATCTACTTTCCATTAAATTCACACTTTTACTTGAAATGGCTCAATGATTAAAAATTCATAACTTCAAACATAGTGTTATAATTCAGTAGGCTTATAACTACCTGATAATGCTAAAAACGAACATATATTTCATAGCATTATTTCTCAAGAAAGACAAATTTTTAGTTGCAATTGTCCTATTTACAAGTGATATTCGTTTAAATAATAAAAGGTGAAGACAAAAGGCAGATTCGACGAATTGAAGAAGCAAACGACCAAAAAGCTCAAAAGTACAAAAGACAATCAAAGAGGTTCCAATTATTGATAAGAAACGTCTCAAAATTACAAGAGTACAAGATTCAAAACGCAAAGTACAAGATATTAAATTGTACGCAAGGACGTTCGAAAATCCGGAACCGGGACCAGAGTCAACTCTCAACGCTTGACGCAACGGACTAAAAATTACAAGTCAACTATGCACATAAATATAATATAATATTTAAATAATTCTTATAATTATTTATATATTATATATTATATTATTAAAAACCGTCGGCAGAAAAAACAAAGGCATGTGAGCCTCCCCAGCTGGCCATGCGATCGCATGGCCTTGAAGGGTAAAGCTCATGCGATCGCATGAGCCACTTTTCCAGCCCATATGCCTATAAAATTCGCAGCTTGGTGAACATCAAAACACATCTTTTTCTTCTCCTCATTCAACGTATAATATTTATATTTATATTATAATTTTAATTTTAATTTTAATTTATAATAATAAGGGTGTGTTAGCGAATGTTGTAAGGGTGTAAGTCGAAATTCTGTCCGTGTAACGCTACGCTATTTTAATCATTGTAAGTTATGTTCAACCTTTTTAATTTAATGTCTCGTAGCTAAGTTATTATTATGCTTATTTAATCCGAAGTAATCATGATGTTGGGCTAAAAATATTAAAATTGGGTAATTGGGCTTTGTACCATAATTGGGGTTTGGACAAAAGAACGACACTTGTGGAAATTAGACTATGGGCTATTAATGGGCTTTATATTTGTTTAACTAAATGATAGTTTGTTAATGTTAATATAAAGATTTACAATTGGGCGTCCCTATAAATAACCATTTACACTCGATCGGACACGATGGGCGGGGTATTTATATGTACGAATAATCGTTCATTTAACCGGACACGGGAATGGATTAATAGCCACTAGAATTATTAAAACAGGGGTGAAATTATGTACATGGACACTTGGCATAATTGATAACAAAGTATTAAAACTTTGGGTTATACTCAGTCGACATCCTGGTGTAATTATTAAACAAAGTATTAAAATCTTGTTACAGTTTAAGTCCCCAATTAGTTGGAATATTTAACTTCGGGTATAAGGATAATTTGACGAGGACACTCGCACTTTATATTTATGACTGATGGACTGTTATAGACAAAAACCAGACAGATATATTAAATAATCCAGGACAAAGGACAATTAACCCATGGGCATAAAACTAAAATCAACACGTCAAACATCATGATTACGGAAGTTTAAATAAGCATAATTCTTTTATTTCATATTTAAATTCCTTTATTTTATATTTAATTGCACTTCTAATTATCGCACTTTTATTTTTTGTTATTTTATTTAATTGCACTTTTAATTATCGTACTTTTTAATTATCACAAGTTTATTTTATCGCACTTTTATTTATCGCAATTTCATTATCGTTATTTACTTTACGCTTTAAATTAAGTCTTTTATTTATTTAATATTTCACATTTGGTTTTAACTGCGACTAAAGTTTTAAAATCGACAAACCGGTCATTAAACGGTAAAAAACCCCCCTTTAAAATAATAATATTACTTATATATATATTCGTATTTTTATAAATTAAACTAATATAGCGTTAAGCTTTGATTAAAAGATTCCCTGTGGAACGAACCGGACTTACTAAAAACTACACTACTGTACGATTAGGTACACTGCCTATAAGTGTTGTAGCAAGGTTTAAGTATATCCATTCAATAAATAAATAAATATCTTGTGTAACATTGTATCGTATTTAATAGTATTTCCTTGTAAAATTTAATAGTATTTTATACCTCTTAGCTCTAACATCAAGTATTTTTGGCGCCGCTGCCGGGGAACGCCGAATTGAAACGCCACACATATAAAAAAAATACGCTTTTGTAAAAATACGTTTTAAATATTAGAAAATATAAAAAGAAAACAAAAATATAAATATTTTTAAGAGTTTGTTAAATATTTAAGTTCTATAAAAGTTTCTTTATCTTTATTTTATAAAAATATAAGTTTTATTTAATTTATATAAATATATTACATAAATATATAAAACAGGAAATTCAAAACAGAAAAATATATATATATATATATATATATATATATATATATATATATATATATATATATATATATATATATATATATATATATATATATATATATATATATATATATATATATATATAAACACTCGGGCCTGCTACTGTAGCAGCCCGTAACCTGGCCCAAAACCTCAGCTCATGCGATCGCATGAGCCCGAAGGCATAAACTCATGCGATCGCATGAGAGTGTCTGACACGCCAACTGCAACCCTAAAACTGCATTAATTACGGGTATTATTATTATTATTATTTAATAAACCCTAATTAGGTTTTATTATTTAATTAGTTATTAGTTTTTAGATTTAATTTATTTATTTAGTTTAATTAGTTTAATTAAATTTTAAAATTAATAGTTTTATAAAATAAATAATATAAAAATAATATTTTTATAAAAATTGTACTTTTTACAACTTTTAGTATCTTTTTATATTTTATTTTTTTTAATTGTGTTTAGCATAATATTTGTATTTTTCGCTCGTATTTAGTTTTAATTCATAGTTTTTGCCATAGTTTTTTTTATTTCTAGATTTTTAGACTTTGCCGTAAAATCCCTTAAGTGCTTTTTCTTTAGACTAAGATATAGGTGATTTAGAATTTTGCGACGCCTTTTTAAGTTTTAGTTCCTTTTTAAGATATTGCCATTTGGGATACAGTTTTACTTGTAAGCTTTAATATTTTTAGACGCCTTTTACCTATGTATCAATTATCATTCCAATTAGTAATCTCAATTTGCGATTTTAATTTTAAGTTAGTGATAGTAATAAGGTTGGGTTAGTCAAGTATTTTTAAGTTTTATAAGTCACTCTTTTTCTTTCTTATTTTTTCGATCTTTTCTTTTTCGACATTTTTCGACGCGCTCTTTTTCTTTCTTATTTCTCGCCATTCTAGTTTTAGGACATAGATTTTTATTCTACTTCTTATCTAAATTTCTTAAAATTACGAAATTTTTTTTTAAGTGGTTAAATTGATAGACGTCAAAATTTTCTGGTTCGTAGTAATAGTTGGATTTGTACGTGGACCGGGTTATTGGAGCCAAACAGTCCTCAATTATATTGAGACCAAACGAATCCTGCCCCTCTGCTGCATCTTTTGGCTATTCGAAACGTGGGCAAAATCAGAAAAGTCTATTAATTGGGTAACTTATATAATTTTTTCTTTCCTTTTAAAAACTAATAGGATATTCAGTGAATGCACCGAGCAAGACGTTCACCACCTTTTGTGCGTTCACCACCTGTAACTCGATCAAGACATCTAGCAAATATTACCGCCGTTGATTTTTCTTTAGAATCGTCATCCAGTCGACCAAACTCCAATTCAAATTTCGGAAAATCCATTTTTTGAACCCGACCTCACAATTGAGAATCCGGAGAATATTCAGGGACGATTCATAGATCCTGAACCATTAAATTTTCCTCCGGAACCACCAATCATTCAAACAGAGATTGTTGAGGAACGAACCATTAAATCAGAATCCTCTAGTGATTCCGATTCAACAAATTCAATTATGGAGAATCTGGAACCTTTAAGTATGGAAGACCGAATGAGAGCTAAACGCACTGGCCAAGGTCACGCAATTACTCATCCAGACATTAATGCGCCAGATTATGAAATCAAAGGACAAATTCTACACATGGTGACTAATCAATGCCAATTTAGTGGTGCGCCGAAGGAAGATCCAAATGAACATCTTCGTACCTTTAATAGGATCTGCACTCTATTTAAAATCCGAGAAGTGGAGGATGAACAGATATATCTCATGTTATTTCCCTGGACTTTAAAGGGAGAAGCCAAACATTGGTTGGAATCGTTACCTGAAGGGGCGATCGATACATGGGACTTTTTAGTTGAAAAATTTCTTAAACAATTCTTTCCGGCATCTAAAGCTGTAAGACTTCAAGGAGAAATTGTTACGTTCACACAGAAATCGAATGAAACTCTATATGAGGCGTGGACAAGATTTGGAAAGTTATTAAGAGGATGTCCGCAACATGGTTTAGACACCTGTCAAATAGTACAAATATTCTACCAAGGATGCGACATCACTACAAGAAAAGACATAGATATAGCAGCTGGTGGTTCCATTATGAAGAAAACCGAAACTGATGCTTATAAAATTATTGATAACACTGCTTCCCACTCACATGAGTGGCACCAAGAAAAAGATATCGTTAGATCATCTAAAGCAGCTAGAGCCGATTCTAGCCATGACTTAGATTCCATTTTTGCAAAGATAGATGCTGTGGAGAGACGAATGGAAAAGATGACTAAAGATATCCACTCAATACGAATTAGTTGTGAGCAGTGTGGAGGACCACATTTGACAAAAGATTGTCTCAGTATTGAATTAACAATGAAACAAAGAGAGAATATTTCATATCTAAACCAAAGGCCTGGAAATAATTATCAGAATAATTATCAACCGCCAAGACCGATTTACAATCAAAATCAGAATTATAATCGAAATATTCCATACAACAACCAACAAGGTCCTAGCAATCAACAAGTATCTAACAATACTTACAACCAGAAAAGACCTAATTTTCAAAACAAACCACCACAACCCGATGATAAAAAGCCGAATTTAGAAGATATGATGACGAAGCTAGTTGAAACTCAAACGCAGTTTTTCACATCTCAAAAATAAACTAATGAACAAAATGCTCAAGCATTTAGAAATCAACAAGCTTCTATTCAAAACTTGGAACAAGAAGTAAGTAACCTAGCAAGGTTAATAGGTGAAAAAAAAACCAGGAAGTTTACCTAGTGATACAAATGCAAATCCCCGGAATGAAACAGCTAAAGCCATTACCACAAGAAGTGGTACAACACTTAAACCACCTGAAATACCTGTAACTTCTGATGAAGCTATTCCTACTCCACAAGAACCACAACCTGATCAAGATAAGGAAAAAGAACCGGTAGTTGAAAAGGTTAATGAAGATAACACAGTTAAGGCTAAACCTTATGTTAAACCATACCAACCACCACTTCCTTACCCGAGTAAAATGAAGAAAGAGAAACTTGAAGCCGAGCAATCTAAATTCTTGGATATGTTTAAACAGATAAATGTAAATCTTCCTTTCATTGATGTGATTTCAGGAATGCCTAGATATGCTAAATTCTTGAAAGATCTAATCTCAAATAGAAAGAAAATGGAAGAACTCTTGGCTGTTACTATGAATGCTAATTGTTCAGCAGTGCTGTTGAATAAGATACCAGAAAAATTATCTGATCCAGGAAGTTTCACAATTCCATGTTTTCTGGGTAGTCTTAGTTCAATAAAAGCATTAGCAGACTTAGGTGCTAGTATAAATTTAATGCCGTATTCACTATACACTAAACTAGACCTTGGAGAATTGAAACCAACAAGAATAAGTATACAACTAGCCGATCGATCAATAAAATATCCTAGAGGGATAATGGAGAACATGCTAGTTAAAGTTGGTACTTTAGTATTTCCAGTAGATTTTGTTGTTCTGGACATGGAAGAAGATTCTCAAGTTCTTCTCATATTAGGAAGACCATTCTTAAACACGGCTAAAGCAATGATAGACGTGTTTGGTAAGAAACTGACCCTAAGTATAGAGGATGAGAGTGTTACCTTTTCAGTTGATAGAGCAATGCAACAACCGCAATCTGCAGATGATACATGTTATTATATTCAAACTATAGATTCACATGCAGAATTGTTAGAAGAATTTCCAGAATTACAAGGAAGAGAAGAATGTTCTTTAGGAGAAGGTAATGAATCAATTGATGAAGCTGAAATGTTAGCTACACTTATAGCTAATGGATATGAACCAACAACAGAAGAAATTCAAATGCTAAAAGAAGAAGACAGATATCGATACAAATCATCGATAGAAGAACCTCCGAAATTAGAGTTAAAGCCACTTCCAAACCATTTGGAATACGCTTATTTACATGGTGAATCTAAATTACCTGTAATAATATCGTCTTCTCTTACTGAAAATGAGAAATCACAACTCATTTCTGTGTTGAAAGCTCATAAACCAGCCATTGCATGGAAGATTCATGATATTAAAGGAATAAGTCCTTCGTATTGCACACATAAAATCCTTATGGAAGAAGGTCATAAAACGTATGTGCAACGCCAACGAAGACTAAATCCGAATATGCAAGATGTAGTTAAAAAAGAAATTATTAAACTGCTAGACGCAGGTCTAATTTATCCAATTTCTGATAGTCCATGGGTAAGCCCAGTTCAATGCGTGCCTAAGAAGGGTGGCATTACTGTCATTACAAATGAAAAAAATGAGCTTATTCCTACTAGGACTGTAACAGGATGGCGTGTATGTATTGATTATAGAAAATTAAATGACGCCACCAGAAAAGATCACTTTCCCTTACCTTTTATTGATCAAATGTTGGAAAGATTAGCCAGAAATAGTTACTATTATTTTCTTGATGGTTTTTCCGGATATTTTCAAATTCCAATAGCACCCGAAGATCAAGAGAAAACCACATTCACGTGCCCTTATGGTACTTTTGCTTACAAACGCATGCCATTTGGACTTTGCAACGCCCCTGCAACCTTTCAAAGGTGTATGATGGCGATTTTTCACGACATGATAGAAGAATGCATGAAAGTTTTCATGGATGACTTTTCAGTCTTCGGTGATACATTTGAATCATGTCTAGCTAATCTTGAACGAATGCTGATTAGATGCGAACAATCAAATCTAGTACTTAATTGGGAGAAGTGCCATTTCATGGTTAAAGAAGGCATCGTTCTTGGACATAAAATTTCAAAAGAAGGAATTGAAGTGGATAGAGCTAAAGTAGATGTAATTGCTAACTTCCACATCCCACCAATGTTAGAGGAGTTAGGAGTTTTCTAGGGCATGCCGGTTTTTATCGACGTTTCATAAAAGATTTTTCTAAAATTGCCACTCCTATGAATAAACTCCTAGAAAAGGATGCTCCATTCATCTTTTCAGATGAATGTATCAAATCTTTTAATATTCTTAAAGAGAAACTCACTAATGCGCCGATCATGATAACACCAAATTGGAATCTATCGTTTGAACTAATGTGCGATGCAAGTGATTTTGCAATGGGAGCCGTTTTAGGACAAAGGATTGAAAAACGATTTCAACCTATATATTATGCTAGTAAGACGTTACAAGGAGCACAAACAAACTATACAATTACTGAAAAAGAATTCTTTGCTATTGTCTTTGCTTTTGACAAATTTCGTTCATATCTCGTTCTAGCAAAAACGGTGGTCTATACCGACCATTCTGCTCTTAGATACCTATTTTCGAAACAAGATGCCAAACCAAGATTAATCCGTTGGATCTTACTCTTACAAGAGTTCGATATTGAAATCCGAGATAAAAGAGGAGCAGAAAATCTCGCCGCTGATCATCTTTCTCGTCTTGAAAATCCCGAATTAGAAGTTCTAAATGAATCGGCCATACAAGACAACTTTCCTGATGAATATCTATTGAAAATAGATTATACTGAAATTCCATGGTTTGCAGACTATGCAAACTACTTAGTATGTAGATTCCTTGAAAAAGAATTATCGTACCAAAAACAAAAGAAATTCTTCATCACTGCGAAATTTAACGTTTATTCTTAAGGTATAAAATTCTTTAATCAATCAACCCAAAATATTTCAAAAATTCATCATGAGTTAAATTAGGTCATGAAACCGAAATTACTTTACCGTATATTTTTGATAATATTTGATTGATTAAAGTGGGATAAAAGCCAAAAAGATTTTTAATTTTATTTTTTACCATGTTTTTAAAATTAATATATAAATATTAAATTAATATTTTGAACTTTGTAAAATCAATATATTTAAGTTTGTAAATATTTGAAAAATTAATCTTTTTAATATAAGTTTGTATGTATAAAAACAAAAATATAATATAAGTTTGGTGTGAATTAATAATATGAATTTTTAATTAAGTTTGGTGTGAATTTTTAATTTTATGCATTTTAAATTTAAGTTTGGTGTGAATTTAAAAACAAAAATTTACTTTATTTCGCTAAGTTAAAAATATGATTTTTAAAATTCGTCGTGAGTTGAAGACTAGGTCGTTGAACCGAAATTGCTTTACCCGAGGGAGGGACGAGAACTTTTATTATCATTATTTTTAATCTTATTGAATTAAAGTATGCCAAAAACATAAAAAAAAAAAAAAAACCCAAAAATCTTTACTTTTAAAACCGCGCTTTGATTTGACAAATTTTAAAAATTTTGTTAAGGGACAGACTAGGACAACGATCCGAAACGCCCTCGCTCCTAAAGGAAAATAAAATTTTTAGAATTTTATTAATTATATGTTTTAGAAGTTATAAGGTTTTGTAAAAAAAAAAAAAAAAAAAAAAGGCAAAGTACTGTACCCGGGACTCCATGCGATCGCATGGAGTTTGGCCTTTGCAGTCATGCGATCGCATGGCCCTGGAAATCAGGCCAGACACAAAAGTCCCAGTCGACCTGCTTCTGCCTCACACTAACACACACACACAACACATACGAAAATACTCTCAAATCTTCATCAAAATTCACCAAAATCCACCGTAATTCGTCATTTTTCTTGCTCTAATCATGCCTAGATTCTCATTCTTCAGCAAAATGGTAAAAATTATACCCCTAAACTCTATAAATTCCTAGTTTTTGTGATAATTATCAATTTTTTACCTAATGCAATTTTGTTAATTTCTAGTGTAATTAGTGTTAAATTATTAGTATTTTATGCATGTATAACCTAGATTGATGCTATTTAACATGATTTGAAGCCAAAAACTTCAAAATTTTTAGAAATCTAGGGTTAGTGTTCTTGAGCAATTTGGGGCTTTTTGATATAAACAGGTTATGGTCAATTTTTGTCATAAATTATTGCTAAATTGAGTAGTGTAACATGTTTAGATAGTTAAATGATCCAAACATTGATCCTAAACATGATTTTTGGAGATTAAAGTGGACTTTTTAAGTCCAAAATTTATGAACTTGATTAATTTGATGTAATTGCCATTTGAGACTTGTTTAATTATTAGTAATGACTATTTTGACATGTTATTTGAGTTAAATACTTATGAACTTTGGATACATTTTCATATGTGCTTATTTGAAAAGTGTAGAATTGTGAAAAATTGTGAAAATGTGTATAAGTTTAATTTTGATTTAACATGTTATAGTGATTGTTTTAAGTTGTTATTTTGCTAACACTAATGCATATTTGGATGCACAAATTTTGTGTTTAATGTGTTTTGCAGAAAGCCGATACTGGAGGTTCAGGAGCATCATCATCTAGACAACCTGCACCAGCACCAGAACCAGAACCAGAAATGCAACACGAACAAGAACCACAACAACAGCCTTATCAGCACATACCTTATTATGATCCGGTACAGTTTATTGATGAATTCATAGTATTCCCAATGAGGCCACCAGTAGAATTCCCAACGATTCCTGAGCACACTCTGCATCCTAATCTGAGATTTGATAGGAGATGGAGAGATTACGAGACATATCAAAGGAATAAATTCAAATTGGTAACAAAAAATGTAGAGGTGCCAAGGGTAATCGATTGGGCCCCTTTGGAAACGGTCCATCTAGCTGACCGTGTTAGACAGCTTTTGGTACAAAGGTATGGCAGTTCTTCTTTTACAGATTGGGAACGTCTTTTCACCATTCGTAGGCCTGTATATAAGGAATAGTGTGTTGAGTTGATGAGTACTGTATCACTTGATACAAATATAGTTAGAATAGATGATAGAAGATTTCTTAGGTTTATCCTTGGCGGTAGGATGTACAGAATTTCCATGCTGGACATGGCCAGGGCCTTACAGATATATACTCCTGGTGAGTTGCTATTACCCGATTGTATAAATTTGATTCATTATGGTGAAAGGGTAGATAGTAACTTTGACGCTGACGCCATTTGGAGGCGTATGTCACATTTTGATGTTTTTACACGAGCAGGAGGACACTCCTATACGCATATTGACAGAGCCGAGCTTCGTATTATTCATAGATTTTTGGCTAACTCAATTACACAGAGAGGTCACAATAAAGAAAAAATTACCTTACATGATTTATTCTACCTAAAGTGTATTCAGGATCCTAGAAGCTTTGTCAATATCCCTTACTGTGTTGCTTTTTATTTATCTAAAATGGTAGAGGGAATGCAGGAAGGGAGTATAATAGGAGGAGGTATTTTTGTTACTCTCATTGGAGAGTATTTAGGTGTTGATAGGAACCAAGGGGGTCCATTACAGCTTTGTAGAGAACAGGTTGAGCCCTTAGGATTGAAAGTTTATGTGGGTGCTAAGGTATTGAAAAGTAGACGTAACCAGGCAGTACCCTATGAGGGATCTCATCCTCATGTAGAGAGAGGCTCAGACGAGGAAATGGAGGAGGTGGAAGACATTAGGGATGTCTTTCGAGATGCTATTCTTAACGTCCACGTTCGTATAGATGAGGAAGCAATGACGAACGCGGCCAGACATAGTATGTATGAGCAGTGGAACTCCGAGCGAGTATACGAGGATTATAGGCGACGCCAACACGATAGATGGTTAGTTCATCAGCACCAAATCATGAGCCAGCTATCATATCAGGTACCAAATAACTATGTACCTACTCGACCTGCTCATTTTCCGCTACACAGCCCCGATATCCGACCACCCTTTAACCGGTATGACTATAACCAAGCCTATCAAAACACCTATAACCAACAATGGAACCCACCTGACGAGATGAACTGGAACCCATATCCAGACTGATTTAGTTCCATTTGGTTATTTATATGATTTTTATGTTTTTATCTTTTTACTTATTCATGTTTAAACTTATGTTATTGAATATACTTATGTAATCTTTATCATTTTTATTATTATTGTGTACTAATATTTCACATTTAGGATTTGAAAGTGGGATATTAAGTCACATTCCAAATTGCCATGCATGTTTATATTTGTATGTATGTATATTGTAAATTGTACAAAACAGGGTAAAACAGCGCATTTTCAAAGACTGGTATTAAGTTCAGCAAAAGCTACTAATTTTGACGACAAGATGACAAATAAATGTGATGTAACAACAGACAGAATGAACAAATGATATGCACCATTTATCATTCAGCAAACAAACGCTAATATGTTTGGAAACTTTGGTAAAATTTAATCATTTCTACGCTAATCACCCTCAATAATTTAAATTGTTACTGATTTCTTGCAAATGAGGGCATTGCAAGATCTTAAGTGTGGGAAGGGGTTAAATTCTTTCGGATTTTTAAAATTTTTATCTTAAACACTTGGTTACCATTAAAAATACTAGTAACGTAGTAGTTGTATTAGAATCTAGTGTTCTCTGATAATAAAGAACAGCCCTAGTCTTATATACTGACTACCCAATTCTAGTAAAATTTTTCAAAATTTTCAATTAAATGAACTCAAAATCATGTTTATACATATTTATGAACGATAAAACTAGGTGTTAACACCGAAATTATTGTTACCTCGGAAAGGACATAAATTGAGAAACAAACCAAAATGTTAAAATTCATTTAAAATGGAATAGAGGACAATAAAAAGGAAAATAAAAGCCAAGTGTAGGAAAAATTACCAAGTTATCTTAAACATATGTCACATATTTCTGTAACAAATAATTGAAGATACTTTTGCTTTGGACTAAACTAAATTGTTTTACCCGATGAAAGAAAAGAAGAGATGGGTCTACACGATAAATCAATTCCATCGTTAAAAGGAAGTAAAGTCTTTCGAAAAAGAAACGCGCTTCTTGATTTAGGTCATGAAGTTGTCGTCCAGACCAGCTGTAGGTTGATGAAAAATCTAGAAAAGTCATCTCTAAAATCAGCAGGAAATCCACGGACCTCAGCATAAAACAGGGTCGCCAAGTGGTCAGACTTATCCTAACCATGAGAGGATCTGTCTCGTACAATGGGGGGCACCGTGCAAATTAGCTTGATAAGACTAATAAATCAGATCCCCAGAAAGGATAATCTCTTTTAAAGATCAAAAATCAGCTTTTAAGCCTGATATTACTCAATCCTTGAGATTGACCTTAAAGATTGAGAATTCAAACTCATGGGATTCAATGATATCTAAACTCGAGCTTGAACGAGAAAATATTTTGATCAAAATTACAAACCGATTTGTTTTCTGAAAACCCATTTTCAATGCGTTCATTACCATTGAACGTAAAATCCTAGGAATTCACCTGGAATTCATTAGGTCACCTGAACCAAATCGGGTGTCAACCGTAAGAACGGTGGTTGCATAGCATGGTTAAAGACAGGACCTTGTGCCAGGCCGAAAAATCATAAGGGTGAGCTTTACTATTGCTCCTACCAAGGATAGTAATTGCGTCCGACACGTTATAGGCCATAATTAAAAGCATGTCAGGGGACATTGCCTTAACAGTTGCTTGTTCAAACGCTTTCCTTTACAACCGGACGGTAGTTTATCGAAAGGTAATATACGGAGCAAGTATACTGGACGTGTTGCTTTCCCAATACAAGGTTAGCAAGTGGGTGACACAAAACCACAAGTTTTGAGCTAAAATTTTCAAATCTGAAACCCACCAAACCCACAAAAATATTTTGCAAACACCGGTGAAGGGTTATTCCGGAAAACTTATCTAGGGTAAAAACTAGATTTAATTTTCAAAAGATCAAATGTTTTCATAAAGATCCAATTTCCTTAATGGATCTAAATTTTATAGTCATGTGGGACTGTAAACCACATCGTTACTACCATTGTTTATACCGCCGTAAAGAAATCACTGATGTACAAAGTGTGAAGAATAAAGAAGTGATTCTAGTATTTCAAGACTATATTGCTTGAGGACAAGCAACGCTCAAGTGTGGGAATATTTGATAATGCTAAAAACGAACATATATTTCATAGCATTATTCCTCAAGAAAGACAAGCTTTTAGTTGCAATTGTCCTATTTACAAGTGATATTCGTTTAAATAATAAAAGGTGAAGACAAAAGGCAGATTTGACGAATTGAAGACGCAAACGACCAAAAAGCTCAAAAGTACAAAAGACAATCAAAGAGGTTCCAATTATTGATAAGAAACGTCTCAAAATTACAAGAGTACAAGATTCAAAACGCAAAGTACAAGATATTAAATTGTACGCAAGGACGTTCGAAAATCCAGAACCGGGACCAGAGTCAACTCTCAACGCTTGACGCAACGGACTAAAAATTACAAGTCAACTATGCACATAAATATAATATAATATTTAAATAATTCTTATAATTATTTATATATTATATATTATATTATTAAAAACCGTCGGCAGAAAAAATAAAGGCATGTGAGCCTCCCCAGCTGGCCATGCGATCGCATGGCCTTGAAGGGTAAAGCTCATGCGATCGCATGAGCCACTTTTCCAGCCCACATGCCTATAAAATTCGCAGCTTGGTGAACATCAAAACACATCTTTTTCTTCTCCTCATTCAACGTATAATATTTATATTTATATTATAATTTTAATTTTAATTTATAATAATAAGGGTGTGTTAGCGAATGTTGTAAGGGTGTAAGTCGAAATTCTGTCCGTGTAACGCTACGCTATTTTTAATCATTGTAAGTTATGTTCAACCTTTTTAATTTAATGTCTCGTAGCTAAGTTATTATTATGCTTATTTAATCCGAAGTAATCATGATGTTGGGCTAAAAATATTAAAATTGGGTAATTGGGCTTTGTACCATAATTAGGGTTTGGACAAAAGAACGACACTTGTGGAAATTAGACTATGGGCTATTAATGGGCTTTATATTTGTTTAACTAAATTATAGTTTTTTAATGTTAATATAAAGATTTACAATTGGGCGTCCCTATAAATAACCATTTACACTCGATCGGACACGATGGGTGGGGTATTTATATGTACTAATAATCGTTCATTTAACCGGACATGGAAATGGATTAATAGCCACTAGAATTATTAAAACAGGGGTGAAATTATGTACATGGACACTTGGCATAATTGATAACAAAGTATTAAAACCTTGGGTTACACTCAGTCGACATCCTGGTGTAATTATTAAACAAAGTATTAAAATCTTGTTACAGTTTAAGTCCCCAATTAGTTGGAATATTTAACTTCGGGTATAAGGATAATTTGACGAGGACACTCGCACTTTATATTTATGACTGATGGACTGTTATGGACAAAAACCAGACGGACATATTAAATAATCCAGGACAAAGGACAATTAACCCATGGGCATAAAACTAAAATCAACACGTCAAACATCATGATTACGGAAGTTTAAATAAACATAATTCTTTTATTTCATATTTAATTTCCTTTATTTTATATTTAATTGCACTTCTAATTATCGCACTTTTATTTTTTGTTATTTTATTTAATTGCACTTTTAATTATCGTACTTTTTAATTATCACAAGTTTATTTTATCGCACTTTTATTTATCGCAATTTCATTATCGTTATTTACTTTACGCTTTAAATTAAGTCTGTTATTTATTTAATATTTTACATTTGGTTTTAACTGCGACTAAAGTTTTAAAATCGACAAACCGGTCATTAAACGGTAAAAAACCCCCTTTAAAATAATAATATTACTTATATATATATTCGTATTTTTATAAATTAAACTAATATAGCGTTAAGCTTTGATTAAAAGATTCCCTGTGGAACGAACCGGACTTACTAAAAACTACACTACTGTACGATTAGGTACACTGCCTATAAGTGTTGTAGCAAAGTTTAAGTATATCCATTCAATAAATAAATAAATATCTTGTGTAACATTGTATCGTATTTAATAGTATTTCCTTGTAAAATTTAATAGTATTTTATACCCCTTAGCTCTAACATCACTACCTTTAGTGGTTTGGCTCGTGTTATAATTCAGTAGGCTTATAACTACCTTTAGTGGTTTGTTCTTGACTATAGGCTACTTAAAATAAGAGAGAGTAAAAGAATGATAATATATGAAATATATTCTATGTGTGCATCTTATGCAAATCACATTCTTTGGTATTTATAATACAATAATTTACTGTGCAGTTAGGTAGAATAATAATATCCGTGAACTAACTTTAATCTACAAAATTCACTTTATGAAAAAGTGTCGGCCATACATATAACACTCCCCCTTGGACGACAATTTTATTTTATTAAGATCAACTACAAGTTACTGCCTCATTAAAAACCTTGCTAAAGAAAAACCCAGTGGGATAAAAACTTTAGCCAAGGGAAAAAGAGTGCAGCATAGAGTTGACTCCCCTTCAAGTAGACATTGCTGAGTCATCACATCTTTTGAACATGCCTCATGCCAATATTGTGAACATGCGTTCTGAAAATAGCAGTTAGAAGTGCTTTGGTGAAAAGATCGGCAGAGTTTTTGCTGGATTGAACATATCTCATTTCAATCTAGTTGTCTTTGATGAGATTTTGAGTATATGAGAAGAATCTAGGAGGTATGTGTTTTGTTCGGTCACTTTTGATATACCCTTCTTTCATCTGTGTTATGCAAGCTGCATTATCTTCATAGATAGTTGTTGGACTTTTATCGCGTTCTAGTCCACAAGAATCAGTAATGAGTTGTGTCATTGATCTCAACCAAAAACATTCCCGAGTAGCTTCTTGTAATGCAATCACTTCGGCATGATTTGATGATGTTGCAACAAGTGTTTGTTTCTGAGAACGCCATGATATTGCAGTACCTCCATTTAGGAATACATATTCAGTTTGAGATTTAGCTTTATGTGGATCAGATAAATAACCTGCATCTGCATAACCAACCAAATCTTGTTTTGATTCGTTAGAATAAAATAATCCTAAGTCTGTAGTTCCTCGAAGGTATCGAAATATATGTTTGATCCCATTCCAGTGTCTTTTGGTAAGAGCTGAGCTGAACCTTGCCAACAAATTAACTGCAAAAGAAATGTCAGGTCTTGTACAATTTGTAAGATACATAAGAGCACTAATTGCACTAAGATATGGTACTTCTGGTCCCAGGATATCTTCATGATCTTCACAGGGATGAAATGGATCAGTGTCAACATTAAGTGATCTAACAACCATAGGAGTACTTAATGGTTTTGCCTTGTCCATATTGAAACGTTTTAAAATCTTTTTCGTATAAGTTGTTTGATGTACAAGTAAACCATTAGGCATACGCTCAATCTGCAAACCAAGGCAATACTTGGTTTTTTGGAGATCTTTCATTTCAAATTCTTTCTTTAGAAGTTGAATGGCTTCATGGATCTCGTTATTTGTACCTATGATGTTAAGATCATCAACATAAACGGCTATGATCACATATCCAGATGTTGTTTTCTTAATGAATACACATGGGCAAATAAGATTATTGGTATACCCTTTGCTTATCAAGTAATCACTTAATCGTTTATATCACAAGCGACCCAATTGTTTCAACCCATATAAAGACCTTTGTAACTTGATTGAGTACATTTCTTTGGGTTTTGCATTGGTTGCTTCTGATACCTTAAATCCTTCAGGTATCTTCATATATATATCACTATCAAGTGATCCATATAGATAAGCAGTCACAACATCCATGAGATGCATTTCTAAATTTTTAGAAACTGCCAGGCTGATTAAGTATCTAAAAGTAATTGCATCCATAACAGGGGGATAAGTTTCATCATAATCAATTCCCGGTCTTTGAGAAAAACCTTGAGCTACAAGCCTAGCTTTATACCTTGTAACTTCATTTTTCTCATTTCTTTTTCGCACAAAAACCCATCTATATCCCACAGGTTTCACATCTTTAGGTGTGAGAACGATAGATCAGAAAACTTTTCTTTTATTGAGCGATTCAAATTCAGCTCGTATTGCTCCTTTCCAATGATCCCAATCATGTCTATTTTGACATTCCATGACAGATTTAGGTTCTGGATCATCATCATCATTCATGATGTCATATGCAACATTATATGAAAATATCTCATCAAGATTTTTCATTTCATTTCGGTTCCATAATATTTTTGAATGTGCATAAATAATTGAAAATTTTGTATTGACATCATCAATCTCTTCTGCAGAAAGAGTATTGATTTGTGGTTCTTCTTGAACACTTTCTTTTACCTCATTATCAGCTGATTTTCTTTTTCGAGGATTTTTATCTTTGGAACCAATTGGTCTCCCACGTTTCTGGCGTGGGAAAGACTCAAGAGCAACATTATTTCTAGCTTTTGGAATTTCAATTCGAGCTGGAGCATTTGCTGCTGGTATATATGATTTACTCACTCTTTTTGTATCTGTAAATGCATCAGGCAATTTATTCGCAAGTTCTTGCATATGCATTATTTTTTGAGCTTCGGTCTCGCATTCTTTTGTACGATGATCAAGATACATTAATTGAGGTTCACACCATGAAACATCATTTTCTTTATTTTTTATTTCTCCCCCTAATCTAGGGAACAATGTTTCATTAAAGTGACAATCAGCAAAACGTGCTGTAAAAACATCACCCGTCATGGGTTCAATATATCTTATGATTGAAGATGTTTAATATCCAACATATATTCTCATCCTTCTTTGAGGACCCATTTTAGTGCGTTGTGGCGGTGTGATAGGAACATAAACCGCACAACCAAATGTTCTAAGGAGAGAAATATTTGGCTAATGGCCAAAAGCAAGTTGCAAGGGAGAATATGTATGACTTGCACTTGGTCTAATGCGAATTAATGATGCAGCATGTAAAATTGCATGACCCCATACAGATACTGAGAGTTTTGTTCTCATTATCAATGGTCTAGCTATTAACTGCAATCGTTTGATTAGTGATTCGGCTAAACCATTTTGTGTATGCACATGGGCAACAGGATGTTCAACAACAATCCCAATAGACATGCAAAAATCATTAAATGTTTGAGATGTAAACTCACCAGCATTATCCAATCTCACCCTTTTAATAGTATAATCAGGAAAATGTGCTCTCAATTTAATAATTTGAGCAAGAAATTTTGCAAATGCCATGTTTCGACTTGATAATAGACACACATGAGACCATCTACTAGATACGTCTATTAGAACCATGAAATATCTAAATGGTCCACATGGTGGATGAATTGGTCTACATATATGTAAAGACCCGTCCTTATCTCCCTGGATGAAGTCATCAACATCTGGTCCCATTGCGAGGTACTGACCTAAATATGCCATGAATGACTCCAAATAGTATCTTTCAATTGAGCAAATGCACAGCGGAAGACTTAATTCGTACCTGAGAATAAACATGCTTAAAAGTGTCAACCAAAAGGTTGGTGAATTCATATGCTTATCATAACAATCATTTCAATATATTAATAGACCACAAGATTTCATATACACAAACGTTTTAATAAAAATATTCTAAGTGGTTGAGCACTTGGTAACCATACTTAACATTTAATCAATGTCACATATTCCCTTTATTATGAAATCTCACTACACCGTACCAAATGTAGTCACGAAACGAAGTACTGTGCAACCGTTGAATACTGGTCGTCCAGTCCGGTTGGGGTTGTCAGGCCCGATAGATCTATCAACAGGATTCGCGTTTACAATACCCATGTAAATAAGAGTTACCAAGCTACAGGGAAACATGCCAGTGGTACAACTCAATGTAGAATATATTTTTAAGTACTTGTGTCTATTTCGTAAATATTTATAAAAGCAGCGCATGTATTTTCAGCCCAAAAATCTATATTGCAAAAGCAATTAAAAAGGGAGCAAATGAAACTCACCTAATGTATTTTGTAGTAAAAATACATATGACGGCATTGAATAAGTGTAGGGTTGGTCTCGGATTCACGAACCTATATCAAGTATATATATTAAAACACTTAATCATAATCAAACAAGTTTAGATATTAATACTTTAATAATTTATGTCAGGTTAATAAATAGATTAGTCGTAACTATTTTATATATATTATATATTAAATTCTTATTAAAGTATCTTAAAATAATATTATTTATTACAAATATTATATAATGTTTTAAAATTAATATTTACCTATATGATTATATATATACCCAAAAATATATTTATATATGCTATGTAAATTAATTAATGTTAAATAATTATAGATAATAAAACCTTAAGGAAAATATCATGTAATATTAATATAGCCATGATATATGTAGTAAACTATATTTTTATAAAAGTATCTTTTGTTTGTTAACATAATAGATATAATAATACTAAGTTAATGATAATACTAATACTAAAATGTTGTATGTTAATACCTATAATAATAATAATAATAATAATAATAATAATAATAATAATAATAATAATAATAATAATAATAATAATAATAATAATAATAATAATAATAATAATAATAAGGTGATAATATTAATAATGAATAGATAAATAACTACCTCAAATGAGTAATCCTAAAAAAAATGCCCAAGTCCGGGTTTGAACCCGCGAAGTCCCGCTAACCCGATAACATCCTTAACCATAATCATCCTTCTACCCGAATCCTAAATATCATCATTATCTAACTATCAATCAATCTTAATCGTCATGAACATAAACGTGATCATCATCATTATGTCATTATTGTTATAATCACAGTATGGTTATTTAACACAATCACTCCTATATTATCTTCAAATATAACGAGCATCATCACCATTTTTCCTTGTACTCCCTTTGTATAAAAAAATATATTTTGCTGCAAAACAGATAGTGATGATCTTATCCCAATCTTCATCGGCTCAAATAAAACGAATCATAGGCCCAAGTTATACCAAGTTCACGGCCCATTTTCTTTTTAAATAAAAAAAAATGCAGGTTCTAACCGTCCCCAATTGTATTACGTGGTATTTGAAGAATTTGAACTACATGGGTCCTAAACGTGGGTCTTCATCACGTCATCATTCACCCATTATATTATTGATGTGTGAAATCTAGTATATAATTTATCTCTGAAAAATGCCGGTTTAAAGATTACTACACACTAACGGGCAGTGTACCCGATCGTGTAATAGTATAAATTGGTAATCCGAAATCGTTCCAAGGACAGTTTAAACGTGAGAATTAAGATTGTACTAATAAAATAAAATAAGTTAATCTACGAAAATCGAAAGTACGAGATAGTTTGTTTTGGTGGCTATTTAACGATTAGCCAAATCAAAAATTGATTAAAAGTAAAAGACGATATTTTTGTATTTTTAAGTTTATAAAAATAAATGCTGACTCAACAAAAAGTAAAGATATTTGAATTCAATAGATAGAAGAATGTTCGCCTAGATATCCTATTCGCAGTGTTGGATGATTTGTTATTAAGCACTAGTTCTATTTATCAATGCACGTAATTACAGAGTCGGTTTACCCAGAGTTCTCTTTTAGCAAACACGTCAAACTAGGATTTATTGGCTTAGGGTTCCCTTTCACCAAAGACCTCTTTCGTTTGTGACTTAGTAATTAACTAATTATAAGATTAAGATTCAATTGGTTACGCGTTCGCTCCACACAATTCACCCCTATTTCGTTCAATCAATGTTACCCGGTTTACCCCCTTGGTCCAGTAAGCACCCAATTGGTTAAGACAAATCAATTGGAAATTAGATCACTAAATTGAAACAGGGTTCCCTTTGTTCAAACAAGATTCACTAATCAACCTATTAACAATAATCAGCACCCACAAGAATGGTTCTTAATCAAAACTCATAATTATCATTCATTAATTAATAAAACTACAAAGTATCATCCAAACACATGCAAATGTTCAATCTAGACAAACATTAAAAGTTTAGCCAAAAATCATGGCTAGAACAAAAATCACAATTAAAGTAATAGAAGAATTCATTGTTTTAAACAAAGAGATTAACCTAATTAATGATTGAATCTTGAATGATAAACGGATCGAGACTTGTTTCCGGAATGATTGATGTGTTAGAATCACCTTGAGAAACCCCAAAAATCACCTAAGTTCGTCAAAAAGCTGCTGGAAATCGTCTGGATGCCAAAATTGTCAAGTTAGGGTATTTTTCGGGCTTTAAATAGGAAACAAAAACTGAACCGAACTCAAAGTGGCGCGGCGCGCCATTACCTTGCGCGGCGCGCCATATGCTGTGATTTTGAATTCTGGTTTCCTGAAAACTGTCGAACTGATTTTCATGCCCATTGGAGCGGCGCGCCACCTTTTGGAGCGGCGCTCCAAACCTCTTTTTGCTGAATCGGAGCTGAAAACTCACTAAAATCACCTGTTTTCGAACCAAACTCGAATCAAACCAATCCCTTTCACTTGCTTTCATATAAAATCACTAAAAACCATCAAATATCTTCAAAATTCATTTCTTTGGTCTTAGGACTCGAACTTTCACAACTCTTATCAAAATAACACCAAATCGTATCCAAAAGGACCAAAATGTATCCGATATCGCTAAGGAAAACGCGTAAGAAATATGCGATATCAAACAACCCCACACTAGAGTTTTGCTTGTCCTCAAGCAACTAAACTCGATAATAATCTTCTACCATATGATAATTTCTTCAAACATGTATGTAGAACCAAATGAACAAGAAATCAAACCAACAACTAGCATGGGCACGATTTGGAGTAAATAACCACCATGGTTCCCATTTGCATTCCCCCGAAGTAACTTCCTAAACCACGACAATATGTAACGATTATAGTAACCAAAGTTAACCTCGAATTACGTACCATAACGACGAAGTAGAGAATCTCGAAAAATAAGTCTTCAAAGTAAACGGGAATCAAGTGGGAACCGAGCACCAAAAAGTATAGCAATCGAACAAATGTACCAAAAGAACGCACGGGCTACCCCGCAATTGGTCAAGCCAAGCCTCCCACAGTACCTAACATCGCGAGATGTTGGTAAGAAAATAATGTGCTTAGGAGGATACACATTACGTCCAGATATCATTGATAATCATGAGGTGATCATCTAATCCGTTAAGTCAACCATAAAGATTGAGATTCATCAGGCTTAAAAGCTGATATCTTACCTTTCCGGAGGTTATCCACTGGGAATCTGATCAATCACTGACATTTTGTGTATCATGGTGGGCTTCCCATTTGGCTAGCAAATCTCGCTCATTGAGATAAGCTTTGACTACCAGCTTCCCTGTTTGACGTTGAGGCCTGGTAGATTTCCAGTCGATTTTAGAAATGACTTTTCAAGACTTTTCGTCACCATACAACTGGTCTGGACTACATCTTCTGAAACAAATCAGCAAGTGTGTCGTTCGGGAGACTTGACTCCCTTAAGGATGGAAAAGATACATCCTGTGTGGTTAAATAAGGTGGTCGGGTGCAACATTGTTCTTGTTAGGAGAAACAATGAGGATCGCCATGTTTAAGTTTTCGATCTAGCGAATGGTCCGGTTTCGATTATACGCCACTATCACCGTTCATACGGTTGACACCCGTTTTTTTTACAAGTGACCTACGTATGAACTTTCATGTTCATGTAGGATTTCACATTCAAAATAATGAACATGTTTTGAAAGTTCAAGACTTTCCCCTCTAACAGTACCTCATCGTGAAATGATGGGTAATGAAATGGCACGCTTAAGAGGTATACGTACCAAGTGAAATGGTCGGAAGACTTTACTTCCTTAATGAGTGGATCTGAGTCACTCGGAAGTGCCAATCTGTTTCAATTGACACCGGTTTGCCTACTTCCCACATTACAAGCTTTTCTGCTTGTTTTAAGAAAGGTAAGAAGTAGATACTACCCTTCCAATAAATCCCAAAAACCTTTGGGTTCCATAGCTTTTGGCTATGGGTTGTGTTGTCTAAGCAAACACAAGCACGTAGCTATTGCTCCTAAAAAGGACAGCACTGGTGAAACTCAAGGCTCCACTTCCCACAGTATCACACCATTAAATGATGTAATAATAAAATGATATAGTTTCGGAAGTCTGCTATACCAAGTAACCAAAAGTTTTTGATCTGGCACGTGATTCGGTCACAATCACGCTATGCAATCACCGCTCTCTCACGGTTTACACCCGTTTTGGTACAGGTGACCTACTATTAAGTTCCCCGAACTCGTAGGATTTCATGTCCAAAATAATGAACACGTGAAACGATTTTGGCTTCTTTGAAATCACGAAATATAATATAAAATACCAAGCCATATCAAAAACAAGAGTTTTGGTCGAATTTTCAATTGTTTTTCTATTTTTTTTTCTTTTTATAACTAACTTTTCTGTTTTTTTTTTATTTTATATTTTACCCTAAATTTTTCAAATTTTTTTTTTTTACGACCAAAACCCGTGAAACGTCAAGTCTTTTAATATCAAAACTAGTATGATGATGACTTCATTAACAACCAACCCGAGAGATTTTACATCCCCAACCCACACTTGAGATCAAGCAATGTCCCCATTACTTGAGATCAAAAATAGATTAAAATCGAAAGGGTAAGAAAAATAAAAACTTATCGAGGTGACCACTGATCGTGGAATGACAGTGACAGATGGCGCTGAACTTACTGCCAGCATAAGAACATCGTCCATTCCCGATCCTCACACCAATATCATCACTCAAGTAGTTTTGCTGAACTTAATGCCAGACTTGAAAAAAATTGTTTCACCAACATACCTAAGAAAAGAAAAACACACGAACTACATAAATGGGACAAGGTGACACCACCCGGTACCGAAACGCCTTGTCCCCAAATAAATCCACAGTACATAAGCAAAATATAAAATTATCCAAGTACAAACCAACGAAACGGAAATAGTTAAAAACAAATTACAACATAATCACGCGCAACAATCAATCACTTCCCGGCCAAAAAACTCTAGTAGGGTCCCAGTTCACACCATACGTATCCTGACAAGCTTGGTACTGGTCATATGAAGGATCCGGTCTCGGAATCGGGAATGGTAGTTCGCGTCGGAATATACGCCTCCGAGTTATGTCGCATCTGACGCTGAATTTGTCGCTGATGGATCTCTCACTGATTGTGGGCCCTAATTCCCCTAACATCGTACTCAACCCTGTCAACACGCTCTCCCAAATGAGCCAACTCTGTTCCAAACTGTCCTAGTGTTGTGTTAATCGACCCATAATTTTGTTGGTGCCAAGTCATCAAATCCTCATTATGCCTACGCTGCTCTGCCAACATCCGCTGATTATGCTCCACCTGAGTATCATATGCTGACCTGCTGTCCCTGTACTCTAAATGAAGACCGTCCACACTGTTCACCAAAGAATTCCAACTATCTTCACCCATTGACCACGTACCCTGTACGTTCGCACCACTCGAGCTCCCAGCCTCATACGTGGATCGACTAGCTCCACATCCACATCCTCGACCTGCACCGTCACCTGGTTGTTGCTGTTGCTCTTCATTAGACCACAAAACCTATCTTGCTGGACCACAACGGATAAACTCAGCCTTAGAGAAAAACAGAATATTGGTGGGCATCGCCTCAACTCCCACCACATCACATCGACTCGTCGGGACCGAAAACGCCCGAGCTAACCTAGTAACAAAATGCCCACCTAACAATGGGCGTTCCGTGCGGTTGCCCATTCCAATTTCCTGCAACCATACCCCTAACATACATGAGACATCGATCGGCTCCCTCAGTTTAATTTGTTGTAGGATCCAAAGATCCCTTCGCTGAATTTTGTTTGCGTTTCTCCTTGCCATAAACATAGTAGCTATCATCTTAAAAATTATTCGATCCTCAGGAAGTCTAAGCATCGACTGAACACTTCGACTCGAACTAAACGGACCAGCACTAGCAGTTGCCACAGTCGGCCAATAATCACTTTCACTGAAAACTTGCTCCCCAAACACTCTGCAATTCATCAAATGCCACTTCAAATCATTATCAGTCAACTCAGGATATAGATCTAATGCCCGAGCCAGCTCAATCTTAGACATACGACGCTCTAACCCGCCAAGCCTAAACGATAAGAAATCTGCCTCGGTCGAAGAGACTCGAGGTCGACAGCTAACAGTTGAGAA
Organism: Rutidosis leptorrhynchoides; assembly: GCF_046630445.1. Taxonomy (NCBI): domain Eukaryota; kingdom Viridiplantae; phylum Streptophyta; class Magnoliopsida; order Asterales; family Asteraceae; genus Rutidosis; species Rutidosis leptorrhynchoides. Next base: position 658,655,395 of record NC_092334.1, on the reverse strand, counting down.
AAACTCTATAGTTATCTGCTCATAAATATCCTCATTAATCTCAAATAACCTTTCATAAGGTCTCAACTCATTGCCCGCATAGACTACCCACAAGTAACGACGCAACTCCCGAACAATATTAGGACCCGCTGATGAAAGATGCGTCCAATCTAAATAATAAGTTCGCTCAATCGGACGAGCGCTATTTGTGGTGAACCTTTCCTCCAAATCCTCATTATTCGAGATATGAGATAACCATAATTCAGGATTATTCGGTGGTTGCCTTGGTTGTTCCTGGGATCCTCTTGATCTCTACATTCATGAAACAAGTAAAGAAAACAAAACAACAAACTCAAAAGTTAGTGTTAGTCATAATAATAGACACCAAGTACCATTCACAACCAAACCATGTTTCATGCCAATCCACTTTTGAAAACAATCTCCAAGTTAACAAATAATACTTATAAAACAATGCCAAGATCACAATCTATCTCATATCATACTATCATTTGAACCAATTCATCATAGCAACTACACTCACTTAACATCATTACCAAAATATTAGCAAACACAACTTTTCATAACACTTCTTACTTACAAAAATCTAGAAAAGTTCATCATGTGTGCCAATCTTAACCAATGCCAATTACTACCACCAACATGCTCAACACAACTCAAAAATACATGTTTCATCTTCACTAGCATGGCGTCATACATAACTAAACCAATTTTGCATTAAGCCAATCAAACCATTATGACCCGCCCATATGAACACAACCCCACACTAGTTTAAAAACACATAAACAATTCAAAAACTACATCAATTTCAAGCATAGAACACCTTAATCACCTACAAATTCGCAAGTCTCAAATATACAAACCCTAGATTTAATTACAACTTCTAAAAACACAAATTTAGTTATGAATTCAAAGCATATAATCTTTATCTAACCAAACCCATCAATAATTAGAACAAATAACCCCAATTAAAGAAACCCCACACTAATTCATCATGTAAATCAAAAATTAAGCAAGTAATTACATATAAGAAGATGAAATTAGTAAGATAAGAAACAAATTCGGACCTTTGGGTTAACCATTCTTGAAAGATTGGAAGTTAATTGCACAAGAAACTTAAGACTTGAAAATTAGGGTTTGTAGGATCTATGTGTTTGTAGGTGTAAAAGAGGTGTTGTGAATGAAAAGAAAGAAGGAATGGAGAGTAAATATAGCTGGTACCCGGTTTTTATTTTGTGTGGTGGAGAAAATTCATTTTTATATCAATTAAAAGGCAAAACAGTCTGACCGACAGCAAACGGCGCGGCGCGCCAAGTATCCGCGCGGCGCGCCAAAAGGCTGCGCGGCGCACCATATAACTAAAAATCGAGTTCGAGAGTTTTCAAATATCTGGCACATCAGGTTTTTTTATGTGGAGCGGCGCGCACAAATACGGAGCGGCGCCCCAAATGCTGTTTTCTCAAAAATTTGCATTTTTAAGCCATTTTAACCCATTTTCTCAACCTAAAAACCCCCAAACAACCCCAACAAAAATCCGAGCATGATCACATTGCGCATATCATCAAACAAGCACAAAATATACAAACTATACAACAATGTGAAGTTTATTACCGAGTCATTCACAAGACTCGTTTTCAACTTCAAGTAACCTTAGGATCGGGTTCAACGTGAACCCCATCATCAATCTCCAATGGACCATCGAAATATTTCTTCACACGATGTCCATTAACCTTAAAGGTCGTACCACTAGCATTTTTCAACTCAATTGCACCATAAGGGTACACCTTAACAACCTCAAATGGTCCCGTCCACCGGGACTTAAGTTTTCCGGGTAGAAGCTTTAATCTAGAGTTAAATAAAAGCACTCGATCGCCTTCATTAAACTCTTTTGGACCCTTTAACCTCCTATCATGCCATAGCTTGGTTTTCTCTTTATAAATTAAAGAATTTTCGTACGCATCAAGGCGTAATTCACCAAGCTCATTCAATTGCCCCGCCCTTAGGCGTCCGTCTTCCTTCAAATCTAAATTGCACTTTTTAAATGCCCACATAGCCTTATGCTCAATCTCTAACGGGAGATGACACGCTTTCCCATAAACCAACCGATAAGGAGTGGTACCAATTGGCGTTTTGTAGGCGGTGCGAAACGCCCACAAAGCTTCATCGAGCTTGTTCGCCCACTCCTTCGGATTCGAACCCACTGTTTTCTCAAGAATCCCTTTAAGAGCTCGATTGGTGTTCTCAACTTGTCCGCTCGTTTGGGGATGGTATGAAGTAGAAACTTTATGGAGAACTCCATATCGCTTCAATACCTTCTCCATTTGAGCGTTACAAAAATGAGTACCCCTGTCGCTAATTAAAGCTTTAGGAGTTCCAAATCGAGTAAATAAACGCTTAAAAAAGGAAATCACAACTCGTGCATCGTTTGTGGGAAAAGCTTGAGCTTCGGCCCATTTAGACACGTAGTCAATAGCAACGAGTATGTAACTATAATTCTGAGATTTCGGAAATGGCCCCATAAAGTCAATTCCCCAAACGTCAAATATTTCGCAAACTTGGATGCTTTGTTGAGGCATCTCATCCCGTTTGGTGACTTTACCGGCCCTTTGGCAAGAATTGCACTACTTGCAAATCCTGTGGGCATCCTTGAAAATTGTCGGCCAAAAGAAGCCAGCATCATAGACTTTACGCCCCGTGATTTGGGGTCCAAAATGCCCACCGGTAGGCCCACTATGGCACTTGATCAAAATACGCATACACTCCTCACCGGAAACGCACCGGCGGATGACTCCATCGGGACAACAATGAAAAAGATAGGGAGCTTCCCAGAAATAGTACTTAAGGTCACTGAAGAATTTCTTCCTCTTTTGATGTGACCACCCTTTTTCCAAGAATCCCCCAACGAGATAATTAGCAATGTCCACGTACCACGGCTCGTCCACCTTGTCCATCGCCATGAGATATTCATCGGGAAAATCATCATGGATACTCAATTCGTGAAGGACTTCGAGATTTGGGTTCTCGAGTCTAGACAAGTGGTCAGCCGCTAGATTTTCGGCACCCTTCTTATCCCGGATCTCGATGTCGAATTCTTGCAAAAGTAAGATCCATCTAAGCAGTCGAGGTTTAGCATCCGGTTTCGAAAATAGGTACTTCAGAGCAGAATGGTCCGTAAAAACTATAGTCTTAGACAAGACTAAGTAGGACCGGAACTTATCAAAAGAAAAGACCACCGCAAGGAGCTCCTTCTCAGTGGTAGTATAATTCAATTGCTCTCCCTGCAAGGTCTTACTTGCATAGTAGATGGGTCGGAAGTGTTTCTCGACCCTTTGACCCAAAACAGAGCCAACAGCAAAATCGGAAGCATCGCACATGAAAGGACCCGTTCATATACATTATAAACGATTCACAATAGTTGATTACATTGCGAGGTATTTGACCTCTATATGATACATTTTACAAACATTGCATTCGTTTTTAAAAGACAATCTTTCTTTACATCAAAAATTGACAGGCATGCATACCATTTCATAATATCCACTATCCAACTATAAATTGATTTAATAATAATCTTTGATGAACTCAATGACTCGAATGCAACGTTCTTCGAAATATGCTATGAAAGACTCCAAGTAATATATTTAAAATGAGCAAATGCACAGCGGAAGATTTCTTTAACACCCGAGAATAAACATGCTTTAAAGTGTCAACCAAAAGGTTGGTGAGTTCATTAGTTTATCATAATCATTTATTTCCATCATTTTAATAGACCACAAGAATTTCATTTCCAGTTCTCATAAATATACGTCCCATGCATAGAGACAAAAAATAATCATTCATATGGTGAACACCTGGTAACCGACATTAACTAGATACATATAAGAATATCCCCTATCATTTCGGGATCCTCCTTCGGACATGATATAATTTCGAAGTACTAAAGCATCCGGTACTTTGGATGGGGTTTGTTAGGCCCAATAGATCTATCTTTAGAGTTCGCGTCAATTAGGGTGTCTGTTCCCTAATTCTTAGATTACCAGACTTAATAAAAAGGGGCATATTCGATTTTGATCATTCAACCATATAATGTAGTTTCGATTACTTGTGTCTATTTCGTAAAACATTTATAAAAATTGCGCATGTATTCTCAGCCCAAAAATATAAAGGGTAAAAAGGCAAATGAAACTCACCATACTGTATTTCGTAGTAAAAATACATATAACGTCATTGAACAAGTGCAAGGTTGGCCTCGGATTCACGAACCTAAATTAATTATATATATTTATGTGTTGGTCAATATTTGTCTAACAAATTAGGTCAAGTCATAGTGTACCACAATCCTAATGCTCGAGACTAATATGCAAAAGTCAACAAAAGTAAATTTGACTCAAAATAATTTCCAAAAATTTATACATGATTAATATATAGTTTAAATATCGTCGTTTTATATTTTTAAATATTTTTAAAAGATTTATTAGAGTAAATAATATAATTTATTTATTAATAAATAAAATTTTATATTATATTTATATAATAAAATATACTTTTATATATATTAAGTAATAAAATTTATAGGGTTCATTTAATATTATAAAGATAATATGATAGGTATTATTAAAGTAAGTTATTACACGTAGTAAAATATGTTTGTATCAAATATTTATTTGAAAAAATAATATCTATAATGATAGTAAGTAAAAGTTGTATTATTTTGTAATAATAATAATAATTATTATCAAAATATCAATATTTATAATTACTAAGATGACATTATGATAAAACGATAATTCTAATTATGATAACTTTAATATTTATGATAATTTTTAATATTATCTTTAAAATAATAATTCTATTTAAAATAATAATAATAATAATAATGATATTTTATAGTAACAATGACATTTCTATTAAAATGATAATTTTTGTTAAAATAATAGTTTTAATACTAACGATAATTTTAATAATAATAGTAATGATAAAATAATAAGAACGATAATTTTATCTAAATCAATATCTTATAATATTTTAATTTCATCATGATACTCTTACCCATTATTTCCTAATCGTTTCGTTTAATAGCTTTTAATCGTCTTTTATATCGTGTTCGTAATAATGATAATAATAGTAATCAAAATAATTAGGTGTTACAAATATTTGTTTTAATTACACTAATATTAATAATGATAGTTACTATAACATTATTAACGATAATACTAATAATTATCTTAATGATAATATAGTAATAATAATAATAACAATAACAGTAACCATTTTTAAATAATGATATATATATTAATAATGATAATAATAATAATAATACCAATTATAATAATAATAATAATAATAATAATAATAATAATAATAATTAGATAATAATAATAATTATTATAACTTTAACGATAATAACGATAGTAATAATAAAAAAAATAACAATTTTTAATGATAAATCCTTTATTGATAAAGATAATAATAATAATAATAATAAGATAAAACTAGAACGACGATAATAACGACGATAATAATAATCATTTTTAATAATAATACAAAAATTCGATGGACTATAACTTCAAATCCGTTCATCGAAATCTTTCGATATCTAAATGAAAAGTTCTTAATTTTTCGCTAGCTTTCCAACGACATGCATATCTTATACCTTATCTCAGTTGCATATATAACTAATTCAGGATTCAACATAACCTAACTAAAGGCAATATCAAAAGTACAAACATGCATAATCCTATATACTCGAGCACTAGTCAGGGATACACTATTAGTATGTAAAAGTTAAATTATGAGTACTCACGTATCAATATTGAGATTCAATATCGCAGGAAAGGTACGTAGACGCAACGGAGATGATAAACACTATATTGATCTCACGAGCATACCCATGAACCATACCCAATCACCTCCATAGCTATAACTCATAATTTCCTTAATCCAATCCCACTCGAAAAACAATTTTGAAATCACTCGGACAGCACTCTGACGTAATATTTTATGTATACTAATAATATCTTGAAATAATACTGAGTAAATATATATATGTAAATCGATTGAGAGAGTTTAGAGAAAAATATTTTCAAGTTTCTTATGAAATAATAAAACCTATTGAATTCTATTTATAATAGATTTTTGAATTATTAAAGTGAATTATTAAAGTGAATTATTAAAGTGAATTATTAAAGTATGAATTATTAAAGTGAATTATTAAAGTATGAATTATTAAAGTGAATTATTAAAGTATGAATTATTAAAGTGAATTATTAAAGTATGAATTATTAAAGTTAAAGTAAAGTAAAAATAAAGTAAAGGTAAAGTTTAAGTATAGTAAAAGTATAAAACTATGTACGTATAATACGCGTATAAATATATATAATATTAATTTAAATCGTTATATATATTTAATAAAATAAAATATAAATATCGTTATCTTTATCATACTGGTTAAGTAATGAGTTGTCAAAAGTGGTTCTAGATATTTATAAAAGTTATATACGTTTTAATAATAAAGTTCTTTTTAAACTGAAAACGTTTTTGTACGTTTGAAACTAAATCAAATAAATATAATAATTTTGTTTTCCAAAACCAAATATATTTTTAAGAATCATTTTGTTTAAAGGTTAAAATAATAGAAATCGTTATATCATAAAATGTTTTAGAAAAGTAGAATCATATATATTCATAATAGGTTTCAAGTTTTTTAAATTACAGTTTGTTGGAGAAGTATGTGATAAAGTTCAAAGGTTAAATAAACGTATGAAATCATCTTAATAAAAAATGTCGAGTTACATAACTTGTCGATATCCAACATCTAAGTTATTTACACTTCACGTTCTTACTTATAAATCACTTTACCATTTTCTGAATGTTGTCAAAAAGAATAGATTTCTTAAATCACAGTGGACCTCATAACATAGACCCGTAATCATATCATAATGTATCTGATAAATCAATCATTTGATATTATCTTCTAATTCCATCGATAAACATATTGAAACAAATACGTTCATGTAAAGTATTATACGTTTAATACTTTATTAATATTCTCAAGTTATAATATATATATACATATATATACATATTTATTTATATATAACGGTTCGTGAATCGTCGGAATTTGGTCGAGGTTATAATGAATGTATGAACACAATTTAAAATTCTTGATATTTAACTTAACAAACTTTGCTTATCGTGTCGGAATAATATAAAGATAAAGTTTAAATTTGGTTGGAAATTTCCGGGTTGTCACAGTACCTACCCGTTAAAGAAATTTCGTCCCGAAATTTGAGTGGAAAGGTCGTGAATGATAATAAGTATGTTTTCATGATTCATACAGGCTGAAAATTAGAGTTTTATCATCAGCGAATAATTTGGATAAACAATCCATTTATATGAAGAGTACGAATGAAGCTAACATAGAAGAGTGAAATGAGTAAGTGTAGATTCATCTTATCATTTGACGTAGATATGATTGATTTCCAGATTTCAAGGGATTTGAAGAAAATCTTTGTAATAAGATTTGATTCTTCGGTAACAAAAGGAATTAGGATCCGCTTTAAATGCGATCGTCCATTTTAATTCTTCTGTCGGAGATTTTCTTATAAATTCACCTCCTTCATTTTCTTACAACTCACACCTTCTGTTGATGCATTTTATGCAAGTCCCTAGACATCTACCCACGTCCATTGCAGGTACAACAGTTTACAGGCCACCATGGTCGTTCGTTATTATCCTATCCGTGTTTGTATATGGTTACAGCAACTGCAGGAACGAGATTTAGATATTTGACTATGTTAGACTTAGTCAGACGTCCGAGTGAAGCCTCACTCGTACAGCTGACAGGCTCATACGCACAGTTGATGCTGAGCTAAGTCACAATTACAACCTAAATGAGAAGACACGAGTGAGTCATCGCCCATACGGCTGATGAAGCCAACTCGTATGTGTGATGGATGAATCGTACGGGTGAGTCAACAGCAGGGATATATAAAGTCTTATGTTCTTCATTTTAGGTTAAGCCTCTCATTTGTTACACACACTCAGATCTGGTGAGCTCCTCCGATTCTCTCTCAACCCAAATCACCCAGGTGGTGAATAATAGCTCTAGGTGTTGATCTAATCACACTTGATTTAGTTGTGGTATGACTAAATTAATCCCAAAAAGCTTAACCTATTCACTAGAGGGTTTGATTCACTTATTCCGTCATTGTGTGTGTTAAATCTGTTGATTTCTAAGTTCCTAGTCATGTTTCATCACCTTCTATTCTTTCCCCCTCAACTCATATTTTAAAGTATTCATCAATATGCTCCATCCAGTTCTGATTCTCGATATACTTATAACTTTCATATCGGTCATTCTTCTTTTTCATCTACCGCCGGAAGAATCTATTTACTTCTACTATACTCTTGGGTTTATAGTATTTCTAGTTCTCCTGTGTCTTTATATTGCTATATGCATCGATATATATGGTTTATAATTTTTTGGTTTGTCGTTGGGCTTTATATCTTCCCTTATATTTCAAAGTCTCTGTTTCTATCTTCTATAATTATTGTCATCCACAGTTAATGCTCTCTTTTATTTGCTGCAATTTATACCCCAATTTCTATTTCGGAGTTTTGTCCTTTCGTTTCTTCTTCTTGCGATTAAGCACCGCTTGTAATGGTCCAGAATTCACAGATATGAATTTCGGAATGAACATTGTTAATGTTCTAGGAAGGAAATTGTGATGGCACGATCTTGACTTGTCAAATTACTAGAATACCTTGTAAAAGGCCGAATCATCAAGAAATATTTTCTTGATATTTTAGAGGTTAAATAGAATACAAGAGTCGTATAACATGGCACATGATGATGTTATGATCTGTGAATCATCACGTTCCATTTAGAAACTCAGCATGAATTACTGTAATATAATCACGTTGATCAAGTGTCATTATATTATACTAACTCATGCTTCAGTTTCCAACACTACTTCAAAAACATTCATGTTTTAAACTCAAAGGTTTACAGAGTATAGGAACTAAACAGTTTCCTTTTTGATGTAATACAGATAGCGCAAAGAGATAAATGATTCCAGATAAGAATAGTTATGGAAATATCTTCAGAAATATGGAGGATATTTATAATGAAAGATACGATGATATCTTAGAATTTCTAATATTAGAGGATGATGAAGAATATTGTCTGTAGGGGTTTAGTGTCAGGAGCAAGGTATTCATTAATGACTTCAGCAGACATTGAATCATTTGGATTCTTTGAAGGCAGGTTCAGTCTTTGTGATTTGTCCACAGCCTCCTTCATACTTTGCTCAATCCGTTTTCCAGTTCCAAAACTTCTCTATTTCTGAGCTTTGTTAATACACTAATCTTTATCATCAAACTTTTTACTGCTAAGGTCGTTTACAGTTTTTGTTGCTTTATCAGCATTTCGAGAACTAGTTCGCGGTTCAGAGTGTTTTTCAGAAACTTCACATTCGAAGTATGTAAGCCTTGGAAATAGACGTTATGTATAACTGTTGGCGTCAACATGCTGTGAGATTTCAAAATACTGATTGCCAATTCCCAATGATTCGTATGGCAATTCTCGTTATAAGAGGCAGATGAGTAAATGATGAGGTTTCAATAAATATAAGGATTCTTCGGAATGCCCAACATCAGTGAAGTTGTTGGTAAGTTTATTGCTAATGTGGTGGAATATGAAAGGTTCTCCGGTAACAAAAGGGTAATCACATATATCAAAATTATGATAAGGCTACTCCGAATGAAAAAATCGAAGTTGTCTTGCTGGAGCTGTGATATAATTTGCTATTTTGCAAAGGAATCGCAAGGTTATTTTGGCCTATAAATGCCAAAAGATCTGACACAGATATGTGTTGAATTATGACTTTGGTTTCGAGAGCTTTTTAAGTACATAACTGTGGGTAATATGTGGTTGGATCATCATCTCAATTGCTCATTATTTGAAGTGTCTTCAGAGATTTTTGAAGGGTTTGAACACAGATTGTAATCGTTTGTATACATTTGATGTTCTAACACACTTTTGAAGTCAAAGTATAGCTTTGAAAGATGTAGGAATCTAAAAGTGATGGTACCGGTTATATCTCGAATTGAATTCTGAGATTTTAAAATCAGAATATGTAATTGGGTTTGAATGAGTGTGGTTGTTTTGATTTCTATGAAAGAATGTATATTATTGTGAAAGTAGGAAGTATAATTGATAATTTTCTTAATCTGATTCGAAGAATGTAACATATTAATTGTGAATTTATATATATCTCTCGGGTATTACCTATCCGTTAAAAAATTTTCACAATTAATATTTTGTACATAAGAATTTTATTACAGTCTTTATGAAAATATACATGTATATATTCTCCTCAGATGTAACATAGATTTTAATGAGTTAATACTAAATTAAACTCATTCGATTTACGGTTGGAACTAGAATTAAATAATTCCTTGAAGGCTTTAGAGGTTACATAAGTATTTCTTCAATAATATTGAAATTATGAATCAATACTTCGTTATTTGTTGAGATGTGATGTTGGTTTTTGTTAAATTCTTGTGAACTTCGCAAAGTACGAATGATGTTATCTGAAAAGTTTCGGTTACATCAATGATGAAGTGCAAAATCAAATATATACTTGATTTATTAGGAATTGGAACTTGTTGAATTGAGACAGAGATTGTAGTTAACGATGGTTAAGTTGCGGGCAAGGGACGTACATTATTGCATATTTGTAATATGAATTAACCGAGTAGTTAAGATTCACACACAATAGCTTAGCACGGAAAGATTTATTTTTTATTTCAAAATATATATATATATATATATATATATATATATATATATATATATATATATATATATATATATATATATATATATATATATATATATATATATATATATATATATATAATTTCTTCAGAGGGAATGAGTTAATTCTTCATAACTTGTTGATACAATATACACGTTATTGATTCGTAATGATGTCCACATTGATTCTTGAACTGACGGAGTTTGTGATGTTATAGGTGTTGTTGATTCTGATGTTGACTGTACTAACGATGCTGGTGATGTTGATGGTACTGTTGATGCTGTTGGTAAAACAAGTTTAACTTGTTAATCACACACCATTTTTGTCAGGGTTTCTACTCTTCCTTCTATCATTTTGGTTCGCTTAACTGATTTATGGTTAGGGCTAGATTAGATAATCTCTAAGACTTTAGAGATTATATAATCGCCGCGGAATGTTTCTCCAATGAAGTTATAAATTAATACTTCGTCAGTTATTGTTGTTGGTACTCCATGGTATCTATGGTGCGTATGACGTTGATGCTCGTGGGACAGATTGTGAAGTTGAGGTTTACAACGCGGTTGTGGTTGGAGGTGGTAATGGTACTGTTGGCGTTGATGATGGTGGTACTGGTTATGCTGCTGGTGCTGCTGCTGGTGTTTGTAATCTCTGCACCATATTCTCCAAAGCCACTACCCGAGCGCGAAGTTCGTTGACTTCTTCTATTATTTCAGGATGATTATCGGTCGGAACGAGCGGATAAATAAAATCTAGAATTTGATGTAGTATATAATCGTGACGAGATACCCTGGAAATGAGAGAGAAAATGGTGTCTCGAACAGGTTCTCCGGTAAGTGCTTCAGGTTCTTCGCCAAGAGGGCAATGTGGTGGATGGAAAGGATCGCCTTCTTCTTGTTTCCAATGATTGAGGAGGCTACGAACTCATTCCCAATTCATCCAGAATAGGTGATGACTGATTGGTTGATCCATTTCGGTCACACTGCTTTCGGAGCTTGAGTGAGATTCCATTTCGGAATCTGAGTGACTTGAACTGATGAAAAATTCCATTTCGTACGATTGGATAAAGGATTTTCGATATAAAATGATTTTTCGACTATCGGGTGGTATTCTATTTACATAGGATATATATATATAGAGATCAAAAGATTTCATAGATTACGGAGGAATTTGCGGGATATGTCAGGCAAAGTTTAAGTAACAGATACGATAAGATATGATTTAGCAGATATGCTAAGATATGAATTTTGTCTATACACTACTCATGCAATTAATGTAGCAAGATGTGTCTAGACTAATAATGATAAGCAGGTAATTTCCTATGGATGATAAGCAGATGATTTCTGACTAGAAATGAAAAGCAAAACTTTTGACATGCAGACACGGTCAAAGTCCAGACTCACTAATGCATCCTAACGACGTATCAGTTAGACACACTAATGCAGAACTGGTTTGCTATGACCACCGCTCTGATACCAACTGAAAGGACCCGTTCATATACATTATAAACGATTCACAATAGTTGATTACATTGCGAGGTATTTGACCTCTATATGATACATTTTACAAACATTGCATTCGTTTTTAAAAGACAATCTTTCTTTACATCAAAAATTGACAGGCATGCATACCATTTCATAATATCCACTATCCAACTATAAATTGATTTAATAATAATCTTTGATGAACTCAATGACTCGAATGCAACGTTCTTCGAAATATGCTATGAAAGACTCCAAGTAATATATTTAAAATGAGCAAATGCACAGCGGAAGATTTCTTTAACACCCGAGAATAAACATGCTTTAAAGTGTCAACCAAAAGGTTGGTGAGTTCATTAGTTTATCATAATCATTTATTTCCATCATTTTAATAGACCACAAGAATTTCATTTCCAGTTCTCATAAATATACGTCCCATGCATAGAGACAAAAAATAATCATTCATATGGTGAACACCTGGTAACCGACATTAACTAGATACATATAAGAATATCCCCTATCATTTCGGGATCCTCCTTCGGACATGATATAATTTCGAAGTACTAAAGCATCCGGTACTTTGGATGGGGTTTGTTAGGCCCAATAGATCTATCTTTAGAGTTCGCGTCAATTAGGGTGTCTGTTCCCTAATTCTTAGATTACCAGACTTAATAAAAAGGGGCATATTCGATTTCGATCATTCAACCATATAATGTAGTTTCGATTACTTGTGTCTATTTCGTAAAACATTTATAAAAATTGCGCATGTATTCTCAGCCCAAAAATATAAAGGGTAAAAAGGCAAATGAAACTCACCATACTGTATTTCGTAGTAAAAATACATATAACGTCATTGAACAAGTGCAAGGTTGGCCTCAGATTCACGAACCTAAATTAATTATATATATTTATGTGTTGGTCAATATTTGTCTAACAAATTAGGTCAAGTCATAGTGTACCACAATCCTAATGCTCGAGACTAATATGCAAAAGTCAACAAAAGTAAATTTGACTCAAAATAATTTCCAAAAATCTATACATGATTAATATATAGTTTAAATATCGTCGTTTTATATTTTTAAATATTTTTAAAAGATTTATTAGAGTAAATAATAAAATTTATTTATTAATAAATAAAATTTTGTATTATATTTATATAATAAAATATACTTTTATATATATTAAGTAATAAAATTTATAGGGTTCATTTAATATTATAAAGATAATATGATAGGTATTATTAAAGTAAGTTATTACACGTAGTAAAATATGTTTGTATCAAATATTTATTTGATAAAATAATATCTATAATGATAGTAAGTAAAAGTTGTATTATTTTGTAATAATAATTATTATTATCAAAATATCAATATTTATAATTACTAAGATGACATTATGATAAAACGATAATTCTAATTATGATAACTTTAATATTTATGATAATTTTTAATATTAACTTTAAAATAATAATTCTATTTAAAATAATAATAATAATAATGATATTTTATAGTAACAATGACATTTCTATTAAAATGATAATTTTTGTTAAAATGATAGTTTTAATACTAACGATAATTTTAATAATAATAGTAATGATAAAATAATAAGAACGATAATTTTATCTAAATCAATATCTTATAATATTTTAATTTCATCATGATACTCTTACCCATTATTTCCTAATCGTTTCGTTTAATAGCTTTTAATCGTCTTTTATATCGTGTTCGTAATAATGATAATAATAGTAATCAAAATAATTAGGTGTTACAAATATTTGTTTTAATTACACTAATATTAATAATGATAGTCACTATAACATTATTAACGATAATACTAATAATTATCTTAATGATAATATAGTAATAATAATAATAACAATAACAATAACCATTTTTAAAGAATGATATATATATTAATAATGATAATAATAATAATAATACCAATAATAATAATAATAATAATAATAATAATAATAATAATAATAATAATAATAATAATAATAATAATAATAATTGGATAATAATAATAATAATACTAATTATAACTTTAACGATAATAACGATAGTAATAATAAAAAAAATAACAATTTTTAATGATAAATCCTTTATTGATAAAGATAATAATAATAATAATAATAAGATAAAACTAGAACGACGATAATAACGACGATAATAATAATCATTTTTAATAATAATACAAAAATTCGATGGACTATAACTTCAAATCCGTTCATCGAAATCATTCGATATCTAAATGAAAAGTTCTTAATTTTTCGCTAGCTTTCCAACGACATGCATATCTTATACCTTATCTCAGTTGCATATATAACTAATTCAGGATTCAACAAAACCTAACTAAAGGCAATATCAAAAGTACAAACATGCATAATCCTATATACTCGAGCACTAGTCAGGGATACACTATTAGTATGTAAAAGTTAAATTATGAGTACTCACGTATCAATATTGAGATTCAATATTGCAGGAAAGGTACGTAGACGCAACGGAGATGATAAACTCTATATTGATCTCACGAGCATACCCATGAACCATACCCAATCACCTCCATAGCTATAACTCATAATTTCCTTAATCCAATCCCACTCGAAAAACAATTTCGAAATCACTCGGACAGCACTCTGACGTAATATTTTATGTATACTAATAATATCTTGAAATAATACTGAGTAAATATATATATGTAAATCGATTGAGAGAGTTTAGAGAAAAATATTTTCAAGTTTCTTATGAAATAATAAAACCTATTGAATTCTATTTATAATAGATTTTTGAATTATTAAAGTGAATTATTAAAGTATAAATTATTAAAGTGAATTATTAAAGTATGAATTATTAAAGTGAATTATTAAAGTATGAATTATTAAAGTGAATTATTAAAGTATGAATTATTAAAGTATGAATTATTAAAGTGAATTATTAAAGTTAAAGTAAAGTAAAAATAAAGTAAAGGTAAAGTTTAAGTATAGTAAAAGTATAAAACTATGTACGTATAATACGCGTATAAATATATATAATATTAATTTAAATCGTTATATATATTTAATAAAATAAAATATAAATATCGTTATCTTTATCATACTGGTTAAGTAATGAGTTGTCAAAAGTGGTTCTAGATATTTATAAAAGTTATATACGTTTTAATAATAAAGTTCTTTTTAAACTGAAAACGTTTTTGTACGTTTGAAACTAAATCAAATAAATATAATAATTTTGTTTTCCAAAACCAAATATATTTTTAAGAATCATTTTGTTTAAAGGTTAAAATAATGGAAATCGTTATATCATAAAATGTTTTAGAAAAGTAGAATCATATATATTCATAATAGGTTTCAAGTTTTTTAAATTACAGTTTGTTGGTGAAGTATGGGATAAAGTTCAAAGGTTAAATAAACGTATGAAATCATCTTAATAAAAAATGTCGAGTTACATAATTTGTCGATATCCAACATCTAAGTTATTTACACTTCACGTTCTTACTTATAAATCACTTTACCATTTTTCGAATGTTGTCAAAAAGAATAGATTTCTTAAATCACAATGGACCTCATAACATAGACCCGTAATCATATCATAATGTATCTGATAAATCAATCATTTGATATTATCTTCTAATTCCATCGATAAACATATTGAAACAAATACGTTCATGTAAAGTATTATACGTTTAATACTTTATTAATATTCTCAAGTTATAATATATATATACATATATATACATATTTATTTATATATAACGGTTCGTGAATCGTCGGAATTTGGTCGAGGTTATAATGAATGTATGAACACAATTTAAAATTCTTGAGATTTAACTTAACAAACTTTGCTTATCGTGTCGGAATAATATAAAGATAAAGTTTAAATTTGGTTGGAAATTTTCGGGTTGTCACAGCACATAAGCTCGAATGGAAGGGACCAATTCGGAGCAATTATGATTGGTGCATTGATCAGTTTCTCCTTAAGAAGATCGAATGCCTTTTGGCACTTGTCGTAGAAATTCCACGGCGTGTCCTTTTCAAGGAATTTGTTCATCGGGTTAGCGATTTTAGAAAAATCCTTAATAAACCGCCGGTAAAAACTGGCGTGCCCGAGAAAACTTCAAACACCCTTAACATCGGTGGGAGGTGGAAGGTTCTTAATAGCCGTTACCTTCGCAGGATCCACCTCAATATCGTCCTTAGAAATCTTGTGCCCGAGAACTATGCCCCCTTGAACCATGAAATGGCACTTTTCCCAATTGAGCACAAGATTAGACTTTTCACATCATTCCAACATCCGTTCTAAGTTCAGAAGGCATGAATCAAAAGTGTCACCGAAGACCGAAAAGTCATCCATAAACACCTCCATGCAATCCTCTATCATATCGTGGAATATGGCCATCATGCACCTTTGAAAAGTCGCCGGAGCATTGCAAAGGCCAAAGGGCATGCGTTGGTATGAAAATGTGCCATACGGGCAAGTGAAAGTAGTTTTCTCCTGGTCCTCGAGCGAGATAGGAATTTGGAAATAGCCCGAAAAACCATCAAGAAAACAATAAAAGCTGTTTCCCGCTAACCTCTCTAGCATTTGATCCATGAAAGGTAACGAGAAGTGGTCTTTACGTGTGGCGTCGTTCAACTTTCGATAGTCAATACAAACACGCCACCCCGTGACAGTCCGAGTGGAAATTAACTCATTTTTATCATTGGTGGTAAGAGTCATACCACCTTTCTTAGGTACACAGTGTACCGGGCTAATCCAAGGACTGTCAGAGATCGGGTAAATCAGACCTGCATCGAGGAGCTTAATGATCTCTTTCTTTACGACATCTTGCATGTGCGGGTTCAACCTCCTTTGACGTTGCACCACAGGTTTGGAGTTATCCTCCATTAGGATTTTGTGGGTGTAATAGGAGGGACTAATACCCTTAATGTCGTGAATTTTCCACGCAATGGCCGGTTTATGGACCTGCAGCATGGTTACAAGTTCAGTTTTCTGATCCGTAGTAAGAGAAGAAGAAATAATTACCGGAAGCTTAGATTCCTCCTGCAAATAAGCGTATTCCAAATGATCAGGAAGTGGCTTCAATTCTAACTCGGGAGGTTCTTCAATTGAAGACTTGCTCCGGTAATCCGCATCACGCTCGAGTTCTTTGAACTCCTCCTCAGTCGGCTCATAGCCGTTTTCCATCAAGGTGGTCAAAATATACACCTCCTCAACCTGCAACTCTTCATCAATTTCAACCAATGAACACTCTCCTGAACACTGTAACTCTGGCAATTCCTGCAACAACTCAGAGTGGACATTCACAGTGTTAAGAAAATAGCATACATCATCGATGTACGCAGGGTATTTTAAAGTATGGTCGATTGAAAAAGTTTCATACAAATTATCTATCCGAAGGGTCAACTGTTGGCCATATACATCAATGATACACCTAGCAGTATTTAAAAATGGCCGACCCAAAATCAGTGGAATCCTATCATCCACTTCCATATCTAACACCACGAAATCTGCTGGAAAAACCAACGACCCGGTTTTAACTAGCATATTCTCGATAATTCCACGAGGGAATTTAATAGAGCGGTCTACTAGCTGAATAGCCATTCGTGTGGGTTTCTACTCCCCAGGGTCTAGCTTCAAATAAATAGAATAGGGCATTAAATTTATGCTAGCCCCCAAATCTGCCAACGCCCTCATACAATCCAAGTTACCCAATAAACAAGGAATGGTAAAACTCCCAGGATCCTCAAGCTTCTCGGGAAGCTTGTTTGCAACTACCGCTGAGCATGCGGCATTCAACCAAACTGAAGACACGTTCTCCAGCTTCTTCCTGTTAGTTAGCAAGTCCTTAAGAAACCTTGCATACTTGAGCATACCTGCAATCACATCAATAAAAGGCAAATTAATGTTAACTTTTTTAATCAAGTCCATGAACTTGGACTTTTCCGCCTCTAGCTTCTCCAGTCTCTGCTTCCTCGAGAATGGGAGCGGTGGTTGATACTCTTTAACTACCGGTTTAGCAGCAACAGTTTCCGGTAACCTCACAACCTTCTCAATCACCTGTTCCGGCTCCTTATCCCTCTCCGGTTCACTAACAATAACCGGCTCACTATCCTTAACCAAAGGCACTCGTAAATCATCCTCATCGGGCTTATTCGGTGAATCATATGCTAAACCACTGCGTGTAGTGATAGCATTAACGTGCCCATTCTTTGGGTTATTATCGGTCTTACTCGGTAACTCCCCCGGTTTCCTCACATTATTCTGACTAGCAAGCTGACCAATTTGTTTCTCTAGATTCTGAATCGCTGCTTATTGATTTCGAAACATTTGATCATTCTTCTCATTGTTCTGAGTAACAGTAGTAACAAGCTGAGTTTAAGATATCACAAGCTTCTCGATCATAACTTCAAGATTGGACTTTTTCTCTTCGGCTTGGGGTTTCTGAAAATACCCTGGAGCTTGCTGTTGATATCCTCCACTAGAACCTGGCTGGAACCTCGAACCTTGATTACCTTGAGGATTATAGGGATTGTTGAAATTCCTATTAAACTGCGCACGTCCCTGAAACTGATTGTTGTTCTGTTGACTAATATAAGTTATCTCTTCCTTCTAATTCATAGTCAAACCTGCATCACAATCTTTTGCCAGATGTAATCCCCCACAATACTCACAACCCACCTTCATACCATGAATATCCTTATTTATCTTTTCCAAATTCCTACCAAAGGAATCCAACTTAGCACTTATAGACCCAAAATCGTCATATGCACCATAGGTTTCGGTCTTCTTAACTGAAGCTGGATGGAATGACTCATGATCTTGATGCCATTCGTGAGAGTAAGCAGCTTCCTTTTCAATTATCTCTAACGCCTCTTCTTCGGTCTTATCCATTAACGTACCACCTGCTGCTTGATCAATAGTCTGACGAGTTGGGATATCACACCCCTTGTAGAAAATCTGAACCTTCTGTAAATCATTTAACCCATGTTGCGGACATGAGCGTAACAAAGTAGCAAAACGGTCCCAAGCATCAAATAACGTCTCACTGCTCTTTTGTCTGAATTATGAAATTTCTGCTTGAAGTCTAGCAGCTCGAGACGCAGGGAAAAACTTCGATAAAAACTTATCCTCCAAAGTCTCCCAAGAGGTAATCGTGCCCTATGGTTGCTTATCTAACCATCTCTTGGCTTCTCCCTTAAGAGTCCAAGGAAAAAGCCTTGTCTTGACTGAAGTATCGGCAACCTCATGTAACTTAAACAAATTGCAAACATCATTAAAATTACGAAGATGCTCATTAGCATCCTCAGTATCCTTGCCATAAAATCGGCAATCAGAAGAAATCAAATTCAGGATCGGCCCCGTAATTTGAAAAGGCTGAGTGCTGTTCGGTTGAGTAATCGAGTTGCCTTGGCCCCCTCGTGTGGCCTTCAACTTTTGTGCCATAGTCTGAGGACGAGGTGGTTGTTCTTGGTTAGCCATATCTTCAGTCTCGAAAAGATCTAATGAAATGTAAGATTCTTCTTCTTCTCTGATTTCAGGTGGTGTATCGGGCACCACTATTTCAGAACTACTACACAAATTAATTATATTAGCACTTGAAGAAAAAGATGAATCCACTGTAGACTGTTGTTCGTGACTTAACGCTCTGAATAACTCTCTTTCGAGTTCTGCAAATGGTTGAAGAATCGGAGAATTAGAAGAACGCGTATGTGGCATGCACTACCTGTTACCTGCGAAATCACAACTAACAACTGATTAAACGCACCGATTCAACTGAGAATAACGAAAAGAAATAATGAACTATAACTAAACTAAACTAAGAACAATTAGATAACAATCTTAATTTTCGACACAACTATCCCCGGCAGCGGCGCCAAAAACTTGATGTGTGAAATTTAGTATATAATTTATCTCTGGAAAATGCCGGTTTAAAGATTACTACACACTAACGGGCAGTGTACCCGATCGTGTAATAGTATAAATTGGTAATCCGAAATCTTTCCAAGGACAGTTTAAACGTGAGAATTAAGATTGTACTAATAAAATAAAATAAGTTAATCTATGAAAATCGAAAGTACGAGATAGTTTGTTTTGGTGGCTATTTAACGATTAGCCAAATCAAAAATTGATTAAAAGTAAAAGACGATATTTTTGTATTTTTAAGTTTATAAAAATAAATGCTGACTCAACAAAAAGTAAAGATATTTGAATTCAATAGATAGAAGAATGTTCGCCTAGATCTCCTATTCGCAGTGTTGGATGATTTGTTATTAAGCACTAGTTCTATTTATCAATGCACGTAATTACAGAGTCGGTTTACCCAGAGTTCTCTTTTAGCAAACACGTCAAACTAGGATTTATTGGCTTAGGGTTCCCTTTCACCAAAGACCTCTTTCGTTTGTGACTTAGTAATTAACTAATTATAAGATTAAGATTCAATTGGTTACGCGTTCGCTCCACACAATTCACCCCTATTTCGTTCAATCAATGTTACCCGGTTTACCCCCTTGGTCCAGTAAACACCCAATTGGTTAAGACAAATCAATTGAAAATTAGATCACTAAATTGAAACAGGGTTCCCTTTGTTCAAACAAGATTCACTAATCAACCTAGTAACAATAATCAACACCCACAAGAATGGTTCTTAATCAAAACTCATAATTATCATTCATTAATTAATAAAACTACAAAGTATCATCCAAACACATGCAAATGTTCAATCTAGACAAACATTAAAAGTTTAGCCAAAAATCATGGCTAGAACAAAAATCACAATCAAAGTAATAGAAGAATTCATTGTTTTAAACAAAGAGATTAACCTAATTAATGATTGAATCTTGAATGATAAACGGATCGAGACTTGTTTCCGGAATGATTGATGTGCTAGAATCACCTTGAGAAACCCCAAAAATCACCTAAGTTCGTCAAAAAGCTGCTGGAAATCGTCTGGATGCCAAAATTGTCAAGTTAGGGTATTTTTCGGGCTTTAAATTGGAAACAAAAACTGAACCGAACTCAAAGTGGCGCGGCACGCCAGGAACTCGCGCGGCGCGCCATTACCTTGCGCGGCGCGCCATATGCTGTGATTTTGACTTATGGTTTCCTGAAAACTGTCGAAATGATTTTCATGCCCATTGGAGCGGCGTGCCACCTTTTGGAGCGGCGCTCCAAACCTCTTTTTGCTGAATCGGAGCTGAAAACTCACTAAAATCACCTGTTTTCGAACCAAACTCGAATAAAACCAATCCCTTTCACTTGCTTTCATATAAAATCACTAAAAACCATCAAATATCTTCAAAATTCATTTCTTTGGTCTTAGGACTCGAACTTTCACAACTCTTATCAAATAACACCAAATCGTATCCAAAAGGACCAAAATGTATCCGATATCGCTAAGGAAAACGCGTACGAATTATGCGATATCAATTATCATTATTATCTATCATTTATGTACCTCACCATACCAACAACTTTAATTATTTATGGCCCAAATTCAAAACAGAATTCCAGCTGGTATTCCCGTAAATGATTGGTTTCTTTTATCTTTTTTTTTATACAAGTGGATACCTTCCCTTAATTGTCGATCACAAGGAGAACATAGCAGCAAATAGTAATCGTTGCTTTCCTTGACAGAAATAGGTACATCAGGTGTGTTTTGGGTTGTCGATGAGCAGAAACAGGAGAGAGAGAGAGAGAGTAAGAAAGAGAGAGGTGACTATGGTGGTTGTGGGTCTGTGATGATCGAGCAATAATACAACCGCTAACAGCAGTCGCTAGTAACAAGGAAAATAAATGAGAGATAGAGAGAGGAAGTGGTGGTGATTTGTTTGGGTGGTTAACCGAACGGAACATGGCATCGATAGTGGTTTGGGTTTGTAACAGGGTTCGAGTAAAACGGTATTTGGGTTTGCTCATTGTTGAAGTGTTGGGTGATTTTCGTATAATAGACATTAAGAGGTGTTTGGGTTCGATGTGGTTAAGCCGTGGTGTCAAGTGACCGGTTGATGGGTGGTTCATGGAGGTGTGAGCCGTAGGTGATTGATAAGGTGAGGGTAGTGGAGTTGAACCATAGGTGGTGAGTGACAGTTGTAGTTAAACAGAAAAAGATAGATGGGTGTTCGGTGGTGGTGGCTAGAGGTGGGCGAGGGTGGTTTGATGAAGAAACCGAAGCCTTGCAGTAACCATACCCAAAATTGCAACTTCTTTCCTTGTTTGGTATTCATGTGTTTACATGTGTGTACATATATAATATATATATATATATATATATATATATATATATATATATATATATATATATATATATATATATATATATATATATATATATATATATATATATATATATATATATATATATATATATATATATATATATATATATATATATATATATATATATATATATAGGTCAATTTGTGAAGTAAACCAAAAGCAACTACAGTATCATATTTCATAATATCATAATTTGGTTCACGGGTATGAGTTAAACAGGAATATAATAATAATAATAATCATAAACGTGGTGTTTAACAAAACAATAATTTGAATTCAACCAATATCAACAATAGGGTAGCAGCCAGGGATTTGTCCAGTTATCAAATCACGTAGTATTATATCACGGTCCTTCGTTCACCAGTTGCGGATAAAAGTATTCAGATAAATCTCAAATTAAATATCTTTAATTATTCTAAGTATTATTTTATAAAAATGGTTATTAATTGTTTAAACTTATTAAATAAAAATTAAACCAATTGTCTGCGCTCGATCTCGGGTAAAATATAAAAGTGTTAAAATTTCATCAATAAATCTTAAACATGTTTTTAATAAGTCTAAAATTTATCTAACTCATTTTTGGATCGCCGTTTATTTTAAAATTATATAAGTTTGAATTTAACTTGCTTAATAACGATCGAAACATCAAACGAGTATTACAATTATTTAATATTTATTTTTAATATACTTTTATTTATATATAGATTTGTTTTAAATAATAATTATTATAATATCCTATTTTTATTTTATTACATTTTAATAACAACAACATATAATACTTCAAATTATATTTCAAAATAATTATTTATATATCCATACACACATATCTATTTACAATTAATGGTTCGTGAATCGTCGAGAGCAGTCGAAGGTCAATTGAATATATGAAACAGTTCAAACTTTTTGAGACTCAACCTTACAGACTTTACTTATCGTGTCAGAAATATTAAATCGTATCAAGAGTTTGGTTTAAAATTAGTCGAAATTTTCCGGGTCGTGACAGTACCTGCCCGTTAAAGAAATTTCGTCCTGAAATTTAATCGAGGTCGTCATGGCTAACGATAAGAATTGTTTTCATAACGAATATGAGTTAATAAATAGAGTATTATCCCCGTTGAGTAATATGAATAAGACAATTCGATTACTCGAAGAATACGAGTGAAGCTATCACAAAAGAGTGAAATGTGGAGGATAAAGATTCGTCTTACTTTTGAGTAGTCATGGTGAATTTCCGAAATTCATGGAATTTAAAGAAAATCTTCTAATCAGAAAGAAAATGAAATAGCACGATTTATTAGCAAACTGTTAGAATTACGGAAGAACAGAAATATCAAGAAAATATTTCCGTGATATGCTTAGAGATTAAGTAGAATGAAAGTGTTATGTAACATGGCACATGATGAGGGTAAGATCTGTGAATCATCATCACGTTACATTAGAAATTTAACCTGACTTACTGTAAAATAATCACGTTGGCCAAGCGCCATTATATTATACTAACTCATGCTTCAATTCCCTACACTTCTCTAGAATTCATTCATAATTTATACTTAGACTTTACAGGAGTTTCCAATATAATGTAATACAGAAAACACGAAGAGGTAGATAATTTTGGAGAAGAATATTTATGAAAATATCCTCAGAAATATCGAAGATATTTATGATAATATTTTGGAATTTCTAAGTTCGAAGGTTGATGAAGAAAAATTTTCTGCAAAATTTAACATGTCTTCGGAGCAAGATATTCTCTAAAGATTTCATCGGATCCAGAATTACCTGGATTCTTTGAATATAAGGTTTGGTCCTT
The DNA here is from genome assembly GCF_046630445.1 of Rutidosis leptorrhynchoides. Classification (NCBI taxonomy): domain Eukaryota; kingdom Viridiplantae; phylum Streptophyta; class Magnoliopsida; order Asterales; family Asteraceae; genus Rutidosis; species Rutidosis leptorrhynchoides. Next base: position 658,631,013 of record NC_092334.1, on the reverse strand, counting down.
GTATTTGTCCTTGGTCTCCTTCATGGTGTGCTTAATCAAATTTTCAGTACCAAATTTTCTATCTAGCGCTCCTAACACTTCCTTATTTATCATCAACTTTTGGCCATTAAGACCATCTACAACATGCTGCTTCGTCAGCATTTTCAAAGTTAACGAATCTGGTTCATCGGTTATCAAATCGAGGTGTTTTCAGGAGAATTGCGTTTTGAGATGATTAAACGCTGATGGTAGTATGGTGGAATATATAAGGTTCCCCGGTAACAATAAAAGAGTACGCATATATATCAAGGTTATAATAAGGTTGTTTCGGATGAAAAGTCGGAGTTGACTTTCTGGAGCTGTGACAAAATTTGCTACTTTGAAGAAGAACTGCAAAGTTATTTTGGATAATAATAACATTAAAGGAATTAGCACAGCTACGTGTTAAACGTTTACTCAGTTTCTGAGGGTTTCTCAGGTGCATAGCTATATGCATAAATCTTTCCTTCCGTAGATGAAGTGCAGTTAGTTCATCCTCTTGATTGAGATGTTTTCAAGAATCAAGAAAGGTTTGAACGCAGATTGGAATCGTCAAGATACAAATGAGGTTTAAGATGAAATCAAGTGGCAAACTTGAAGAATTGTTTAGTTTGATATATTATAATCAATATTTTAATTCAGTTTAATTGTCCAATGTTGGCAGTTCACAGTCGATAGTCCATAGTTAACAGTCCACAGTTAGCAATTCAATAATTCATATACAATATTCGAATTAATTAATACATGTCGTGACCCGTGTACATGTCTCAGACTCGATCACAACTCAAAGTATATATATTATTGTAGAATCAACCTCAACCCTGTACAGCTAACTCCAGCATTACCGCATATAGAGTGTCTATGGTTATTCCAAATAATATATATACATGCGTTGATATGATATGTCAAAACCTTGTATACATGTCCCGATATCTAAAGTGCGTAAAAATAAATAACAGAAATTAAATGACGATAAATAAAATTGCGGGAATATAAATTGCGATAAATAAAATGCGATAAATAAAATGTAATCAGTTAGCTAGGAACAGTTAGCTAGGAACAGTTAGCGTGGATTCTTAGCAAAATTCTTCTTATAGTTAATTTGTTTGTTTCTAACAAATTTTATTTTGTCCAATATTTTCTTCATTATGCCACTTGTTGGATTCTGAGAAGTCAAAATCCAAATATGAAATTGAATGAAAATGGTTATTCTGCGGTGAACGGATACGTATATCGGTGGTTGTAAGTAGGATAGTAAATGACTGTTGAATCAGCTTCGACGAATGTACAATGTAACTTATTAAGATGAAATCTAATTATTCCTCGAGTATTACCTACCCGTTAAAATATTTTCACCATTAACAGTTTGTACAACAGAATTTTTAATTACAATCTTTATGAAAATATATATACATATATATTTTCTTCAGATGTAATCATGAATTTAATGAGTTAATATAGTATTAAACTCATTTGGTTTACCGTTATAACTAGAATACATAATCTCTAAAACATTAGAGATTACATAATCGCCATGAAGAATGAAGATAACTGATGTAGAACGATATGTAGAACGATGATTGTACTCGAGGTACTGAATGAGATGTTGAGGTATAGATTTTTGCTGGTACTGGTGCTGTTACTGATGGTACTGTTGGTGCCAGTGATGTTGCTGAAGCTGGTAAATTTTGCACCATATTCTCCAAATTTATTACTCGGGCGCGAAGCTCGTTGACTTCTTCCATTACTCCAGGATGATTGTCAGTCAGGACGAGCGGATGAATAAGGTTTAGAATTGTGGATAATATATAATAATTACGAGATATCCTAGAAATGAGGGTGAAAATGGTGTTTCGGACTGATTCGCCGGTAAGTGTTTCAGGTTCTTCACCAAAAGGTGAATTTAGTTGATGGAAAGGATCGCCTTCTTCGCGTCTCCATGGATTAAGTCGACTACAAACCCATCGGATGAATTGAGGATGGCTGATTGGTTAATTCATTCTGGTGACGCTGCTTTCGGAGCTTAGGTGAACATCCATGTTGGAATAGCTGTCGGAATAACTATCGGAATAGCTATCAGAATCTGAGGGACTCGAGCTAGTTGAGGGGTTCATCTCGTACTATCAGATGAAGGATGTTCGATAAAAAAATAGATTATAGGATGTAGATTGTAGTGACCCGAACTTTTCCATGTTTATATATATTAAATGAAATTGATATTTACATGATTAAGTGTTTCCAACATGTTAAGCAATCAAACTTATTAAGACTTGATTAATTGGAATAGGTTTCATATAGACAAATGACCACCCAAGTTGATCGGTGATTCACGAACGTTAAAACTTATAAAAACTATACGATGACATATATATGGTTATATATATAGTTAACATGATTTTATTATAAGTATGTATCTCATTAGGTATTTTAACAATGAGTTATATACATAAAAATGAGACTATTAAATTAAGAAACTCGAAAACGATATATATAACGATTATCGTTATAACGTCTTACTAGGTACATATGAATCATATTAAGATATTGATACACTTGGTTAATTATGTTAAATGATAAGTAAATATATCATTAAGTGTATTAACAATGAACTACATATGTAAAAATAAGACTACTAACTTAATGATTTTGAAATGAGACATATATGTAACGATTATCGTTGTAACGACATTTAATGTATATAGATCATATTAAGAGATATTCGTACATCATAATATCATGATAATATAATAATTTAAAATATCAGTTGATATTATAAACATTGGGTTAACAACATTTAACAAGATCGTTAACCTAAAGGTTTCAAAACCACATTTACATGTAACGACTAACGATGACTTAACGACTCAGTTAAAATGTATATACATGTAGTGTTTTAATATGTATTCATACACTTTTGAAAGACTTCAAGACACTTATCAAAATACTTCTACTTAACAAAAATGCTTACAATTACATCCTCGTTCATTTCATCAACAAATCTACTCGTATGAACCCGTATTCGTACTCGTACAATACACAGCTTTTAGATGTATGTACTGTTGGTATATACACTCCAATGATCAGCTCTTAGTAGCCCATGTGAGTCACCTAACACATGTGAGAACCATCATTTGGCAACTAGCATGAAATATCTCATAAAATTACAAAAATATGAGTAATCATTCATGACTTATTTACATGAAAACAAAATTACATATCCTTTATATCTAATCCATAAACCAATGACCAAAAACACCTAAAAACACTTTCATTCTTCAATTTTCTTCATCTAATTGATCTCTCTCAAGTTCTATCTTCAAGTTCTAAGTGTTCTTTATAAATTCTAAAAGTTCTAGTTTCATAAAATCAAGAATACTTCCAAGATTGCAAGTTTACTTCCAAGTTTTCTAAATCCATTCCAAGTAATCATCCAAGATCAAGAAACCTTTGTTACTTACAGTAGGTTATCTTTCTAATACAAGGTAATAATCATATTCAAACTTCAATTCAATTTCTATAACTATAACAATCTTATTTCGAGTGGAAATCTTACTTGAAATTGTTTTCGTGTCATGATTCTGCTTCAAGAACTTTCAAGCCATCCAAGGATCCTTTGAAGCTAGATCCATTTTTCTCATTTCCAGTAGGTTTATCCAAGGAACTTGAGGTAGTAATGATGTTCATAACATCATTCGATTCATACATAAAAAGCTGTCTTATTCAACGCTATAAACTTGTAATCACTAGAACATAGTTTAGTTAATTATAAACTTGTTCGCAAATAAAGTTAATCCTTCTAACTAGACTATTAAAATCAACTAAACACATGTTCTATATCTATATGATATGCTAACTTAATGATTTAACACCCGGAAACACGATAAACACCATAAAACTGGATATACGCCGTCGTAGTAAAACCGGGGGCTGTTTTGGTTGGGATAATTAGAAGTTATGAAGAACTTTGATTTAAAAGCTATACTTTTGGAAAAATGATTTTTCTTATGAACATGAAACTATATCCAAAAATCATGGTTAAACTCAAAGTGAAAGTATGTTTTTCAAAATGGTCATCAAGATGTCGTTCTTTCGACGGAAATGACTACCTCTTTCAAAAACGACTTGTAACTTGTATTTCTGACTATAAACTTATACTTTTTCTATTTAGATTCATAAAGTTAAGTTCAATACAAAACCATGGCCACTGGAATCACTCAAAACGGATTAGAAACGAAGAAATGGCGAGTAAAACAAGATTGATAAAAACTACTCATTTTACCTACGTGAAAGTTAGTAATAAATCTATTCCAACCATAACCTAATCAACTTATATTGTATATTATGTAATCTTGAGATACCATATACACGTATACAATGTTTCGACCTATCATGTCGACCCATCTATATATATATATATATATATATATATATATATATATATATATATATATATATATATATATATATATATATATATGTATATATATATATATATATATATATATATATATATATATATATATATATATATATAATATTTTAGAAGACTTACCCGGAGACATGATTGATGAAATCTTGTCTAGAGTCGGTCAGAATTCCTCGGCACAACTATTTATGGCAAAATCAGTTTGTAAGACACTCAAAGAACGTTCCAAGAATGCCTTGGTTTATAAAAGGCTTTCGTTTGAAAGATGGGGGATATCACATTGGGAAACCCATAAGTTAAGATGTGTTTACTTTGACGCATATATTGCGGGGAACCCAAATGCTATTTTACGCAACGGGTTAAGAAATTATTTTGACTCAATGTATCCAAATATAGGACTTCATGATTTAGAAAAAGCGGCTAACATGTAACATAAAGAAGCATGTTATGCTTACGGCTTAGTAATGTTCGCTTCTCACCAAAGTGAGAAAAAGAACATCGGGCTATAACTATTAAACAAAACGTCCCACAAGTGACGGAGTCGGTAATTGGGGTAAGAAATGAGGTTTTTAGGTTATTACGAGACTGTTGGTCATTACGTAACCTTCGTCCTTTTGACGACATTACAACACGTTGTCATACTATCGGTCACAACGGTTACGTTCCACAAGACCAAGGATGGGAAGTGGTATTAGTAAAACCAGAATGCATGACTTGTTTCTGGACGTATGAATTATGTGTCTTTGTTGCCTTTACTGAACACCTTATTTATTAACTAGAATTATCTTCGCAACTACTTTGTATCAAAGTTTTCTGTGCTATATTTCTTGCTATATGTAAAATAGCGGTATTGTAAGTTTGCAAGTTATTGTATAAAGGTTTGAATATGATATATATTTTTTTGTGATTAGTTTTTCATATAGAATTGTAGTAGTTGAAATGGTATGTTAGCTACTAAGTATGAACTTAACGGGTAGGTACTACCCGAATTAAAGAGTATAAAACGCTAATATGAAGAAAGAGCTTTTATAAATAAGTTCATATTACGCTACGAAATACTATTGACTACTCTTGATATTCTATATGATTAACTCGTTTCATTTGACTATTTTGAAGGAAATGGCACCGACTACTCGACACACCTTGAATATGAGTGAAGAGGAATTTCGTGCCTTTCTTGCTTCAAACATAGCCGCAGTACAGGTCGCGCTACATACCAACAATAACCTTGGATCTAGCAGTACAGGAAATCATGTAGGATGCACCTACAAAGAATTCACTGCCTGCAAACCTTTGGAATTTGATGGAACCGAAGGACCGATCGGATTGAAACGGGGGACCGAGAAGGTCGAATCGGTGTTTGCCATAAGTAAGTGTACTGAAGAGGACAAAGTGAAGTACGCTACGCATACCTTCACAGGTTCTGCGTTAACATGGTGGAATACCTATCTAGAGCAAGTGGGACAAGATGATGCTTACGCACTACCGTGGTCAGCATTCAAGCACTTGATGAACGAGAAGTACCGTCCCAGAACCGAGGTCAATAAGCTCAAGACAGAACTTAGAGGGTTATGAACCCAAGGATTTGATATTACCACGTACGAAAGACGATTCACAGAATTATGCCTATTGTGTCCGAGAGCGTTCGAAGATGAGGAAGAGAAGATCGACGCATTTGTGAAAGGATTACCGGAAAGAATCCAAGAAGATATAAGTTCACACGAGCCCGCCTCCATACAACAGGCATGTAGAATGGATCACAAACTAGTGAACTAGATTGAAGAAAGAATTAAAGAACAGACTGCTGAAGAGGCCAATGTAAAGCAAGTCAAAAGAAAGTGGGAGGAAAACGGTGATAAGAATCACCAATACAACAACAACAGCAATTACAACAATAATCGCAACAACTATCCTAACAATCGCAACATCAATCGCAACTACAACAAACGGCCCAACAACAACAACAACAACAACAATAACAACAACAACAACAACAACAACAACAACATCAACTACAACTATCATCTTAACAACAATAATAACCGCAACAACAACAATCAGAAGCTGCTATGCCAAAGGTGTGAAAAGTATCACTCGGGGTTCTGCACCAAATTTTGCAACAAGTGTAAAAGAAATGGTCATAGCGCGGTGAAGTGTGAGGTCTACGGACCAGGGGTTAACAGAACGAAAGGAACAAATGGTGTCGGAACGAGTAATGGCGGAGCAAGTAGTGTCGGAGCAAGTTATGCCAATGTAGTTTGTTATAAATGTGGAAAACCGGGCCACATTATTAGAAATTGCCCGAACCAGGAAAACACGAATGGACAAGGCCGCGGAAGAGTTTTCAATATTAATGCGGCAGAGGCACAAGAAGACCCGGAGCTTGTTACGGGTACGTTTCTTATTGACAATAAATCTGCTTACGTTTTATTTGATTCAGGTGTGGATAGAAGCTATATGAGTAGAGATTTTTGTGCTAAATTAAGTTATCCATTGACGCCTTTGGATAGTAATTTTTACTCGAATTAGCAAATGGTAAATTAATTTCAGCAGATAATATATGTCGGAATCGAGAAATTAAACTGGTTATCGAAACATTTAAGATTGACTTGATACCAGTAGAGTTAGGGAGTTTTGATGTGATAATTGGTATGGACTGGTTGAAAGAAGTGAAAGCAGAGATCGTTTGTTACAAAAATGCAATTCGCATTATACGAGAAAAAGGAAAACCCTTAATGGTGTACGGAGAAAAGGGCAACACGAAACTACATCTTATTAGTAATTTGAAGGCACAAAAACTAATAAGAAAAGGTTGCTATGATGTTCTAGCACACGTCGAGAAAGTACAAACTGAAGAAAAGAGCATCAATGATGTTCCCGTCGCAAAAGAATTTCCCGATGTATTTCCGAAAGAATTATCGGGATTACCCCCACATCGATCCGTTGAATTTCAAATAGATCTTGTACCAGGAGCTGCACCAATAGCTCGTGCTCCTTACAGACTCGCACCCAGTGAGATGAAAGAACTGCAAAGCCAATTACAAGAACTTTTAGAGCGTGGTTTCATTCGACCAAGCACATCACCGTGGGGAGCTCCTGTTTTGTTTGTCAAGAAGAAAGATGGTACATTCAGGTTGTGTATCGACTACCGAGAGTTGAAAAAAACTTACCATCAAGAACCGCTACCCACTACCGAGAATCGACGACTTATTTGATCAACTACAAGGCTCGTCTGTTTATTCAAAGATTGACTTACGTTCCGGGTATCATCAAATGCGGGTGAAAGAAGATGATATTCCAAAGACTGCTTTCAGAACACGTTACGGTCATTACGAGTTTATGGTCATGCCGTTTGGTTTAACTAATGCACCAGCTGTGTTCATGGACCTTATGAACTGAGTGTGTGGACCATACCTTGACAAGTTTGTCATTGTTTTCATTGATGACATACTTATTTACTCAAAGAATGACCAAGAACACGGTGAACATTTGAGAAAGGTGTTAGAAGTATTGAGGAAGGAAGAATTGTACGCTAAATTTTCAAAGTGTGCATTTTGGTTGGAAGAAGTTCAATTCCTCAGTCACATAGTGAACAAAGAAGGTATTAAGGTGGATCCGGCAAAGATAGAAACTGTTGAAAAGTGGGAAACCCCAAAAACTCCGAAACACATACTCCAGTTTTTAGGACTAGCTGGTTACTACAGAAGGTTCATCCAAGACCTTTCCAGAATAGCAAAACCCTTGACTGCATTAATGCATAAAGGGAAGAAATTTGAATGGAAGGATGAACAAGAGAAAGCGTTTCAGTTATTGAAGAAAAAGCTAACTACGGCACCTATATTGTCATTGCCTGAAGGGAATGATGATTTTGTGATTTATTGTGACGCATCAAAGCAAGGTCTCGGTTGTGTATTAATGCAATGAACGAAGGTGATTGCTTATACGTCTAAACAATTGAAGATTCACGAACAAAATTATACGACGCATGATTTGGAATTAGGCGCGGTTGTTTTTGCATTAAAGACTTGGAGGCACTACTTATATGGGGTCAAAAGTATTATATATACCGACCACAAAAGTTTTCAACACATATTTAATCAGAAACAACTGAATATGAGGCAGCGTAGGTGGATTGAATTGTTGAATGATTACGACTTTGAGATTCGTTACCACCCGGGGAAGGCAAATGTGGTAGCCGACGCCTTGAGCAGGAAGGACAGAGAACCCATTCGAGTAAAATCTATGAATATAATGATTCACAATAACCTTACTACTCAAATAAAGGAGGCGCAACAAGGAGTTTTAAAAGAGGGAAATTTAAAGGATGAAATACCCAAAAGATCGGAGAAGCATCTTAATATTCGGAAAGACGGAACCCGGTATAGGGCTGAAAGGATTTGGGTACCAAAATTGGAGATATGAGAGAAATGATACTTAGAGAAGCTCATAAAACCAGATACTCAATACATCCTGGAACGGGGAAGATGTACAAGGATCTCAAGAAACATTTTTGGTGGCCGGGTATGAAAGCCGATGTTGCTAAATACGTAGGAGAATGTTTGACGTGTTCTAAGGTCAAAGCTGAGCATCAGAAACCATCAGGTCTACTTCAACAACCCGAAATCCTGGAATGGAAATGGGAAAACATTACCATGGATTTCATCACTAAATTGCCAAGGACTGCAAGTGGTTTTGATACTATTTGGGTAATAGTTGACCGTCTCACCAAATCAGCACACTTCCTGCCAATAAGAGAAGATGACAAGATGGATAAGTTAGCACGACTGTATTTGAAGGAAGTCGTCTCCAGACATGGAATACCAATCTCTATTATCTCTGATAGGGATGGCAGATTTATTTCAAGATTCTGGCAGACATTACAGCAAGCATTAGGAACTCGTCTAGACATGAGTACTGCCTATCATCCACAATCTGATGGGCAGAGCGAAAGGACGATACAAACGCTTGAAGACATGCTACGAGCATGTCTTATTGATTTCGAAAACAGTTGGGATCGACACCTACCGTTAGTAGAATTTTCCTACAACAACAGTTATCATTCTAGTATTGAGATGACGCCGTTTGAGGCACTTTATGGTAGAAAGTGAAATGTCCCGTTCTTATTGATTAAAAACGTTCCATATTAATTGATTTCGTTGCGAGGTTTTGACCTCTATATGAGACGTTTTTCAAAGACTGCATTCATTTTAAAACAAACCATAACCTTTATTTCATCAATAAAGGTTTAAAAAGCTTTACGTAGATTATCAAATAATGATAATCTAAAATATCCTGTTTACACACGACCATTACATAATGGTTTACAATACAAATATGTTACAACAAAATAAGTTTCTTGAATGCAGTTTTTACACAATATCATACAAGCATGGACTCCAAATCTCGTCCTTATTTAAGTATGCTACAGCGGAAGCTCTTAATAATCACCTGAGAATAAACATGCTTAAAACGTCAACAAAAATGTTGGTGAGTTATAGGTTTAACCTATATATATCAAATCATAATAATAGACCACAAGATTTCATATTTCAATACACATCCCATACATAGAGATAAAAAAATCATTCATATGGTGAACACCTGGTAACCGACATTAACAAGATGCATATATAAGAATATCCCCATCATTCCGGGACACCCTTCGGATATGATATAAATTTCGAAGTACTAAAGCATCCGGTACTTTGGATGGGGTTTGTTAAGCCCAATAGATCTATCTTTAGGATTCGCGTCAATTAGGGTGTCTGTTCCCTAATTCTTAGATTACCAGACTTAATAAAAAGGGGCATATTCGATTTCGATAATTCAACCATAGAATGTAGTTTCACGTACTTGTGTCTATTTTGTAAATCATTTATAAAACCTGCATGTATTCTCATCCCAAAAATATTAGATTTTAAAAGTGGGACTATAACTCACTTTCACAGATTTTTACTTCGTCGAGAAGTAAGACTTGGCCACTGTTGATTCACGAACCTATAACAATATATACATATATATTAAAGTATGTTCAAAATATATTTACAACACTTTTAATATATTTTGATGTTTTAAGTTTATTAAGTCAGCTGTCCTCGTTAGTAACCTACAACTAGTTGTCCACAGTTAGATGTACAGAAATAAATCAATAAATATTATCTTGAATCAATCCACGACCCAGTGTATACGTATCTCAGTATTGATCACAACTCAAACTATATATATTTTGGAATCAACCTCAACCCTGTATAGCTAACTCCAACATTCACATATAGAGTGTCTATGGTTGTTCCGAAATATATATAGATGTGTCGACATGATAGGTCGAAACATTGTATACGTGTCTATGGTATCTCAAGATTACATAATATACAATACAAGTTGATTAAGTTATGGTTGGAATAGATTTGTTACCAATTTTCACGTAGCTAAAATGATAAAAATTATCCAATCTTGTTTTACCCATAACTTCTTCATTTTAAATCCGTTTTGAATGAATCAAATTGCTATGGTTTCATATTGAACTCTATTTTATGAATCTAAACAGAAAAAGTATAGGTTTATAGTCGGAAAAATAAGTTACAAGTCGTTTTTGTAAAGGTAGTCATTTCAGTCGAAAGAACGACGTCTAGATGACCATTTTAGAAAACATACTTCCACTTTGAGTTTAACCATAATTTTTGGATATAGTTTCATGTTCATAATAAAAATCATTTTCTCAGAATAACAACTTTTAAATCAAAGTTTATCATAGTTTTTAATTAACTAACCCAAAACAGCCCGCGGTGTTACTACGACGGCGTAAATCCGGTTTTACGGTATTTTTCGTGTTTCCAGGTTTTAAATCATTAAGTTAGCATATCATATAGATATAGAACATGTGTTTAGTTAATTTTAAAAGTCAAGTTAGAAGGATTAACTTTTGTTTGCGAACAAGTTTAGAATTAACTAAACTATGTTCTAGTGATTACGAGTTTAAACCTTCGAATAAGATAGTTTTATATATATGAATCGAATGATGTTATGAACATCATTACTACCTCAAGTTTAGTAGGTAAACCTACTGGAAGTGACAAGAAATGATCTAGCTTCAAAGGATCTTGGATGGCTTGAAAGTTCTTGAAGTAGGATCATGACACAAAAACAAGTTCAAGTAAGATTTTTGCTCGAATTAAGATAGTTTATAGTTATAGAAATTGAATCAAAGTTTGAATATGAATATTACCTTGAATAAGAAAGATAACCTACTGTATATAACAAAGGTTTCTTGATCTTAGATGATTACTTGGAATGGATTAGAAAGCTTGGAAGTAAATTAGTAAACTTGAAGGGATTTTTGAAGTATTCTTGAAGTGTTCTTCTTATGATGATTATAGCTTGATTCTTGAAGTGATTTTTGATGAAGATGATGACTAACTACTGGAAAAATACGTTCATAATAGTGTGGGTGTGTTGAGAGAGAATTAGAAAGAGATTTGGAAGTGAAATGGAGTGAATGATGAGTGTTAATTGGTGAGTGGTGAGTGGGGTTAAAAGGAGTTCTAGTTAGTTGACTAGCTCATGGTAGAAGTTAAAATTGATTAGTCATACATGACATAATCAAGAGTGGAATCCCATGCTAGTTCCTATTGGTATATACCCATAGTAAGTACGTTTTGAAGCTGTGTATAATACGGGTAAGAATACGACTAGAATTCTTGATGAAAGAAAAGAATGGGAAAGTAACTGTAACCATTTTCGTTAAGTATGAGTGTTTTGATATATGTCTTGAAGTCTTCCAAAAGTATTTTAATACATCTAAATACACTACATGTATATACATTTTAACGGAGTCGTTAAGTCATCGTTAGTCGTTACATGTAAGTGTTGTTTTGAAACCTTTAAGTTAACGATCTCAATTAATGTTGTTAACCCATTGTTTATTATATCTAATGAGATGTTAAATTATTATATTATCATGATATTATGATATATTAATATATCTTAATATGATATATATACATTTAAATGTCGTTACAACGATAATCGTTACATATATGTCTCGTTTCGAAATCCTTAAGTTAGTAGTCTTGTTTATATGTATATAACTCATTGTTAATATACTTGTGGAGATACTTACTTATCATAATCTCATGTTAACCATATGTATATCCATATATATATCGTCAAGTCGTTTTTACAAGTTTTAACGTTCGTGAATCGCCGGTCAACTTGGGTGGTCAATTGTCTATATGAAACATATTTCAATTAATCAAGTCTTAACAAGTTTGATTGCTTAACATGTTGGAAACATTTAATCATGTAAATATCAATCTCAATTAATATATATAAACATGGAAAAGTTCGGGTCACTACAGTACCTACCCGTTAAATAAATTTCGTCCCGAAATTTTAAGCTGTTGAAGGTGTTGACGAATCTTCTGGAAATAGATGCGGGTATTTCTTCTTCATCTGATCTTCACGCTCCCAGGTGAACTCGGGTCCTCTACGAGCATTCCATCGAACCTTAACAATTGGTATCTTGTTTTGCTTAAGTCTTTTAACCTCACGATCCATTATTTCGACGGGTTCTTCGATGAATTGGAGTTTTTCATTGATTTGGATTTCATCTAACGGAATAGTGAGATCTTCTTTAGCAAAACATTTCTTCAAATTTGAGACGTGGAAAGTGTTATGTACAGCCGCGAGTTGTTGAGGTAACTCAAGTCGGTAAGCTACTGGTCCGACACGATCAATAATCTTGAATGGTCCAATATACCTTGGATTTAATTTCCCTCGTTTACCAAATCGAACAACGCCTTTCCAAGGTGCAACTTTAAGCATGACCATCTCTCCAATTTCAAATTCTATATCTTTTCTTTTAATGTCAGCGTAGCTCTTTTGTCGACTTTGGGCGGTTTTCAACCGTTGTTGAATTTGGATGATCTTCTCGGTAGTTTCTTGTATAATCTCCGGACCCGTAATCTGTCTATCCCCCACTTCACTCCAACAAATCGGAGACCTGCACTTTCTACCGTAAAGTGCTTCAAACGGTGCCATCTCAATGCTTGAATGGTAGCTGTTGTTGTAGGAAAATTCTGCTAACGGTAGATGTCGATCCCAACTGTTTCCGAAATCAATAACACATGCTCGTAGCATGTCTTCAAGCGTTTGTATCGTCCTTTCGCTCTGCCCATCAGTTTGTGGATGATAGGCAGTACTCATGTCTAGACGAGTTCCTAATGCTTGCTGTAATGTCTGCCAGAATCTTGAAATAAATCTGCCATCCCTATCAGAGATAATAGAGATTGGTATTCCATGTCTGGAGACGACTTCCTTCAAATACAGTCGTGCTAACTTCTCCATCTTGTCATCTTCTCTTATTGGCAGAAAGTGTGCTGATTTGGTGAGACGATCAACTATTACCCAAATAGTATCAAAACCACTTGCAGTCCTTGGCAATTTAGTGATGAAATCCATGGTAATGTTTTCCCATTTCCATTCTGGGATTTCGGGTTGTTGAAGTAGACCTGATGGTTTCTGATGCTCAGCTTTGACCTTAGAACACGTCAAACATTCTCCTACATATTTAGCAACATCGGCTTTCATACCCGGCCACCAAAAATGTTTCTTGAGATCCTTGTACATCTTCCCCGTTCCAGGATGTATTGAGTATCTGGTTTTATGAGCTTCTCTAAGTACCATTTCTCTCATATCTCCAAATCTTGGTACCCAAATCCTTTCAGCCCTATACCGGGTTCCGTCTTCCCAAATATTAAGATGCTTCTCCGATCCTTTGGGTATTTCATCCTTTAAATTTCCTTCTTTTAAAACTCCTTGTTGCGCCTCCTTTATTTGAGTAGTAAGGTTATTATGAATCATTATATTCATAGATTTTACTCGAATGGGTTCTCTGTCCTTCCTGCTCAAGGCATCGGCTACCACATTTGCCTTTCCCGGGTGGTAACGAATCTCAAAGTCGTAATCATTCAATAATTCAATCCACCTACGCTGCCTCATATTTAGTTGTTTCTGATTAAATATGTGTTGAAGACTTTTGTGGTCGGTATATATAATACTTTTGACCCCATATAAGTAGTGCCTCCAAGTCTTTAATGCAAAAACAACCGCGCCTAATTCCAAATCATGCGTCGTATAATTTTGTTCGTGAATCTTCAATTGTCTAGACGCATAAGCAATCACCTTCGTTCGTTGCATTAATACACAACCGAGACCTTGCTTTGATGCGTCACAATAAATCACAAAATCATCATTCCCTTCAGGCAATGACAATATAGGTGCCGTAGTTAGCTTTTTCTTCAATAACTGAAACGCTTTCTCTTGTTCATCCTTCCATTCAAATTTCTTCCCTTTATGCGTTAATGCAGTCAAGGGTTTTGCTATTCTGGAAAAGTCTTGGATGAACCTTCTGTAGTAACCAGCTAGTCCTAAAAACTGGCGTATGTGTTTCGGAGTTTTCGGGGTTTCCCACTTTTCAACAGTTTCTATCTTTGCCGGATCCACCTTAATACCTTCTTTGTTCACTATGTGACCGAGGAATTGAACTTCTTCCAACCAAAATGCACACTTTGAAAACTTAGCGTACAATTCTTCCTTCCTCAATACTTCTAACACCTTTCTCAAATGTTCACCGTGTTCTTGGTCATTCTTTGAGTAAATAAGTATGTCATCAATGAAAACAATGACAAACTTGTCAAGGTATGGTCCACACACTCGGTTCATAAGGTCCATGAACACAGCTGGTGCATTAGTTAAACCAAACGGCATGACCATAAACTCGTAATGACCGTAACGTGTTCTGAAAGCAGTCTTTGGAATATCATCTTCTTTCACCCGCATTTGATGATACCCGGAACGTAAGTCAATCTTTGAATAAATAGACGAGCCTTGTAGTTGATCAAATAAGTCGTCGATTCTCGGTAGTGGGTAGCGGTTCTTGATGGTAAGTTTGTTCAACTCTCGGTAGTCGATACACAACCTGAATGTACCATCTTTCTTCTTGACAAACAAAACAGGAGCTCCCCACGGTGATGTGCTTGGTCGAATGAAACCACGCTCTAAAAGTTCTTGTAATTGGCTTTGCAGTTCTTTCATCTCGCTGGGTGCGAGTCTGTAAGGAGCACGAGCTATTGGTGCAGCTCCTGGTACAAGATCTATTTGAAATTCAACGGATCGCTGTGGGGGTAATCCCGGTAATTCTTTCGGAAATACATCGGGAAATTCTTTTGCAATGGGAACATCATTGATGCTCTTTTCTTCAGTTTGTACTTTCTCGACGTGTGCTAGAACAGCATAGCAACCTTTTCTTATTAGTTTTTGTGCCTTCAAATTACTAATAAGATGTAGCTTCGTGTTGCCCTTTTCTCCGTACACCATTAAGGGTTTTCCTTTTTCTCGTATAATGCGAATTGCATTTTTGTAACAAACGATCTCCCCTTTCACTTCTTTCAACCAGTCCATACCGATTATCACATCAAAACTCCCTAACTCTACTGGTATCAAATCAATCTTAAATGTTTCGCTAACCAGTTTAATTTCTCGATTCCGACATATATTATCTGCTGAAATTAATTTACCATTTGCTAATTCGAGTAAAAATTTACTATCCAAAGGCGTCAATGGACAACTTAATTTAGCACAAAAATCTCTACTCATATAGCTTCTATCCGCACCCGAATCAAATAAAACGTAAGCAGATTTATTGTCAATAAGAAACGTACCCGTAACAAGCTCCGGGTCTTCCTGTGCCTCTGCCGCATTAATATTGAAAACTCTTCCACGGCCTTGTCCATTCGTGTTCTCCTGGTTCGGGCAATTTCTAATAATGTGGCCTGGTTTTCCACATTTATAACAAACTACATTGGCATAACTTGCTCCGACACTACTTGCTCCGCCACCACTCGTTCCGACACCATTTGTTCCTTTCGTTCTATTAACCCCTGGTCCGTAGACCTCACACTTCGCCGCGCTATGACCATTTCTTTTACACTTGTTGCAAAATTTGGTGCAGAACCCCGAGTGATTCTTTTCACACCTTTGGCATAGCTGCTTCTGATTGTTGTTGTTGTTGCGGTTATTATTGTTATTGGGATGATTGTTGTAGTTGCTGTTGTTGTTGTTGTTGTTGTTGTTGTTGTTGGGCCGTTTGTTGTAGTTGCGATTGATGTTGCGATTGTTGGGATAATTGTTGCGATTATTGTTGTAATTACTGTTGTTGTTGTATTGGTGATTCTTATCACCGTTTTCCTCCCACTTTCTTTTGACTTGCTTCACATTGGCCTCTTCAGCAGTCTGTTCTTTAATTCTTTCTTCAATCTGGTTCACTAGTTTGTGAGCCATTCTACATGCCTGTTGTATGGAGGCGGGCTCGTGTGAACTTATATCTTCTTGGATTCTTTCCGGTAATCCTTTCACAAACGCGTCGATCTTCTCTTCCTCATCTTCGAATGCTCCCGGACACAATAGGCACAATTCTGTGAATCGTCTTTCGTACGTGGTAATATCAAATCCTTGGGTTCGTAACCCTCTAAGTTCTGTCTTGAGCTTATTGACCTCGGTTCTGGGACGGTACTTCTCGTTCATCAAGTGCTTGAATGCTGACCACGGTAGTGCGTACGCATCGTCTTGTCCCACTTGCTCTAGATAGGTATTCCACCATGTTAACGCAGAACCTGTAAAGGTATGCGTAGCGTACTTCACTTTGTCCTCTTCAGTACACTTACTTATGGCAAACACCGATTCGACCTTCTCGGTCCACCGTTTCAATCCGATCGGTCCTTCGGTTCCATCAAATTCCAAAGGTTTGCAGGCAGTGAATTCTTTGTAGGTGCATCCTACACGATTTCCTGTACTGCCAGATCCAAGGTTATTGTTGGTATATAGCGCAGCCTGTACTGCGGCTATGTTTGAAGCTAGAAAAGTACGGAATTCCTCTTCATTCATATTCACGGTGTGTCGAGTAGTCGGTGCCATTTCCTTCAAAATAGTCAAATGGAACAAGTTAATCATACAGAATATTAAGAGTAGTTAATAGTATTTCGTAGCATAATATGAACTCATTTATAAAAGCTTTTTCTTCATATTAGCGTTTTATAAGTTTAAATTCGGGTAGTACCTACCCGTTAAGTTCATACTTAGTAGCTAATATACAATTCAACTACTACAATTCTATATGAAAAACTGATTATAATAATATTTCGCGTTCAAACTTTTACACAATATTTTACAAACTTACAATACCGCTTATTTTACATATAGCATGAAATATAGCACACAATAAATTTGATACAAGATGGTTGTGAAGATAATTCTAGCTAGTACACAAGTCGTTCAGCAAAGGCAATAAAGACACGTAATTCATACGTCCAGAAACAAGTCATGCATTCTGGTTTTACTAGGATTACTTCCCATCCTTGGTCTTGTGGAACATAACCGTTATGGCCGTTGATAAGACAGCGTGTTGTAACGTCGTCAAAGGGACGAGGGTTACGTAATGACCAACAGTCTCGTAATAACCTAAAAACCTCATTTCTTACCCCAATTACCGACTCCGTCACTTGAGGGAACGTTTTGTTTAATAGTTGTAGCCCGATGTTCTTGTTCTCACTTTGGTGAGAAGCGAACATTACTAACCCGTAAGCATAACATGCTTCTTTATGTTGCATGTTAGCCGCTTTTTCTAAATCACGAAGTCCTATATTTGGATATACTGAGTCAAAATAATTTCTTAACCCGTTGCGTAAAATAGCATTTGGGTTCCCCGCAATATATGCGTCAAAGTAAACACATCGTAACTTATGGATTTCCCAATGTGATATCCCCCATCTTCCGAACGAAAGCCTTTTATAAACCAAATCATTCTTGGAACGTTCTTCGAATGTCTTACAAACTGATCTCGCCTTAAATAGTTGTGCCGAGGAATTCTGACCGACTCTAGACAAGATTTCATCAATCATGTCTCCGGGTAGGTCTCTTAAAATATTGGGTTGTCTATCCATTTTGTGTTTTTATACTGTAAAATAGACAAGAGTTAGATTCATAAAAAAAAATACTTATTAATACAAGCAATTTTTACATATATCATAAAGCATAAGCACACTATATTACATATATTACACCACACGAATACAACTATCTTATTCCGACTCGCTTGTTTCTTCTTCTTCGGTTTTGGTTCGTTTTGCCAAGTTTCTAGGGATATATGATGTTCCCCTAATACGAGCCGTAATTTTCCACATTGGTTTAGAAAAACCTGGTGGTTTAGAGATTCCCGGGTCATTGTTACAACTTAAGGACTTTGGGGGTTGACGATACATATAAAGTTCATCGGGGTTGGAATTAGATTTCTCTATTTTTATGCCCTTTCCCTTATTATTTTCTTTTGCCTTTTTAAATTCAGTTGGGGTAATTTCTATAACATCATCGGAATTCTCGTCGGAATCCGATTCATCGGAGAATTGGTAATCCTCCCAATATTTTGCTTCCTTGGCGGAAACACCATTGACCATAATTAACTTTGGTCGGTTGGTTGAGGATTTTCTTTTACTTAACCGTTTTATTATTTCCCCCACCGGTTCTATTTCTCCATCCGGTTCCGATTCTTCTTCCGGTTCCGATTCTTCTTCCGGTTCCGACTCTTCTTCCGGTTCCTCTTCGGGAACTTGTGAATCAGTCCACAAATCATTCCAATTTACATTTGACTCTTCATTATTATTAGGTGAGTCAATGGGACTTGTTCTAGAGGTAGACATCTATCACATAATATCAAACACGTTAAGAGATTAATATATCACATAATATTCATATGTTAAAAATATATAGTTTCCAACAAAAATGTTAAGCAATCATTTTTAAAGAAAACACGGTCGAAGTCCAGACTCACTAATGCATCCTAACAAACTCGATAAGACACACTAATGAAAAATTCTGGTTCTCTAAGACCAACGCTCGGATACCAACTGAAATGTCCCGTTCTTATTGATTAAAAACGTTCCATATTAATTGATTTCGTTGCGAGGTTTTGACCTCTATATGAGACGTTTTTCAAAGACTGCATTCATTTTAAAACAAACCATAACCTTTATTTCATCAATAAAGGTTTAAAAAGCTTTACGTAGATTATCAAATAATGATAATCTAAAATATCCTGTTTACACACGACCATTACATAATGGTTTACAATACAAATATGTTACAACAAAATAAGTTTCTTGAATGCAGTTTTTACACAATATCATACAAGCATGGACTCCAAATCTCGTCCTTATTTAAGTATGCTACAGCGGAAGCTCTTAATAATCACCTGAGAATAAACATGCTTAAAACGTCAACAAAAATGTTGGTGAGTTATAGGTTTAACCTATATATATCAAATCATAATAATAGACCACAAGATTTCATATTTCAATACACATCCCATACATAGAGATAAAAAAATCATTCATATGGTGAACACCTGGTAACCGACATTAACAAGATGCATATATAAGAATATCCCCATCATTCCGGGACACCCTTCGGATATGATATAAATTTCGAAGTACTAAAGCATCCGGTACTTTGGATGGGGTTTGTTAAGCCCAATAGATCTATCTTTAGGATTCGCGTCAATTAGGGTGTCTGTTCCCTAATTCTTAGATTACCAGACTTAATAAAAAGGGGCATATTCGATTTCGATAATTCAACCATAGAATGTAGTTTCACGTACTTGTGTCTATTTTGTAAATCATTTATAAAACCTGCATGTATTCTCATCCCAAAAATATTAGATTTTAAAAGTGGGACTATAACTCACTTTCACAGATTTTTACTTCGTCGAGAAGTAAGACTTGGCCACTGTTGATTCACGAACCTATAACAATATATACATATATATTAAAGTATGTTCAAAATATATTTACAACACTTTTAATATATTTTGATGTTTTAAGTTTATTAAGTCAGCTGTCCTCGTTAGTAACCTACAACTAGTTGTCCACAGTTAGATGTACAGAAATAAATCAATAAATATTATCTTGAATCAATCCACGACCCAGTGTATACGTATCTCAGTATTGATCACAACTCAAACTATATATATTTTGGAATCAACCTCAACCCTGTATAGCTAACTCCAACATTCACATATAGAGTGTCTATGGTTGTTCCGAAATATATATAGATGTGTCGACATGATAGGTCGAAACATTGTATACGTGTCTATGGTATCTCAAGATTACATAATATACAATACAAGTTGATTAAGTTATGGTTGGAATAGATTTGTTACCAATTTTCACGTAGCTAAAATGATAAAAATTATCCAATCTTGTTTTACCCATAACTTCTTCATTTTAAATCCGTTTTGAATGAATCAAATTGCTATGGTTTCATATTGAACTCTATTTTATGAATCTAAACAGAAAAAGTATAGGTTTATAGTCGGAAAAATAAGTTACAAGTCGTTTTTGTAAAGGTAGTCATTTCAGTCGAAAGAACGACGTCTAGATGACCATTTTAGAAAACATACTTCCACTTTGAGTTTAACCATAATTTTTGGATATAGTTTCATGTTCATAATAAAAATCATTTTCTCAGAATAACAACTTTTAAATCAAAGTTTATCATAGTTTTTAATTAACTAACCCAAAACAGCCCGCGGTGTTACTACGACGGCGTAAATCCGGTTTTACGGTATTTTTCGTGTTTCCAGGTTTTAAATCATTAAGTTAGCATATCATATAGATATAGAACATGTGTTTAGTTAATTTTAAAAGTCAAGTTAGAAGGATTAACTTTTGTTTGCGAACAAGTTTAGAATTAACTAAACTATGTTCTAGTGATTACGAGTTTAAACCTTCGAATAAGATAGTTTTATATATATGAATCGAATGATGTTATGAACATCATTACTACCTCAAGTTTAGTAGGTAAACCTACTGGAAGTGACAAGAAATGATCTAGCTTCAAAGGATCTTGGATGGCTTGAAAGTTCTTGAAGTAGGATCATGACACAAAAACAAGTTCAAGTAAGATTTTTGCTCGAATTAAGATAGTTTATAGTTATAGAAATTGAATCAAAGTTTGAATATGAATATTACCTTGAATAAGAAAGATAACCTACTGTATATAACAAAGGTTTCTTGATCTTAGATGATTACTTGGAATGGATTAGAAAGCTTGGAAGTAAATTAGTAAACTTGAAGGGATTTTTGAAGTATTCTTGAAGTGTTCTTCTTATGATGATTATAGCTTGATTCTTGAAGTGATTTTTGATGAAGATGATGACTAACTACTGGAAAAATACGTTCATAATAGTGTGGGTGTGTTGAGAGAGAATTAGAAAGAGATTTGGAAGTGAAATGGAGTGAATGATGAGTGTTAATTGGTGAGTGGTGAGTGGGGTTAAAAGGAGTTCTAGTTAGTTGACTAGCTCATGGTAGAAGTTAAAATTGATTAGTCATACATGACATAATCAAGAGTGGAATCCCATGCTAGTTCCTATTGGTATATACCCATAGTAAGTACGTTTTGAAGCTGTGTATAATACGGGTAAGAATACGACTAGAATTCTTGATGAAAGAAAAGAATGGGAAAGTAACTGTAACCATTTTCGTTAAGTATGAGTGTTTTGATATATGTCTTGAAGTCTTCCAAAAGTATTTTAATACATCTAAATACACTACATGTATATACATTTTAACGGAGTCGTTAAGTCATCGTTAGTCGTTACATGTAAGTGTTGTTTTGAAACCTTTAAGTTAACGATCTCAATTAATGTTGTTAACCCATTGTTTATTATATCTAATGAGATGTTAAATTATTATATTATCATGATATTATGATATATTAATATATCTTAATATGATATATATACATTTAAATGTCGTTACAACGATAATCGTTACATATATGTCTCGTTTCGAAATCCTTAAGTTAGTAGTCTTGTTTATATGTATATAACTCATTGTTAATATACTTGTGGAGATACTTACTTATCATAATCTCATGTTAACCATATGTATATCCATATATATATCGTCAAGTCGTTTTTACAAGTTTTAACGTTCGTGAATCGCCGGTCAACTTGGGTGGTCAATTGTCTATATGAAACATATTTCAATTAATCAAGTCTTAACAAGTTTGATTGCTTAACATGTTGGAAACATTTAATCATGTAAATATCAATCTCAATTAATATATATAAACATGGAAAAGTTCGGGTCACTACAGAAAGTGCAGGTCTCCGATTGTTGGAATGAAGTGGGAGATAGACAGATTACGGGTCCGGAGATAATACAAGAAACTACCGAGAAAATCATCCAAATTCAACAAAGATTGAAAACCGCCCAGAGTCGACAAAAGAGCTACGCGGACAGTAAAAGAAAAGATATAGAGTTTGAAATTGGAGAAATGGTCATGCTTAAGGTTTCACCTTGGAAAGGCATTATTCGATTTGGTAAACAGGGGAAACTAAATCCAAGGTACATTGGACCATTCAAGATTATAGATCGTGTTGGACCAGTAGCTTACCAACTGGAGCTACCTCAACAACTCGCGACTGTACATAACACTTTCCACGTCTCAAATTTGAAGAAATGTTTTGCTAAAGAAGATCTCACTATTCCGTTGGACGAAATCCAAATCAATGAAAAACTTCAATTCATTGAAGAACCCGTCGAAATAATGGATCGTGAGGTTAAGAGACTTAAACAAAATAAGATACTGATTGTTAAGGTTCGATGGAATGCTCGTAGAGGACCCGAGTTCACCTGGGAGCGTGAAGATCAGATAAAGAAGAAATACCCGCATCTATTTCTAGAAGATTCGTCAACACTTTAAACAGCTTAAAATTTCGGGACGAAATTTATTTAACGGGTAGGTACTATAGTGACCCAAACTTTTCCATGTTTATATATATTAAATGAAATTGATATTTACATGATTAAGTGTTTCCAACATGTTAAGCAATCAAACTTATTAAGACTTGATTAATTGGAATAGGTTTCATATAGACAAATGACCACCCAAGTTGACCGGTGATTCACGAACGTTAAAACTTGTAAAAACTATACGATGACATATATATGGTTATATATATAGTTAACATGATTTTATTATAAGTATGTATCTCATTAGGTATTTTAACAATGAGTTATATACATAAAAATGAGACTATTAAATTAAGAAACTCGAAAACGATATATATAACGATTATCGTTATAACGTCTTACTAGGTACATATGAATCATATTAAGATATTGATACACTTGGTTAATTATGTTAAATTATAAGTAAATATATCATTAAGTGTATTAACAATGAACTACATATGTAAAAATAAGACTACTAACTTAATGATTTTGAAACGAGACATATATGTAACGATTATCGTTGTAACGACATTTAATGTATATAGATCATATTAAGAGATATTCGTACATCATAATATCATGATAATATAATAATTTAAAATATCAATTGAGATTATAAACATTGGGTTAACAACATTTAACAAGATCGTTACCCTAAAGGTTTCAAAACCACATTTACATGTAACGACTAACGATGACTTAACGACTCAGTTAAAATGTATATACATGTAGTGTTTTAATATGTATTCATACACTTTTGAAAGACTTCAAGACACTTATCAAAATACTTCTACTTAACAAAAATGCTTACAATTACATCCTCGTTCAGTTTCATCAACAAATCTACTCGTATGAACCCGTATTCGTACTCGTACAATACACAGCTTTTAGATGTATGTACTGTTGGTATATACACTCCAATGATCAGCTCTTAGCAGCCCATGTGAGTCAACTAACACATGTGAGAACCATCATTTGGCAACTAGCATGAAATATCTCATAAAATTACAAAAATATGAGTAATCATTCATGACTTATTTACATGAAAACAAAATTACATATCCTTTATATCTAATCCATAAACCAATGACCAAAAACACCTAAAAACACTTTCATTCTTCAATTTTCTTCATCTAATTGATCTCTCTCAAGTTCTATCTTCAAGTTCTAAGTGTTCTTTATAAATTCCAAAAGTTCTAGTTTCATAAAATCAAGAATACTTCCAAGATTGCAAGTTTACTTCCAAGTTTTCTAAATCCATTCCAAGTAATCATCCAAGATCAAGAAACCTTTGTTACTTACAGTAGGTTATCTTTCTAATACAAGGTAATAATCATATTCAAACTTTAATTCAATTTCTATAACTATAACAATCTTATTTCGAGTGGAAATCTTACTTGAAATTGTTTTCGTGTCATGATTCTGCTTCAAGAACTTTCAAGCCATCCAAGGATCCTTTGAAGCTAGATCCATTTTTCTCATTTCCAGTAGGTTTATCCAAGGAACTTGAGGTAGTAATGATGTTCATAACATCATTCGATTCATACATAAAAAGCTGTCTTATTCAACGTTATAAACTTGTAATCACTAGAACATAGTTTAGTTAATTATAAACTTGTTCGCAAATAAAGTTAAGCCTTCTAACTAGACTATTAAAATCAACTAAACACATGTTCTATATCTATATGATATGCTAACTTAATGATTTAACACCCGGAAACACGATAAACACCATAAAACTGGATATACGCCGTCGTAGTAAAACCGGGGGCTGTTTTGGTTGGGATAATTAGAAGTTAAGAAGAACTTTGATTTAAAAGCTATACTTTTGGAAAAATTATTTTTCTTATGAACATGAAACTATATCCAAAAATCATGGTTAAACTCAAAGTGAAAGTATGTTTTTCAAAATGGTCATCAAGATGTCGTTCTTTCGACGGAAATGACTACCTCTTTCAAAAACGACTTGTAACTTGTATTTCTGACTATAAACTTATACTTTTTCTATTTAGATTCATAAAGTTAAGTTCAATACAAAACCATGGCCACTGGAATCACTCAAAACGGATTAGAAACGAAGAAATGACGAGTAAAACAAGATTGATAAAAACTACTCATTTTACCTACGTGAAAGTTAGTAATAAATCTATTCCAACCATAACCTAATCAACTTATATTTTATATTATGTAATCTTGAGATACCATATACACGTATACAATGTTTCGACCTATCATGTCGACCCATATATATATATATATATATATATATATATATATATATATATATATATATATATATATATATATATATATATATATATATATATATATATATAATAGACACTCTATATGTGAATGTTGGAGTTAGCTATACAAGGTTGAGGTTGATTCCAAAATATATACATAGTTTGAGTTGTGATCAATACTGAGATACATATACACTGGGTCGTGGATTGATTCAAGATAATATTTATCGATTTATTTCTGTACATCTAACTGTGGACAACTAGTTGTAGGTTACTAACGAGGACAGCTGACTTAATAAACTTAAAACATCAAAATGTATTAAAAGTATTGTAAATATATTTTGAACATACTTTGATATATATATGTATATATTGTTATAGGTTCGTGAATCAACCAGTGGCCAAGTCTTACTTCCCGACGAAGTAAAAATATGTGAAAGTGAGTTATAGTCCCACTTTTAAAATCTAATATTTTTGGGATGAGAATACATGCAGGTTTTATAAATGATTTACAAAATAGACACAAGTACGTGAAACTACATTCTATGGTTGAATTATCGAAATCGAATATGCCCCTTTTTATTAAGTCTGGTAATCTAAGAATTAGGGAACAGACACCCTAATTGACGCGAATCCTAAAGATAGATCTATTGGGCCTAACAAACCCCATCCAAAGTACCGGATGCTTTAGTACTTCAAAATTTATATCATATCCGAAGGGTGTCCCGGAATGATGGAGATATTCTTATATATGCATCTTGTTAATGTCGGTTACCAGGTGTTCACCATATGAATGATTTTTATCTCTATGTATGGGATGTGTATTGAAATATTAAATCTTGTGGTCTATTGTTACGATTTGATATATATAGGTTAAACCTATAACTCACCAACATTTTTGTTGACGTTTAAAGCATGTTTATTCTCAGGTGAATACTAAGAGCTTCCGCTGTTGCATACTAAAATAAGGACAAGATTTGGAGTCCATGTTTATATGATATTGTGTAAAAACTGCATTCAAGAAACTGATTTCGATGTAACATATTTGTATTGTAAACCATTATGTAATGGTCGTGTGTAAACAGGATATTTTAGATTATCATTATTTGATAATCTACGTAAAGCTTTTTAAACCTTTATTTATGAAATAAAGGTTATGGTTTGTTTTAAAAATGAATGCAGTCTTTGAAAAAACGTCTCATATAGAGGTCAAAACCTCGCAACGAAATCAATTAATATGGAACGTTTTTAATCAATAAGAACGGGACATTTCATAGATTAGTACCCTGCAATACATAATTTACATATGCATATATAATACTAAAATCCCATAAGTTACGAAGGAATCTACGGAAGCTATCAGGCAAAGGTAACAATAACAGATACGCTACGATATGAATTTATCCATAAACTGTCTATGCAATAGGGGTAGTAAGACGTGTCTAGACTAAGAGTGATAAGCAAGTGATTCCCTAAGAATGATAAGCAGGAAATTTTCGACACGAAATGATTTTCGGATCTTGGATGATATTCTAATTACATAGAATATCTACATTTAGTATAGAAGATCCCGTAGATTACGGAGGGAATTTTGGAAACGTGTCAGACAAGACTTAATGTGAAGGGATGTGAATTTGTCTGTACACCGTCTATGCAATAATTGCAATAAGACGCGTCGAGACTGAAAATGACAAGTAGGTATTTTTTGACAAATGGTGGTAAGCAAACACTTTTAACATGCAGACCAGGTTCAAGTCTAGACTCATTAACATAATCTAACAACTACTAGGTCGAAGTCCAGACTCATTAATGCATCCTAACAACTACCTGTTAAACACACTAATGCAAGACCTGGTTCGCTACGACCACCGCTCTGATGTAGTGACCCGAACTTTTCCATGTTTATATATATTAATTGAGATTGATATTTACATGATTAAATGTTTCCAACATGTTAAGCAATCAAACTTGTTAAGACTTGATTAATTGAAATATGTTTCATATAGACAATTGACCACCCAAGTTGGCCGGTGATTCACGAACGTTAAAACTTGTAAAAACTATACGATGACATATATATGGTTATATATATAGTTAACATGTTTTTATTATAAGTATGTATCTCATTAGGTATTTTAACAATGAGTTATATACATAAAAATGAGACTATTAATTTAAGAAACTCGAAAACGATATATATAACGATTATCGTTATAACAACGTCTTACTAGGTACATATGAATCATATTAAGATATTGATACACTTGGTTAATTATGTTAAATGATAAGTAAATATATTATTAAGTGTATTAACAATGAAATACATATGTAAAAATAAGACTACTAACTTAATGATTTCGAAACGAGACATATTTGTAACGATTATCGTTGTAACGACATTTAACTGTATATACATCATACTAAGATATATTATATTTCATAATATCATGATAATATAATAATTTAACATCTCATTTGTTATAATAAACAATGGGTTAACAATATTCAACAAGATCGTTAACCTAAAGGTTTCAAAACAACATTTACATGTAACGACTAACGATGACTTAACGACTCAGTTAAAATGTATATACATGTAGTGTTTTAATATGTATTCATACACTTTTGAAAGACTTCAAGACACTTATCAAAATACTTCTACTTAACAAAAATGCTTACAATTACATCCTCGTTCAGTTTCATCAACAATTCTACTCGTATGCACCCGTATTCGTACTCGTACAATACACAGCTTTTAGATGTATGTACTATTGGTATATACACTCCAATGATCAGCTCTTAGCAGCCCATGTGAGTCACCTAACACATGTGGGAACCATCATTTGGCAACTAGCATGAAATATCTCATAAAATTACAAAAATATGAGTAATCATTCATGACTTATTTACATGAAAACAAAATAACATATCCTTTATATCTAATCCATACACCAACGACCAAAAACACCTACAAACACTTTCATTCTTCAATTTTCTTCATCTAATTGATCTCTCTCAAGTTCTATCTTCAAGTTCTAAGTGTTCTTCATAAATTCCAAAAGTTCTAGTTTCATAAAATCAAGAATACTTTCAAGTTTGCTAGCTCACTTCCAATCTTGTAAGGTGATCATCCAACCTCAAGAAATCTTTGTTTCTTACAGTAGGTTATCATTCTAATACAAGGTAATAATCATATTCAAACTTTGGTTCAATTTCTATAACTATAACAATCTTATTTCAAGTGATGATCTTACTTGAACTTGTTTTCGTGTCATGATTCTGCTTCAAGAAATTCGAGCCATCCAAGGATCCATTGAAGCTAGATCCATTTTTCTCTTTTCCAGTAGGTTTATCCAAGGAACTTAAGGTAGTAATGATGTTCATAACATCATTCGATTCATACATATAAAGCTATCTTATTCGAAGGTTTAAACTTGTAATCACTAGAACATAGTTTAGTTAATTCTAAACTTGTTCGCAAACAAAAGTTAATCCTTCTAACTTAACTTTTAAAATAAACTAAACACATGTTCTATATCTATATGATATGCTAACTTAATGATTTAAAACCTGGAAACACGAAAAACACCGTAAAACCGGATTTACGCCGTCGTAGTAACACCGCGGGCTGTTTTGGGTTAGTTAATTAAAAACTATGATAAACTTTGATTTAAAAGTTGTTATTCTGAGAAAATGATTTTTATTATGAACATGAAACTATATCCAAAAATTATGGTTAAACTCAAAGTGGAAGTATGTTTTCTAAAATGGTCATCTAGACGTCGTTCTTTCGACTGAAATGACTACCTTTACAAAAAGGACTTGTAACTTATTTTTCCGACTATAAACCTATACATTTTCTGTTTAGATTCATAAAATAGAGTTCAATATGAAACCATAGCAATTTGATTCACTCAAAACGGATTTAAAATGAAGAAGTTATGGGTAAAACAAGATTGGATAATTTTTCTCATTTTAGCTACGTGAAAATTGGTAACAAATCTTTTCCAACCATAACTTAATCAACTTGTATTGTATATTATGTAATCTTGAGATACCATAGACACGTATACAATGTTTCGACCTATCATGTCGACACATCTATATATATTTCGGAACAACCATAGACACTCTATATGTGAATGTTGGAGTTAGCTATACAGGGTTGAGGTTGATTCCAAAATATATATAGTTTGAGTTGTGATCAATACTGAGATACGTATACACTGGGTCGTGGATTGATTCAAGATAATATTTATCGATTTATTTCTGTACATCTAACTGTGGACAACTAGTTGTAGGTTACTAACGAGGACAACTGACTTAATAAACTTAAAACATCAAAATATATTAAAAGTGTTGTAAATATATTTTGAACATACTTTGATATATATGTATATATTGTTATAGGTTCGTGAATCAACCAGTGGCCAAGTCTTACTTCCCGACGAAGTAAAAATCTGTGAAAGTGAGTTATAGTCCCACTTTTGAAATCTAATATTTTTGGAATGAGAATACATGCAGGTTTTATAAATGATTTACAAAATAGACACAAGTACGTGAAACTACATTCTATGGTTGAATTATCGAAATCGAATATGCCCCTTTTTATTAAGTCTGGTAATCTAAGAATTAGGGAACAGACACCCTAATTGACGCGAATCCTAAAGATAGATCTATCGGGCCCAACAAGCCCCATCCAAAGTACCGGATGCTTTAGTACTTCGAAATTTATATCATATCCGAAGGGTGTCCCGGAATGATGGGGATATTCTTATATATGCATCTTATTAATGTCGGTTACCAGGTGTTCACCATATGAATGATTTTTATATCTATGTATGGGATGTGTATTGAAATATGAAATCTTGTGGTCTATTATTATGATTTGATATATATAGGTTAAACCTATAACTCACCAACATTTTTGTTGACGTTTTAAGCATGTTTATTCTCAGGTGATTATTAAGAGCTTCCGCTATCGCATACTTAAATAAGGACGAGATTTGGAGTCCATGCTTGTATGATATTGTGTAAAAACTGCATTCAAGAAACTTATTTTGTTGTAACATATTTGTATTGTAAACCATTATGTAATGGTCGTGTGTAAAAAGGATATTTTAGATTATCATTATTTGATAATCTACGTAAAGTTTTTTTAAAACCTTTATCTATGAAATAAAGGTTATGGT
Organism: Rutidosis leptorrhynchoides; assembly: GCF_046630445.1. Lineage (NCBI taxonomy): Eukaryota > Viridiplantae > Streptophyta > Magnoliopsida > Asterales > Asteraceae > Rutidosis > Rutidosis leptorrhynchoides. The sequence continues at coordinate 658,600,280 of NC_092334.1, read as the reverse complement.
TTGTTTTAAAAATGAATGCAGTCTTTGAAAAACGTCTCATATAGAGGTCAAAACCTCGCAACGAAATCAATTAATATGGAACGTTTTTAATCAATAAGAACGGGACATTTCAGTTGGTATCAGAGCATTGGTCTTAGAGAACCAGAATTTTGCATTAGTGTGTCTTATCGAGTTTGTTAGGATGCATTAGTGAGTCTGGACTTCGACCGTGTTTACTTGAAAAATGATTGCTTAACAAATTTTGTTGGAAACTATATATTTTTAACATGTGAATATTATGTGATATATTAATCTCTTAACGCGTTTGATATTATGTGATAGATGTCTACCTCTAGAACAAGTCCCATTGACTCACCTAATAATAATGAAGAGTCAAATGTAAATTGGAATGATTCGTGGACTGATTCACAAGTTCCCGAAGAGGAACCGGAAGAAGAGTCAGAACCGGAAGAAGAATCGGAACCGGAAGAAGAATCGGAACCGGATGAAGAAGTAGAACCGGTGGGGGAAATAATAAAACGGTTAAGTAAAAGAAAATCCTCAACCAACCAACCAAGGTTAATTATGGTCAATGGTGTTTCCGCCAAGGAAGCAAAATATTGGGAGGATTACCAATTCTCCGATGAATCGGATTCCGACGAGAATTCCGATGATGTTATAGAAATTACCCCAACTGAATTTAAAAAGGCAAAAGAAAATATTAAGGGAAAGGGCATAAAAATAGAGAAATCTAATTCCAACCCCGATGAACTTTATATGTATCGTCAACCCCCGAAGTCCTTAAGTTGTAACAATGACCCGGGAACCTCTAAACCACCAGGTTTTTCTAAACCGTTGTGGAAAACGACAGTTAGTATTAGGGGAACATCATATATCCCTAGAAACTTGGCAAAACGAACCAAAACTGAAGAAGAAGAAACGAGCGAGTCGGAATAAGATAGTTGTATTCGTGTGGTGTAATATATGTAATATAGTGTGCTTATGCTTTATGATATATGTAAAAATTGCTTGTATTAATAAGTATTTTTTTATGAATCTAACTCTTGTCTATTTTACAGTTTAAAAACACAAAATGGATAGACAACCCAATATTTTAAGAGACCTACCCGGAGACATGATTGATGAAATCTTGTCTAGAGTCGGTCAGAATTCCTCGGCACAACTATTTAAGGCGAGATCAGTTTGTAAGACATTCGAAGAACGTTCCAAGAATGTCTTGGTTTATAAGAGACTTTCGTTTGAAAGATGGGGGATATCACACTGGGAAACCCATAAGTTACGATGTGTTTACTTTGACGCATATATTGCGGGGAACCCAAATGCTATTTTACGCAACGGGTTAAGAAATTATTTTGACTCAATATATCCGAATATTGGACTTCGTGATTTAGAAAAAGCGGCAAACATGCAACATAAAGAAGCATGTTATGCTTACGGATTAGTAATTTTCGCTTCTCACCAAAGTGAGAACAAGAACATCGGGCTACAACTATTAAATAAAACGTTTCCACAAGTGACGGAGTCGGTAATTGGGGTAAGAAATGAGGTTTTTAGATTGTTACGGGACTGTTGGACATTACGTAACCCTCATCCCTTTGATGACGTTACAACACGCTGTCTTATCAACGGCCATAACGGTTATGTTCCACAAGACCAAGGATGGGAAGTAGTCCTAGTAAAACCAGAATGCATGACTTGTTTCTGGACGTATGAATTACGTGTCTTTATTGCCTTTGCTGAACGACTTGTGTACTAGCTAGAATTATCTTCACAACTATCTTGTATCAAAGTTATTGTGTGCTATATTTCATGCTTTATGTAAAATAAGCGGTATTGTAAGTTTGTAAAATATTGTATAAAAGTTTGAACGCGAAATATTATTATAATCAGTTTTTCATATAGAATTGTAGTAGTTGAATTGTATATTAGCTACTAAGTATGAACTTAACGGGTAGGTACTACCCGAATTTAAACTTATAAAACGCTAATATGAAGAAAAAGCTTTTATAAATGAGTTCATATTATGCTACGAAATACTATTAACTACTCTTAATATTCTGTATGATTAACTTGTTCCATTTGACTATTTTGAAGGAAATGGCACCGACTACTCGACACACCGTGAATATGAATGAAGAGGAATTCCGTACTTTTCTAGCTTCAAACATAGCCGCAGTACAGGCTGCGCTACATACCAACAATAACCTTGGATCTAGCAGTACAGGAAATCATGTAGGATGCACCTACAAAGAATTTACTGCCTGCAAACCTTTGGAATTTGATGGAACCGAAGGACCGATCGGATTGAAACGGTGGACCGAGAAGGTCGAATCGGTGTTTGCCATAAGTAAGTGTACTGAAGAGGACAAAGTGAAGTACGCTACGCATACCTTCACAGGTTCTGCGTTAACATGGTGGAATACCTATCTAGAGCAAGTGGGACAAGACGATGCGTACGCACTACCGTGGTCAGCATTCAAGCACTTGATGAACGAGAAGTACCGTCCCAGAACCGAGGTCAACAAGCTCAAGACAGAACTTAGAGGGTTACGAACCCAAGGATTTGGTATTACCACGTACGAAAGACGATTCACAGAATTGTGCCTATTGTGTCCGGGAGCATTCGAAGATGAGGAAGAGAAGATCGACGCGTTTGTGAAAGGATTACCGGAAAGAATCCAAGAAGATATAAGTTCACACGAGCCCGCCTCTATACAACAGGCATGTAGAATGGCTCACAAACTAGTGAACCAGATTGAAGAAAGAATTAAAGAACAGACTACTGAAGAGGCCAATGTGAAGCAAGTCAAAAGAAAGTGGGAGGAAAACGGTGATAAGAATCACCAATACAACAACAACAGCAATTACAACAATAATCGCAACAATTATCCCAACAATCGCAACATCAATCGCAACTACAACAAACGGCCCAACAACAACAACAACAACAACAACAACAACAGCAACTACAACAATCATCCCAACAACAATAATAACCGCAACAACAACAACAATCAAAAGCAGCTATGCCAAAGGTGTGAAAAGTATCACTCGGGGTTCTGCACCAAATTTTGCAACAAGTGTAAAAGAAATGGTCATAGCGCGGTGAAGTGTGAGGTCTACGGACCAGGTGTTAATAGAACAAAAGGAACAAATGGTGTCGGAACGAGTAATGGCGGAGCAAGTAGTGTCGGAGCAAGTTATGCCAATGTAGTTTGTTATAAATGTGGAAAACCGGGCCACATTATTAGAAATTGCCCGAACCAGGAGAACACGAATGGACAAGGCCGCGGAAGAGTTTTCAATATTAATGCGGCAGAGGCACAGGAAGACCCGGAGCTTGTTACGGGTACGTTTCTTATTGACAATAAATCTTCTTACGTTTTATTTGATTCGGGTGCGGATAGAAGCTATATGAGTAGAGATTTTTGTGCTAAATTAAGTTGTCCATTGACGCCTTTGGATAGTAAATTTTTACTCGAATTAGCAAATGGTAAATTAATTTCAGCAGATAATATATGTCGGAATCGAGAAATTAAACTGGTTAGCGAAACATTTAAGATTGATTTGATACCAGTAGAGTTAGGGAGTTTTGATGTGATAATCGGTATGGACTGGTTGAAAGAAGTGAAAGCAGAGATCGTTTGTTACAAAAATGCAATTCGCATTATACGAGAAAAAGGAAAACCCTTAATGGTGTACGGAGAAAAGGGCAACACGAAGCTACATCTTATTAGTAATTTGAAGGCACAAAAACTAATAAGAAAAGGTTGCTATGCTGTTCTAGCACACGTCGAGAAAGTACAAACTGAAGAAAAGAGCATCAATGATGTTCCCATTGCAAAAGAATTTCCCGATGTATTTCCGAAAGAATTACCGGGATTACCCCCACATCGATCCGTTGAATTTCAAATAGATCTTGTACCAGGAGCTGCACCAATAGCTCGTGCTCCTTACAGACTCGCACCCAGCGAGATGAAAGAACTGCAAAGCCAATTACAAGAACTTTTAGAGCATGGTTTCATTCGACCAAGCACATCACCGTGGGGAGCTCCTGTTTTGTTTGTCAAGAAGAAAGATGGTACATTCAGGTTGTGTATCGACTACCGAGAGTTGAACAAACTTACCATCAAGAACCGCTACCCACTACCGAGAATCGACGACTTATTTGATCAACTACAAGGCTCGTCTGTTTATTCAAAGATTGACTTACGTTCCGGGTATCATCAAATGCGGGTGAAAGAAGATGATATTCCAAAGACTGCTTTCAGAACACATTACGGTCATTACGATTTTATGGTCATGCCGTTTGGTTTAACTAATGCACCAGCTGTGTTCATGGACCTTATGAACTGAGTGTGTGGACCATACCTTGACAAGTTTGTCATTGTTTTCATTGATGACATACTTATTTACTCAAAGAATGACCAAGAACACGGTGAACATTTGAGAAAGGTGTTAGAAGTATTGAGGAAGGAAGAATTGTATGCTAAGTTTTCAAAGTGTGCATTTTGGTTGGAAGAAGTTCAATTCCTCGGTCACATAGTGAACAAAGAAGGTATTAAGGTGGATCCGACAAAGATAGAAACTGTTGAAAAGTGGGAAACCCCGAAAACTCCGAAACACATACGCCAGTTTTTAGGACTAGCTGGTTACTACAGAAGGTTCATCCAAGACTTTTCCAGAATAGCAAAACCCTTGACTGCATTAACGCATAAAGGGAAGAAATTTGAATGGAAGGATGAACAAGAGAAAGCGTTTCAGTTATTGAAGAAAAAGCTAACTACGGCACCTATATTGTCATTGCCTGAAGGGAATGATGATTTTGTAATTTATTGTGACGCATCAAAGCAAGGTCTCGGTTGTGTATTAATGCAACGTACAAAGGTGATTGCTTTTGCCTCTAGACAATTGAAGATTCACGAGCAAAATTATACGACGCATGATTTGGAATTAGGCGCGGTTGTTTTTGCATTAAAGACTTGGTGGAACTACTTATATGGGGTCAAAAGTATTATATATACCGACCACAAAAGTCTTCAACACATATTTAATCAGAAACAACTGAATATGAGGCAGCGTAGGTGGATTGAATTGTTGAATGATTACGACTTTGAGATTCGTTACCACCCGGGGAAGGCAAATGTGGTAGCCGATGCCTTGAGCAGGAAGGACAGAGAACCCATTCGAGTAAAATCTATGAATATAATGATTCATAATAACCTTACTACTCAAATAAAGGAGGCGCAACAAGGAGTTTTAAAAGAGGGAAATTTAAAGGATGAAATACCCAAAGGATCGGAGAAGCATCTTAATATTCGGGAAGACGGAACCCGGTATAGGGCTGAAAGGATTTGGGTACCAAAATTTGGAGATATGAGAGAAATGGTACTTAGAGAAGCTCATAAAACCAGATACTCAATACATCCTGGAACGGGGAAGATGTACAAGGATCTCAAGAAACATTTTTGGTGGCCGGGTATGAAAGCCGATGTTGCTAAATACGTAGGAGAATGTTTGACGTGTTCTAAGGTCAAAGCTGAGCATCAGAAACCATCAGGTCTACTTCAACAACCCGAAATCCCAGAATGGAAATGGGAAAACATTACCATGGATTTCATCACTAAATTGCAAAGGACTGCAAGTGGTTTTGATACTATTTGGGTAATAGTTGATCGTCTCACCAAATCAGCACACTTCCTGCCAATAAGAGAAGATGACAAGATGGAGAAGTTAGCACGACTGTATTTGAAGGAAGTCGTCTCCAGACATGGAATACCAATCTCTATTATCTCTGATAGGGATGGCAGATTTATTTCAAGATTCTGGCAGACATTACAGCAAGCATTAGGAACTCGTCTAGACATGAGTACTGTCTATCATCCACAAACTGATGGGCAGAGCGAAAGGATGATACAAACGCTTGAAGACATGCTACGAGCATGTGTTATTGATTTCGGAAACAGTTGGGATCGACATCTACCGTTAGCAGAATTTTCTTACAACAACAGCTACCATTCAAGCATTGAGATGGCGCCGTTTGAAGCACTTTATGGTAGAAAGTGCAGGTCTCCGATTTGTTGGAGTGAAGTGGGGGATAGACAGATTACGGGTCCGGAGATTATACAAGAAACTACCTAGAAGATCATCCAAATTCAACAACGATTGAAAACCGCCCAAAGTCGACAAAAGAGCTACGCTGACATTAAAAGAAAAGATATAGAATTTGAAATTGGAGAGATGGTCATGCTTAAAGTTGCACCTTGGAAAGGCGTTGTTCGATTTGGTAAACGAGGGAAATTAAATCCAAGGTATATTGGACCATTCAAGATTATTGATCGTGTCGGAGCAGTAGCTTACCGACTTGAGTTACCTCAACAACTCGCAGCTGTACATAACACTTTGCACGTCTCGAATTTGAAGAAATGTTTTGCTAAAGAAGATCTCACTATTCCGTTAGATGAAATCCAAATCAATGAAAAACTTCAATTCATCGAAGAACCCGTCGAAATAATGGATCGTGAGGTTAAAAGACTTAAGCAAAACAAGATACCAATTATTAAGGTTCGATGGAATGCTCGTAGAGGACCCGAGTTCACCTGGGAGCGTGAAGATCAGATGAAGAAGAAATACCCGCATCTATTTCTAGAAGATTCGTCAACACCTTCAACAGCTTAAAATTTCGGGACGAAATTTATTTAACGGGTAGGTACTGTAGTGACCCGAACTTTTCCATGTTTATATATATTAATTGAGATTGATATTTACATGATTAAATGTTTCCAACATGTTAAGCAATCAAACTTGTTAAGACTTGATTAATTGAAATATGTTTCATATAGACAATTGACCACCCAAGTTGGCCGGTGATTCACGAACGTTAAAACTTGTAAAAACTATACGATGACATATATATGGTTATATATATAGTTAACATGTTTTTATTATAAGTATGTATCTCATTAGGTATTTTAACAATGAGTTATATACATAAAAATGAGACTATTAATTTAAGAAACTCGAAAACGATATATATAACGATTATCGTTATAACAACGTCTTACTAGGTACATATGAATCATATTAAGATATTGATACACTTGGTTAATTATGTTAAATGATAAGTAAATATATTATTAAGTGTATTAACAATGAAATACATATGTAAAAATAAGACTACTAACTTAATGATTTCGAAACGAGACATATTTGTAACGATTATCGTTGTAACGACATTTAACTGTATATACATCATACTAAGATATATTATATTTCATAATATCATGATAATATAATAATTTAACATCTCATTTGTTATAATAAACAATGGGTTAACAATATTCAACAAGATCGTTAACCTAAAGGTTTCAAAACAACATTTACATGTAACGACTAACGATGACTTAACGACTCAGTTAAAATGTATATACATGTAGTGTTTTAATATGTATTCATACACTTTTGAAAGACTTCAAGACACTTATCAAAATACTTCTACTTAACAAAAATGCTTAAAATTACATCCTCGTTCAGTTTCATCAACAATTCTACTCGTATGCACCCGTATTCGTACTCGTACAATACACAGCTTTTAGATGTATGTACTATTGGTATATACACTCCAATGATCAGCTCTTAGCAGCCCATGTGAGTCACCTAACACATGTGGGAACCATCATTTGGCAACTAGCATGAAATATCTCATAAAATTACAAAAATATGAGTAATCATTCATGACTTATTTACATGAAAACAAAATAACATATCCTTTATATCTAATCCATACACCAACGACCAAAAACACCTACAAACACTTTCATTCTTCAATTTTCTTCATCTAATTGATCTCTCTCAAGTTCTATCTTCAAGTTCTAAGTGTTCTTCATAAATTCCAAAAGTTCTAGTTTCATAAAATCAAGAATACTTTCAAGTTTGCTAGCTCACTTCCAATCTTGTAAGGTGATCATCCAACCTCAAGAAATCTTTGTTTCTTACAGTAGGTTATCATTCTAATACAAGGTAATAATCATATTCAAACGTTGGTTCAATTTCTATAACTATAACAATCTTATTTCAAGTGATGATCTTACTTGAACTTGTTTTCGTGTCATGATTCTGCTTCAAGAACTTCGAGCCATCCAAGGATCCATTGAAGCTAGATCCATTTTTCTCTTTTCCAGTAGGTTTATCCAAGGAACTTAAGGTAGTAATGATGTTCGTAACATCATTCGATTCATACATATAAAGCTATCTTATTCGAAGGTTTAAACTTGTAATCACTAGAACATAGTTTAGTTAATTCTAAACTTGTTCGCAAACAAAAGTTAATTCTTCTAACTTGACTTTTAAAATAAACTAAACACATGTTCTATATCTATATGATATGCTAACTTAATGATTTAAAACCTGGAAACACGAAAAACACCGTAAAACCGGATTTACGCCGTCGTAGTAACACCGCGGGCTGTTTTGGGTTAGTTAATTAAAAACTATGATAAACTTTGATTTAAAAGTTGTTATTCTGAGAAAATGATTTTTATTATGAACATGAAACTATATCCAAAAATTATGGTTAAACTCAAAGTGGAAGTATGTTTTCTAAAATGGTCATCTAGACGTCGTTCTTTCGACTGAAATGACTACCTTTACAAAAAGGACTTGTAACTTATTTTTCCGACTATAAACCTATACATTTTCTGTTTAGATTCATAAAATAGAGTTCAATATGAAACCATAGCAATTTGATTCACTCAAAACGGATTTAAAATGAAGAAGTTATGGGTAAAACAAGATTGGATAATTTTTCTCATTTTAGCTACGTGAAAATTGGTAACAAATCTTTTCCAACCATAACTTAATCAACTTGTATTGTATATTATGTAATCTTGAGATACCATAGACACGTATACAATGTTTCGACCTATCATGTCGACACATCTATATATATTTCGGAACAACCATAGACACTCTATATGTGAATGTTGGAGTTAGCTATACAGGGTTGAGGTTGATTCCAAAATATATATAGTTTGAGTTGTGATCAATACTGAGATACATATACACTGGGTCGTGGATTGATTCAAGATAATATTTATCGATTTATTTCTGTACATCTAACTGTGGACAACTAGTTGTAGGTTACTAACGAGGACAGCTGACTTAATAAACTTAAAACATCAAAATATATTAAAAGTGTTGTAAATATATTTTGACAATACTTTGATATATATGTATATATTGTTATAGGTTCGTAAATCAACCAGTGGCCAAGTCTTACTTCCCGACGAAGTAAAAATCTGTGAAAGTGAGTTATAGTCCCACTTTTAAAATCTAATATTTTTGGGATGAGAATACATGCAGGTTTTATAAATGATTTACAAAATAGACACAAGTACGTGAAACTACATTCTATGGTTGAATTATCGAAATCGAATATGCCCCTTTTTATTAAGTCTGGTAATCTAAGAATTAGGGAACAGACACCCTAATTGACGCGAATCCTAAAGATAGATCTATCGGGCCCAACAAGCCCCATCCAAAGTACCGGATGCTTTAGTACTTCAAAATTTATATCATATCCGAAGGGTGTCCTGGAATAATGGGGATATTCTTATATATGCATCTTGTTAATGTCGGTTACCAGGTGTTCACCATATGAATGATTTTTATCTCTATGTATGGGATGTGTATTGAAATATGAAATCTTGTGGTCTATTATTATGATTTGATATATATAGGTTAAACCAATAACTCACCAACATTTTTGTTGACGTTTTAAGCATGTTTATTCTCAGGTGATTATTAAGAGCTTCCGCTGTCGCATACTTAAATAAGGACGAGATTTGGAGTCCATGCTTGTATGATATTGTGTAAAAACTGCATTCAAGAAACTTATTTTGTTGTAACATATTTGTATTGTAAACCATTATGTAATGGTCGTGTGTAAACAGGATATTTTAGATTATCATTATTTGATAATCTACGTAAAGTTTTTTTAAAACCTTTATCTATGAAATAAAGGTTATGGTTTGTTTTAAAAATGAATGCAGTCTTTGAAAAACGTCTCATATAGAGGTCAAAACCTCGCAACGAAATCAATTAATATGGAACGTTTTTAATCAATAAGAACGGGACATTTCATCTGATACCACCTGTAAAGACCCGTCCTTATCCCCCTGGACGAAGTCATCAACATCTGGTCCCATTGCGAGGTACTGACCTAAATATGCCATGAATGACTCCAAATAATATCTTTCAATTGAGCAAATGCACAGCGGAAGACTTAATTCGTACCTGAGAATAAACATGCTTAAAAGTGTCAATCAAAAGGTTGGTGAATTCATAGGCTTATCATAACAATCATTTCAATATGTTAATAGACCACAAGATTTCATATACACAAACATTTTAATAAAAATATTCTAAGTGGTTGAGCACTTGGTAACCATACTTAATATTTAATCAAAGTCGCATATTCCCTTTATTATGAAATCTCACTACACCGTACCAAATGTAGTCATGAAACGAAGTACTGTACAACCATTGAATACTGGTCGTCCAGTCCGGTTGGGGTTGTCAGGCCCGATAGATCTATCAACAGGATTCGCGTTTATAATACCCATGTAAATAAGAGTTACCAAGCTACAGGGAAATATGCCAGTGGTACAACTCAACGTAGAATATATTTTTAAGTACTTGTGTCTATTTCATAAATATTTATAAAAGCAGCGCATGTATTCTCAGCCCAAAAATCTATATTGCAAAAGCAATTAAAAAGGGAGCAAATGAAACTCACCTAATGTATTTTGTAGTAAAAATACATATGACGGCATTGAAAAAGTGTAGGGTTGGTCTCGGATTCACGAACCTATATCAAGTATATATATTAAAACACTTAATCATAATCAAACAAGTTTATATATTAATACTTTAATAATCTATGTCAGGTTAATAAATAGATTAGTCGTAACTATTTTATATATATTATATATTAAATTCTTATTAAAGTATCTTAAAATAATATTATTTATTACAAATATTATATAATGTTTTAAAATTAATATTTACCTATATGATTATATATATACCCAAAAATATATTTATATATGCTATGTAAATTAATTAATGTTAGATAATTATAGATAATAAAACCTTAAGGAAAATATCATGTAATATTAATATAGCCATGATATATGTAGTAAACTATATTTTTATAAAAGTATCTTTTGTTTGTTAACATAATAAATATAATAATACTAAGTTAATGATAATACTAATACTAAAATGTTGTATGTTAATACCTATAATAATAATAATAATAATAATAATAATAATAATAATAATAATAATAATAATAATAATAATAATAATAATAATAATAATAATAATAATAATAATAATAATAATAATAATAATAATAATAATAATGTGACACCGCTATTTTTTTTTTATAATAAATACGTGGCGGAAGCATAATATTAATTAAATACGATATCGACATTTGTACAAACCGATGTCACGTGTCATTAAAACAATTTACATATTAACAGGAAGAGACGTAAATACATTCTGTTTTCAAAAGTTCACGGTTCATATTCTAAAAGACCACATCAGAGTTAACCATGTCAAACATAACATCATCATGCCCGTCTTCTCCCAAAAGCACTATCTACAAAAGCTAACAACCTGCAGGGAGGAGATGGAGGGGAATTAGCACGAAGCTAAGTGAGTACGACTAACTACAGGCCATAGCATACACAAGTGTTATACTAATCATGTCACATAGTCTAACACACAAACATCACCCAAGTGCCGTCTACAGAGACTCTGGCGGCTCGGCCAAACCATTAACCACCAGCTGATCGGACTGGGGCTTACCAGAAGTTCCTTCACCACCGTATGTATATACATAATCCACACGTGACGGACGCGTCATTCATATATATATACACCTCGACTGTCTAGGCTACCACAGAGGAACCCAACCCGCAGGTTGATCTCTCCTACCGAGGCTACCACATAATAGGGACGCACTGGGCTCCAGCAGACAAGCATCAACTAACTTGCAGTCATCACAAGAACTAACTAACTACAACAATAAGTATATCTAACAAGCATGGCAATCATAATATAACATGCTTCTATATACTATATTCTTCAGTTAGTCCCACTCACCAAATACCAGCAAACGAGAAGGTATTCAGCTATCTAATCACTGAACCTTCTCTTTCTTCTTTTCTCCTGAGAAAAACATATACACAAGTTAGTTTCTATCTGATAGCACAAAACAGCACAATACTGAAATTTTTGTCAGAAAAAGTATCCGCTAAATTTTTTTGCTTAACACTTAAATTTACATCAAAATCATCAAAATAAAAACGGGCAGCATAACGGCTAAAAATCAACACTTAGTAAAAATTTCTACTGCATAGACCATCGGTCGATCGTCAGAGACCATCGGTCGATCGTCACTACACCATCGGCCGATCGACCACACTATCGGTCGATCGTTAAAATTACAATCGTTGGTCGAAGGACTTCCACCATCGGTCGATCGTCTAGTCCATCGACCGATCGTCACACACCATCGGTCGAGGGTCAGAGACCATCGGCCGAGGGTAGTTCATCTGCAGCAGCAGCTGCCAAAGTGACGGGTTTCTCACCAAACTCACCAATTCTCGACCTAGAGCTCGTTTTTAACCTTAAAACTTGCCAAATCAAGTACACTGATCATTTAGAAACATAAACCCACAAGGTTTTGACACTAACAACACTAAATCAACCCATTTTGACCCAATTTACACTTTTATGAAAAACTAACACAAAAACTCCATTTTCTCAAAGATTAATTCACGAAATGATACAAACCTTACCTTAAAAGAATCAGTGAATCACAAGGAACACAATAATATAAACGATTTGAGCTCTAAAGCAAGAATTAAGGATTAGGGTTTGTTAGTAGGTGAAAGGGAAGGTACGGGAGTGTTTTGGGAAGGGTCTGGAAAATGCAAGAAGGGGATAGACATCAGTCTATTATTTGGGATTAAATCCCATACTGTGTAACACACGGGTATTTATCAGTATCTGATATCTTTCGTACATCATTTGGCAACCCAAACGAAGTCCAAATTAAATAAACAAACATGTTCTGTGACCCTTGTCACAAACTGGTCCTAATCACATTATTATTTAATAGTAAATATTAAATAAAAATAAAAGCATATAATAACGCAATATAAACTTAAGGGCAATCTAGTAATCTTACATCTAGGCCCGATTGAGGATGTTACAAATAATAATAAGGTGATAATATTAATAATGAATAGATAAATAACTACCTCAAATGAGTAATCCTAAAAAAATGCCCAAGTCCGGGTTTGAACCCGTGAAGTCCCGCTAACCCGATAACATCCTTAACCATAATCATCCTTCTACCCGAATCCTAAATATCATCATTTTCTAACTATCAATCAATCTTAATCGTCATGAACATAAACGTGATCATCATCATTATGTCATTATTGTTATAATCACAGTATGGTTATTTAACACAATCACTCCTATATTATCTTCAAATATAACGAGCATCATCACCATTTTTCCTTATACTCCCTTCGTATAAAAAAATATATTTTGCTGCAAAACATATAGTGATGATCTTATCCCAATCTTCATCGGCTCAAATAAAACGAATCATAGGCCCAAGTTATACCAAGTTCACGGCCCATTTTCTTTTTAAATAAAAAAAACGCAGGTTCTAATCGTCCCCAATTGTATTACATGGTATTTGAAGAATTTGAACTATATGGGTCCTAAACATGGGTCTTCATCACGCCATCATTCACCCATTATATTATCATTATTATCTATCATTTATGTACCTCACCATACCAACAACTTTAATTATTTATGGCCTAAATTCAAAACAGAATTCCAGCTGGTATTCCCGTAAATGATTGGTTTCTTTTATCTTTTTTTTATACAAGTGGATACCTTCCCTTAATTGTCGATCACACGGAGAACATAGCAGCAAACAGTAATCGTTGCTTTCCTTGACAGAAACAGGTACATCAGGTGTGTTTTGGGTTGTCGATGAGCAGAAACAGGGGAGAGAGAGAGAGAGAGAGTAAGAAAGAGAGAGGTGACTATGGTGGTTGTGGGTATGTGATGATCGAGCAATAATACAACCGCTAGCAGCAGCAGTCGCTAGTAACAAGGAAAAGAAATGAGAGATAGAGAGAGGAAGTGGTGGTGATTTGTTTGGATGGTTAACCGAATGGAACATGGCATCAATAGTGGTTTGTGTTTGTAACAGGGTTCAAGTAAAACGGTATTTGGGTTTGCTCATTGTTGAAGTGTTGGGTGATTTTCGTATAATAGACATTAAGAGGTGTTTGGGTTCGATGTGGTTAAGCCGTGGTGTCAAGTGACCGGTTGATGGGTGGTTCATGGAGGTGTGAGCCGTAGGTGATTGATAGGGTGAGGGTGGTGGAGTTGAACCATAGGTGGTGAGTGACAGTTGTAGTTAAACAGAAAAAGATAGATGGGTGTTCGGTGGTGGTGGCTAGAGGTGGGCGAGTGTGGTTTGATGAAGAAACCGAAGCCTTGCAGTAACCATACCCCAAATTGCAACTTGTTTCCTTGTTTGGTGTTCATGTGTTTACATGTCCTTGTTTGGTGTTCGTGTCAGAAATATTAAATCGTATCAAGAGTTTGGTTTAAAATTAGTCGAAATTTTCTGGGTCGTGACAATATATCACCTTGAATTCTTTCAAGAAACAATGGTGATTCTTTTTCAACCTTAAGAGGTGATGGTCTTATTATCAATTTTCCAAGTGAGCATGATGTACATGGGATAAGTGCATCATGAGGGATCTTTTGATCCATCAATGGATGTCCATGTGTATTTTGAATTATTCTTTTCATCATTGTTGATCCTGGGTGGCCTAATCTTTCATGCCACAGATTGATCATTACAGGATCACATGCCTTTTCATTAACTACCATGTGTGCTTCTGGTACATTTATATATGTATAATGTAAACCAGAACTAAGTCTTGGTAGTTTTTCAATCACATGCTTCTTGACAGTGATACTTAAGTATATATCATTTTCTGTAGTCACTGACTGATAATCATATCCATTTTAGTATATGTCAGAGAAGCTTAACAAATTTCTCTTTGACATGGGAGAAAATAAGGCATTTTTTATCAGAAAATTTGTACCATTTGGTAACATGAATTTTGTCTTTCCCATTCCTTTTATTAAATCCGCAGGACCTTATATAGTATGTACCGTTCCTTCTGTTGCCTTAAAATCAGTGAAATATTTTTTAGATTTGAGTATAGTGTGTGTGGTACCACTGTCTGCAATGCAAAGATCCCCCCCATTTGACTGATTTTGCACTCCAGTAGTGTACATCATGAACTTCAAAATATGAGAAACAAGTAATGAGTACATAATTCATCAATATATTACATTCAAAATATGTTATAAACGAAAGTACATAATAAGGAAACATATAGTAAATTAAATATGGTATAGATCGTAAATCTACATCCATTTATTTGATATGGACATATAATAGAAAATTTATTCATTAAAGTAGTCACTTGTTGGCTCAGTGATTTTTATATCAAGGTCATCGACAAGGTTTGCCTCTTTTCCTTTTCCCTTTAGGGATTCTTGATATTGATTAACAGAATATTGATTTGTTCGACAATTCTTAGACCAGTGTCCAATTTTACCACATCGATAACAAGAATCTTCAATATTCTTTGAA
This sequence comes from Rutidosis leptorrhynchoides, assembly GCF_046630445.1. NCBI lineage: Eukaryota > Viridiplantae > Streptophyta > Magnoliopsida > Asterales > Asteraceae > Rutidosis > Rutidosis leptorrhynchoides. The sequence goes on along the minus strand of NC_092334.1, from coordinate 658,584,499 downwards.
GAGCTTTCTTCAACATTATGATTTGTGGGATTGTATGGTAGTTGAGATTTATAATTTTGTGAATTATTATTTCTTTGTCCACGACCACAACCACCGTAACCATTACGACCACGACCACCACCACGACCATTACCATAAGGATGATTTCGAACATAGTTATAATTTTTATTATTGTTATGGTAATTTCCATGATGATGGTTTTGGCCAATATGACCACGACCTAGCCCACGTTCTCGTCCGGGTGCATTTTTTTATTATTATTATTATTGTTAATAGCATTAGCTTCAGGGAATGCTATCGCACCCGTAGGACGAGATTCTTGATTCTTCATCAGTAATTCTTTATTTACTTCTGCAACTAAGAGATAAGTTTGAAGTTTGGAAAAAGTTTTGTAATTCTGCAATCTTAAATTTTCTTGTATAGTAATGTTTGCAGAATGCATTGTGGAGAAAGTTTTCTCCATCATATCAGTATCACTTATTTCTTGACCACCGAATTGAAGCTTTGAACGGATTTTGAACATGATCGAGCTGTATTCACTTACCTTTTTGAAGTCTTGGAACCTTAGATTTCTCCATTCTTCCCTTGCAGCTGGGAGTAATATTTCCTTTTGATTATCGAATCTACTCTTGATACTTTCCCATAAAACATGTGGATCTTTGATAGTGAGATACATATGTTTTAAGGTGATATCAATATGTTTGCGAATAAAAGCAATTGATTTTAATTTATCTTGATCAGAACAAGTATTGTTTTCTTTTAAAGTTTCTAGAATACCCAATGATCCAAGATTTATTTCTACATCCATAACCCATGATAAGTTTGACATTTTCTATTTTCAGAAAGATGAACAACATAAATTATAATCATAATCAATTTCTAACAACATGAAATTAGAATCATTTTAAATTCATAAGTAGCAAACAACAGAATAATGGTATGATTACAAATAATAAAATCACAAGGGCAGGATAGAATATAGGTTCAATCGGTGGTATATTAGTAACAATGATGATAGTTAATATGACCAATACAATAGGAAAAATCATCCTTGTGTGAATCATCTTTACAAAAACTTTTTGAGAGTGGTAATCTGAGAAAATGAAGATTGATTTGTGAAAATGTGAAAACGGAGATGTTTATTTTATATTTGAAAAATATGTTCGTTGTAACGTCGTCAGTTGACGTTAACAACCGTTATGTATATATGACAGTTGTGACGTCGTTAGTTGACGTTAACGAATGTTATGTACTCATTATATTGATAATCATTTTAATAAAAGAATTTTATTAGTATAAATATGATTACTATAAAATACATTTAGTATAAATATGTTTAGTATAAATATGAAGATTAAGAGAATAAACATATTATGCATAAATAATAAATTTAAGAATAAACATTAGTATGCATGAAATAAATAATGATTAATTGCATAAATAATCATAAATGTTAGATAACATAAATATAAATGTTAGTGAAGTTAATAAGAGTTAGATTACAGAAATATAATTCAGGTGGTGTAACCGACCATATATAACATAAATATAAATGTTAATGAAGTTAATAAAAGTTAGATTACATAAATATAATTTAGGCGGTATAACCGACCATATATAACATAAATATAAATGTTAATGAAGTTAATAAAAGTTAGATTATATAAATATAATTTAGGTGGTATAACGTACCATATATAACTTAAATAACATAAATATAAATGTTAGTTATGATGATAATAATATTTATCTTACTAATAAATAATAGAAGATATCGTTAAAGAATTTTTTTTATTATTACCTTGATTATATAGAGCACTTCGTGCTGATAACGTGTTATAATTCAGTAGGCTTATAACTACCTTTAGTGGTTTGGTTCGTGTTATAGTTCAGTAGGCTTATAACTACCTTTAGTGGTTTGTTCTTGACTATAGGCTACTTAAAATAAGAGAGAGTAAAAGAATGATAATATATGAAATATATTCTATGTGTGCATCCTATGCAAATCACATCCTTTGGTATTTATAATACAATAATTTACTGTGCAGTTAGGTAGAATAATAATATCCGTGAACTAACTTTGATCCACAAAATTCACTTTATGAAAAAGTGTCGGCCATACATATAACACATATATAATTTTTTATAATTATTTATAAAATGGAGTTCTTATAAGCGTAATGGTTGTCCGTATCTTTTTTGATGTAGAGCATCGGTGTTCTTAAATGCATCCGGTAAAGAACTAATATTTTTATACATATTTTCATACATATGCATTCTAGAAATGCACATATGCATCCCCAAATGTTAAACACGACACGAGTGTGTTTGCATCCGCTACTCGATTTCATTCCGTCTTCTTCAATTGCATTCGGTAGTTATCTGATTGCATCACCTCCTTATTCGATCACATTGTAAAATTGCATAGCCATGTAATTTGATGCACATTTTTTTGGATGTAGTTACCTTTTTCAGTTTTTGTGACTTAATAGTATAACTAAACGCATATGGAGTAATAAATAAAGAATGATGAAAAATGGATGCTTGACAATTGGATGTCACGATGAACGTACTCAAAAAATTGGATGTTGAAAAATTGGATGCCTAAAAGTATTTGCAGGTAATGAAACTCCGTATCATTTTTATGGAGATTTAAATTTTATGTTACTATTTTACAGGATATGATAGAATTACTTATGTACCCTTTTGTTGAAGATAAAATATGTGGTTAAAAAGTGTTCTCACCATTTCTTAAAATGAGAACATTCTCATGGGATTAATACCCTATATATATATATATATATATATATATATATATATATATATATATATATATATATATATATATATATATATATATATATATATATATATATATATATATATATATATATATATATATATATATATATATATATATATATATATATATATATATATATATATATATATATATATATATATATTAAAATTCTATAATGATGATGTCATATTAGGCTAATTCATTTGTTAAGAAAAAATTAAAAAGAAAAAAAATCTAAGCATGGTGGGTGATGTCATTAATTTAAGTAATTTTGAATTAAAGTTAAATCTTATTAATTAATTATTATTATTAAATCTTATTAATAATTATTTTAATTATTAAAATTAAATAAATTTGAATTATTTTAGTTAATTATTTTGAATTGAGTACGAGAAGATATAAAAGCTAAGCAGAAGGAAACCAATTCTAAATTTATATTTTAATTTACATTTTTAAAATAAAATGACAACCAATATTATTTCTTATGATTGGATGTGGATTGTTTAATCTGAATTTTAGGTGTTTGATGAAATGTTCAGCTGACGAATTTCTTAGTCGGACTCTCTGGTTTCACGGGTCAATAAACTAAATAACTTTAGAATTTACGTTCACTTAATACATAAATTATATCATTAAACTGTTTCGTTTAAATAAACCTGTGGTTTCACAGGTCATTTCACTAGTGTATATATATATATATATATATATATATATATATATATATATATATATATATATAATTAGTTAATTAAATACAATGTAACACAATATAATAATACTACTATTACTTCAAAAATATTAAAATACTTCATTAAAGAAATGATATTTTCTAATAAGAAAAGTTTAATCCACTAAAAGTTTCCATTTGTAAACCAAAACTCATTTATTAGAGTCATTTCCTTACACTTATACATAATTGTGAGCCAAAACTAATTTCAATTTTGTAAAGTTATAGTTCATTTAATGTGCTTATCATGTGCCCTAGGAGCAAAGTTAACTTTTCTTCGTATAGTATTACAACTAGTAAAATTTTTAGGTAAGATAGAGGGACATCATCTAGAAGTGTATTTCTTTTATTCTAAAAACATTACTTCCATTTTTATACAAAACTAGTGGTTAGATTTGCAAAAATTATCGTTCTTCGAAAAGCATATATATTTCAATAAAAACAAACAACATTTCACAAGAGTTTATAGGTCATTGAGAGCATATTACACGAATGAAGCGATGTACAGCAATCTGGAGCTATCAACTGGAAAACACGGTTGCTAAGATAGCAACAAAACACACAAGCTATTAGCTATTAAATGAATCTAGACGGATTATGAAACAAATTGTGTCGGGCGAATGTTTTTTCCTTACATTTCTTCGCGATCCACTCAAAGCTCTTAATTTGAATTTCACTCAACGGAATTGGAGAATTCCAATTCCTGTTATTGAAGACCATTTGGTTCCGGTTCTTCCACATTAGGTAACTACATGTCAACACCACCGCTTGCCAAATATTTTTTCCCTAAGTCAGAACTTATTTGGGCTGAATTGCCTTGGACGAGATCATCAAAATTTACGTTTGCAATCCAACCAAAAGCCCACCAATTGAATACTTTGCACCACACATCATAGACTTTTTTGCACAAGAAGAGAGAATGATCTACCAATTCAACGTCATCATTACATAATGGACAACGAACCGAATGGAGATCAATACCTCGTTTATCTAATTCAGTTCTCGCCAGTAGCCGTCTCTTCCTAGCCCTCCACATAAAAACTTAACTTTTTTAGGAACAAAATGATTGCGAATAGTTTCCTGTACATTTAAATTAGTACACAACAGCTTCGAATTTATCATACATGACATAATTTTAGTTTTAAACAATCCATTACTACTCGACGACCAGCTCCATGAATATGTTTTTTCAAGGTTGATAATTGCTGAATTAAGTAGCATAATTAACTCATCAAGTTCATCCCTTGCTCGGCCCGTAGGCATTCTTGACCAGCAACAATTACCAACACATTTTGATCCATCCTAAAACATCATATCTATGACTGAGACGTTCAAGTTTGTATCAAGCCGTGCTAATCTTCCAAACATGTTCTTTAGTGCAATGTCACCTAGCCATGTATCGTCCCAAAATGAAGTTGTTGCCCCATCCCCAATTGTTTTAGATATGATGTTAGACCAAACCGATTTATAAAACCCACAAGTAGAATCATTATCAATTAAGAGTCCACCCGATGAACCATAGATACTCGAAATGACCTCAACCCATTAGGAGTCGGTTTCAGTTTTAAACCTCCACCACAACTTGCCGATTAAAGAAAAAATTTTGCTTTTAAGAGACCCCAAATTTAACCGACACTCCCCATAAGGAAGAAGAGTTTCTTCCCATTTGACCTAAGCAATTTTTGATTTGTTTCCCGACCCGCCCCCAAAAAAGGAACGTCTTACACTCTCAAGTTTGTTTATCACATAAGGCAGGACACGAAAGAGCGAGAAGTAATACAACGGAAGACTATCTAACATCGGTTTAATAAGGGTCAAGCGTCCACCAAAAGACATCGAACCTGCCCTCTAATCCGAAACACGTTTCTCGAATTTATTCGCAACCGGCTTCCAACTTTCCATCTTGTTCATTCTATCACCTACAAGAAGACCAAGGGTAAACGAAAGGAAAAGTACCAACATTGTGATTGGTTCGTAAATGCCGATCATTTTCGATATTAAGAGATGAATTTTATGTGTGTATTCGAGGTTTAAAAAGCTATTTTATAAGGTTTTCATAACGGGTAATGATTTGAGACGAAAACGTGAAAAAACGGAGTTTAAACAAGAAAAAAGAAGAAAAAGGGTGCAACCGCAAATTGCGGCTGGTTTGCGGCCATTTTTGCGGCTGGGTGAATCATCAGGTGGAGAACGGGCATAAGGAGGCGCCCGCTTTTTGCGGCTGGGCGTAATTTGCGACCGTTGGGCACAAATTGCGACTGGACGTATTTTTGGATAAAATTTTGAGCCGGATTTAAGGGATTTGATACTTGGAAAACACCCTACTTCATCCCTATATATAGAAAACCCTAGGCTACGAATTGTCTATCATTCACAATAGTCCTTGGAGCCCTAAACACTCCAAATCACATCACAAAATATCATCATTCAAGATTCAAGTCAATTAAGGAGGTGTTCTTCATGCAACTACAAAAGATCATCATGTTCATCACCTTCAACATGAGTGGCTAGTTCTCTTATCTTTATCCTTTCCATGAACAATTAAACATGTATTATTTCATTCAAGTTTATGTGGTTTATGATTTTTTAATACTTATTTCTTTCGGATTATGATATTGTAAACCAATCAATTTTTTATCAATGCAAGTTCTATAATTTTGTTATTGGAAGTTGAATTATTGTGATTTAACATTGTGTTCTTGATCCAACTTAATGTTAATTAGATTAAGGATAAAGACATATTGTCTAGGTTGCATAGTTCATTCCCAAGATACTAGAATTGATGAACTTGAGAAATCTTGTCGATGAGATTTGATCAACACTTGGTAAACATAATACTTGTTTAAATGAATGCATGCTAGATTGGGATTGTGAAAGGATAAAGGCTTTTAATCTCATTGTTTACATTTCAATCTTTTCAATTGCACTTTAGTTTAAGTTTTAAGCTTTAATTTAGTTGATTAATTTTAATAGTTTTTAGTTAAACAAATATACCAATCTTGAAATTGCTTATTATTAACCACTATTTTTCGTGAAACGAATCCTGCTTACCCTATCTAAAGTAGAGTATTTAGGTTATTTTTGATCGGCCCTTCGACACCAATCACATTGTAACGAAATAATCTAGCTATACTATTCATGAAGCGACCCGTCCTAATCCATAAGGACGAATACAATAACATATGGTTACATTGCGAGGTATTTGACCTCTATATGATACATTTCACAAACATTGCATTCGTTTTAAAAAAAAAAAAAGACAAACTTTCATTACATCGAAAGTTGACAAGCATGCATACCATTTCATAATATCCAAACTATAAATGACCTAATCTGTCATTTACTTAATAATAATCTTTATTGAACTCAACGACTTGAATGCAACGTCTTTTGAAATATGCCTTGAATGACTCCAAATAATATCTTTAAAATGAGTAAATGCACATCGAAAGATTTCTTTATTACCTGAGAATAAACATGCTTAAAAGTGTCAACCAAAAGGTTGGTGAGTTCATTAGTTTATCGTAATCAATCATTTCCATAATTTTAATAGACCACAAGGTTCTCATTTTTCATAAATAACATTACACTCGCAAGTGTATAAAAATCATTCATATGGATTGAACACCTGGTAACCGAACTAACAAGGATGCATATAGAATATCCCCCACATACTCGCAAGTATGCTATATAACGGCAATCGCAATCACCTTTTTAAATCGAAGTACTAAAGCATTCCAAATTCCAGTATGGGGTTTGTTAGGCCCATAGATCAATCTTTAGGATTCGCATCAATTAGGGGCCATTTCCCTAATTCTTAGGTTACCAGACATGAAGGGGCGATATTCGATTTCGATAATTCAACCATATAATGTAGTTTCGATTACTTATGTCTATTTCGTCAAACATTTATAAAATTAGCGCATGTATTCTCAGTCCCAAAAATATATATTGCAAAAGCATTTAAAAAGGGAGCAAATGAAACTCACGATACTGTATTTCGTAGTAAAAATACATATGTCGTCATTGAACAAGTGTAGGGTTGGCCTCGGATTCACGAACCTATATTAATTATATATATTTATATGTTGGTCAATATCTGTCTGACAATTTAGGTCAAGTCGCAGTGTATCACAATCCTAATGCTCGAGACCAATATGCAAAAGTCAACAAAAATCAACTTGACCCAAAATGACTTCCAAAATCTATACATGCTTATTATATAACTTAAATATAGTTGTTTAATATATTTAAATATATTTAACAGATTTTATTAGAGTAAATAATATAAATCATTTATTAATAAATAAAAATTTATATATAATAAAAAAATTCTTTTATATATCTTAAGTAATAAAATTTATAAAGTTTACTTAATATCATAAAAGTATAGTGGTATGTATTATTAACGTAATTATATTACATGTGGTAAAATATCTTTGTATCACATATTTATTTGATAAAATAATATTGATAATAATAATAAATAAAAGTTGTATTATTTTGTAATAATAATAATAATTATTATTCTACTAGTAACAATATATATATTTACTAATGATGATATTATTTATGATGAAATGATAATTCTAATCATGATAATCTTAATAATAACGATACTTTTTAATATTAACAGTAATAATAATAATATTTTATAAAAATAATAATTCTATTCAAAATGATAATTTTTAAATATAATACTAAACTGACAATAATAATGATATTTTATAATAACAATGATAGTTTAATGAAATTGATAGTTTTTAATATTAATGATACTTTTAATAATAATAATAATAATAATGATAAAAATAATGAAAACGATATTTTTATCTAAATTAAAATCATACAATATTTTAATTTCATCATGATACTTATACTCGTTATTTCCTAATCGATTTGTTTAATAACTTTTAGTCCTCTTTTAAAACGCATTCATAATAATAATAATAATAATAATAATAATAATAATAATAATAATAATAATAATAATAATAATAATAATAATAATAATAATAATAATAATACTAATCTTAGTAATAATAACGATAATGATTATAATAATATTAATTTATAGATAATAATAATAACGACGATAGTAGTAGTAATAATAATAAAAATAATAATAATAATAATAATAATAATAATAATAATAATAATAATAATAATAATAATAATAATAATAATAATAATAATAATAATAATAATAGTAATAATAGTAATAGTAATAATAATAATAATAATAATAATAATAATAATAATAATAATAATAATAATAATAATAATAATAATCATAATAATAATAATAATAATAGAGTTAACGATAATTCAGTTGACCATATCTTTAAATCCGTTCATCGAAATCAGGCGACTACTAAATGAAAAGTTACTAATTTTTCGACGGCTTTCCAATGACATGCATATCATATACCTTATATCAGTATATATGTATTAAATTCATGATCTATCATAAACTATTTAATGACGAAATTTAACATACAAGCATGCACAATCATATATACTCAAGCACTAGTCAGGGATACACTATTAATATATAAAAGATAAGATATGAATGCTCACGTATCAATATTGTGATTCAATATTGCAGGAAAGTACATAGACGTGACGAAGATGATAAACACTAGATTAACCTTACGAGCATAACCCCCGAACATTACCCATAACTTCCATAGCCATAAACCATAATTTCCTTAGCTCTAACCCATTTGAAAATCCGTTTTGTAAACACTCGAACAGCACTCCGTCGTAGTATTTTTATGTATAATACTAATAATACTCCTAACTATAAGATTAATAATAATATTAATCTTAATAATAATAATAAAAATAATAATTATTATATTATAGAGAGAGCAGAGAGATCGAGAGGTAATGAATGTGTAAAAGCTTTCGGCCAAACTGATCGGCTTTATACAAGTTTCCTATCTTCAGTCCCCATGCGATCCCATGGGTATGAAGGCATTATGCCATGCGATTGCATGGCCTAGCTGGCTCTCACTCAAATTCATTTAAAACGTAGGCTGCGGAGTTTATATACTATTTTATATATAATATATTTAATATATATAATTAATATATATATTATATTATATTCTCGTGTCTAGTTAACTTGTAATCTTAGTTCCAATGACTTGTACATTGTCACTCGACTAAAGTTCCGGTTCCGATTTTTCGAACGTCCTTTCGTACGCTAAGAAAACTGATACTTTACGTTACGCGACGTGTACCTTTATTAATAATTAGTCTTAAATTAATGAAAAACCAACCCACTCAAAGTGTAGCGTAATCTTTTGAATGTTTTGGTCATTTGCTTCTGTAAATTGTCGTTTCGATATATACACATATATATAAAATAGTATTTTTAAATCAAAACGTTTATATATCAAGGTTAATATTATATTTTATCATTTTGTAAAATATATATATATATATATATATATATATATATATATATATATATATATATATATATATATATTTACATACATATTCATTTAGAATATTTATATATATAGTTTTTTTTTTGAAATATCTATTTCATAATATTTAGTTTTTCAAATACTAGTTATATTTCAAAGTAACATTAATTTAGATCGTTTACATAATAAGAATTATTATATCATATAACGTTTTCATTTTAACACTTAACTAAGTATAGTTCATTTATGTGCTAGCGTTTATTCTAACTTCTTAACATACTAATTGACATATCTAAATATCAATCGAATCAATAAGCGAGTGTTACAATCGTTTACGTAATTAATTTGAAATCAAATATATCTCATATACATAAACACGTTTTAATATACACGTTGCAAGTTATCTATATATATTACAATCAATACTCCAACTCACGTTATTTAATCAAAGACATTTTAAATAAACAAGTTCTATTATATCGAAAAATGTATTCGTACATTTGAAACTAAATCAGTTGATTATTATATAATTTAGTCTTCCACTAACTTTTTGTCTAATTCTCGTTATTTGACACTTTTGTTCCTATTTGTAAATCACCTTACCATTTTTTCTGAATATTGATAAAAAGGAAAGGTTTCCTAAATCAAAGTGGACCTCTCAACAGAGACTCGTAATCATAACACAATGTATCTGATAACTCAATCATTTGATATCATCTTTTAATTCCATCGTTAAATACGATCATGTAAAGTATTATACCTAATACTTTGTTTACGTTTTCAAGTTATAATATATATATATATATATACACACACACAATCATATCTATTTGTATAATAGTTCGTGAATCGTCGGAATTTGGTCGACGTTAAATGAATAAATGAACGCAGTTTAAAATTCTTGAAATTCAACTTAACAAACTTTGCTTATCATGTCGGAATAATATAAAGATAAAGTTTAAATTTGGTCGGAAATTTTCGAGTTATCACAGTACTTACCCGTTAAAGAAATTGCGTCCCGAAATTTGATTGGGATGGTCATGGCTGACAATAAGTATGTTTTCATGACGCATACTAGCTGACAATTAGAGTTTTATCATCACCGAGCAATATAGACAAAATAATTTGATTTGGTGAAGAGTACGAGTGAAGCTATCATAGAAAAGTGAAATGGAAAAAATAAATTTCGTCATATCTTTTGACGTAGATAGAGTTGATTTCCGGAGTTCAGGGGATTTAAAGAAAATCTTCATAATTTATAAGATCTAATTCTTCGGTGAATAAGGAAGTTAAGATCTCTTTAATTAAATGCGGTAATCTGTCTCGATTGCTCTGTCAGATATTTTACTATAAATTCACCTCCTTCGTTTCCTTATTTCCACAACTCATACTTTCTATACTTTCTCCCTCAACTCATACCTTAAAGCATTCATCAATATGCTTCATCCAGTTCTGATTCTTGATATACTCCTAACTTTCATATCTATCATTCTTCTTTTTATCTGCCGCCAGAGGAATCTATTCACTTCTATTATACTCTCGATTTTATAGTGTTTTTAGTTCTCCCGTGGCTTTACGTTGCAATACTTATTGATATACACGATTTGTAATTTATGTGTTGTCGTCGGACTTTATATTTTTCCTTATTTTTTTGATGTCTCTGCTTCTGTCTTTCTATAATCATTGATATTCACAGTTAATGCTCTCTCCTATTTGCTGCGATTTATACTCCCATTTTTATTTTGGAGCTTCATTCTTTTGTTTTCTCTTCCCGACTTTAAATCAAGCGAATAATGGTCCATAATTCGTAGGTATGAATTTCGGAATGAACATGATTAATGTTCTAAGAAGGAAATTGTAATGACACGATCTTGATTTTTCAAATTACCAGAATATCCAGAAAAGTAGAACTATTAGTAGGATATGTTCTTAATATGTTTGGAGATTAGGTAGAATGTAAGAGTCTTGTAACATGGCACATGATGACGGTATGATGTGTGGATCATCATGTTCCATTGGAAACTCATCATGACTTACTGTAATATAATCACGTTGATCAAGTGTCATTATATTATACTAACTCATGCTTCAGTTCCCAACATTACTTCAAAAAATTCCTATTTTAAATTCGAATTTCTCAGAATTTAGAAGCTAAAACAGTTTCCTTTATTATATAATACTGATAGTACGAAGAGATAAATAATCTCAGATGAGAGTAATTATGAATATATCTTCAGAAATATCGAAGATATTTATAATGAAAGATTTGATAATATCTTAGAATATCTAAGATCAGATGATGATGATGAAGAATATTGTCTGCAAGGGTTTAGAGTCAGGAGCAAGGTATTCGTTAATGACTTCAGCAAATATTGAATCATTTGGATTCTTTGAAGGCAGGTTTAGTCTTTGTGATTTGTCCACAGCCTCCTTCATAGTTTGCTCAATCCATTTTCCAGTACCAAACCTTCTCTTTTTTTGAGCTTTGCCAACACACTATTCTTTATCATCAAACTTTTGACTGTTAAGATCGTTTACAGTTTTTGCTGCTTCATCAGCACTTTTCCCAAAATTAGGAGAACTAGTTCACAGTTTAGGGTGTTTTTCAGAAACTTCACATTCGAAGTATGTAAGTCTTGAAGATAGACGTTGTATGAATATATAACTGTTGGCGTAGAATTACTGCGAAATTCGAGAATAATGATTCAAGCTTTTTGGTATGGCAACTATCATTACAAGATGCAGATAAGTACATGATAGGGTTTCAATGAATAAGTATAGTGATTTTTCAGAGAGGCTTAAAGATCAATGGAATTGCTGGTAAGTTTACTGCTAATGTGGCGAGAAATAAAAGGTTCTCCGGTAACAATGATGAAGGGGTAATCGTTATAATAAGGCTTATTCAAATGAACAATTGAAGGTGATTTGCTGGAGCTGTGACAAAATTGACTAGTTGAAAAGAGATTGAAAAGTTATTTTAGCTAATAAATGCCAAAGGATCTGACACGGATACGTGTTAAACTATGAATTTGGTTTCGAGGGTTTTTTAGGTACAAGACTGTGGGTAATATGTGGTTGGATCATCATCTAGATTGTTCATTATTTGAAGTGTCTTCAGGAATTTTGTGGTGTTGGAATACATATTGTAATCGTTAATATACGCATGATGTTCTAGGATTTTGAATGATACAATTATTTTTCTGGGTTCTATGAGTAAAAATGATGTCCTAGCACAGTTTTGAAGTCAAAGTATAACTTCAAAAAATGTAGGGATCTAAGAGTGATGCCTTCTGTTAAATCTTGACTTGGATTTTGATTTGTCAAAATCAGAATATGTAATCAAATTTGAATGAGAATGGTTGTTTTGATTTCTATGAAAGAATGTATATCGTTGTGAAAGTAGTGAGTATAGTTGATGATTGCTGAATCAGAATCGAATAATGTAACATATTAATTGTGAATTTATATCTCCTGGGTACTACCTACCCGTTAAACGTTTCACAAGTAATATATATATATATATATATATATATATATATATATATATATATATATATGTATATATATATATATGTATATTTTCTTCAGATGTAATATAGATTTAATGAGTTAATATCATATTAAGCTCATTTGATTTTCGGCTAGAACTAGAAATGAATTAATCTCTAACATTAGAGATTACATAATCTTCACAGAGTATTTCACTATTGTGGTCAATACTCCATTATTTATTCTTATTGATATTTTCTCAATGAATCATGTTGATGCTCATAGAACTCTTGCTAACTTCGCAAGGTACAAATGCTGTTTCTTAGAGAGTTTCGAGTATATCGAAGATGAAAGTGTAAAACCAAACATATAATTGAATAATACACTTGACTTATTATGAAATGGAATTCATTGAATTGAAACAGAAATTATAGTTAACGATGGTTAAGTCGTTAATCGAAGGATTATAGTATGTTAGTAATATGAATTTAACCGAGTAGTATCTACCCTTTTTCAATTCATACATAATAGCTTAATACGAAAAGATTTATGATGGTTTCAAAATTTATATATATATATATATATATATATATATATATATATATATATATATATATATATATATATATATATATATATATATATATAAGGTATACATATAAATTCTTCAGAGGAATTGAGTTAATACGTCATAACTCATTGATACAATATACTCGTTGTTGATTCGTAATGATGTCCACGGTGATTCTTGAACTGACGGAGCTTGTGATGTTATAGGTGTTGCTAGTGCTGATGATGCTAACGGTACTGACGGTGTTGGTGATGCTGACGATACTGTTGATGCTGCTGGTAAACAAGTCTAGCTTGTAATTCGAGCACCATCCTTTTCATGGTTTCTATTCTTCCCTGTATCATCTCTATCCATCCATTCATCTTGGTTTATGGCTATGATTAGAATAAATAATTTCTAAAACTTTAGAGATTACATAATCACCGTAGAATATTTCTCCGATGAAGTTTTGATTTAGTACGTCATCGTTTGTTGTTGTTGATATTCCTTGGTATCTACAGGGCGTATGACATTGATGCTCGAGGTATGGATTGTGATGTTGAGGTGTGGGATGCGGATGTTGTTGTTGTTTGTGGTATTGGTATGGTTGGCATTGATGATGGTGGTACTATTGATGTCAGAGATGCTGCTGGTGCTTGTAACCTTTGCCCCATATTCTCCAAAGCCATCACCTGAGAGTGAAGTTCGTTAACTTCTTCTATTACACCGGGGTGATTGTCGGTTCGGATGAGCGGATGGATAAGATCTAAAATTCGAGATAGTATATAGTCATGATGAGATACCCTGAAAATGAGAGAGAAAATGGTATTACGAACAGGTTCGCCGGTAAGTGCTTCAGGTTCTTCACCAAGAGGGAAATGTGGTGGATGGAAGGGATCGCCTTCCTTTTATCTCCATTGGTTTAGTCGGCTACGAACCCATCCCCAATTCATCCAGAATAGATGATGGCTTATTGGTTGATCCATTCCGGTCACACTGCTTTCAGAGCTCGAGTAAAACTCCATATCAGAATTCGAGGGACTTGAACTAGTGGCGAATTCCATTTCGTATGATTATATAAAGGATTTTTTGATATGAAATGATTTTCGGCTATCGGATGGTATTCTAAATACATAGAATATCTATATATATAGAGTAAAAAATTTTGTAGATTACGGAGGAATTTACGGAATATGTCAGGCAAAGTTTACAGTAACAGATACGCTAAGATAAGAATTAGCAGATACGCTAAGATATGAATTTTGTCTATACGCTATTCATGCAATCAATGCAGTAAGATGTGTCTAGACTAAAAATAATAAGCAGGTAATTTCCTAAGGATGATAAGCAGATAATTTCCGACAAGAAATGATAAGCAAGACTTTTTTGACATGCGAACACGGTCGAAGTCCAGACTCACTAATGCATCTTAATAACTATCTGTTAGACACACTAATGCAAGACCTGGTTCGCTAAGACCACCGCTCTGATACCACATGAAGCGACCCGTCTTAATCCATTACGACGAATACAATAACATATGGTTACATTAAGAGGTATTTGACCTCTATATGATACATTTTACAAACATTGCATTCGTTTTAAAAAAAAAGACAAACTTTCATTACATCGAAAGTTGACAAGCATGCATACCATTTCATAATATCCAAACTATAAATGACATAATCTGTCATTTACTTAATAATAATCTATATTGAACTCAACGACTTGAATACAACGTCTTTTGAAATATGCCATGAATGACTCCAAATAATATCTTTCAAAGGAGCAAATGCACATCGGAAGATTTCTTTATTACCTGAGAATAAACATTCTTAAAAGTGTCAACCAAAGGGTTGGTGAGTTCATTAGTTTATCGTAATCAATCATTTCCATAATTTTAGTAGACCACAAGGTTCTCATTTTTCATAAATAACATTACACTCGCAAGTGTATAAAAATCATTCATATGGATTGAACACCTGGTAATCGAACTAACAAGGATGCATATAGAATATCCCACACATACTAGCAAGTATGCTATATAACGGCAATCGCAATCACCTTTTTAAATCGAAGTACTAAAGCATTCCAAATTCCAGAATGAGGTTTGTTAGGCTCATAGATCTATCTTTAGGATTCGCGTCAATTGAGGGGCCATTTCCCTAATTCTTAGGTTACCAGACTTGAAGGGGCTATATTCGATTTTGATAATTCAACCATATAATGTAGTTTTGATTACTTGTGTCTATTTCATCAAACATTTATAAAATCAGCGCATGTATTCTCAGTCCCAAAAATATATATTGCAAAAGCATTTAAAAAGGGAGCAAATGAAACTCACGATACTGTATTTCGTAGTAAAAATACATATGTCATCATTGAACAAGTGTAGGGTTGGCCTCGGATTCACGAACCTATATTAATTATATATATTTATATGTTTGTTCAATATCTGTCTAACAATTTAGGTCAAGTCGTACTGTATCACAATCCTAATGCTCGAGACCAATATGCAAAAGTCAACAAAAATCAACTTGACCCAAAATGACTTCCTAAATCTATACATGCTTATTATATAACTTAAATATAGTTGTTTAATATATTTAAATATATTTGACAGATTTTATTAGAGTAAATAATATAAATCATTTATTAATAAATAAAAATTTATATATAATAAAAATATACTTTTATATATCTTAAGTAATAAAATTTATAAAGTTCACTTAATATCATAAAAGTTTAGTGGTATGTATTATTAATGTAATTATATTACATGTGGTAAAATATCTTTGTATCACATATTTATTTGATAAAATAATATTGATAATAATAATAAATAAAAGTTGTATTATTTTGTAATAATAATAATTATTATTATTCTACTAGTAACAATATTTATATTTACTAATGATGATATTATTTATGATGAAATGATAATTCTAATCATGATAATCTTAATAATAACGATACTTTTTAATATTAAAAGTAATAATAATAATATTTTATAAAAAT
The DNA here is from genome assembly GCF_046630445.1 of Rutidosis leptorrhynchoides. Classification (NCBI taxonomy): domain Eukaryota; kingdom Viridiplantae; phylum Streptophyta; class Magnoliopsida; order Asterales; family Asteraceae; genus Rutidosis; species Rutidosis leptorrhynchoides. Next base: position 658,567,472 of record NC_092334.1, on the reverse strand, counting down.
AATAATTCTATTCAAAATGATAATTTTTAAATATAATACAAAAATGAAAATAATAATGATATTTTATAATAACATTGATATTTTAATGAAAATGATAGTTTTTAATATTAATGATACTTTTAATAATAATAATAATAATAATAATAATAATAATAATAATAATAATAATAATAATAATAATAATAATAATAATGATAAAAATAATGAAAACGATATTTTTATCTAAATTAAAATCATACAATATTTTAATTTCATCATGATACTTATACTCGTTATTTCCTAATCGATTTGTTTAATAGCTTTTAGTCCTCTTTTAAAACGCATTCATAATAATGATAATAATAATAGTAATAATAATAATAATAATAATAATAATAATAATAATAATAATAATAATAATAATAATAATAATAATAATAATAATACTAATCTTAGTAATAATAATGATAATGATTATAATAATAATAATTTATAGATAATAATAATAACGACGATAATAATAACGATGATAGTAATAATAATAATAATAATAATAATAATAATAATAATAATAATAATAATAATAATAATAATAATAATAATAATAATAATAATAATAATAATAATAATAATAATAATAATAATAATAATAATATTAGAGTTAACGATAATTCAGTTGACCATATCTTTAAATCCATTCATCGAAATCACACAACTACTTAATGAAAAGTTAATAATTTTTCGATAGTTTTCCAACGACATGCATATCATATACCTTATATCAGTATATATGTATTAAATTCATGATCTATCATAAACTATTTAATGACGAAATTTAACATACAAGCATGCATAATCATATATACTCGAGCACTAGTCAGGGATACACTATTAATATATAAAAGATAAGATATGAATGCTCACGTATCAATATTGCGATTCAATATTGCAGGAAAGTACATAGACGTGACGGAGATGATAAACACTAGATTGACCTTACGAGCATAACCCCCGAACATTACCCATAACCTCCACAGCCATAACCCATAATTTCCTTAGCTCTAACCCATTTGAAAATCCGTTTTGTAAACACTCGAACAGCATTCCGTCGTAGTATTTTTATGTATAATACTAATAATACTCCTAACTATAAGATTAATAATAATATTAATCTTAATAATAATAATAATAATAATAATAATAATAATAATAATAATAATAATAATAATAATAATAATAATAATAATAATAATAATAATAATAATAATAATTATATTATAGAGAGAGCAGAGAGATCGAGAGGTAACGAATGTGTGAAAGCTTTCGGCCAAACTGATTGACTTTATACAAGTTTCCTGTCTTCAGTCCCCATACGATCGCATGGGTATGAAGGCATTATGCCATGCGATCGCATGGCCTAACTGGCTCGCACTCAAATTCGGTTAAAAAGTGGGCTGCGGAGTTTATATAATATTTTATATATAATATATTTAATATATATAATTAATATATATATTATATTATATTCTTGTGTCTAGTTAACTTATAATCTTAGTTCCAATGACTTGTACGTTGTCACTCGATTAAAGTTCCGGTTCCGGTTTTTCGAACGTCCTTTCGTACGCTAAGAAAACTGATACTTTACGTCACGCGACATGTACCTTTATTAATAATTAGTCTTAAATTAATGAAAAACTAACTCACGCGAAGTGTTAACTTAATCTTTTGAGTATTTTGGTCATTTGCTTCTGTAAATCGTCGTTTCGATATATATACATATATATAAAATACTATTTTTAAATCAAAACGTTTATATATCAAGGTTAATATTATATTTTATCTTTTTGTAAATATATATATATATATATATATATATTTTACATACATATTCGTTTAGAATATTTATATATATATATTTTTTGAAATATCTATTTCATAATATTTAGTTTTTCAAATACTAGTTATATTTCAATGTAACATTTTATATCGTTTACATAATAAGAATTATTATATCATATAACGTTTTCATTTTAACACTTAACTAAGTATAGTTCATTTATGTGCTAGCGTTTATTCTAACTTCTTAACATACTAATTGACATATCTAAATATCAATCGAATCAATAAGCGAGTGTTACAATCGTTTACTTAATTAATTTGAAATCAAATATATCTCATATACATAAACACGTTTTAAATACACGTTGCAAGTTATCTATATATATAACAATCAATACTCCAACTCACGTTATTTAATCAAAGACATTTTAAATAAACAAGTTCTATTATATCAAAAAACGTCTTCGTACATTTGAAACTAAATCAATTGATTATTATATAATTTAGTCTTCCACTAACTTTTTGTCTAATTCTCGTTATTTGACACTTTTGTTCTTATTTGTAAATCACCTTACCATTTTTTCTGAATATCGATAAAAATGAAAGGTTTCCTAAATCAAAGTGGACCTCTCAATAGAGACCCGTAATCATAACACAATGTATCTGATAACTCAATCATTTGATATCAGCTTTTAATTCCATCGGTAAATACGATCATGTAAAGTATTTTACCTAATACTTTATTTACATTTTCAAGATATAATATATATACATATATATATATACAATCATATCTATTTGTATAATAGTTCGTGAATCGTTGGAATTTGGTCGAGGTTAAATGAATGAATGAACGCAGTTAAATGAATGAATATCGATAAAAAGGAAAGGCTTCCTAAATCAAAGTGGACCTCTCAACAGAGACCCGTAATCATAACACAATGTATCTAATAACTCAATCATTTGATATCAGCTTTTAATTCCATCGGTAAATACGATCATGTAAAGTATTATACCTAATACTTTGTTTACGTTTTCAAGTTATAATATATATACAGATATATATATATATATACAATCATATCTATTTGTATAATAGTTCGTGAATCGTCGGAATTTGGTCGAGGTTAAATGAATGAATGAACGCAGTTTAAAATTCTTGAAATTCAACTTAACAAACTTTGCTTATCGTGTAGGAATAATATAAAGATAAAGTTTAAATTTGGTCAGAAATTTCCGTATTGTCACAATTCAACTTTATTCACCCCCACACCGAATAAGCTACTTTTGTGGTAGTTGACTTTAAGTATCGAAGTGAGTTCAAAACACTTAAGTAGTTTCATAAGATTCGTTATGTTGTTCTCACTCCAAGCCCAAAAAAAAAATAGTGTCGTCCGCATATTGGAGGTGAGAGATATGAATTTTATCGCAACCAATTTCAACACTTACAAATTTATTTTAGTCAACACATTTAGCCCTTCCACCGCCAAGCACTACAAGAAAACTAACTTTATAGGACCCCCAAAAGGGTCCTAAAAAGCCCAAACTTAGGACCTTTGGCCTCATAGGACCCTCAAACCAGTGGACGTATAAGTGGGCATCCTATTAATCGAAAAGGGTTCTAACGTCCATATGACCGTTTTCATGAGTCCTATTAACAACATTGAGAGGGTCCTTATAGACGACCATCTTAGGACCCTTTGTAATATATTATGACGCATAAATTTGTATTGTTAGAACATATTAGGACTCCAAAAAAGTGTACTAATATAATTTAGTACCACAAAAAGGGTCCTAATATAACTAGATGTTAATTAAGTACCACAAAAAAGGTCCTAACATAATTTAGTACCACAAAAAGGGTCCTAATATAATTTAGTACCACAAAAAAGGGGTCGTAACAAAACTAGATGTTAATTAAGTACCACATAAAAGGGTCCTAATATAATTTAGTACCACAAAAAAGGGTCATAAGATAACTATATGTTAATTAAGTACCACAAAAAAGGGTCTTAATATAAGTCGATGTTAATTTTGTACCACAAAAAAGGGTCCTAATATATGTATATGTTAGTACCAAAAAAGGGTCCTAACAAGTAATAGGAGTTTCGAATATTTGGGTTGATTTCGGATTTTGGGCCAGGTTATGGCAATTGGGCCTTTCTAGCCCAGTTCAGATAATTGGGCCTTTTGAATATGGTTATGCAATTTTGGCCCGTTTATGTTTACTAGGCCTTTTGGGCCCGATTATGCTATTAGTGCCTTACGGGCCCGCTTCAGCTATCTAGGCCATTCGGGCCTGCTTCTGCTATCTGGATCCTTCGGGCCTGCTTCAGCTATCTGAGCCTGTTGCCACGTTTAAGCTTACTGGGCCTTTTATGCCCGGTAATGCAATTTGGGCCTTACGGGCCTGATTCAGCCATTTGGGCCTTTCGGGCCTGCTTTAGGTATTTGGCCCTTTTAGTTCTGGTTCGGATCCAGTTTTCTTTTGCTGCATCAATTTATTATTCATTACAATTACAATAAATTTTAAATTACAAAACAAATATTAATATTGTTTCAATCCAAATAATATTACAGATTACATATTATAATATTGTTTCAACACCACAAATGCAAGAACATGTCTAGGTAACATCAACATATTACAGATCATTGTCTCAAACACACAAACTCATAAAACAATTAATATTCATGTTCAAACATTATAATCAAACCGGCCAGCATTACAAAACACACAAACTCTTCAACCCGCCACCATCTATCTTGATCAATCATCAAAATCTGCCACCTACAATTAAACCAGCCATGTATAAGCATAAAGATGCATGTTATAAAAATGAATCATAATTTTAGTACAAAATAAACAAAGACATACCTCGATCAACGCAGTAGGCCAAGCAGTAGACGTACCAATGACGTCATGAATGTATCTCATATGCTAATATGACCTAAACAAAACTTCATTTCTTTCGATGGCCACTTGAAGCTCTACCTCACACCAACCAGCTCCAACGTCTGTCTGCAAAACAACCGTAGTTGGATTCATGCGTACCAACTTTCCTCTTGCTACCTTGTTGTTTGTAATGCTTTTCACATACACTTCATCTCTCACCTAAAATTTAGTTTCCAAAAAAACATTTATGAATGCTAAAAGGATAGAAAAACAGTAAGTTAAGCTATTAAATTGAAACATACCTTTAAATGTTTAACAACCGGACCATTATCCTGATGACCCGAACCTTCATTCTCAACACCAGAACCATTATTCTTCCGAGCCAATTGGGCTTTTTGAAAGGACCCGTTCATATACATTATAAACGATTCACAATAGTTGATTACATTACGAGGTATTTGATCTCTATATGATACATTTTACAAACATTGCATTCGTTTTTAAAAGACAGTCTTTCTTTACATCGAAAATTGACAGACATGCATACCATTTCATAATATCCACTATCCAACTATAAATTGATTTAATAATAATCTTTGATGAACTCAATGACTCGAATGAAACGTTCTTCGAAATATGCTATGAAAGACTCCAAGTAATATCTTTAAAATGAGCAAATGCACAGCGAAAGATTTCTTTAACACCTGAGAATAAACATGCTTTAAAGTGTCAACCAAAAGGTTGGTGAGTTCATTAGTTTATCATAATCATTTATTTCCATCATTTTAATAGACAACAAGATTTCATTTTCAGTTCTCATAAATATACGTCCCATGCATAGAGACAAAAATAATCATTCATATGGATTGAACACCTGGTAACTGACATTCACAATATACATATAAGAATATCCCCATCATTCCGGGATCCTCCTTCGGACATGATATAAATTTCGAAGTACTAAAGCATCCGGTACTTTGGATGGGGCTTGTTGGGCCCGATAGATCTATCTTTAGGATTCGCGTCAATTAGGGTGCCTGTTCCCCAATTCTTAGATTACCAGACTTAATAAAAAGGGGCATATTCGATTTCGATAATTCAACCATATAATGTAGTTTCGATTACTTGTGTCTATTTCGTAAAACATTTATAAAAATTGCGCATGTATTCTCAGCCCAAAAATATAAAGGGTAAAAAGGCAAATGAAACTCACCATACTGTATTTCGTAGTAAAAATACATATAACGTCATGGAACAAGTGCAAGGTTGGCCTCGGATTCACGAACCTAAATTAATTATATATATTTATGTGTTGGTCAATATTTGTCTAACAAATTAGGTCAAGTCATAGTGTACCACAATCCTAATGCTCGAGACTAATATGCAAAAGTCAACAAAAGTAAATTTGACTCAAAATAATTTCCAAAAATCTATACATGATTAATATATAGTTTAAATATCGTCGTTTTATATTTTTAAATATTTTTAAAAGATTTATTAGAGTAAATAATATAATTTATTTATTAATAAATAAAATTTTATATTAAATTTATATAATAAAATATACTTTTATATATATTAATTAATAAAATTTATAGGGTTTATTTAATATCATAAAGATAATGTGATAAGTATTATTAAAGTAAGTTATTACACGTAGTAAAATATGTTTGTATCACATATTTATTTGATAAAATAATATCTATAATGATAGTAAGTAAAAGTTGTATTATTTTGTAATAATAATTATTTTTATAAAAATATCAATATTTATAATTACTAAGATGACATTATGATAAAACGATAATTCTAATTATGATAACATTAATATTTACGATAATTTTTAATATTATCTTTAAAATAATAATTCTATTTAAAATAATAATAATAATGATATTTTATAGTAACAATGACATTTCTATTAAAATGATAATTTTTGTTAAAATGATAGTGTTAATACTAACGATACTTTTAATAATAATAGTAATGATAAAAATAATAAGCACGATAATTTTATCTAAATCAATATCTTATAATATTTTAATTTCATCATGATACTCTTACCCATTATTTCCTAATCGTTTTGTTCAACAGCTTTTAATCATCTTTTATATCGTGTTCAGAATAATGATAATAATAGTAATCAAAATAATTAGGTGTTACAAATATTTGTTTTAATTACACTAATATTAATAATGATAGTTACTATAACATTATTAACGATAATACTAATAATTATCTTAATGATAATATAGTAATAATAATAATAAGAATAACAATAACCATTTTTAAATAATGATATATATATATATTAATAATGATAATAATAATAATAATACCAATAATAATAATAATAATAATAATAATTGGATAATAATAATAATACTAATTATAACTTTAACGATAATAACGATAGTAATAATAAAAAAAATAAAAATTTTTAATGATAAATCCCTTTAATTGATAAAGATAATAATAATGATAATAATAAGATAAAACTAGAACGACGATAAAAACGACGATAATAATAATCATTTTTAATAAAAATATGGAAAATTCGATTGATTATAACTTCTAATCCGTTCATTGAAACCATTCGATATCTAAAGGAAAAGTTCTTAATTTTTTGCTAGCTTTCCAAGGACATGCATATCTTATACCTTATCTCAACTGCAAGTGTAACTAATTCAAGATTCAACCTAACCTGTCTAAGGGCAATATCAAAAGTACAAGTATGCATAATCCTAAATACTCTAGCACTAGTCAGGGATACACTATTAGTATGTAAAAGTTAAATTATGAGTACTCACGTATCAATATTGAGATTCAATATTGCAGGAAAGGTACGTAGACGCAACGGAAATGATAAACACTATATTCACCTCACGAGCATACCCATGAACCATACTCAATCACCTCCATAGCTATAACCCATAATTTTCTTAATCCTAACCCACTCGAAAAACAATTTTGAAATCACTCGGACAGCACTCCGTCGTAATATTTTATGTATACTAATAATATCTTGAAATAATACGGAGTAAATATATATATGTAAATCGATTGAGAGAGTTTAGAGAAAAATATTTTCAATTTTCTATGAAATAATGAAACCTATTGAATTCTATTTATAATAGATTTTTGAATTATTAAAGTGAATTATTAAAGTATGAATTATTAAAGTGAATTATTAAAGTATGAATTATTAAAGTGAATTATTAAAGTATGAATTATTAAAGTGAATTATTAAAGTATGAATTATTAAAGTGAATTATTAAAGTATGAATTATTAAAGTGAATTATTAAAGTTAAAGTAAAGTAAAAATAAAGTTTAAGTATAGTAAAAGTATAAAACTATGTACGTATAATACGCGTATAAATATATATAATATTAATTTAAATCGTTATATATATTTAATAAAATAAAATATAAATATCGTTATCTTTATCATACTAGTTAAGTAATGAGTTGTCAAAAGTGGTTCTAGATATTTATAAAAGTTATATACATTTTAATAATAAAGTTCTTTTTAAACTGAAAATGTTTTTGTACGTTTGAAACTAAATAGATCAATCGAGTCTTTATGAGATTCAATCTTCCACTATCCTTTGTCTAGTTCTCAATGATTGACAATTTGTTCTTACTTATAAATCACTTTACCATTTTCCGAATATTGTTAAAATGGAAAGATTTCTCAAATCAACGTGGGCTTTTCAACAGAGACTTGTAATCATAATTCAATATATTTGATAATTCAATCATTTGATCTTATCTTCTAATTCCATTGATAAACATTTTGAAACAGATACAATCATATAAAGTATTTAATCTAATATTTTGTTTACGTTTCAAGTTATAATATATATACACATATACATATATAATCATATTCGTTTAATGGTTCGTGAATCGTTGGAACTTGGTCGAGGTTGAATGAATGTATGAACATAGTTTAAAATTCTTGAAATTTAACTTAACAAATATTGCTTATCATGTCGGAAACATATAAAGATTAAAGTTTAAATTTGTTTGGAAATTTCCGGGTTGTCACAGTACCTACCCGTTAAAGAAATTTCGTCCCGAAATTTGAGTGGAAAGGTCGTGAATGATAATAAGTATGTTTTCATGATGCATACGGGCTGAAAATTAGAGTTTTATCATCAGCGAATAATTTGGATAAACAATCCATTTAGATGAAGAGTACGAATGAAGCTAACATAGAAGAGTAAAATGAGTAAGTGTAGATTCATCTTATCATTTGACATGGATATGATTGATTCCCAGATTTCAAGGGATTTGAAGAAAATCTTCTTAATAAGATTTGACTCTCCGGTAATCAAGGGAATTAGGATCCGCTTTAAATGCGATCGTCCATTTTAATTGTTCTGTAGGAGATTTTCTTATAAATTCACCTCCTTCATTTCCTTACAACTCACACATTCTGTTGATGCATTTTATGCAAGTCCCTAGACATCTACCCACGTCCATTGCAGGTACAACAATTTACAGGCCACCATGATTGCTTGTTATTATCCTATCCGTGTTTGTATGTGGTTACAGGAACTGCAGGAACGAGATTTAGATGTTTGACTATGTTAGACTTAGTCAGACGTACGAGTGAAGCCTCACTAGTACGGTTGACAGGCTCATACACACGGTTGATGCTGAGCTAAGTCACAATTACAACCTAAATGAGAAGACACGAGTGAGTGATCACCTGTACGGCTGATGAAGTCAACTCGTACGTGTGATGAATGAATCGTATGGGTGAGTCAATAGCAGGGGTATATAAAGTCTTATGTTCTTCATTTTAGGTTAAGCCTCTCATTTGTTACACTCACTCAGATCTAGTGAGCTTCTCCGATTCTCTCTCAGTCCAAATCACCCAGGTGGTGAATAATAGCTCTAGGTGTTGATCTAATCACACTTGATTTAGTTGTGGTTTAACTAAATTAATCAAAAAAAAAACTTAACCTATTCACTAAAGGGTTTGATTCACTTATTCCGCCATTGTGTGAGTTAAATCTGTTGATTTCTAAGTTCCTAGTCATGTTTCATCACCTTCTATTCTTTCCCCCTCAACTCATATTTTAAAGTATTCATCAATATGCTCCATCCAGTTCTGATTCTCGATATACTTCTAACTTTCATATCGGTCATTCTTCTTTTTCATCTACCGCCGGAAGAATCTATTTACTTCTACTATACTCTTGGGTTTATAGTGTTTCTAGTTCTCCCGTGTCTTTATATTGCTATATGCATCGATATATGGTTCATAATTTCTGGTTTATTGTTGGGCTTTATATGTTCCCTTATATTTCAAAGTCTCTGCTTCTGTCTTCTATAATCATTATCATTCACAATTAATGCTCTCTTTTATTTGCTGCAATTTATACCCCAATTTCTATTTCGGAGTTTTGTCATTTCGTTCTTCTTCTTACGATTAAGCACCGCTTGTAATGGTCCAGAATTCACAGATATGAATTTCGAAATGAACATTGTTAATGTTCTAGGAAGGAAACTGTGATGGCACGATCTTGACTTGCCAAATTACTAGAATACCTTGGAAAAGGCCGAATCATCAAGAAATATTTTCTTGATATTTTAGAGGTTAAATAGAATACAAGAGTCGTATAACATGGCACATGATGATGTTATGATCCGTGAATCATCACGTTCCATTTAGAAACTGAGCATGATTTACTGTAATATATTCACGTTGATCAAGTGTCATTATATTATACTAATTCATGCTTCAGTTCCCAACACTACTTCAAAATATTCCTATTTTAAGCTTGAATGTTTCAGAATTTAGAAACTAAAATAGTTTCTTTTATGATGTAATACAGATAGCGCGAAGAGGTAAATTATTTCAAATAAGAAAAATTAAGAAAATATCTTCAGAAATATGGAGGATATTTATAATGAAAGATATGATGATATTTTAGAATTTGTAATATCAGAGGATGATGAAGAATATTGTCCGCAGGAGTTTAGAGTCAGGAGCAAGGTATTCGTTAATGACTTCAGCAGATACTGAATCATTTGGATCCTTTGAAGTCAGGTTCAGTCTTTGTAATTTGTCCACAGCCTCCTTCCTACTTTGCTCAATCCGTTTTCCAGTTCCAAAACTTCTCTTTTTTTGCGCTTTGCCAGCACACTTCATCATTATCATCCAGCTTTTACCGTTTAAAGTCGTTTATAGTTTTTGCTGCTTCATCATCATTTTTTCCATTTTCGGAGAACCAATTCGTAGTTCGGAGTGTTTTTCTGAAACTTCACATTCAAATTAAGTCCAGAAGATAGACGTTATATATACACATATAACTGTTGGCGTAGACATGCTGTGAGATTTCAAAATACTGATTGCTAATTCCCAATGATTCGTATGGCAATTCTCATTACAAGATGCGAATGAGTAAATGATGGGGTTTCAATAAATAATTATAATGACTTTTTTTGGAGAGGCTAAAGTCAAAGGGTAATGAAGTTGTTGGTATATCTGCTAATAATGTGATGGAATGTAAAAGGTTCCCTGGTAACGATGGTGTATATCTCAAGGTTATAATAAGGTTAGTCTGACTGAAAAGTCGAAGTTGACTTACTGGAGCTGTGACAAAACTAGCTACTTTGAATAGGAGTCGCAAAGTTATTTTTGCTAATAAATGCCAAAGAATCTGACGCGAATACGTTGTTTAAACTTTTACTTTGGTTTCAAGAGTTTTTCGGGTACATAACTGTGGGTAACATGTGGTTGGATCATCATCTCGATTGCTCATCATTCGAAGTGTCTTCAGAAATTTTCGAAGGGTTTGAACACAGATTGTAATCGTTAACATACATTTGATGTTCTAACACAGTTTTGTAGTCAAAATATAGCTTGTGAAAGATGTAAGGATCTAAGAGTGATTATTTTGGTCATATCTCGAGTTGAATTTTGAGATTTCAAAATCAGAATATGTAATTAAATTTTAAATGAGTATGGTTGTTTTGATTTCTATAAAAGAATGTATATTGTCGTGAAAGTAGGGAGTATAATGGATGATTTGCTGAATCAGATTCGAAGAATGTAACATATTATTTGTGAATTTATATATCTCTCGGGTATTACTTACCCGTTAAAAAAAAATTTCACAATTAATATTTTGTACAAAAGAATTTTATTACAGTCTTTATAAAAATATATATATGTATATTTTCTTCAGATGTAACATAGATTTAATGAGTTAATGTTAAATTAAACTCATTTGATTTACGGTTGAAACTAGAATTGAATAATCCCTAAAGGCTTTAAAAAGTACATAACTTTTACGCAGTATTTCTTTAATGACATTGAAATTATGAATCAATACTTCGTTATTTGTTGATGTATGATGTTTGGTTCGTGGAATTCTTGTGAATTTCGCAAAGTACGAATGATGTTATCTGAAAAGTTTCGGGTACATCGATGATGAAAGTGTAAAATCAAATATATACTTGATTTATTATGAATTGGAATTTGTTGAATTGCGACAGAGATTGTAGTTAACGCTGGTTAAGTTGAGGTCGAAGGACGTACATTATTGCATATTTGTAATATGAATTAATAGAGTAGTTAAGATTCACACACAATAGCTTAGCACGGAAAGATTTATTTCAAAATATATATATATATATATATATATATATATATATATATATATATATATATATATATATATATATATATATATATATATATATATATAATATATAATATACATATAATTTATTCAGAGGGAATGAGTTAATTCTTCATAACTCGTTGATACAATATACACGTTATTGATTCGTAATGATGTCCACAGTGATTCTTGAACTGACGTAGTTTGTGATGTTATCGGTGTTGTTGATTCGGATGTTGACTGTACTGACGATGCTGGTAATGCTGACGGTACTGTTGATGCTGTTGGTAAAGAAAGTTTAGCTTGTTAATCACACACCATTTTTGTCAGGGTTTCTACTCTTCCTTCTATCATTTTGGTTTGCTTAACTGATTTATGGTTAGGGCTAGATTAGATAATCTCTAAGACTTTAGAGATTACATAATCGCCGCGGAATGTTTCTCCAATGAAGTTATGAATTAATACTTCATCAGTTATTGTTGTTGGTACTCCTTGGTATCGATGGTGCGTATGACGTTGATGCTAGTGGGACAGGTTGTGAAGTTGAGGTTGGAGGTGGTAATGGTACTGTTGGCGTTGATGATGGTGGTACTGGTTATGCTGCTGATGCTGCTACTGGTGTTTGTAATCTCTGCACCATATTCTCCAAAGCCACTACCCGAGCGCGAAGCTCGTTGACTTCTTCTATTACACTGGGGTGATTGTCGGTTCGGACGAGAGGATAAATAAAATCTAAAATTTGATGTAATGTATAATCGTGACGAGATACTCTGGAAATGAGCGAGAACATGGTGTTTCGGACAGGTTCGCCGGTAAGTGCTTCAGGTTCTTCGTCAAGAGGGCAATGTGGTGGATGGAAGGGATCACCTTCTTCTTGTCTCCAATGATTGAGGAGGCTACGAACCCATCCCCAATTCATCCAGAATAGGTGATGACTGATTGGTTGATCTATTCCGGTCACACTGCTTTTGGAGCTTGAATGGGATTCCATTTCGGGATCTGAGTGACTTGAACTGATGATGAATTCCATTTCGTACGATTGGATAAAGAAATTTTTTTTTTTTTTGATATGAAATGATTTTGGCTAACAGATGGTATTCTAATTACATAGAATATATATATATATATATATATATATATATATATATATATATATATATATATGTATATATATATATATATATATATGTATATATATATGTATATATATATATATATATGTATATATATATATATATATATATATATATATATATATATATATATATATATATATATATATATCAAAATATTTCGTAGATTACGGAGGACTTTGCGGGATATGCCAGGCAAAGTTTAAAGTAACATATACGATAAGATATGATTTAGAAGATATGCTAAGATATGAATTTTTGTCTATACACTATTCATGCAATCAATGCAGCAAGACGTATCTTAGACTAAAAATAATAAGCAGGTAATTTCCTGAGGATGATAAGTAGTTAATTTTCGACACAAAATGATAAGCAAAACTTTTGACATGCAGACACGGTCGAAGTCCAGACTCACTAATGCATCCTATCGACTTATCAGTTAGACACACTAATGCAGACCTGGTTCGCTAAGACCACCGCTCTGATACCAACTGAAAGGACCCGTTCATATACATTATAAACGATTCACAATAGTTGATTACATTACGAGGTATTTGATCTCTATATGATACATTTTACAAACATTTCATTCGTTTTTAAAAGACAATCTTTCTTTACATCGAAAATTAACAGACATGCATACCATTTCATAATATCCACTATCCAACTATAAATTGATTTAATAATAATCTTTGATGAACTCAATGACTCGAATGCAACGTTCTTCGAAATATGCTATGAAAGACTCCAAGTAATATCTTTAAAATGAGCAAATGCACAGCGGAAGATTTCTTTAACACCTGAGAATAAACATGCTTTAAAGTGTCAACCAAAAGGTTTGTGAGTTCATTAGTTTATCATAATCATTTATTTCCATCATTTTAATAGACAACAAGATTTCATTTTCAGTTCTCATAAATATACGTCCCATGCATAGAGACAAAAATAATCATTCATATGGATTGAACACCTGGTAACCGACATTCACAATATACATATAAGAATATCCCCATCATTCCGGGATCCTCCTTCAGACATGATATAAATTTCGAAGTACTAAAGCATCCGGTACTTTGGATGGGGCTTGTTGGGCCCGATAGATCTATCTTTAGGATTCGCGTCAATTAGGGTGTCTGTTCCCCAATTCTTAGATTACCAGACTTAATAAAAAGGGGCATATTCGATTTCGATAATTCAACCATATAATGTAGTTTCGATTACTTGTGTCTATTTTGTAAAACATTTATAAAAATTGCGCATGTATTCTCAGTCCAAAAATATAAAGGGTAAAAAGGCAAATGAAACTCACCATACTGTATTTCGTAGTAAAAATACATATAACGTCATTGAACAAGTGCAAGGTTGGCCTCAGATTCACGAACCTAAATTAATTATATATATTTATGTGTTGGTCAATATTTGTCTAACAAATTAGGTCAAGTCATAGTGTACCACAATCCTAATGCTCGAGACTAATATGCAAAAGTCAACAAAAGTAAATTTGACTCAAAATAATTTCCAAAAATCTATACATGATTAATATATAGTTTAAATATCATCGTTTTATATTTTTAAATATTTTTAAAAGACTTATTAGAGTAAATAATATAATTTATTTATTAATAAATAAAATTTTATATTAAATTTATATAATAAAATATACTTTTATATATATTAAGTAATAAAATTTATAGGGTTCATTTAATATCATAAAGATAATATGATAGGTATTATTAAAGTAAGTTATTACACGTAGTAAAATATGTTTGTATCACATATTTATTTGATAAAATAATATCTATAATGATAGTAAGTAAAAGTTGTATTATTTTGTAATAATAATTATTTTTATAAAAATATCAATATTTATAATTACTAAGATGACATTATGATAAAACGATAATTCTAATTATGATAACATTAATATTTACGATAATTTTTAATGTTATCTTTAAAATAATAATTCTATTTAAAATAATAATAATAATGATATTTTATAGTAACAATGACATTTCTATTAAAATGATAATTTTTGTTAAAATGATAGTTTTAATACTAACGATACTTTTAATAATAATAGTAATGATAAAAATAATAAGCACGATAATTTTATCTAAATCAATATCTTATAATATTTTAATTTCATCATGATACTCTTACCCATTATTTCCTAATCGTTTTGTTCAACAGCTTTTAATCGTCTTTTATATCGTGTTCAGAATAATGATAATAATAGTAATCAAAATAATTAGGTGTTACAAATATTTGTTTTAATTACACTAATATTAATAATGATAGTTACTATAACATTATTAACGATAATACTAATAATTATCTTAATGATAATATAGTAATAATAATAATAACAATAACAATAACCATTTTTAAATAATGATATATATATATTAATAATGATAATAATAATAATAATAATAATACCAATAATAAAAATAATAATAATACTAATTATAACTTTAACGATAATAACGATAGTAATAATAAAAAAATAACAATTTTTAATGATAAATCCCTTTAATTGATAAAGATAATAATAATGATAATAATAAGATAAAACTAGAACGACGATAAAAACGACGATAATAATAATCATTTTTAATAAAAATATCGAAAATTCGATTGATTATAACTTCTAATCCGTTTATCGAAACCATTCGATATCTAAAGGAAAAGTTCTTAATTTTTCGCTAGCTTTTCAAGGACATGCATATCTTATACCTTATCTCAACCGCAAGTGTAACTAATTCAAGATTCAACCTAACCTGTCTAAGGGCAATATCAAAAGTACAAGTATGCATAATCCTAAATACTCTAGCACTAGTCAGGGATACACTATTAGTATGTAAAAGTTAAATTATGAGTACTCACGTATCAATATTGAGATTCAATATTGCAGGAAAGGTACGTAGACGCAACGGAGATGATAAACACTATATTGACCTCACGAGCATACCCATGAACCATACTCAATCACCTCCATAGCTATAACCCATAATTTTCTTAATCCTATCCCACTCGAAAAACAATTTCGAAATCACTCGGACAGCACTCCGTCGTAATATTTTATGTATGCTAATAATATCTTGAAATAATACGGAGTAAATATATATATGTAAATCGATTGAGAGAGTTTAGAGAAAAATATTTTCAAGTTTCTATGAAATAATGAAACCTATTGAATTCTATTTATAATAGATTTTTGAATTATTAAAGTAAATTATTAAAGTATGAATTATTAAAGTGAATTATTAAAGTATGAATTATTAAAGTGAATTATTAAAGTATGAATTATTAAAGTGAATTATTAAAGTATGAATTATTAAAGTGAATTATTAAAGTATGAATTATTAAAGTGAATTATTAAAGTAAAAATAAAGTAAAAGTAAAGTTTAAGTATAGTAAAAGTATAAAACTATGTACGTATAATACGTGTATAAATATATATAATATTAATTTAAATCGTTATATATATTTAATAAAATAAAATATAAATATCGTTATCTTTATCATATTAGTTAAGTAATGAGTTGTCAAAAGTGGTTCTAGATATTTATAAAAGTTATATACGTTTTAATAATAAAGTTCTTTTTAAACTGAAAACGTTTTTGTACGTTTGAAACTAAATAGATCAATCGAGTCTTTATGAGATTCAATCTTCCACTATCCTTTGTCTAGTTCTCAATGATTGACAATTTGTTCTTACTTATAAATCACTTTACCATTTTCCGAATATTGTTAAAATGGAAAGATTTCTCAAATCAACGTGGGCCTTTCAACAGAGACTTGTAATCATAATTCAATATATCTGATAATTCAATCATTTGATCTTATCTTCTAATTCCATTGATAAACATTTTGAAATAGATACAATCATATAAAGTATTTAATCTAATATTTTGTTTACGTTTCAAGTTATAATATATATACACATATACATATATAATCATATTCATTTAATGGTCCGTGAATCGTTGGAACTTGGTCGAGGTTGAATGAATGTATGAACATAGTTTAAAATTCTTGAAATTTAACTTAACAAATATTGCTTATCATGTCGGAAACATATAAAGATTAAAGTTTAAATTTGGTTGGAAATTTCCGGGTTGTCACACTTTTAACCTTGAATTTTCATTCTTAAGTTCTGCCTTATCAGACTTGAGTTGAGCATTCTCCTTACAAACGGCTGATCGACTAGGTACTACGCCCCACAAGTCTTTAGAACGAACGTCAAGTCCATACGATTGGGCAGAACCAGAATTATTGTGCCCCATTACCTAGGAGAAAACATTGTCTGGTCCAGGTGTATCAGTTTCACCATCCACAAGTTTGTCCGTAAGTTCTTTCATTTGTTTCTGCATAAAAAAACTTAATATTTAAACAAGCATATAAATATATGTCATGCAACATATTTCGGTATGACAAAATGAGTCTACTCTGGTATTCGATATATGCAATGCCCAATCAAAGTATAGCCCAATCACATCCAGATATTCGATATATATCCAATGCTTAATGTATTAATGCTAGACTAGGATTTTGGGATTACGACATTAATACATAATGAAAAGCAAGTGGTCACTATCAATTGAAGACTCTATTAATATTCACCTCAAATAAATTGGCTAGAAGATTATCAGGTGGTTTATGGTGATTAACATATAAATATACAACTAATTAACTTAAAAGATAAAATAACCCAACTGAAGCGCAGGTACACATCACAAAGGTAAAAGTCACTAAAAGTCTACTTCAAATGCAATAAAAACGTCACAAGTGGTTTATGGTGATTAACATATAAATATACATCTACTGATATCATGTGTAGGATATATTTGATCCACTTTTGATTCTTTCATACATCATAATAGTGTTTGTAAAATTACTTACGAGTACAGTTGCAGCTTCACCATCAGCACTTCCATTTGTAAAACTTTTCTTAAACATATCGACACGAGTAGGTTCTTTTCCCATACTCGTCTGCAATGAGTAAAAACGAGGTAGCTGTTAACAATGTACATTCAAAAGCTATACTATATTAATAATTTCCCCATGATATTACCTTCAGTTCTTCACGGATTCTTGCAAAACTTTTTTTTTCCGGTCATTTGCGTCAACTTCTTGTTAGCCCTATTGGCTTTATTTTTGTCGCTTATCTCCTAAAAAAGAAAATATATTAAATATTCAAATATGAAACTAAAATAATATAAAAAAAGTTACACCAAGTGTAAGATTATTTCATACCTTCACCTTTTCTCTACTCCAATATTCAAGAAGTCATCTCCAATGTCTTTTGGTCAGTTCTTCAGGTGGTGAATTCAATTGAACCTCCATTGATAAAGACGGATCAAAGTAGACTTCCTTTATTCTCGCCCTCCAAATTTTCATTTTTTGACCATATGACTGGAGTATCCAGGAATCAGCAGTTTGTGGAATATCAAACTTTGTCTACAAATTATAAAAAGAGAAAACATATCACATGAGAAGAAAAAAAGGCTTATTATCACACAGATTTTAAAATACGTACCCTTAAGAAGTTGAGCAGCTTATCTTTTTTGTGTGTTTTAACTTGATTCCACGGTCTATAAACTGGACAATATTCGTAGCTCCGCGTTAAGTAACCAAGAAAATGGGTGAGTTTCTACTATTTTTGCAAATCGGCTGTCCATGTTCATTAACAGAAATTGGAATTTGAATAGATGCCTTCTGTTTCCAGATTTTTTGCATAAGTGCCGGTCCTTGAACTCTGTCGCCTTTATCTACAAAATATGAGCACTTGATTTACAATTGATATACTAAACAATAAACAATATAAATCAAATAAAGAAAACAAATTAGAAAAATAAAAAATAACCTGATTCATCTACTAGTTGGGTGGTTTGCTGATCAACATTCATCACAGTTTGAGTACTCGCATTTACTTCTTTACTCGCATAATAAAAAGGATATAGAAAGTTAGAATACATTATTTAACATAATAAAAAAATCAAGCAATATAGAACAAATAAACCTTCTAGTTGTTTGGTGACTTCTCGGTGGTGGTCTTCAAAATCATCATAATATTTATTTTCATATACGTAACCATCATAAATATCATTGTTGGCTTCATACTCAGGCCCGGGCTCCGTATCCGTTTCTTCATCTCTAAGACTTCTAGCTTCTTCGTGTCTAACTTTTTTGTGTCTAGACACCAACTTTCCCTCTAAATTTGATCTTCAGGATTGTATATGTTAAGTAATGTAATCAATACATGTACTATATATTGTGAATGAATTATCAGTACATGAAGAGAGGCCATATAAAGCAAAATACTCTAGCTAAGTATAATGGGCTAAGCCCAACAAGCATAATACATGGGCCGAAGATTGCCTAAACCCAACAGAAACATACAACAAAAAACAAGCCCGATATAGCAAAAACAACTAATACAACCTAGATCAAGCTTACAATAGAACAAGCCCGGCAAGACGACAATTTAAAAATTAGAACTTTCTAAATTTGTGCATCAATATAAAGGTGAGGAACTAAAATTATTGAACACAACCTTACAATTATGATTGTGGTCAAGCAGCAGTCTGTAGTTATTACTTACAAAATAGGATCAAGCTTCTTTTTAGTTGTTTACTTAAGAAAAGAGAATAACGATATTTGTATTAAAGAATGAAGATCATCCACCCAAGACACCTTGTAAATGACTAACCAATGATCATACAACTTCGAATTTACACCATAAGGAAAACTCTTGCAGGAATCCTGCTGTGACGGCCCGGAAATTTCCGACCAAATTTAAACTTAATCTCTATATGGTTTCGACATGATAAGCAAAGTTTACTAAATTGAATTTCAAAATCTTTGAACTATGTTATGAAATCATTTGACCTTCGACTGCTCTCGACGATTCACGAACAATTAATTGTAAATAGATATGTGTGTATGTATATATAAATAATAATTCAAAATATAATTTGAAGTATTATAGGTTGTTGTTATTAAAAATTAATAAAATAAAAATATGATATTACAATAATTATTATTTAAAACATATCTATATATAAATAAAGTATATTAAAAATAAATATTAAATGATTGTAATACTCGTTTGATGTTCCGATTGATATTAAACAAGTAAAATATGAACTTATATGATTTTAAAATAAACGGTAATCCGAAAATGAGTAATATAAATTTTAGGCTTATTAAAAATGTAATTAGGAACTATTTGTTGAATTTTAAAACTTTTTATATTTTACTTGGGGTTGGGAGTGAATAATTAATGTAATTTTTATTTAATAGTTAATGACCGAATTTTATACCATAATGACTGAAATTAATAAATAAAATCACTGTAAAATTTGAGATTTTTCCAAAGACTTTTATTTGCCACCAATTAACAGCGGAATACGAAATTCAGTCCGTGAAAGGAGATGGCTAATATTATTACACGTTTAAATTTTAAATTTAAATTATAAATATTAATATATTATTATTATTATTCTAATCCAATGTTGTAGAGATATTTATATGATATATATACATATACATTGAATGATTCACACACACCATCAATCGTTGACCCAACCATCAACTCTTATATTCCTTTTTGTTAATTAATTCATCTATTGTGTTTTTATGTAAATGATCGACATACAAAGTCATCCAAAAACTGTGTCAACTGTTTCCTTTTAGACTTTAATAATATGATTCATATTGTGATTGTGAGTTGTTACTGTAATTGTTTCCTGGCCTCTTTACATTTAACATAAATATATACATTCACATTACAAGCATATGATATAGATATATATATTCCACCACCTTCATGCTTACTCTAAACCGAACACCAACACAAATCCATCGACAAACATCACCACCTTTGATCAGCATCTCTATTTAATCACCACCATTATCATCTTATGAATATGACCATCATAATCGAATACAATCACCACCAAGAACCATCAAGTATTATTTCCTTTAATCATTTGTTTCCCTGCTACTCGTTCCTGCTATTCTTTTGCTGAAACCCATCGATTTTTCTGTTTTCCTTTCTTATTCGAAGGATTGCCAACCAAAAACAAATATCTGATACAGTTGCCCTTCGATACCCTACAACCGCCAAAGATAACCATAAACCACCACCACTATTATTGTTCTTGTTATTAGTTATATTTATTCAAGAGTCAACCCGAGTATCATCTTCATCATCCTCTCCTTCGTGAACAAACTCACACCCACTTACTCGATAAAATTTTTCTATTTTGGTTCGATAACTACACCACCATTATATTGCTAGAAATATTTGTTTGCTACGGTATGAATATCATCCTCTACCTATCACCATCACTTCTCATCTATCTCTCTGATTCTGTTTCCATTCTTTTTAACAACCGCCAATATAAATCACCTCAAACAGTCACCCACTTCTACCACCTTCTCATTCCGTTTTGCAGCTCAAGTCAAGGTTTACGTCACTATTTTTCCAGCCATCAAAACAACCGCAAAGATCACCACCATTCATTGCTACAGTCGTTGTTATATTCTTGGTTACTGTTACTGTTTTGGGGTTCTGTTCGAAGATTGTAACCGAAGATGATGGGATATGATAATAAATCGAATCAAGGATGATGATGGTGTTCGAGTTTGAAGATGATGCTATTGTTGTTGATTTTTACTACGGCTGTACATACAAATTTTGTTCGATTATAAATCAAAAACCACCACAAAAGTCATTGTTACTGCTTCATTTCTATAACCAGGATCTAAACGAACCCAGTCTAATGTATAAATGGGCTTATGAACTTGTTGATTGGGCCGCAGGAATTTGGGCCGAAACCCATTATTTACCCTTGATTCAATTAACTTAACGATATCGTGGTGATGATTCTTCAAGTGATGATGATGATGGAGGTATTAAATGGGTTTATTATAAGGCAGTGGCATTATAGGTTAATATATATTAATGTACGAATAAATTCAGAATGCAACTAATGGTTCAATGGCTTGGGAGTGTGTTAGGGGAACTAGAGATCTCGGGTTCGAGCCCGGGCATGGGCTATTTTTTCTTTGGAATTCATACTTTTGAGGTAGTCTATTGTTATTTATTATTATTATTATTATTATTATTATTATTATTATTATTATTATTATTATTATTATTATTATTATTATTATTATTATTATTATTATTATCATATTTATTATTGTTATTATTATTATTATTATTATTATTATTATTATTATATTATTATTATTATTATTATTATTATTATTATTATTATTATTATTATTATTATTATTATTATTATTATTATTATTAGTTAGTGTTATAGTGTTATTATTATTATTACTACTATCATTGATGTTATGCGAGGTGTATACGAAATAGTTTATATTTTACTAGGAAATACTATTAAATACGATACAATTTTACACAAGTTATTTATTTATTTATAGAGTGGATATACCTAAACCTTGCTACAACACTTATAGGCAGTGTACCTAATCGTACAGTAGTGTAGTTTTTAGTAAGTCCGGTTCGTCCACAGGGAACTCAGCCAAGTTTAACGCTATATTTTTAAAAACTATATTTGTAAAAATATAAATATATATATATATATATATATATATATATATATATATATAAGTAGTATTATTATTATAAAAGGGGGTTTTTACCGTTTAATGACCGGTTTGTCGATTTTAAAACTTAAGTCGCAGTTAAAACCTAATGTAAAATATTAAAAATAAATATAACTTAATTTTAAGCGTAAAGTAAATAACGATAATGAAATTGCGATAAATAAAAATGCGATAAATAAAATGACGATAAATAAAATTGCGATAATTAAAAAGTACGATAATTAAAATGACAATAAATTAAAGTGCGATAATTAAAAGTGCAATTAAATATGAAATAAAGGAATTATGCTTATTTAAACTTCCGTAGTCATGATGTTTGACGAGTTGATTTTAGTTTATTACCATGGGTTAATTGTCCTTTGTCCTGGATTATTCAATATGTCCGTCTGGTTTTTGTCCATAACAGTCCATCAGTCATAAATATAAAGTGCGAGTGTCCTCGTCAAATTATCCTTATATCCGAAGTCAATTATTCTAACTAATTGGGGACTTAAACTATAATTACGCCAAGTATCCTTGTACATAATTCACCCCTGTTTTAATAAGTCCATTAACTATTAATCCATTCCCGTGTCCGGTTAAATGAACGATTATTAGTACTTATAAATATCCCGCCCATCGTGTCCGATCGAGTGTATATGGTTATTTATAGGTACGTCCAATTGTAAATCTTTATATTAAATTAACAAACTATCATTTAATTAAACAAATATAAAGCCCATTAATATCCCATAGTCTAATTTCCACAAGTGTCATTCTTTTATCCAAACCCCAATTATGGTACAAAGCCCAATTACCCCGTCTTAATATTTTAGCCCAACATCATGATTACTTCGGCTTAAATAAGCATAATAATAACTTAGCTACGAAACATTAATTTAAAAAGGTTGAACATAACTTACAATGATTAATAATAGTGTAGCGTTACACGGACATAATTTTGACTTACACCCTTACAACATTCGTTAACATACCCTTATTATTAAAATTAAAATTAAAATTATAATATATATATATATATATATACATATATATATATACATACATATATATATATATACATATATATATATATATATATACGTTTGAGATAGAGAGATAAGAAAAAGGTGTGTTAAGTTCAACCAAAAACTGCGAAATTTATAGGATGTCACGTGATACTGTTCACCATGCGATCGCATGGGTTTTTCACTTCCAGGCCATGTGATCACATGCCCTCTTTTTCCAGCTCAGGTACTCTTGGCTCCTAGCTTGCCGACACTTATAAATATAAATATAATATATATAATTTTTATATAATTATATTTATATTATATTATATTATATTTATATGCATAGTTGACTTGTAATTTTAGCTCCGTTGCGTCGCGCATTGAGAGTTGACTCTGGTCCCGATTCCGGATTTTCGAACGTCCTTTCGTACTATTTAATATCTTGAACTTTGCATTTTGCAATTTGTAATTTGCACAAAAAATTATTTTCCTTAACTCCCAAAATCCGCGAAAGTCTTTAACTCACTTTTAGTGGCACTTTTGAGTGCACTATGGCTTTAGTGGCACTTTTCAGGCTTTAGTGACACTTTTTCTTCAATTCTTTAATCTTCGTGCTTTGTCTTCACATTTATTTTTTTAAACGATTACAACTTAAAAATAGAATAATTACAACTAAAAACTTTACATATTGGGATGATATTGCGACTAAATATATGTTCGTTTGGAGCACTATCAAATATCCCCACACTTGAGCGTTGCTTGTCCTCAAGCAATACAGAACTTGAAATTAAATCACACGAATCACTTCTTTATTCTTCACACTTTATACATTAGTGATTTTGATACGGCGGTATAAACAATGATAGTAACGATGTGGTTTACAGTCCCACATGACTATAAAAATTTAGATCTTTAAGGAAATTGGATCTTTATGAAAACATTTGATCTTTTAAAAATTCATTATAGCTTTTACCCTAGATAAGTTTTCCGGAATAACCCTTCACCGGTGTTTGCAAATTATTTTTGTGGGTTTTGTGGGTTTCAGATTTGAAAATTTTAGCTCAAAACTTGCGATTTTGTGTCACCCACTTGCTAACCTTGTATTGGGAAAGCAACACGTCCAGTATACTTGCTCCGTATATTACCTTTCGGTAAACTACCGTCCGGTTGTAAAGGAAAGCGTTGAACAAGCAACTGTTAAGGCAATGTCCCATGACATGCTTTTAATTATGGTCTATAACGTGTCGGATGCAATTACTATCCTTTGTAGGAGCAATAGTAAAGCTCACCCTATAGTTTTTCGATCTGGCACAAGGTCCTGTCTTTGACCATGCTATGCAACCACCGTTCTTACGGTTGACACCCGATTTGGTTCAGGTGACCTAATGAATTCCAGGTGAATTCCTAGGATTTTACGTTTAATGGTAATGAACGCATTGAAAATAGGGTTTTCAGAAAACAAATCGGTTTGTAATTTGATCAAAATATTTTCTCGTTCAAGCTCGAGTTTAGATATCATTGAATTCCATGAGTTTAAATTCTCAATCTTTAAGGTCAATCTCAAGGATTGAGTAATATCAGTCTTAAAAGCTGATTTTTAATCTTTAAGGAGATTATCCTTTCTGGGGGTCTGATTCATTAGTCTTATCAAGCTAATTTGCACAGCGCCCTCCCCATTTTACGAGACAGATCCTCTCATGGTTAGGATAAGTCTGACCACTTAGCGACCCTGTTTGATGCTGAGGTCCGTGGATTTCCAGCTGATTTTTGAGAAAACTTTTCAAGATTGTTCGTAGACTCTACAACTGGTCTGGACGACAACTTCCTGACCTAAATCAAGAAGCGCGTGTCTTTTTCAGAAGACTTTACTTCCTTTTAATGATGGAATTGATTTATCGTGTAGATCCATCTTTCTTTTAAATATATTATAAGAAATTGGGTAAAACTGATAAAATTTTCCAAAACAAAAGTATCTTCAGTTATTTGTACAAAAATATGTGATATATGTTTTAAATAACTTGGTAAATTTTCCCACACTTGGCTTTTATTTTCCTTTCTTTGCCTTTTTATTGTCCTCTATTCTATTTTAAATGAATTCTAACATTTTGGGTTGTTTCTCAATTTATGTCCTTTTCGAGGTAACAATAGTTTCGGTGTTAACACCTAGTTTTATCGTTCATAAATATGTATAAACATGATTTTGAATTCATTTATTTGAAAATTTTAAAATTTTTTACTAGAATTGGGTAGTCAGTATATAAGATTAGAGCTGTTCTTTATTATCAGAGAGCACTAGATTCTAATACAACTACTGCGTGCTAGTATTTTTAATGGTAACCAAGTGTATAAGTTAAAATTTTAAAAATCCGAAAGAATTTAATCCCTTCCCTCACTTAAGATCTTGCAATGCCCTCATTTGCAAGAAATTGTTAACAATTTAAATTATTGAGGGTGAGTAGCGTAGAAAAATGATTAAATTTTACCGAAGTTTCCAAACATATTGGGTTTTTTTTTTATAAAAATGTTATACTTTTAAAATATAGATTAATAAATTTTAAAATTTTGTTTCTTTTTAGGAGTGAGGGCGTTTCGGATCATTGTCCTAGTCCGTCCCTCAACAAAATTTTAAAATTTGTCATTTTTAAGCGCAGTTTTAAAAGCAAAGATTTTTGGGTTTTTTAAATATTTTTGGCATACTTTAATTCAATAAGATTAAAAATAATGATAATAAAAGTTCTCGTCCTGCCCTCGGGTAAAGCAATTTCGGTTCAACGACCTAGTTTTCAACTCACGACGAATTTTTAGAAATCACATTTTTAATTATATTGATTTTAATTATATTGATTTTTAGAAATCACATTTTCAACTCACGACGAATTTTTAGAAATCACAAACTTAATTATATTGATTTTAAAAAGTTTACAATAATAATTTAATATTAATTTTAAAAATAAAGTAAAAATAAAATTAAAAATATGTTTGGTCTTTTATCCCACTTTAATCAATCAAATATTATCAAATATACGCCCCTCTTTTTGGTAAAGTAATTTCGGTTCCATAACCTAGTTTTACTCCTGACGAACTTCTGAAATATTTTGGGTTGATTGATTAAAGATAATTATACCTTAAGAATAAACGATAAATTTCGCAGTGATGTAATAAATTTTTGTATGATATCAATAATTTCGGTTACGCATACCTAATTTTATTGAATACCAATTTAATACTTTATAGCGAACGATTCAGCGTTTATTATCAAAAGGTTAAAAGCAATAAAAATAAAAATAAAAATAAAAATTGTACATACTTACCTGTGAGAAAGAATTCTCAGAGACCTGCTTTATCCGACTCATAGGAGAGTCGTGTGATTTGGTTCTCCATAGCTACGTAAGCATAACCTCGAATCTTCAATATCTTTTCTTCTAAACATATGAACGGTCCTTCTCTGCATAGAGTGACAAATTCGGTATTTGAATATGTTTGATTATTTGAACATTTACCTTCGTGTGACCATTTTCCGCATTTATAACATCTTTCAAGGTGTCGTG
Organism: Rutidosis leptorrhynchoides; assembly: GCF_046630445.1. Lineage (NCBI taxonomy): Eukaryota > Viridiplantae > Streptophyta > Magnoliopsida > Asterales > Asteraceae > Rutidosis > Rutidosis leptorrhynchoides. Next base: position 658,539,787 of record NC_092334.1, on the reverse strand, counting down.
CTCTTCTTTTTGTTGCGGATTTTGATTTTCCTTTACCAAAATGTATCTTATGATGAACTTTTCTGAGTTCTTTTCTTACTCCGTCCATTTTTTCTCTTATGAATGATACCAGTTCACTCGGAAGTGTGTCATTATTACGTTTAGTAATCATAGCGTGTATCATTAGACCATGGTTCAGATCAAAGGAATTCTTCATCTCGTAAAACCTAAAAAAAAAATTCAGAATGGGGGGAGAAGACTAGTTCTTTAGGGTCTGCTAGGGAAAGACCATTCGGATTCCATTCTCGGAAACTACACGAAAACAGAATATCTAACTCTAACAGAAATAACTATTACCCAAAAATGATTCGAACCTTCCCACACTTAGTTAGTTGTGGTGTCGAAATTGTGATTAACTTCATCTTGAACTTCCATTAGATTATCTATGTAATGTTTAACTCTGTGACCATTAACCTTAAATTCAACCCCATTTGAATTTATCAATTCTACAATTCCGTATGGGAAAACTCTTTTGACTATGAATGGTCTGGACCATCTTGATTTCAATTTTCCAGGAAATAGCTTGAATCGTGAATTGAAAAGAAGAACTTTGTCTCCTTCTTTAAATTCTTTTGAACTTCTGATTCTTTTATCATGCCATTTCTTCGTTCTTTCCTTATAGATTAACGAATTTTTGTATGCTTCATGTCTTAATTCTTCTAATTCGTTTAGTTGACTTAACTGTAGATGTCCAGCTTCATGTAAATCAAGATTACATGTCTTCAAAGCCTAAAATGCTTTATGTTCAATTTCTACTGAAAGGTGACATGCTTTTCCATAAACGAGTCTAAAAGGTGTGGTTCCAATTGGAGTTTTGTAGGCTGTTCTAAAAGCCCAGAGTGCATCCTCCAATTTCATGGACTATTCCTTCGGATTTGATCCTACGGTTTTCTCTAGAATACGTTTTAAAGCTCGGTTGGTATTTTCAACTTGTCCACTTGTTTGTGGATGATAAGCGGTTGAGATTTTATGAGTTACTCCATATCTTTTGAGAACTTTCTCAAGTTGATTGTTACAAAAATGAGTACCTCGATCACTTATTAAAGCTTCCGGTGTACCAAACCTAGCAAAAAGACGTTTTAAAAAGTTGACTACAACTCGTGCATCGTTAGTTGGGAGAGCTTGTGCTTCCGCCCATTTAGATACATAATCAATGGCAACGAGAATGTAGAGATTATTATGAGATTTTGGAAATGGACCCATAAAGTCAATACCCCAAATGTCAAATACTTCACATACTTGAATGACATTTTGTGGCATTTCATCATGTTGACTTATTTTTCTGGCCCTTTGACAAGCATCACAGGATTTGCAAAGAAGGTGTGCGTCTTTGAAAATTGTAGGCCAATAGAATCCAGCATTGTAAACTTTTCTTGCTGTGAGTTGAGGCCCATAATGCCCTCCTGTTGGTCCTGTGTGACAATGGTTTAAGATTTGACTAGCTTCATCTCCGAATACACATCGGCGTATTATTCCATCGGGACAACTTTTAAACAAATGTGGATCTTCCCAGAAATAGTGTTTTATATCACTAAAGAATTTCTTTCGTTTTTGGCACGACAATCCTTTTTCAAGGAATCCACATACTAAGTAGTTTGCATAGTCCGCAAACTATGGAATTTCATTATAATCTATCTTTAATAGATATTCATCAGGAAAGTTGTCTTGTATGGCCGATTCATTTAGAACTTCTAATTCAGGATTTTCAAGACAAGAAAGATGATCAGCGGCGAGATTTTTTGCTCCCTTTTTATCTCGGATTTCAATATCGAACTCTTGTAAGAGTAAGGTCCAACGGATTAATCGTAGTTTAGCATCTTGTTTTGAAAATAGGTATCTAAGAGCAGAATGGTCAGTATAGACCACCGTTTTAGCTAGAACGAGATATGAACGAAATTTGTCAAAAGTAAAGACAATGGCAAGGAGTTCTTTTTCAGTAGCTGTGTAATTTGTTTGTGCTCCTTGTAATGTCTTACTAGCATAATAAATAGGTTGAAATCGTTTTTCAATCCTTTGTCCTAAAACTGCTCCCATTGCAAAATCACTTGCATCGCACATCAGTTCAAACGGTAGATTCCAATTTGGAGTTATCATAATCGGCGCATTAGTGAGTTTTTCTTTAAGAATATTAAAAGATTTAATGCATTCATCTGAAAAGATGAATGGAGCATCCTTTTCTAGGAGTTTATTCATAGGAGTGGTAATTTTAGAAAAATCTTTTATGAAACGTCGGTAAAAACCGGCATGCCCTAGAAAACTCCTAACTCCTCTAACATTGGTGGGATGTGGAAGTTTAGCAATTACATCTACTTTAGCTCTATCCACTTCAATTCCTTCCTTTGAAATTTTATGACCAAGAACGATGCCTTCTTTAACCATGAAATGGCATTTCTCCCAATTAAGAACTAGATTTGATTGTTCGCATCTAATAAGCATTCGTTCAAGATTGACTAGACATGTTTCAAAAGTATCACCGAAGACTGAAAAGTCATCCATGAAAACTTCCATGCATTCTTCTATCATGTCATGAAAAATCACCATCGTGCACCTTTGAAAGGTTGCAGGGGCGTTGCAAAGTCCAAATGGCATGCGTTTGTAAGCAAAAGTACCATAAGGGCACGTGAACGTGGTTTTCTCTTGGTCTTCGGGTGCTATTGGAATTTGAAAATATCCGGAAAAACCATCAAGAAAATAATAGTAACTATTCTCGGCTAATCTTTCCAACATTTGATCAATGAAAGGTAAGGGAAAGCGATCTTTTCTGGTGGCGTCATTTAATTTTCTATAATCAATACAAACACGCCATCCTGTTACAGTCCTAGTAGGAATAAGCTCATTTTTTTCATTTGTGATGACAGTCATGCCACCCTTCTTAGGTACGCATTGAACTGGACTTACCCATGGACTATCAGAGATAGGATAAATTAAACCTGCATCTAGCAGTTTAATTATTTCTTTCTTAACAACATCTTGCATATTAGGATTTAGTCTTCTTTGACGTTGCACATACGTTTTATGACCTTCTTCCATAAGGATTTTATGTGTGCAATATGAAGGACTTATTCTTTTAATATCATGAATCTTCCATGCAATAGCTGGTTTATGAGCTTTTAGCACAGAAATGAGTTGATATTTTTCATTTTTAGTAAAAGAAGACGATATTATTACAGGTAATTCAGATTCACCATGTAAATAAGCGTATTCCAAATGGTTTGGAAGTGGCTTTAACTCTAATTTTGGTGGTTTTTCTATCGATGATTTATATCGATATCTGTTGTAGTGACCCGAACTTTTCCATGTTTATATATATATTAAATGAAATTGTTATTTACATGATTAAGTGTTTTCAACATGTTAAGCAATCAAACTTGTTAAGACTTGATTAATTGAAATAGGTTTCATATAGACAATTGACCACCCAAGTTGACCGGTGATTCACGAACGTTAAAACTTGTAAAAACTATATGATGACATATATATGGATATATATATATATAGTTAACATGATATTATGATAAGTAAACATATCATTAAGTATATTAACAATGAACTACATATGTAAAAACAAGACTACTAACTTAATGATTTTTTAAACGAGACATATATGTAACGATTATCGTTGTAACGACATTTAATGTATATATATATCATATTAAGAGATATTCATACATCATAATATCATGATAATATAATAATTTAAAATCTCATTTGATATTATAAACATTAGGTTAACAATATTTAACAAGATCGTTAACCTAAAGGTTTCAAAACAACACTTACATGTAACGACTAACGATGACTTAATGACTCAGTTAAAATGTATATACATGTAGTGTTTTAATATGTATTTATACACTTTTGAAATTCTTCAAGACACTTATCAAAATACTTCTACTTAACAAAAATGCTTAAAATTACATCCTCGTTCAGTTTCATCAACAATTCTACTCGTATGCACCCGTATTCGTACTCGTACAATACACAGCTTTTAGATGTATCAACTCTTAGCAGCCCATGTTAGTTACCTAACACATGTGGGAACCATCATTTGGCAACTAGCATGAAATATCTCATAAAATTACAAAAATATGAGTAATCATTCATGACTTATTTACATGAAAACAAAATTACATATCCTTTATATCTAATCCATACACCAACGACCAAAAACACCTACAAACACTTTAATTCTTCAATTTTCTTCATCTAATTGATCTCTCTCAAGTTCTATCTTCAAGTTCTAAGTGTTTTTCATAAATTCTAAAAGTTCTAGTTTCATAAAATCAAGAATACTTCCAAGATTGCAAGTTTACTTCCAAGTTTTCTAAATCCATTCCAAGTAATCATCCAAGATCAAGAAACCTTTGTTATTTATAGTAGGATATCTTTCTAATACAAGGTAATAATCATATTCAAACTTTAATTCAATTTCTATAACTATAACAATCTTATTTCGAGTGGAAATCTTACTTGAAATTATTTTCGTGTCATGATTCTGCTTCAAGAACTTTCAAGCCATCCAAGGATCCTTTGAAGCTAGATCCATTTTTCTCATTTCCAGTAGGTTTATCCAAGGAACTTGAGGTAGTAATGATATTCATAACATCATTCGATTCATACATATAAAGCTATCTTATTCGAAGGTTTAAACTTGTAATCACTAGAACATAGTTTAGTTAATTCTAAACTTGTTCGCAAATAAAAGTTAATCCTTCTAACTTGACTTTTAAAATCAACTAAACACATATTCTATATCTATATGATATCCTAACTTAATGATTTAAAACCTGGAAACACGAAAAACACCTCAAAACCGGATTTACGCCGTCGTAGTAACACCGCGGGCTGTTTTGGGTTAGTTAATTAAAAACTATGATAAACTTTGATTTAAAAGTTGTTATTCTGGGAAAATGATTTTTATTATAAACATGAAACTATATCCAAAAATCATGGTTAAACTCAAAGTGGAAGTATGTTTTCTAAAATGGTCATCTGGACGTCGTTCTTTCGACTGAAATGACTACCTTTACAAAAATGACTTGTAACTTATTTTTCCGACTATAAACCTATACTTTTTCTGTTTAGATTCATAAAATATAGTTCAATATGAAACCATAGCAATTTGATTCACTCAAAACGGATTTAAAATGAAGAAGTTATGGGTAAAACAAGATTGGATAATTTTTCTCATTTTAGCTACGTGAAAATTGGTAACAAATCTATTCCAACCATAACTTAATTAACTTGTATTGTATATTATGTAATCTTGAGATACCATAGACACGTATACAATGTTTCGACCTATCATGTCGACACATCTATATATATTTCGGAACAACCATAGACACTCTATATGTGAATGTTGGAGTTAGCTATACAGGGTTGAGGTTGATTCCAAAATATATATAGTTTGAGTTGTGATCAATAATGAGATACGTATACACTGGGTCGTGGATTGATTCAATATAATATTTATCGATTTATTTCTGTACATCTAACTGTGGACAACTAGTTGTAGATTACTAACGAGGACAGCTGACTTGATAAACTTAAAACATCAAAATGTATTAAAAGTGTTGTAAATATATTTTGAACATACTTTGATATATATGTATATATTGTTATAGGTTCGTGAATCAACCAGTGGCCAAGTCTTACTTCTCGACGAAGTAAAAATCTGTGAAAGCGAGTTATAGTCTCGCTTTTAAAATCTAATATTTTTGGGATGAGAATACATGCAGGTTTTATAAATGATTTACAAAATAGACACAAGTACGTGAAACTACATTCTATGGTTGAATTATCGAAATCGAATATGCCCCTTTTTATTAAGTCTGGTAATCTAAGAATTAGGGAACAGACACCCTAATTGACGCGAATCCTAAAGATAGATCTATTGGGCCTAACAAACCCCATCCAAAGTACCGGATGCTTTAGTACTTCGAAATTTATATCATATCCGAAGGGTGTCCCGGAATGATGGGGATATTCTTAAATATGCATCTTGTTAATGTCGGTTACCAGGTGTTCACCATATGAATGATTTTTATCTCTATGTATGGGATGTGTATTGAAATATGAAATCTTGTGGTCTATTGTTACGATTTGATATATATAGGTTAAACCTATAACTCACCAATATTTTTGTTGACGTTTAAAGCATGTTTATTCTCAGGTGAATACTAAGAGCTTCCGCTGTTGCATACTAAAATAAGGACAAGATTTGGAGTCCATGTTTGTATGATATTGTGTAAAAACTGCATTCAAGAAACTAATTTCGATGTAACCTATTTGTATTGTAAACCATTATGTAATTGTCGTGTGTAAACAGGATATTTTAGATTATCATTATTTGATAATCTACGTAAAGCTTTTTAAACCTTTATTTATGAAATAAAGGTTATGGTTTGTTTTAAAAATGAATACAGTCTTTGAAAAATGTCTCATATAGAGGTCAAAACCTCGCAACGAAATCAATTAATATGGAACGTTTTTAATCAATAAGAACGGGACATTTCAGTTGGTATCCGAGCGTTGGTCTTAGAGAACCAGAAAATTTGCATTAGTGTGTCTTATCGAGTTTGTTAGGATGCATTAGTGAGTCTGGACTTCGACCGTGTTTTCTTTAAAAATGATTGCTTAACATTTTTGTTGGAAACTATATATTATTAACATGTATATATTATGTGATATATTAATCTCTTAACATGTTTGATATTGTGTGATAGATGTCTACCTCTAGCACAAATCCCATTGACTCACCTAATAATAACGAAGAGTCGAATATATATTGGACTGATTCACAAGTTCCCGAAGAAAAACCGGAAGAAGAATCAGAACCAGAAGAGGAGGAACCGGAGAAGGAAATAGAACCGGTGGGGGAAATAATAAAACGGTTAAGTAAAAGAAAATCCTCAACCAACTGACCAAGGTTAATTATGGTCAATGGTGTTTCCGCCAAGAAAGTAAAATATTGGGAGGATTACCAATTCTCCGATGAATCGGATTCCAACGAGAATTCCGATGATGTTATAGAAATTACCCCAACTGAATTTAAAAAGGCAAAAGAAAATAATAAGGGAAAGGGCATAAAAATAGAGAAATCTAATTCCAACCCCGATGAACTTTATATGTATCGTCAACCCCCGAAGCCCTTAAGTTGTAACAATGACCCGGGAACCTCTAAACCACCAGGTTTTTCTAAACCGTTGTGGAAAACGACAGCTCGTATTAGGAGAACATCATATATCCCTAGAAACTTGGCAAAACGAACCAAAACCGAAGAAGAAGAAACGAGCGAGTCGGAATAAGATAGTTGTATTCGTGTGGTGTAATATATGTAATATAGTATGCTTATGCTTTATGATATATGTAAAAATTGCTTGTATTAATAAGTATTTTTTTATGAATCTAACTCTTGTCAATTTTACAGTATAAAAACACAAAATGGATAGACAACCCAATATTTTAAGAGACCTACCCGGACACATGATTGATGAAATCTTGTCTAGAGTCGGTCAGAATTCTTCGGCACAACTATTTACGGCGAAATCAGTTTGTAAGACATTCGAAGAACGTTCTAAGAATGCCTTGGTTTATAAGAGACTTTCGTTTGAAAGATGGGGGATATCACATTGGGAAACCCATAAGTTACGATGTGTTTACTTTGACGCATATATTGCGGGGAACCCAAATGCTATTTTACGCAATGGGTTAAGAAATTATTTTGACTCAATGTATCCGAATATAGGACTTCATGATTTAGAAAAAGCGGCTAACATACAACATAAAGAAGCATGCTATGCTTACGGGTTAGTAATGTTCGCTTCTCACCAAAGTGAGAAAAAGAACATCGGGCTATAACTATTAAACAAAAAGTTCCCACAAGTGAAGGAGTCGGTAATTGGGGTAAGAAATGAGGTTTTTAGATTGTTACGGGACTGTTGGACATTACGTAACCCTCGTCCCTTTAACGATGTTACAACACGCTGTCTTATAAACGGCCATAACGGTTATGTTCCACAAGACCAAGGATGGGAAGTAGTCCTAGTAAAACCAGAATGCATGACTTGTTTCTGGACGTATGAATTACGTGTCTTTATTGCCTTTGCTGAACGACTTGTGTACTAGCTAGAATTATCTTCACAACTATCTTGTATCAAAGTTATTGTGTGCTATATTTCATGCTTTATGTAAAATAAGCGGTATTGTAAGTTTGTAAAATATTGTATAAAAGTTTGAACGCGAAATATTATTATAATCAGTTTTTCATATAGAATTGTAATAGTTGAATTGTATATTAGCTACTAAGTATGAACTTAACGGGTAGGTACTACCCGAATTTAAACTTATAAAACGCTAATATGAAGAAAAATCTTTTATAAATGAGTTCATATTATGCTACGAAATACTATTAACTACTCTTAATATTCTGTATGATTAACTTGTTCCATTTGACTATTTTGAAGGAAATGGCACCGACTACTCGACACACCGTGAATATGAATGAAGAGGAATTCCGTACTTTTCTAGCTTCAAACATAGCCGCAGTACAGGCTGCGCTACATACCAACAATAACCTTGGATCTAGCAGTACAGGAAATCGTGTAGGATGCACCTACAAAGAATTCACTGCCTGCAAACCTTTGGAATTTGATGGAACCGAAGGACCGATCGGATTGAAACGGTGGACCGAGAAGGTCGAATCGGTGTTTGCCATAAGTAAGTGTACTGAAGAGGACAAAGTGAAGTACGCTACGCATACCTTTACAGGTTCTGCGTTAACATGGTGGAATACCTATCTAGAGCAAGTGGGACAAGATGATGCGTACGCACTACCGTGGTCAACATTCAAGCACTTGATGAAAGAGAAGTACCGTCCCAGAACCGAGGTCAATAAGCTCAAGACAGAACTTAGAGGGTTACGAACCCAAGGATTTGATATTACCACGTACGAAAGACGATTCACAGAATTGTGCCTATTGTGTCCGGAAGCGTTCGAAGATGAGGAAGAGAAGATCGACGCGTTTGTGAAAGGATTACCGGAAAGAATCCAAGAAGATATAAGTTCACACGAGCCCGCCTCCATACAACAGGCATGTAGAATGGCTCACAAACTAGTGAACCAGATTGAGGAAAGAATTAAAGAACAGACGGCTGAAGAGGCCAATGTGAAGTAAGTCAAAAGAAAGTGGGAGGAAAACGGTGATAAGAATCACCAATACAACAACAGCAGCAATTACAATAATAATCGCAACAATTATCCCAACAATCGCAACATCAATCGCAACTACAACAAACGGCCCAACAACAACAACAACAACAACAACAAAAGCAACTACAACAATCATCCCAACAACAATAACAACCGCAACAACAACAATCAGAAGCAGCTATGCCAAATTTGTGAAAAGTATCACTCAGGGTTCTGCACCAAATTTTGCAACAAGTGTAAAAGAAATGGTCATAGCGCGGCGAAGTGTGAGGTCTACGAACCAGGGGTTAATAGAACGAAAGGAACAAATGGTGTCGGAACGAGTAATGGCGGAGCAAGTAGTGTCGGAGCAAGTTATGCCAATGTAGTTTGTTATAAATGTGGAAAACTGGGCCACATTATTAGAAATTGCCCGAACCAAGAGAACACGAATGGACAAGGCGGCGGAAGAGTTTTCAATATTAATGCGGCAGAGGCACAGGAAGACCCGGAGCTTGTTACGGGTACGTTTCTTATTGACAATAAATCTGCTTACGTTTTATTTGATTCGGGTGCAGATAGAAGCTATATGAGTAGAGATTTTTGTGCTAAATTAAGTTGTCCATTGACGCCATTGGATAGTAAATTTTACTCGAATTAGCAAATGGTAAATTAATTTCAGCAGATAATATATGCCGGAATCGAGAAATTAAAGTGGGTAGCGAAATATTTAAGATTGATTTGATACCAGTAGAGTTAGGGAGTTTTGATGTAATAGTTGGCATGGACTGGCTGAAGAAGGTGAAAGCAGAGATCGTATGTTATAAAAATGCAATTTGCATTGTACGAGAAGAAGGAGAACCCTTAATGGTGTACGGAGAAAAGGGCAACATAAAGCTACATCTTATTAGTAATTTGAAGGCACAAAAACTAATAAGAAAAGGTTGCTATGCTGTTCTAGCACACGTCGAGAAAGTACAAACTGAAGAAAAGAGCATCAATGATGTTCCCGTCGCAAAAGAATTTCCCGATGTATTTCTGAAAGAATTACCGGGACTACCTCCACATCAATCTGTTGAATTTCAAATAGATCTTGTACCAGGAGCTGCACCAATAGCTCGTGCTCCTTATAGGCTCGCACCCAGCGAGATGAAAGAACTGCAAATCCAACTGCAAGAACTATTAGAACGTGGTTTCATTCGACCAAGCACATCACCATGGGGAGCTCCTGTTTTGTTTGTCAAGAAGAAGGATGGTACATTTAGGTTGTGTATTGACTACAGAGAGTTGAACAAACTTACCATCAAAAACCGTTATCTACTGCCGAGAATTGACGACTTATTTGATCAACTACAAGGCTCGTCGGTTTATTTGAAGATCGATTTACGTTCTGGATATCATCAAATGCGAGTAAAGGAGGATGATATTCCAAAAACTGCTTTTAGGACGCGTTATGGTCATTACGAGTTTATGGTTATGCTGTTTGGATTGACTAACGCACCAGCTGTGTTCATGGACCTTATGAACCGAGTGTGTGGGCCATATCTTGACAAGTTTGTCATTGTTTTCATCGATGACATACTTATTTACTCAAAGAATGATCAAGAGCACGAAGAAAATTTGAGAAAAGTGCTAGAAGTATTGAGGAAAGAAAAACTGTACGCTAAGTTTTCAAAGTGTGCATTTTGGTTGGAAGAAGTTCAATTCCTCGGTCACATAGTGAACAAAGAAGGTATCCAGGTGGACCCGGCAAAGATCGAAACCGTTGAAAAGTGGGAAACCCCAAAAACTCCGAAGCATATACGTCAATTTTTAGGATTGGCTGGTTACTACAGAAGATTCATCCAAGATTTCTCCAAAATAGCAAAACCCTTGACTGCATTAACGCATAAAGGGAAGAAATTTGAATGGAAGGATGAACAAGAGAAGGCGTTTCAATTATTGAAGAAAAAGCTAACTACGGCACCTATATTGTCATTGCCTGAAGGGAATGATGATTTTGTGATTTATTGTGACGCATCAAAGCAAGGTCTCGGTTGTGTATTAATGCAATGGACGAAGGTGATTGCTTATGCGTCTAGACAATTGAAGATTCACGAGCAAAATTATACGACGCATGATTTGGAATTAGGCGCGGTTGTTTTTGCATTAAAGACTTGGAGGCACTACTTATATGGGGTCAAAAGTATTATATATACCGACCACAAAAGTCTTCAACACATATTTAATCAGAAACAACTGAATATGAGGCAGCGTAGGTGGATTGAATTATTGAATGATTACGACTTTGAGATTCGTTACCACCTGGGAAAGGCAAATGTGGTAGCCGACGCCTTGAGCAGAAAGGACAGAGAACCCATTCGAGTAAAATCTATGAATATAATGATTCACACTAACCTTACTACTCAAATAAAGGAGACGCAACAAGGAGTTTTAAAAGAGGAAAATTTAAAGGATGAAATACCCAAAGGATCGGAGAAGCATCTTAATATTCGGGAAGAAGGAACCCGGTATAGGGCTGAAAGAATTTGGGTACCAAAATTTGGAGATATGAGAGAAATGGTACTTAGAGAAGCTCATAAAACTAGATACTCAATACATCCTGGAACGGGGAAGATGTACAAGGATCTTAAGAAACATTTTTGGTAGCCAGGTATGAAAGCCGATATTGCTAAATATGTAGGAGAATGTTTAACGTGTTCTAAGGTCAAAGTTGAACATCAGAAACCATCAGGTCTACTACAACAACCTGAAATCCCGGAATGGAAATGGGAAAACATTACCATAGATTTCATTACTAAATTGCCAAGGACTGCAAGTGGTTATGATACTATTTGGGTAATAGTTGATCGTCTCACCAAGTCAGCACACTTCCTGCCAATAAGAGAAGATGACAAGATGGAGAAGTTAGCACGACTGTATTTGAAAGAAGTCGTCTCCAGACATGGAATACCAATCTCTATTATCTCTGATAGGGATGGCAGATTTATTTCAAGATTCTGGCAGACATTACAGCAAGCATTGGGAACTCGTCTAGACATGAGTACTGCCTATCATCCACAAACTGATGGGCAGAGCGAAAGGACGATACAAACGCTTGAAGACATGCTACGAGCTTGTGTTATTGATTTCGGAAACAGTTGGGATCGACATCTACCGTTAGCAGAATTTTCCTACAACAACAGCTACCATTCAAGCATTGAGATGGCGCCGTTTGAAGCACTTTATGGTAGAAAGTGCAGGTCTCCGATTTGTTGGAGTGAAATGGGGGATAGACAAATTACGGGTCCGGAGATAATACAAGAAACTACCGAGAAAATCATCCAAATTCAACAAAGATTGAAAACCGCCCAGAGTCGAAAAAAGAGCTACGCGGATAGTAAAAGAAAAGATATAGAGTTTGAAATTGGAGAAATGGTCATGCTTAAGGTTTCACCTTGGAAAGGCGTTGTTCGATTTGGTAAACGGGGGAAACTAAATCCAAGGTACATTGGACCATTCAAGATTATAGATCGTGTCGGACCAGTAGCTTACCAACTGGAGCTACCTCAACAACTCGCGGCTGTACATAACACTTTCCACGTCTCAAATTTGAAGAAATGTTTTGCTAAAGAAGATCTCACTATTCCATTGGATGAAATCCAAATCAATGAAAAACTTCAATTCATTGAAGAACCCGTCGAAATAATGGATCGTGAGGTTAAGAGACTTAAACAAAACAAGATACCGATTGTTAAGGTTCGATGGAATGCTCGTAGATGACCCGAGTTCACCTGGGAGCGTGAAGATCAGATGAAGAAGAAATACCCGCATTTATTTCCAGAAGATACGTCAACACCTCCAACTGCTTAAAATTTTGGGACGAAATTTATTTAACGGGTAGGTACTGTAGTGACCCGAACTTTTCCATGTTTATATATATATTAAATGAAATTGTTATTTACATGATTAAGTGTTTCCAACATGTTAAGTAATCAAACTTGTTAAGACTTGATTAATTGAAATAGGTTTCATATACACAATTGACCACCCAAGTAAACCGATGATTCACGAACGTTAAAACTTGTAAAACTATATGATGACATATATATATGGATATATATATATATATATAGTTAACATGATATTATGATAAGTAAACATATCATTAAGTATATTAACAATGAACTACATATGTAAAAACAAGACTACTAACTTAATGATTTTTTAAACGAGACATATATGTAACGATTATCGTTGTAACGACATTTAATGTATATATAGACATTTAACGATTATCATGATAATATAATAATTTAAAATCTCATTTGATATTATAAACATTAGGTTAACAATAGTTAACAAGATCGTTAACCTAAAGGTTTCAAAACAACACTTACATGTAACGACTAACGATGACTTAATGACTCAGTTAAAATGTATATACATGTAGTGTTTTAATATGTATTTATACACTTTTGAAAGTCTTCAAGACACTTATCAAAATACTTCTACTTAACAAAAATTCTTACAATTACATCCTCGTTCAGTTTCATCAACAATTCTACTCGTATGCACCCGTATTCGTACTCGTACAATACACAGCTTTTAGATGTATGTACTATTGGTATATACACTCCAATGATCAGCTATTAGCAGCCCATGTGAGTCACCTAACACATGTGGGAACCATCATTGGCAACTAGCATGAAATATCTCATAAAATTACAAAAATATGAGTAATCATTCATGACTTATTTACATGAAAATAAAATTACATATCCTTTATATCTAATCCATACACCAACGACCAAAAACACCTACAAACACTTTCATTCTTCAATTTTCTTCATCTAATTGATCTCTCTCAAGTCCTATCTTCAAGTTCTAAGTGTTCTTCATAAATTCCAAAAGTTCTAGTTTCATAAAATCAAGAATACTTCCAAGATTGCAAGTTTACTTCCAAGTTTTCTAAATCCATTCCAAGTAATCATCCAAGATCAAGAAACCTTTGTTATTTACAGTAGGTTACCTTTCTAATACAAGGTAATAATCATATTCAAACTTTAATTCAATTTCTATAACTATAACAATCTTATTTCGAGTGGAAATCTTACTTGAAATTGTTTTCGTGTCATGATTCTGCTTCAAGAACTTTCAAGCCATCCAAGGATTCTTTGAAGCTAGATCCATTTTTCTCATTTCCAGTAGGTTTATCCAAGGAACTTGAGGTAGTAATGATGTTCATAACATCATTCGATTCATACATATAAAGCTATCTTATTCGAAGGTTTAAACTTGTAATCACTAGAACATAGTTTAGTTAATTCTAAACTTGTTCGCAAATAAAAGTTAATCCTTCTAACTTGACTTTTAAAATCAACTAAACACATGTTCTATATCTATATGATATGCTAACTTAATGATTTAAAACCTGGAAACACGAAAAACACCTCAAAACCGGATTTACGCCGTCGTAGTAACACCGTGGGCTGTTTTGGGTTAGTTAATTAAAAACTATGATAAACTTTGATTTAAAAGTTGTTATTCTGGGAAAATGATTTTTATTATGAATATGAAACTATATCCAAAAATTATGATTAAACTCAAAGTGGAAGTATGCTTTCTAAAATGGTCATCTAGACGTCGTTCTTTCGACTGAAATGACTACCTTTACAAAAACGACTTGTAACTTATTTTTCTGACTATAAACCTATAATTTTTCTATTTAGATTCATAAAATAGAGTTCAATATAAAACCATAGCAATTTGATTCACTCAAAACGGATTTAAAATGAAGAAGTTATGGGTAAAACAAGATTGGATAATTTTTCTCATTTTAGCTACGTGAAAATTGGTAACAAATCTATTCCAACCATAACTTAATCAACTTGTATTGTATATTATGTAATCTTGAGATACCATAGACACGTATACAATGTTTCGACCTATCATGTCGACACATCTATATATATTTCGGAACAACCATAGACACTCTATATGTGAATGTTGGAGTTAGCTATACAGGGTTGAGGTTTATTCCAAAATATATATAGTTTGAGTTGTGATCAATACTGAGATACGTATACACTGGGTCGTGGATTGATTCAAGATAATATTTATTGATTTATTTCTGTACATCTAACTGTGGACAACTAGTTGTAGATTACTAACGAGGACAGCTGACTTGATAAACTTAAAACATCAAAATGTATTAAAAGTGTTGTAAATATATTTTGAACATACTTTGATATATATGTATATATTGTTATAGGTTCGTGAATCAACCAGTGGCCAAGTCTTACTTCCCGACGAAGTAAAAATCTGTGAAAGTGAGTTATAGTCCCGCTTTTAAAATCTAATATTTTTGAGATGAGAATACATGCAGGTTTTATAAATGATTTACAAAATAGACACAAGTACGTGAAACTACATTCTATGGTTGAATTATCGAAATCGAATATGCCCCTTTTTATTAAGTCTGGTAATCTAAGAATTAGGGAACAGACACCCTAATTGACGCGAACCTAAAGATAGATCTATTGGGCCTAACAAACCCCATCCAAAGTACCGGATGCTTTAGTACTTCGAAATTTATATCATATCCGAAGGGTGTCCCGGAATGATGGGGATATTCTTATATATGCATCTTGTTAATGTCAGTTACCAGGTGTTCACCATATGAATGATTTTTATCTCTATGTATGGGATGTGTATTGAAATATGAAATATTGTGGTCTATTGTTACGATTTGATATATATAGGTTAAACCTATAACTCACCAACAATTTTGTTGACGTTTAAAGCATGTTTATTCTCAGGTGAATACTAAGAGCTTTCGCTATTGCATACTAAAATAAGGACAAGATTTGGAGTCCATGTTTGTATGATATTGTGTAAAAACTGCGTTCAAGAAACTGATTTCGATGTAACCTATATGTATTGTAAACCATTATGTAATGGTCGTGTATAAACAGGATATTTTAGATTATCATTATTTGATAATCTACGTAAAGCTTTTTAAACCTTTAATTATGAAATACAGGTTATGGTTTGTTTTAAAAATGAATGCAGTCTTTGAAAAACGTCTCATATAGAGGTCAAAACCTCGCAACGAAATCAATTAATATGGAACGTTTTTAATCAATAAGAACGGGACATTTCATCTGTCTTCTTCTTTTAGCATTTAAATTTCTTCTGTTGTTGGTTCATATCCATTAGCCATAAGTGTAGCTAACATTTCAGCTTCATCAATTGGTTCAGTTCCTTCTCCTAAAGAACATTCTCCTGTTCCTTGTAATTCTGAAAATTCTTCTAACAATTCTGCATGTGAATCTATAGTTTGAATATAATAACATGTATCATCTGCAGATTGCGGTTGTTGCATGGCTCTATCAACTGAAAAGGTAACACTCTCGTCCTCTATACTTAGGGTTAGTTTCTTACCAAATACGTCTATTATTGCTTTAGCCGTGTTTAAGAATGGTCTTCCTAATATTAGAGGAACTCGAGAATCTTCTTCCATGTCCAGAATAACAAAATCTACCGAAAATACTAAAGTTCCAACTTTAACTAGCATGTTCTCCATTATCCCTCTAGGATATTTTACTGATCGATCGGCTAGTTGTATACTTATTTGTGTTGGTTTCAATTCTTCGAGGTCTAGTTTAGCGTATAGTGAATACGGCATTAAATTTATACTAGCACCTAAGTCTGCCAATGCTTCTATTAAACTAAGACTACCCAGAAAACATGAAATCGTGAAACTTCCTAGATCTGATAATTTTTCTGGTATCTTATTCAACAGTACTGCAGAACAATTAGCATTCATAGTAACAGCCGAGAGTTCTTCCATTTTCTTTCTATTTGTCATTAGATCTTTCAGAAATTTAGCATATCTAGGCATTCCTGAAATTACATCAATGAAAGGAAGATTTACATTTATTTGTTTAAACATATCCAAGAATTAGGATTGCTCGGCTTCAAGTCTTTCTTTTCTCATTTTACTCGGGTAAGGAAGTGGTGGTTGGTATGGTTTAACATAAGGTTTAGCCTTAACTGTGTTATCTTCATTAACCTTTTCAACTACCGGTTCTGTTTCTTTATCTTGCTCAGGTTGTGGTTCTTGTGGAGTAGGAATAGAGTCATCAGAAATTATAGGTATTTCAGGTGGTTTAAGTGTAATACCACTTCTTGTGGTAATGGCTTTAGCTGTTTCATTCCGGGGGTTAGCATTTGTATCACTAGGTAGACTTCCCGATTTTCTTTCACCTATCAACCTTGCTAGGTTGCTTACTTCTTGTTCCAAATTTTGAATAGAAGCTTGTTGATTTCTAAATGCTTGTTCATTTTGTTCATTGGTTTGTTTCTGAGATGTGAAAAACTGCGTTTGAGATTCAACTAGCTTCGACATCATATCTTCTAAATTTGGCTTTTTATCATCGGTTTGTGGTGGTTTGTTTTGAAAAATAGGTCTTTGCTGATTGTAAGTATTATTGGATACTTGTTGATTACTAGGACCTTATTGATTGTTGTATGGAACATTTCGGTTATAATTTTGGTTTTGATTGTAGATTAGTCTTGGTGGTTGATAATTATTTTGATAATTATTTCCAGGCCTTTGGTTCATGTATGAAACATTCTCTCTTTGTTCCATTGTTTGTTCAATACTGAGACAATCTTTTGTTAAATTTGGTCCTCCACACTGCTCACAACTAATTCGTATTGAATGAATATCTTTAGTCATCTTTTCCATTCGTCTCTCGATAGCATCTATCTTTGCAGAAATGGAATCAAAGTCATGGCTAGAATCGGCTCTAGCTGCTTTAGAAGATCTAACGATATCTTTTTCTTGATGCCACTCATGTGAGTAGGAAGCAGTGTTATCAATAATTTTGTAAGCGTCAGTTGCGGTTTTCTTCTTAATGGAACCACCAGCTTCTATATCGATGTCTTTTCGTGTAGTGATGTCGCATCCTTGGTAGAATATTTGTACTATTTGATAAGTGTCTAAACCATGTTGCGGACATCCTCTCAATAACTTTCCAAATCTTGTCCACGCTTCATATAGAGTTTCGTTTGGCTTTTGTGTGAACGTAACAATTTCTCCTTGAAGTCTTACGGCTTTAGATGCCGGAAAGAATTGTTTAAGAAAATTTTCAACTTAAACGTCCCATGTATCAATTGCCCCTTCAGGTAATGATTCTAACCAATCTTTGGCTTCTCCCTTTAAAGTCCAGGGAAATAACATGAGATATATCTGTTCATCCTCCACTTCTCTTATTTTAAATAGAGTACAGATCCTATTAAAGGTACGAAGATGTTCGTTTGGATCTTCCTTCGGTGCACCACTAAATTGGCATTGATTAGTTACCATGTGTAAGATTTGTCCTTTGATTTCATAATCTAGCGCATTAATGTCTGGTTGAGTAATTGCATGACCTTGGCCAGTGTGTTTAGCTCGCATTCGGTCTTCCATACTTAGAGGTTCCAGATTTTCCATGATTGAATTTGTTGAATCTGAATCACTAGAGAATTCTGATTTAATGGGTTGTTCCTCGACAATCTCTGTTTGAATGATTGGTGGTTCCGGAGGAAAGATTAATGGTTCATAATCTCTGAAATGTCCCTGAATATCCTCCGGATTCTCAATTGTGAGGCCGGGTTCAAAAAATGGATTATCGAAAATTTGAATTGGAGTACTTGGTCGACTTGATGACGATTCTAAAGAAAAATCAACGGCGACAATATTGGCTAGATGTCTTGATCGAGATACAGGTGGTGAACGTATGAAAGGTGGTGAACGTTTTGCTCGGTGCATTCACTGAATATCCTATTAGTTATAAAAGATAAAAATTATATAAGTTATCATATTAATAGACTTTTCTGATTTTGCCCACGTTTCGAATAACCAATAGATGCAGCAGGTAGCCAGGACCCTTTAAATCGGAAGCCCACAACTCGCCACTAACAAATTCAACTATTACTACGAACCAGAAAATTTTGGATGTCTATCAATTTAACCACTTAAAATAATTTTTCGTTGAAGTTTAAAGAAATTTTAGAGAAGAAATAGAAAATTATATGTCCTAAAAACTAGAGCGTCGAGAAATAAGAAAGAAAAAGAGTGCGTCGAAAAACGTCGAAAAATAAAAATAAGAAAATAAGCGTCGAAAAATAATAAAAAGAAAAAAAAACGTAGCGCGTCGAAAAACTTAAAAGTCCAAAAACTAAGAATTAAAAGTTGCGTCTAAAAGTATTAAAGCTTAAAAGAAATACTATCTCCAAAACGGCAATAACTTAAAAAGTACTAAAATTTATAAAACGGCGTCGCAAAATTCTAAAGCACCTAAATCTTAGTCTAAAGAAAAAGTACTTAAGGGATTTTACGGCAAAGCCTAAAAATCTAGAAATAAAAATAACTATGGCAAAAACTATGACCTAAAACTAAATACGAACGAAAAATACAAATATTACGCTAAAACAAATAAAAAGATACAAAAGATAAAAATAAACTTAAAGTTGTAAAAAGTACAATTTTTATAAAAATATTATTTATATATTATTTATTTTATAAAAGTATCAAGTTTTTAATAAAACTAATTAAAACTAAAAATACAAAAATAATAAAACTAAAACTAATTAATTAAAATAACTAAACCTTAATTAACTAAATAATTAATAATAATTATTAAATAATCATAACCCTAATCTGTCGGCTGAGGTTACCAGGCCTGTCAAATCAAGTCATGCGATCGCATGGTCTTCGCGTTATTAATTCATGCGGTCGCATGGAGTAGGGTTTCGGGCCAGGTGTTGGGCTGCTACAGTCCTCGGCCCGATTACTTTAAATATTTTTTTTTCTGTTTTTCTATTTTTAAAATAAATAAATTTTTATATAAAATAATAAAATACTTATATTTAAAAACTAAAATAAAAATAAAAATACTTTTTAATTTTATATATTTTAAACAAATTTTTAAAAATAAATATATAGATATTTTTCTTTTTATATTTTTGTATTTTTTTAATATTTAAAACGTATATTTTTATACAAAGAACTTAATAAATTTTTTTTATATATATAGCGTTTCGCTTCCGGCGGTTAAGCAGTTCCCCGGCAGCGGCGCCAAAAATACTTGATGTTATGCGAGGTGTATACGAAATAGTTTATATTTTACTAGGAAATACTATTAAATACGATACAATTTTACACAAGTTATTTATTTATTTATAGAGTGGATATACCTAAACCTTTCTACAACACTTATAGGCAGTGTACCTAATCGTACAGTAGTGTAGTTTTTAGTAAGTCCGGTTCGTCCAAAGGGAACTCAGCGAAGTTTAACGCTATATTTTTAAAAACTATATTTGTAAAAATATAAATATATATATAAGTAGTATTATTATTATAAAAAGGGGGTTTTTACCGTTTAATGACCGGTTTGTCGATTTTAAAACTTAAGTCGCAGTTAAAACCTAATGTAAAATATTAAAAATAAATATAACTTAATTTTAAGCGTAAAGTAAATAACGATAATAAAATTGCGATAAATAAAAATGCGCTAAATAAAATGACGATAAATAAAATTGCGATAATTAAAAAGTACGATAATTAAAATGACAATAAATTAAAGTGCGATAATTAAAAGTGCAATTAAATATGAAATAAAGGAATTATGCTTATTTAAACTTCCGTAATCATGATCTTTGACGAGTTAATTTTAGTTTATTACCATGAGTTAATTGTCATTTGTCCTGGATTATTCAATATGTCCATCTGGTTTTTGTCCATAACAGTCCATCAGTCATAAATATAAAGTGCGAGTGTCCTCGTCAAATTATCCTTATATCCGAAGTCAATTATTCCAACTAATTGGGGACTTAAACTATAATTATGCCAAGTGTCCTTGTACATAATTCACCCCTGTTTTAATAAGTCCATTAACTATTAATCCATTCCCGTGTCCGATTAAATGAACGATTATTAGTACTTATAAATATCCCGCCCATCGTGTCCAATCGAGTGTATATGGTTATTTATAGGTACGTCCAATTGTATATCTTTATATTAAATTAACAAACTATCATTTAATTAAACAAATATAAAGCCCATTAATAGCCCATAGTCTAATTTCCACAAGTGTCGTTCTTTTGTCCAAACCCCAATTATGGTACAAAACCCAATTACCCCGTCTTAATATTTTAGCCCAACATCATGATTACTTCGGCTTAAATAAGCATAATAATAACTTAGCTATGAGACATTAATTTAAAAAGGTTGAACATAACTTACAATGATTAATAATAGCGTAGCATTACACGGACAGAATTTCGACTTACACCCTTACAACATTCGTTAACATACCCTTATTATTAAAATTAAAATTAAAATTAAAATTATAATATATATATATATATATATATATATATATATATATATATATATATATATATATATATATATATATATATATATATATACGTTTGAGATAGAGAGATAAGAAAAAGGTGTGTTAAGTTCAACCAAAAACTACGAAATTTATAGGATGTCACGTGATACTGTTCACCATGCGATCGCATGGGTTTTTCACTTCCAGGCCATGCGATCGCATGGCCTCTTTTTCCAGCTCAGGTACTCTTGGCTCCTAGCTTGCCGACACTTATAAATATAAATATAATATATATAATTTTTATATAATTATATTTATATTATATTATATTTATATGCATAGTTGACTTGTAATTTTAGCTCCGTTGCGTCGCGCGTTGAGAGTTGACTATGGTCCCGGTTTCGGATTTTTGAACGCCTTTTCGTACGCGTAGATATCTTGTACTTTGCGTTTTGCAATTTGTAATTTGCACAAAAAATTATTTTCCTTAACTCCCAAAATCCGCGCAAGTCTTTAACTCACTTTTAGTAGCACTTTTGAGTGCACTATGGCTTTAGTGGCACTTTTTCTTCAATTCTTTAATCTTCATGCTTTGTCTTCACATTTATTTATTTAAACGATTACAACTTAAAAATAGAATAATTACAACTAAAAACTTTACATATTGGGATGATATTGCGACTAAATAGGTATACAACCGCCAGTTTTAAAAGATATGATCTGTTTGTGAGGTGTACACAACCATCATATTTAAAAGAGTGGCCTGTTTGTATGCTTTTGCATGACCGTGAGGAATGCCGGTATGCGGGGGATATTCTATATGTATCTTGTTAAGGTCGATTACCAGGTGTTTATATATCGTATGAATGATTTTATAGCAGTGAGCAGACCTGCACAGATTGTTTTCGAAATATGAGTATCTTGTGGTCTATTATATTATTGGAAATGATTGTTTATGATAAACTAATGAACTCACCAACCTTTTGGTTGACACTTTTAAGCATGTTTATTCTCAGGTATAAAAGAAATCTTCCGCTGCGCATTTGCTCATTTTAGAGATATTACTTGGAGTCATTCATGACATATTTCAAAAGATATTGCATTCGAGTCGTTGAGTTCATCAAGATTATTATTAAATCAATTATAGTTGGATATATTATGAAATGGTATGCATGCCGTCAACTGTCGATGAAATGAAAGATTGTCTTTTAAAAACGAATGCAATGTTTGTAAAATGTATCATATAGAGGTCAAGTACCTCGCGATGTAATCAACTATTATGAATCGTTTATAATCGGTATGAATGGGGCATTTTAGCGATGGTCTTAGCGAACCAGGTCTTGCATTAGTGTGTCTAACTGATAGTTGTTTAGATGCATTAGTGAGTCTGGACTTCGACCGTGTCTGCATTTCAAAAGTTTTGCTTTTCATTCTTAGGGAATCATTTGCTTATCATTCTTAGTCTAGACACATCTTACTGCATTGATTGCATGAATAGTGTAAAAACAAAATTCATATCTTAGCGTATCTGTTACTGTAAACTTTGCCTGACATATTTCGTAAATTCCTCCGTATTCTACGAAATCTTTTGTTATATATATATAGATATTCTATGTAATTAGAATACCATCCGATAGCCAAAAATCATTTTATACCGAAAAACCCTTTACTCAATCGTACGAAATGGAACTCGCCACTAGTTCAAGTTCTTCGGAATCCGACAGCTATTCCGACATGGATGTTCACCTAAGCTCCGGAAGCAGCTTCACCAGAATGAATCAACCAATCAGCTATCCCTAATTCATCTGATGGGTTCGTAGTCAACTTAACCAATGGAGACGAGAAGAAGGTGATCCTTTCCACCCACCAACCTGCACTCTTGGCGAAGAACCTAAAGCACTTACCGGCGAAGTCCAGGAGTCTGATCAGAGCCTGAAAAACATAAAACAAGTGCTCCGGTGGGTTTCTTGGTGCTTGATGCTCATCACGGTTCTCATCCTTGATGCGTGTAAGCTTCAAGTGTACAACTCTTTGATGTTTTAGCATCACTTTGACCAAGTTTCAACCATCAACACACAACTAAGAGTAAAAGCTATCATTCTACAAGTTTTGAACATCAAGGTTGCCTCTTTATTGCATAAACCCAATAAAGCTTCAACCTTTGTCCTTTTTACACAAGTTTATGTATCTTCATCATATGAGATGATGAAGACTTGATCTTTATCATCAAAACAATCACAAAAAGGTTCCAAGTAAGTGAGATCTACAATAATAACTTAGATCTCAAGTATTAAGAAAACCCTAAGCTAGAAAGCTTGGATCTTTACAAGATTAATGAGACCATAAGCTAGAAAGCTAAGATATAGTAAAAGTAATGAGATCATAAGATAAAAAGCTAAGATCTTTAACAAAATAATGAAACCCGATGTGCGAGCGGAGGTGTACGCGAAATACTATTATTGTTTACTACGAAATATGACAAAATATTACACAAGTTTTATTTAATTTATTTACAGATGGGATCTACCTAAACCTTGCTACAACACTATAGGCAGTGTACCTAATCGTAGAGTAGTATAGTTTTTAGTAAGTCCGGTTCGTTCCACAGGGAGACATCTTATGTTACACTATATTTTTAACAACTATATTTGTACAAAATATATATAATTATATATAATAATATAAAAAGGGGGATTTACCGTTTAATGACCGGTTTGTCGATTTTAAGTCTTATATCACAATTAAAACCTAATGCAAAATATTATATATAACTTAATTTAAAGCGTAAAATAAATAACGATATTTAAATGACGAAATATAAAATTGCGATAAGAAATGAAATAAAATAATTATGCTTATTTAAACTTCCGTAATCATGATGTTTGACGTTTTAATTTTAATTTATTATCCTGGGTTAATTGTCCTTTGTCCTGGATTATTTGATAAGTCCAGCTGGTTTTGTCCATAATAGTCCAACGGTCATAATTATAAAGTGCGAGGGTCTTCGCCAAATTAACCTTATACCCGAAGTCAAATATTCCAACTAATTGGGGATTTAAACCGTAATAAGGTCTTAATACATTATTAATGATTACACCAGGTTATCGACTGCGTGTAATCTAAGGTTTTAATACTTTATTAACAATTACACCAATTATCCTTGAATGTAATCCACCCCTGTTTTAATGAGTCCATTGACTATTAATCCATCCCCGTGTCCGGTCAAATGAAGAATTATTAGTATTTATAGATATCCCACCTACCGTACCCGATCAAGCGTATGTGGTTATATATAAATAAGTCAAGTTGTAAATCTCTACATTAAATTAACAAGATATCATTTAGTTAATCAAATATAAAGCCCATTAATAGTCCATAGTCCAATTTCCACAAGTGTCGGTCTTTTGTTCAAACCCTAATTATGGTCCAAAGCCCAATAACCCCGTCTTAATATTTTGCCTAACATTCACGATTACTTCAACTCAAATAAGCATAATAATAACTTAAATACGAGACATTAATTTAAAAAGGAGAATTTAGCTTACAGTGATCATTAATCACGTAGTGTTACAGGGACAGAGTTCCGACTTTAAAACCCGTAAAATAACCGTTACATAACCCAAACTAACTTATATAAAACTAAACTATATTATATATATATATATATATATATATATATATATATATATATATATATATATATATATATATATATATATATATATATATATATATATATATATATATATATTATATATATATTATATATCATTGAGGAGAGAAAGATGGATATGGTGTGTGTAATTCGGCCAAATTCGCTGCAATTTATAGACTTGACCATCAACTGGGGCTCATGCGATCGCATGGGCTTCCAGTGCATATGCCATGCGATCGCATGGCCAGGCTGGCATTCTCCCATCCTTCATTTAAAACGTGGGCTGCTGAATTTTAATAATATATAATATAATATATATAATTAATTATATATTATATTATATTCTTGTGCATAGTTGACTTGTACTTTCAGCTCCGTTGTGTCGTACGTTGATGCTCGGTTTATATCTCGGTTTCGGATTTTCGAACGTCTTTTTGTACGCGTAGATATCTTGTACTTTGCATTTCGCAATTTGTAATTTGCACAAAAAATTATTTTCCTTAACTCCCAAAATCCGCGCAAGTCTTTAACTCACTTTTAGTGGCACTTTTGAGTGCACTATGGCTTTAGTGGCACTTTTTCTTCAATTCTTTAATCTTCATGCTTTGTCTTCACATTTATTTATTTAAACGATTACAACTTAAAAATAGAATAATTACAACTAAAAACTTTACATATTGGGATGATATTGCGACTAAATAGGTATACAACCGCCAGCTTTAAAAGATATGATCTGTTTGTGAGGTGTACACAACCATCATATTTAAAAGAGTGACCTGTTTGTATACTTTTGCATGACCGTGAGGAATGCCGGTATGCGGGGGATATTCTATATGTTTCTTGTTAAGGTCGATTACCAGGTGTTTATATATCGTATGAATGATTTTACAGCAGTGAGCAGACCTGCACAGATTGTTTTTGAAATATGAGTATCTTGTGGTCTATTATATTATTGGAAATGATTGTTTATGATAAACTAATGAACTCACCAACCTTTTGGTTGACACTTTTAAGCATGTTTATTCTCAGGTATAAAAGAAATCTTCTGCTGTGCATTTGCTCATTTTAGAGATATTACTTGGAGTCATTCATGACATATTTCAAAAGATATTGCATTCGAGTCGTTGAGTTCATCAAGATTATTATTAAATCAATTATAGTTGGATATATTATGAAATGGTATGCATGCCGTCAACTGTCGATGAAATGAAAGATTGTCTTTTAAAAACGAATGCAATGTTTGTAAAATGTATCATATAGAGGTCAAGTACCTCGCGATGTAATCAACTATTATGAATCGTTTATAATCGGTATGAACGGGGCATTTTAGTTGGTATCAGAGCGGTGGTCTTAGCGAACCAGGTCTTGCATTAGTGTGTCTAACTGATAGTTGTTTAGATGCATTAGTGAGTCTGGACTTCGACCGTGTCTGCATGTCAAAAGTTTTGCTTATCATTCTTAGGGAATCATTTGCTTATCATTCTTAGTCTAGACACATCTTACTGCATTGATTGCATGAATAGTGTAAAAACAAAATTCATATCTTAGCGTATCTGTTACTGTAAACTTTGCCTGACATATTCCGTAAATTCCTCCGTATTCTACGAAATCTTTTGTTCTATATATATAGATATTCTATGTAATTAGAATACCATCCGATAGCCGAAAATCATTTTATACCAAAAAACCCTTTACTCAATCGTACGAAATGGAACTCGCCACTAGTTCAAGTTCTTCGGAATCTGACAGCTATTCCGACATGGATGTTCACCTAAGCTCCGAAAGCAGCTTCACCAGAATGAATCAACCAATCAGCCATCCCCAATTCATCTGATGGGTTCGTAGTCAACTTAACCAATGGAGACGAGAAGAAGGTGATCCCTTTCACCCACCAACCTGCACTCTTGGCGAAGAACCTAAAGCACTTACCGGCGAACCTGTTCGTAATACCATTTTCTCTCTCATTTCTAGAGTATCTCGTCATGATTATATACTATCTCAAATTCTGAATCTTATTCGTCTGCTCGTCCGAACCGACAATCATACCGGAGTAATAGTAGAAGTCAACGAGCTTCGCGCCCGAGTTGTAGCCTTGGAAAATATGGTGTAAAACGTACCAGCTTCATCAACATCACCAGCACCAACAGTACCACCAACAACCCAAGTTTCAACATCACACGCCTCAATATCTCATTATGTACCTCGAGCATAATCATCGTTCTACGAATCGTTCTATATCATTTATCTTCGTTCTACATGACGATTATATAATTTCTAATATTTTAGAGATTATGTATTCTAGTTCTAACGGTACATCAAATGAGATTAATATCATATTGACTCATTAAATCCATGATTACATCTGAAGAAAATATATATGTATATATATTTTCATAAAGATTGTAATTAAAAGTTCTTTTGTACAAACTGTTAATGGTGAAAATATTTTAACGGGTAGGTAATACCCGAGGAATATTTAGATTTCACATTAATAAGTTACACTGTACATTCTTCGAATCTGATTCAACGGACATTTACTATCCTACTTACATCCACAGATATATGTATCCGTTCACCACAGAATAACCATTTTCATTCAATTTCATATTTGGATTTTGACCTATCAGAATCCAACAACTGGCATAATGAAGAAAACATTTGACAAAATAAAATTTGTTAGAAACAAACAAATTAACTATGAGAAATTTTGTTAAGAATCTAAGCTAACAAATGTGATGACCCGTCCTAATCCACCTGGACGAAGTCATCAACATCTAGTCCCATTGCGAGGTACTGACCTAAATATGCCATGTACGACTTCATATAATATCTTTTGAATGAGCAAATGCACAGCGGAAGATTTCTTTCATACCTGAGAATAAACATGCTTAAAAGTGTCAACCAAAAGGTTGGTGAGTTCATAGCTTAAAAGCAAATGCACACCTAACCATATGTCTTTTCCTTTCTTTCTTTTTACCTTAACAAACCCAATATCAAATGTTTGCCATGAAGTCCCATTTTGTCCCCACTTGTTTGTTTACTAACACACTACTCCATATATCATAGGATTCTATAATCATTTTGCTAAAGTGGTTCGCTTATGATTTGGAATCTGTGGAAAAAAATATAATGAACCGATACCTTTTATAAAAATTGTCAACTTGTATGTGGGGTTTATAACATAAACCATTTGCTGTCCCTATTAATGGGTTTTCTGTAGACAGGAATAAAAAGAAAACATATACATCACTGTATCATCTTCTTGGTTCAACTCATCGTCATCTTCATCATAAAATCAACCGTAATCCCTCATCATCTTAATTTTCACGCTTGTTATCATCATATTTTCCAGCGGACTGTTCCAGTAGGAAAGTAGGGCAGCCCAGTTGAGGTATTCGAACCGTAGTGGTGTCTGTAGCAGCGAAAAAAGGAAAGAAAATAGTAGTAATAAGGTGTAGTTTTATCAGGTTTTGTGGTGGCGATTTAGAGCTTCATTACATGTAGTAAGTTCGAGTAGGGTTATAATAAAGAAGTGGCAGCAGTAACGGCAGTTATGATGGGGTTGTATGGTGAGTTTTGGTTGATCGAACAATGCAAAAAGAAACAGAAACTTACGTAAATTTGCAGCTGTTTGCGAGGCATACGGGTTGATGGTAACGTCCGGTGGTGATTCATGAAGAAGAGGAGAGGTTGTTTACAGTAGTCAGGAAAATAGTAGGGTTTTGGTAATTGAGCAGTTTAGTTGATGGGTCGGTGATTGAGTATTAGAGTTGATGAAGGTGTTGTGGGTTTCACCAAAGAAAAGATGATGGTATGTGACAGTAGGTTTATGGTGGTTCTAGGTGACGTATAGGAAAGAAAAATAGTAACAAATTCAGAAATAAGTGCTCGATCAAACGATCATTTGGTGAGTTCTTCATCGTCACATAATGGTACAGGAGGTGGGTTGTAACCAAGGTTGAAACAGAAAATGAATCGAGCACTAAGATGATGATCATGGAGGTTAAAAAGAAATGGTGGTGTAGGAAATTGAGATGGTGACCAAAGGTTCTAGGATGGCTCATGGTGTTTTGGCCGTCGGTCATTAACAGGAATCAAAAGAAATTAGGTAGTGAAGGAGAATAGATGTGTTTTATATTTCTATGTATATCATACATATATTATGTATATATTATATATACTAGTTAGATAGATAGATTAGGATTTGAAAAAGGAGACACAGTGGCTAATAATTTAAATCACGAGAGTACACAATTAATAATTCTCTGCCTACAGTCTAGAAAAGATAGCATCGAGTTCTGTTGTAAATTAGTGGCGGATAAGAGTTCTCAAAAAAAATCCCAAAGTTTTAAATTAACTATATTTATTTATTTTGGTTATTATGGTAATAAATTCGATCGTTAATTTATTAAATAAAAATTACATTAATTATCCCTCTCATTTATGGGTGAAATATAAAAAGTGTTGAAATTAAAAAACTAGATTCTAAATACATTTTTAGTAAGCCTAAAATTTATAGAACTCATTTTCGGATCGTCGTTTATTTTAAAATTACATAGGTTTGAATTTAACTTGCTTAATATCAATCGACTGACAAACAAGTACTATTATCGTTTACAAATTAAATTCGAAACCATATAAATACACATTCAATATACCTTACATATCTAGATTCATTTTAATAATAATATCCTATATTATTTTATTTACATAATTAATTAACTCATATAATATTTTAATTTATAATAATTAATATGTATATATATTTATTTATATATTTATTTACACATAATGGTTCGTGAATCGTCAAGAATAGTAAATGGTTGAATGAATATATGAAATAGTTCAAACTTTTTGAGACTCAACCTTACAGACTTTTCTTATTGTGTCAAAAATATTAAATCGTATCGAGAGTTTGGTTTAAAATTGATCGGAAATTTCCGGGTCGTCACAGTACCTACCCGTTAAAGAAATTTCGTCCCGAAATTTGAGTGAGGTGGTCATGGCTAACAATAAAAATGTTTTCATAACGAATATGAGTTGATAAATAGAGTTTTATCAACATTGAGTAATATTGATAAAATAATTCGATTACTCGAATAGTACGAATGAAGCTATCACTAAATAGTGAAATGAAGAAATAAAGTTTCGTCTTAACTTTTGACGTAGTCATGGTTTATTTCTAGAATTCAAGGAATTTAGTGATATTCTTCGAAATCTATTTAAGATTTGATTTGTTAAATTACCAGAATCGCAGAAGATAGAACTATCAAGAATATATTTTCTTGATATATTCAGGGGTTAATTAGAATGAAAGATTTATGTAACATGACACATGATGATGGTATGATCTACTATGAACCATCATCACGTTTCATTAGAAACTCAGCATGACTTACTTTTATATAATCACGTTGGCCAAGCGTTATTATATTATACTAACCCATGCTTCAATTCCCAACACTTCCACATTTCATTCATAATTTATACTTAGATTTTACAGAAGTTTCCAATATAATGGAATACAGAAAACACGAAGAGATATATAATTTCGGACAAAAATATTTATGAAAATATCCTCAGAAATATCGAAGATATTTATGATGATATTTTGGAATTTCTAAGTTCGAATGTTGATGAAGAAAAATTTTCCACAAGATTTTAACATGACTTCGGAGCAAGATATTCTCTAAAGAGTTCATCGGATCCAGAATTACCTGGATTCTT
This sequence comes from Rutidosis leptorrhynchoides, assembly GCF_046630445.1. Taxonomy (NCBI): domain Eukaryota; kingdom Viridiplantae; phylum Streptophyta; class Magnoliopsida; order Asterales; family Asteraceae; genus Rutidosis; species Rutidosis leptorrhynchoides. The sequence continues at coordinate 658,508,802 of NC_092334.1, read as the reverse complement.
TGAATATAGAGTTTGGTCCTTGTATTTGTCCTTGGTCTTCTTCATGGTTAGCTCAATCTTTTTTTCTTTTTCTTTTTTTCAGTTACAACTTTTCTGAGTTTTGCCAACATACTACCCTTTATTAACAAACTTTCGACGGTTAAGGTCGTTTACCGTTTTTGCTGCTTCATTCAACTTTTTTTAACATTTAGAGTATTGATTCATAGATTGGGTGCTTTTCAGACTTTCAGAATGGAAGATCATAATTCTAAGAGATAAATGTTATATGTAAACATATAACTGTTGAAGTAGAAACACTACGAGATTCGAAATACAGATCGCTGATTACTGGTAATTGGTATGGCAATTCTCGTTGCAAGGTGCGGGTGAATATATGATAGGGTTTCGATGAATATAATGATTTTTTTTTCGGAAAGTCAAAAATCAACGAAGTTGTTGGTAAGTTTACTGCTAACCTGGTGAGATATAAACGGTTCTTCAGTAACGGTGACGAAAAGACAACGTATACATCAAGGTTATAATAAGATGGTTTCGAACGAAAAGTCGAAATTGACTTGTTGGAGCTGTGACAAAATTGACTAATTTGAAAAGGATTTGCATTGTTATTTTCGGAAATAGCAATGCCAAAGGAGCTAGTACCGATACGTGTTAAACGTTTACTCAGGTTTCGAGTGTTTTCAAGTGCATAACTATTTGCATCAATCTCTTCTTACGTAGATGAAGTGCGGTTGGTCCATTCTCCCGATTAAGGTGTTTTCAAGAATCATGAAAGATTTGAACGCAGATTGTAATCGTCAAGATACAAATGAGGTTTAAAATGAGATCAAGTGGCAAACTTGAAGAAATGTTTAGTTTCATATGTTACAATCAATATTTTAATTCATTTTAATTGTCCAATATTATTAGTCCACAGTCGATAGTCCACAGTTAACAATCCAATAATTCATATATAGTTTAATATATAATATTCGAATTAATTAATACGTTTCGTGACCCGTATACATCTCAGACTCGATCACAACTCAAACTATATATATTATTGTAGAATCAACCTCAACCCTGTATAGCTAACTCCCGCATTACTACATATAGAGTGTCTATGGTTATTCCAAATAATATATATAGATGCGTCGATATGATATGTCAAAACCTTGTATACGTGTCCCGATATTAAAAATGCGTAAAAATAAATAACAGAAATTAAATGACGATAAATAAAGTGCGTAAAGTAAATAACATAAATTAAATGACGATAAGTAAAATTGCGAGAATGTAAATTGCGATAAATAAAATGTAACCAGTTAGCTAGGAACAGTTAGCTAGGAACAGTTAGCTAGGAACAGTTAGCGTGGATTCTTAACAATATTTCAATTAGTTGGTTCGTTTGTTTCTAACAAATTTTACTTTGTCCGATGTTTTCTTCATTATGCCACTTGTTGGATTCTGATAGATCAAAATCCAAATATGAAATTGAATGAAAATGGTTATTCTCTGGTGAACGGATACGTATATCGGTGGATGTAAGTAGGATAGTAAACGACTGTTGAATCAGCTTCGAAGAATGTACATTGTAACTTATTAATGTGAAATCTGAATATTCCTCGGGTATTACCTACCCGTTAAAATATTTTCACAATTAACACTTTGTACTAAAGAATTTTTAATTACAATCTTTATGAAAACATATATACATATATATTTTCTTCAGATGCAATCATGGATTTAATGAGTTAATATGATATTAACTCATCTGATTTACCGTTAGAACAAGAATATATAATTTCTAAAACATTAGAGGTTACATAATCACTATGTCGAACTAAGGTAAATGATGTAGAACGTCATGTAGAACGTTGATTATACTAGAGGTACAGAATGAAATGTCGAAGCTGGTGACGCGGATGTTGTTCTTGGTGGTACTAGTGCTGTTGGTGCTGAGGCTGGTGATGTTACTGGTGTTGATGATACTGCTAGTGCTTGCAAATTGTGTACCGTGCTCTCTAAAGTGAACACTCGAGCTCGGAGTTCTTTAACTTCTTCTACTAACCCTGGTTGGTTATCAGTGTGAGGTAGAGGTCGGATATCTTCTCTAGTTCCGTTAATGGTAGCCTCAAGACGAAAAATTCTTGCAAAAAGGGTATAAACGGTGTTGCGAACAGGTTCGCCGGTGAGCGGGTCGAGCACTCCGACGTTAGGTGGTAAGTTCGGCTTGTGATATGGAGTACCTTCTTCATTTCTCCATAGGGTAAGTATTTCACGAACCCATCCCCACTTTCTAAAGAAATCACGGTAGTTGATCGGTTGGTGCGCTCCCGTCACGCTATCTTTGGAGTCAGAAGAACTTGGTCGATTCGTAGAGGCCATTGTACGCGATCACAGAAAAGATTTTTGGTATGAAAAGCTTAGTGACAGCAAATGATAGTTGGATGGTATTCTCAATGCATAATATGCCTAGATATATATAGTACCAGGATCCCTTAAATTACGGAGAAATTTACGGAAGATATTAGGCAAAGTTTACCGTAATAGATACGCTAAGATATAAATTTGTCTATACACTATCTATGCAATAAAGGCAGTAAGGCATGTCTAGACTTAGGAATGATTAGCAGGAAATTTTCCACTAGGAATGATATACAATACTTATAATATGCAGCTAAGGTCGAAGTCCAGACTCGCTAATGCATCCTAACAACTATCAGTTAGACACACTAATGCAAGACCTGGTTCGCTAGGACCAACGCTCTGATACCACCTGTGATGACCCGTCCTAATCCACCTGGACGAAGTCATCAACATCTGGTCCCATTGCGAGGTACTGACCTAAATATGCCATGTACGACTTCATATAATATCTTTTGAATGAGCAAATGCACAGCGGAAGATTTCTTTCATACCTGAGAATAAACATGCTTAAAAGTGTCAACCAAAAGGTTGGTGAGTTCATAGGTTTATTATAACAATCATTTCAGTATATTAATAGACCACAAGATTTTCGTTTATAAATGTATATACACTCACAAGTGTATAAAAGTATTCTATGAGCTGTAGGCACCCGGTAACAAGCCTTAACGTTCATGTTTTACCCTCTGAAGTACACCAGATTAGGTGTGTTTAAAATAACCTCGAAGTACTAAAGCATCCCACAGTCAGGATGGGGTTTGTCAGGCCCAATAGATCTATCTTTAGGATTCGCGCTTACCGTACTTAGACAAGTAGTTTAATGTTACCAAGCTAAGGGTATATTTCTGGTTTAAACCCACGTAGAATTAGTTTTAGTACTTGTGCCTATTTCGTAAAACATTTATAAAAACAGCGCATGTATTCTCAATCCCAAAAATATATATAAAAGGGATCAAATGAAACTCACAATACTGTATTTTGTAGTAAAAATACATATGACGTCATTGAACAAGTATAGTGTTGGTCTCGGATTCACGAACCTATATCATTCATATATGTTAACACGTATAATGAACATATAATGGTATTCAACTCGGTTTATATTTATTAATCATATAATATATTACTTATTTAAAATAGTCATGTATTTATTATTTCAAATGTTACGTATAACTATATATATGTTGTTTTTGTATTAAAATAGTAAATTAGATATACTTATGATATATGTAATAACTATATTTCCTTATATAAATATCTTTTATTTGTTAAAATAATAATTATGATAATATTAAAATAATGATAATAATACTAATATTGATATTGATAATAATAATTTTTATAGTAATAATAATAATAGTGATAAAAATAATAATAATAATGTCTCTAAAAAAATAATACAATTGTTAATAATAATAATAATAATAATAGTAATTCTAATAGTACTCAAAATGATAATTTTAATAAAAGTGTTACTTTTAATAATAATAATAATAATAATAATAATAATAATAATAATAATAATAATAATAATAATAATAATAATAATGATAACTACCTGAAAAGCTTTTCCCAAAAACAAAATGGCTCAGACGGGACTCGAACCAGCGACCTCTCGTTTCCCCCTCTAACACCATTAACCATCAGTCCAAGACTGTTTTTGTGAATTAAATTGTAACCCATTTAAATATAACTCGTTTTATCTGTCTCAGCCCAACATCAAAATAAATACGGCCCATGCCTGATTCGGCCCAACAGACAAGTTTTCGGCCCAACTAGAATTTATCAAGCTTTATGGATCTATAGGCCCATTGTGTGGTGCATTTTATTTAAACTAAAACGCGTAATTGACTTGTGGAGTAAAAATAAAACGTCATCAGTCTCTATCATCCTTTAAACTCTCATCATTTATTTCATACCATCTTTATCATTATCATAAAATCATCTTTATATGATCATCATCACGACATCATATATCTATATTATTTTCATTTACCTAACAACACTATCCTCGTGTTTGGATTAATTTTAATCTCACTTGATATTATAGATAGATGCCTGGTTCACGATTAAAAAAAATGATAGTAGCGGCGGCCAACATCTCACAACACCTAACCATATGTCTTTTCCTTTCTTTCTTTTTACCTTAACAAACCCAATATCAAATGTTTGCCATGAAGTCCCATTTTGTCCCCACTTGTTTGTTTACTAACACACTACTCCATATATCATAGGATTCTATAATCATTTTGCTAAAGTGGTTCGCTTATGATTTGGAATCTGTGGAAAAAAATATAATGAACCGATACCTTTTATAAAAATTGTCAACTTGTATGTGGGGTTTATAACATAAACCATTTGCTGTCCCTATTAATGGGTTTTCTGTAGACAGGAATAAAAAGAAAACATATACATCACTTTATCATCTTCTTGGTTCAACTCATCGTCATCTTCATCATAAAATCAACCGTAATCCCTCATCATCTTAATTTTCACGCTTGTTATCATCATATTTTCCAGCGGACTGTTCCAGTAGGAAAGTAGGGCAGCCCAGTTGAGGTATTCGAACCGTAGTGGTGTCTGTAGCAGCGAAAAAAGGAAAGAAAATAGTAGTAATAAGGTGTAGTTTTATCAGGTTTTTTGGTGGCGATTTAGAGCTTCATTACATGTAGTAAGTTCAAGTAGGGTTATAATAAAGAAGTGGCAGCAGTAACGGCAGTTATGATGGGGTTGTATGGTGAGTTTTGGTTGATCGAACAATGCAAAAAGAAACAGAAACTTACGTAAATTTGCAGCTGTTTGCGAGGCATACGGGTTGATGGTAACGTCCGGTGGTGATTCATGAAGAAGAGGAGAGGTTTTTTATAGTAGTCAGGAAAATAGTAGGGTTTTGGTAATTGAGCAGTTTAGTTGATGGGTCGGTGATTGAGTATTAGAGTTGATGAAGGTGTTGTGGGTTTCACCAAAGAAAAGATGATGGTATGTGACAGTAGGTTTATGATGGTTCTAGGTGACGTATAGGAAAGAAAAATAGTAACAAATTCAAAAATAAGTGCTCGATCAAACGATCATTTGGTGAGTTCTTCATCGTCACATAATGGTACAGGAGGTGGGTTGTAACCAAGGTTGAAACAGAAAATGAATCGAGCACTAAGATGATGATCATGGAGGTTAAAAAGAAATGGTGGTGTAGGAAATTGAGATGGTGACCAAAGGTTCTAGGATGGCTCATGGTGTTTTGGCCGTCGGTCATTAACAGGAATCAAAAGAAATTAGGTAGTGAAGGAGAATAGATGTGTTTTATATTTCTATGTATATCATACATATATTATGTATATATTATATATACTAGTTAGATAGATAGATTAGGATTTGAAAAAGGAGACACAGTGGCTAATAATTTAAATCACGAGAGTACACAATTAATAATTCTCTGCCGACAGTCTAGAAAAGATAGCATCGAGTTCCGTTGTAAATTAGTGGAGGATAAGAGTTCTCAAAAAAAATCCCAAACTTTTAAATTAACTATATTTATTTATTTTGGTTATTATGGTAATAAATTCGATCGTTAATTTATTAAATAAAAATTACATTAATTATCCCTCTCATTTATGGGTGAAATATAAAAAGTGTTGAAATTAAATAACTAGATTCTAAATACATTTTTAGTAAGCCTAAAATTTATAGAACTCATTTTCGGATCGTCGTTTATTTTAAAATTACATAGGTTTGAATTTAACTTGCTTAATATCAATCGACTGACAAACAAGTACTATTATCGTTTACAAATTAAATTCGAAACCATATAAATACACATTCAATATACCTTACATATCTAGATTCATTTTAATAATAATATCCTATATTATTTTATTTACATAATTAATTAACTCATATAATATTTTAATTTATAATAATTAATATGTATATATATTTATTTATATATTTATTTACACATAATGGTTCGTGAATCGTCAAAAATAGTAAATGGTTGAATGAATATATGAAATAGTTCAAACTTTTTGAGACTCAACCTAACAGACTTTTCTTATTGTGTCAAAAATATTAAATCGTATCGAGAGTTTGGTTTAAAATTGATCGGAAATTTCCGGGTCGTCACAACAAAATCCTAGCTAACTGTTCCTAGCTAACTGTTAATTCCGTATTACATTTTATTTATCGCAATTTTAATTCTCGCAATTTTATTTATCGTCATTTAATTTCTGTTATTTATTTTACGAACTTTAAATATCGTCGTATAAATCGGGACACATATACAATGTTTTGACATATCATATTGACGTCGTCTATATATATTATTTGGAATAACCATAGACACTCTATATGCTCTAATGCTCGAGTTCGTTATACAGGGTTGAGGTTGATTCTCAAATAATATATATACCTTGAGTTGTGATCGAGTCCGAGACATGTATACAATGGGTCACGACATGTATTAAATAATTCGAATATATTATATATTAATTGTTGAAATACTAATTTGTGGACTACTAACTGTGGACTACCAACATTGGACAATTAAAATGAATTAAAATACTGATTATAACATATGAAACTAAACAATTCTTCAAGTTTGCCACTTAATTTCATTTTAAACCTCATTTGTATCTTGACGATTACAATCTGCGTTCAAACCTTTCATGATCATTGAAAACACCTCAATCGAGAGGATGAACCAACCGTACTTCATCTACGGAAGGAAAGATTTATGCATATAGTTATGCACCTGAAAACACTCGGAACCTGAGTAAACGTTTAACACATATCTGTGCTAGCTTATTTGGCGTTGTTATTACCGAAAATAACTTTACAATCTCTATCCAAATTTCCCAATTTTGTCACAGCTCCAGCAAGTCAATTTCGACTTTTCATTCGAATTAGCCTTTTATAACCATGATATATAAGTTTGCCTTTCATCATCGTTACCAGGGAACCGTTTATATTCCACCACATTAGCAGTAAATTATCAGCAACTTCATTACTCATTGGCTTAAGTCTCTCCGAAAAACCATTATATTTGTTCATTAAAACCCTATCATATACCCATCCGCATCTTGTAACAAGAATTGCCATACCAATTACCGGGAATCAACAAATCTGTATTTTGAGTCTCGCAACGTTTTTACATCAACAATTATACGTATAACATTTATAGCTTAGAATTATGATCTTCCATTTTAAAATTCGAAAAAGCACCCAGTCTACTAATCAATACTCTGAGTTTTTAAAAAGCTGAATGAAGCAGCAAAAACCTGTAAACGATCTTAACAGTCGAAAGTTTGATGATGAAGAATAGTATGTTGGTAAAGCTCAGAAAAGTTAGAACTGAAAAACGGATTGAGCAAATCATGAAGGAGGCTGTGGACAAATCACAAAGACTAAACCTGCTTCCAAATAATCCAAATGATTCGGTATCTGCTGAAGTCATTAACGAATACCTTGCTCCTGACTCTAAACCTTTACGGATAAATCTTCTTCATCATCCTTTGATATTAGAAATTCTAAGATATCATCGTATCTTTCATTAAAAATATCCTTGATATTTCTGAGATATTTTCATAACTATTCTTATCTGAAATTATTTATCTCTTCGCATTATCTGTATTACATCATAAAGGAAACTGTTTAGTTTCTATATTCTGTAAACCTTCGAGTTAAAATTATGAATGTTTTGAAGTAGTGTTGGAAATTGATGCATGAGTTAGTATAATATAATGACACTTGATCAACGTGATTATATTACAGTAAGTCATGCTGAGTTTCTAATGAAACGTGATGATTCACAGACCATAACGTCATCATGTGCCATGTTACATGACTCTTACGTTCTACTTGATCTCCAAACATATCGGGAACATGTTTTCCTGATAATTCTATCTTTTCTCGTGACTTCTGGTAATTTAACAAGTCAGATCATGCTATTACCAGTTCTTTCTTAGAACGATAGCCATGATCATTCAAAATTCAAAGATTTAACCTACACGTCTTAATCGCTTTACTTAAAGTCAAGACGAATCTTATTTTCCTCATTTCACTCTTTTGTGATAGCTTCACTCGTACGTTTCGAGTAATCGAATTGTTTCATTCATATTACTCAAGGATGATAAAACTCTATTTATCAACTCATATTCGTCATGAAAACATACTTATTGTCAACCATGATGATCTCTATCAAATTTCGGGGACGAAATTTCTTTAACGGGTAGGTACTGTGACGACCCGGAAATTTCCGACCAAATTTAAACTTAATCTCTATATGGTTTCGACATGATAAGCAAAGTCTACTAAATTGAATTTCAAAATCTTTGAACTAAGTTATGAAATCATTTGACCTTCGACTGCTCTCGACGATTCATGAACAATTGATTGTAAATAGATATGTGTGTATGTATATGTAAATAATAATTCAAAATATAATTTGAAGTATTATATGTTGTTGTTATTAAAAATTAATAAAATAAAAATAGGATATTACAATAATTATTATTTAAAACATATCTATATATAAATAAAGTATATTAAAAATAGATATTAAATGATTGTAATACTCGTTTGATGTTCCGATTGATATTAAACAAGTAAAATATGAACTTATATGATTTTAAAATAAACGGTAATCCGAAAATGAGTAATATAAATTTTAGGCTTATTAAAAATGTAATTAGGAACTATTTGTTGAATTTTAAAACTTTTTATATTTTACTTGGGGTTGGGAGTGAATAATTAATGTAATTTTTATTTAATAGTTAATGACTGAATTTTATACCATAATGACTGAAATAAATAAATAAAATCACTGTAAAAATTTGGGATTTTTCCAAAGACTTTTATTTGCCACCAATTAACCGCGGAGTACAAAATTCAGTCCGTGAAAGGAGATGGCTAATATTATTACACGTTTAAATTTTTAATTTAAATTATAAATATTAATATATTATTATTATTATTCTAATCCAATGTTGCAGAGATATTTATATGATATATATATACATATACATTGAATGATTCACACACACCATCAATCGCTGACCCACCCATCAACTCTTATATTCCTTTTTGTTAATTAATTCATCTATTGTGTTTTTATGTAAATGATCGACATACAAAGTCATCCAAAAATTGTGTCAACTGTTTCCTTTTAGACTTTAATAATATGATTCATATTGTGATTGTGAGTTGTTACTGTAATTGTTTCCTGGCCTCTTTACATTTAACATAAATATATACATTCACATTACAAGCATATGATATAGATATATATATTCCACCACCTTCATGCTTACTCTAAACCGAACACCAACACAAATCCATCGACAAACATCACCACCTTTGATCATCATCTCTATTTAATCACCACCATTATCATCTTATGAATATGACCATCATAATCGAATACAATCACCACTAAGAACCATCAAGTATTATTTCCTTTAATCATTTGTTTCCCTGCTACTCGTTCCTGCTATTCTTTTACTGAAACCCATCAATTTTTCTGTTTTCCTTTCTTATTCGAAGGGTTGCCAACCAAAAACAAATATCTGATAATGTTGCCCTTTGATACCCTACAACCGCCAAAGAAAACCATAAACTACCACCACTATTCTTGTTCTTGTTATTAGTTATATTTATTCAAGAGTCAACCCGAGTATCATCTTCATCATCCTCTCCTTCGTGAACAAACTCACACCCACTTGCTCGATAAAATTTTTCTATTTTGGTTCGATAACTACACCACCATTATATTGCTAGAAATATTTGTTTGCTGTGGTATGAATATCATCCTCCACCTATCACCATCACTTCTCATCTATCTCTCTGATTCTGTTTCCATTCTTTTTAACAATCGCCAATATAAATCACCTCAAATAGTCACCCACTTCTACCACCTTCTCATTCCATTTTGCAGCACAAGTCAAGGTTTACATCACTGTTTTTCCATCCATCAAAACCACCGCAAAGATCACCACCATTTGCTGCTACAGTCGTTGTTATATTCTTGGTTACTGTTACTGTTTTGGGGTTCTGTTCAAAGATTGTAACCGAAGATGATGGGATATGATAATAAATCGAATCAAGGATGATGATGGTGTTCAAGTTTGAAGATGATGATATTGTTGTTGATTTTTACTACGGCTGTACATACAAATTTTGTTCGATTATAAATCGAAAACCACCACAAAAGTCATTGTTACTGCTTTATTTCTATAACCAGGATCTAAATGAACCCAGCCTAATGTATAAATGGGCTTATGAACTTGTTGATTGGGCCGCAGGAATTTGGGCCGAAACTCATTATTTACCCTTGATTCAATTAACATAACGATATCGTGGTGATGATTCTTCAAGTGATGATGATGATGGAGGTATTAAATGGGTATATTATAAGGCAGTGGCATTATAGGTTAATATATATTAATGTACGAATAAATTCAGAATGCAACTAATGGTTCAATGGCTTGGGAGTGTGTTAGGGGAACTAGAGATCTCGGGTTCGAGCCCGGGCATGTGCTATTTTTTTTTTTTTTTGGAACTCATACTTTTGAGGTAGTCTATTGTTATTTATTTTTATTATTATTATTATTATTATTATTATTATTATTATTATTATTATTATTATTATTATTATTATTATTATTATTATTATTATTATTATTATTATTATTATTATTATATTATTATATTATTATATTATTATTAGTTAGTGTTATAGTGTTATTATTATTATTATTATTATTACTATCATTAATAAAAATAATATTATTATCATTATAATTAGCACTAAGTATGATCAATATGTATTATTAGCATACAAATTGTTATTATTACCATTAATATTAGCGTTATTATCATATGTATAGTTATTATTGTCATTAATATCATTATCATTATGATTAATATTAGAATATTAAGAGTACCCTTTAACATTAATTTTAGTATTATTAATTATGAACATTAAAAATTTCTATTAAAACGATAATTATTATTAAACTTACCATTTCTATTGAAAATGCTATTTTTGCTAAAGCTATTATTTTTACTTTATCATTATTAATAAAATTTCCATTTTTATTAAAATTACTATTATCAGTATCATTATTATCCTTAAACTAGTATTACTACAATTGATAATTTTACAAAACAAAAGATATATATATATATATATATATATATATATATATATATATATATATATATATATATATATATATATATATAAATACAAGTATATTTACTAAATAAAGTATATTTACTAAATAAAGTATATTTACTAAATAAAGTATACTAATACTACATAAAATTTCGTATTAACTAGTAACATTAATTAAATATCAAATAAGTATCATAATGTAAAGTATGTATTAATAAAATTATATATATAAGAACATTAATCTTAATACATAAAATAATAGATATACACTTGTTTGATTACGATTATTTGTTTTAATATATATAAAAATGATATAGGTTCGTGAATCCGAGACCAACCCCACACTTGTTCAAAGTCGTCATATGTATTTTTACTACTCCCTCCGTCCCAATTTAATAGTCCCCAGACAAAAGGGCACACAGTTTTAGGAAATCCCACTAACTTCATTTCTCCACCAATAAAATATCTTCTCTCTCCAGATCCACCAATCAAATATCTCCTTTCCTTTCTATTTATGGAAGTGGACTATTAATTTGGGACATCCCAAAATGGAAAAACAGGATTATCTAATTGGGACAGAGGGAGTACAAAATACAATATTGTGAGTTTCAGGTATGAAAGAAATCTTCCGCTGTGCATTTGCTCATTTTAGAGATATTACTTGGAGTCATTCATGACATATTTCAAAAGTCGTTGAGTTCGAGTCATTGAGTTCATCAAGATTATTATTAAATCAATTATAGTTGGAAATATTATGAAATGGTATGCATGTCGTCAACTGTCGATGAAATGAAAGATTGTCTTTTAAAAACGAATGCAATGTTTGTAAAATGTATCATATAGAGGTCAAGTATCTCACGATGTAATCAACTATTATGAATCATTTATAATCGATATGAACGGGGCATTTCACCTGCAATCTTCATCATAATCATCATCATCATCATAAAAATATATACAAATAAAAGGAAAATTGTTACAACTTGAAATGTTGGATAGCCGAACCTCTAGACACAACTCTCTAGTTGCTAGTCACTTGCAGCTAGTGCAACAACATCCCATTTATATTTTTCTTTCTCCGTAGAGATACTTTCAATTTCTTATTAATATAACTTGCAACTTGTAATTCAGGTGAGTTGAGAATGAATTGCATAAAAATCACAATAATATATAAGATCGATATCAAAAGTTTAATAATTTACTTATAAAAGATTAATATGAAAGAACAATGCAGATCCATGAAGTCAAATGCGGCTTGCACAACACATTGACCTATATCAGTATATGAATTCCAATATTTAAAAATTGAGCATGCTCGTTTTTCAAAGTAAAACAACAGCTATACTACAGTTCATGCGGTTCGATTGTATGCATCAATCAACAAAAATCATAGAAAAATTAAAGATAAACATAAATCAACTATAAGGGTAACAATTTAGAAATCAGTTATGGTTAATAGCAAAGTTCACTCGATAAGAATAACAATCGAAATAATAACAATCGAAATAAACAAAGGAACATTGTGAATCGTGAATACCTAAATTCAGAGCTTAATCGGAAGTTACTTTTTGGTCATATTATCTAAAGTCATTAATTAAAAAAAACTTCAGCCTTTTTCTGATATAACAATAATTCTAATCTAAATTACACACAAATTCAGGAACAATATGGAAAAGCTATAAGTTGCAGTGTACCTCAACATTGCCTATAAAAATCACTTGAGGTCTTCATCTTTTAAAGCCACTCTGCAGGAAAAGAACAATTTAGTATAAACAACTTCATAAAAAATTCTACTATCAACAATATAGTATTACTACAACAATTAGGAAAAAGAACAATTTATATTTGTTCAAAATACGTGACGAATTCCTTGCCTTCTATTGTTCCCTGTATCTTATTCCCCTGTACACATTGAGAAGATGGTTATACAACATATAATTTCTTAAAACTACACAAGGCACAATGAAGTTGAATAGAATACACATAACTATATAACTTGTCACTTGTATAAACTACATATGATGAATTTTTGCAATCTGGTTCAAACATAGAATTTACTTTTGCAATCTAAATCTAAGGTGAAGAGAATACTCAATTAACAAAAAAAAAATCAATTTGATTCAATGTTAAATCAAAGGTGAAGAGAATACACAATTAACAAAAAAAAAATCAATTTGATTCAATGTTTTCAGGGTTTTTTATATGCAAAAATTACTATCCAAAGAAAGCATACAATTAAAAGAATTACAAAATTGATAATGAAAAAGTTTAGGGTTTTTAATAAAATGAAATAGAAAAGAAACTTACACGGTTAATATGTGAAATCGATTTGTTCATCGATTTATTCATCAATATGTGATGTGCATCGACCTGTGACATCTACATCGTGATGATTTCTTCATCTATTTTTTGACATCGATCTAAAAATGCTTAAACTTTATGATTCTTGGGTTCAAACTGATCAGATTTGGGTATGAGATCTTTAGATTTAAAGTTGATTTAAGACTTGTGTTTTAGGGAGAAACTTAGGGTTTTTTTGTTGTCTGACCTCGCGAATGAACGTAATCATTGATCATTTGATAATCGATTAGGGTGACGAATCATAATACCCTTCATATTGATAGAATTTAGAATTGAAACATCAACGGACTTTTCAGTAGCGACGATTTCGGAGAATTTTTTTGGAGGAGGACGATATCAGAGTGAAAAAATGAGGTGATCCATAGAACCCTAATTTTCTTTGTCCATCCGTATGTTTTTTTGTCTTTGAGGGTATATGTGTAATCAAACAATTGAAGATTGGGATTATGAGCTCATTAGGTAGATTAGTAGGTAATCAATGGTTTAGATCAAAGTTGGCTATTGTAATGGATGGCTAGGATTGGGTATCTACTTTTAAAATGAGTTAATTTCCATTTTATTATATATATATATATATATATATATATATATATATATATATATATATATATATATATATATATATATATATATATATATATGTATATATATATATTTCTCAAAATATTCTACAGTATTTAGTTAAATAAAAATTTGTCAATTAAAGTTGTAATATCGTTATTTTAAATAGTTAAATGCATTGTAAGTACATACAAATTGATAAATTTAAGTATTAACTTTTTATATGTATTAAAAAAGTAAACGTGTGTGAGGGCCCATTTTTGTTTTCGTCTAGGGCCTTCAAATTATTGAGACGACCCTGTATATGAAGAGTGTGTTTCATTTAACGCAACAGAGTTATAAACAGTTTTATATATGGAGTAGTTAGCAACAATGTTATAAACAATCTAAAAGAATCGTTAGTAACATACAAGATAGATACATGTGTTCTTTGGTGAAAAACGAGATAGCTTGAGTTCTTTGGTGAAAAAAGAGATAAGTGTGTTGTTCAGAAACCTTTTAGCTACCCCAATTTGATTTGGCGCCTTGAATTTGGGGAGGTGATCTTTACACACTAGCATTTGATCCATCCACACCAAATGAATCCAAACTTCCTATTTTACCCTTAAACTACTATTTAGTCAATATACTATTTATAAGGGTAAAATAGGTAATTTATATTGTTTTGGTGTAGATGGATCAAAACTAATGTGGCAGGATCAACCCCGAATTTTTTGAATTTACCAAAGTTTTTGAATGAAAACATTTGGATCAACTTTCAAATTTGGCTCCGAAATCCATGATATTGGCGGTAATGTTTGAGAGGGTAAATTTTGGTGAAAATTAATTGAGGATAACTTCTCTATCTAGTTACATATTTACATATACTCCGTATAATTTAAATAAATAGTACATATATATATGTAACTAAAATAATATAAGTATAAGTTATATGTTAAATAAATAGTATAATTATTAATTTATAAACTTTATAGAATAAATGTACACATAATTAATTTAATTAGTCATAGAATATTTTTTTTTGTTTTTTTTAATTATATGTTTGGGTCTCGAAAATTGGCATTATATTAGTTCATGTTGGCCGTTAACCTAAACGAACATCGTCTATCATAATTGATCCTAATTAAACATCGTTTATCATATATGTTAATTTGTTTAACGTAAGTATAGTGCATTAAGATCAATATATGAATCAACATTATAATTAAGATCATCGAACACCCGATAAGCCTTTAGAGCATTCGACGCCGATATATATATGATAATTATGCCACCTCAGCTTATTCAATCAATGGTATATTATAATTGAGATCGCCTAATCGATTGAATTCATATGACTTATCATATCATCCGTTAAGTTCTAAACTACTTGAATAACTTATTTGGTAATATACCATGCATGCACGCATTAAGTTCGTCCGATAAGCAAGCTCATCCTCGATCATCATTACGAGATGGCCCTGAACCATAAACACTAAACCCTAAACCCTAAACACTAAACCCTAAACCCTAAATAATTAACCCTAAACCCTAAAACCTACCCTAAACCATAAACAATATATAAACCCTAAACCATAAACAAACACCCTAGCTAAACCCTACACCATAAACCCTAAACCATAAACCATAAACCCTAAACAATAAACCCTAAACCCTAAACCATAAATCCTAAACCCTATAAACCCTAAACCATAAACCCTACCCCAAACCCTATACCCTTATAAACCATAAACCTAGCTAAACCCAAAACCCTAAATTACCTTAGTCATTAAGCCATAAGCCGTAAACCCCAAACACTAAACCATAAACCCAATCCCTAGCCAAAAGTTCAAACAAGAAATATACAAATTAATAGCGAAAACTGCGAGAACCATTGAATTTCAAGGATTTTGACACCACGTGATCGACTTGATTCAATTCACATGTAAATGTTAATGGAAAGTAATTAACATTTAACAAAAAAATATTTTTTTAAAAAACATATATATAATATCTAACCATATAAATATTAGATATATATAATTTCTCGTATGTACGTGCAGGTATGTTGTAAGCATGCGAACATTTATACCCTAAACCCTACCCTAAAGTACCGGCCTAAACCCTATATATACCCTAAACCCGGCTTTTACATAAACCCTAAACCCTAAACCCTGAACCCTAAACCCTAAACCCGCCTATACCCCAAACCCTACATGCACCCCAATCCCTAATTAGTATGAACGTACAATATTAATTAAACCATATATGCATATATACCCTAAACATTATATGAAACCATAAACAACCCTAAACCCTAAATCATTAGTGTTGTATATTATAGTTAGCTTTAAGCTTGTCCAAGTCGATGTTATGATTATATGCCACTCTTAAGATCTTCCGATATGCTTTAACCTCGTCCGATAAGCCTGGGTGTATAAGATCTATTTGGGCAAGCTTAACCTACATTATTTATAGTATTTTATATTTTATATATTATAAATTATTTGAATTATATTCTTATCTTAAACTTATATTACTAATTACATCTTAAAATTAGATGTATCATAATTATCATAATTCAAAATTATTATTATTATTAAGATGAGTTTGCAGATCTAAGTTAATTGCAATCATCAAGTACGTATGTAATTGCCATCGATCATCATCAGTTATTGAAGATGTGTTTGCATATCTAAGTTAATACTGTAAGAAATTAAAGACATAAGTTAATTGCAATCATCGAAAAATTGGGTCACCTTGTTTCATACGCTTTGTCCATACCCCTGCATAAGAAAAAGGACTTGAAAAATTTATTGAACCAGGTTATTCCAATTACTTAAATGTGTTTGTAAAATACAGGTCTATAATGGACTTGACTTGGATTTCTAAATGTTGATCTACCCCTGAATTCGAAGAAGGACTCGACAAATTCTTAGAACGTATTTTCTCTAGAAAGGAAATTGGTGGTCATATATATTGTCCGTACATAAATTGCGGTAATCTCAAAGGGGTTGATCGGGTTGAGGCTAAATCACATCTGCTATGTGATGGGTTTTTCAAAGGCTATAAAATTCCAACTGTGCTTCTCGAACCAGATGATACACTAATGTGGGATGCTGAAGATGATATGGAAGGATTAGTCGAATGCGTCTTCCATATGTTTGAAGATGAAGATGAAGATGAAGATGAAGATGAAGATGAAGATGAAGATGAAGTTGATATTAATATCCTAGAAATTGAAAATCAGAGTACTGTACCAAACATAAATGCTGAAAGGTTTTATAAAGTATTTGGAGATGCAAAGAAAGAACTATATCCCGGCTGTAAGTTCTCTGTTCTTTCGTTCATTGTTAGACTCTTCCATTCGAAATGTGCTGGAAAATGTAATGAAAAATGATTCAGCATGATTCTTGACACAATGAGGGAAGCCTTCCCTCATGCTTCCATACCGAAGTCATTGTATGAAGTCAGGAAGTTAATAAGATAGTTGGGTCTTGGTTATGAGAAAATTGATGCTTGTCCAAATGATTGTATGTTGTACAGGAAACAAAACAAGGACAAAATTATATGTGATGTATGCCAGACCTCAAGATATAAACAAAGTAGTAATAATGATTCTGAAGAAGAGTCAACCACACAAGCTGATAATGATGGTGATTATAAAGCTAAGAAGGTTGGAGCAAAAGTGTTGCGTTATTTTCCACTCATACCATGGTTGCAAAGATTGTTTATGTCCCCTAAAATGTAACGACCCGACTTTTTCAACTTGCTTTTGTGCTTGTTACTTTCTGCGAAACTGCGTACTTGTGCATACTGAGCTATATTATATTCTGGAATCTTATTTAATGATTAATTACCTTCATTTATACCATACAATGTGCCATTAAGTACTTAGTTACTTAACTTGATCCCCGAATGCTTTTATGACCATTAGTGTCACTTGACGTTGAAAACGAGCTATGTATTTTGATACACGTTTGACTTTGGTCATAATTGGAATATTATGACTACATAATACTAATTGTTATTTTAACAATTACTTGGGTTATTGGTTGCTTAATTACACTTAGTAATTTACTTATACTCACTAGTTAGTCTTGTTGGACTTTCTACCTTGTTGGACTCAAGCCCACCCTACTCTAGATAATGGACTATTTAATTAGCCCAATTTTAATAAGTTTATGACCCATATAAATGTAAGACAAATGCCCATTTATTAGAGGGAACATACTAGCATTTTTGTTAAACATAATCACAATTGTTGCATCAGCATCAAACAGGGTCGCCAAGTGGTCAGACTTATCCTATCCATGAGAGGATCTATCTCGTAAAATGGGGAGGGCGCCTTGCAAATTAGCTTGATAAGACTAATGAATCAGACCCCCAGAAAGGATAATCTCTTTAAAAGATTAAAAATCAGCATTTAAGCCTGATATTACTCAATCCTTGAGATTGACCTTAAAGATTGAGAATTACAAACTCATGGAATTCGATGATATCTAAACTCGAGCTTGAACGAGAAAATATTTTGATCAAATTAAAACCGATTTGTTTTCTGAAACCCTATTTTCAATGCGTTCATTACCATTGAACGTAAAATCCTAGGAATTCATCTGGAATTCATTAGGTCACCTGAACCAAATCGGGTGTCAACCGTAAGAATGGTGGTTGCATAGCATGGTCGAAGACAGGACCTTGTGCCAGACCGAAAAATTATAGGGTGATCTTTACTATTGCTCCTACAAAGGATAGTAATTGCATCCGACACGTTGTGGGTAATTAGACATTGCCTTAACAGTTGCTTGTTCAACGCTTTCCTTTACAACCGGACGGTAGTTTACCGAAAGGTAATATACGGGGCAAGTATACTAGACGTGTACTTTCCTAATACAAGGTTAGCAAGTGGGCGACACAAAACCGCAAGTTTTGAGCTAAAATTTTAAAATATGAAACCCACAAAACCCACAAAAACATTTTGCAAACACCGGTGAAGGGTTATTCTGGAAAACTTATCTAGGGTAAAAGCTAGAATGAACTTTCAAAAGATCAAATGTTTTCATAAAGATCCAATTTCCTTAAGGATCTAAATTTTCATAGTCACATGGGACTTTAAACCGCCTTTCAAGTGTGCACTTTGCTTTGGAAACCGAAAGTAAATCAGCTATTTGATTGCAAGTGTCGTTGACCTAAACCCGAGGCAACTGTGGATGGCACACCCACCTTTAACCATGGTTCTATTGTTACTATCATTGTTTATACCACTGTATCAAAATCACTTATGTAGAAAGTGTGAGAATAAAAAAAGTGATTCGAGTGAAGTGTGATTTAATTTCAAGTTCTGTATTACTTGAGGACAACAACGCTCAAGTGTGGGGATATTTGATAGTGCTCCAAATGAACATATATTTAGTCGCAATATCACACCAATATGTAAAGTTTTTAGTTGTAATTATTCTATTTTTAAGTTGTAATCGTTTAAATAAATAAATGTGAAGACGAAGCAAGAAGATTAAAGAATTGAAGAAAAAGTGCCACTAAAGCCTGAAAAGTGCCACTAAAGCCATAGTGCACTCAAAAGTGCCAATAAAAGTGAGTTAAAGACCTGCGCGGATTTTGGGAGTTAAGGAAAATAATTTTTTGTGCAAATTACAAATTGCGAAATGCAAAGTACAAGATATCTACGCGTACGAAAAGACGTTCGAAAATCCGAAACCGAGATATAAACCGAGCATCAATGTACGACTCAACGGAGCTGAAAGTACAAGTCAACTATGCACAAGAATATAATATAATATATAATTAATTATATATATTATATTATATATTATTAAAATTCAGCAGCCTACGTTTTAAATGAAGGATGGGAGAATGCCAGCCTGGCCATGCGATCGCATGGCATATGCACTGGAAGCCCATGCGATCGCATGAGCCCCAGTTGATGGTCAAGTCTATAAATTGCAGCGAATTTGGCCGAATTACACACACCATATCCATCTTTCTCTCCTCAATGATATATATATAATATATATATATATATATATATATATATATATATATATATATATATATATATATATATATATATATATATATATATAATATAGTTTAGTTTTATATTAGTTAGTTTGGGTTATGTAACGGTTATTTTACGGGTTTTAAAGTCGGAACTCTGTCCCTGTAACACTACGCGATTAATGATCACTGTAAGCTAAATTCTCCTTTTTAAATTAATGTCTCGTATTTAAGTTATTATTATGCTTATTTGAGCTGAAGTAATCGTGAATGTTGGGAAAAATATTAAGACGCGGTTATTGGGCTTTGGACCATAATTGGGGTTTGAACAAAAGACCGACACTTGTGGAAATTGGACTATGGACTATTAATGGGCTTTATATTTGATTAACTAAATGATATCTTGTTAATTTAATGTAGAGATTTACAACTTGATGTATTTATATATAACCACATACGCTTGATCGGGTACGGTAGGCGGGATATCTATAAATACTAATAATTCTTCATTTGACCGGACACGGGGATAGATTAATAGTCAATGGACTCATTAAAACAGGGGTGGATTACATTCAAGGACAATTGGTGTAATTGTTAATAAAGTATTAAAACCTTGGATTACACGCAGTCGATAACCTGGTGTAATTATTAACAATGTATTAAGACCTTATTACGGTTTAAATCCCCAATTAGTTGGAATATTTAACTTCGGGTATAAGGTTAATTTGGCGAAGACCCTCGCACTTTATAATTATGACCGTTGGACTATTATGGACAAAACCAGCTGGACTTATCAAATAATCCAGGACAAAGGACAATTAACCCAGGATAATAAATTAAAATCAAAACGTCAAACATCATGATTACGGAAGTTTAAATAAGCATAATTATTTTATTTCATTTCTTATCGCAATTTTATATTTCGTCATTTAAATATCGTTTTTTATTTTACGCTTTAAATTAAGTTATATATAATATTTTGCATTAGGTTTTAATTGTGATATAAGACTTAAAATCGACAAACCGGTCATTAAACGGTAAATCCCCCTTTTTATATTATTATATATAATTATATATATTTTGTACAAATATAGTTGTTTAAAATATAGTGTAACATAAGATGTCTCCCTGTGGAACGAACCGGACTTACTAAAAACTATACTACTCTATGATTAGGTACACTGCCTATAGTGTTGTAGCAAGATTTAGGTAGATCCCATCTGTAAATAAATTAAATAAAACTTGTGTAATATTTCGTCATATTTCGTAGTAAACAATAATAGTATTTCGCGTACACATCCGCTCGCACATTGGGTTTCATTATTTTGTTAAAGATCTTAGCTTTTTATCTTATGATCTCATTACTTTTACTAGATCTTAGCTTTCTAGCTTATGGTCTCATTAATCTTGTAAAGATCCAAGCTTTCTAGCTTAGGGTTTTCTTAATACTTGAGATCTAAGTTATTATTGTAGATCTCACTTACTTGGAACCTTTTTGTGATTGTTTTGATGATAAAGATCAAGTCTTCATCATCTCATATGATAAAGATGCATAAACTTGTGTAAAAAGGACAAAGGTTGAAGCTTTATTGGGTTTATGCAATAAATAGGCAATCTTGATGTTCAAAACTTGTAGAATGATAGCTTTTACTCTTAGTTGTGTGTTGATGGTTGAAACTTGGTTAAAGTGATGCTAAAACATCAAAGAGTTGTACACTTGAAGCTTACACGCATCAAGGATGAGAACCGTGATGAGCATCAAGCACCAAGAAACCCACCGGAGCACTTGTTTTCTATTTTTCAGATTCTGATCAGACTCCTGGACTTCTGGAAAATTGATTTTCAGATAGTTCGTTTCGAGTAGATGACTTTTCGTTTAAGCCTCGCCTAAATCCGATATACGGTTTAGGATTTATAGCCTTCCGAAAGTCACTACGCCTTTGTAACGACGTGCTAAAAATTCTGACCTACTCGCACTTAAACCGTCGCCATGGTCAAACGAAGATGGGTTAAGTTATGAAAATTGGAAAGCTATTAGAGGACTTACATACGGATCCTTGGCCACTGACCACACGTCTTTTCATTTTGTATAGAGGTCGTAGCAGCTGTCTGAAGTCAGCCTTTTGTTTCGATCTCTATTCTTGATGAAAACTTACTTTATCTTTTACGAATGATGACGATGATGATGTTTAGGACTTTACTTATGTACTTTAAAACCTTTTGGGACAATATACTGACTTAGTGACCTTTGACTTAGGTTGACGACCTTTCGGACCGACTTACTACTTGCATACTTTTCCTATCGACTTTACCGCACATTCACTGTGAGTTATAGCTTCTCTTTTTACTTTACTATTTTTGGGACTGAGAATACATGCGATTTTTGTGTTTTTACATACTAGACACGAGTACTTAAACTTTATATATTTGTGGGTGATATAACGGCACAAACATTCCCCTTAGCACGGTAACGTTTAATCATTGATTTTTGAACCGGTGAACGCGAATATTAGATATGGGTCCATAGGGTTTGACATCCCCACTCACGCTAGCATTTAATGGGTGTTTGATACTTCGAGGACATACGCACTCACCAAGTGTACTTTTAGGGGGTATTATTTTTACGTTAAGTTAGTTACCGGGTGCCCTCGGATAAGCATATACTTTTCATACTATTTTGGAATACGAAATCTCGTGGTCTACATTACATTACTAAATACAAACTATTGCTCACCAACATTCGTGTTGACCTTTTAAGCGTGTATTTCTCAGGTGCTTAGACGTTGTTGCTTCCGATGTTAGACTTGCTGTCTTGGTGTTATAGACTTGCTGTTACAGACTCGCTGTGTTAGACTTCCGCTGCATTACTTAGAGATGTCTCAATCATGAAACTTTTATCTTGCATTCACAACTTATGTTATTTGAATAATGACTTTGTAACGACTTTTGTGTCACGTTATCTGTCACGACCCTATTTTTCCGTTATCTTTTACCGTTTATTATTTAACGCCCGTTAATTGTTATTCATGCCTCGTCATTTCTATGAATTATATTATTATTTTAGTAATAATATATTATTTATTATGTGTTATATGAATATTTGTATTCGTATTTAAAGCTTTACGTTTCTACGTGTCGTTGATTTCTATCCGGCGAATCATTTCAGTTTTCAAACCAACGGTTAGACTTTTGAGATTTTTAAATCCAAATTATTTTTATTATGATATTTTTATATCATATGAATATATATAATATTTATATATTTTATTTTTCGCGCGTGCGTCTTTTTTCCGAATATTTTTAATCGTGTAGCGGTGTTTTCGCGTTTCGGGTTTCGTTCGGGTATTCAGGCCACAAGCTATTGAACAATATTTAAATTTGGGCTTTAAGTGAGCCCACTCCCTCATTATTTTGGCTGAAACCCTCACCTTAGCCCACTCTTTTTGTTTTGTTATTGCTTTTACACTACTTACATTCCATTTTACCTCATTTCTAAAAACCTAAACCTAGAAACTCCTCTCTTTTCCCTCTCCCCTGACCTTGACCGACTTCTTCATCATATTCATCATCATTTTTAGCCACCAACATCAAGCATACAATTCTTCATCATTTCTCAAGGCTTGTTACATAATCGGGTTGCTATTTTCGCGTTCTTTCATCCTCTTCTTCTCGATTCTTGATTAGGGTATAAACCCTAACCCTAGATTTTTTAGTTATACTTATTTTTACTGATTATGATCTTATTTTGATGCTATAGTAATTGTATGTTGTTGTATTGTTGAATTGATGCGTAGAAATGCTCGTTTATGTATGTTTTCGGTAGGATTAAAAGTGGACAGCAGCTATTTTGTTAAATTCAGTAAACTTAACCTGTGTTTTTGATTAAATAAAGTGTATAGATGAGTTCCTCTCATCAATAAAATAATTTTAGGCTTTGAATTCATGTTGTTTTGAGTTTCGGATCAAAAGTTATGCCCGATTTAGGGTTTTGATGAAATTAAAAGGTAAAAACGACTTTGATCAGTTGGGGTCCAACTTTGTGACCATATTTGGAGTCTCTAGGGTGTACCATTGGGTTAGGATTGATGATTGGATGAACATTCATGTTCGGGTCATCGAAATCCGAGCCACGGATCACTCGGAAAGGCTAAAACAAGATTTAAAACGGATTAATGAATATTTTTGGCTAATGGCTGTGGGTTACGACTTATGAACTGACCTTAGGGTTTCCTTGAGCTCACTAAGCTGTCGGGTTGGTTGGTTAGACGAGGATATATATAAAATTCGTCAAAAACCGACACCCGAGGCTCAAGTTATGACCCGACGAACGTTTAATTAAACTTATGGTTATAAAATTGAACCTAAGGTTATAAATAATGTTTGGCATTATAATTAAATTACTTATGATATAAAAGTAATTAATTTTAATTAAGACTTATGATATATATTTATTATATCATTTAATAATTGCTTATGATTTAATTATTCATTTAATTAAACTTATGATTAATAATACATTTTATTATTAACAAAAATACTTATGATAAGTATTAAACTTATGTTACGAGATTATTATACCAAGACTTATAATAAGGATTAATTATTTATTTATTTATTATAAGACATAGTTATTATTTAATTATAATACAGTTTAATTATTAAATACTTATGATTTAATAATTATATTAAAATACTTATGATATGATTAATAATTCATTATTAATTAATAATACTTATGATATGATTAAAAATTTATTATTAATTAATAATACTTATGTTATGATTAATATTTAATTAATTAATTAAATACTTATGTTATATTAATTATATCATTTAAACTTATGTTAACTTTATAATTCAATTTAATTTTTTTAAACTCATGATATGACATGATTATACATATATGACTTTAAATAACATTATAACTTATATTATTAATATAATATAATATACACTTTAAAATTCAATGTTGACTAAGTTTGACCAAGGTTGACTTTTGAGTTGACTTTCGGTTGACTTTGACTTTCAGTTGAATTTTATTAACTTTCTAATTAAGGAAACTTTCTTAACTTAAAAAATTTCCAAAAATAGAAACTTTCTAAAAATAAAAACTTTTCAAAAATAGAAACTTTCCAAAAATAAAAACTTTCTAAAAATAGAAAGTACGTGTTATACGCTCTCCTGATCTTGCCGAAACATACCGAGTGTTGTTCTATGCTTATTTGCAACAAGTACTATAGCTATCATACTAAGACTTGACCTAAATTAGTTATTTATATCGACCTGCTTTATTTATAGGTCGGCGTTGTGATCATTCTTGATCACTTTATCATTTGCTGTTCGCATTTCTGTGTTGTTGCTTCGTTTACGTTAAGGTGAGTTATAGTCCCATTTTTCTATTTTAAATCTTTTGGGATGAGAATACATGCAATTTATTTTACATATTGGACACAAGTGGAATTTGATTTAAATTATTCATTGTGAGTCGAACGAAAATATTCCCTAATCTGGTAATTTTAATCACTGGTTTCTACTAGTGAACGCGAATCCTATGGATAGATCTATTGGGCCTGACAGCCCCATTTCATGCTAGTCGCGCTAGCAGTTACAGACAAAATGTATTAGTACTTCGTATTTTGGAAGATACACATGTTCAGTGTATATTTTTATATTGGTTTTGTTAAGGGTATGGAGTTGTTAAGTTATTACCAGGTGGCTCACGGGTTAATGGAATAATATTTTTATATGTTTTCGAGCATATAATTTTGTGGTCCAAAATGAGTCTTTATGTTTTCAAACATAAATTTTTATGATTAAATTAAATATTGTTTGCAATATTAAACCTATAATTCACTCAACATTTTTGTTGACAGTTTACTCGCATGTTTTATTCTCAGGTTCATGATTGATTGCTTCTGTTGTGCTTAGTGAAAGGATCCATTCATATACATTATAAATGATTCACAATAGTTGATTACATCGCGAGTTATTTGACCTCTATATGATACATTTTACAAACATTGTATTCGTTTTTAAAAGACAAACTTTCTTTACATCGAAAATTGACAGGCATGCATACCATTTCATAATATCCACTATCCAACTATAAATTGACTTAATAATAGTCTTTGATGAACTCAATGACTCGAATGCAACGTTCTTCGAAATATGCCATGAAAGACTACAAGTAATATCTTTAAAATGAGCAAATGCACAGCGGAAGATTTCTTTAATACCTGAGAATAAACATGCTTTAAAGTGTCAACCTAAAGGTTGGTGAGTTCATTAGTTTATCATAATCGATCATTTTCATCATTTTAATAGACCACAAGAATTTCATTTCCATTTCTCATAAATATACGTCTCATGCATAGAGACAAAAATCATTCATATGGATTGAACACCTGGTAACCGACATTAACAAGATTCATATAAGAATATCCCCTATCATTCCGGGAAATCCTTAGGACATGATAAAACAACATCGAAATACTAAAGCATCCGGTACTTTGGATGGGGTTCGTTAGGCCCAATAGATCTATCTTTAGGATTCGCGTCAATTAGGCGTGCACTAATTCTTAAAATTAGTGATGTTCCCTAATTCTTAGGCTACCAAGCAAAAAGGGGCATATTCGGCTTCGATCATTCAACCATATAATGTAGTTTCGATTACTTGTGTCTATTTCGTAAAATATTTATAAAAATTGCGCATGTATTCTTAGCCCAAAAATATAAAGGGTAAAAAGGCAAATGAAACTCACCATACTGTATTTCATAGTAAAAATACATATAACGTCATTGAACAAGTGCAAGGTTGGCCTCGTATTCACGAACCTATATTATATATATATATATATATATATATATATATATATATATATATATATATATATATATATATCTGTTGGTCAATATTTGTCTAATAATTTAGGTTAGGTCATAGTGTATCTCAATCCTAATGCTCGAGACTAATATGCAAAGGTCAACAAAAGTCAATTTGACTTAAAATGATTTCCAAAATCTATACATGATTAATATTTAGCGTAAATATCGTCGTTTTATATTTTTAAATATTTTTTAAAAGATTTATTAGAGTAAATAATATAATTCATTTATTAATAAACAAAAATTTTATATTAAAATTTATATAATAAAATATACTTTTATATATATTAAGTAATAAAATTTATAGAG
Organism: Rutidosis leptorrhynchoides; assembly: GCF_046630445.1. Classification (NCBI taxonomy): domain Eukaryota; kingdom Viridiplantae; phylum Streptophyta; class Magnoliopsida; order Asterales; family Asteraceae; genus Rutidosis; species Rutidosis leptorrhynchoides. The sequence goes on along the minus strand of NC_092334.1, from coordinate 658,481,120 downwards.
TTCATCTAATATCATAAAGATAATATGATAGGTATTATTAAAGTAATTTTATTACACGTAGTAAAATATATTTGTATCACATATTTATTTGATAAAATAATATCTATAATAATAGTAAGTAAAAGTTGTATTATTTTGCAATAATAATTATTATTATTCTATTAATAAAAATATCAATGTTTATAATTACTAAAATGACATTATGATAAAATGATAATTCTAATTATGATAACTTTAATATTTACGATACTTTTTAATATTATCTTTAAAATAATAATTCTATTTAAAATGATAATAATAATAATGATATTTTATAATAACAATGACATTTCTATTAAAATGATAATTTTTGTTAAAATGATAGTTTTAATACTAACGATACTTTTAATAATAATAGTAATGATAAAAATAATAAGAACGATAATTTTATCTAAATCAATATCTTATAATATTTTAATTTCATCATTATACTCATACTCATTATTTCCTAATCGTTTCGTTTAATAGCTTTTAATCGACTTTTATATCGTGTTTATAATAATGAAAATAATAGTAATCAAAATAATTAGGTGTTACTAATATTAGTTTTAATTACAATAATACTAATAACGATAATGATAATTACTATGACATTATTAACGATAATACTAATAATTATTTTAATGATAATATAATTATAATAATAATAATAATAATAATAATAATAATAATAATAATAATAATAATAATAATAATAATAACAATAACAATAACCATTTTTAAATAATGATATATTTATATTAATATTGATAATAATAATAATAATAATAATAATAATAATAATAATAATAATAATAATAATAATAATAATAATAATAATAATAATAATAATAATAATAATAATAATAATTAGATAATAATAATAATACTAATTATATCTTTAACAATAATAACGATAGTAATAATAATAAAAATAACAATTTTTAATGATAATTCCTTTTATTGATAAAGATAATAATAATAATAATAATAATAATAATAATAATAATAATAATAATAATAATAATAATAATAATAATAATAATAATAATAATAATAATAATAATAATAAGATAAAACTAGAACGACGATAATAACGACGATAATAATAATCATTTTTAATAATAATACAAAAATTCGATTGACTATAACTTCAAATCCGTTCATCGAAACCATTCGATATCTAAATGAAAAGTTCTTAATTTTTCGCTAGCTTTCCAACGACATGCATATCTTATACCTTATCTCAACCGCATACGTAACTAATTCAGGATTCAACATATCCTATCTAATAGCAATATCAAAAGTACATGCATGCATAATCCTATATTCGCGAGCACTAGTCAGGGATACACTATTAGTATGTAAAAATTAAATTATGAGTACTCACGTATCAATATTGAGATTCAATATTGCAGGAAAGGTACGTAGACGCAACGGAGATGATAAACACTAGATTGACCTCACGAGCATACCCATCACCTCCATAGCTATAACTCATAATTTCCTTAGCCCTATTCTACTCGAAAATTAATTTTGAAAAATCATTTGGATATGACCTCGTCGTAGTATTTTATGTATAATACTAATAATAATAATACTAATACTCTTAATAATATGATATTTAGTAATAATATCAATCTTAATAATAATAATTATAATAATTACATAATAAATATAAATGTATATGTATGTTGGTGAGAGAGATCGAAAGACAGATAGAACCAGACGTCGAGCTTTATACACTTGAGTCACCAAGACCCACCATGCGATCGCATGGTTATTGTGAAGGGAGGCCATGCGATCGTATGGACCCTTATTCCAGCTAAGATGCACTAATTCAAGGGCTGCCGACACTTTTATAATTTATTTAATATATTTATTTAATTTATATAATTAATTATATATTATATTATATTTACGTGTGTAGTAAAAATGTAATTTTTACACAACTGACATGGGCGTTGTCACCCGATTTATGTCTCGCTTCCGGTTTCTCGAACTCATTCTCATACGTTTAGAAAACTAGCCTTTTACATTTAATGACTCGTACCCTTAATAAAACAATAGATTTAAACAATGAAAACAATCTCACTTAAAATGTAACTTTATTCATTTGAGTGTTTTGGTCACTTGCTTCTATAAATCAATGTTTCGTTATTTTTCAAAATGTATATTTTTAATTTAGACGTTTTATGACTAAGATAATATAATATCTATTACTTTGTAAAATACATATATGTTTCTATATATATTTATGTATTTATTAAAAATACAAATTTGTACGTATTGTATGTAGTTGAAATATAATATTTAGTTTTCAAAATTAATTCTATTTTAAAGTTTGTTTGAAAATCATTTAGAAAAATAATATAACACGTAACGTTTTCATTTTTAAAACTTAAATAGATATAATTCATTTATGTACTTAATTGTTTTAAATATTAATCGCATTACTAGGCGAGTGTTACTATCGTGTACTTAATTACTTTAAAAACATATATAATTACTGAACACGTTTTAAATACACTTTGCAAGTTATTTATATATTCAATTCACAAATATTCTAATTCACTTTATTTAAACAGGGATATTTTACTAATCAAGTTTAATTATATCGAAAACGTTTTCGTACAATTGTAACTAAATCATTTTTTATTAACTTTAGTCTTCCACTAACATTTGTCTAATCCTTGTTAATGACACTTTTATTCCTTCTAATAAATCACTTTACCAATTATTCCGAATACCATTAAAAAGAATAGATTTCTCAAATCATAGTGGACCTCTTAACAGAGACTCGTAATTATAATTTAATGTATCTAATAATTCAATCATTTGATATCATCTTTTAATTCCATTGATAACTATTAGAATATATTTTAAAACAAATACGTTTATATAAAGTATTATACGTCTAATACTTTGTTAATGTTTTCAAGTTATAATATATACACATATACATATATAATCATGTTCGTTCATATAATGGTTCGTGAATCTTTGGAATTTAGTCGAGGTTAAATGAATGTATGAACACAGTTTAAAATTCTTGAGATTCAACTTAACAAACTTTGCTTATCGTGTCGAGAATATATAAAGATTAAAGTTTAAATTTGTTCGGAAATTTCCGGGTCGTCACACTTAGAGGGTCTGTATATTTATGATGGCAGCTTTTGTTAAACATTAACTTGCATTCTATTTTGATACATTAAATTGTGGGTGTTTGTTGACTTTGTTTTGGTCAACTTTTGGTTAAGAATTTATGTATGGTTTTTCTAAACTTACATATTTTGGTAGTTTTCCTTTATAGGAAATCATTTTTAAAAAAAAAAGAATGCAAGGTTATTTATCAAATTCATATAGAGTTATGATCAAGCTGTGGGACCAAGATAACGATGGTCGTCAAGTGCACTTTGACGGGTCGTTAAATTATCTTTTGTAAAACGTTATCCTTTTTTAATGCAAAACTTATTTTAAAACAGCAGGTAGTATTGTATCGTGTAATGGACCTGTTGTTGACGATTCGTACATGATGGTTTTGTACGGGGCGTCACATAAAACAACTGAGTCCATGAGATGGCATCAAAAGAGTGGTACAAAAGATGGTCTATTAAGACATCCTGCAGATTCACCAGCCTAGAAAACATTCGATCATCAGAATCATAAATTTGCTAAAGAACCTCGTAATGTGAGGCTTGGTTTGGCGAGTGATGGGTTTAACCATTTTGGAAACATGAGTGTTTCACATAGTACCTGGCCTGTTGTTTTGATACTGTATAATCTACCACCATGGTTGTGCATGAAAAAACCTTTTTTATTCCTAACTTTACTTATACCTGGTCCATCTGCTCCAGGTAATAATATAGACGTCTATATGCAGCCTCTAATTGATGAGTTGAAGCAGTTGTGGGATACTGGATTTAATACTTATGATGCATCCACAAAGAGTAACTTCCTACTGCGTGCATGTTTTTTATGGACGATAAGTGACTTTCCTGCTTATGCAAATTTATCGGGTTGGAGCACTAAAGGTAAATTAGCTTGTTCTTCTTGCCATAAGGAAACCAAATCAATACGTTTATCAAACTCCCACAAAGAAATCTTCATGGCACATCGTCACTGGTTGGAAATGTTGCATGATTTTCGTTTTTTAAAAGATGCTTTTGATGGCACGGAAGAACATGAAGGGCCACCGCGTTGCTTAACAGGGGAACAAGTGCTTGCGGAGCTGAAATGTTTTAATATAAAATTTGGAAAACTTGTGAAGGATAACACATCCTTACTTATATTTACAATAATAATATGGGTTTAACTCCCTAGATCAATCTAGGCATATAATTGTGAGTTTATGATACAAAAGTGTGGATGGATCACCTCCCTTATTTATGTTATGTACAAATTCAATATGCATTAAAGTGTTGTGCCATATGACACTTTAATGCATATTATTTGTGTACATATCAAAAATAAGTTGTGTACATAAATCATCACCTATAAAATGATATTATGATACTAGAAATTACTATGGATTTATATTTACATCAAATTAGTAAAATAGTACAGTACAAAATCTAAAATATATATACCATAAAATTCTAACATAAATCTAGTCATAGGCATATCATATGATTTATGCAAAAATACCCATCTCATACGACCAAAAACAAGACATGCATTCCGCTATTGGCCATTGAGTTTCCCACCCATGAATTGGAGTATAACCATTGTGGCCCTTAATAGGGCTGCGCGTTGCCACGTCATCAAAAGGATGGTGGTTGAATCTCCATAACCCCTCCCCCCCCCCCAAACCTAAAAACTTTGTTCTCACCGCAACCACCACATCCGGCACTGACCATGGTGGGAATGTTCGATCAAGAATTTGGAATCCGGTGTCCTTGTCCTCTATTTGGTGAGAGGCGAACATGACCAAACCATAAGCATAACATGCCTCCTTAAGTTGCATGTTCGAAGCTTTATTTAATAAACGAAGCCCTACATCTATGTAATTACCATTGAAATAACCCCTCAAACCACAGAGAAAAAGCGCATTAGGGTTTTCTAAAATAAAACACAGAAGGATGATATTGACCAACTTAAGGTGATCAAACCATAATAAAGGCCACAACGTATCAAGAGAAATCCTTTTATAAACCAAAGGATGCTCCGAGTGCGTCAAAAAATCTTTGCAAACCCTCTTGCATCTGAATAACTGGTCGGATGAATCCTGATCAACTCTAGATAAGATCTCCACAAGCATATCTTGTGGAAGAGCTTCTAGAATGTTCGGTTGACTAACGTTAACATCGATTTTTTTTGTTTGTGATATGACTATCCATTTATTCTTTTTGATTGATTCAAGTAAAAAAGATTAAAATTTTCTAGTATTGTGTTTGGTGATAGAGAGAGGTTTTTGTAGAAGAAGGATATGATGGGAAAATATACCAGAAGTGAGAGAAATATTCAACTTGCTGTCTTTTAAAGTTGATTTTTGGTGCATTTATACGAAGTCATAAGTTGCCATGTGTGCACTAATGATGATTTAATTTTCTTATTTTTTTAACAACAGGAAGAACATTTTATTAGATAACAAATATTTACACATACCAACGTTTTATTGTATGAGATATGAGATAGATTTTTTTTTTTGAAAGGCAAAATTTTTATTGATATATCACAAACATTTACACATACAACTATATGAACTAGTAACACGAACGGACAAACACGAAATATTTACAAAAGACCACGGCAAATTTTGATGTTATAATGGCATCCCGTAATGATGCAAACCTTACATGTGAATAATTTGAAATATTTTTAAGATCTCTAAGTGTCACAAAGTTTTTGACACTTCAAAGCATTTATGTGTTATATGTGTCAAAAATAATGAAAGTGTTAAGAAATGGAAATTATTTTGTAGTGATAACATAGATTTGAATCTATAATCATCAACTAGATAATTAATAATTTTATTTGTTTGGAAAAATACTCGTGTGATGTAAGACTCAATGTTTTGGTGGGTTGGTTTATTTTTTTTTATTTGAGTATATTTGAAATATTTTACTGTATGTCATTTTCGCTCAGAAGAAACCTAAAAAAACACTTTCATTATATTTTTAATTAATATTAATAGTTTTAATAAAAAAAGAAACCTCACAAGAAAGCTTTCAATAACCACCAAATCATCCATGACGAAATTAGGTTTTTGTTTCTTCTTGATCAACATTTACCTTTCTTTAAACTTATCGATACACTTTATAAGGGTTTATCGATATCAAAACCTGATCAATTATGCTTAGGGTTTACTCAGTTGTTTTTAATGCACTTTAAAATGAACCAATTAATGGATCTGCACAAATTTATGTTCTTTATTTGCACATTAGGGTTTATATGCATCTGTTTGTTTGCAGGTGTAATCAATTTACAACTATATACATATATGCAGGTGTAATTAATGCCATGAGGTCTATCATGAATCTAGGGTTTATATGCATCTGTTTGTTTGCAGGTGTAATCAATTTACAACTATACACATATATGCATCTGTTTGTTTGCATCTTTTAAAAAAACAATGATCTGTTTGCATATTTTAAGGAAACAATTGTTTGTATGCATCTGTTGTAAATGTTTGTTTGTTTTAGCCCTTTACCGGCTTACTAGATGGTATGGTAATATATAATGTTTGGCTATTAATTTTTTTTTCCCTTAGCTGCAGAATTCAGTGCTGATAATTCTAACCCAAGTAAATGGGAAAAGGGGTCGTGTTCGCATACTCCTTCAATTTATCGCAAAAGCCCTTTAGATGAAACTGAAGTGTCTGATGATAGTCCAGATGTTATCAGTGAAATCGACAAATGTTTGGGTGACTTAGAGGCTCACTAACCATAGACATCAGAGTTCTTTCTCTCAGACAACAAACATTTTGAAAGCGACAAATGTTTTTACTCTGCTTGTGCCTGAGAGAAATAGCTATGATCTCTATGGTCTGATTATGGAATTGTGACTCAATGCATTGCTAAAAGCCGGACTAAAAGCCGGTGATCAATGTTTGTTCAGTTATGTAATCAATGAGCATGCTTTCTATCTCAACAATGAAGATGATTCAAACAATTCAGATGTTTAAGTTGTTTATGATATAAACTAGGAACCAAGTGTTTTTGTTTAGTTGTTGTAATTTGTATGTATGTGGTAGAACAATGTCATGCATGCATTGGTGGGTTAAACAGTGAGTAGGCATATTTTGTACCTTGACTACTGTTGAGGATATTTTGTAGTATTACGCTAACATTTTCCTAAATAGCTTAGCAAAGCACAATTTGAGGCTCAAAGTTGGTGTAGGCAGGAGGTTTGTGTAACGTTATTAAAAGCGACGTCCAACACACTTTAAAAGCACAATTTGGGCCATGTTGTTTGGGCCAAACAAATAAAAATGAATTCATTAAATATGGCCCAACCACGATTCCCAGCTGAAAGTCCGATCTGTTATACACACATTTTTAATTTTTGAAACAAAAATGACAAAAGAGGGATTTGAACCCAGGTAATTCAGTTGAAAAGGTCACACATAAACCACTAGACTGTCAATGCTTTTGAATATTGAATGGAATTTCAATTATATAACAGTTGAATCATTTTTGTAACAAAAGTGAAATAATACGACTTAAATAGTAAATGTCATAAGTACATTTTTTCGAAACCACAATTTAAGGGTCCTATGATAATTAGGACCTTAAATACCCAAGCGTCCTATTTTTATGACCTTATTATCTTGTTGGTCACTCATTATGAGACACCAACACGATAATGTCCTAATAAATCCATTTTTTCGCAATCACAATTTAAGGGACCTATGATAATTTGGACCTTAAATACCCAAGCGTCTTATTTTTATGACTTTATTATCTTGTTAGTCACTCATTATGAGACACCAACAAAATAATGTCCTAATACGTCCATTTTTTCGTAACCACAATTTAAGGGTCCTATGTTAATAAGGACCTTAGATACGCAAGCGTCCTATTGTTATAACCTTATATCTTGTTGGTCACTCATTATGAGACACCACCAAGATAATGTCCTAATAAGTCCATTTTTATGCAACCACAATTTAAGGGTCCTATGATAAATAGGACCTTAAATATCCAAGCGTCCTATTATTATGACATTATATCTTGTTGGTCACTCATTATGATACACCAACAAGATAATGTCATAATAGGTCGATTTTTATGCAACCACAATTTAAGGGTCCTATGATAATTAGGACCTTAAATACCCAAGCGTCCTATTCTTATGACCTTATTATCTTGTTGGTCACTCATTATGCGACACCAACAAGATAATGTCCTAAGAAGTGCATTTTTATGCAAACACATTTTAAGGGTCCTATGATCATTAGTACCTTAAATATCCAAGCGTCCTATTGTTATGACCTTATTACCTTGTTGGTCACTAATTATGAAACGCCAACAAGATAATGTCCTAATAAGTCCATTTTTATGGAACCGCAATTTAAGGGTCCAATGATAATTAGGACTCGAAATACCCGAGCGTCCTATTATTATGAACATGTTTATTAAATGAATGACTCAAGCGTCCTATGATAATATGACCAAAAAATTATGTGTCCTATTATATAGATTTTATTACACCAGTTTATACAATCATATCATAGTGTGACTCACCTTCTAAGTGTCCTATAAAAATATAGAATCATAGGACCCAACAAATAATGTGTCATATTAAACACCTCTTTAGGACCAAGATTATAGGCGTATCTAATAATATGACCCAAAAATCATGTGTCCTATTCTATGACTTTTTAGGACCCCACTTTATAAGCGTAACGTGTTTTAGGACACAACTCCTTTTGCATATATCTAATGCGACCCCCAGAATTTCCCCATCCCAAATTATGGTTTCTTAGGACGCTTTTTCAGCAGGGTCCCAGACGAGAGGTCCTATAAAGTCAGTTTTCTTGTAGTGAAGATGAAAAGAAAAGGTGAGAGCAGGTCTCATTGTCTTACACCTCGTTCTAGCTTGAACTCACTAGTTGGAGAACCATTCATGAGGACCAAGATAGAAGCCGATTTAAGACAAGAAAGGATCCAATTTCTCCATTTCATTCCAAATTCCATGATGTTCAGAATTTCGAATAAAAATTCCCAACTTAAACTGTCAAACGCTTTCTCGAAATCCACTTTGAAGATGAGGCTCTTATGACGTTTATGTTTTAGAAACTCAAGCGTTTCATTAGCAATTAGTGAGCCATCCATAATGTTCCTCTCTTTTATAAATGCGCTTTGTTCGTGTCCAACAAGATTTTGGATTACCTTTCTAAGTCGGTTAGAAGGTAATTTTGCAATGATCTTGTAATAACTACCAGTTAAGTTAATCGGTCAGTAGTCGCTTAAGCACAAAGGATCCAATTTTTTCGGGACACGGGTGATGAAGGATGCACTGCATCCCTTCGAGTTTACCCCGGTTTCCCTAAACGCATGAATTGCTTCCATGAGATCGTCCTTTATAATGTACCAAAACTTTTTGTAGAAACCTAGATTGAAACCATCAAGTCCGGGAGACTTTGAACTCACACACTCTTTTACCGCGTCCTAGATTTTAGCTTCAGTAAACCGATGTTCCAATTCACATGCTTCTGTTACAGAAATTCTGTTTAGATGTGGCCTAGTACTCCAGTCCGGCCCAACATCTAAGGTCTGCAGGACTTACGCTTAGTGAATAGTTGTCGAAAGCAACAATATCTTTCACGATTTTTGGTTCTTCAGTTCATGTTCCGTTTATATTTAGGCCACAATAAATACACTTGTTATATTATCTACGGATGCTAGAGTGAAAATTTTTGGTGTTTTCATCAAAACAAGCAACATGAGCTCGTGGGGTCGACCTGTGTCCTTTCCAGGAGGTACATGTTCGATTCCAAGGGAAGGTTAGCTCATGGGATAATTGCGCTCCTGCCCTCAGATGGAGCGTGGCCCCTAGAGTTCCTGCCCAACGCGTGTGTATCGTGTGGCAAATGATCGTGAATGTGGTTAAATCCCCTTGAGGTGATGCCGAACAGCTGTTAAAAAAATAGAATAAGCAACAAACCAGATACACTCATCAAAATGCGCCAAAGATGTCAAGTTCTCATACCATTCACGCCCGTGAAACACACCCACCACAACACCACGTATCGTGGATTGTGGACATTGTCAGGCTCCACTTCAATAATAAAACACCCTAAAAGATGTTACAATACTAAAACACCCCAAAGAGATGTTAAAATACTATCATTAAACTTTAATGACAAAATATAACGTTTGTATAGCTGTTATGAGTAAGTTACAAGAAAAAAAATACAATAGAATAGTATCAATCACTACAACATATTTACCATTTATTCCCACATAATTCTACACACTTTTTAAAAGTGTGAACTTTTTTATTTAATTCTCCACACTTATAAATGTATGTAATTGTATTACATTTATAAACATCGATTATCATTATAGTTTCACACATAAAAATTATAAGTAAAAAAAATTCACATTTATCGACATAATCACACTTAAGAGTGTTAAGTTAAATTTGTCGAACTCGATTTGTTCACACTTTTCGTCTTGTGAAGATTTACTCACAATTTTAAATGTATTAAAATTTTTCTTTGTACACACTAGTTAGACCATTTCTAACGGTGGCGTGTTGGGGTCATGTGCTCCCAGCACACACCCAGCACGCCTCTAGTGGTAGGTTTTTTGGCGTGCGCAGCTCGCGTGCGTGCTAGTTGCACGGTAGAATTAGTGGCGTGTTGAAATTTATCTCAAATGTGATTGGTCAAAAAAAAATTTGTTAATTTTTATCCACTATTTCACCCAACTTCTAATCATATTTTAACACATCACGCAACACGCCACTTAACACACCACCATATTATTTCTAGTTTACCAGCATGCTCGCCAAGCACCCCACCTACCTATCAACACGCCAACACGTTCGCCATGGTTAAAGATTGTCTTAGTGTGAATATATTTTCTTACAATTTTATGTGTGAAAATATAATTGTATCCCAACTTAATACATGTAAAAAGTTCGCACCTTTTTTTATATGGAAAATTGATTGAAAATGCATCGAACTTTCACCATATTCCTATTGTATGCATCCAACTTTGAAATATCCTATTGTATGCATTTAACTTTCTAAATTGTGCTATTATATACATTAAGGAACTTGTATATCCGATATCAGGTGAATATGTATAAATAATTACTGAAATAGTCCTTGTGATTTACTAATATTTTTTATTCTGTCCCTAAACTTCAAGGTCATAACAAATTCATCCCACCTTTCTATATACAATTCGTGCCCGAACCCTAACCCCAATTTAACAATCCACAATCTTAAATAATTATTTCTTTCTCAAATTGATATACTTTATCAATCCAAATCAATATGCGTTGGTAGCGGTTTTCATATCAACATCCAAATCAATTTCATCTTCTTCCAATTCCCCTTCTTTCTCACTATCATCATCACTTACATCCATTACCACATTATTTACATCACCCAACTGTTTCGAATCATTATAATGTTGTTATCATTCGTGGTTGTTAAATAAGAATGAAGAGGTTTATTGTGAAGAGCTTGTGCCAAAGCAAAATTATGCAACCCTGGTGTTAGGGTTTTAGGACCCAACAATATGAGTAATTAAAGAAAATTACTCAACCCACAAAAGATAAACGCAAGAACAGTGCGAAAAATTAAATCGACATAAGCAAAATAACGTGGTTATATGCAATCGTTGTGATTGCTTTAGTCCACGGCCAACTAGAGAATTTTATTGATACTTTTCGTGCTCACAATTTATGGGTTACAATAGGATATATTTATAGGAGAAGACTAACTTAAGGAGCAAGCTATCGTATAGTCCAAATTATATACGGAGTACTAATTAAATTAAAGTATATACTAATTTGCGTAATCATCCTTGGAATCCTATTGGCTAGAAGGCCCACTTTTCCCTGTTATACTGTTAATCTCTACACCTCTGTTACACTGTTGACATGTAGCCTAAAAACTCTCTAGAATCATCATCTCATCATATAAAGCATGACGCATACCGCCACGTGGCATCTCGATAATCACCCTAAGAGGGATTATCCACATGTTAATTATAGATTAATAGATAATTATCCTCTTAATTACTCCAGCAGGACAAGTGTCACATCATGATTCGTTAAATATTAATTAGATGGAAGAAAATTAGTCTGTCATTTGCAACCGCTGTTCTTCACATTTTACATCCAATTTTTTTAATCCATCGATTACTCTCTCTGACCTCAATTCCTAATCTCGCCACACACACACCATATAATCAGAAACCTTTTTCTGATTAAACCGTGTATCAATTTTGTGAAATTGGTGAACGAATCGTATTGGCGGCATGCTTCAAATAAGGAACGATAATCGATCCATTAAATTAAATTGCAAAACATTTATAGGTTTAAGTTTTGTGAAATTAAACCGAATTCGGATCGGCGGCAAGTTTGTAATCAGATACATATATCGATTCCTACAATCAAATTGCAACACAAAATCACGGTAATTTCTCCACTTTTCTTATTTGTATGATTCGAGAAATACATCGTATTTGACAAAACATTTTTAAGATTACGCAAATAGGTTTTAATTCTTTTAATTACAATATTCTTTGTCGATTATACGACAATCCTCATATTGCTTATTGTAGTCGCTACTTTTTCATTTTATTCATATTGTTTGAGAAATGTATCAGAAGTATTAGTTAAGAATTTATGTATCATTAACAAGTAACAACCATAACGTAAAATTTGGATAATATTTTATCCAAATTGATTGCGTATGATATGTTTATGACAGAAAGTTAGTGGAGACTCCATATGTAAGGTCATTTGACTGGACAAAATTGTTGATTTTCTTTCTTGACGAACGAGTTGTGTCGTTGGATCACGTTCATTCGAATTACAAGCTTGCTTATGATGGATTTCTCGGTAAGGTAATTTTACGGTTATCTGCTACTCCATTTTACAATTTTCAAGTGGCTGATTAGTGATGTTTCGATCTGCAAGTAATCAGTTTCGAGTGGTTTAGGAGTTGCTCTATCCACAGTTATTTGAACATAATTACCACAGTTTCAAGTGGATGAGTTTTTTACTTCTGAAGGTTTGCTTCATTTTGTAAACCAGTTGTTACATATCTCTGATGTTTTGGATGTGCGATATTTATAATCACCACAGTTATTTGATGATGTTGAAATTTGCTCTTGCGTAGGTGTTTCTTCATTATATGAAGATCAGAAGATCTGGGAGACCGTATTAACATTCGTAATCACTGTGACTCCAATTTTTAGTATGAAGAACGTGTTAAATCGTGTTCCTGGAATCGTCATATTCGTTATCATGAATGCTGTGAGCAGGGTCATGTTTGGATAGGCTAGACATTGTGGCACGAAAATCAGGGAATTTATGTTAATTGCTTCGGGTTGGCCAGACATTGTTGCACTGATATTTCATATGAAGGTCAATCGGTTTATTGCTTTTTTGAAGGAAAAAACTTTTTGGGGATGTTAGAGCAGGTATAATCGCTTTCCTATACATGTTATTGCTGCAATTAACAGCATTGCAATTTCTCATTTCACTTCTACACCTACTTTGTGTCACAGCTGCAATTATATTTATAATTATGTAATAATTTCAAAGGTTGTTTCATGGTTAAAAAAGTATCTTCACAGTCTATTTGGCACGACCCGTTTGGGGTCATATGGTGTCAAATTGGGTATTATTTTGTTTTTGACACGTCCATGTCAATTTAAGCGTATTTGCAAATTTCTGTGTTTTGAAAATTAATTTTTGCCTTATTTTGGGTTAGGGTGGAAATGATGACCCATTTGGGTCATAATGACATCTTTTGACCTATATGAGTAATTTCGAGAATCTGAGATATCAACACGTTCAAAAATATCATTTTAGACTTGTAGAATGAAAATCAAATATTCAGGTCACCCGGACTGAAAAATAGGCGTCAACGAAAAATTGGATAGTTTTTGGTAAAACCGTCAAAAATGATTCTCAGGCTAACTTTGCAATCTCAAAAATTGAAAATATTTACGTTATAAAGGAAACTAATGATTAGGTTAGATACTACTCCCGAAGAGCTTCAAAATAATATAGGATATGTATGGGTTTGTTGAGTCTAAACACGCTTTAAAGGGGTAACAAAACTGCATTGTGTGGTTGTACATTGCTGTGCAGCACAGCAGTACAACAGTAACATCAGTAGCAAAATTGGTGAGCTGTTTCATAAGGCCGTAGCTTTCAAAACATAACTATGCTTTTGACGAATATGCTGTCCACAGAATGGTACGGGAGTCTATTTTTCAATGGTTATGTCTGAAGAGGTTAAATCGAATTTTGCGGGTCCCAAAACCTGTTGTAAAGCTGTTACAAAAAATAAAACGCTCCCTATTTAGTACTTTAATTTCAGTCTATGCTCCGATATCCATCTTCCCGTTTTTCACTTTTGGCTGAAGTCCATGGCGAAGAAATTGAATCTGGTACCTTAGCACCGGCCACCAACGTTCGGTTTCATGGATGTACCATGTAAAGCTGTCTGACCTTGATTCAGAAAAGGTAATTAATGTAAAACTTACTTTTGTACATGGAATCAAATTTAATTGTCGTACATTTGTGCTATAAGAAGCAATGCAAATAAATATATGTTGTTGATTCCAGAAAATGTATTCATTCAACATAATTAAATTGATTAAACTAAATGGTTTGCTTACATATATAATAATTTGCTATTATATTTGTCACATGTTTTTTTTAACAAAAAATTAGAAAGGTATGTATGTTGTGCATGTGGAAATCTTATCATTTTTATCATTCCTAACTGGTATTACATTGCTTGCAAAAAATGCAATAAGAAGCCACAATCGAGAGACAATATTGATGATTGAGTTATGGACATTAATAGCCAGCAAAGCCAACAATGCGAGTGTTCTTTGCCAAAGTGTAAAGGTGACAACATTATGTGACGTATGCTTAACATACTACTTTGAAGTTTGTATTATTAATTTTAAGTATCTGTTTTAGTTAGTCTGTTATACATCCATCAATTTTTTCTACAATGTAATTGGAAACAATACAGGTTCTAAGTACCTGTTCGAGTTTTCAATAAAACTGGAAACGCATCATTGATGATATTTGAGACTGACGTTGAGAAGTACATTCAGAAATCTGCCAGATGTGAAAGATATACCTGATGATTTTGATGAGATTATTGGTAGGAAGATAATTTTCAGTATTAGCATAAGGGATTCTAATAATACAAGATCTACCAATTACATTTTTAGCTCTACTCGAAGTGATCTCGATACTATAAACCTGTTTAGAACTGCAGCTGCTATTTGTTTCCTATCGTGCCTACTGTATGCTACATAGCCCTTGCATTAAAGGGATATTGTCACAAAATAGTCTGATTTTATTTAGTGTTGACCATTACACCTTTATGCAAAGGAACTCTATGTTTATCGTTTAGTACCTTAGGTAGTCTGAAATTTGCTTAGTTTAGGTCCTTTGTTATTTTTCCATACTAGGTAGTCTCAAATTTGCTTAGTTTTTCAACACATTAACTACGAGACTAAAGTGGGCTTCTAATAAGGTGTCAAGATCTTCATATATCACATTCTAAGGGGCTGCTTAGTGGGCTGCTTTTATTTTAGTAATACATTTAGTATCTATCTATATCTATGTGTAAACATCAAATCCTTATATTATTACTTCTCATCTTTTAATTTTATTTGCTTAAGTGTCATCTTAACTTGGAAAATATACACTTTAACATATGACCAAGTACAACATGTTGCAGGAAACTGCAACAATGGTTCTATTGAAGTTTGACATACATATCACAATGCAACATTCTTGGTGTGTGCCGAGTATGGCAACTTCTACTGCCACTTTGAGTTTTTACTCATCGGTAGTGTTATTTCCTTATTTTGACAGAAGGACTGATGATCATTTATTTCATTATTTTGTTATTTTATTTAAAATATATTAATTTCTTTAGTATCATGTAGCAAGTCAAGGAAATTTGGTGACAATGACTATGAACAATTGATCTTTGCATTGTAATTGTATTTATTATTAGCCTTTACAATGCTAATATTTTAATAACATTACTTTCAATACATATACTATCAATCATCAAGGTTTCCGTCATTGTAATTGTATTATACAGTTAATCGATATTAATACTAACGATTTCGAATACTATTAATATTGTAACGATTACGAAAATTATTTTTTTAGAGCTGCCGTGCAACGCATGAGCTCTTAAAATTTACTTATAATATAACATTATACGTATCGATTTTGTTTGATTAAGAGTCGCCGTGCAACGTACGGGCTCTTAAAGGCTAGTATACTAAATCACGTAAAATCTGCAATCCCGTTGGTCCAAACCATCCCCAACACTGTTATACTGTAGCTATGTTTCCCCCTTTTTTTTTTTTTTTTTTCCCTAAACCTTCCTCGATGGTTCATACCAGAGGCTTCTGGCGACTTTCCCATCGGCTGGAAACGCCATCTCTCCCCAAGCCAGCCACCCTCTCTCCTTCTTCTTCCAAACTAACCACCTCAAACGCCACCAGCACCAACCAGCGACGCCACCGTCACCGCCACCACCACCACTGCCACCACTCTTGGAACTGTGTAGGACGATTTCGGCGACCTGCAACGACAGGGCATCCAACACCACCACCTCTACCAACAACAATTAGGGTTTCTTAAGGGATAGTCTTATTCACCACTTACATGTCCTCTTTGACTTTGTGTTTGACACCCGATCAGAAAAAATTAGGGTTTCATTCCTGGTGAGCAGGTTTCTTACTCCTTCCATTTACGATCGCTAATTGCAGGTTATACCTTCCTTTTTAACTTGCTTTCCGTCTTTGCTTCTGTTATGTTTGTACTAAGTAATTTTTATTTTGTGCTTCCTGCAAGTTTTATTTACAGCAGCTGATTAACTCTCATTGACTTCCTCTTTTAGGGTAATGTTTATGGATTTCATATGATTTATGTTTATATGGAGTGTGTTTTGTAACATATTTAGTACATTTGTTGTTCTTTGTTTATAAAATTGCTTTGCTAACTTACATTATGCCACCTAAGAAGAAAAAAAATATCTGTTAGCGATATTGGCTCACCTTCACATAATGGTTGTGTTTTTTATGGTGATGATAATGCAAATAAGAACATATGGTTGCTTAATCAAATAGTTTTCATAAGTTTGTAGTTGTGTACATGTGCATTTTTTTTACGTAAATGTGTGTGAAAAAGCAAGTTGTAGCGATTTTGACCCACTTGAATACATATGGGTCTATTTGTGTTGTACATTGACGAAATTTGAAATGTATTTGAAACCTTCTAAACTGTTTTTTGTACAATATGATCAGTTCTATATGACTCATTAGAGGGACAATATGACCCAAGTTAATCAATTTATTCATGTATATGTCTTGATTACTACGTCTAATTTACATAGATGCGTGATATGATGATTAAACTTTTAATATGTCATTTTTCTCTTGAAAAGGATTTTTTTTTTTTTTTTTGTTCTTGCAATGGTGTTGATATCATTGATGCAGATTATTTACTTATTCGATGTGACGATTCAGATGGCATGGTGCGGAATGAAGTGAATGTATTGATAATTTATCATGCTGAAGAAATTTCTTCAGAAAACATGTTTCATGTTTCAGGTATTCATTCCAAATTTCTTCTCTAATTAATTATGTATTGTTCTTTGTGCGTTACGATAATGTTAGTTAATATTTTGGTTAATATTGGTTTGTGCATCTGTCGTTGAATCCACATGCAGTTCTTTTCAGAGTGATTTAAATGAAACACAGCCGCATATCACCGAGGCAAGCATTTAGAATCGGGTGTCGTCTTGCAACTTCTCCGAGAGTGTTTTCCGTCTCTGCTTCTCATGTTACTTTGGACGGAACAGTGACATACTCTACCATAGAGTTCATGTCACCTCGAGTTACAATGTTTCGAACACTTAACGAAGATAAATTTTTTTAAATTTCAATAATTTATAATGGGCACATGGTGGTAATTTATAAAAATTTTAATTTCTTATGGCGAATAAATAAGTAGGTAATGCATTTAATGGTGTTTAATTTTGATTATTGATTGGTGAATGTTTATGATATATTTTACAGGGAAGAAAGAAGATGTGTAAAAGAAAGAATCTAGAAGTGGTATTACAAGAAGAAATGAAGGACCTAGCTGAGAAATTGGAAGAGTTCAAAGTAGTTATAATGGGAACTTGAAGACCATAAACTTCATAAGTGTAAGAATTTCGATAAAAAGGTGTTGCATTTACAACAGTGATTAGAGAAGCTTGGAGGGTTAACAAATGAAGAATGTGCTAAGGAGATTAAGAAAGAATGTAACCGGTAAAGTTGATCAAGGTAGCTCTTTTTTTACCTGCAAAAGTCAAATTAAGTCAACATATGGAAGATTATTAGACCCTTTTTGTTAAATGTGTACATTTTCCTTTTTTTTTTATATACAAATATGTAATTTATTTAAGGTAAACATTTTATAATTAGCATGTAGAATCTGGAGCAGAGGTTTAATTGAAGAAAACAGAATAGAATTATGGTGACACACAGTTTATAGAATCTGTATAACAGGTTATCACATGAAAGTGGCATTTTTGGATATTCATA
Organism: Rutidosis leptorrhynchoides; assembly: GCF_046630445.1. Lineage (NCBI taxonomy): Eukaryota > Viridiplantae > Streptophyta > Magnoliopsida > Asterales > Asteraceae > Rutidosis > Rutidosis leptorrhynchoides. The sequence continues at coordinate 658,462,320 of NC_092334.1, read as the reverse complement.
AATGAATACTCGAATGGGTTTTGTGGTCTACATGAACTATAAAAGTACTGAGAGCCCTGCTATACTAACGACTTTAGCTGGCAACAAGGTTGGTCTTCATGACAAGTGGGAAGTGTCCATTCAATTCTGTTATCTATCTATGTTGTATATCTTTATCTAAGAATAATATATATTAATATATTAGTTTTGTTTACTGGTGATAAGGTTTAATTGTGGACAAATTACAAGATTGACAACTGGGATGATATCTACTTGAACCTTACTCTGCCGTATTCTTTTTTGGCGTCAGAGATATGGTTTATAGGTATAGCCGTAGTGTGTAAGTTGACTCAGAAGTTGAATATCAAGGTAAGTAGGTTAGGGTTTAGGCTTTTTGTTATAAATGTTGCAACACGGATTACATCTGGAGTACAATTGTGGATCCTTTAAATAGAGAATCATTTATAAATGTTCCAGAAGTAGATGAAAGTGGAATCAAAGGTATTTAGCCTGAAAGTATAAAATCAACCATATGCACATGTTTTACCTAAGATTTACAATTTTGTAAATCATGGAATGTTCTAAATTCCAAGTAGTTTTCTTTACGTATATCTGAATTTTGAATCTGAACTTGCCTTAATCACATATCTTTTGAATTATTATGCAGCCATTTGAAGCAAACTTGTCTATCTGTTTGAAACACAGCGTGCACAACCCATTTAAATCTCTTGCGAGGTATGCAAATTGTTCTATAATTTATTACTTTGACCCGCCAACTTTGCATTAACTATAGGTGAATAGTGGTGTTGGTTCTTTCTGTTGATTTCCCGTATTTTTTGACAGTGATGATTGTGTAAGCAATTATTTGTGGTCAAGTGTCCAAATACTTGAAACTACAACTTTTGGGTCGGATGTGAGTATGTTCAGTTATATAAGTGTTATGTTGATTTGTGAGATTTTTGGAAGTGAATTGATAATAAAACTATAGCCAAAATGAAAAAAATTCTTAGTTTTGACTATTTGGACACCTGACCCGTTTGGATCAAACAGGTTTAATACGGGTAACGGTAAATCTAGACACGTCCCATATGTCGAGATGGATGAGTTTGGAAGTTTTTGTTTCTTGAAAATGAATTTTGGCCACATTTTGGTAGAAATGGAATTTTATATATTTGGGTCATACTCGCCTATATTAACCCATATGTGTAATCTTGATAAACGAAGTTAAAATGCCATTATAAACTTATGGCATCTGTTGGGTCGGGCCCAGGTTGGTAAGTTTTAATTTTGCGTCGTCAACTGTAAGGTTTCATCGTTTTGGTAAAGGTAAAAAATGACTCTCGGGCCTACTTTTGCGGTCTCATTAGTTGAAAATGGTTAAGTTTTGCTAAAAACTAATAATTGATTTAGAAAGTAAACCAGACAAGCTCCAAAAAGGTATATTATATCGTTGGGATTGTCGAGCATAGACAGGTTTTAAATTGATGTCAAGATGGAACTTTGTATTTTGGTCCGGCTGTGCATGACATCACTCAGTAACATCAGTCAACTTTTTGGTTATCTTGGTGATAAGAAATTTACAATATTGGGAACCTTAGTGTGCATGAGAGATCCATGTATCCATAATCCATCTTCATATACATGTGTGTAAGACCCGAATACAAATTGTACATTTTATATATAAAAATAAAGGCTGGAATCTGTAAAAGTGGAAGTGCGCGGTGCGCACTTGGATGCGCGGCGCGCATATCGAGCTGACAGCTCACTTCCACCTTTTTAGATATTTTAAAGGGGCAATTTGGTACTTTCACTTGAGGGACGAGTTTAAGGCCCCAAGATTTGTTTGGTGGATGTCATAACTTCATTTTCATCTACTTTATCACTCCCACATCAATTCTAGAGAGAGAGGAAGTTCTAGTGTGAGAAAGCTCAAGCAAAGGAGGAAGAAGCTCATTTCGGGTCGAAGCTCGAATTTTAAAGTTGTTCATCTAGTCCCTAGCTACATTTTGATTGTAGCGGTAAGTCTTAACCTTGATTTTCTTGTTTTAATTTTTTAAGGGTTAGGGTTTGGGTTAGTGATGAACATAAAACTCATTTGTTAGTAATTTGGGGGTTTTTGGGTAAGTTTGAGTCACGAGGACTCAAAGATGACTAACTTAGGGTTTTGAAATGTTAAATGTGTTTATGAACCTTAAATTGGTTAGTTAACTACTAGCACGCCTAGATGTTATGTGAGTGGGTGTTATTTGGGTATGTGGTGACCCGAATGGGTGTGTAAACCTTGAAATGGGTCAAACGGGTCTTTGATGACCTAAGTTGTTAAATAAGTATGTTAACACACTAAACTTGTGATTATATGGGTATTAAGACCAAATTGGCCAGCGATAGGGTTTTGTTGAAGTTGACCCAATTTTAGGGTTAAGTGTTCAAATGGGTCGGAATTGCACCAAGGGTCGAAATGACGTTAGGTTGGTGAGTGAGTTGGTTGACCAAATTGATTGTGTGTTTGATTATGTGCCTAATGTAATAGGTACGTTACGTTGAAGGTTGCAAGTTCGGCTAACTTTCACAAAAGACTATAAGGTGAGTGGAGTAATTATACGTATGTGTATATGACGTATTTATTTGTGAATGTTATGGTATGAACCATCGAGCCGGTAGTGCCATAACATGTATGTGACAAGTGTCAAAGTGTGAACCATCGAGCCGGTAGCACTATAAAATAAGGCGTGAACCATCGAGCCGGTAGCGCAGAAGTGTGAACCAAAGAGCCCGGTAGCACTATAAAATCATGATGTGAACCATCGAGCCGGTAGCATCAAGTGTGAACCATCGAGCCTGTAGCACTATAAAACGAAGTGTGAACCACGAGCCGGTAGCACTATAAAAGAGTATGACTCAAATACGTATGGTGTGAACCATCGAGCCGGTAGCACCATAGCGTTTATGGTTAACCATATTGGGGGGGGGGGGGGGGGTGTTGATTGTTTAGCATATTATATATATTGTGTTGAGTATATGCTAATGCGGTTTTGTGATATTGTACAACTTGTTAGTATTACGAGTACGATGACATGCTTTTTGGGTTACAAGTTCGTACGAGGTATTTGGTGGGGGTAATTGCAAATAGATGGGTTATATATGTGTATGTATAATTGTTGCACTCACTAAGCTTTGCTTACCCTCTCGTTGTTTACCTTTTTATAGGCTCCGGCGTGAACAAGGGAAAGGGTATACGTTTGGATTAGAGATTTCACCTCTTTGGATTTGATAGTGGAGGCTTTTGTCTTTCGACTTAGATTTTGGGTAGTTTAATCCCAAACACCATGCTCGTCTTTTGTTTGGTACTTAAACTCGTGGGTCGAAAATACTTTGGTGTTGTACGGGTCGTCGTGCCCTTCTGTGAACTCTAATCTTCGAAATTACGTAAACTACTTTGGGTTATAATCGAATTTATGACGTGTGGCTGGGGTTTTGAAGTTTTGGCCTTCTATATGAAAAAAAAACTGGCAACAGCCCTTTTTGTGTACTAATGCGCGCCGCGCAACTATGTGCGCACCGCGCAATTGAGTGGGAATTCAGGAAACTGGCATGTCTTATTTCTGATCTGGTTTCATGTGTTAATGCGCGCCGCGCATGTCTGCGCGCACCGCGCAACTGGCCTGGCCAGTTTAGTATATCTGTTTTAAAAAATAATAATAATAAGGTGTCGTGTTTAGTTATTCGATGTTGGGTCGTTACAAGTGGTATCAGAGCATAGTCTAAGGGATTTAGGCGACTTGAGATAGGTGTCTAGACTTAAACTTTATTGTGTATCCGTTTTATGCGGGACTTGTAGGAGACGGGTCGGACCGGGTGTGGTTAGTGCCTAGATTATGTGATCTAACCTTGTACTAATTGTTTTGTGTTGTGTTTTGAAATCATCAAGCGAGATAGACTTTGTACTAGCGAGTTAATGCGACGTGCTCGCATAACAATGATTAGCTACCATTGTTACGGGTTCAAGTCGTGTCAAGCAAGCGATGTACGACGATTGTTGAGCAAGATGGAGCGGTGTGGTATATTTATGACTTGTCCTTCGTTTCGTTGTTTAACCTATTCCGTTTTGTAGAATGAAGACGAGAAATGGTCATGATACCGAAAATGGAAGCCCGAGCGAGGACTCCGAATTCACGGCCAAGGTCGAGGCTATCATTAAAAAGCAAAGAGCGGAATTCCTTGAGGATGTCCGAAAGGTTTTCCAAGAATCGGTTGATGGGCAAGTAACCGAGTTAATAAACGAGCGAATGAATGCCGCGATCGAAGAGGCATTAGAAGCTAGAAATATTCATCATCGGGGCGAAGGGGGTGATGGTAATGGTGGATATGGGAGGCGAGACTTCCATTACAAAAATTTCAAGGATGCTCAACCTCCTATGTTTAATGGAGTGAGAGATCCATTGAAAAGCACATGTTGGATCTCCGACATCGAGGGGGCTTTCCGTACCGCGGAGTGTCCTCCCGAGAAGAAGACGAGATACGGTTCTAGCATGTTACGTGAAGAGGCCAAGTTGTGGTGGGACGATAAAATTAAGTTTTATGGTAAAGAGCAATGCATGAGCTTGATGTGGGAAGAGTTCAAAAAGGAATTTTTCAAAGAATACCGAACTCCTTCCGACCTTGATAAAATTCGAGACGAGTTGCACAATTTGCGACAAGGTTCAATGGACTTGGTTACCCTCAAGTCGACCTTTTTGGCAAAGACTCGTTTTTGCCCGGAGTATGTTGGCGATGATCACAAGTTGATGCTAGATTTTTATCGTACACTAAGCGATGAGTTAAAGCGTAAGATTAGTCGAGGAATGGCTAAGTCTTCTGATGAATTGTTTGAGTTAGCCCGGGGCTTCGAACCGGAAGTCCCAAAGCAAAGCGATTTCTCTTTCTCTAAGAGAAAATTTGAAGGTTCGAGTCATTCGAACTTTTCGTACAAAAAGAGCAAGAAGGGTTCTGAAAGTGCTAATAGCGTGAAGAAGGGTAGTTCTTTGAGTTATGGACCCACGTGTTTTAATTGTAATCAAAGTGGGCACTTGGCCCGTGATTGCACCAAGGCGCAGAGCAAACTCACTTGTTATAATTGTGGTAAAGAAAGGCACCGAAGGCCGGAGTGTCCTGATTTGAACACCGATCATGTTAAGAAGTTGGAGAAGGTGGCGGGTATGGCTCGAGGACGTAATTATTTGATGACCCATGATGAGGCCAAGCAATCCAACGATTTGTCTCAGGTACTTTCATGGTTAACTCTAATCCGGCAAGGATCCTATTTGATAGCGGTGCTAATTTATCATTTGTTTCTCCAAAATTTGTGCCTAAACTTAATAAGCCGCTAGCTAAGTTAAGTCATCCGGTAGAAGTTGAAATAGCGGATGGTAAGACGGTGCTAGGGGTTGATGTTTGTAATGATTGTGATATTGTGTTCGGTTCCGAAGCGTTTAGAATCGATCTCATTCCGATGACTTTGGGTGAGTTTGATGTTGTTGGTATAGATTGGCTCGATCGTTATAGAGCCGATATTGCATGCCATGAAAAGTCTATTAGGGTAAAGACCCCAAGTGGGGGAGAACTAATTATTCATGGCGAGAGACGGAGAAGACCTGTGCCGATATGCACTCTTGCACGGGCACGTCGTTTTCTTAATAGTGGTGGTATGGCTTTTCTTGCACATGTAGTTGATACTTGTGAAGAGCCACCATCCATTCGTGAAATTCCGGTGTTTAATGATTTCGAAGACGTTTTTCCGGACGAATTACCGGGCGTTCCGGCGGAAAGACAAGTTGAATTTCGCATTGAGTTGGTTCCGGGTGCTACTCCCATTGCTAAAACTCCTTATCGTTTAGCACCGACCTGTGATGACCCGGGAATTTCCGACCAAATTTAAACTTAATCTTATATGATTTCGACACGATAAGCAGAGTCTATTAAACTGAGTCTCATAATGTTAAACTATTTCATGAATTCATTTGACCTTCGACTGCTCTCGACGATTCACGAACATTTAATTGTAAATAGATATGTGTGTATGTACGTATAACTAATAATTTGAAATATTATATGAATTAGTTAGAACTTGTTAGAACTAATTGTGTAAAATAATATACAACAAAATAAAAACTTGTTATTAAAATGTATCTATATATAAGAAGTATATTGAATATAATATCTAAACGATAATAATACCCGTTTGTCATTTCGAATGTTATTAAACAAGATTAGTACACTATTATTATATGAAAATCACTTGTCTATTCAATCAACAAAATCATTTTTCGCGTACATGCACCTAACTAATCATCAAACTTTTTAACTTTAATTATTTTGGTTGGTTTCTTGTGATCCGAATCATACAGAGATATATATGCATAACGACATACACATACAATATATATATAAATTCTTTCTTGACTTCTACCATCCCCACTACCTAAATCAAACATCGCGTTCATTCAATATGAATTAATATCACATTATAATAATAATTAGTGAATGTGTTATTTATTTTTCCTGTATCATGAATGATACATATAACAAAACAACTTTATCTTTATCTTGTCATTTACTTGCAAATTGAATTATGCGGGACATTTGATTAATGATTGAAGACAAGTGTGTTTACTTTAGGACTTCTTCACAAATTTGAGACATAGGGTGTGTTTGGCGTATAGCTTATTGGAGCTTATGAAAGCTTATGGGAGCTTGAGCTTATGATTTTAATAAACTCCAAGTCATAAGCTTCGTTTGGTAGTCAAAAAAAGTAGAGCTTGTGAAAATCATAAGCTCTGAAAAAAGAAGCTACTTGTAGTAGCTTATGAAAAAAAGTAGAGCTTATGAACTGAAAAATAAGCTCCAGCTAGTTTACCAAACATTTATAAAAAATAATAAGCTCCAGCTAGCAGCTTCAAAAACAAGCTCCAGCTCCAGCTCCAGCTCCTGCTAATAAGCTCCAGCTCCAACTATAAGCTCCAGCTCCAGCTACTTTCGTCCATACACACCCATATACAAATATTATACATATTCTTACAGAGCATAGAAGACACACACTCCTTCTTTCTTCCTTGTGATGTCTTCGACAACTCAAACCTACATTCAAATGATCACCACAATCTCGACTCCTTGCTGCTGTTAGTAACCGTGAACCAAAACACCACCACACCTCAACTTGTTCTTGCTTAATCAACCCTCTTCAACCTTCAACCCGACACCATACACCACCTCTATCACTTCAACAATAGGCCAAACCACCACCAAGAATCACCATCATTATTTAATCAAGCCTGCTGCTACTGCTACGAGGACTACTGTTGTTCGAAGGGTTTTAACCCAAACAAGTTACTACTTGCTGCTGTTTACTCGTACTGTTTCTTTTCCCTGTTCCGGTTGCAACAAAGACTGAACACCACCTCCTTCCTATTTTCTGTTACAACCAAGCCACAAGCAACCATGAGGATTCTACTATTTTGGTTCGATTATGGTTCACCACCATGACCATCGTGCAGTTCCAACACCAATCAACAAGTCACAAACAAACAACTATCATCAACCCTCTTCTTTTACGTACATATATACGAATCATATAACTATATAACTATAGCTATAATTATATGATTTCCATCACGATCTTCATCAAGAACCGTCACCAATTGCTATCATTTGAATCGTATGAAATAACATCACAACCTTCAATACCATTCAATGTCGGGCCTGAAACAAAAACACACAAAACAAAAACATGTTAGAAGAATCATCATCACTGAACACCATTAGATCACCATAACCTGTTGCTGTTTTCCTACTTTCTCATTAGACTTCCAAAACTACCAAAAACAACAATCACCACGATTCTACTGATAGTGCTTCCAACTTTAAAACCAAAAATCCTCAGTCGTTGCTACTCATTTGTTTCTACAGCTCGACAACATATTCATTAGGTTTGCTGCTCGTTCTACTATTGTTGTTTAGCTGCTGTAATTACAACCTAGAACCACCCATATAACCACCACTCGAATTACCACAAACATTTACCATGATTTTACCTAAAGACACCACCAACAGCTGGGATATTGCAGCTAACATTTTTGTTTCCAATCAAAACACAAACCAAGTACATCACCTTGTTTACCTGCTCCTATTTAGATCATCCATTTTGTTCTCTGTTCGAAAGTATAGACCATGAGATAGCTGGTGCAGTTTCGAACCTATATAGGTAATCATCCATTTATTTGATTTCCTCATTTACCCATTGTAACTATGAAATTGTCAAATTGAAAACTGCAAACTTAACTATGAACAAATGTATATTCACAGAAAAATAAATAAATAAAAATATATATATATATATATATATAAATAAATAAATAATAATAATACTAATTTCTCAAATCAATCAGAAATCTAAAATACTCTGTATAATTGATGAACAAATATAACACTCATACCTTTAAACTAAGTAATTCAATTTGTATCAAGTTCAAAAACCCTAATTTCACCGTAATTCCATTACATAGGTAAGAAGTGAAATTGAAAGGCTAGTTAAGATGTCGATATGATAAATGATTCGGAATATTGCAGCTTCAAACCATGAGACTAATTTCGAACCTAAATAAAACGAAAATTTTCATACCTGATGATAAAGATGAACAACGATGATAATGAAGATTGATGATGACTCTGAACGATGATGATAATGAATCGATACCTTATTAAACAATTATGATCTTCGATTGATTGATCTATTGAAGAATCGAAAAATCCTAAATCAGGATACGTTCTCTCTGCATTTTTTTCTGTTTTCTTGATCTAATTTGGAACAGATACACACAAAACGCGTAATGGCTCTAGTAGGTATTATTATTATTATTATTATTATTATTATTATTATTATTATTATTATTATTATTATTATTATTATTATTATTATTATTATTATTATTATTATTATTATTATTATTATTATTATTATTATTATTATTATTATTATTATTATTATTATTATTATTATTATTATTATTATTATTATATCATTATTATTATCATTATTAGGGTTATTATTATTATTAAAATTATTAGATCATATAAAATTTATATAAAGAAATATATTTATTACATATTTCATAATTTTCTTAAAAAATACATATTTATATATTTTTAATATATTACGACAAACATTAATTGTATTATGTATATAAGTATCTATATAATACATATATATACTAATACAAAATGTATAATAAAAATCTAAATTTAATACCTTATATTAAATATAAAACATTAAAATATAATTATCACTAAAATTATAATATATTATTATAATAGATAAATTATAAAATATAACAGTTAAAATACATTAATAAGTACTAATATCAAAAACCTGCCTTTAAAAATTTAATAAATGATATTAATAAAAATATATAGCAAGTATAAGATTTCTATAATTATTTTTATAACTATAACTATTAATATATATTACTTGAATTGTTGCCATTATATGTTTATAATATTATTGGTATATAAAACTGATATAGGTTCGTGAATCAGAGGTCAACCTTATACTTGTTCAACGTCGTTCTATGTATTCTTACTACAAAATACATTAGGTGAGTTTCATTTGCTCCCTTTTTAAATGCTTTTGCAATATATATTTTTGGGAATGAGAATACATGCGCTGCTTTTATAACTGTTTTACGGAATAGACACAAGTGAGTAAAACTCCATTCTATGGCTGGATTATTAAACCGAATATGCCCCTTTATAGTCTGGTAATCTAAGAATTAGGGAACAGACATCCTAATTGACGCGAATCCTAAAGATAGATCTATCGGGCCAAACAAGCTCCATCCAAAGTACCGGATACTTTAGTACTTCAAAATTTATATCATGTCCGAAGGAGGATCCCGGAATGATGGGGATATTCTTATATGCATATTGTGAATGTCGGTTACCAGGTGTTCACCATATGAATGATATTTTTGTCTCTATGCATGGGACGTTTATTTATGAGAAATGAAAATCTCGTGGTCTATTAAAATGATGGAAATGATTATTTAAGTTAAACTAATGAACTCACCAACCTTTTGGTTGACACTTTAAAGCATGTTTATTCTCTGGTATTAAAGAAATCTTCCGCTGTGCATTTGCCCGTATTAGAGATGTTAATTGGAGTCATTCATGACATATTTCAAAAGACGTTGCATTCGAGTCGTCGAGTTCATCAAGATTATTATTAAGTCAATTATAGTTGGATATATTATGAAATGGTATGCATGTCGTCAACTTTCGATGTAAAGCAAGTTTGGCTTTTAAAAACGAATGCAATGTTTGTAAAATGTATCATATAGAGGTCAAGTACCTCGCGATGTAATCAACTATTATGAGTCGTTTGTAATCGATATGGACTTTGTCCAGATGGATTAGGACGGGTCTTTACAGTTGGTATCAGAGCGGTGGTCGTAGCGAACCAGGTCTTGCATTAGTGTGTCTAACTAGTAGTCGTTAGGATGCATTAGTGAGTCTGGACTTCGACCTGGTCTGCATGTCAAAAAGTTTTGCTTATCATTTTGTGTCGAAAATTATCTGCTTATCATTCTTAGTCTAGGCACGTCTTGCTGCATTGATTGCATGAATAGTGTATAGACAAAATTCATATCTTAGCGTATCTGTTACTGTAAACCTTACCTGGCGTATCCCGTAAATTTCTCCGTAATCTACGAAACCTTTTGTTCTATATATATGGATATTCTATGTAATTAGAATACCATCCGTTAGCCAGAAAATCATTTCATATCTAAAAATTCTTTATTCAATCGTACGAAATGGAATTCGTCATTAGTTCAAGTCACTCGGATTCCGAAATGGAACCCACTCAAGCTCCGAAAGCAGTGTGACCAGAATGGATCAACCAATCATTCATCATCTATTCTGGATGAATTGGGGATGGGTTCGTAGCCTCCTCAATCATTGGAGACAAGAAGAAGGTGATCCTTTCCATCCGCCACATTGCCCTATTGGCGAAGAACCTGAAGCACTTACCGGTGAACCTGTTCGAAACACCATCTTTTCTCTCATTTCCAGAGTATCTCGCCACGATTATATACTATACCAAATTTTAGATTATATTTATCCGCTAGTCCGAACCGAAAATCACCCCAGTGTAATAGAAGAAGTCAACGAGCTTCGCGCTCGGGTAGTGGCTTTAGAGAATATGGTGCGAAGGTTACAAACACCAGCAGCAGCACCAGCAGCATAACCAGTACCACCACCAACGCCAACAGTACCATTACCACCACCAAAAACAACCGCATCGCAAACCTCAACTTCACAATCTGTCACGCGAACATCAACGTCATACGCACCATGGATACCAAGGAGCACCAACAACAATGAACGATGAAGTATTAATTCATAACTTCATTGAAGAAATATTCTGCGAAGAATATGTGGTTTCTAAAAAGTTTTAGAGATTATTTATCTTAGCTCAAACCGAAAATTAAATAAGTTTAATATCATATAGACTCATTAAATCCATAATTACATCTGAAAAAAATATATATGTATATATATTTTCATAAAGATTGTAATTAAAAATTCTTTCGTACAAACTGTTAATGGTGAAAATATTTTAACGGGTAGGTAATACCCGAGGAATATTTAGATTTCACATTAATAAGTTATACTGTACATTCTTCGAATTTGATTCAACAGTCATTTACTATCTTACTTACAACCACCGATATACGTATCAGTTCACCGCAGAATAACCATTTTTATTCAATTTCATATTCGAATTTTGACCTATCAGAATCCAACAAGTGGCATAATGAAGAAAACATAAGACAAAATAAAATTTGTTAGAAACAGACTAATTAACTATGAGAAATTGTGTTAAGAATCCACGCTAACTGTTCCTAGCTAATTGTTCCTAGCTAACTGATTACATTTTATTTATCGCAATTTAATTATCGCAATTTACATTCTCGCAATTTACATTCTCGCAATTTTATTTATTGTCATTTAATTTCTGTATTTATTTTACGCACTTTAAATATCGGGACACGTATACAAGGTTTTGACATATCATATCGACGCATATATATATATATATATATATATATATATATATATATATATATATATATATATATATATATATTATTTGAATAACCATAGACACTCTATATGCAGTAATGATCGAGTTCTCTATACAGGGTTGAGGTTGATTCTATAATAATATATATACTTTGAGTTGTGATCGAGTCTGAGACGAATACGGGTCACGATACATATTAATTAATTCGAATATTATATATTAAACTATATATGAATTATTGAATTGCTAACTATGGACTACCGACTGTGGACTAATGACATTGGACAATTAAAATGAATTAAAATATTGACTATAACATATGAAACTAAACAATTCTTCAAGTTTGCCACTTGATCTCATCTTAAACCTCAATTGTATCTTGATGATTACAATATGCGTTCAAACCTTTCATGATTCTTGAAAACACCTCAATCAAGAGGATGAATCAACCGCACTTCATCTACGTGAGAAAAGATTGATGCATATAGTTATGCACCTGAAAACACTCGGAACCTGAGTAAACGCTTAAAACGTATCTGTGCTAGCTCTTTTGGCGTTTTTATTATCGAAAATAACTTTGCTATTCATTTTCAAAGTAGCAAATTTTGTCACAGCTCTAGCAAGTCAACATCAACTTTTCGTTCGAAACAACCTTATTATAACCTTGATATATATGTGTGCTCTTTTTATTGTTACCAGGGAACCTTTTATATTCTACCATATTACCAGCAGACATACCAGTAATCTCGTTGCTCCTTGGTTTAAATCCCTCCGACAAATCACTATATTTATCTATTGAAGTCTCATCATGTACTCATCCACATCTTGTAACAAGAATTGTTATACCAATTACCGGGAATTAGCAATCAGTATTTTGAAATCTCGCAGCATGCCTATGTCAACAGTTATATGTGTACATATAACGTCTATCATCTGGACTTACATGCTTGAATGTGAAGTTTCTGAAAAATACCCCGAACTGCGAACTAGTCATCAAAATGCTGATGAAGCAGCAAAAATCGTAAAACGACATTAATCGTCGGAAGTTTTATGATAAAAAATAGTATGTTGGAAAAGCTCAGAAAGGTTGGAACTGGAAAAACGGATTGAGCTAACCACGAAGGAGACCAAGGACAAATACAAGAACCATACCCTATATTCAAAGAATTCAGGTAATTCTGGATCCAATGAAACCTTCAACGTATATCTTGCTCCGTACTCATGTTAAAATCTTGCGGAAAATCTTTCTTCATCAACCATCGATATTAGAAATTCCAAGATATCATCGTATCTTTCATTATAAATATCCTCCATATTTCTGAAGATATTTTCATAACTATTCTTATCTGAAATCATTAATTTCTTCGTGCTATCAGTGTTACATCATATAGAAACTGTTAGTTTCTATATTCTGTAAACTTTCAAGCTTAAAATATGAATGTTATTGAAGTAATGTTGGGAACTGATGCATGAGTTAGTATAATATAATGACACTTGATCAACGTGATTATATTACAGTAAGTCATGCTGAGTTTCTAATGGAACGTGATGATTCACAGACTATAACGTCATCATGTGCCATGTTACACGACTCTTACATCCTATTTTAACCGCAAACGTATCGAGAACATATTTTCTTGATAGTTCTATCTTTCCCTTGAATTCTGGTAATTCGACAAGTCAGATTGTGCTATTACCATTTCTTTCTTAGAACATTAACTATGTTCATTCCGAAATTTATATCTACGAATTTTGGACCATTATTCGCTTGACTTAAAGTCGGGAAAAGAAAACAAAAGCATGAAGCTCCAAAATAGAAATGGGAGTATAAATCGCAGCAAATAGGGGAGAGCATTAACTGTGGATGACAATGATTATAGGAAACAGAAGTAGGGACATTGAAATATAAGGGAAGATATAAAACCCAATAACAACACGGAGATTACAAACCGTAGATATTAATACGAATAGCAATATAAAGACATGGTAGAATTAAGAATAGAATCACCTCAAAGTAATAGTAGAGACAAACAAATTTTTCTGGTGGAAGATTGGAAAGAAGGATGACGGAAATGATAATTAGGAAAATATCAAGTATTAGAACTGGATTAAGCATTTTTCACAATCTTTTGGATTTATGAACTAAGAAATAAAGTATAGGAATGGTGAGAATAATGGGACGAAAGAGTTTAATTTATAATGGAAATATCAGACAGAATAATCGAGGCAAATCACCGTATTTAATTATAGAGATCTTAATCTCTTTATTCGCCGAAGAATCAAATCCCTCAAATTTCGAAGATTTTCTTTAAATCCCTTGAATTTCGGAATTCAAACGTGACTCTGTCAAAAGTTAAGATGAATCTTTACTTTTCTATTTCACTCTTTGGTGATAGCTTCATGCGTACTCTTCGAATAATCGAATTATTTTTATCCATATTACTCAATGATGATAAAACTCAATTTATCAACTCATATTCGTCATGAAAACATTTTTATTGTTAGCCATGACCACCTCACTCAAATTTCGGGACGAAATTTCTTTAACGGGTAGGTACTGTGATGACCCGGGAATTTCCGACCAAATTTAAACTTAATCTTATATGATTTCGACACGATAAGCAGAGTCTATTAAACTGAGTCTCATAATGTTTGAAACTATTTCATGAATTCATTTGACCTTCGACTGCTCTCGACGATTCACGAACATTTAATTGTAAATAGATATGTGTGTATGTACGTATAACTAATAATTTGAAATATTATATGAATTAGTTATTAGAACTAATTGTGTAAAATAATATACAACAAAATAAAAACTTGTTATTAAAATGTATCTATATATAAGAAGTATATTGAATATAATATCTAAACGATAATAATACCCGTTTGTCATTTCGAATGTTATTAAACAAGATTAGTACACTATTATTATATGAAAATCACTTGTCTATTCAATCAACAAAATCATTTTTCGTGTACATGCACCTAACTAATCATAACACTTTTTAACTTTAATTATTTTAGTTGGTTTCTTGTGATCCGAATCATACAGAGATATATATGCATAACGACATACACATACAATATATATATAAATTCTTTCTTGACTTCTGCCATCCCCACTACCTAAATCAAACATCGCGTTCATTCAATATGAATTAATATCACATTATAATAATAATTAGTGAATGTGTTATTTATTTTTCCTGTATCATGAATGATACATATAACAAAACAACTTTATCTTTATCTTGTCATTTACTTGCAAATTGAATTATGCGGGACATTTGATTAATGATTGAAGACAAGTGTGTTTACTTTAGGACTTCTTCACAAATTTGAGACATAGGGTGTGTTTGGCGTGTAGCTTATTGGAGCTTATGAAAGCTTATGGGAGCTTGGGCTTATAATTTTAATAAACTCCAAGTCATAAGCTTCGTTTGGTAGTAAAAAAAAGTAGAGCTCGTGAAAATCATAAGCTCTGAAAAAAGAAGCTACTTGTAGTAGCTTATGAAAAAAAGTAGAGCTTATGAACTGAAAAATAAGCTCCAGCTAGTTTACCAAACATTTATAAAAAATAATAAGCTCCAGCTACCAGCTTCAAAAACAAGCTCCAGCTCCAGCTCCTGCTAATAAGCTCCAGCTCCAGCTATAAGCTCCAGCTCCAGCTACTTTCGTCCAAACACACCCATATACAAATATTATACATATTCTTACAGAGCATAGAAGACACACACTCCTTCTTTCTTCCTTGTGATGTCTTCGACAACTCAAACCTACATTCAAATGATCACCACAATCTCGACTCCTTGCTGCTGTTAGTAACCGTGAACCAAAACACCACCACACCTCAACTTGTTCTTGCTTAATCAACCCTCTTCAACCTTCAACCCGACACCATACACCACCTCTATCACTTCAACAATAGGCCAAACCACCACCAAGAATCACCATCATTATTTAATCAAGCCTGCTGCTACTGCTACGAGGACTACTGTTGTTCGAAGGGTTTTAACCCAAACAAGTTACTACTTGCTGCTGTTTACTCGTACTGTTTCTTTTCCCTGTTCCGGTTGCAACAAAGACTGAACACCACCTCCTTCCTATTTTCTGTTACAATCAAGCCACAAGCAACCATGAGGATTCTACTATTTTGGTTCGATTATGGTTCACCACCATGACCATCGTGCAGTTCCAACACCAATCAACAAGTCACAAACAAACAACTATCATCAACCCTCTTCTTTTACGTACATATATACGAATCATATAACTATATAACTATAGCTATAATTATATGATTTCCATCACGATCTTCATCAAGAACCGTCACCAATTGCTATCATTTGAATCGTATGAAATAACATCACAACCTTCAATACCATTCAATGTCGGGCCTGAAACAAAAACACACAAAACAAAAACATGTTAGAAGAATCATCATCACTGAACACCATTAGATCACCATAACCTGCTGCTGTTTTCCTACTTTCTCATTAGACTTCCAAAACTACCAAAAACAACAATCACCACGATTCTACTGATAGTGCTTCCAACTTTAAAACCAAAAATCCTCAGTCGTTGCTACTCATTTGTTTCTACAGCTCGACAACATATTCATTAGGTTTGCTGCTCGTTCTACTATTGTTGTTTAGCTGCTGTAATTACAACCTAGAACCACCCATATAACCACCACTCGAATTACCACAAACATTTACCATGATTTTACCTAAAGACACCACCAACAGCTGGGATATTGCAGCTAACATTTTTGTTTCCAATCAAAACACAAACCAAGTACATCACCTTGTTTACCTGCTCCTATTTAGATCATCCATTTTGTTCTCTGTTCGAAAGTATAGACCATGAGATAGCTGGTGCAGTTTCGAACCTATATAGGTAATCATCCATTTATCTGATTTCCTCATTTACCCATTGTAACTATGAAATTGTCAAATTGAAAACTGCAAACTTAACTATGAACAAATGTATATTCACAGAAAAATAAATAAATAAAAATATATATATATATATATATTTATATATATATATATATATATATATATATATATATATATATATATATATATATATATATATATATAAATAATAATAATACTAATTTCTCAAATCAATCAGAAATCTAAAATACTCTGTATAATTGATGAACAAATATAACACTCATACCTTTAAACTAAGTAATTCAATTTGTATCAAGTTCAAAAACCCTAATTTTACCGTAATTCCATTACATAGGTAAGAAGTGAAATTGAAAGGCTAGTTAAGATGTCGATATGATAAATGATTCGGAATATTGCAGCTTCAAACCATGAGACTAATTTCGAACCTAAATAAAACGAAAATTTTCATACCTGATGATAAAGATGAACAACGATGATAATGAAGATTGATGATGACTCTGAACGATGATGATAATGAATCGATACCTTATTAAACAATTATGATCTTTGATTGATTGATCTATCGAAGAATCGAAAAACCCTAAATCAGGATACGTTCTCTCTGCATTTTGTTCTGTTTTCTTGATCTAATTTGGAACAGATACACACAAAACGCGTAATGGCTTTATTAGGTATTATTATTATTATTATTATTATTATTATTATTATTATTATTATTATTATTATTATTATTATTATTATTATATCATTATTATTATCATTATTAGGGTTATTATTATTATTAAAATTATTAGATCATATAAAATTTATATAAAGAAATATATTTATTACATATTTCATAATTTTCTTAAAAAAATACATATTTATATATTTTTAATATATTACGACAAACATTAATTGTATTATGTATATAAGTATCTATATAATACATATATATATACTAATACAAAATGTATAATAAAAATCTAAATTTAATACCTTATATTAAATATAAAACATTAAAATATAATTATCACTAAAATTATAATATATTATAATAATAGATAAATTATAAAATATAACAGTTAAAATACATTAATAAGTACTAATATCAAAAACCTGCCTTTAAAAATTTAATAAATGATATTAATAAAAATATATAGCAAGTATAAGATTTCTATAATTATTTTTATAACTATAACTATTAATATATATTACTTGAATTGTTGCCATTATATGTTTATAATATTATTGGTATATAAAACTGATATAGGTTCGTGAATTCGAGGTCAACCCTATACTTGTTCAACGTCGTTCTATGTATTCTTACTACAAAATACATTAGGTGAGTTTCATTTGCTCTCTTTTTAAATGCTTTTGCAATATATATTTTTGGGACTGAGAATACATGCGCTGCTTTTATAACTGTTTTACGGAATAGACACAAGTGAGTAAAACTACATTCTATGGCTGGATTATTAAACCGAATATGCCCCTATATAGTCTGGTAATCTAAGAATTAGGGAACAGACACCCTAATTGACGCGAATCCTAAAGATAGATCTATCGGGCCAAACAAGCCCCATCCAAAGTACCGGATGCTTTAGTACTTCGAAATTTATATCATGTCCGAAGGAGGATCCCGGAATGATGGGGATATTCTTATATGCATATTGTGAATGTCGGTTACCAGGTGTTCACCATATGAATGATATTTTTGTCTCTATGCATGGGACGTTTATTTATGAGAAATGAAAATCTTGTGGTCTATTAAAATGACGGAAATGATTATTTAAGTTAAACTAATGAACTCACCAACCTTTTGGTGGACACTTTAAAGCATGTTTATTCTCAGGTATTAAAGAAATCTTCCGCTGTGCATTTGCCCGTATTAGAGATGTTAATTGGAGTCATTCATGACATATTTCAAAAGACGTTGCATTCGAGTCGTCGAGTTCATCAAGATTATTATTAAGTCAATTATAGTTGGATATATTATGAAATGGTATGCATGTCGTCAACTTTCGATGTAAAGCAAGTTTGTCTTTTAAAAACGAATGCAATGTTTGTAAAATGTATCATATAGAGGTCAAGTACCTCGCGATGTAATCAACTATTGTGAGTCGTTTGTAATCGATATGAACTTTGTCCAGATGGATTAGGACGGGTCTTTACACGACCGAAATGCGAGAATTGTTAAATCAAACTCAAGAGTTACTTATAAAGGGTTTTATTCGGCCGAATGCTTCGCCATGGGGCGCTCCGGTTCTATTGGTGAAAAAGAGGGACGGTAGTATGCGGATGTGCATCGAATATCGGGAGTTGAATAAAGTGACGATAAAGAATCGTTATCCATTGCCTCGGATTGACGATTTGTTTGACCAACTCCAAGGTGCAACTTATTTCTCTAAGATCGACCTACGGTCCGGCTATCACCAAATGCGGGTCCGTGAGGAAGATATTGAGAAAACGGCTTTTCGAACGCGTTACGGGCATTTTGAGTTTGTAGTTATGCCTTTTGGTCTTACGAATGCACCAACGGCATTCATGGATCTTATGAACCGAGTGTGCCAACCTATGTTGCACAAGTCGGTAATTGTGTTCATTAACGACATACTTGTTTATTCGAAAAGTATGAAGGAACATGAACATCATTTGCGTGGTGTGTTGAAGACGTTGCGGAAGGAGAAGTTGTATGCAAAATTCTCCAAATGTGAATTTTGGCTAAGGGAAGTTCAATTCCTTGGCCATATTGTGAACAAAGATGGTATTCAAGTAGATCCGGGGAAGATTGAGACGGTAAAGAGTTGGGGACGACCGATTACGCCTACGGAAACCCGAAGTTTTCTCGGATTGGCCGGTTATTATCGTCGGTTTATCCAAGACTTTTCTAAGATCGCCTCTCCATTGACGAAGTTGACGAGGAAGAACGCGAGATTTAATTGGAAAAACGAGCAAGAAATTGCTTTTCAATTATTAAAAGAGAAGTTGTGTCAAGCTCCGGTGTTAGTGTTGCCGGAAGGTGTAGAAGACATGACGGTCTATTGTGATGCTTCATTAAATGGGCTTGGTTGTGTTCTAATGCAAAGAGGTAAAGTCATGCTTACGCCTCTCGACAATTAAAGGAACACGAAACGAGATATCCGACTCATGATCTTGAGTTTGCGGCGGTGGTACACACGTTGAAAATTTGGCGCCATTACTTGTATGGTGTCAAGTGTACGATTTATTCGGATCACAAGAGCCTAAAACATCTTTTTGATCAACGAGATTTGAATTATCGTCAACGTAGATGGATGGATGTGGTAAAAGACTATGATTGTGAAATACTTTATCATCCGGGCAAGGCGAATGTGGTCGCGGATGCGTTAAGCCGAAAAAGTCAACATCCGGCGATACGAGTAGGATCGTTACGCATGATTATTACGAACGATTTCCTTGTAAAGCTCGGTGAGATTCAAATTGAAGCTTATGTTAATAATAAGCATGAAGAACGAATCGTGGGGCAAACGGAGTCTATTACCTTAGGCCCGCATGGTTTGTTATCCTTTCAAGGACGGGTGTGGGTGCCTAAAATGGGTGATAATCGACTAGTGCTACTTGATGAAGTGCATAAGTCAAAGTATTCCATTCACCCAGGCGCAACGAAAATGTATCTTGATTTGAGAAAGGAGTATTGGTGGCCGGGCATGAAATGTAATGTTGCTAAGTACGTTGAACAATGTGTCACGTGTTTGCAAGTTAAGGCCGAACACCAAAAGCCGTATGGTATGTTACAACCCTTAGAAATCCCGAAATGGAAATGGGAGCACATTACCATGGATTTCATTACAAAGTTACCAAAGACGGCGATAACCCAATTTGATTCGATTTGGGTGATAGTTGATCGGTTGACGAAGAGTGTCTTGTTTCTTCCCATTCGGGAAGCGATATCATCGGAGACTTTGGCTAAGTTGTTCATCAAGGAAGTGATATCAAGGCATGGGGTTCCTATATCTATTATTTCGGATCGAGATACTCGTTTCACATCTCAGTTTTGGGAAAAGTTTCATGAAGATATGGGTACTGATGATGTAGCGTGGGGGTACGTGATAGTACTATATTTTACTACGAAATACGTTACAAATTACACAAGTTTTAATTATTTATTTAGAGAATGGATATACCTAAACCTTGCTACAACACTATAGGCAGTGTACCTAATCGTAGAGTAGTATAGTTTTTAGTAAGTCCGGTTCGTTCCACAGGGAGCGGGCTTATTGCACACTATATTTTTAAACAACTATATTTGTACAAAATATATATAATTATATATAATAATATATAAAAGGGGGTTTACCGTTTAATGACCGGTTTGTCGATTTATATTTTAAGCGAAGCGTATAGTAAATGATGATATTTAAATAACAATAAAATAAATAACCATAATTAAAATGACAATAAATAAAAGTACGAGGAAATATGAAATAAAATATATTATGCTTATTTAAACTTCCGTAACCATGATGGTTGACGTGTTGATTTTAGTTTTATGCCCATGGGTTAATTGTCCTTTGTCCTGGATTATTTAATATGTCCGTCTGGTTTTCGTCCATAACAGTCCATCAGTCATAAATATAAAGTGCGAGTGTCCTCGTCAAATTATTATTATACCCGAAGTTAAATATTCCAACTAATTGGGGATTCGAATTGTAACAAGGTTTTAATACTTTGTTTAATGAATACACCAGGTTATCGACTGCGTGTAAACCAAGGTTTTACTACTTTGTTAACAATTACACCAATTACCCTTGAATGTAATTTCACCCTTGTTTTAATTATTCTAGTGGCTATTAATCCATTCCCGTGTCCGGTTAAATGAACGATTATTCGTACATATAAATACCCCGCCCATCGTGTCCGATTGAGTGTATATGGTAATTTATAGGGACGCCCAATTGTAGATCTTTATATTAACATTAACAAACTATCATTTAGTTAAACAAATATAAAGCCCATTAATAGCCCATAGTCTAATTTCCACAAGTGTCGTTCTTTTGTCCAAACCCCAATTATGGTACAAAGCCCAATTGCCCAATTTTAGTAATTAGCCCAACATCATGATTACTTCATTTTAAATAAGCATAATAATAACTTAGCTACGAGACATTAATTTAAAAAGGAGAACATAGCTTACATTGATTATTTATCGCGTAGTGTTACACGGACAGAGCTTCGACTTTAAAAACCCGTAAAAATAACTTTTACATAACCCAAACTAATCTAATATAACACTAATCTATACTATATATATATATTTATTTATTTATTATCTTATGGAGTATTATTATTATTATTATTATTTATTTTTTATATATTTTACATGCAGAACTCGAGAGCTTTTATAGCCAGAACTGAAATTCACTGCTCCGCGAGTCGCGGCCATTTTGGCCTTCCAGCTCCGCAACTCGCGGAGGTTCCAAAACCAGCCCACAAGTTCAAGATCCAAGGCTGCCGACGGTTTTTATTTAAATATATATAATATATAAATAATTTTTATAATTATTTATATATTATATTATATTTATATACATAGTAGACTCGTAATTTTTTTTTCCGTTGCGTCGAGCGTTGAGAGTTGGTTCATGTACCGGTTCCGGATTTTCGAACGTCCTTGCGTACGCTGAGATATTTTGTACTTTGCGTTTCGTAACTTGTACTCTTGTCATTTTTAGACGTTCCTTATCAATAAATTGAACCTTTTTAATTGTATCTTGTACTTTTGAGCTTTTTGGACCTTTGCGTCTTCAATTCGTTGTTTTCGCCTTTTGTCTTCGCACTTATTTAATATAAATGAATATTACATGAAAATGGAACAATTGCAACTGAAATCTTTACATATCGGAGGGATATTGATACTAAATATATGTTCATTTGGAGCACTATCAAATATCCCCACACTTGAACGTTGCTTGTCCTCAAGCAATACAGTCTTGAAATAAAACACACTAGAATCACTTCTTTATTCTTCACACTTTGTACATCAGTGATTTTGATATGGCAGTATAAATAATGATAGTAATGATAGAACCATGGTTAAAGGTGGGTGTGTCATCCACAGTTGCCTCGGGTTTAGGTCAACGACACTTACAATCAAATAGCCGATTTACTTTCGGTTTCCAAAGCAAAGTGCACATTTGAAAGGTGGTTTACAGTCCCACATGACTATAAAAATGTAGATCCTTAAGGAAATTGGATCTTTATGAAAACATTTGATCTTTTTTTTTTAAAAATTCAAGCTAGATTTTACCCTAGACAAGTTTTCTGATTTGATCCATCATCGGTGTTTGCAAAATATATTTGTGGATCAATATTTTGGCTTAAAACTTTTAGGTTCGTGTAATCCACTGCTATCCCGGTATCGGAAAGCACACATCCAGTTTACTTGTTCCGTATATTACCTTTCGGTAAACTACCGTCCGGTTGTAAAGGAAAGCGATGAACAAGAAACTGTTAAGGCAATGTCCCGTGACATGCATTTGTTCATGGTCTAATTACGTGTCGGATGCTAGTACTATCCTTGGTAGGAGCAATAGTAAAGATCATCCTATGATTTTTCGGTCTGGCACAAGGTCCTGTCTCCGACCATGCTATGCAACCACCGTTCTTACGGTTGACACCCGATTTGGTTCAGGTGACCTAATGAATTCCAGGTGAATTCCTAGGATTTAACGTTCAATGGTAATGAACGCATTTAAAATGGATTTTCAGAAAACAAATCGGTTTGTATTTTTGATCAAAATATTTTCTCGTTCAAGCTCGAGTTTAGATATCATTGAATTCCATGAGTTTGAATTCTCAATCTTTAAGGTCAATCTCAAGGATTGAGTAATATCAGTCTTAAAAGCTGATTTTTAATCTTTAAGGAGATTATCCTTTCTGGGGATCTGATTCATTAGTCTTATCAAGCTAATTTGCACGGTGCCCCCCCATTGTACGAGATAAATCCTTCTCATGGTTAGGATAAATCTGACCACTTGGCGACCCTGTTTGATGCTGAGGTCCGTGGATTTCCTGCTGATTTTAGAGATGACTTTTCTAGATTTTTCGTCAACCTACAGCTGGTCTGGACGACAACTTTCTGACCTAAATCAAGAAGCGCGTGTCTTTTTCGGAAGACTTTACTTCCTTTTAATGATGGAATTGATTCATCGTGTAGATCCATCTTTTCTTTTCTTTCATCGGGTAAAATAGTTAATTTAGTCCAAAACAAAAGCACCTGCAATAAACTTTACAGAAACATGTGATAGATAGTTTTTAATTGAATAACTTGGCACATTCTCCCCACACTTAGTTTCTTTCTTTGCCTTTTTATTCTCCTTTATTCCATTTTAAATGAATTCAATCGTTTTAGGGTGTTTCTCAATTTATGTCCTTTCCGAGGTAACGATAATTTCGGTATTAACACCTAGTTTTCACCGTTCATAAATATGTATAAACATAATTTTGACTTCATTTAATTGAAAATTTTTCAAATTTTCACAAAATTTGGCAAATAAACCAAGTGCAAACCCGAGAGAATTTATAACCCTTCCCCACACTTGAGATCATGCAATGCCCTCATTTACATGAAATCAGACTATAATTATAAATTCATGAGGGTGATTAGTGTAGAAAAGTAATTAAAAATACCCAGTTTGTAATTACAAAGCTCGTCGAATGATAGATGGCGCGTCTCATCGTTCATTCCTTTATGTTTTATCACACATATTTTTCTTCAAAAACGGTTGCTTTTCTGAACTGTTTGCTAATCTTTAAAAATACGTCTTTTGCCCTAATTTATTATGCATGTTTATTAACGAGTTATGCACTAACCCGAACCCCTAATTTAACGTTAAGTAGGGTTAAACTTCCCCACACTTAGCTGACGATATGTGAAGTCAGTAGAATAAGTTCCAAGAATTAAAATAGTGAGCCAGTTATTTACATCTCGGGTGGTATATATTATATCAATGGGTTTAAAGTTTAGACCCACCCGATTGTCACTACTTAATTCTTTTTTAAGTGTAGCTTTTAGTAAATGGATATGTCTCTTTTCTGGTTCTTGGTCAAATGGATCGATATACACCGACATACATATTTCTATAGGGTGGACAATTCCTAACATTTCCTTCCTTTTATTCTCAGGATCAAAGTTTTCACCTCTATTACCCAATTGGGTGAAATTCGAGGTGTCATTATCTATTACAGCTCGTAGTTCATTTCCGGTGGATGACTCGTCTATTGAGAATATTGTGTTGGAAGGTTGTGGAATGGTGAAGTTCGGTTTGGCCTCGGGGGTAAAATTTTCAACGTTATCGTATTCCCAAGAGTACCAATTTGTCACCCTTACTTCTTCTTTATCCATTGATGGATCGATGATTTCGTCGGTAGAGGCTAATGGGTCGATATGTTGTGAAATTGGTAAGACTGAATAAAAAGTATCATCGGGGTAGTTGGTGATTTCGGAGCTCTCGAATTCATCAAAATTCGATGATATGAGATTTTCTTGCACAATACTCCTCAGATTAACAGGTATGTAGTCTGATAGAGTTTCAGCTTGCCGGTTTACAAACTCTCTCATTTGTTCATTTTGAGCATTGAGTTCTTCGAGTTTGATTTTCATATTGTCTAAAGAATTTTCAGGCACATAATTTTCCTCGTCTTCTGGTTGTTGAGTTTGGATATATTCTTGGGAATAATCCCAATTTGAATTGTGTTCTTCGTAATCGTTCCATTCAGGTTCCGTGGGTGCGTAATTTTCCATAGGAACGTAATAGTAACATTCCCATGTTGAGTGATAATCTCCACAGATTTCACAACCAGTTATTTTTTCGTCGTTCGCGATCCAAGATTGACCGAATGAATTGTTATCAACACTCGTTTGAGGGTATTGATTTAATTGATTTTGGAGTTCAAAAAGAGTTTCCAAGGCCCTGTTTTCAAAATTTTCCATTTTATTGCGATGGCCAAATTTTAGCTACAATGTGGTGCATTTACTAATTATCCTATTAGTTATAAAAATAGAAAAACTTATATAAGTTGTCCAATTAATAGACTTTTCTGCTTTTGCCCACGTTTCGAATAGCCAAAAGATGCAGCAGGGAGCCAGAACCCTTTAAATCGGAAGCTCACAACTCAGCCACTAACAAATCCAACTATTACTACGAAGCAGAAAATTGTCAACGTCCATTAATTTAACCACTTAAATAATTTTTCTTTCTGTTTGAGATATTAGATAAGAAATAGAGAAGATTTCTAAGTCCTAAAAACTAAAGCGTCGAGAAATAAGAAAGAAAAAGAATGCGCGTCGAAAAACGTCAAAAAAAATAAGAAAGTAGCGAGTCATGACTTAAAAGGCACTAAAATTTTAAAATCGTCGCAAAATTCTAAAGCACCTAAATCTTAGTCTAAAGAAAAAGCACTTAAGGGATTTTAAGGCAAAGCCTAAAAATCTAGAAAATAAAAATAAGCTACGGCAAAAACTATGTCTTAAAACTAGCTACGAACGAAAAATATACAAATATTACGCTAAAACAAATGAAAAGATACAAAATATAAAAATAAACTTGAAGTTATAAAAATTATTTATTTTTATAAAAATATTATTTTTATATTATTTATTTTATAAAAGTATTAATTTATATATATATATTTAATAATACTAATTAATATTTAAAATACAAATTAAATTAAAAACTTAAAACTAATTATAATAATAATAAGTAAATAGGGTTAATAATAATAATAAATAATAAATTACCCGTAATAAATGCTGATTAGGGTTTCTGTCGGTGTCAGGGTGGCTCCGCGAGTCGCGGTATTCGAGGCTTCAAACTCCGCGAGTCGCGGGGTTCCAATTTTCAACTCAGGTACAGTTTAAAATTTGACGCGTTTTTTTTTTTTTTTTTTTTTTTAGGATTTTATATTGTTTTTCTAAAAATAATATATATTTATACAAAAATGAATTAAAAATATAGAGTTTTGCCGAGTCCCCGGCAGCGGCGCCAAAAACTTGATGATGTAGCGTGGGGGTACGTGATAGTACTATATTTTACTACGAAATACGTTACAAATTACACAAGTTTTAATTATTTATTTAGAGAATGGATATACCTAAACCTTACTACAACACTATAGGCAGTGTACCTAATCGTAGAGTAGTATAGTTTTTAGTAAGTCCGGTTCGTTCCACAGGGAGCGGGCTTATTGCACACTATATTTTTAAACAACTATATTTGTACAAAATATATATAATTATATATAATAATATATAAAAGGGGGTTTACCGTTTAATGACCGGTTTGTCGATTTATATTTTAAGCGAAGCGTATAGTAAATGATGATATTTAAATAACAATAAAATAAATAACCATAATTAAAATGACAATAAATAAAAGTACGAGGAAATATGAAATAAAATATATTATGCTTATTTAAACTTCCGTAACCATGATGGTTGACGTGTTGATTTTAGTTTTATGCCCATGGGTTAATTGTCCTTTGTCCTGGATTATTTAATATGTCCGTCTGGTTTTCGTCCATAACAGTCCATCAGTCATAAATATAAAGTGCGAGTGTCCTCGTCAAATTATTATTATACCCGAAGTTAAATATTCCAACTAATTGGGGATTCGAATTGTAACAAGGTTTTAATACTTTGTTTAATGAATACACCAGGTTATCGACTGCGTGTAAACCAAGGTTTTACTACTTTGTTAACAATTACACCAATTACCCTTGAATGTAATTTCACCCCTGTTTTAATTATTCTAGTGGCTATTAATCCATTCCCGTGTCCGGTTAAATGAACGATTATTCGTACATATAAATACCCCGCCCATCGTGTCCGATTGAGTGTATATGGTAATTTATAGGGACGCCCAATTGTAGATCTTTATATTAACATTAACAAACTATCATTTAGTTAAACAAATATAAAGCCCATTAATAGCCCATAGTCTAATTTCCACAAGTGTCGTTCTTTTGTCCAAACCCCAATTATGGTACAAAGCCCAATTGCCCAATTTTAGTAATTAGCCCAACATCATGATTACTTCATTTTAAATAAGCATAATAATAACTTAGCTACGAGACATTAATTTAAAAAGGAGAACATAGCTTACATTGATTATTTATCGCGTAGTGTTACACGGACAGAGCTTCGACTTTAAAAACCCGTAAAAATAACTTTTACATAACCCAAACTAATCTAATATAACACTAATCTATACTATATATATATATTTATTTATTTATTATCTTATGGAGTATTATTATTATTATTATTATTATTTATTTTTTATATATTTTACATGCAGAACTCGAGAGCTTTTATAGCCAGAACTGAAATTCACTGCTCCGCGAGTCGCGGCCATTTTGGCCTTCCAGCTCCGCAACTCGCGGAGGTTCCAAAACCAGCCCACAAGTTCAAGATCCAAGGCTGCCGACGGTTTTTATTTAAATATATATAATATATAAATAATTTTTATAATTATTTATATATTATATTATATTTATATACATAGTAGACTCGTAATTTTTTTTTTCGTTGCGTCGAGCGTTGAGAGTTGGTTCATGTACCGGTTCCGGATTTTCGAACGTCCTTGCGTACGCTGAGATATTTTGTACTTTGCGTTTCGTAACTTGTACTCTTGTCATTTTTAGACGTTCCTTATCAATAAATTGAACCTTTTTAATTGTATCTTGTACTTTTGAGCTTTTTGGACCTTTGCGTCTTCAATTCGTTGTTTTCGCCTTTTGTCTTCGCACTTATTTAATATAAATGAATATTACATGAAAATGGAACAATTGCAACTGAAATCTTTACATATCGGAGGGATATTGATACTAAATATATGTTCATTTGGAGCACTATCAGGTACACAATTGAAATTGAGCACGGCGTACCATCCTCAAAAGGACGGTCAAACCGAGCGTACGAATCAAACATTGGAAGATATGTTACGGGCGTGTATTATCGATTTCGGTGGTAGTTGGGATGAGCACTTACCGTTGGTGGAATTCTCGTACAATAATAGTTATCATACTAGTATTGGAATGCCACCGTATGAGATGCTTTATGGGCGAAGGTGTCGAACTCCTATATGTTAGGGTGAAGTGGGACAAAGAGAAATCGAGAGTACCGATTTGGTTCTAGAGACGAATAGTAAGATTGATATGATTCGGGCTCATTTGAAAAAGGCTCAAGATAGACAAAAGTCGTATGCCGACAAACGAAGGCGCCCGATCGAATTCCAAGAAGGCGACATGGTGATGCTTAAGGTTTCACCATGGAAAGGTGTTATTCGGTTTCGAAATCGAGGAAAGTTAGCTCCTCGGTTTATTGGTCCTTTTAAGATTTTAGTTCGTGTTGGTGAAGTCGCGTATCGTTTGGAGTTACCCGAAGAGCTTGCGGGGATCCATAATACATTTCATGTTTCCCATCTCCGTAAGTGTCTTGCGGATGATTCTTCATGGGTGCCATTGGACGAGATCGAGCTAAACAACAAGTTAGAGTATGTCGCGGAGCCGATAGCTATACTTGATGAAAAGGTGAAAGTGTTGAGAAATAAGGAGGTGAGAACTTTTAAAGTTCAATGACGTCGTAGTATAGGTTCTGAGTTCACGTGGGAACCCGAAGAGTTTGTTTTGGTATATCCCCCTGCTTGTCATGCGGCGTGGATTGCGAGGAGGCAATCCGAATCAAGTGGGGGAGAGTTGTAAGACCCGAATACAAATTGTACATTTTATATATAAAAATAAAGGCTGGAATCTGTAAAAGTGGAAGTGCGCGGTGCGCACTTGGATGCGCGGCGCGCATATCGAGCTGACAGCTCACTTCCACCTTTTTAGATATTTTAAAGGGGCAATTTGGTACTTTCACTTGAGGGACGAGTTTAAGGCCCCAAGATCAGTTTGGTGGATGTCATAACTTCATTTTCATCTACTTTATCACTCCCACATCAATTCTAGAGAGAGAGAGGAAGTTCTAGTGTGAGAAAGCTCAAGCAAAGGAGGAAGAAGCTCATTTCGGGCCGAAGCTCGAATTTTAAAGTTGTTCATCTAGTCCCTAGCTACATTTTGATTGTAGCGGTAAGTCTTAACCTTGATTTCCTTGTTTTAATTGTTTAAGGGTTAGGGTTTGGGTTAGTGATGAACATAAAACCCATTTGTTAGTAATTTGGGGGTTTTTTTGGTATGTTTGAGTCATGAGGACTCAAAGATGACTAACTTAGGGTTTTGAAATGTTAAATGTGTTTATGAACCTTAAATTGGTTAGTTAACTACTAGCACGCCTAGATGTTATGTGAGTGGGTGTTATTTGGGTATGTGGTGACCTGAATGGGTGTGTAAACCTTGAAATGGGTCAAACGGGTCTTTGATGACCTAAGTTGTTAAATAAGTATGTTAACACGCTAAACTTGTGATTATATGGGTATTAAGACCAAAATTGGCTAGCGATAGGGTTTTGTCGAAGTTGACCCAATTTTAGGGTTAAGTGTGCAAATGGGTCGGAATTGCACCAAGGGTCGAAATGACGTTAGGTTGGTGAGTGAGTTGGTTGACCAACTTGATTGTGTGTTTGATTATGTGTCTAATGTAATAGGTACGTTACGTTGAAGGTTGCAAGTTCGGCTAACTTTCACAAAAGACTATAAGGTGAGTGGAGTAATTATACGTATGTGTATATGACGTATTTATTTGTGAATGTTATGGTATGAACCATCGAGCCGGTAGTGTCATAACATGTATGTGACAAGTGTCAAAGTGTGAACCATCGAGCCGGTAGCACTATAAAATAAGGCGTGAACCATCGAGCCGGTAGCGCCGAAGTGTGAACCAAAGAGCCGGTAGCACTATAAAATCATGATGTGAACCATCGAGCCGGTAGCATCAAGTGTGAACCATCGAGCCGGTAGCACTATAAAACGAAGTGTGAACCACGAGCCGGTAGCACTATAAAAGAGTATGACTCAAATACGTATGGTGTGAACCATTGAGTCGGTAGCACCATAGCGTTTATGGTTAACCATATGGGGGGGGGGGGTTTGTTGATTGTTTAGCATATTATATATATTGTGTTGAGTATATGCTAATGCGGTTTTGTGATATTGTACTACTTGTTTGTATTACGAGTACGATGACATGCTTTTTGGGTTACAAGTTCGTACGAGGTATTTGGTGGGGGTAATTGCAAATAGATAGGTTATATATGTGTATGTATAATTGTTGCACTCACTAAGCTTTGCTTACCCTCTCGTTGTTTACCTTTTTATAGGCTCCGGCGTGGACAAGGGAAAGGGTATACGTTTGGATTAGAGATTTCACCTCTTTGGATTTGATAGTGGAGGCTTTTGTGTTTCGACTTAGGTTTTGGGTAGTTTAATCCCAAACACCATGCTCGTCTTTTGTTTGGTACTTAAACTCGTGGGTCGAAAATACTTTGGTGTGGTACGGGTCGTCGTGCCCTTCTGTGAACTCTAATCTTCGAAATTATGTAAACTACTTTGGGTTATAATCGAATTTATGACGTGTGGCTGGGGTTTTGAAGTTTTGGCCTTCTATATGAAAAAAAAAACTGGCAACAGCCCTTTTTGTGTACTAATGCGCGCCGCGCAACTATGTGCGCACCGCACAATTGAGTGGGAATTCAGGAAACTGGCATGTCTTATTTCTGATCTGGTTTCATGTGTTAATGCGCGCTGCGCATGTCTGCGCGCACCGCGCAACTGGCCTGGCCAGGTTACTTATCTGTTTTTTTATAATAAAAAAAATAAGGTGTCGTGTTTAGTTATTCGATGTTGGGTCGTTACAATGTGGTAATATACTTTATCATGTTACAAGTAAGATTGTACTTGTGTGTTTTTACTTAAAATGTGGTTATAAATACCATTGTTTAAGATATGTGGCATTTTATGATATGTTGGTGATTTTAGTGTTATCAACGATCATTTTAGTTATTTGGGATTTACTAGAAAGCAAAGGCTTATCGAATTAAGCTCAATGACGAGTTTGGAGAGTGCGGAGTGCACGCTCGTTCGAGTTGATTTAATAAGGTCTTGCAAATTACATCTTTTGATGAAAGGTAACCATGAATGGTTACATCATTTCATGAAGAGTGATGTCATTTTCTAAAAGGTGTAAACGAAGAGTTGCATCTTTTAGTTGAAAGGTTGCATATTTGCATTGAAGAGTTACATCCTTTCGTCGCACCTTTTCACCTCTTATATATAGAGGACTTTGCTTTCATCAACAAACAGAAAATACACACATATTCTCTAACAATTTGATGAGTGATTTCATTGCCAAAAACACTGATTGCGTTCTTGTCTTATCCCTGTAAAGATTTCGTGCAACCGAGGCAATCGTAGGGTCGAAATACTTTATAGAGAAAGTGAATACACGATTCAAGAACGAATCCGGCAGTCAATTCATACCCGATTTCTAACAAATCTATAAAGTATTTTTGTGATAATTTTGTTCCTATGAATCGTATAAGACATATGGGATTTGATATGGACTTTTGTGTGATAAATCTGTTGGGTGTATCATACGTGTGAGATGTGGGATATTAATTTTAAGAACAACAGATGGTGTTTTAGGATGTTTGCATGATGCGGTTACCAAGTAATCATTCAGATTGAATGAAAATTTTGACATTCCATTGTTCGATGATTATTTGGGTTGCAAATTGGTTGGAGATCCAGTAGATGTGTATTGGAAGCATATGTTTCAAGAATAACTTGTATGATGGAATAACCAACGATACCGAGTACGCATTTTCTATCTATCTTCTTCACTTTTATGGCATGTTTAACATAAATTGAATGCAAGCATCAAACTTACACAGAATTAACAAGATGCCATGATAAAGTACTTTATATGGTTGTGTTTTGTCACCATACAAATTTTGGTTGTAATTTCATGCACGGTAAACAGAAATTTATGTTTATGGTATGACAAATATTATGGGTAGAATTAATTTGCTTTCCCTCGAAATGAAGCCGGTCTATGTTTGAAAGGTTTTCAAACTAATACCAAATATTCAAGGGTGTGTTAAAAGGATTAATTTTTAACGAAATGGTTTTATG
Organism: Rutidosis leptorrhynchoides; assembly: GCF_046630445.1. Lineage (NCBI taxonomy): Eukaryota > Viridiplantae > Streptophyta > Magnoliopsida > Asterales > Asteraceae > Rutidosis > Rutidosis leptorrhynchoides. The sequence continues at coordinate 658,429,210 of NC_092334.1, read as the reverse complement.
AAATTAATTCTTAAAATCATTTAATCTTTGGAATCACGCATATTTAAGATTGTCTAACCCTTGAATGAATTAACTTCGTACAATTAATTCAAATACCTGAGACTTCATGTGGTTTCTGTATTAACAATTTTGATGGGATTTATTCCTTATCATTATTGTTGAGATTAATTATAAACAAAGACTTGTTAATGGGACCTCTAGTTATTCTGTTGCATTCGTTAGAATGATTATTACAAGATTAATATCCACATCTATAGACAGGCAATTATTGAATGGTGCAATTAACCGTTAATACCAGTGGCGATTCTAGGATTAAAACGCAATGGGGTCCCGAAATTTTTTTTCACTACAAATTAGATTTGAATGTTGTTTTAGTGGTAATTTACTTTCAAAAAACTTAAAAATCGAAAAATATATGGTGTACGAGTAGTTAAATTCAGTGGTGTCCTAAACAATTTAAAAGAAAAACTATAAATTTGAAAAATATATGGAGTCCTGCGATTAAATTTAGTGGTGTCCTATACAATTTAAAGAGTATTTTCTACTAAAAATTTTCAGACTAGTGGTGTCCCGTGACCCCGTAGCTATACAAATAAACTCGCCACTGGTTGATACGTTAGAGCGGTTAACGGGAAAAATTCGCACTTATTGAATTGACACAACTTAGTGTCGGTCACATATTTGCATGATACATCACAGGCTTTGCAAATGTAGCATTTATATATCGGGATTGTAAACACAAGTCACTTTCTTGATGAATATTCTAAAATTCATATTATACTAAAACGTAATTATATGAGATATAATTACTCGGACCATTGTGACCATTAGTTGTGGAGGTAGTATATGTATATGTATATATACGTGCATCATGTACGGATACATAGAGTGTCAATAAAAAGAAGGTTGTAATATTTTATTTGGATGATTGACATGGAAACCCCTCATGGATTGTTGATAATTGTGATCATTTGAAAAGTCACAAAACAATCTTGTATGGTTATGAAATGTCTGTTAGTTACTAAATGAAATGACCATGAAATTTTTATTATTGGTGAGGTATGTCCACAAACTATTTGATGATCTATCAAGTTGGTCTTAGTTAGTAAAAGGAATATGTTTTAATATGGAATGAAGATTAGATGTTGCTTAATTGTTTTCAATTACCGGTATGCTTTGAAAATTGGCGGGATGATGTATGTGATTACATTAAGTGGCCAATATAGCATGGTGTTGGAGGGATTAAGCATGGTCTAGAATAATGCATTGTGATGTAGTTTAAGTATTTTAATACTTTAAAGCCAACCATGGTTTATGGTTTAATTCACAATGAGAATCCTTGTAGCATATTTAAAATATATTGAGTTTACTATTGATCATTAAGATGATACATCTACAAGTTGTTGATTTTACAATTGGTATAGATGTGGTATCTTGGATCAAAAGAGTGATGTTGAGATTATTGACATTATAAACTTGTTGTCATTACTTCTTGGTTCTATAAGTGGATTGACTAAGGTATGTTTATAATAATAATCTTACCATCTAATGCAATGGTAATAATTGTGTACACAAGGATAACAGGGATACATTATCCAGGGTGTATAAATTATATGTTTACACTGATTACTTGTGGAAAGTGGGCGTATACACGGACTAATCAATCAATTGATTTGAGTACTCACGCGTATCTTATGATATAATAAGAATTTGGTAAGTCCTTGGATCAAAGGATTACTAAAGAAAATTGATTGAAGTCGAAGTGAATGAGAGTAAAGTCCAATTAGATCCCAAGGTATGGGATGTCCTATGACTAAGGCATATAGTTAAATGTACAAGGAAAAGTCTAGACACTTATGCCTTAGACAAATTATGTTTCGTGAGGTTAATCACGAATGAAGTGATGTATGTGGATTTTGTTGGATTACAACAAAGTTTGACTAAATCACTTGACAAAAGCATTAGCCGGAAGCGCGCGAAAGTTGGCTAATGATGTGGGATTGAAGTCCATTAAATCTTCTAAAGTGAGACGCCCAATTCCCTTATAGTACAACGCTAGGAGCTGAATTCAATGAGGTAAGCTTACTTTCTGAAGATTGAAACACATAAATATACTGATCCCAAAGTATGTGTTTAGACCCGTAAGTGAAGTTAGGTTGAAGTTTAACTTCTTAATAGTTCTTTTGAAAAATTGCAAATGCGGGTGCAAGACTAAAAGAGCTACCTATGTGAACATGAAGTTTTGCCGCTTCAATGGAGCTTTGGACTTAGTTGCCAATATGTTCACTGAAGGATTGGGACACATGGCTTGTAATAGTGTCAAGATTGTGTTAGGGATATGTAAGAAACTGATGTGTATAATATTTTATAGTCTTCATATGAGTGGAAGGGTTCAATTTCTGAAACACCCTGATACTCGAATTCTCGTAAATATTATACTAAGTGAAAATTCAATTTCTGAAACATTTTCATTTATGCATTGGTTTGTTCTGTTTGTTTAATTATTTTAGTAAATCAAGGATTACACTAAAATGGGGGGGATTTGTTGGTGATTTTAGTGTTATCAACAATCATTTTAGTTAATTGGGATTTACTAGAAAGCAAAGGCTTATCGAATTAAGCTCAATGACGAGTTTGGAGAGTGCGGAGTGCACGCTCGTTCGAGTTGATTTAATAAGGTCTTGTAAATTACATCTTTTGATTAAAGGTAACCATGAATGGTTACATCATTTCATGAAGAGTGATGTCATTTTCTAAAAGGTGTAAACGAAGAGTTGCATCTTTTAGTTGAAAGGTTGCATATTTGCATTGAAGGGTTACATCCTTTCGTCGAACTTTTTCACCTCTTATATATAGAGGACTTTGCTTTCATCAACAAACAGAAAATACACACATATTCTCTAACAATTTGATCAGTGATTTCATTGTCAAAAACACTGATTGCGTTCTTGTCTTATCCATGTAAAGATTTCGTACAACCGAGGCAATCGTAGGGTCGAAATACTTTATAGAGAAAGTGAATACACGATTCAAGAACGAATCCGGCAGTCAATTCATACCCGATTTCTAACATGATATCACCATTCGCTACACAAGTTGCTGCTCGACATTCTTAGATAATGCCTTTGGCGTGGCGGTTGTGGCCCTATCAGGAGTTTGTATCACTGTTGAGCGTATTTCTGTGAACGACATTCTAGCATATGGCTCCTGGTTGATTCGATGCTAACATATTCTCAAAAAAGGACAAGCTACTCTCAGACTTTAACTCACGTTGCTGAAACAGATCTGTCAGATTTGAAGAAAGGTGATGGTTTTAAGGATGCTGCTGATATTCAAGTTAAGATTGATGCTGATATTCAAGTTCAGGATCTAGGGTGATTCAGGTAGATTTGGAGGGGGTATTCAGAAACCCAATGTGTTTAGGATTTTGTTGGAGAAAGCCGATAAGGCCCTTAAAAATTAAGTAGCCATATGCATTCGCTAAAATATTAGACTAGATTTGGGGTGTATGATTGGTTTATTTTCGCAAATTTGAGATATAAACATGACTAACTTTTTCATAATTTTGTTACGAGCTGCAATTATAATTTACACTCATGTGCACCATCCTCGGGGCTATATCAGTTAACCTATATTCAAAATTAGCATTTCCTTAATAAAAACGTTCATTCTTGAGATAATTTTATAGACAAGTGTATGTTGGTAATGCAAATATCATTTATTGTTATTTGGTATACTTTTTTTAATAATATATATATGGCAAGCATAAGTTGATTAGTGCCAATAAATCAGAAATATCATTGCTGCAATTATGGTTACTTATCTTTGTGACAAATCGATTAACTTCTTGATAAGTTTCAATATTTACATGTTCTATTTTCTGTGACTAATCATATATGATCACAATGTTTACAAATACGATAAAAATGGTCATTTACAGTTATAAAACGAATTTAATTTAGACTAATAAGAAACACACTATCAATTACCAGTACTAAATTGGACTAAACTATTACCAACCGATATGAATAAACTTGACGTATATCATTATATTTTAAAAATCATTACAAAAGTCCGTGAAATCGCCTAATTCATGTATATCTTGACTTATTTTTTCCAGCTTGCATATGCATATCATTCTGTTTTTTACTGGACTTATGAGGCTATGGTGCAATTACCGTTTGCTACACACCCTGCAGGTACAATACTAGCAAAAGGCAGCCGCAACACAGACCCATTAAAGGCAGCCAAAACACGATACCATCCAATAGTAATTGTGTAGTTTTCCTTTAATACACGCTACTCATTTTATAACTACAATTTCTCAGATGTCATTGCCACTGTCTTTTGTAATAGACAACACAATATTTTGCCCTATGTAATCAAACTGTACTCATTAGAAATGAATTTCGTAGGCACATATGAATACAGCTCCGCCGCAACGCGCGGACCTCAAATCTAGTTGGAATATAATTGTTGTACGTCAAAAATAATTCATAGATGTGAAGCCTCCGGAACAATTCATGTTCACCTCACTTTTGGTGAGCCATAGTCACCATACGTGACATTATCTACCAAAAGTAATTAAGCCTCAAACTATACTTTCGCATATTGAACATCCATCTCACGTTTGAACCAAAGTCAATTTTGATGTCACCAATGGTGACTTCAAGTCACCAAATGTGACTACTCTCCACAATTTGTTTCTTGTTTTAATTCTTCTTCACATATACTCCAACAATCTCCCACTTGAAGGAGTATTTAAACAATACCCATTCTTCGTCAACCCATTAATTCAACAATCTAACCAAGCACGTTAAACCACCATTATACCGTCAAACTCCATTTGGGACACGCACACTCAACGCATACTTCGAATAAGTAGACTTTCGATACAAGGTTTTCAACACTACTTGTTAGAATCGAAATATCAACCCTCTAATTCTCTAGTCGGCGTCTTCTCTCATCAAGTCACGAGAAGACCGGTTGAGGCAATGCAAAACCTCAACTTGTCCGTCGTAACCACCTTAGTAAGCATATCCGCGGGATTCTTCGAACCAAGGACTTTCTTCAAAATTAAAGTACCATCTCTTATATGATGTCAAATGAAATGATACCTCAACTTGATGTGTTTCGTACGACTATGAAACACCGGATTCTTCCCAAGATTAACCGCACTTTGATTATCACAATACAAGACGCAATAGTCTTGTCTTTCACCCAACTCACTCAAGAAGTCCTTCAGTCACACAAGCTATTTAGTAGCTTCCGCAATAGCCATGTATTCGGCCTCTTCTTTGTAGTCGAGACATCCAACTAATCGACGTCTTCCCTAATGTGAAAACATAACCCGTAGTGCTTTTCCCCGAATCATTACATCCACCCAAATTAGCATTGGCATAACCTCTAAGTATGACATTGTTTTTAGTGAAACACAATCTCATATTAGAAGTATCTTTCAAGTAACGAAGCAACCATTTGAGTGCTTCCCAATGCTCTCTTCCCGGTTTAGACATATAATGTCTTACTACCCGCACCGCATGGGCAATATCCGGTCTCGTACAAATCACGACATACATAATACTACCCACAACCGATGCATACGGAACCTTCTCCATCTCCGCCTTGTCTTCTTCCGTTTTAGGTGATTGACGTTTCGATAACCTTATTGAGCTGCCCAAAGATAGAACGAGCCTTTGAATTCTCCATGTTGAACCTCTCTACTACTTTCTCAATGTATTTAGTTTGAGACAAGTATAGAGTTCCTTTCACACGATCACGCACAATACTCATCCCAAGTATTTGCCTAGCTCCACCAAGGTCTTTCATCTCGAACTCATGGGAAAGTAATCTCTTCAACTTGTTGATTTCGGACATGTTAGAACCCGCAATCAACATGTCATCAACATACAATAACAAGATGATATAAGAAGACTTGAATTTCTTCAAGTAGCAACAATGATCGGCTTCACATCTTAAGAAATCAATCTTCTTCATGAACTCATCAAACTTCAAGTACCATTGCCGAGGTGCTTTCTTCGATCCATACAAACTTTTCTTTAGCTTACAAACCCACTTCTCTTTACCCTTTACCTCAAAGCCCTCGGGTTGCTTCATATAGATCTCTTCATGAAGATCTCCGTGTAAGAATGCGGTCTTCACATCTAGTTGCTCAAGATGTAAGTCCTCGGATGCAACTATAGCAAGTACCAACCGAATAGTAGTCATTTTAACTACCGGTGAAAAAATCTCGTTGTAATCAACTCCTTCCTTTTGTTGAAAGCCTTTGACCACCAACCGAGCCTTGTACCTTTTCTTGCCATCCAACTCATTCTTGATTCTATACACCCTTTTGCTTTGCAACGCCCTTTTTTCATGAGGTAATTTCACTAGTGACCAAGTTTTATTCTTTTCAAGTGACCCCATCTCTTCTTTCATGGCAAGCTTCCATTGTATGGATTCTTTTGATTTTCTCGCCTCAAAGTAACTCTCGAGTTCACCATTCTCGGTATAAAGCAAGTAGTTTGTTGATGAAGAATACCTAGGATTATGCTTGGGCACTCTAGTAGAACGTCTAAGTATAGGAGCAACCGATATGGTTGGATCGGTTTCATTATCATCCTCTTCATCACTAGAACTCCCACTATGTTCAGAACTTTCACCGCTTTCCGAACCATCTTCATCATTAGCACTTTGTGACGCCTCACCATTATTCGGCAATTCGTTGTTACCCGAACTCCCACTAGAACCTGCAAGATCATCAATAGAAACATCGTCAAAAGTAACATAATCCGGTTTAGGACTCCCCGTTTCCAGTTTGCCATAAACCGAATCCTCATCAAAGGTAACATCACGAGAACGAATCACTTTTCTAGCTTCGTTATCCCAACATCGATAACACATCTCATTCGAATCGTAACCAATGAAAGTACACCTCTTTGACTTAGCCTCAAGCTTGTCTCTATCTGCATCCTTGGTCTTTACATACGCATTACACCCAAAGATTCTAAGATGATCATAACTCACCTTTTTACCTTGCAATTCTTCCTCGGGAATTCGAAAACCCAATGGTGTTGAGGGTCCCCTATTGATCAAATAAGCCGTCGTACTAACCGCATCCGCCCAAAACATCTTAGGCAAACCGGCATGTAGTCTCATACTCTTAGCCCTTTCATTCAACGTACGATTCATACGTTCGGTGACTCCATTGTGTTGCGGTGTTTCCAGTACCGTCTTTAACATCTTAATACCGAGCTTTGCACAATGGTCTTTGAACTCAAGACTACCATATTCTCCTCCATTGTCCGTCTTTAAGCACTTCACCTTTAAGTTAGTTTCATTCTCTACCATAGCTTTCCACTTCACAAAAGTAGCAAATACATCGGATTTAGCTTTAAGAAAATAAACTCATACCTTTCTAGTGGAGTCGTCAATGAAGGTGACATAATAACGAGAACCTCCATGTGATTCTACATTTGTTGGACCAAATACGTCCGTATGAACTAGCTCCAATTTCTCCAACTTGGGCGCATTCCCTGATTTCCCGAAAGTCACCTTCTTTTGCTTCCCATATACACATGGTTCGCAAAACTCAAGCTCCACTTTCTTCAAATCCGGAATTCTCCCACTCGAAACAAGCATCTTCATACCTTTTTCACTCATATGCCTGAGCCTTCGGTGCCATAGAGTAGAATTATCTCCAACATCAACCGTAGCAACCACCGTGTTTTCATCAATCACCTCAACCATATAAAGTGTTCCTCTTTTATGTCCACGAGCCACGACCCTACTACCCTTAACCACTTTCCATTGGCGATTTTCAAAAGTAACCACGTTACCTTCCTCATCTAATTGACCAACCGAGATAAGCTTCCTTTTTAACTTAGGAATAAACCTCACGTCTTTCAAAGTCCAATTAGAACCAAGAGTAGTCTTCAATACAACATCTCCTATGCCTTCAATTTCAAGGTTTTTACTGTTTGTCAATCTAACCTTACCTTGATACGATCGAAAATTCGTCATCAAACTCCTAGTGGGTGAGGCATGAAACGAAGCTCCCGAATCCAAGATCCAAGACTCCACCGAATCTTCAACACTACATAAAAGTGCATCATCCGTATCTTCCGCGGTAAAGTTAACACCTTTCGCCGAAGAATTCTTGCAATTCCTTTAAAAGTGTCCCTTTTGATTGCAACCCCAACAAATAGCTTCACTTCGGTCCTTTGATGGATACCTCTTCTTAGACTTCTTCCTACCCTTCTTCTCACCACCTCGATCAATTTTTCTACCCCGGTTGTTGGCACTTAACAAGGATCCGGATGACGATTCCCCCCAGTTTCTCCTACGAGTGTCTTCACCGAGAATCAAATCCCTAATACCTTCAAACGCTAGCTTAGTAGTTCCTGTAGAGCTACTAACCGCAGTAACCGTACCCGACCAACTCTCCGGTTACGATGAAAGAAAGATTAGTGCTTTTAGCTCATCATTAAACTTGAGATCTACCGATTCAAGCCTTGATATAATATTGTTGAATTCGTTGATGTGATCTGTTGCACCCGAACCTTCCCTCATCTTCGTATTGAACAATTGTCGCATAAGAAAACCTTTATTCACCGCCGTAGGGTTTTCATACATGTTAGAAAGAGCCTTCAAACATGCAAACGTTGTTTTCTCATTCACAAGGTTATATGCAACGTTCTTTGCAAGAGAAAGACGAATCGCACCCAAAGCTTGGTGATCCAAAAGAGACCAATCGGCATCATTCATGCCTTCGGGTTTGACCTCCAACAAGGGTTGGTGTAGCTTCTTTTGATATAAATAATCTTCGATTTGCATCTTCCAAAAGCCGAAGTATTTTCCATCAAATCTATCGATTATAAATTTTTCGTCTTTCGCCATCTTCCCAAACTCGTAACCTTGTGCTCCGATACCAATTGTTAGGGTTTTAGGACCCAACAATATGAGTAATCAAAGAAAATTACTCAACCCACAAAAGATAAACGAAAGAACAATGCGAAAAATTAAATCGACACAAGCAAAATAATGTGGTTATATGCAATCGTTGTGATTGCTTTAGTCCACGGCCAACTAGAGAATTTTATTGATAATTTTCGTGCTCACAATTTATGGGTTACAATAGGATATATTTATAGAAGAAGACTAACTTAAGGAGCAAGCTATCGTATAGTCCAAACTATATACTGAGTACTAATTGGAATATAATTGTTATACGTCAAAAACAATTCATAGATGTGAAGCTTCCGGAACAATTCATGTTCACCTCACATTTGGTGAGCCATAGTCACCATACGTGACATTATCTCCCAAAAGTAATTAAGCCTCAAACTATACTTTCGCATATTGAACATCCATCTAACGTTTGAACCAAAGTCAATATTGATGTCACCAATGGTGACTTCAAGTCACCAAATGTGACTACTCTTCACAATTTGTTTCTTGTTTTAATTCTTCTTCACATATACTCGTAACACCTGGTGCATAATTCTTAGACATCTGATACCTTTTTTGATACTTTACCAGATCCTTCATCGTCCACACTTTTTGTGGTTGTTGCTTTGACTGTTCAACGAGTTTACTTTTAATAAAATAAACAATAGTATTCAATTTAATTTCCTGTTTAATCGCAGGTGCTTTCGGAGTAAAATCGTAAGCACTGATTTTTTCAACAGAACCAGAATCGTATATTTCACCTTCTTCTACATCAACTATCAATAAATCTCTACCCATTGATTGATCTTAATTACAATCTTATAAATCGATACTTATAGATTATAGATATTTATATAATAATTTCGTGGATATTGTTCAAATCTGACGCTAGGGTTAGGAGTTATTTATCGTAAGTCGTAACCGAAAAATTTTATAACGAAATACTTCGTGCAATAATACTTATTAGATTTGATTAATTAAAATTTGAAAAAAATAAAATGGGGAAATTAGAATTATTAAAAAATTATTTTGAGATCAGACAGTGTGCGGGAGGAGTGAATCGATTATATTTAAAACATTGTTGACTAAGAAATTACCAAAATCGGTTTCACGGTTTTAAAGGATATGATTGGGTTAGCTTGAATCGATTATATTTGTAACATTTAATTAGGTTCTTCTTGATGATTTCATAAAACATAAAATTTAGGTTTATACTTTTGGAAAGATGAAGATTAAATGAATAAAAATATATGTGAAGGACCAATGATATAATTTTTATAGAAAAAAAATAAATGATTGTAATAATTGATAAATATGAGGGACCAATAATGTAATTATTTCTAGAAAAAAAAAAATTATAGAACAATCTAAATAGTTAAATGCATACAATAGGATATCTGAAAGTTGAATGCATACAATAGGAATATAGTGAAAGTTCGATGTCCTTTCAATTAATTTTCCCTTTTTTATAAGCCTATGTTGACACTTTATAATTATTATTATTATTATTATTATTATTATTATTATTATTATTATTATTATTATTATTATTTTGACTAAAAGTTCACACTTTTTATGTGTGAACAAATAGTTAATTTGTTTTAGGGAATGTACTTGTGTCCAAGAACAATAGTAATTGTATAACGTTTATGATTGAGTTCTTTAAGTAAAAAAAATTTGCATATTTTAGCCCCACTATAGTGGAACGAGTTTTTTTTTGTCTATATAAGCATAGTAATATCGATCACTTTATATGATGATCAGTGGTGTCTTTGAGCATAGGCAAGATACGCAATCGCCTAGGGCCCAAAATTTCAAAGGGCCCAAAATTTTGAATATGTAAATATTTTTCTCAATGTATTTAATTAAATCATATAAAAACATGTCAATTAGAGTTATAATACCATATTTTTAATAGTTAAATACAATGTAAGTAAAGAAATAGATAGATTGGAGTATTATTTTTTATGCGTAGTAAAAAAAATTAACGTATATGTAGGCTCATTTCTATCGTCTAGGGCCTTTAAATTGTTGAGACGGCATGATGATAAAATCAAGTATTATATGTGTCAAAAAAAACTTTTAAAGGTTTCAACAGAAAATGCCCAAAGGAAATGAAACCAATTAAGCAATGTTGACCATGGCCCCATACACCCCTCAACAAATCTCTTTGTTGATTACATTTAGAGATTTGTGACCAAAATCACTTCACATACCTAAGGGATACATGCACTGGAACATTAAACTTTAATGAAAAAGAACAACCCACCTACTGGTTTTTTGTAAGTGACCCTTACTACCTATATACTGTAAATTGTTATAATTCAGTAGGCTTATAACTACCTTTAGTGGTTTGATTCTTGATGTTATAATTCAGTAGGCTTATAACTACCTTTAGTGGTTTGATTCTTGATGTTATAATTCAGTAGGCTTATAACTACCTTTAGTGATTTGATTCTTGATTTAGAATACTAATAATGAAGTGTAAGAACAAAGATGATAATGGAGAGAAAGAAAGAAACACTTTGTAAGTGTGAGAAATGGTGCAAGTTTAATGCTTGCATTCATGAGTATTTATAGCTTAAAATCTCAATATAAAAATACATACTTTGTGTACCAAAATTGACTATATGTATACACCAAAATTGACTATCCATATCTATATTATTATTATTATTATAACACTCCCCCTTGGATAGCAATTTTATTTTGTTGAAGATCAACTATAAATTACTGCCTCGTTAAAAACCTTGCTAAAGAAAACCCAGTGGGAAAAAACTTTAGCTAAGGGAAAAAGAGTGCAGCATGGAGTTGACTCCCCCTCAAGTAGACATCGCTTCAGCTGTTACATCTTTTGAACATGTCTCATGCCAATGTTATGAACGTGTGTTCTGAAAATAGCAGTTGGAAGTGCTTTCGTGAAAAGATCAGCAGAGTTTTTGCTAGATTGCACATATCTCATTTCAATCTGGTTGTCCTTAATGAGATTTTGAGTGTATGAGAAGAATCTAGGTGGTATGTGTTTTGTTCGGTCACTTTTGATATACCCTTCTTTCATCTGTGCTATGCAAGCTGCATTATCTTCATAGATAGTTGTTGGACTTTTATCGCGTTCTAGTCCACAAGAATCAGTAATGAGTTGTGTCATTGATCTCAACCAAAAACATTCTCGAGTAGCTTCATGTAATGCAATCACTTCGGCATGATTTGACGATGTAGCAACAAGTGTTTGTTTTTGAGAACGCCATGATATTGCAGTACCTCCATTTAGGAATACATATCCAGTTTGAGATTTAGCTTTATGTGGATCAGATAAATAACCTGCATCTGCATAACCAACCAAATCTTGTTTTGATTCGTTAGAATAAAATAATCCTAAATCAGTAGTTCCTCGAAGGTATCGAAATATGTGTTTGATCCCATTCCAGTGTCTTTTGGTAGGAGCAGAGCTGAACCTTGCCAACAAATTAACTGCAAAAGAAATGTCAGGTCTTGTACAATTTGTAAGATACATAAGAGCTCCAATTGCACTAAGATATGGTACTTCTGGTCCAAGAATGTCTTCTTGATCTTCACATGGACGAAATGGATCAGCTTCAACATTGAGTGATCTAACAACCATAGGAGTACTTAATGGTTTTGCCTTGTCCATATTGAAACGTTTCAAAATCTTTTCAGTATATGTTGTTTGATGTACAAGTAAACCATTAGGCATATGCTCAATTTGTAAACCAAGGCAATACTTGGTTTTTCCGAGATCTTTCATTTCAAATTCTTTCTTTAGAAGTTGAATGGCTTCATGGATCTCTTTATTTGTACCTATGATGTTAAGATCATCAACATAAACAGCTATGATCACATATCCGGATGTTGTTTTCTTAATGAAAACACAAGGGCAAGTAAGATTATTTGTATACCCTTTGCTTATCAAGTAATCACTTAATCGGTTATACCACATACGTCCCGATTGTTTTAACCCATATAAAGATCTTTGTAATTTAATCGAATACATTTCTTTGGGTTTTGCATTTGATGCTTCTGGTACCTTAAATCCTTCAGGTATCTTCATATATATATCACTATCAAGTGATCCATATAGATAAGCAGTCACAACATCCATGAGATGCATTTCTAAATTTTTAGAAACTGCCAGGCTGATTAAGTATCTAAAAGTAATTGCATCCATAACAGGGGAATAAGTTTCTTCATAATCAATTCCTGGTCTTTGAGAAAAACCTTGAGCTACAAGTCTAGCTTTATACCTTGTAACTTCATTTTTCTCATTTCTTTTTCGGATAAAAATCCATCTGTATCCTACAGGTTTCACATCTTTAGGAGTGAGAATGATGGATCCGAAAACCTTTCTCTTATTGAGTGATTCTAATTCAGCTCGTATTGCTTCTTTCCATTGAGCCCAATCATGTCTATTTTGACATTCAACCATAGATGTTGGTTCTGGATCATCATCATTATTCATGATGTCATACGCAACATTAAATGAAAATTTCTCATCAAGATTTTTCATTTCATTTCGGTTCCATAATATTTTTGAATATGCATAATTGATTGCAATTTCTGTATTGACATCATCAATCTCCTCTGCAGTAGGAGTACTGATTTGTGGTTCTTCTTGAACACTTTCTTTTACTTCATTATCAGCTGATTTTCTTTTTCGAGGATTTTTATCCTTTGAACCAATTGGTCTTCCACGTTTCTGACGTGGCAAAGATTCATGAGTGACGTTATTGCCAGCTTTTGGAATTTCAATTCGAGCTGGAGTATTTACTGCTGGTATATATGATTTTGTCACCATTTTTGTATCTGTAAATGCATCAGGCAATTGATTTGCAAGTTCTTGTATATGCATTATCTTTTGAACTTCTGTCTCGCATTCTTTTGTGCGAGGATCAAGATACTTTAATTGAGGTTCACACCATGAAACATCATTTTCTTTATTTTTCATTTCTCCCCCTAATCTAGGGAACAATGTTTCATTAAAATGACAATCAGCAAAACGTGCTGTAAAAACGTCACCTGTCATAGGTTCAATATACCTTAATATTGAAGATGTTTCATATCCAACATATATTCCCAACCTCCTTTGAGGACCCATTTTTGTACGTTGTGGTGTCGCAATTGGAACATACACTGCACAACCAAATGTTCTAAGATGGGAAATATTTGGCTCTTGACCAAAAGCAAGTTGTAGGGGGGAATATTTATGACTTGCACTTGGTCTGATGCGAATCAATGCAGCAGCATGTAAAATTGCATGACCCCATATAGATACAGGGAGTTTTGTTCTCATTATCAATGGTCTAGCGATTAACTGTAAACGTTTAATCAATGACTCGGCTAAACCATTTTGTGTATGCACATGAGCAACAGAATGTTCAACAACAATTCCTATAGACATGCAATAGTCATTAAATGCTTGAGATGTAAATTCACCAGCATTATCAAGTCTCACCCTTTTAATGGTGTAATCAGGAAAATGAGCTCTCAATTTAATAATTTGGGCAAGAAATTTTGCAAATGCCACATTACGGCTTGATAACAGACAAACATGAGACCATCTGCTAGATGCGTCTATTAGAACCATGAAATATCTAAATGGTCCACATGGTGGATGAATTGGTCCACATATATCACCTTGAATTCTTTCAAGAAACATTGGTGATTCTTTCTCAACCTTAAGTGGTGAGGGTCTAGTTATCAATTTTCCAAGAGAGCAAGATGTACATGGAACCATTGTATCATGATGGATTTTTCTATCCTTTAGTGGATGTCCATGAGTACATTCAATAATCCTTTTCATCATTGTTGATCCTGGATGGCCTAATCTGTTATGCCATAAACTGAATACACCAGGATCAATATATTTTTCGTTAACTACCATATGTATTTCTGGTACATTTATATGTGTATAATGTAATCCAGAACTAAGTCTTGGCAGTTTTTCAACCACATGACTCTTGTCAGTGATACTTAAATATTTCTCATTTTCTGTTGTCACTGACTGATAATCATACCCGTTAAGGTATATGTCGGAGAAACTCAATAAATTTCTGCTTGACTTGGGAGAAAATAAGGCATCATTTATTAAAAATTTTGTACCATTTGGTAGTATGAAATTTGCCTTTCCTATCCCTTTTATCAAGTTAGCAGGTCCTGATATTGTATGTATAGTTCCTTCCGTTGGTTTTAGATCAATAAAATATTTCTCGGATTTAAGTATAGTGTGTGTAGTTCCACTGTCTGCTATACAGAGATCTCCACCACTTGATTGATGTTGTATTCCAGCAAAATTCATATTGAACTTCATATATAAGAAATAAATAGTGAGTACATTAATATTACACAATATTTTAAACGCAAATAGATAGTACTGAAACATTTAGCAAACATAATGACAAAGACAGACGATATTAAATCGTTTATTTTTCAAAAGACACACAACTTAAACATTCAAGAAATCTTCATATAAATCAGATGGTTTCTCAGTGACTGTTGGATCAATATTATCCACAAAATTTACTTCCTTTTCTTTACCTTTCAGCGAATCCTGATACATCTTAACAAGATGTTTAGATGTTCGGCAAGTATTAGCCCAGTGGCCCATTCTACCACATCTGTAGCAAGATTCTTCAGAATTTTTAGAAGAATTTTCTTCAACATCTTGTTTAATGGGCTTGTTTTGTGGTTGATATTTA
Source organism: Rutidosis leptorrhynchoides (assembly GCF_046630445.1). Classification (NCBI taxonomy): domain Eukaryota; kingdom Viridiplantae; phylum Streptophyta; class Magnoliopsida; order Asterales; family Asteraceae; genus Rutidosis; species Rutidosis leptorrhynchoides. Next base: position 658,413,548 of record NC_092334.1, on the reverse strand, counting down.
TATTTTCGTGGATTACTATTTCTTTGACCACCACGGCCACGACCACGACCACGTCCACGCCCATTACCATTACCATAAGGATGGTTTCTACCATAGTTATGGCTTTTGGCATGATGATGGTGATGGTTATTATAACCACGACCTTGCCCGCGTCCTTGTCCCTGTTTATAATTATTTGCAGTATTTGCTTCAGGGATTGTAAGTGTACCAGTAGGACGGGATTGCTGATTTTTCATTAATAGCTCATCATTTTGCTCTGCAACTAAGAGATATGAATTAAGTTCAGGATATGTTTTGAACTTTAGCATTCTCAAATTTCTTTGCACTGTGATGTTTGCAGCATTCATTGTGGAGAAAGTTTTCTCCATCATGTCTGCATCACTAATTTCATGTCCACAGAATTTAAGTTGTGAACATGTATTATACAGAGCTGAGCTGTATTCATTTACTTTCTTAAAGTCTTGGAACCTTAATGTTCTCCATTGTTCCATTGCAGCTGGAAGTAAAATTTCTCTTTGATTATTGAATCTGCTTTTGAGACCTTCCCATAAAACATGGGGATCTTCTACAGTCACATAATTATTTTGTAAGCATTCATCAATATGTTGATGAATAAAGCAACATGCCGTAGCTTGTTCTTTTTCAGAACAAGTGTTGTTTTCATTTATGGTTTCAAGAATGCCCATTGATTTAAGATGCATTTTTACTTTTATAACCCATGGCATGTAGTTGTTTCCAGTTGATTCTAAAGGAGTAAATTTAAGCTTTTCCAGATTCGACATTTTCTATTATCAAAAATTAAAACAAACATCATGATAAATTAGAGTCAATTTATATTCATAAGTATATAAACATTAAACATAAATTTAATATAACATAAATGATAAGTAGGTGACAGTGTCGACCATGTGTAAGCAATCATAAATAAATGTTATATAACAAAAATATAAATATTAGTAAACATAAATGAAAATTTGGCGACAGTGTCGACCATATATTTTTTCAGGTGGTATAACCGACCTATATCATTCTGGTGGTATAACCGACCATATATCATTTTGGTGGTATAACCGACCATATATCATTTTGGTGGTATAACCGACCATATATCATTTTGGTGGCAGAGCCAACCATATTTAGTATTAAGATTATCGTGCTGATAACGTGTTATAATTCAGTAGGCTTATAACTACCTTTAGTGGTTTGATTCTTGATGTTATAATTCAGTAGGCTTATAACTACCTTTAGTGGTTTGATTCTTGATGTTATAATTCAGTAGGCTTATAACTACCTTTAGTGATTTGATTCTTGATTTAGAATACTAATAATGAAGTGTAAGAACAAAGATGATAATGGAGAGAAAGAAAGAAACACTTTGTAAGTGTGAGAAATGGTGCAAGTTTAATGCTTGCATTCATGAGTATTTATAGCTTAAAATCTCAATATAAAAATACATACTTTGTGTACCAAAATTGACTATATGTATACACCAAAATTGACTATCCATATCTATATTATTATTATTATTATAACATAAATTATATATATATATATATATATATATATATATATATATATATATATATATATATATATATATATATATATATAGGGGCAGGATCAATGGGGAAGTAACCAATCGGGGGGACGCGGGGGGAAGCAAGATTTTTTTTTTCCGTTTTTTTTTTTGAATTTTTTTCCCTGCATCAAGATCACACGAAAATATGAACATTTAGAAGAGACACTTCGTGATGAATGTTATTATTTAGGCAGGAAAACGATCGACAAAAATAACATTCAAGATAATATTGTTCGTGAAGAATATGAACGTTTTTTTTCCATGTTTTGTGAAGTAAAATTTAGCCCGATTTAGAGTTTATGGTTTAGGGTTTAGGGTTTGTTGTTTTGGGTTTATTCCATAAACTTAAAACACCAAACCCTAAACCCTAAACCCTAAACTCTAAACCCTAAACTCTAAACCGTTCGTGTTAAAAACTCAATCAAAATCCTAAATCTAAACCCTAAATCTAAACCCTAAATCCGAAATTTCTAAACCCTAATATCTAAACCCTATAAACCCTAATATCTAAACCCTAATATCTAAACCCCAATAGCTAAAACCTCAAAATACGCTCGAAAAACACGATAATTGTTATATATTACTTCTTCGAGCGTTTTTCCGCCAAAATAAAAATATTTATCACAAAGTATCTCTACTAAATGTTCATATTTTCATCTCATCTATAATGTTCGTGAACAAAGTTTTTTCAAAAAACGAAAAAAAAAAAAATTTTGCTTCCCCCGCTTCCCCCCGAATGGTTACTTCCCTCTTGATCCTACCACTATATATATATATATATATATATATATATATATATATATTTTATGGGCTTAACAATAAGCAAGAAACAAGTGGTGGGACCATTTTATGGATATATCTCCTGAAATTGGACCCACCAAGGGAACACAACCAAAGAAGCTGGAATTTCCACGTGGTCCTCTAATTTTATCTCTGCTCTTTTTCAAGTCATAAATTCAATTCTTATGATCGATTAAGACCGTAATCATCGTCATTCATATACAGTTCTGATTTTTACCGACATGTCATTCAATTAAAATCCATTTTGTTTTTCAAGATAAATGATTATGAAATATTCCGAATTATTTAACTTCCGATACATAATAACCATAACAAAGACAATTCTTTACCAAAAAAATAATTATTTTGACATACGTAATTACATAATACAGCAACACTTATAACACGTTGAATAATACTAAAAAGTACTAAAATTATCAACTTTTATGTATTCTGATACCATATTTCCTAGTTATTTTCCTATGAAATAATTACCGAGAGGGTATCTAAATATTTACGCTATGTTTTCAGCTTTTTTATGAAAGAAAAGAAGAGAAGCGAGGAGAAATGAAAGAATAGGAAGTGAAATCCTTTTTACTTGGAAGAGAAAAAATTAGACACAATGTTTCTTTCATTTATTTTCCTTTCTCTCCTTTAAAACCTATTAATACTTTTTTTTTTTTTTTAAAGGCATTCAATCTTATTTATTAAATATAGAAACACATAAGTAGCGCTCAATGTAAGCAACTACCCAAGGTCACAACCATTACAAACAAATCATACAATCACGAGCGATGCCAAAGATGGCAACAAACACAATTTGTACAATAATAACTAGCTAAGATGAGACGCTTTGTGGATTGTGAAGCCAATCATTCCAAACGATCGTTTTCGCCTTGCATCTTTTTGCTATCCACTCAAAACTTTTAACTTGTATTTCGCACACCGCTACCGGAACGTTCCAACACTTGTTTTTAAAAATCTTCTCGTTTCGATTTTTCCAAATCAAATACAAAGAAGTCCATATTACCGCTTGCTATATGCTCTTCGCCACGTCCGACCCAAATTGACCCGAGTTACCTTCTAATAGATTCTTCAAACTCACAGTCGTGGGGAAATCAACACCCCACCATCCGAAAATTTTCTCCCATAGCTCCCGCACGTTTTTACAAGATAAAAGGGCATGACCAATGTTTTCGACATCATCATCACAATTTTGGCATCGAACCGAATTTAGATCAATACCCCTTTTGTCTAATTCTACCAAAACCGGAATTCTATCTTTTAAAGCTCGCCAAACAAACACCTCAATTTTTTGGGCACTAGATTATTGCGCATGGTACCCATAGAAGAGGTACTTGAATTGAGAAGCTTTGCATCAATTAAAGTCGAAAGAGTCTTGGTTTTGAATATACCGTTACCGCTTAATGACCATGTCCACGAGTCATCACATTCTGGATCCATACTAGCCGAGTGTATCAATTCAGACAGCTCAGCAAGCTCTCCACCCGCCCTACCTGTAGGTTCCCGACCCCAACTCCAGTTGTGAACAACCTCTGACCCGACCCGCATAATTCTTGAACCCACTGAAGCGTTTAAATCAGTCTCCAGATACAAAATACGCTTAAACCTGTTTTTAAAGCCATGTTCCCAATCCAAAGATCGTTCCAAAACGATGTCGAGGCCCCGTTACCAATTTTCCTGACAAAAAAGCTATGAAATGGAATGCCAAGACCATCAATACAATTCCCTGCTTTTATTATATTAGTCCACACCGAATTATAAGAATTAACATTTTTGTCAAAAGAAAGAGTAAGCCCCCCCGAAGTCCCGTAAATGCTCGAAATAACTTTAACCCACAAGAAGGTGATTTCGGTTTTAAAACTCCACCACCACTTGCCGACTAAAGCTAAATTTTTGCCTTTTAAAGAACCCAAATTTAACCCTCCATTTTCGAAAGATTGGAGGGTTTCTTCCCATTTTACCCATGAAATTTTAGAATTGGATCCCGTCCCGCCCAAAAAAAAAAAAGAACGTCTTACACACTCGAGTTTTTTTTACCACATGGCGATGCACGAAAGAGAGAAAAGTAGTACAACGGGAGACTATTTAACACCGATTTAACAAGGGTCAAGCGTCCACCAAATGAAACCGAACGTGCCTTCCAATCCGAGAGCCTTTTGGTGAATTTATCCAACACCGGGTTCCAACTTTCCATTTTATTCATTTTACCACTGACCGGGAGCCCAAGATAAATGAAAGGTAAGGATCCAGCATTACAACCAAACATATTAGCCATACTTACAACTTCTGCCTTTGAAATACCAATCCCATATAGCACACTTTTTAGATAGTTAACCTTTAGGCCCACGTGAGTTCAAAGCACTTGAGTAATTTGAAAAGGTTGCGAAGGTTTACAACACTCCATTCTCCAAAGAAAATCGTATCATCCGCATATTGAAGGTGTGAGATAGGAATCTTATTCGAGCCAATTTCAACCCCTATATACCGATTATTACCCACGGCCTTCTTTGTCAACACATTTAATCCTTCCGCAGCAATTATGAAAAGGAACGGCGAAAGCGGATCACCTTGTCGAACACCACGCTCTAATTTGAATTCGCCCATAGGGGATCCATTGACAAGAACCGAAATTGAAGCCGACTTGAGACACGAAAGTATCTGTAATGACCCGAAAAATTTCGACTTAATTTTTAACTTAAATCTATAAATGATTTCATAATTCAGATGATAAGCAAAGTCTGTTATCATGAGTCTCAAAATTTCTAATTTCGACGATTCACGAACAAATAACTGTAAATAAAAATGTATATATTTAAATATAGATATAAAATGTGTAAATATTAAATAATCAATAAATGTTATTATTTATTGTATGATTAAAAATATGTACATATTAAATTTATTTATAAGTAAAAATATCATAATATCACTTTCATCATTATTATTAACATTAATAATAATGTTAACATCAGATTTAATAACCACAATTTGTTATATTAATAATAATATTATTATGATTATTATCATTTTTAAATATCATTCTTAATATTAATATTATTTTGATATTTAGTAAATATTATTATTATCTATTATTTATTATTATTGTGATTATTATTATTATTAATATCATTTTATTATTTTTGATTATTATTAATTTTATTATTATTATTATCATTAAAAGTAATATTATTAATATTAGCATCATTATTAGTATTGTTATTTTACAACTTATTATTATTATTATCATTAATGTTATTATTATTATCTGTATTATTATTAACTAATATTAATAATTATTATCATCTTTATTATTATTTATAATTATTATTATTATTATTATTTATTAATAAAATTATTATTATTAATATTAACTTTATATATAAAATCAGGAAGAAAACGAATTAGGTTTCATATCCACATCAAACTTTATCAATTTTTTATTTTTTTTTCTTATCTACTGGATCTAATAATCCTGTCATCTGGTCAAAATTCGATGGCATGAATCAGATACAAAAACAATTGTTGTTATAAATCAATTTCAACTTTTATTATATAATTTTTCTGTTCTTAATTGACTAATTGTAATAGTCGACTCTTTTTGCTATAAATCAAACAATTTACACAATGATATTGATTAAGTCAGTCATTTATTCATCGTCATTATCAATTAAAACCCAATACAACTTTTTCTGATTGATTTTAAAACAGAAAATTGAAGAACCAGTCGTATACCTCTGTTATTGAAATCAAATTACAAAAGCTCAAATTCGAATGAAATTTCAAAAACTATAAATGCAATCTTGTTAGGAATCCTTCATTCATACTATCTGTAAAATCTCAGGTCCCAATTCTTTCTATCGAGTTCTAATTTTTGAGTCAAACTTAATTTTTCAAAAAGTCAAATATTTTGTTCATCACGAAATTCGTGATTGTGTTGATGTTTCTTGATCAATTGATTATTCAGAAAGTTTCCATGGATGATTTGTGACCTATTTCATGTTTTAATCATAAGCCAAAACGGTCTAGATTTCAAAATCAAATATTGAGTTTATATATTTTTTTTTCGTAAACAGCAGCAGATCTTTTATTTATTTATTTTTTTGTTGTTGTAGAACAAATATATCAAAGTCAGGTCATTTCTAAATCAAGTTCAAACCTTAATTCAAACTAGTAAGTCTCTGTTATGATTATTGGGGTTTTTCGATTGACCTGATTAAGAAGAAGATAAAGAGCAGACAATTAAATAGGTTAAATATATTAGGATACGGATTTAATCAGAAAAACACGAATGGAGGAATGGTTAGTGTGGGTGTCGGGTGAGCGAGAGCTCTCGGGTTCGAGCCCGTGCAAAGGTAGTTATTATTATTTTTTGGAGCTTATTCTTGTGAGGTAGTTTTCTTTTTGAAAATTATTATTATTATTATTATTATTATTATTATTATTATTATTATTATTATTATTATTATTATTATTATTATCATTAGAATTAAAATGATTAATAAAATTATTGTTATTATTATTACTAACATTATTATTAGAATTAATATTATTATTTTCATAAATATTAGTATTGGTATCATTTTTATAATTATTAGTATCACTATTATTATTACTAACATATGTATCATTATTAACAAAATCATGATTATTATTAGTATTATTATTAATAAAGTTATTATTATTATTATTAGTAAATCATTTTTATCAAAATTAGCATCTTTATAAAAATTATTATTATTACTATTATTAATATCATTCTTATTATTAAAGGTATTAAAATTATCATTTATATTAAATTATCACTTTTAATAAGATTGCTTTACTATTAAAACTATCATTATAATTATCATTAATAGAATCATTAATATTATTGATATTAATATTATCATTATTATTATTTTTATCATTACAAATATTATTTTAATATTATTATAATTACTATTTTAACAAATAAATGATATATATATATATATATATATATATATATATATATATATATATATATATATATATATATATATATATACACACACATAACATAATAAAATTAATATTCTTATCTATTTAGAATATAAAAAGAATATAAGAAACTTATATGTTAATATAAAAATGGCATAACATATATATATATATATATATATATATATATATATATATATATATATATATATATATATATATATATATATATATATATATATATATATAATTTGTTCGATTACGAGTATATGTGTTAATATATATACTTGATATAGGTTCGTGAATCCGAGGTCAACTCTGCAGTTGATCAGTGCCATCATATACGTAATTACTACGAAATACAGTATCGTGAGTTTTCATAGCTCCCTTTTTAATATATATTTTTGGGCTGAGAATACATGCAATGTTTTATATCTGTTTTAAAAAATAGATACAAGTACTAAACTTAATTCTACGTGGGTTAGAATCACAAATATTCCCCTAGCTTGGTAACGTAATCTATTGGTCTCTATACCGTAGGCGCGAATCCTATTGATAGATCTATCGAGTTTGACAGCCCCATCCAGGCTAGTCGCACTGGCAGTCAACGGATGTGATGTGCGTAGAGGTGTATACAAAATAGTTATATTTTTACTACAAAATACTATTTAATACGATACAATTTTACACAAGTTATTTATTTATTTATAGAGTGGATATACCTAAACCTTGCTACAACACTTATAGGCAGTGTACCTAATCGTACAGTAGTGTAGTTTTTAGTAAGTCCGGTTCGTCCACAAGGAACTCGCCAAGTTTAACGCTATATTTTTTACTTATAATTGTAAAAATATAAATATATATATAAATATAAGTAGTATTATTATTATAAAAGGGGGTTTTTACCGTTTAATGACCGGTTTGTCGATTTTAAAACTTTAGTCGCAGTTAAAACCTAATGTAAAATATTAAAAATAAATATAACTTAATTTAAAGCGTAAAGTAAATGACAATAATTAAAGTGCGATAAATTAAAGTGCGATAAATAAAATAACGGTAAATAAAATTGCGATAATTAAAAAGTACGATAATTAAAATGACAATAAATAAAAGTGCGATAATTAAAAGTGCAATTAAATATGAAATAAAGTAAATTAAATATGAAATAAAGGAATTATGCTTATTTAAACTTCCGTAATCATGATGTTTGACGTGTTGATTTTAGTTTATTACCATGGGTTAATTGTTCTTTGTCCTGGATTATTCGATATGTCCATACGGATTTGTCCATAATAGTCCATCAGTCATAATCATAAAGTGCGGAAGTCTTCGTCAAATTAATCTTATTCCCGAAGTCAAATATTCCAACTAATTGGGGATTCGAATTGTAACAAGGTCTTAATACTTTGTTTAATGAATACACCAGGTTATCGACTGCGTGTAATCCAAGGTTTTATTACTTTGTTAACAATTACACCAATTACCCTTGAATGTAATCCACCCCCGTTTCAACAAGTCTATTAACTATTAATCCAGTTCCGTGTCCGGTAAAATGAACAATTATTGGTATTTATAGATATCCCGCCCACCGTACCCAGTCAAGGGTATGTGGTTATATATAAATACGTCAAATTATAAGTCTATATATTAAATTAACGAGGTATCATTTAGTTAATATAAAGCCCATTAATAGCCCATAGTCTAATTTCCACAATTGTCGTTCTTTTATCCAAACCCCAATTATGGTCCAAAGCCCAATTACCCCGTCTTAATATTTTAGCCCAACATCACGATTACTTTGGCTTAAATAAGCATAATAATAACTTAGCTACGAGACATTAATTTAAAAAGGTTGAACATAACTTACAATGATTAATAATAGCGTAGCGTTACACGGACAGAATTTCGACTTACACCCTTACAACATTCGCTAACATACCCTTATTATTAAAATTAAAATTATAATTATAATTAATATATATATATACGTTGAGATTGAGGAGAAGAAAAAGATGTGATTTTGATCAACCAAAATTGCGAATTTATAGGACCTGACCCTCAAAATGGGGCCATGCGATCGCATGGATTTTACTCTTCCAGGCCATGCGATCGCATGGCCAGCTGGGAGAGCTCACATGTCTATGTTTGCATCTTGCCGACGGTTTATAAATATATATATATAATATATAAATAATTTTAAGAATTATTTGACTCATAATTTTTAGTCCGTTGCGTCGAGCGTTGAGAGTTGACTCTGGTCCCGGTTCTGGATTTTCGAACGTCCTTGCGTACAATTTAATATCTTGTACTTTGCGTTTTGCGTCTTGTACTCTTGTAATTTCGAGACGTTTCTCATCAATAATTTAAACTACTTTGATTGTACTTTGTACTTTTTAGCTTTTTGGTCGTTTATGTCTTCAATTCGTCGAATCTGTCTTTTGTCTTCACCTTTTATTATTTAAACGAATATCACTTGTAAATAGAACAATTGCAACTAAAAGCTTGACTTTCTTGAGGGATAATGCTATGAAATATATGTTCGTTTTTAGCATTATCAAATATTCCCACACTTGAGCGTTGCTTGTCCTCAAGCAATATAGTCTTGAAATAAAAACATACTAGAATCACTTCTTTATTCTTCACACTTTGTACATTAGTGAATTTTATACGGCGGTATGAACAATGGTAGTAACGTTGTGGTTTACAGTCCCACATGACTATAAAAATTTAGATCCTTAAGGAAATTGGATCTTTATGAAAACATTTGATCTTTTGAAAATACAATCTAGCTTTTACCCTAGATAAGTTTTCCGGAATAACCCTTCACCGGTGTTTGCAAAATGTTTTTTTGGGTTTCAGATTTGAAAATTTTAGCTCAAAACTTATGGTTTTGTGTCACCCACTTGCTAACATTGTATTGGGAAAGCAACACGTCCAATATACTTGCTCCGTATATTACCTTTCGGTAAACTACCGTCCGGTTGTAAAGGAAAGCGTTGAACAAGCAACTGTTAAGGCAATGTCCCATGACATGCTTTTAATTATGGTCTATAACGTGTCGGATGCAATTACTATCCTTTGTAGGAGCAATAGTAAAGCTCACCCTATAGTTTTTTGGTCTGGCACAAGGTCCTGTCTTCTACCATGCTATGCAACCACCGTTCTTACGGTTGACACCCGATTTGGTTCAGGTGACCTAATGAATTCCAGGTGAATTTCTAGGATTTTACGTTCAATGGTAATGAACGCTTTAAAAATGGGTTTTCAGAAAACAAATCGGCTTGTAATTTTGATCAAAATATTTTCTCGTTCAAGCTCGAGTTTAGATATCATTGAATTCCATGAGTTTGTAATTCTCAATCTTTAAAGTCAACCTCTAGGATTGAGTAATATCAGGCTTAAAAGCTAATTTTTGATCTTTAAGGAGATTTTCCTTTTCTGGGGGTCTGATTCATTAGTCTTATCAAACTAATTTGCACGGCGCCCTCCCCATTTTACGAGACAGATCCTTTCATGGTTAGGATAAGTCTGACCACTTGGTGACCCTGTTTGATGCTGAGGTCCGTGGATTTACAGCTGATTTTCGAGAAAACTTTTCAAGATTTTTCGTAGACGCTACAACTGGCATGGACGACAACTTCATGACCTAAATCAAGAAGCGCGTTTCTTTTTCGGAAGACTTTACTTTCTTTTAATGATGGAATTGATTCATCGTGTAGATCCATCTTTCTTTCAAATATATTACAGTTTTCCGGGTAAAACAGTTAATTTTGTCCAAAACAAAAGTATCTTCAATTATTTGTACAAAAATATGTGATATATGTTCAAAATAACTTGGTAAATTTTTCCCACACTTGGCTTTTATTTTCATTTCTTTGTCTTTTTATTGTCCTCTATTCCATTTTAAATGAATTCTAACATTTTGGGTTGTTTCTCAATTTATGTCCTTTCCGAGGTAACAATAATTTCGGTGTTAATACCTAGTTTTATCGCTCATAAATATGTATAAAAATGATTTTGAGTTCATTTAATGGAAAATTTTTAAAAATTTACTAGAATTGGGTAGTCAGTATATAAGACTAGGGCTGTTCTTTATTATCAGAGAGCACTAGATTCTAATACAACTACTGCGTTACTAGTATTTTTAATGGTAACCAAGTGTATAAGTTAAAATTTTAAAAATTCGAAAGAATTTAACCCCTTCCCACACTTAAGATCTTTAAATGCCCTCATTTGCAAGAAATCAGTAACAATTTAAATTATTGAGGGTGATTAGCGTAGAAAAATGATTAAATTTTACCAAAGTTTCCAAACATATTGGCGTTTGTTTATTGAATGATAAATGGTGCACATCATTTGTTCATTCCGTCTTGTTGTTACATCACATTTGTTTTTCGTTTTGTCGTCAAAATCAGTAGCTTTTGCTGAACTTAATGCCAGTCTTTGAAAATGCACTGTTTTACCCTGTTGTGTACATGAAATAAAATACATACAATACAAATATAAACATGCATGGTAATTTGAAATGAGACTTAAAATTCCACTTTCAAATCAAATATGAAATATTAGTACAACATAATAAATATATTAAACATGCATAAAAGTATCAAAATATAATGTGTTTAAACATAAATAAATAAAAATAATAAAAAGATAAAAATCATAGAAATCACCAACGGGAACTATATCAATCTGGATAGGGGTTCCAGTTCATGTCGTCGTTCGGGTTCCATGGTTGGTGATAGGTGTACTGGTAGGCCTGATTAGGGTCGTAGAGAGTATATGGTGGTCTCATCTCGGGCTGGTGTGGAGGATAGTAAGTGGGTCGGGTTGGTACGTAGTGATCCTGAGGTGATAGCCGGCTCATGATCTGACGCTGATGATAGTCCCATCTATCATGCTGTCGTTGCCTGGAATGCTCGTAATCATTCCGGGCTTGCCACTGCTCCATCCGACTAAATCTCTCCTCGTTTGTCATATCTACCTCATCTACACGCTGGTAGACGTCAGTCATAGCCTCCCTAATGTCATCCGCTTCCTCCATTTCCTCATCTGAACCTCTCTCTACCCGAGGATGACTACCTTCATAGGGTACTGCCTGGTTGCGTCTGCTCTTTAATACCTTAGCACCCTGATAGACCTTCAATCCTAAAGGTTCAACCTGTTCCCTACATACCAAAAGTGGACCCCCTTGATCCCTATCTACACCCAAATACTCTCCAATGAGAGTAACAAAAATACCTCCTCCTATTATTCTCCCTTCCTGTATTCCTTCTACCATCTTAGATAAATAAAAACCAACACAATAAGGGATATTAACAAAGCCTCTTGGGTCTCGAATACACTTTAGGTAAAATAAATCATGTAATGTCATTTTCTCCTTATTGTGACCTCTCTGTGTAATCGAGTTAGCCAGAAATCTATGAATTATACGAAGCTCGGCTTTGTTAATATGTAAGTAGGAATGTTTTCCTCCCAGCGTAAAAACATTATAATCTGACATAAGCCTCCAGACGGCGTTAGCATCAAAATTCCTATCTACCCTCTCACCATGATAAATCAAATTTATACAATCGGGTAATAGCAATTCAGTGGGCGTATATATCTGTAAAGCCCTGGCCATGTCCAGCATGGACATCCTGTACATCCTACGGCCAAGTATAAATCTAAGAAAACTTCTATCATCTAACCTATCTACATCCGCATTTAACGCTATAGTACTCATAAGCTCAATGCACCATTCCTTATATACAGGTCTACGAATGGTGAATAAACATTCCCAATCGTGAAAAGAAGAACTGCCATACCTTTGGATCAGATGCTCCCTAACTGAGTTAACTAGTTGGACCCTTTCTAAAGGCTCCCAATCGATTACCCTTGGCACTTCTACATTTTTCGGTATCAGTTTGAATTTGTTACTTTGATAAGTTGGGTAATCTCTCCAGCTTCTATCAAATCTCAGATTAGGATGCAACGTGTGTTCAGGAATCGTTGGGTATTCTACAGGCGGATGCATCGGAAATACTATGAAGGCATCAATAAATTGTAGCGAATCATAATAAGGTACGTGTTGATCTGGTTGATGTTGTTGTTCCTGTTGTAGTTCTTCTTCGGGTTCTGGTTCGTATTGCAATTCTGGCTCAGGTTCCGGTTGTGGTTGTCTAGATGATGATGATGCACCTCCAGTTTCAGTATATTTCTGCAAAACACATTAAACACAAAATTTTTGCATCCCAATATGCATTAGTGTTAGCAAAATAACAACTTAAAACAATCACAATGACATGTTTAATCTATATTAAACTTATGCTCATTTTCATATTTTTATCAAAATCTACACTTTTTCAAATAAGCATATATGAAAATGTATACAAAGTTCATAAGCATTTAACTTAAATAACATGTCAAAATAGTCATTACTAGCAATTAAACAAGTCTCAAATGGCAATTATATCAAATTAATCAAGTTCATGAATTTTAGACTTAAAAAGTCCACTTTAATTCTCAAAAATCATGTTTAGTATCAAAGTATGGATCATTTAGCTACCTAAATATGTTACACTACTTAATTTAGCAATAATTCATGACAAAAATCGGCCATAACCTGTTTATATCAAAAAGCCCCAAATTGCTCAAGAACACAAACCCTAGATTCCTAAAAATTTTGAAGTTTTTGGCTTCAAATCATGTTAAATAGCATCAATCTAGGTTATACAAGCATAATATACTAACAATTTAACTCTAATTACACTAGAAATTAACAAAATCAAATTAGGTAAAATATTGATAAATATCACAAAAACTAGAAAATTTAAAAGTTTAGGGGTGTAATTTTTACCTTCTTGTTGAAAAATCCGAACCTAGACATGATTGTAGCGGATTGTAAGACGAAATTTGGTTGAATTTGGTGAAAAAATGGCGATTTTAGGAGTGATTTTGGGAGAGTTTCGCGTATGTGTGTGTGTTGGAGAAGGGAGACAGAAGCAGGTCGACTGGTTTTATGCTCCTGACCAGTTTTTCCCTCCCATGCGATCGCATGGTTTTTAAGGGGAAACCCCATGCGATCGCATGGGGTCTGCCATTTTTTTTTTATTATAAAAACCTTATAACTTTTAAAACATAAATTAATAAAATTTTAAAAATTTGTTTCTTTTTAGGAGTGAGGGCGTTTCGAATCGTTGTCCTAGTCCGTCCCTCGACAAAATTTTAAAATTTGTCAATTCAAAGCATTGTTTTAAAAGCAAAGATTTTTGGGTTTTTTAAATATTTTTGGCATACTTTAATTCAATAAAATTAAAAATAATGATAATAAAAGTTCTCGTCCCTCCCTTGGGTAGAGCAATTTCGGTTCAACGACCTAGTTTTCAACTCACGAAGAATTTTTAAAAATCAATTTTTAACTTAGTGAAATAAAGTAAATTTTTGTTTTTAAATTCACACCAAACTTAAATTTAAAATGCATAAAATTAAAAATTCATATTAAAATTAAAAATTCACACCAAAATTATATTATATTTTTGTTTTTATACATACAAACTTATATTAAAAATATAAAATTTTCAAATATTTACAAACTTAAATATATATTTTAAAGATTTACATTAATAATTTTAATATTAATTTTAAAAACAAAGAAAAAATTAAATTTAAAAATCCTTTTTGTTTTTTTATCCCACTTTAATCAATAAAATATTATCAAAAATGTACGCCCCTCTTTTCGATAAAGTAATTTCGGTTCCATAACCTAGTTTTACTCCTGAAGAATTTCTGAAATATTTTGGTTTGATTGATTAAAGATATTTATACCTTAAGAATAAACGGTAAATCTCGCAGTGATGTAATAAATTTTTGTATGATATCAATAATTTCGGTCGCAAAACCTAATTTTATTGAATACCAATTTAATACTTTATAGCGAATGAATTAGCGTTTATTATCAAAAGGTTAAAAGTAATAAAATAAAAATAAAAACTGTACATACTTATCTATACGATAGAATTCTCAGTGACCTGTTTTAGCCCACTCATAAGATAGTCGAACTAATTGGTTTTCCATAGCTACATAGGCGTAACCTCGAGCATTCAACGATTTTTCTTCGAAACATATGAACGGTCCTTCTCTGCATAAAGTAACGAATTCGGTATTTGAATATGTTTGATTATTTAAATATTTACCTTTGTGTGACCATTTTTCGCATTTGTGACATCTTTCAAGGTGTCGTGCTCTTATTTTTATTGCGGATTTTGATTTTTCTTTACCAAAATGTATCTTATGATGATCTTTTCTGAGTTCTTTTCTTACTCCGTCCATTTTGCCTCTTATGAATGATACCAGTTCACTCGGAAGTGTGTCATTATTACGTTTAGTAATCATAGCATGTAGCATTAGACCATGGTTCAGATCAAAGGAATTCTTCATCTCGTAAAACCTAAAAAAAATAAAAATTCAGAATGGGGGGAGAAGACTAGTTCTTTAGGGTCTGCTAGGGAAAGACCATTCGGATTCCATTCTCGAGAACTACACGAAAACAGAATATCTAACTCTAACAGAAATACATATTACCCTAAAAAGATTCGAACCTTCCCACACTTAGTTAGATGTGGTGTTGAAATTGTGATTAACATTATTTTCAATTGGATCATCAACAACTTGTATATCTCTGACTTTTGCTTCAATCCATTTGTTGATTTCCTCCGTAACTTTCACAAATTCAACTAACATCGCCTTTTCTTTTGGTGATAAATTGGATACTAATTGGTTACATAACTTAAAGTTTCCCTTAATCTTAGCATCGTGAATCCGTTTATAAAGTTTCTTCGTTGAACTGTTAAAAATGGGTTCATCTAATTTCGTATCATCAACGGAGTTCTTTGTGATCGGATCATCATTAAGTGTTTCTTCATCTTCCCCACACTTATGCGTTTTTATTGATTTAACAGTTTTGGTTGGTGGAGATCTAAACTTTCGGTTCACAAAGGTGATCGATTTATCACCATCCCTAAGTGTCATTCTACCTTCTCTTACATCAATGAATGCTTCGGTGGTTGCTAAAAATGGGCGACCTAAAATTAGAGGAATATCAAGGTTTTCCTCCATATTAATAACTATGAAGTTTGCAACAAAATTCAAACTTCCCACGTTAACAAGTAAATTATTTGCTATTCCAACCGGGTGCTTAATGGTTAGGTCAAATGATTGAACACCTATTTTGGTTGGTTTTAATTTACCCATACCTAATCTTTTGTATAAGGAAAGAGGTATAATATTTGCACTTGCTCCTAAATCTGCGAGTCCATTATATATAGCACCATCTTTAAGCAAGCAAGAAATGATAAATTCACCCGGGTCTCCTACTTTAGTAAGTCGAGTTGGTTTGTAAACCTTTTTCGGGTGTTCTTTTCTTGGTTCTTTCATTTCTATTTGAACTTCTTTTTCTTCATTTCTTGGAATGAGAGGTTTGTATAGAAATTCTTCTTCATCACTCCAATTTGAATCCTCCCCATTTTTCAATTTTGATTTTTCATATGTTGTTGATAACATATTTATGTTTTCATTTTGAAGGTTTTCTTGGGTGGTGAAATTATGATTGACTTCATTGTGACCTTCCATCGGACCATGTATGTAATGTTTAACTCTGTGACCATTAACTTTAAATTCAATCCCATTTGAATTTATTAATTCTATTGTTCCGTATGGGAAAACTCTTTTGACTATAAATGGTCCAGACCATCTTGATTTCAATTTTTCAGGAAATAGCTTGAATCGTGAATTGAAAAGAAGAACTCTGTCTCCTTCTTTAAATTCTTTTGAACTTCTGATTCTTTTATCATGCCCTTTCTTCATTCTTTCCTTATAGATTAAGGAATTTTCATATGCCTCAAGTCTTAATTCTTCTAATTCGTTTAGTTGAATTAATCATAAACGTCCGGCTTCATGTAAATCAAGATTACATGTTTTCAAAGACCAAAATGCTTTATGTTCAATTTCTACTGGAAGATGACATGCTTTTCCGTAAACGAGTCTAAAAGGTGTGGTTCCAATTGGAGTTTTGTAGACTGTTCTAAAAGCCAAGAGTGCATCCTCCAATTTCATGGACCATTCCTTCGGATTTGATCCTACGGTTTTCTCTAGAATACGTTTTAAAGCTCGATTGGTATTTTCAACTTGTCCACTTGTTTGTAGATGATAAGCGGTTGAGATTTTATGAGTTACTCCATATCTTTTGAGAACTTTCTCAAGTTGATTTTTACAAAAATGAGTACCCCGATCACTTATTAAAGCTTTCGGTGTTCCGAACCTTGCAAAAAGACGTTTTAAAAAGTTGACTACAACTCGTGCATCGTTAGTCGAGAGAGCTTGTGCTTCCGCCCATTTAGATACATAATCAATGGCAACGAGAATGTAGAGATTATTATGAGATTTTGGAAATGGACCCATAAAGTCAATACCTCAAATGTCAAGTACTTCACATACTTGAATGACATTTTGTGGCATTTCATCACGTTGACTTATTTTTCCGGCCCTTTGACAAGCATCACAGGATTTGCAAAGAAGGTGTGCGTCTTTGAAAATTGTAGGCCAATAGAATCCAGCATTGTAAACTTTTCTTGCTGTAAGTTGAGGCCCATAATGCCCTCCTGTTGGTCCTGTGTGACAATGGTTTAAGATTTGACTAGCTTCATCTCCGAATACACATCGGCGTATTATTCCATCGGGACAACTTTTAAACAAATGTGGATCTTCCCAGAAATAGTGTTGTATATCACTAAAGAATTTCTTTCGTTTTTGGTTCGACAACCCCTTTTCAAGGAATCCACATACTAAGTAGTTTGCATAGTCTGCAAACCATGGAATTTCATTATAATCTATCTTCAATAGATATTCATCAGGAAAGTTATCTTGTATGGCCGATTCATTTAGAAATTCTAATTCGGGATTTTCAAGACGAGAAAGATGATCAGCGGTGAGATTTTCTGCTCCATTTTTATCTCGGATCTCAATATCGAACTCTTGTAAGAGTAAGATCCAACGGATTAATCTTGGTTTAGCATCTTGTTTCGAAAATAGGTATCTAAGAGCAGAATGATCGGTATAGACCACCGTTTTAGCTAGAACGAGATATGAACGAAATTTGTCAAAAGCAAAGACAATAGCAAGGAGTTCTTTTTTAATAGTTGTGTAATTCGTTTGTGCTCCTTGTAACGTCTTACTAGCATAATAAATAGGTTGAAATCATTTTTCAATCCTTTGTCCTAAAACGGCTCCCATTGCAAAATCACTTGCATCGCACATTAGTTCAAACGGTAGATTCCAATTTGGAGTTATCATATCGGTGCATTAGTGAGTTTTTCTTTAAGAATATTAAAAGATTTTATACATTCATCTGAAAAGATGAATGGAGCATCCTTTTCTAGGAGTTTATTCATAGGAGTGGCAATTTTAGAAAAAACTTTTATGAAACGTCGGTAAAAACCGGCATGCCCTAGAAAACTCCTAACTCCTCTAACATTGGTGGGATGTGGAAGTTTAGCAATTACATCTACTTCAGCTCTATCCACTTCAATTCCTTCTTTTGAGATTTTATGTCCAAGAACGATGCCTTCTTTAACCATGAAATGGCATTTCTCCCAATTAAGTACTAGATTTGATTGTTCGCATCTAATAAGCATTCGTTCAAGATTAACTAGACATGATTCAAAAGTATCACCGAAGACTGAAAAGTCATCCATGAAAACTTCCATGCATTCTTCTAGACATGATTCAAAAGTATCACCGAAGACTGAAAAGTCATCCATGAAAACTTCCATGCATTCTTCTATCATATCGTGAAAAATCGCCATCATGTACCTTTGAAAGGTTGCAGGGGTGTTGCAAAGTCCAAATGGCATGCTTTTGTAAGCAAAAGTACCATAAGGGCACGTGAATGTGGTTTTCTCTTGATCTTCGGGTGCTATTGGAATTTGAAAATATCCGGAAAAACCGTCAAGAAAACAATAGTAACTGTTTCCGGCTAATCTTTCTAAGATTTGATCAATAAAAGGTAAGGGAAAGTGATCTTTTCTGGTGGCGTCATTTAATTTTCTATAATCAATACAAACACGCCATCCTGTTACAGTCCTAGTAGGAATAAGTTCATTTTTCTCATTTGTGATGACAGTCATGCCACCCTTCTTAGGTACGCATTGAACTGGGCTTACCCATGGACTATCAGAAATTGGATAAATTAAACATGCATCTAGTAGTTTAATAATTTCTTTCTTAACAACATCTTGCATATTAGGATTTAGTCTTCGTTGGCGTTGCACATACATTTTATGACCTTCTTCCATAAGGATTTTATGTGTGCAATACGAAGGACTTATTCCTTTAATGTCATGAATCTTCCATGCAATAGCTGGTTTATGAGCTTTTAGCACAGAAATGAGTTGAGATTTTTTATTTTCAGTAAGAGAAGACGATATTATTACAGGTAATTCAGATTCACCATGTAAATAAGCATATTCCAAATGGTTTGGAAGTGGCTTTAACTCTAATTTCGGTGGTTCTTCTATCGATGATTTATATCGATATCTGTCTTCTTCTTTTAGCATTTGAATTTCTTCTGTTGTCGGTTCATATCCATTAGCCATAAGTGTAGATAATATTTCAGTTTCATCAATTGGTTCAGTTCCTTCTCCTAAAGAACATTCTCCCGTTCCTTGTAATTCTGAAAATTCTTCTAACAATTCTGCATGTGAATCTATAGTTTGAATATAATAACATGTATCATCTGCAGATTACGGTTGTTGCATGGATCTATCAACTGAAAAGGTAACACTCTCGTCCTCTATACTTAGGGTCAGTTTCTTACCAAATACGTATATTATTGCTTTAGCCGTATTTAAGAATGGTCTTCCTAATATGAGAGGAACTCGAGAATCTTCTTCCATGTCCAGAATAACAAAATCTACTGGAAATATTAAAGTACCAACTTTAACTAGCATGTTCTCCATTATCCCTCTAGGATATTTTACTGATCGATCGGCTAGTTGTATGCTTATTCGTGTTGGAAGGTCTAGTTTAGCGTATAGTGAATACGGCATTAAATTTATACTGGCACCTAAGTCCGCCAATGCTTCTATTGAACTAAGACTACCCAGAAAACATGGAATTGTGAAACTTCCTGGATCTGATAATTTTTCTGGTATCTTATTCAATAGTACTGCAGAGCAATTAGCATTCATAGTAACAGCCGAAAGTTCTTCCATTTTCTTTCAATTTGTGATTAGATCTTTCAAGAATTTGCATATCTAGGCATTCCTGAAATCACATCAATAAAAGGAAGATTAACATTTATTTGTTTAAACATATCCAAGAATTTGGATTGCTCTGCTTCAAGTCTCTCTTTTCTCATTTTACTCGGGTAAGGAAGTGGTGGTTGATATGGTTTAACATAAAGTTTAGCCTTAATTGTGTTATCTTTATTAACCTTTTCAACTACCGGTTCTGTTTCCTTATCTTGCTCAGATTGTGGTTCTTGTGGAGTAGGAATAGCTTCATCAGAAATTACAGGCATTTCAGGTGGTTTAAGTGTAATACCACTTCTTGTGGTAATGGCTTTAGCTGTTTCATTCTGGGGGTTAGCATTTGTATCACTAGGCAGACTTCCCGGTTTTCTTTCACCTATCAACCTTGCTAGGTTACTTACTTCTTGTTCCAAATTTTGAATAGAAGCTTGTTGATTTCTAAATGCTTGAGCATTTTGTTCATTGGTTTGTTTCTGAGATGTGAAAAATTGCGTTTGAGATTCAACTAGCTTTGACATCATATCTTCTAAATTTGGCTTTTTATCATCGGTTTGTGGTGGTTTATTTTGAAAAATAGGTCTTTGCTGATTGTAAGTATTATTGGATACTTGTTGGTTGCTAGGACCTTGTTGGTTGTTATATGGAACATTTCGGTTATAATTTTGATTTTGATTGTAGATTTGTCTTGGCGGTTGATAATTATTCTGATAATTATTTCCAGGCCTTTGGTTTATGTATGAAACATTCTCTCTTTGTTCCATTGTTAGTTCAATACTGAGACAATCTTTTGTCAAATGTGGTCCTCCACACTGCTCACAACTAATTCGTATTGAGTGAATATCTTTAGTCATCTTCTCCATTCGTCTCTCGACAGCATCTATCTTTACGGAAATGGAATCAAAGTCATGGCTAGAATCGGCTCTAGCTGCTTTAGATGATCTAATGATATCTTTTTCTTGGTGCCACTCATGTGAGTGGGAAGCAGTGTTATCAATAATTTTGTAAGCGTCAGTTGCGGTTTTTTTCATAATGGAACCACCAGCTGCTATATCGATGTCTTTTCTTGTAGTGATGTCGCATCCTTGGTAGAATATTTGTACTATTTGACAAGTGTCTAAACCATGTTGCGGACATCCTCTTAATAACTTTCCAAATCTTGTCCACGCTTCATATAGAGTTTCATTTGGCTTTTGCGTGAACGTAACAATTTCTCCTTGAAGTCTTACGGCTTTAGATGCCGAAAAGAATTGTTTAAGAAAATTTTCAACTAAAAAGTCCCATGTATCAATCGCCCCTGCAGGTAACGATTCTAACCAATCTTTGGCTTCTCCCTTTAAAGTCCAGGAAAATAACATGAGATATACCTGTTCATCCTCCACTTCTCTTATTTTAAATAGAGTGCAGATCCTATTAAATGTACGAACATGTTCGTTTGGATCTTCCTTCGGCGCACCACTAAATTGGCATTGATTAGTTACCATGTGTAGGATTTGTCCTTTGATTTCATAATCTGGCGCATTAATGTCAGGTTGAGTAATTGTGTGACCTTGGCCAGTGCGTTTAGCTCGCATTCGGTCTTCCATACTTAGAGGTTTCAGATTTTCCATGATTGAATTTATTGAATCTGAATCACTAGAGTATTCTGATTTAATGGGTTGTTCCTCGACAATTTCCGTTTGAATGATTGGTGGTTCCAGAGGAAAGATTAGTGGTTCAGGATCTCTGAATTGTCCCTGAATATCCTCCGGATTCTCAATTGTGAGGTCGGGTTCAAAAAATGGATTGTCAGAAATTTGAATTGGATTACTTGGTCGACTAGATGACGATTCTAAAGAAAAATCAACGGCAACAATATTGGCTAGATGTCATGATCGAGTTATAGGTGGTGAACGTATAAAAGGTGGTGAACGTTTTGCTCGGTGCATTCACTGAATATCCTATTAGTTATAAAAGATAAAAATTATATAAGTTATCAAACTAATATACTTTTCTGATTTTGCCCACGTTTCGAATAGCCAAAAGATGTAGCAGGGAGCCAGAACCCTTTAAATCGGAAGCTCACAACTCAGCCACTAACAAATCCAACTATTACTACGAACCAGAAAATTTTGATGTCTATCAATTTAACTGCTTAAAATAATTTTTCGTTAAAATTTAAAGAAATTTTAGAGAAGAAATAGAAAATTCTATGTCCTAAAAACTAGAGCGTCGGAAAAACGTCGAAAAATAAAAGGTCGAAAAATAATAAAAAGAACGTAGCGCGTCGAAACTTAAAATCTAAAAACTAAGAATTAAAAGTTGCGTCTAAAAATATTAAAGCTTAAAAGGAATTCTAAATCCAAAACGGCAATAACTTAAAAAGTACTAAAATCTTAAAACGGCGTCGCAAAATTCTAAAGCACCTAAATCTTAGTCTAAAGAAAAAGTACTTAAGGAATTTTACGGCAAAGCCTAAAAATCTAGAAATGAAAATAACTATGGCAAAAACTATGACTTAAAACTAAATACGAACGAAAAATACAAATATTACGCTAAAACAAATAAAAAGTTACAAAATATAAAAATAAACTTAAAGTTGTAAAAAGTACATTTTTTATAAAAATATTATTTTTATATTATTTATTTTATAAAACTATTAATTTTATATATTTATAAAACTAATTAAACTAAAAATACAAATTAAAACTAAAAACTAAATTAATTATTTAATTAATTAACCCTAATTAGGGTTTATAATAATAAATATAATAAATACTCCGTAATTAATGCAGTTGGCAGAGTTAAACCTGGCATGTCAGAAGGGTTCATGCGGTCGCATGGATTTTTGCTTTCGGATCCATGCGATCGCATGGAGTAGAAAACTGGGCTAAATATTGGGCTGCTACAGTGTAGTGGCCCGTAAACTTTTTTTTTATGAAGTATTTAAATAAACAAATAAAAACTTGTATTTTAAAAACTAAAATAAAAATAAAGAAACTTTATAGTTTTATATATATATTTAACAACTCTTAAATATATATATATTTTGTTTTTCTTACTTTTTAAATTTTTGTATTTTTAAAATTTAAAACGTATATTTTTACAACAAATTAACTAAAGCTTACTAAAATTTTTTTTTTTTATATATAGCGTTGCGCTTTCGGCGTTTAACTCTCCCCGGCAGCGGCGCCAAAAATACTTGATGTGCGTAGAGGTATATACAAAATAGTTATATTTTTACTACAAAATACTATTTAATACGATACAATTTTACACAAGTTATTTATTTATTTATAGAGTGGATATACCTAAGCCTTGCTACAACACTTATAGGCAGTGTACCTAATCGTACAGTAGTGTAGTTTTTAGTAAGTCCGGTTCGTCCACAGGGAACTCGCCAAGTTTAACGCTATATTTTTTTACTTATAATTGTAAAAATATAAATATATATATAAATATAAGTAGTATTATTATTATAAAAGGGGGTTTTTACCGTTTAATGACCGGTTTGTCGATTTTAAAACTTTAGTCGCAGTTAAAACCTAATGTAAAATATTAAAAATAAATATAACTTAATTTAAAGCGTAAAGTAAATGACAATAATTAAAGTGCGATAAATTAAAGTGCGATAAATAAAATAACGGTAAATAAAATTGCGATAATTAAAATGACAATAAATAAAAGTGCGATAATTAAAAGTGCAATTAAATATGAAATAAAGGAAATTAAATATGAAATAAAGGAATTATGCTTATTTAAACTTCCGTAATCATGATGTTTGACGTGTTAAATTTAGTTTATTACCATGGGTTAATTGTTCTTTGTCCTGGATTATTCGATATGTCCATACGGATTTGTCCATAATAGTCCATCCGTCATAATCATAAAGTGCGGAAGTCTTCGTCAAATTATTCTTATTCCCGAAGTCAAATATTCCAACTGATTGGGGATTCGAATTGTAACAAGGTCTTAATACTTTGTTTAATGAATACACCAGGTTATCGACTGCGTGTAATCCAAGGTTTTATTACTTTGTTAACAATTACACCAATTACCCTTGAATGTCATCCACCCATGTTTCAACAAATCTATTAACTATTAATCCAGTTCCGTGTCCGGTAAAATGAACAATTATTGGTATTTATAGATATCCCGCCCACCGTACCCAGTCAAGCGTATGTGGTTATATATAAATACGTCAAATTATAAGTCTATATATTAAATTAACGAGGTATCATTTAGTTAATATAAAACCCATTAATAGCCCATAGTCTAATTTCCACAAGTGTCGTTCTTTTATCCAAACCCCAATTATGGTCCAAAGCCCAATTACCCCGTCTTAATATTTTATCCCAACATCACGATTACTTCGACTTAAATAAGCATAATAATAACTTAGCTACGAGATATTAATTTAAAAAGGTTGAACATAACTTACAATGATTAATAATAGCGTAGCGTTACACGGACAGAATTTCGACTTACACCCTTACAACATTCGCTAACATACCCTTATTATTAAAATTAAAATTAAAATTAAAATTAATATATATATATATATATATATATATATATATATATATATATATATATATATATATATATATATATACACGTTGAGATTGAGGAGAAGAAAAAGATGTGATTTTGATCAACCAAAACAGCGAATTTATAGGACCTGAACCTCAAAATGGGGCCATGCGATCGCATGGATTTTACTCTTCCAGGCCATGCGATCGCATGGCCAGCTGGGAGAGCTCACATGTCTTTGTTTGCATCTTGCCGACGGTTTATAAATATATATATAATATATAAATAATTTTAAGAATTATTTAAATATTATATTATATTTATGTGCATAGTTGACTCGTAATTTTTAGTCCGTTGCGTCGAGCGTTGAGAGTTGACTCTGGTCCCGGTTCTGGATTTTCGAACGTCCTTGCGTACAATTTAATATCTTGTACTTTGCGTTTTGCGTCTTGTACTCTTGTAATTTCGAGACGTTTCTCATCAATAATTTGAACCACTTTGATTGTACTTTGTACTTTTTAGCTTTTTGGTCGTTTGCGTCTTCAATTCGTCGAATCTGTCTTTTGTCTTCACCTTTTATTATTTAAACGAATATCACTTGTAAATAGAACAATTGCAACTAAAAGCTTGTCTTTCTTGAGGGATAATGCTATGAAATATATGTTCGTTTTTAGCATTATCAGGATGTTTAGTACTTCGAGGGTATTTATCGCACTTGATTCGGTGCTCTATAGACATCAGGGGTATTCATTATTATATTATTATCGTTAAGGCTTGTTACCAGGTGCCCATAGTTGTAGAATCTTTTTATTACACTGCGGTGTAAGGATTGATATCGGCCAAAAAGTCACGTTTTTACCCACGATATTGAGCCTTAAAACCATAAAGTTCCAAACTTTATCACCAAAATAGTTACTTTGTTAGTTAATTTGGTAGATTTAGTCATTATGAAGGCTATGTTTCAAGAATCACTAAAAACGGATGAGAAACGAGGAAAAACGAGCAAAATCGGCTAAGACGATTAACTCGCGTTTAAATAACTTATTTTATAATTTTTGGAAAAGTTTAATTACTTAATCTCATGTTGTAGGATATTCAATTACGAACGCGTGGGCATAAGAATCGTCAAAAACGGATCTAAAGCGAAGATTCTAGAGCGAAAACGGTGAAAGACCAGAAATCAAGTTCGATCCTGAAAAAACGGCCTGCCAGTACCCCTTGCCAAACGGCTTGCCAGACGTTTTTCAGAAAAAACGGCCTACCAGTACCCCTTGCCAAACGGCCTGCCAGGCGTTTTTTAGAAAAAACCCCCTTCCAGTACCCCCTGCCAGTACCCCTGCCAGGCCTTTTTTGGCCAAAAATTACAATTTTGCCCTCAAGCTTTGCTTATAAAAGGAGGGCTTCATTTCTCATTTCAACACACCTTTACACACCCATTCTTCACTTCTCTCTCTAAATATCTCTCTATAGTCGCTCTCTAGTGATCTATAGGAGATTAATTCTCTCTCTACTTTCTCTCTCTAGATTCTATAGAGAGAAAAGTACAGAGATTAGAAAATGTAATTATCTCTCTATTGTCGCTCTCTAATGATCAATAGGAGATTAGTATGTAGTTAGTAATAGAAGCTTTTGAGCATTGTAACGCTATGGATATTATGAAGAAATACAAGTGTTATTCTGCCGAAATTATTCGGTAATATCTATCCTTTCTTTTATTAATTCATCATAATGTTCTTGTTTGATGTTTGTGATTTATTATTGATTAAAATGTTTGTTGCCATAATGTGTGAGTAATTGCTTGATTGTTTGCCATGATTTAATAATAATTAGGGATGATTATCGTTTCATACTCGCTTTCTGTCTATGATATTAAACCTCGTTATTATCGTCCTTCCACCAATAAACGTGATTAAAACCTTTTATAAAGTCGACATTATAAGGGTAATTAATTATCCGTGTTTAAACATTGGTCAAGGTATGAACCTATTGGAAATACTATAAAGTACATGGAGAATTACCGTAGGACCAGATCAAGACATTGGTCAAGAGTATAAGACTCATGTCGATATACTATAGGACCACTTGAGCATGGTCAAGGTTAGAAGCTATGGAACCACTATAAGTCTAGTACATGGTAGATAACTAAGGGATTTATTGGGTAGATTTAAGTAAGGGCTGGTTTAAGTCATAAATGGGAGTTTAACGCACTACAATACAAACTAAGCTTATGAATCTTCAAGGATGACTGAGAACCATCAGATGTTCTAATATGTCTACAAACCCTTAGATTTTACCAAACCATTGACAGAAAAGAATTCGAAACACAATCCTAACCACTCACTTGGGTGATACACTAAGGTGTTAAGAAAGGTTGGATATTCTATATATATGGCTATGATACTTTATTCGTGCGCCCAAGGTATGCACTGCATCCAAGATGGGCCGCTTATATCCTTAAACCGGATAAAGCGTCGGGAGTTGAGCATAGCCCATCCGATCAGAATCTTCAAAGCCTAGTTCCTCATGACATGCTAACCGGGAAACCGCTTAGTAGGGAATCTAGTGTTCACACCAAGTTATATCTATCCAAAGAGTGTCTCATAATCATCCTGACACTACGTTATCTTAAATCATGGTGAACCACGTCTTCTCTGTCCTTAGCTGTTGCATGCTAGCTAGCTTATTTTAATTATATTGCTTTAATATTTTAAATACAATTATAAATCAAATCAACTCAACTATTGCCTTTACACAATTTGATATTCCGGATAAAGTGGTGTCTACAATAAACCGGTTGGACTTGGTTGTTGGATTTTTCGAACAGTCGCCAATTTATTGGGACCAAAAGGATCTTGTCTCTCCACACAAGGTGTACCTGGCCACTAGTCTTGGATACTAAATTGTGCACAAACCTAATCTTAATTACTAAATTATCTGAATAAGCTCTGTTTCAAATTCGACCGCTCAAGGAACGACCCTAGGTCATATTTGCCCTTGCTAACCTATAGGAAGGAATAATAGATTTAGGCCCAGCATATATAAATTAAACAATCAACTTCTTCTCTTGGTATCCTGAGTCGACGTTTTGCAACCTAACGACACCGCATAAATAAACCGTCCGATTCGGGCATATCACGGGTAAGTTAAATTTTTGGCGCCGCTGCCGGGGAGCGGTAGTACAATTTGGAGCCTGTTTAGTTAGTTAGTTTTTAAGAGACCCTTTTGACTAAGAATAGCTTTGTCAGAAGTTACTAGTTTACCGTAGTTAGGTTAGATAATATTAGCTTAATTTAGACTAATTAGAAAGTTTCAAATGGACTTCCTTATTAGTGAACCTTTAGGATGGTTTAAGCTACTTATACCGTTAAGAATTCTTTTGACACATCCTTTCTTCTATCCGATATCATACATTGTACCCATCCGACGAGATCCACACTTACCTGCCGATAGTTCGACGATGAACGCACGCATCACTCTCGCTGACATCACCAAACCCTCGTTAGAAGGACGAGGAGGACCGATACTCTATCCAGAGGATAACGGAGCGTCTTTTGTGCTTAAGCATAGCATCATTCAACTCATTCAGAACCATTGCCAGTTCCATGGCTTACCAATTGACGATCCCAACTCTCACTTAGATAGATTCCTCTCCTTATCCAACTCATATAAGCAAAACGGGGTTGAACAAGATGTAGTTCATCTGTATCTGTTCCCCTAT
Organism: Rutidosis leptorrhynchoides; assembly: GCF_046630445.1. Classification (NCBI taxonomy): domain Eukaryota; kingdom Viridiplantae; phylum Streptophyta; class Magnoliopsida; order Asterales; family Asteraceae; genus Rutidosis; species Rutidosis leptorrhynchoides. The sequence continues at coordinate 658,384,693 of NC_092334.1, read as the reverse complement.
TCCTTAACTCTTCATGCAAAAGCCTGGTTCGAGGGGTTAGAACCCAACTCTATCACCTCATGGGAGGAAATGGCAATAACTTTCTTAATCAAGTACTTTCCTCCATCAAAACAAATCAGACTTAGGAATGATATCGTAAACTTTCAACAAGTATACGATGAATCACTCTACACTGCATGGGAAAGATTCAAACACTTGCTTCGAAGATACCCGAACCACCGTCTTGAGAGATCTGATCAGATTTTGACCTTCTACAAAGGTCTGAGTCAGAACAATAAGTCTACTCTTGATGCTGTTTCTCAAGGTAACTTCATGAACTTCACTGCTGATGAGGCCTGGAGATTGATCGAGGAGATGACTATGCACCATCACGATTGAAACACGGAAGAGCACATTTCATCAGCAACACTGCTTTCCACCATCGACCCTATCAAAACCATAAAATATCTCTCGGAATGAATAGAAAACCTCACCAAAGAAGTTGGAGAGCTAAAGAAACTCCCGCAACATGTGTCTCAAGTGCAATTATGCCAGAATTGTACTGAACCACATTCGACCAAGGTATACGAGGCTGAATGTGAGGACTGTGTTGCCTACACCGATAAGATCCTAGCTCATCCACACAACCCACCCACTAAACCCACTACCCAACCAGAGACAAGTCTAGATGATGTCCTACTACGAATCATCAACATGATCACAGCAAGACAAGACGTAGCTGACTTAGTCATGACTAATCACTTGAGTAGTCTTGAAAATCAGATAAGCCAGCTAAATCAACGTCTCGATTCTCTGAGTTATCCTAATAATGACTCGAAGGTGGCACATAGCCAACCTTCAGTTTCTTCTAAGGAGAAGAAACTAACTAATACCCGTTCAGTAGTAGTCATTGAGTCATCACCTAAAACACCCATTCCATTCCCGAGCCGTCTCAAGCAAAGACATAACAAGATGAAATCTTTCAAGTTTGACGGTAAATTTTTGGGCACTGTGTCTAAAAATCCTCATAGTAAGAAGTATTTTAGAAAACTCCTATCAACCAAGGATAAGGTACCCGAAGTACCCAATGTCCCGCTGAACGCGGATTGTTTAGCCATTCTCTTAAATACTCTTCCTTAAAAACTAGGGGACACCGGACGATTTACCCTTCCTTGTTCTATCTACCAATATGGTACTATCTATTATCTCACTGACCTTGGTGCCAGCATCAATCTCATGCCCTACTCACTGTTCCAGAGACTCGAAATTGGAAACCTTAACCCTACCAAAATGAGCATCCAGCTAGCAGACCAATCCACTAGATATCCTAAGGGAATAGCTGAGAACGTCATGGTTAGGTCGACAAATTCCTCTTTTCGACTGACTTTGTGGTTATGGACTATAAAGAAAACATGAAAACTCCTATCATCTTAGGAAGGCCTTTCATGAATACAGCCAAAGTGATCGTTGACGTTTATTCACGGACTATCACCTTGAGAGCCCGTGGAAAAGAAGTCACTTTCATGATCGACGAGTCTGTATGTCCTTCTGATAGGAACGCCGAAGTAAATACCATCTCCACTAGGAAAGTCACCTCTTATTCTGAGAATGAAGAGAAGAAGATAGAAGAAGAAGACAAGAAGAATAACCACTCCACACCAACCCAATCTTCACTCCCACCTTATTTTGATCTTTTAATGACTGGAAGAGATTTCGTTCTAGAAGAACTCTCTGAACCAATTATACTTGAATCTCCCGACCAGAGTGACAAGGAGGTGGATGAAGAAATTGAAATGGAGAGCCCGGAGAAGAAGAAAGAGATGGAGGATTCTAGCATCAAAGTAGTTGTTAATGTTGCTACTATATTGGAGACGTCAATGGACATCGTCCCACCTCCATCCTTAGAGTACAACATTACGACCAACCTGAAGTCACAAAGAAGAAAGACGGGTTTTGCGTCAGGGCTACCCTATAAACCATCACTCAACTACATAATGACATACACATCATGGAGTGATGAGGACCCGTTTGACCAACCCGCACAAATCAAGGAGGTAGAAGATATTGATAGCTTTGTTATACCTCAAGTTAATGAAAGCATTCACTTCAAACCACCTTCTCCTCTCATTGGACATACCTTATTCTATGTCTGCTTCAATCTCATCTGTTTGTTCCAATATTACCTCATGTGTCTACTGATGGATGCAAGGGAGTCACCTAGATATCCTGAGAAATAAGGCTAGATTCAGGCTCGTGACTCGAACAAAAACAAGCGCTTCTCGGGAGGCAACCTGTGTGTTTATTTTTTATAGCTTTAGTAGTAGTAGTTAGATTAGAATAATTAGGTTAATTGAATAAGTGAGAAAGTGAAACTTAAAATGAGATTTTCAAAGTTTCTTACTTGTCATGAACTTAATTGCAATATTTACATCATTTTCAAAAGTCTTAAAATTAAAGGCAGTCAACACTTTAAGTGTGAGATTAAGCTTTTTAGTCATACACTGATTTGTTGAATTTTCAAAAACCTAATTTTGAAACCCTTAAGTTTTCAAATAACCTTTTCATCAAAACACAAAGCAGTGAGTCTATGGCCTAAAGCTTAATCACCTGTCTAGGTTTGATCTTTTCCATTTTTACAAGTAATAGACAGTTATTGATGCCTGTGGTGGAGACTCTTTGAATAATGATGAAATGACAAGGAAACTCGTTGATTATTTCATTTCAAGTTATTGGTAGATGTTGTATGGAGGATGAGAACGCCCTAATGAGCTCGAGTAGACTTTAAGAAGACTAATTCGGATCCAGCCGAAGATGGTTCCGACTCAGTCTACCTTCAGATCCTTAGCTCACGGCCGCACCCAAGGGGAGTATCTGTTTCTTTCTCTTCGCTTATTTACTTTTCTTCGTTAAATCCTTAAACTATACCCTATCCTAAGCTTATCACTAAGTGTAGGATTCCAACCCAATATTGAGCTTAGATAGATTTTCTGACATGTTCAAACTCTAAGTGTGGGATTTTAGCTCCCTAAAATCTAAGAATGAACATTAGGGACAATGTTTCTCTAAGTGTGGGATAGCGGTGTAGTACACCGTAATTAGCTAGGGGATGCTCGGAAAATGTTCTTAACATAAAATATTACTAAGCTTTTCGAGTATACTTACTATTTAGATTCTTTGTCCTCAACGTAAATTTTTCAAAAATTTTGACTAAATGATACTTTCTGAAAAAGTACTTTCGAAAATCAAGTTTGTTTGTTCAAAAATTAAGACAAATGAGGACATAAATCTTCTTAAGGATGAATCGATTCTCTAAAAGAGCATTGCATGACTAGACATTATCAACCTAATATAATTGTTGTGAGGCACCCCAAAAATGGCCCAATAAGCATTCATTTTTAATGTTTCACTATATTTTTCGTTGAGAGTGCCAATGTTAGCATTTAGAGTTAGAACTTGACCTTGACATACATTTCGAGGCCAATGGTTAGTAAGCGCCATACGTGGTGTAGGTGCGATACTCCTTCCGAACTCATTTTGAATAGAGAAGACAAAAACCATCTGTTTCCGTTTCCACTCCACACATTTAAACCGACCAACTCATATCAAAGAGTTGATGAATCAGAAAATACTCACCTTCAAATTAACTATCAAATACGTTACCCTTTCCACCTTCTTTTCTTTCTCATTTCCAAAATCTAGAAATTCAAAGAGATAGATCGACCAAGTTTACTTCAAACACTTGTCGACGAATTCCGAAATTCCAGACTGTTTTTGATAGGTCAAAAAGACCTATTTCTAGTGAAATACCTTTCTCGCTAGACATAAGAAGAAATAGACAAAGTTATGAAGATGGGATATCGACAAAAAAATAAAAAAAAAATTGTTGAGTAAAGTCTCAAAAATAAAGAAGAGAAAAGTCTTCAAATAAAAGCATAGATCCCCCAAGAAAATGAAGATTGTGACCCAGGAGGATTGTAGAAAATAAGCAAAGTCTTCGCTGAAAATCAGCACCCTCTAAAGGAACTCTTCAACAAAAATAGATTACCAATTTTCATAGAAAAAGTAAATCCTCATGAAACCTAAATCTATCTAATCTCTCTAAATTTCAATGGTTCAAAAATCACCCTTTTCGCCATATCAAAACCTTCGCCTTTCTCCGCAAACCAACCTTTAAACCCGCTCTTCCTCTTGAAAGAATGGTTAGGGAGAAGATCAGTGCCGTCCTTATCTAACCGGTGGAGATTTGATTCTGGGTCAAGCCTATGACAATACTTGCAACATGACCGGCTATGAGCGAATTCATTTCATAGATTGATAGGGAACCCCAAACACTTGAGTGATTTGAGTGACCCGTGTAAGGAAGCCAATGTCACGTAACCTCTCCTCATGCTTGCAGAGATAGTTTCTCCCCTTTTAGAAGAAGGTTTGTCTGATTTTGCTCTTATAATAAATAACAAGCAACTTAAATAATAGAACGGAAACCTCAGAAGCATCCTTGAACTCAAAATAAAAGAGAGGTTTGCTTGAGAACAAGCAAAGTCTAAGTGTGGGATATTTGATATCGGCCAAAAAGTCACGTTTTTACCCCCGATATTGAGCCTTAAAACCATAAAGTTCCAAACTTTATCACCAAAATAGTCACTTTGTTGTTTAATTTGCTAGATTTAGTCATTACGAAGGCTATGTTTCAAGAATCACTAAAAAAGGATGAGAAACGAGGAAAAACGAGCAAAACCGGCTAAGACGATTAACTCGCGTTTAAATAACTTATTTTATAATTTTTGGAAAAGTTTAATTACTTAATCTCATGTTGTAGGATATTCAATTACGAACGCGTGGGCGTAATAATCGTCAAAAATGGAGCTAAAACGAAGATTCTAGAGCAAAAACGGTGAAAGACCAGAAATCAAGTTTGATCCTAAAAAAATGGCCTGCCAGTAACCCTTGCCGGAAAATTTCAAACTTATTTTTAAGTCAATTCTCTATATGATTGAATGCTTTCGACTCGATAAGCAAACTTGTTATTATGAGTCTCAAAATTTTGAAAGGTTTTATGAAGTCATTTTATGTGACTAAATTATATTCTAATATTCCTGTATTATTTAATAAATAAAAAGGTGTGACTATGTGTTTGTACGTTCCTACGTATAACGTTTTTATTCGATGAATCATCTCAGTTTCTAAACCAACGATTAGACTTTCGAGATTTCCAAATCCGAATTATTTTAATACGATATTCCGATGTTGTATGAGTTAATAAAATATTCCTATGTTTTATTTCTTGAATTATTATTCTTCTCGCGTATTTAATTTACGTAGCGGTATTTTTCTCGGATCGCGTTCGTTTAATTGTTCGGGCCAATTTATAAAATTAAATTTTGATGAGTGGGCCATCTAGGCATGTTGGTTGAAATTCTCATAGATAACCCAGATTTATAGGGTGCATTAAAGTCTAGTCTACAGCCTGACCTATAGCTTTAAAATATTATTACTTGCATTATACATATACATATCTCTTATTCTGTCACTCCGGGAGGAACTCCCATTGTGATTCACAATATTCTATAACTCACTCGCATTATCTTTATAAGATCACCTCGGTTGGTGAAACCGAGGGATGTCACTCATGATTTTTGAAATTCTTAACATTCCTATGTCATTTATCATGGTTTTGTGCATTACGTATATATTTACATGAAATGTCATCCATGATTTTTGAAATTTCTATATTTGTTACTACTCATACTCATACGTATATAACCTCCTTGTTATATCACGTACCTATGTGCCTTATGCCTTTGTGCATTGGTTTGCAAACTGGAAAATGTCATTATTGACTCATAAAGATTCTCGATAACTCAAAGACATCATAATGTCATCACTATTCATATTCATTACTTTTAAATTTTTGTTTTCTCGTTATTTTTGATCATTGAACTTTCTTGACGGGTGACGTCTACGAAACTCTAGAATGGAAGGGTTTGGATTACCGATTTAAAGGATCCTATAGCTCAAACCCCTAGACCTGAATAGGCCATTACGAATTAAAAGTCTTTAATCAAAAGATTATCTGATTACATACTTATCATATTTTTTTTATCTCAACACGTCATACTGCAATTATTGCATAAATGGAGATAGACAAATCATATCTTATCATATATATCCCAATAGACTTTGTCTAACACTTTTCCTAAATTTTCTCTGTAAATTACGGAATCTTTTTGCTATATATACTATTTGAGGAGACGAATATATCATTCAATATTCAACACTCATCTAATATCGAAACCCTTATTCCGATCACATAATATGGATTTCTCACTTAATTCCTCGAACTCCTCGAGCTCCAATGGCAGCGTAACTGGAATGAACCAACCAATTAGTCATCATCTTTTCTGGATGAATTGGGGGTGGGTTTGTAGTCGACTTAATCAATGGAGAAGTGAAGAAGGTGATCCTTTTCACCCACCACATTGCCCTATTGGCGAAGAACCTGAAGCACTTACCGGTGAACCAGTTCGGAACACCATTTTCAACCTCATTTCCAGGATATCCTGCCACGAATATATAATATCTAGAATTCTAGATCTTATTCATCCCCTTGTTTCGAACAGCCAATCTGAAAGGACCCGTCCTAATCCATCTGGACGAAATCCATATCGATTACAAACGATTCATAATAGTTGATTACATCGCGAGGTACTTGACCTCTATATGATACATTTTACAAACATTGCATTCGTTTTTAAAAGACAAACTTTCTTTAAATCGAAAATTGACAGCATGCATACCATTTCATAATATATCCATCTATAATTGACTTAATAATAATCTTGATGAACTCAACGACTCGAATGCAACGTATTTTGAAATATGCCATGAATGACTCCAAGTAATATCTTTAAAATGAGCAAATGCACAGCGGAAGATTTCTTTCATACCTGAGAATAAACATGCTATAAAGTGTCAACCAAAAGGTTGGTGAGTTCATTAGTTTAACATAAATAATCATTTTCATCATTTTAATAGACCACAAGATTTTTATTTCTCATAAATATACGTCCCATGCATAGAGACAAAAATATCATTCATATGGTGAACACCTGGTAACCGACATTAACAAGATGCATATAAGAATATCCCCTATCATTTCGGGAAATCCTTCGGACATGATAAAAACAACATCGAAGTACAAAAGCATCCGGTACTTTGGATGGGGTTTGTTAGGCCCAATAGATCTATCTTTAGGATTCGCGTCAATTAGTAGATCGGTTTACTAATTCTTAGGTTACCAAGCAAAAAGGGGCATATTCGGCTTCGATCATTCAACCATAGAATGTAGTTTCAATTACTTGTGTCTATTTCGTCAAACATTTATAAAAGTAGCGCATGTATTCTCAGTCCCAAAAATATATATTGCAAAAGCATTTAAAAAGGGAGTAATGAAACTCACCATACTGTATTTTTGTAGTAAAAATACATATGATGACATTGAATAATGCAGGGTTGGCCTCGGATTCACGAACCTATATTAATTATATATATTTATGTGTTGGTCAATATTTGTTTAATAAATTAGGTCAAGTCATAGTGTACCACAATTCTAATGCTCGAGACTAATACGCAAAAATCAACAAAAGTCAATTTGACTCAAAATGTTTTTCCAAAATTTATACATGATTATTATATATTTTAAATATTGTCGTTTTATATTTTTAAATATTTTTAAAAGATTTTACTAGAGTAAATGATATAATTCTTTTATTAATAGATATAATTTTGTATAAAAATATACTTTTATATATCTTAAGTAATAAAACTTATAAAGTTCATAAAAATATTTTGATTGGTTTCATTAAGGTAATTACATTATTTGTATTACTCATTTATTTGATAGATTAACATTGGTAATAATAGTAAGTAAAAGTTGTATTATTTTGTAATAATAATGATTATTATCCTATTAATAGAAATATTTATTTTTATATTTACTAAAAATGATGTTATGATAAAATGATAGTTCTAATTCATAATAATAATGAAATTTTATTTTAACAATGATATTCCTTTTAAAAATAATAATTTTTGTAAAAATGATATTTTTAATATTAATAATACTTTTAATAATAATAGTGATAAAAATAATGAAAAACGATAATTTTATCTATATCAATGTCTTACAATTTTAAATTTCATCATGATACCCATACTCATTATTTCCTAATCAGTTTGTTAGTAATTTTTAAATCGTCTTTTATGTCGCGTTCATTTTTAATGATAATAATAATGATTATAGAACTTAAGTGTTACTAATATTAATTTTTACTGAAAATAATCAATATCATGATAAGGTTATACTGATAACTATTTTAATGACAATAATCATAATAATACTAATTCTAACGATAATAACGATAGTAATAAAAATAACAGTTTTTAATGTTAATACTTTTTATTGATAATAATAATAATAATAATAATAATAATAATTTTATAAAACTAGAACGACGATAATAACGACGATGATTATAATCATTTTTAATAATAATATCAAAAGTTCAATTGACTATAACTTCTAACCCGTTCATCGAATCCATTCGACTTCTAAAGGAAAAGTTCTTAATTTTTCGCTAGCTTTCCAAAGACATGCATATCTTATACCCTATCTCAAACGCAGGTGTAACTAATTCAAGATTTAACATAACCTATCTAAGGGCAATATAAAAAATACAAGCATGCATAATCCTATATTCTCGAGCACTAGTCAGAGATACACTATTAGTATGTAAAAATTTATTTACGAGTACTCACGTATCAATATTGAGGTTCAATATTGCAGGAAAGGTACGTAGACGCAACAGAGATGACAACACTAAATCGACCTCATGAGCATACCCATAAACCATACCCATCACCTCCATAGCTATAATCCATAATTTCCTTAGCCCTATCCTACTCGCAAAACTTATTTGAAAATACGCTAGCAGAACCTCGTCATAGTATTTTATGTATAAATAATACTAATACTACTAATAATAATATGATTAATAATAATATTAATATTAATCTTTATAATAATAATAATAATAATATGAATAATATACGGAGTAATGTCACTCCATCTATTTTATATGTGTGTGTGCAACAAGAGGGATCCAGCTTGATATATAAAGAAATTTTTTTTTTCCTGACCGACACTCATGCTTTAACCATGCGCTCGTGTGACAACTGGTACCATCAATTATTCGAACAACAATGTTACATACTTGTTTCAATCATTTAATATATTTAAATTTTATAATATATTTAATTTTTAGAATTAATTAAATATTATATTATATTTACACTGATGATAAAAATATAATTTTTACTAAAATGACACGGACGTGATCTCAAGACTCATGTACCACTTTCAGTTTTTCGAGCGCACTTTCGTACGTTTAGAAAACTAGCCTTTTACGTTATGCGACGTGTACCTTTAATAATAGTTTGATTTATTCAGCAATAAATTACCTTGTAAAAATGTATCTTATAAAATTTGAGTGTTGTGATCATTTGCTTCTATAAATCAGTGACTCGTTGTTTGTCAAAATATTTTATTTTAAATCAGGACGTTTTATGACTAAGTTAAAAATATATATATATATATATATATATATATATATATATATATATATATATATATATATATATATATATATATATATATATATATATATATATATATATATATATATATATATATAGGTTTGTATTCAAAATCTTTACTTAATAAAGTAACATTTGGTTTTTTTTAAAAACTATTTATATTTCAAAGTTTATTTTTATTTCGCTTAGGAAAGTAATTTAACGCGTAACGTTTTCAAGTTATAATATATACACATATTTGTATATAATTAATTACGTTCGTTTAATGGTTCGTGAATCATTGGAATTTGGTCGAGGTTAAATGAATGTATGAACATAGTTTAAAATCCTTGAGATTTAACTTAACAAACTTTGATTATCGTGTCGGAATAATATAAAGATAAAGTTTAAATTTGGTCGGAAATTCTCGGGTCATCACAGTACCTACCCGTTAAAGAAATTTCGTCCCGAAATTTGAGTAAGGTGCTCATGGCTAATAATAAAAATGTTTTTATGACGAATATGAGTTGATATATAGAGTTTTATCATTGTTGAGTAATATGGATAAAACGATTCGATTATTTGAAGAGTACGAGTGAAGTTTTCACAAAAAGATTGGAATGAGAATTAGAGTTTCGTCTTAACTTTTGACGTGGTATTGGTTGAATTCCGGAATTCAAGGGATTTGAAAAAAATCATCAAAATCTAAAAGATTTGATTCTTCGGCGAATAAGAAAATTATGCTTCTCTAATTAAATGTGGAGATCTGCCTTAATTTCTCTATCAATTATTTCACTATAAATTAACTTCTTCCGTTTCATTATTTTTATCATTCCTATACTCAATTCCTAAATTTAAAAGATTATGAAAATGCTTAATCCAGTTCTAATCCTTGTTCTTATCCTTACTATCGCAACAATTATTCTCTCTTTTTTTTCAACTTCCAATAGAGGAATCTTCTTATTTCTACTTTGCCCTTGGGGTTATAGTACTTATAGTTCTCCCGTGTCTTTATGTTGCGATAAACATTGATATACAATGTTTGTAATTTATGTGTTGTTATCGGGCTTTATATCTCCCCTTATATTTCAATGTCCCTATTTCTGTTTCCTATAATCATTGTCATCTACAGTTAATACTCCCTCCTTTTTGCTGCGATTTATACTCTAATTTCTATTTCGGAGCTTTGTCCCTCCGTTTCTTCTTCTTGCGATTAGGCATCTCTTGTAATGGTCTAGAATTCGCAGATATAAGTTTCAGAATGAACATTGTTAATGTTCTAAGAAGGGAATGGTAATGGCACGATTTTGATTTGTTAAATTACCAGAATACCATGGAAAAGACCGAATCATCAAGAAATATTTTCTTGATATTTTAGAGGTTAAAATAGAATACAAGAGTCGTGTAACATAGCACATGATGACGTTATGATCTGTGAATCATCACGTTCCATTAGAAACTCAGCATGACTTACTATAATATAATCACGATGATCAAGTGTCATTATATTATACTAACTCATGCATCAGTTCTCAATACTACTTCAAAAACATTCATATTTTAAATTCAAATGTTCGCAGAATATAGAAACTAAAATAGTTTCCTTTTATGATATAATACGGATAGCGCAGAGAGATAATTAATATCGAATGAGAATATTTATGAAGGTATCTTCAGAAATATTGAGGATATTAATAAAGAAAGGTATAATGATATCTTAGGATTTCATAATCAAATTGTGATGAAGAAATTCATTCACGATGATTTAGAGTGGTTAAGGAGTAAGGTATTTGCTAAAGATTTCATCAGAAACAGAATCATCTGGATTCTTTATGTACAAATTTAGTCCTTGTAATTTGTTCAGATTCTCCTTCATGGTTTGTTCAATCCGACTTCCAGTTCCAACCTTTTTGAGCTTTTCCAACATACTATTCTTTATCTTTATACCTTCGACGGTTAAGGTCGTGTACAGTTTTTGCTGCTGTATTCAGGTTTTTCAGAATTTGGAGTATTGATTTGTAGACTGGGTGCTTTTCCAAATTTCAGAGTGGAAGATAATTCTAAGAGATAAGGATTATATGTATACTTATAACTGTTGATGTGGACATGCTGCGAGATTTCAAAATACTGATTGCTAATTTCCGATGATTCGTATGGCAATTCTCGTTACAAGATGCGAATGAGTAAATGATGGGAATTCGATAAATATAATGATCTTTTGGAAAGTCAAAGATAATTGAAGTTGTTGGTAAGTTTATTGTTAATGTGGCGAGATATGAAAGGTTTCCCAGTAACAATGGCGAAAAGGCAACATATATATCGAGGTTATAATAAGGCTATTTCGACTGAAAAGTCGAAGTTGACTTGCTGGAGCTGTGACAAAACTGTCTATTTTGAAACGGAATTGAAAAGTCATTTTTGCTAGTAAATGCCAAAAGATCTGACATGGATACGTGTCGAATTATGACTTTGGTTTCGAGAGCTTTTTAGGTATACAACTATTGATAACATGTGGTTGGATCATCATCTCGATTGTTCATTATTTGAAGTGTCTTCAGGAATTTCGAAAAATTTGAACGCAGATTGTAATCGTGAAGATACAATTGAGGTTTTAGATGAAATCAAGTGGCAAACTTGAAGAATTGTTTAGTTTCATATGTAATAATCAATATTTTAATTCATTTTAATTGTCCAATAATGGCAGTCCTTAGTTGATAGTCCACAGTTAGCAATTCAATAATTCATATATATATATATATATATATATATATATATATATATATATATATATATATATATATATAATATCTGAATTAAATAATACGTATCGTGACCCGTGTACATGTCTCAGACTCAATCACAACTCAAAGTATATATATTATTATAGAATCAACCTCAACCCCGTATAGAGAACTCGATCATTACTGCATATAGAGTGTCTATGGTGATTCCAAATAATATATATAGATGCGTCGATATGATATGTCAAAACCTTGTATACGTGTTCCGATATTTAAAGTGCGTAAAATAAATAACAGAAAATAAATGACGATAAATAAAGTTGCGAGAATTAAAATTGCGATAAATAAATTGCAATAAATAAAATGTAATACGGAATTAATTAGTTAGTTAGGAACAATTAGCTAGGAACAGTTAGCGTGGATTCTTAACAAAATTTCTCATAGTTAATTTGTTTGTTTCTAACAAATTTTATTTTGTCAAATGTTTTCTTCATTATGCCACTTGTTGGATTCTGATAGGTCAAAATCCAAATATGAAATTGAATGAAAATGGTTATTCTGCGGTGAACAGACACGTATATCGGTGAGTGCAAATAGGATAGTAAATGACTGTTGAATCAGCTTTGACGAATGTACAGTGTAATATATTAAGGTGAAATCTAAATATTCCTCGGGTATTACCTACCCGTTAAAATATTTTCACCATTAACAGTTTGTTCAAAAGAATTTTTAATTACAATCTTTATGAAAATATATATACATATATATTTTCTTCAGATATAATCATGGATTTAATGAGTCAATATGATATTAAACTCATTTAATTTACCGTTAGAATAAGAATATATAATCTCTAAAACATTAGGGATTATATAATCGTCATGTCGAACGAAGATAAATGATGTAGAACGATTCGTAGATTGATGATTATGCTCGAGGTACATAATGAGATGTTGAGGCATAGATTGTTGATGGTACTGGTGCCGTTATTGATGGTACTGTTAGTGTCGGTGATGTTGCTGAAGCTGGTATGTTTTGCACCATATTTTCCAAGGCTACAACTCGGGCGCGAAGCTCATTGACTTCTTATATTATTCCGGGATGATTGTCGGTCGAAATGAGCGGATGAATAAGGTTTTGAATTTAAGATAGTATATAATCATGGCGATATATTCAGGTAATGAGGGCGAACATAGTATTTTGGATTGGTTTGTCGGTGAATGCTTCAGGTTCTTCGTCAAAACGTGAATTTGGTTGATGGAAAGGATCGCCTTCTTTTCGTCTCCAATGATTTAGTAGGCTACGAACCCATCAAATGAATTGGTTGATTCATTCTAGGATACTGCTTTCGGAGCTTAGGTGAAACTTCATATCCGAATAGTTTTCAGAATTCGAGGAATTCGAACTGGTTGAGGGATTCATCTCGTACAATCAGATGAAGGATTTTTCGATAAGAAATAGATTATAGGATGTAGATTAGTACCCTGCAATACATAATTTACATATACATATATAATACTAAAATCCCATAAGTTACGGAGGAATCTACGGAATCTGTCTGGCAAAGGTAACAATAACAGATACGCTAAGATATGAATTTTGTCTATACACTATTTATGCAGTCAATGCAGTAAAACGTGTATAGACTAAGAATAATGAGCAGGAAATTTTCTAAGGATGATAAGCATATGATTTTCGACAAAAAAGATAAGCAAAACTTTTGACATGCAGACACGGTCGAAGTCCAGACTCACTAATGCATCCTAACAACTATCAGTTAGACACACTAATGCAGGACCTGGTTCGCTGCGACCACCGCTCTAATACCAACTGAAATAACAGTGGGGACGCATCCCACTCAGTGCCTTCCCAGCTAACAGCCTGGTGACCACTGAGCGTACCTCAGACACTGATTTTACGGCCCGCCTCTCGGCAACGTACATCCAACCCTAATAGGGACCGCGAGGAGTAAGAGCCAATGCTTCGTCACAGGTAACACTGTGAGAACCCCCTCTACGATTAACCCGCTCATAAACGGCATTAAACCAGCTATGATACCACCTGAAAGGACCCGTCCTAATCCATCTGGACGAAGTCCATATTGATTACAAACGATTCACAATAGTTGATTACATCGCGAGGTACTTGACCTCTATATGATACATTTTACAAACATTGCATTCGTTTTTAAAAGACAAACTTTCTTTAAATCGAAAGTTGATAGCATGCATACCATTTCATAATATATCCATCTATAATTGACTTAATAATAATCTTGATGAACTCAACGACTCGAATGCAACGTCTTTTGAAATATGCCATGAATGACTCCAAGTAATATCTTTAAAATGAGCAAATGCACAGCGGAAGATTTCTTTCATACCTGAGAATAAACATGCTATAAAGTGTCAACCAAAAGGTTGGTGAGTTCATTAGTTTAACATAAATAATCATTTCCATCATTTTAATGGACCACAAGATTTTTATTTCTCATAAATATACGTCCCATGCATAGAGACAAAAATATCATTCATATGGTGAACACCTGGTAACCGACATTAACAAGATGCATATAAGAATATCCCCTATCATTCCGGGAAATCCTTCGGACATGATAAAAACAACATCGAAGTACTAAAGCATCCGGAACTTTGGATGGGGTTTGTTAGGCCCAATAGATCTATCTTTAGGATTCGAGTCAATTAGTAGATCGGTTTACTAATTCTTAGGTTACCAAGCAAAAAGGGGCATATTCGGCTTCGATCATTCAACCATAGAATGTAGTTTCAATTACTTGTGTCTATTTCGTCAAATATTTATAAAAGTAGCGCATGTATTCTCAGTCCCAAAAATATATATTGCAAAAGCATTTAAAAAGGGAGTAATGAAACTCACCATACTATATTTTGTAGTAAAAATACATATGACGACATTGAATAATGCAGGGTTGGCCTCGGATTCACGAACCTATATTAATTATATATATTTATGTGTTGGTCAATATTTGTTTAATAAATTAGGTCAAGTCATAGTGTACCACAATTCTAATGCTCGAGGCTAATACGCAAAAATCAACAAAAGTCAATTTGACTCAAAATGTTTTTCCAAAATTTATACATGATTATTATATATTTTAAATATTGTCGTTTTATATTTTTAAAAGATTTTACTAGAGTAAATGATATAATTCTTTTATTAATAGATATAATTTTGTATAAAAATATACTTTTATATATCTTAAGTAAAAAAACTTATAAAGTTCATAAAAATATTTTGATTGGTTTCATTAAGGTAATTACATTATTTGTATTACTCATTTATTTGATAGATTAACATTGGTAATAATAGTAAGTAAAAGTTGTATTATTTTGTAATAATAATGATTATTATCCTATTAATAGAAATATTTATTTTTATATTTACTAAAAATGATGTTATGATAAAATGATAGTTCTAATTCATAATAATAATGAAATTTTATTTTAACAATGATATTCCTTTTAAAAATTATAATTTTTTTAAAAATGATATTTTTAATATTAATAATACTTTTAATAATAATAGTGATAAAAATAATGAAAAACGATAATTTTATCTATATCAATGTCTTACAATTTTAAATTTCATCATGATACCCATACTCATTATTTCCTAATCAGTTTGTTAGTAACTTTTAAATCGTCTTTTATGTCGCGTTCATTTTTAATGATAATAATAATGATTATAGAACTTAAGTGTTACTAATATTAATTTTTACTGAAAATAATCAATATCATGATAAGGTTATACTAATAACTATTTTAATGACAATAATAATAATACTAATTTTAACGATAATAACGATAGTAATAAAAATAACAGTTTTTAATGTTAATACTTTTTATTGATAATAATAATAATAATAATTTTATAAAACTAGAACGACGATAATAACGACGATGATTATAATCATTTTTAATAATAATATCAAAAGTTCAATTGACTATAACTTTTAATCCGTTCATCGAATCCATTCGACTTCTAAAGGAAAAGTTCTTAATTTTTCGCTAGCTTTCCAAGGACATGCATATCTTATACCTTATCTCAAATGCAGGTGTAACTAATTCAAGATTTAACATAACCTATCTAAGGGCAATATAAAAAATACAAGCATGCATAATCCTATATTCTCGAGCAATAATTAGAGATACACTATTAGTATGTAAAAATTTATTTACGAGTACTCACGTATCAATATTGAGGTTCAATATTGCAGGAAAGGTACGTAGACGCAACGGAGATGACAACACTAAATCGACCTCATGAGCATACCCATGAACCATACCCATCACCTCCATAGCTATAACCCATAATTTCCTTAGCCCTATCCTACTCGCAAAACTTATTTGAAAATACGCGAGCAGAACCTCGTCATAGTATTTTATGTATAAATAATACTAATACTACTAATAATAATATGATTAATAATAATATTAATCTTTATAATAATAATAATAATAATAATAATAATAATAATAATAATAATATGAATAATATACGGAGTAATGTTACTCCATCTATTTTATATGTGTGTGTGCAACAAGAGGGATCCAGCTTGATATATAAAGAATTTTTTTTTTCTGACCGACACTCATGTTTTAACCATGCGCTCGTGTGACAACTGGTACCATCAATTATTCGAACAACAATGTTACATACTTGTTTCAATCATTTAATATATTTAAATTTTATAATATATTTAATTTTTAGAATTAATTAAATATTATATTATATTTACACTCATGATAAAAATATAATTTTTACTAAAATGACAAGGACGTGATCTCACGATTCATGTACCACTTTCGTTTAAGAAATTATCCGACACGAGAAAACGATCCAATTTGCTAAATTTGGTTCCATCGTCACTAATACGTGTGAATTTTCTTCCTTTGAGAGGGATCTCAATAAGATTATTCCTAATGATGAACTCGTTGAACCTTCTAGCCCTAGCTTCATGAAAATCATAATTAAATCTATCCGTATGCTCACAGACCTCGTTAAAATCACCACACAATACCCATCTCGAATCAATACCACCGATAAGATTATCAAGCGTATCCCACATCTTTCTTTTTCTTACATCATTATGAGGCCCAAAGACATTAACTAGAGCCGTGTCGTGCCTAGTCCCAGTCCAATTACCCCTAATAGCTAAAAAACAATCACCACCTACTGCACAGCTGACCTTGAAACGATTAGTGTCCCAGATAACAAGCATCCCCCCTGAATTCCCTGTGGCTTCCTTTTGGATATAACCAAAGTCACTATTACCCCACAGTTGTTGCACCCAAAGGTCATCAAGTTTCCTACACTTAGTCTCTTGGAACGCAGCGATATCCAGTTTTTCTCTGAGGCACAATCCCTTAATCCAACCGAGTTTACCGAAAACACCAAACCCACGCACATTAATAGATAGAATCTTCATAATTAAGAAAACAATAGACGAAAAATTGAGATAACTTATTGATGATTAGGCCAATTAAGCCCAATTTGCTCCACATTGTGATGACCCGGAAATTTCTGACCAAATTTAAACTTAATCTTTGTATGATTAACATTTTCGACACGATAAGCAAAGTCTGTAAAACTGAATCTCAAAATTTTTGAACTACTTTCATATATTCAAATACCTTTCGGTTGTTCTTGAGAATTCGTGAACAATTATATGTATATAGATACATATATATATATACTATAACTTGAAAACGTAACAATGTATTAATTGTTTGATACCGTACATTAAACTTATTGGTTTAAATATTTATTTGAATATATATGATAAGTTGGAATATTAATTGTATGAATAACTTGCGACGTATATTTTAAAACTTGTTTAAAAATATTGAGAATAGATATTAACTTGGTTATGAAACGTTTGATAAATACTATTATATTAATAAATAACGAGACAATGATTTATAGAAGAAAATGACCAAAACACTCGAAAGATTAAGATATACTTTGAGTGATATAGTTTATGGATAATTTAAGGCTATATTTTGACAAAGGTACGTGTCACGAAACGTAAAATGCAAGTTTTCTAAGTGTACGAAAATGCGTTCGAGAAATCGGAATCGGGACATAAGTCAAGTAACAACGTACGAGTCATCGGAACGAAAATTACAGGTCAACTATGCACATGAATTTAATATAATATATAATTAATTATATAAATTAAATATATTATATATATATTTAAATAATATGTCGACAAACAAGAAAACAAAAGTTTGTGAGCTGGATCAGAGGGCCATGAGATCGCATGGCCTTGATGCCCAAAAACCATGCGATCGCATGGGGTCTGAAATCTGGCCACATCTATTTAAACTCGAGTTGTTTCTGTTTCTGATGCAATTCTTTCTCAACCTCAATCGTTCTCTCTATATATATATATATTTATATTATTATTATTATTATTATTATTATTATTATTATTATTATTATTAATATTATTATTATTATTATTATTATTATTAATATTATTATTATTATTATTATTATTATTATTATTATTATTAAGATTAATATTATTATTAATCTTAATTAGTAGTATTAGTATTATACATAAAATATTACGACGAGGTTATGAGCGTGTCACTTTCAAAATGGGTTTTCAAGCGGGATAGAGCTAAGGAAATTATGGGTAATGTTCGGGGGTATATTTATGAATCAAACCTAGTGTTTATCATCTCCGTTACGTCTACGTACTTTTCTGAAATATTGAATCACAATATTGATACGTAAGCATTTATATTTTATCTTTTATATACTAATAGTGTATCCATGTCTAGTGCTCGAGTATATATATTTATACAAGCTTGTATGCTAAATTTCGTCGTTAAACAGTTTATAATGAATCACGAATTAAATACATATATTACCGGTAAAAGGTATATGATATACTTGTTTTTGGAAAGCTGGCGAAAAATCAATAACTTTTCATTTAGATATCGAATAGTTTCGATGAACGGATTAAAAGATATGATCAACTGAATTATAATTGACGTTAATTGAAATTGCTTTTGAATCTGCAATTAATATTTAAACAACTTGTTTGTAAGATTGATAAATTGGATTTTTGAATATTACCAACCAAGTAAATGAATCCTTATATAAGGTATGTCTCTTTTTGTTGAACTATTGTCAAAATTGACTTTTTGAAACGACTTTGGATAACTTTTATATGTCGATCTCGAGCATTAGGATTGTGATACACTATGACCTGACCTAGCTTGATAAACATTTATTGACCAACATATGTTCTCTAGGTTGAGATCTACGGTTATTTGGTAATCCGAGTTTCGGTCACATTTTGGTGAACGACTTTATATGCTGCTAAAGTGAGTTTCATTTGCTCCCTTTTAAAATGCTTTTGAAATATATATTTTTGGGCTGAGAATACATGCACTTTATTTTAAACGCAATGGATACAAGTACATACTAAATTCTACACCGAGTTTGAACCGAAAATCCCTTAGCTTTGGTAACTAGTAACTGCCGGTTATAAGAACTGGTGGGCGCGAGTAGTAGTATATGGATCCATAGGGCTTGATATCTGTGTCCGAGCTAGAGCACTAGCCTTTTAACGGACGTATGCTATTTGAGAAGCGTACACGTTGGTTTGCGTGTATTATTAAGATGATTATACAAAGGGTATAAATTATATATACGTTAAGTTTAGTTACCAGGGTGCTCAATTTCGTAGAATATTTTGATAAACGTTTCTGGATGAAACAACTTAAATCTTGTGATCCATCTTTATGTACATATTATGCAAAACATTAAAACTATGAACTCACCAACCTTTGTGTTGACACTTGTTAGCATGTTTATTCTCAGGTTCCCTAGAAGTCTTCCGCTGTTTGCTTATATGTTAGACAAGCTATGTGCATGGAGCCTTACATGGCATATTTTTCAAGGAAACATTGCATTCACCAAATAATCACCATGTATCTTATTTTGACTGCATTGTCAACGGAAGTACTATTGTAAACTATTATTTACGGTGATTGTCTATATGTAGAAATCATCAGCTGTCAAAAACCTTTGATTTAAATATTCATTTATGGTGTGCCTTTTCAAAAGAATGCAATGTTTACAAAACGTATCATATAGAGGTCAAATACCTCGCAATGAAATCGATGAATGACGTATTCATCCATGTGGATTTGGAGCGATCGTCACAGTTGGTATCAGAGCGTTGGTCCTAGCGAACCAGGTCTTGCATGAATGTGTCTAACTGATAGTTGTTAAGATGCATTAGTAAGTCTGGACTTCGACCGTGTCTGCATGTTAAAAGTTTTACTTATCATTTCTTGTCGAAAATTACATGCTTATCATTCTTAAGTCTAGACACGTTTTCCTGCATTTATTGCATAAATAGTGTATAGACAAAAATTCATATCTTAACGTATCTGTTACTGTAAACTTTTCCTAATATCTTCCAAAAATTTCTCCGTGATTTATGAAATTTGGTATTATATATACATATGTAAATTATGTATTGAAGAATACCAAACTAAATTCAATAATCTAATTCATATCAAAAATCATCTCCCTAATTATACAAGATGGATCCTGTATCTAGTTCAAATTCCTTAAACTCTGACAGCTATTCCGATATGGATATTCACCTGAATTTCGAAGACAGTGTAACCGGAATGGATCAACCAATTAGCCATCATCTATTCTGGATGAATTGGGGATGGGTTCGTAGTCTACTTAATCATTGAAGACAAGAAGAAGGTGATCCTTTCCATCCACCACATTGCCCTCTTGGCGAAGAACCTGAAGCACTTACCGGCGAACCTATTCGAGACACCATTTTCTCTCTCATTTCCAGAGTATCTCGTCACGATAATATACTATCTCAAATTCTGGATCTTATTCATTCGCTCGTCCGAACCGCCAATCATCCCGGTGTAGTAGAAGAAGTCAACGAGCTTCGTGCTCGGGTAGTGGCTTTGGAGAATATGGTACAAAGGTTACAAGCACCAGCAGCATCACCGGCATCAACAGTACCACCAACAACAACACCAATAGTACCATTACCACCACCAACAACATCCGTATCGCAAACCTCAACTTCACAATCTGTTTCACGAGCATCAACGTCATACACACCGTAGTTACCAAGAAATACCAGCAACAATAACCCATGAAGTATTAACTCATTTCCCCTGAAGAAATTTTATGTATATTTAATATATATGAATTTTGAAATCAAAATAAATCTTTTCGTACTAAGCTATTACGTGTGAATCTTAACTGGTAGGTACTACTTGGTTAGTTCATATTACTAATATGCAATGATGTACATCCTTCCTTAACAACTTAACCATTGTTAACTACAATCTCTGTTTCAACCCAATGAATTCCATTTTATAATAAACCAAGTGTATTAATCAATTACATAATTGATTTTACATTTTCAATTTCGATATACTCGAAACTTTCCAGAAAACATCATCTGTGTCTTGTAAGGTTCACAAAAATTCCACGAGCACCAACATCCTTCACCGAGGAATATCAATAAGAATAAATAATGAAGTGTTGATTTCATTAGTGAAAAACTCCGCAAAGATTATGTAATCTTTAATGTTTTAGAGATTAATCATTTCTAAATCAAGTCGAAAATCAAATGAGCTTAATATGATATTAACTCATTAAATCCGTATTACATCTGAAGAAATATACATACATATATTTTCATAAAGATTGTAATGAAAATTCTTTTGTACAAAATATTACTTGTGAAATCTTTAACGAGTAGGTAATTCCTGGGAAATATATAAGTTCATAATTAATATGTTATACTGTACATTCTTCAACTTTGATTCAAAAATTATTAACTATGCTCACAGCTATACTTTGACTTCAAAAATGTGAAAGATCATTTAGCATTGTTATTACTGAAAATAATATTGCAATCCCTTTTCAAAGTATCCAGTTTTACCACACTTCCAACCAGTCAACTTCGACTTTTCAGATTAGCCTTATTATAACCTTGACATATACGTTCTTATTACTGGGGAACCTTTTATGTTCCACTACATTAGCAGTAAATTTACCAACAACTTCATTAATCCTTGACCTTTCGAAAAATCATAATACTCATTGAAACCCTATCATTTACACATTTGCATCTTGTAACGAGAATTGCCATACGAATTACCGGGAATTAGCAATCAGTATTTTGAAATCTTGCAGCACGTCTACGCCAACAGTTATATGTGTACATATAACGTCTACCTCCTGGACTTACATACTTCGAATGTGAAGTTTATGAAAAACACCCCAAACTACGAAACTAGTTCTCTGAATTTTAGAAAAATGCTTATGAAGCAGCAAAAACTACAAATGACCTTAACAGTAAAAAATTTGATGATAAAGAATAGTATGGTGGTAAAGCTGAGAAAAAGAGAAGGTTTAGAACTGGAAAACGGATTGAGCAAAGTATGAAGGAGGCTGTGGATAAATCACAAAGACTGAACCCGCATTCAAAGAATCCAAATGATTCAGTGTCTGCTGAAGTCATTAACGAATACCTTGCTCCTGACTCTAAACCTTCACAGACAAATCTTCTTCACCATCCGTTGATATTAGAAATTCTAAGATATTATCATATCTTTCATTATAAATATCTTCGATATTTCTAAAGATATCTTCATAACTATCATTGTTCGAGATTATTTATCTCTTCACGCTATCTGTGTTATATCATAAAAGAAACTGTTTTAGTTTCTAGATTCTGAAAAATTTGAATTTAAAATACGAATGTTTTTGAAGTAGTGTTGAGAACTGAAGCATGAATTAGTATAATATAATGACACTTAGATCAACGTGATTATATTACAGTAAGTCATGCTGAGTTTCTAATGGAACGTGATAAAGGTTCACAGATTCCACCCTCATCATGTGCCATGTTACACGACTCTTACATTCTAATCTCTAAACATATCAAGAAAATATTTTTCTTGATGATTCGGTCTTTTCCAGATATTCTGGTAAATTGACAAATCAAGATCGTGCCATTACAATTTCTTTCTTAGAACGTTAGTATTGTTTATCCAAAATTTCATACCTACGAATTCTGAACCATTATTCGCTTGACTTAAAGTCGGGAAGAGAAAACGAAAGCATGAAGCTCAGAAATATAAAGGAGAATATAAGCCCGATAACAACCCTGAAATTTACAAACCGTGTATATCAATGCGTATAGCAATATAAAGACACGGGAGAATGAAAAACACTATAACCCCAAGGTAATGGTAGAAGAAAGTAACTTCCTCTGGTGGTAGATGAAAGAGAAGAATGACATATATGAAAGTTAGGAGTATATCAAGAATCAGAACTGGATGAAGCATTTCACAATCTTTTGGAAGAATGAAATGAGGAAGAAGATGTAGGAGTGGTGAAAATAATGAGACGAAAGGAGTTAATTTATAAGCGAAATAACAGACAGAGCAATCAAGGCAGGTGACCTCATTTAATTAAAGAAGATCTTAATTTCCTTAAATTCCAAAGAATCAAATCCTATTTAGATGATAAAGACTTTCTATTCCTTAAATTCCGGAAATCAATCGTTACTACGTCAAGAGATAAAGACGCATCTCTATTCTCTATTTCACTTTATTACGATAACTTCCCTCATACGCTTCAAGTAATCGGAGTGTTTTATCCATATTATTCAACGTTAATAAAATTCTATTTACCAACTCATATTCGTCATAAAAACATTTTTATTGTTAGCCATGACAACCTCACTCAAATTTCGGGACGAAATTTCTTTAACGGGTAGGTACAGTGATGACCCGGAAATTTCTGACCAAATTTAAACTTAATCTTTGTATGATTAACATTTTCGACACGATAAGCAAAGTCTGTAAAACTGAATCTCAAAATTTTTGAACTACTTTCATATATTCAAATACCTTTCGGTTGTTCTTGACAATTCGCGAACAATTATATATATATAGATACATATATATATATATATATACTATAACTTGAAAACGTAACAATGTATTAATTGTTTGATACCGTACATTAAACTTATTGGTTTAAATATTTATTTGAATAAATATGATAAGTTGGAATATTAATTGTATAAATAACTTGCGACGTATATTTTAAAACGTGTTTAAAAATATTGAGAATAGATATTAACTTGGTTATGAAACGTTTGATAAATACTATTATATTAATAAATAACGAGACAATGATTTATAGAAGAAAATGACCAAAACACTCGAAAGATTAAGATATACTTTGAGTGATATAGTTTATGGATAATTTAAGGCTATATTTTGACAAAGGTACGTGTCACGAAACGTAAAATGCAAGTTTTCTAAGTGTACGAAAATGCGTTCGAGAAATCGAAATCGGGACATAAGTCAAGTAACAACGTACGAGTCATTGGAACGAAAATTACAGGTCAACTATGCACATGAATTTAATATAATATATAATTAATTATATAAATTAAATATATTATATATATATTTAAATAATATGTCGACAAACAAGAAAACAAAAGTTTGTGAGCTGGATCAGAGGGCCATGCGATCGCATGGGGTCTGAAATCTGGCCACATCTATTTAAACTCGAGCTGTTTCTGTATCTGATGCAATTCTTTCTCAACCTCAATCGTTCTCTATATATATATATATATATTTATATTATTATTATTATTATTATTATTATTATTATTATTATTATAATAATTATTATTAAGATTAATATTATTATTATTAATCTTATTATTATTATTATTATTATTATTATTATTATTATTATTATTATTATTATTATTATTATTAAGATTAATATTATTATTAATCTTAATTAGTAGTATTAGTATTATACATAAAATATTACGACGAGATTATGAGCGTGTCACTTTCAAAATAGGTTTTCAAGCGGGATAGAGCTAAGGAAATTATGGGTAATGTTCGGGGGTATATTTATGAATCAAACCTAGTGTTTATCATCTCCGTTACGTCTACGTACTTTTCTGAAATATTGAATCACAATATTGATACGTAAGCATTTATATTTTATCTTTTATATACTAATAGTGTATCCATGTCTAGTGCTCGAGTATATATATTTATACAAGCTTGTATGCTAAATTTTGTCGTTAAACAGTTTATAATGAATCACGAATTAAATACATATATTACAGGTAAAAGGTATATGATATACATGTTTTTGGAAAGCTGGCGAAAAATCAATAACTTTTCATTTAGATATCGAATAGTTTCGATGAACGAATTAGAAGATATGATCAACTGAATTATAATTGACGTTAATTGGAATTGCTTTTGAATCTGCAATTAATATTTAAACAACTTATTTGTAAGATTGATAAATTGGATTTTTGAATATTACCAACCGAGTAAATGAATCCTTATGTAAGGTACGTCTCGTTTTGTTGAACTATTGTCAAAATTGACTTTTTGAAACGACTTTGGATAACTTTTGTGTGTCGATCTCGAGCATTAGGATTGTGATACACTATGACCTGACCTAGCTTGATAAACATTTATTGACCAACATATGTTCTCTAGGTTGAGATCTACGGTTATTTGGTAATCCGAGTTTCGGTCACATTTTGGTGAACGACTTTATATGCTGCTAAAGTGAGTTTCATTTGCTCCCTTTTAAAATGCTTTTGAAATATATATTTTTGGGCTGAGAATACATGCACTTTATTTTAAACGCAATGGATACAAGTACATACTAAATTCTACACCGAGTTTGAACCAAAAATCCCTTAGCTTTGGTAACTAGTAACTGCCGGTTATAAGAACTGGTGGGCGCGAGTAGTAGTATATGGATCCATAGGGCTTGATATCCCCGTCCGAGCTAGAGCACTAGCCTTTTAACGGACGTATGCTATTTGAGAAGCGTACACGTTGGTTTGCGTGTATTATTAAGATGATTATACAAAGGGTATAAATTATATATACGTTAAGTTTAGTTACCAGGGTGCTCAATTTCGTAGAATATTTTGATAAACGTTTCTGGATGAAACAACTGAAATCTTGTGATCCATCTTTATGTATAGATTATGCAAAACATTAAAACTATGAACTCACCAACCTTTGTGTTGACACTTGTTAGCATGTTTATTCTCAGGTTCCCTAGAAGTCTTCTGTTGTTTGCTTATATGTTAGACAAGCTATGTGCATGGAGCCTTACATGGAATATTTTTCAAGGAAACGTTGCATTCACCAAATCATCACCATGTATCTTATTTTGACTGCATTGTCAACGGAAGTACTATTGTAAACTATTATTTACGGTGATTGTCTATATGTAGAAATCATCAGCTATCAAAAACCTTTGATTTAAATATTCATTTATGGTGTGCCTTTTCAAAAGAATGCAATGTTTACAAAACGTATCATATAGAGGTCAAATACCTCGCAATGAAATCGATGAATGACGTGTTCGTCCATGTGAATTTGGAGCGATCGTCACACACATATTCTCTCAATTCAATATTATTGATCGATCATCTAACTGAGATCCCCAACCCTTGACTCTTACTGGATTTCTTCGATATACTTTTTCGTGGAAGATTACGCTTACAGCAAGTTTTACAGTTAGGACGATCTCCACTGATAGAATTATTACCTCTTCGAGCCATATTTTTCAATTTCATGATGCGAGATGACGTTTTCCACTCGCCGATAGCACTCCAGTAACAGTTGTTGCAGATCGAAACTTCAGATGCCTTTGAATTGTAGTTTGATTTTGACTTAGTTTTTGTCGGTATGTTTTTTTTGTCGATCTCAGCCTTTTTAACACACCCAATTGGACTTTTCACATGTTTATTATTATCACAGGGCCCAGAAGGGATATTGTTTTGGGCCAAGTTGTTAGCCCAATCTTTGGAACATGCCTTTTGCGGTGTATCATTCCTAGCTGGGCTGGTTGGGCCATATTCCATATTCTTTTCAATTTCAATTGGCCCAATGTTATTCCCATCCGGATTCTTGTTGTTGGTCCCATTTGTAACACGTTCATTGTCCAACACATTGGGAACATCAGTCGCCGAATTTTTATCACGCATGCCATCATTTAACATTTTTGGAATTAGGGTAACCATCATTGCTACCTTGTGTCTCAGCAACTATCTCTTCGTTATCCCCAAAAAGGTTCCCTAACCCAAAACATCTTGACTTTTGATCTTCCTCCGCCATCAAATGCCCATCACCGGTGCCACAGTTTACACAGGCAGGTTTATACCCTGGAATTCGAACAGACTCCAGGTTATCATTGTCTTCTGAGTCGACGTAAGAGTCGACTGCGTTAAAATCATCTTCATCATCGATTGGGTATATGGACTCATCGTTACTCAATATGTCATCAGAATTTACCATATCCGTGCTATATCCTGTCGAGCTTGAGAACTCAGAATTCGAATCTTTATCTGCACCAGAACATAACTTTTTTCCTCCTCCACTATGTTGATGAAATAGGAACTCTTTTTGTGCTGCAATATTAATGAATCGTTCACAATTTCAAGACTGAATAGCTTAACAAAAACTCTGCCATATGCCAAATTTTTTGAAGTTCGTAATGAACAATTATCCAGTCCATACACAACACCCCACCACTCACCAATTGACGCAAAATTTTCTTCAGTCCAGCAGTGTGGCGGTACCCCTTTAATTCGTAACCACGTCGATCTATTTTCAGGCCAATGAGATGGATCCCACCTCATAATCTTGTGTACCCATCTTCGAAGAGGGTGGTCTGCCCGATTGAGTAAATCCATAACATCCTCAATCTATCGTGATTTACCAATCAACAGTAATGCGTATCAGTCTTGTTATACAAGTAATTACCATAACTATTGTAATAGGATTATGATTATGTTTTCTAATTAGAGAAGGCTAGATTATTTGTAAACTTCCCTATAAATATAAATAGAAGGATTTATTAATGAGATCGACCCAAATTATAATAGTCTCAACTAATAGAATGATTTTCTATGTTAGTGCTTCATGTAATAATAGTGGGAGACTTTTATGATTTACAACATTCTGGGTTAATTTTAGGTAAAACTGCAACTAAACGTTCGTGTATATTAAGGAGTACTCTGTACTGCTGTGCTCGATTACATATTTTATATTCCCTTTTTATATGAATCATAGTTATATTATATATCTATATTTATCTAATTAATTAGCAGGTAATTAAAAGGTTAATTATTAATTGTTGAATACCGTAAGAGAAAGATAATTGTCATTATCATGTAAGGAGAATTTTTAAGAAATGTTTAGTAAGATGGAAAATCATTTTCATTTCGACCATAATCTAGTTAAATTCAAAGAATGCATTCGCATACTTAATTCCGACCCATCATTATTAAAGTCACATACAAAAATATTTTATAATAGAAAGAAAAAAACATATAAAATATAAAATATGGAACAAAAAGACAAAGTCAATTTAGCATGTATATATAAATATTGAGCAACCATACACCCAAGTTGCATAGAAATTAAATTAAACCTTCTTAAGCATTGTTACACCTTCGAGTTTCATCATTTCAGAACAAGATAAGATTCATTATCATTATCATATTAATATATGGAGGGTTTTACATCAAATTTCCATAGTTTTAAACCTTCATTACCTTTCCTAGATATTGATCACAACATAGAACTACTCAACCAAATTTCAATTCAAAATGACTATTCATCTCAAAGCTACATGGGATCTTCTTATGACGATTTCTTGTCGCAACAAGCCTTATTACCGTCATTTGATCACCAATTCGTGCAAAACTTTCAGCACGAATATAAGAATGTCATGTTGATTCAAGAGCCCGTTTCTATGGACCCAATCGTAAATGGCAAGAGGAAGCTAATTATGGACGTTTCTGCTAGCAGTAATTCTGGAAATTCGTCTTCTCGTTCAGTTAGTGACCTTAATGAGAAGAAACATCAGGTAACGTCTTCAGTAAGAACGAGTTAGGAATATGTTAACGTACTTAATTGACATAATTATTTGCCCAAAATACCTCATTTTTGTATACTGTGGTACTCCATGTTAGTGTTTTGTATTATTTTTTTGCTTTTTGTCATTTGTAACAAATTATAAAAACCGCACTCGGGGGCTTGATTACCCAAGGTTTTACCTTCTATGAAGAGCCAATGTGCTCGTTCATAGTATGGTTCTTAAAAAAAAAAAACAAATTATAAAAACCGCCACCAGTCACATTATCACCTTAAGTGGTTTACTTATTTTACTTATTAAGTTCTGTTTCCATTTGTCTCTTAATGAAAAGGATCATCTATATGTTTTCTAGAAATAGGCCAATCTTCAGATTAAGTGACACAAACGGATCATTAAATGGAAAGTACTCTAAATTAGTTGATTGTACTTTTTTTTTTTTTCTTTTTTTGTTTTTGTTTATATGATACAGAGTTCGGGAAAGGGCAAGAAAGTAAAGTTGAGTGATAATGGAGAAGCACAAAAGGAAGTGGTACACGTAAGAGCAAGAAGGGGACAAGCAACTGATAGTCATAGCTTAGCAGAAAGGGTAAGCTTGAAATTTTTAAAAATTATTAATTTTAATTCTATTGAATTCAAGTTTTCTCGCGAAAATTCACTCTTGTGACATGATCGAACAGGTTAGAAGAAAGAAAATTAACGAGCGTTTAAGTTGCTTGCAAGACATCGTGCCAGGGTGCTGCAAGGTAAACTTTTGTACTACAATCAATCACGTGCATTGTTAAATAATCAAATTATCGATATAACTGCTTCCTGAATAAACTGATTAATTAAGTTGGGTATATAAATACAGTCAATGGGCATGGCAGTAATGTTGGATGAGATAATCAACTATGTCCAATCTTTGCAGAATCAGGTAGAGGTGAGTTAATTGAATTGTTATTGTTATCATACATAATAGTATAGTATTAGTATTAGTATATATTCTAATATTACAGACAAAATCCATTTAAGATACTTGATTATTTGATTATAGAAACCAAAATGAAAATTAAAATAATAATTTGAATCCGCATTGCAGTTTCTTTCCATGAAACTCACTGAAGCAAGCAGATTTCACAACTTCGATTCAGAATCGACACATATAAACGCATTTCAGGTAATCCTTCACACCATTTTAAAAATTTATTATACACGGGTAAATGGATAATATTTTTCTTATTTAGAATACCGAGTAAAGTGAAGTATTATTAACGAGTATAATTGAGTTATCCCGTAATCATTTTTGACTATTTTACCTCGTCATCTCAACATATGTTGCTAATGAAATTTACTTGAGACCTCTTCTCACTTCGTTATTTTTGGATGGTTCTTCCTAACATATTCAGAATAAATGTTTATTTCTATTTAATTAAATTTTTAATCTTAATTAGAACAATAAACACATACTACTTTCTCACATGATATTTACACCATATTTTACAGTTTAACTATTTTTGTATGTGGTCAAACATTATATTATTTCACATAGTGATATTGATATATTTGTTTGGCGCATAAGATTTAGTGATTAAAGACAAACTTTGATTGATGGCAGATGGAAAATGTAATTGAGGGACTGAAGATGCAAATATTAGAAGAAAGAAAAGAGAGTGGCCCAGTTGACCAGAGTTTTGGCTCTTATCCTTCTTTGCCATACCATTATAGAGCTTAAAAGAAGATCCTACTCGTCTTTCATCATACAAAATACATACAATTTGTATTATTGTTTCTATACATACAAAATGTATAACCAATTACACAATTATTGATATGTGATCAAAGTTTTTTTGGTATATAAATGGTTATTTCCTTTTCAATTAATTAGCATAAATACTTGTATTATATACTTATATAAGAAGAAAGCGGTGAATAATTTAAAGCCAAATGTATGTTGAAAATAACATTTTATAATCATACCATATACTCCTTTCATCTCAAAATAACTATTTATCTTACTATTTTGATTTGTGTCAAAACAAAAAAAAAAATTCCGAACTCAAAATAATAGTAAAAATCCGTTGAATTTTAATTATACCCTCTCTATTTTTAAAGAGATACAATCAAATATAGCAACTAGTTAATATTATAAGCAATTAACCATTATAATTTATAATTTATAATTTATAATTATAAATTAAATGAAAGGCAAATAAGACAATTCACTCATATCTCTTAAATCTTATCAAAAATAAGACGGAGGAAGTATAATTTAATTCCTTATTTATAATTTAGAGTGAATATAGAAAATACTTGTACCAAATTCAAATAAGTAAAGTCACTAACAAAAAATATATTTATATATACTATATAGTTAAATTAATTCAACTAAACCTATAAGTTTAAATGTAGTAAAAAGTAGGGGTGTTCGTTAAGTAGGTTTATGATTTAGGTGGTTTATTTGATTTGATTTATTCGGTTTTCAAAAATATTTTTGAGAACCAATAACCGAACAAATTTGATAAAACCACACCAATTCAACTAAATAAGAAATCGGTTTACATGGATTAGTTTCGGTTAAACCAAATAAAAACTTTTACATAGAAACTGTGTATTTAAAAAAAAAAAAAAAAGCAAACATATTTTATTAACTAAACTATAAGTATACAATTGATAAAATATTTTTCTGCCAAGCATGCAGTATGAGAAGGAGCCTATGAGTATACAACTCATATATACAATTTAAACTATAGCAATGAACTGAGTAGCAGAAAAATAAAAACAACACTAGCGGTAGCTAAGTTTCCAGGTATCAGAGTAATTGATAAACAAATTCAATTATTAAGTGAAATTAAACTAATAAAAACATTAAACTCAAACAAGAACAAATAAAGATAACACATGCTTAAAATTCTAAATAAAATAAAACAAATATTTAATATACATCCCCTAAATAAAATTATTTTCGGTTTGAAACCAAATGCTAATTTTACAAATCAAATCCAAACCGAAAACCGTAAATATTTTCGGGTGAAAACGTACAATAAAGAAATCAAAACTAAATAAGTCAACCCATTTTAACCAAATCAATTTGGTTTGATTGGTCTCGTGGTCGAAACCGTTTAATGCACACCCCTAGTAAAAAGTAGCCATTAGAATCACATTTAGCAAACAAAATTAATAAGTGTCGTGAAATGTAACGCAGTATGACCGAATCCGATATGTCAATTAACATTCACACCTTTGTATTGTGTATATAAGTATTGTGATTTATATGTAATCATTTTAACTTCTGTTCAGAAATCAATAACAATACACAAACTAAACTTCAACCACATGAGCATCCATTATAAATCAAAAGATTACAACTCGAAAAATGAACTCCTTACAAACGCCCGGCGTTCCACAAAAAACAATGAAACATACAAGACTCAACTAGGGACTCATTACAACCAAAGTCTGTACAAGATCGACCTCTAAAATGAGTTAACTAGTTAAACATAGAAGAAAGAAAAAACCCTATATTGATAGGGTTACAATCGCACACACTGCACCCTACAATTTTTTCTTCTAATGTGCAAAATGCAAATAAACAAGCTATATAAAAAAAATAACAATTTTATTTACAAAATTAAAATATGTAAAGAAAAAGATTATTAAATGAAAAGTAACATCTCCTTAGAATTCTAAAGAATCAATAAATAACAAAACGACCACGATAGAATAAAGATACTGTAATATTTAAGCTTAAAACATATTTTTACCTGTACAAATCTGCCCCAAATAATCTCAATTATAAGTAGTTCCAGAACAATGTAACATGTAGATTTGATCCTTTCAACAACTTCATAATTTCTATAGATGGCTTGTGAACCGGCATCACATACAACCAAGGTTGAAAAGGACGCGAGACGGGGCCGAAACGGTAGCGACCTCAAAACGTCGCAACGGAAAAAACGGGGTCGAGACGGGGTCGAAACGGATGTTGACTAATGTTGACTTTTATATATATTAATATATATTTACACATATTATAGAGCTAAAAAACCTTCGTTGACAAGTTTGTACCTATAATTGTTATTAGCGTTAATATAATACAAAATGGAATACTTAACTAAGTCAATTTTGATTGATTTGACAGATTTATGATCGATTTTAACAGAATTTCTGACTTTTGACCGGCGTTGACCCAATTTTTCCTGCATTTGGCCTGACTTTTGACCGTTGACCGGCTTATAAGAAAACGGGACGAGGTCGAAACTGTTTAGTCACCAAAACGCCGCAACGGGCGTCGCAACGGACACAACGGACGCTGTTTACAACAGTGCATACAACTAACAATTATCAAAAATTGAACACATGCACTAAGTTTTGAAGATTCAATCGCACTATATATTTTCGGTGATATTTCATTACTCCCTCCGTCTTAATTTGATAGTCTCTGTTTGACTTTTCAAATCTTTCTTTACTAACTTTGACTTAAAATATATTTGTTTGTGTTATATATTATTTAATAAAATTTATATAAATGAAAACACCTTTAAATCCCAATACATTCATATAAATTTCACTAAATTACGCAAAACACAAACAAATAAATATTGAGTCAAAATTGTTAAAGAAATACTTGAAAAATTAAAAAAGGACTACTAAATCGAGACGGGAAAAGTATATTTCAGGATACTTGCTAAACATACTTTCTATAAAATATAAACATACTTTCCACAATTATTTTCTAAACATACTTTCTACAATTTCTTCTTCCAATTTGAAAAATGCAAATAAACAAGATATATAAAGAAATTTGTGACAACTTTCTCCAATTTACCCGTAGGGCTGTTTATTTTTTTCTATATAATGTACTGTTTCCATTTATGTTTGTTTGGAAATGAGTGTCTAATTCTATGTCTTATAGAAACAGAACAATTTTCAGATAAACTGGTAGATAGAATGTAAATAAACAATAAAGCTGTAAAGAAACAGATCATTAAATGAAAAATAAACAAACCCTTAGAATTCTAAAGAATCAATAAATAACATAATGACCACGATAGAAATAAAGACACTGTAATATTTAAGCATGAAAGATGTGTTTACCTGTACAAATCTGCCCCAAATAATCTCAATTATAACTAGTCCCAGAACAATTTAACATGTTAATTTGATCCTTTCAACAACTTCACAATTGCTATAGAAGACCTACGAACCGGCATCTATATCACATACAAATAACAAATATCAAAAATGAACATATGCACTCAGTTTTGAAGATTCAATCGCACTATATATTTTCGGTGATTCTTCCTTACTCCATCCGTCTGAATTTAATAGTTTCTGTTTGACTTTTCAAGTCTTTCTTTACCAACTTTGACTTAAAATATCTTTGTTTATGTTATATATAATTTAATAAAATTTATATAAATGAAAACACGTTTAAAGCTCAATACATTCATATAAATTTCATCAAATTATACATAACACGAACAAATATATATTGAGTCAAAGTTGGTAAAGAAATATATGCAAAATCAAAAAGGGACTATTAAATTGAGACGAGAAAACTATATTTCAGGATACGTGCTAAACATACTATTTTTTGCAAATAATATGAAAATTAATTTCTAAATGAGATACATATGTTGTTGGTATTACATTTTGAGTATTGTATTCCTTAAATTAATATTCTTAATTTTTTTTTGGGGAACAACTTAAATATTATAAATAACACCCCCTAGCAAGTAGCTAGGAAAGGCCCAAAAATTACAATGGCTTAACTAGTTAATCGTTCCAAGAAACGTTACATTTGGTTCTACTATTATACCATAAATAGCAATAAAACAAATAGAATCAAATAACAAACTCTTCTTCAAATGTGGCTAAAATATCATACTATTTCTGTATCTCCACAAGAACTAACCGACCACAGCAACGATAGTGTATAATATATTCTTCGCGTCCATACTCTCACGGCAATCGTCGAACCAAGTGATCCATTCGTGCCAATCTTTGAATCTTTACAGTTCGATATCAAGCCATCTTCTAATCAAAGTCCATATTTCTAGCGTTGTATGGCACTCGAACATCACGTGGTTGATGGAATCCACGAACCAGCTACAAGACACACACCTGATTTGTTGAATTTTCACATAATGTCTCGATAAGTTTAACCGTGTTGGTAACCTATCAAGATCCAATCTCCATAAATGAATATTTATTCTTCTGGGAATTCAATTGTACCATTTTGTATAAGGCTCCTTCGATGGCAATGGAACTTCATCAATGTATGATCTAGTACCTACAACAGAAAAATTATTAACATCTTTCAACTTCCACATCAAAGAATCTTATCGTGTTGGTAGTTGAACATTGCCCAACACCACCAACAATTCGTCTAGCAACTCCTTGTTTATGTCTCCTATATTCGAACGATTCCAACTCCACGACCACGAGCCATTAATTATTCTCTCCCCTAATTTACAATCCTTATGAGTCTCGAGGTGGTATAAACGGCAAAATCTATCCATCAACAGCCCGTCACCCTGCCAATCATCCATCCAGAAACGAATATTTTGACCATCCCCTCTCTTTGTTTGAACTACATCTGAAGGGATCTGACCTCTTTGCTTCGCATTATGAAACACCTTGATGATGTTAGACCATGTACCTTTACAGGTCAACATCAAACCATCAATACCCGCTTTATCCTCGTGTATAGACCTTCACAACTTTAGACCATGTCGAGTTCGACTTATTCAAAAAGCGCCACACCCATTTGAAGTTCAATGCCAAGTTAAAAGCACATAAACTTTCAACATTTACACCACCTTTTTCGAATGAAGCTAACACTTGGTTCCGCGTAATCCAATGTATTTTGTGACTACCTTCGGATTTGCCCTAAAAGAATTTAGATCAAAGCATTTCAGTATTAGAGATCACCGATTCGGGGTATCGAAAAAGTGATAGGTAGTAAATTCCCAAACTTTCTAGAACTGCTATAATGAGAGTTAACCGGCCTCCTATTGATAGGAGATTAGCTTTCCATGTTGATAATCTCTTCACAAAACGATCTTCAAAAGTTTTCCAGTTCGACACTAGGTTCATGTTTGCACCTATAGAGAGACCCAAGTACATAAACGGAAATACACCTTTAGAGCACCCGCATTCTGCAAATGTTGTGTGTAACACCTCATCCGATACCCTTAAATGAAATAAGTGAGATTTTGATACATTTATTTTCAAACCCAAGTATCTATCGAAATACTCAAGAGCCCGAATCGTGTTAGATAAACTATCATTATTCCACTAAGATAAAATTATTGCATCGTTCGCATAAAACATGTGAGATACACTAAAAGAAAGGTCGCCAATTTAAACTCCACTCATCGCCCCTAATTCAACTTTGTTTATTAGAAGATGATGTAACCCTTCCATTACTAATAAAAATAAGAACAAACTTAGAGGGTCGCATTATCTTAACCCTCAATGCAATCTGAATTCGCTCGTAGGACTCTCATTGACTAACACCGATGTCTAAGAACTACACAAACACATTCGAATTCATTCTCCCCATAGGTTATCGAAACCAAGAATCTGCATCATATAATCTAGAAACTCCTAACTTACCGTGTCATAAGCTTTCTCAAAATCAATTTTAAACAATATTAATTTCGCTTTTTTTCTTTTACACCAACTGTAACATCCCACCTTTTTCCGTTAAATTTATTTTAACACCGTCTTTTTTTTTATAGATAATATCTTTTGTTATCTAAATTCGTATCCCCCGTTAATAAGTGTTTCCAATATTTTCGTTATTTAATTATAACATCTCTTGTTTACTCTAGCTTTTTAAGATAATTCGTTTGGTTAATTCCCGCATCCGCTTTTAAACTCGAGGGACCAAAGTTGGCTAGTGGGCAAACTAGTTGACTAGGTCAACTATTCAACCCACCATCTCCACCATTCATTCATTTCTTCCACCTCCCACCTCTTTACTACTTCCATTTTCTCTCATTTTCTTCAAACAAAGATTCATCATCCATTTCCAATCTAGAAATCAAACATCAAAATGAATTGTACGTTTGTGATCCTTGCATCATCCTCTTCAATTGGGTACCAATTTCACTATTTGGGGTAAGTTTTCTAAAAACTCTAGATTTCTCTAATTCGATTTATGAACTTGAAATGGTGTTAGTTAGTGTCTATGGCTCAAGTCTAACATGCATATGTGAATTGTTTGCTCGATCTTGTTGTTTTGAGTAACTAGCATGAACACTTGAAAAAGGGTTTGTTAACTCTTTGATTTTGATTGATTAAATATTGTTAGATGTTAAACCTTATGTGTTAAAAGTGTTGCTAGCATCATTAGCTTCGTTTTAGTATGTTGGATGACATGAAAATCCCACATTAACATGATATTTGATTTTGTGATTCTTGGTTAGGGTTTGATAGATTTTAAAACGAACTTTCGATGCATCAAATGCTTTGCAATGTTGTTGGTAAGTGTTTAGTTGTATTGTATGCGTAATTACCTACGAAACGTCATATTATATGTGGGTAGTAAGTTCCCGAATCATGAAATGCGTTTTACGAACTTGAAACTTTAATGATGAACTTTTAACGATCATTCGACGAGGATTTTGTTGTTGTAAATGATGAATTTGATTTATGAAACGTGTTTAGTTGTATTCCTTGTCAAAATACCTTTCCGACGATATAAGATACATGTTTTGATTGTTTCGAATCATAAATTGTGATTGTTTGAAGTTTGGTTCGTGCACTTGTGAGATTTCAGCAAAGTAGGATCTGTACACCATTTTGTACGACGTCCCAATCATTGGACGTCGTCCAGTCCTTCACTGCTGGATGTCGTCCAGTCATTTTGGACGCCGTCCAAATGAACTGCAGATTTCTGTTTTGCTTGGTCGTTTACCGTTTAATTCTAACTTTGCTACGCACCTCCGATTAACATGAAACTTGGCCAATATGTTCATATATGATTACTAATTGAAGAAAAATTGTCGGATCCCCGACCTGACTCCGTTGACTTTGACTTTGACTTTGACCAAGTTGACTTTTAGTCAAACTTGACCAAACACTTATGCAATCGTTTTTGACGTGCTTTTACATATATCTTGTATGAAACGTTATGAGAAACATATACGGTTTATACTTTTATACTTTGAACACAAGTACGAAAACAAATATTTCACAGCGAGTTAGAACAAAAAGCCTCAATTCAATTATCATTAGTTACACTTGCAGGGTGTAAACGTGAACTTATGTTATGTGATCACATGGGCTTGACGAGGCCTCATTCGGACGGTTCGCTACCGTTAGCGGATGAAATATATTTTCGGGTATAGTGTAGGTTCTAACACTAATTCAATGGGGTTCGTATACAGTTAAGTCTTGATAATTAGGTGCTCGCGAACGTATAACATCTTTGGAATGCAAACGATTTGGATAATCAACTATACAAAATCTTGTGGTTCAAAAACAACGTTTACAAATACACCTATGATTTCACCAACGTTTTTCGTTGACAGTTTTCTATATGTTTTCTCAAGTTCATACTTGGCTACTTGATACATGCTTTTGCACACTTTGATTACTTGCTTGAGGTCAAGCATACATGCATACGCTAGTGATAGCACCTTTGGATTCAAACTTAAAGTTTACATGCTTACGCTATTTATAGCAAAACGTGATTTTCAACTTATATTATGTCGCAAGTCATTTCAATTATACTTTATAACTTTTGTAAACTTAAACTTATGGTCGAACCGTTTGGTAACTTAAAACTTTGCAAGTCATATACGTTTCAAATGAATGCGACATAATTTTGGTCAAACGCGTCTCATTTAGGGACTATGACCACGTAACGGGACCTAAGTTAATGGCGCCTTCAATGGCGATTTTGGCGGGTCGTTACACCAACTCAAAATCTCACTCACACTCATCGGGCCATCTAAAATCTGCCTTCCTTTTATAAACGCCGACTGAGCAATACTAACAATCTTATCAATCACCAATGCCAACCAGTTTGATTAAATTTTTAGTAATACTCTTATATTGAATGTCAACTAAAGAAATAGGGCGATAATATTTAATCAAAGAAGGATTGAAAATTTTAGGAATAAGAGTAATAAAAGCTGAAATATAACCTTTTGGTAACCTACGTGTTTCAAAAGGATTTTTTTATCGATTTCACCAAGTCGTCTTTCAATAATTCCCAATACTTTTTTACAAAAGCGAACGTGAACCCATCTGGTCTTAGAGATTTAGCATTCTTGCACTCCCAAACCGCAACCCGAATTTCCTCCTATACTACTTCACGTTGGATGTACCTTTTGTCTAAATCTGAAAGAACCGATTGTGGAACAAAATTGGCCTGCTGTCCACAATTCCAATCTTTAGCAAATTTCGTCGCATAAAACTCTTTAAAAGCGGTTATAACAATGCTTAGATCCGTAACCCATACACCGTTCAAGGAAATACCTCTAACCGTATCTTTATTATGACAATGTTTAAGTAAACCATGAAAAAATTTAAAATTCTCATCACCCTCCACGTACCATTTTGTTTTTGCCTTTTGCATCAAGTTTCTATCCTCATGAGACTAAATTTCGTCATTTAATTTATCATAATTTTTCTTTCTTCCCTCTTCATTCGACGCTATATTATTCTCGATCTTAAATTCAGTTTCCTGAAATTTGGCTGAAATAACCGCAGCTCTACTTTTCTGCTGTTGTT
Organism: Rutidosis leptorrhynchoides; assembly: GCF_046630445.1. Lineage (NCBI taxonomy): Eukaryota > Viridiplantae > Streptophyta > Magnoliopsida > Asterales > Asteraceae > Rutidosis > Rutidosis leptorrhynchoides. The sequence continues at coordinate 658,344,596 of NC_092334.1, read as the reverse complement.
TTTCGCTTGGATCCAAGGTCTAATCTGTAGCGACCCGACAAAATCGTCATTTGACGGCGCCGTCTACTTAGGTCCCGTTACGTGGTCATAAGTCTTTAAAACAACGTTTGACCAAAAGATATGTCGCATTCATTTCAAATGTAAAGATTGTTCAAAGTTTACAAGAATAGTTCCACCACAAGTTACGTTAGAAAGTTATAAGTACAAATGAAACTTATGCGGCACAATTTAAAAGTAGCCAAAAGATGCTCCATGTATGCATATATACTAGACATCCAATGCAAGTATCAAAATAATGAGCGGAAGCATGTATCATGTATCGTTCAAGGACCTGAGAAAAACATAGAAATCTGTCAACGAAAACGTTAGTGAAATCATAGGTTTGAGTAAGTAAGTACAAGTGAACCACAATATTTGCAACAATGAGATAATAGTAATACATTCAAAAAGTTTGTTTCACGAGCACCCAATTATCAATGCTTAACATTCCTTCCATAGAACCCCATCACAATAGTGTTAGAACATACACTGTTTCTCGAAAATACATTTCATTCGTAAACGGTAGCGAACCGTTTGAATGAGGGTTTGTCAAACCCATATGGCCATATAACATAAGTTCTCGCTTACACCCGGCAAGTGTAACTAATGATAATCGAATTGAGGATTTTTGTTCAAACTCGTATGTAGAATGTTTGTTTTCCTGTACTTGTGTTCACTTAGTAAAAAGAAACGTTTATGTTTTCTCATCCCAAATGTAAGTGCAAAAGAGTAAAAGTGGGACTATGATCTCACCTTGAGTGCACGAGTAGTAAAGTACTTCAACAAGTAAATGTGTGCAAAGAACAATGCTAGTCTTGACCTAAACAAATAGGTTGTATCAATAACGATAGTCACGATTGGTCAAAGATGTTCAATTAGTCCTATGGCTCGTTAAGACTCGATCATAATAGCATGTGAATCAAATTGTCATGTTTCATGCAAGGTACAAGTATAAAATCATGTTAGAACGATTGCACAAACATTTGGTTAAGTTTGATTAAAAGTCAACTTGGTCGGGTCAAAGTCAATGAAAAAGTCAACACGTTCGGGTCGGGTCCCGAACTATTTTTCTGAGGTTTTTAATCATATATGAGCATGTTAGAACAAGTTACATGTGAATCGGAGGTCCATAGCATAGCAAACATTTTTCGTAAAATAACCAACGAAGACAGAAGCCTGCCAGTGTATCTGGACGGCGTCCAGATTTTCTGGACGGCGTCCAGCTTTGAAGGCTGGGACGGCGTCCAAAGATCTGGACGGCGTCCAGCTTTGTAATCTGGGACGGCGTCCAAGGATCTGGACGGCGTCCAGATTGGTATTCCAGTCTGATGCAGTAAGTTTCTAAGTACACGAACCAAAAACCAAATAAACACAATTTATGATCCGCAAACAATCAAGTCAAGTATTTTATACCGTTGGGATGGTAATTTGACGAGGAAGACAACTATACACATTTCACCAATCAATCTACCTATTATAACAACCAAAACCGCATCTAATGCTCAACATTAATCGCATACAAGTTCATAAATGCAATTCAATGATTCGGGCAACCAATTTACATGAATGATATGCCGTTTCGAAGGTAATCAAGCATACAATCCAACTAAACACTTACCAACAATAATCCATGGCATTCAATGCATCAAAAGTCCATTTCAAGTTCATCAAACCCTAACCCAAATTCACCAAAATCATAAATCAAGTTCATGAACTTTTCTAAAGCAACCTACACATCAAATTGAAGCTAGTGATACTAGGAACAAATTAGAACATGAACTTTTAACATCTAACAACATATGATCATCCAAAATTCAAGAACAACACACCAAAATTCAAGTTCATTCTAGTTACACTAAAACAACGAGATCGAGCATATAAATCATATAATCATGTTAGACTTGAGCCATAGACACTAATTAACACTTTTATAAGTTAAAAACATAAAGAACACAAAATCTTGTGATTTTAGAAAGTTACCCAAATGTAATGAAATCGGTATGGAATCGAAGAGGAAGATGCAAGGATCACGAATTTGTAATTTGTTTTGTTGCTAGCTTCCTAATCCGAATTTAGATGATGAATTCTTGTTGGTGTTCTTGAGAGAAAAAAGGAGTAGAAGAAAGATGGAGATGTTGAAATGAGAGGAGGAGGTTGAAGGTTTGACTAGTTGACCTAGTCAAATCTTTGGCCTCTTGGCAAGTTTAGTCCCTCTAATTTGAATCGGGTGCGTGAATTACCTAAACGAGATAATTTAAAACGCGTATCAACGGGAGATGTTATAAACATATAACGGAGTTTAAATTAGTATAACGGAAAAGTAAATGGAAAAAGGCGGGATGTTACATTACCTACTCCTTAAAAGAAATTTCGTCCCGAAATTTAAGTAGGCGTAGTAGTCGTTGTTTCTTCCTCGAGATCTTGCGTTTCCGAATTCACGAATAGATGAGGATACTTCCTTTGCATTTGATCTTGTCTTTCCCAAGTAAACTCGGGTCCCCTTTTGGCGTTCCAACGGACCTTGACAATTGGGATTCGGATTTGTTTTAACGTTTTGACGGAGGTGTCCACAATTTCAACCGGTTCTTCCACAAAATGGAGTTTGTCATCAATAGTAAGTTCCTCGAGAGGGATGACGATATCGGGTTCGGCAAGACACTTTTTCAAGTTAGATACATGGAAGGTAGGATGAACGGAGTTCAATTGAGGCGGAAGATCTAAACGATAAGCAACGGTTCCAACACGCTCCAAAATTTCGAAAGGACCAATATACCGCGGATTTAGCTTCCCGCGTTTCCCAAAACGGATTACACCTTTCCAAGGTGCAACTTTTAACATTACCCGGTCACCGACTTGAAATTCGAGGTCGTTGCGTCGTTTGTCTGTATAACTCTTTTGACGACTCCGGGCCGTCCGAAATCTATCTCGGATTTGAACGATCTTCTCGGTGGTTTCGTGAATGAGTTCGGGTCCGGTGATTTGTACGTCGCCTACTTCGGCCCAACAAAGAGGTGAACGACATTTTCGACCATATAACGCTTCAAAAGGTGCGACTTTAATACTCGCGTGATAACTATTGTTGTAAGAGAACTCGGCGAGAGGTAAGTGCTTGTCCCAAGCTTTTCTGAAATCAACCACGCAAGCTCGTAACATGTCCTCTAAGGTTTGAATTATACGTTCGCTTTGTCCATCGGTTTGAGGATGACATGCGGTGCTCATATCTAAACGCGTTCCCAACGCTTCTTGCAATGTACGCCAAAATCTAGAAACGAAACGGCCATCTCGGTCGGAGATAATCGATGAAGGTACACCGTGTTGGGCTACGATCTCCTTAATGTAAAGTTGTGCAAGTTTCTCCATTTTGTCCGTTTCTTTCATGGCAAGGAAGTGTGCGGATTTGGTGAGACGGTCAACAATAACCCAAATGGTATCATAACCGCCCGTCGTTTTTAGTAGCTTGGTGATAAAATCCATCGTTATCCTTTCCCACTTCCATTGCGGGATCTCGGGTTGTTGAAGTAGTCTGGAAGGTCTTTGGTGTTCGGCTTTGACTTTGGAACATGTCAAACACTTGGAAACATAAGTAGCTACGTCCCTTTTGATGTTCGGCCACCAATATAGTTGTTTAAGGTCGTGGTACATCTTATTGGCACCGGGGTGAATCGAGTATCGTGACTTATGGGCTTCATCTAAAATAAGGCTTCGTAGGTCCCCATAACTAGGCACCCAAATCCTTCCGGCGTAATATCGGAGTCCGGTCTCCCTAATTTCGAATCGAGAGACGAGAATGTTCAAGAGCTCGCATGAAAGGTTTTCATCCTTGAGAGCCTCATCTTGGGCTACCCGAATTTGGCTATTAAGGTTTGTGTGGATGGTGATGTTTAAGGCTCGGACACGAAGAGGCACCGCTCTTTCTTTTCGACTTAAGGCATCGACTACTACATTTGCCTTCCCGGGATGGTAACGAAGCTCGCAATCGTAATCGTTTAAGGTTTCAATCCACCTTCGTTGTCTCATGTTTAGTTGCCTTTGATCGAAAATGTGTTGGAGACTTTTGTGGTCGGTAAAGATAGTACTCTTGGTTCCATAAAGATAGTGTCTCCACATTTTAAGTGCAAAGACAACGGCTCCGAGTTCGAGATCATGCGTCGTGTAGTTTCGTTCATGAATTTTGAGTTGTCGAGAAGCATAAGCAATGAATTTCGTTCGTTGCATCAATACACACCCAAAACCATGTTTTGAGGCATCGCAATATACAACAAAGTCATCATTGCCTTCGGGAAGTGACAAGATAGGAGCGGTGGTTAGCTTCGTTTTCAAGATTTGGAATGCGGATTCATGTTCGGTTGCCCAAACGAATTTTCTTCCCTTATGAGTTAACGTGGTTAGAGGACGAGTAACCAAAGAAAAATCCTTGATGAATCTACGGTAGTATCCGGCGAGACCCAAGAATTGACGGATGTGAGTAGGAGTAGTAGGAGTCTCCCATTTACTAATGGCTTCGATTTTCGTTGGATCGACTTTAATACCTTGGTCACTTACAACATGACCAAGAAATTGAACTTCCTTTAACCAAAATTCACACTTGGAGAATTTGGCATAGAGTTGTTCTTGTCTTAAAAGTTCAAGCACAAGTCGGAGGTGTTCCTCGTGTTCTTCTTCGCTTTTTGAATAGACTAAAATATCATCGATGAACACGATAACGAATTTGTCAAGATACGGTTTACACACGCGGTTCATAAGATCCATGAACACCGCCGGTGCGTTAGTGAGACCAAATGGCATTACAAGAAATTCATAACTACCATAACGAGTTCGGAAAGCGGTTTTGGAGACATCTTCCCCCTTAACCCTTAATTGATGATAACCCGAGCGGAGATCGATTTTCGAATATACACAAGACCCTTGTAGTTGATCAAAGAGGTCATCGATGCGAGGAAGAGGATATCGATTCTTTACCGTCAATTTGTTTAGTTCATGATAGTCAATGCACATTCGTAGGGATCCGTCTTTCTTTTTAACAAACAAAATCGGAGCGCCCCAAGATGAATGACTAGGTTGGATAAAAGCACAATCAAGTAGTTCTTGGATTTGACTTTGCAATTCTTGCATTTCAGATGGAGCGAGTCTATATGGTGCACGTGCTACGGGTGCGGCTCCCGGAATAAGATCGATTTGGAATTCAACCGGTCGATGAGGTGGAAGACCCGGCAATTCATCGGGAAATACATCGGAATAGTCACTAACAATTGGCACATCATCGATGTGCTTCTCATCGGACTCGACTTTCTTAACGTGAGCAAGGATCGCAAAACAACCCTTACGGAGTAGTTTTCTAACTTTAATACACGAAACGAGGTTGAGTCCGGTGCAACTCTTATCGCCATAGACGATCAAAGGTTCACCATTCTCGATAGGGATTCGGATTGCGTTAAGATCACAAAGGATGTGAGATTTCATTTTGGCTAGCCAATTCATACCGATTATTACATCGAAGCTACCTAGTTCCATGGGTATCAAGTCAATTTCAAACTCATTACCCAAAATGTTTAACGTACACCCCCGGTAATATGTGTCGGCACTCAATAGTTTTCCGTTGGCCACTTCAATGGTATAAGTTTTATCTAGTGGACGTGGTGGAGTATTAAAAGAATGAGTCAAAGTCTTGGATACAAAACTCTTATCGGCACCCGAATCGAATAAACAAGTAACATAAGTGTTGTTGAGAAGAAACGTACCCGTGACCAATTCATTATCATCTCGGGCTTCCTCGGTGTTGATGTTGAAAGCTCGGCCGCGCGCATTGGGGTTATCTTTCCCCTTCGGGCATGCATTTCTATAATGTCCCGTTTGACCACATTCGTAACAAGTGACCGTTTTTGGAGGATTGGGCCCCTTTCGAGCCATGGGGGCGACGCTTGTGCAATTGTTGGCCTTATGACCAACTCCTTGGCACCGGTGGCAAATTAGCTTGCCGCATTCACCCGAGTGGTGCTTGTGACATTTGTTGCAAAAAGGTTGAGTTCTGGCATAACCTTTCTTGCCGTCGTTGTCGAAAGGCTTTTTGGTGAAGGTATTGTTGTTGTAGTTTCTTGATGGAGTGGCTTCCCATTTTCTTTTGTTGTTACCCGACTTGTCCTCGGCTTTAGGTGCCGGTACTACGATTTCGTCCACCGTCTCTATCAATTTGCGGGCCATGTTCAAAGCTTCTTGATGATTAGGGGGTTTGGATGACATTACTCCGTGTTTGATGCTCTTTGGAAGACCATCCATGTAAAGTTCAACCCTTAAAGACTCGGGGTTCACAAGGTTTGGGCACATCAAGGCTAGTTCAGAAAATCGTTGATTATAGGCCTTGAGATCGTTTCCGACCGCTTTTAGAGTTCTTAGCTCTTGTTCGAGCTTTCGGGTTTCCTCGCGCGGAAAGTATTCGGTGATCATCTTTCCTTTCAAATCGGACCAAGAGAGAGCGTGGGCTTCATCGGTACCCACCGATTGTACATAGGTGTTCCACCAAGTGAGAGTGACGCCGGAGAAAGTGTGAGTGGAGTACTTGACCTTGTCTTGGTCCCGACAACCGCTTATGCTAAAATTGGCTTCCGTTTGCTCAAACCATCAAGTGAGAGCAACCGGTCCTCCGGTTCCATCGAAAGTGTGAGGTTTGCACCCCATGAAAGCTTTATAGGAGCATCCCTCGTTTGAGTTACCGGCTCCATTGTTGTTGTTGTTGTTGTTGTTGTTGTGGTTATTACTATTATTGTTGTTGGATGAGTGACCGGCCATGGCCGCATCTACGGCGGTGGCTATAATGCTTTGTAGAGCTTGTTCGGGAGTTTCACGGCATGGCGCACGGCGAAGAGGCATTGTTCCTTCAAAACAAAAGAATACCGTTGGTTAGTATTCTAAATAATACTAACCGTGATATGGAATAAAGATAGAGAGAAAATTTTCCTTGACTCGCCTTAAATTCTTTATGCCACAATGTCGGAACGTTCATATGAGTCACCGTAATATAATCCCGGAAATTATATTACCCTGATTCATATGTGCATTCGACATCATTTCATATAGTCAAGGTGGCGTGTCAATCAAATTAAACAACGTGAGATTAAGATGAACTAAGAGTAGATATGAGTAGAAGCGTTCGAGTATAAATGCATAAGTAGTCAAGTAATTCCTACTTCAAGTCTATATGCCGGTTGTAGCCTAGACTCACCAATGTACCCTATGACTCGAGGTTGACACCAATGAACTCTAAATCCCTACAACCAACGCTCTAATACCATCTGTAGCGACCCGACAAAATCGTCATTTGACGGCGCCGTCTACTTAGGTCCCGTTACGTGGTCATAAGTCTTTAAAACAACGTTTGACCAAAAGATATGTCGCATTCATTTCAAATGTAAAGATTGTTCAAAGTTTACAAGAATAGTTCCACCACAAGTTACGTTACAAAGTTATAAGTACAAATGAAACTTATGCTACACAATTTAAAAGTAGCCAAAAGACGCTCCATGTATGCATATATGCTCGACATCCAATGCAAGTATCAAAATAATGAGCGGAAGCATGTATCATGTATCGTTCAAGGACCTGAGAAAAACATAGAAATAATGTAACATCCCGCCTTTTTCCATTTACTTTTCCGTTATACTAATTTAAACTCCGTTATATGTTTATAACATCTCCCGTTGATACGCGTTTTAAATTATCTCGTTTAGGTAATTCACGCACCCGATTCAAATTAGAGGGACTAAACTTGCCAAGAGGCCAAAGATTTGACTAGGTCAACTAGTCAAACCTTCAACCTCCTCCTCTTATTTCAACATCTCCATCTTTCTTCTACTCCCTTTTTCTCTCAAGAACACCAACAAGAATTCATCATCTAAATTCAGATTAGGAAGCTAGCAACAAAACAAATTACCAATTCGTGATCCTTGCATCTTCCTCTTCGATTCCATACCGATTTCATTACATTTGGGTAACTTTCTAAAATCACAAGATTTTGTGTTCTTTATGTTTTTAACTTATAAAAGTGTTAATTAGTGTCTATGACTCAAGTCTAACATGATTATATGATTTATATGCTCGATCTCGTTGTTTTAGTGTAACTAGCATGAACTTGAATTTTGGTGTGTTGTTCTTGAATTTTGGATGATCATATGTTGTTAGATGTTAAAAGTTCATGTTCTAATTGTGTTCCTAGTATCACTAGCTTCAATTTGATGTGTAGGTTGCTTTAGAAAAGTTCATGAACTTGATTTATGATTTTGGTGAATTTGGGTTAGGGTTTGATGAACTTGAAATGGACTTTTGATGCATTGAATGCCATGGATTATTGTTGGTAAGTGTTTAGTTGGATTGTATGCTTGATTACCTTCGAAACGGCATATCATTCATGTAAATTGGTTGCCCGAATCATTGAATTGCATTTATGAACTTGTATGCGATTAATGTTGAGCATTAGATGCGGTTTTGGTTGTTATAATAGGTAGATTGATTGGTGAAATGTGTTTAGTTGTCTTCCTCGTCAAATTACCATCCCAACGGTATAAAATACTTGACTTGATTGTTTGCGGATCATAAATTGTGTTTATTTGGTTTTTGGTTCGTGTACTTAGAAACTTACTGCATCAGACTGGAATACCAATCTGGACGCCGTCCAGATCCTTGGACGCCGTCCCAGATTACAAAGCTGGACGCCGTCCAGATCTTTGGACGCCGTCCCAGCCTTCAAAGCTGGACGCCGTCCAGATACACTGGCAGGCTTCTGTCTTCGTTGGTCATTTTACGAAAAATGTTTGCTATGCTATGGACCTCCGATTCACATGTAACTTATTCTAACATGCTCATATATGATTAAAAACCTCAGAAAAATAGTTCGGGACCCGACCCGAACGTGTTGACTTTTTCATTGACTTTGACCCGACCAAGTTGACTTTTAATCAAACTTAACCAAATGTTTGTGCAATCGTTCTAACATGCTTTTATACTTGTACCTTGCATGAAACATGACAATTTGATTCACATGCTATTATGATTGAGTCTTAACGAGCCATAGGACTAATTGAACATCTTTGACCAATCGTGACTATCGTTATTAATACAACCTATTTGTTTAGGTCAAGACTAGCATTGTTCTTTGCACACGTTTACTTGTTGAAGTACTTTACTACTCGTGCACTCAAGGTGAGATCATAGTCCCACTTTTACTCTTTTGCACTTACATTTGGGATGAGAAAACATAAACGTTTCTTTTTACTAAGTGAACACAAGTACAGGAAAACAAACATTCTACATACGAGTTTGAACAAAAATCCTCAATTCGATTATCATTAGTTACACTTGCCGGGTGTAAGCGAGAACTTATGTTATATGGCCATATGGGTTTGACAAACCCTCATTCAAATGGTTCGCTACCGTTTACGAATGAAATGTATTTTCGAGAAACAGTGTATGTTCTAACACTATTGTGATGGGGTTCTATGGAAGGAATGTTAAGCATTGATAATTGAGTGCTCGTGAAACAAACTTTTGGAATGTATTACTATTATCTCATTGTTGCAAATCTTGTGGTTCACTTGTACTTACTTACTCAAACCTATGATTTCACCAACGTTTTCGTTGACAGATTTCTATGTTTTTCTCAGGTCCTTGAACGATACATGATACATGCTTCCGCTCATTATTTTGATACTTGCATTGGATGTCGAGTATATATGCATACATGGAGCGTCTTTTGGCTACTTTTAAATTGTGTCGCATAAGTTTCATTTGTACTTATAACTTTGTAACGTAACTTGTGGTGGAACTATTCTTGTAAACATTGAACAATCTTTACATTTGAAATGAATGCGACATATCTTTTGGTCAAACGTTGTTTTAAAGACTTATGACCACGTAACGGGACCTAAGTAGACGGCGCCGTCAAATGACGATTTTGTCGGGTCGCTACATAATCTTGCACTTCATAACCTTAAGTTTATCATTGAACTCGCTGCTAGTCACGAATTCTTGAGACTTAACCACCCCTTTAACATGCTCATCAAAACCCGTAAAAGAAAACAGTGAGTAAAAACATTTAAAGGAAATCGGATCATAATCCACCTTGTGCTTATGAAACAGAAGTGGAATATGATCTGAAAACCTTTAGGGAGTGCGTCTAACTTGTAATCTGAAAGCTCTTTCATAACGTTTCGGGAAACATTAATTTTTCTATGAATTACAAATATTCACCTCTAGACTTCACTTACAACCTCTTACTTAAAGTGTTACCTTGATTCCACCAAGTCAATGAGCTTTTAGTTCAATTTCTAATATATAAATTATACGGAGTAAGACTTTTTCATTCGTGTATAAGGTATCAATTACATAAATTTTAATTTATAGATTATATACACGACTCTTTCATTCGTGCATAAAGTATCAATTTTTATATATATATATATATATATATATATATATATATATATATATTTTTTTTTTTTTTTTTTTTTTTTTTTTTTTTGCGTAAGGTGTCCATTCCACACTGATAAACTAAGCATTAAAAGGGGGTTCAAGTGACTTATAAATGTTCCTTTTTGCTATATTGTCATCCTACTCATCGTCACTAATTAGCAATCAAGTAGTGCAATTACATGGTTAGATTTTCATTTTTAAAAAGAATATAAATGCAAAGTACAAAATTATCACTTAATAAATCGAATATATATATATATATATATATATATATATATATATATATATATATATATATATATATATATATATATATATAGGGTGTGGATCCATGGAGAACCAAATGTAGTAGAGAACCCATGGAACTAGTGCAGATTCAGTCAATCTGCTGCAGATTGACATATTTTATTTTATTTTTTATTTTTTTTTTGTAGATTTTTTTTTCTGTGCAGATTTTTTTTTTTGCAGATTGAGTCAATCTGCGTGCAGATTGACGTTTTTTTCCATTTTTTTTTTTTACAGATCGACTTTTTTTCTTTTTTTTTATGCAGATTGCGTCAATCTGCGTGCAGATTGACGTTTTTTTGGCATTTTTTTGCAGGTTTTTTTTCTTTTTTTTGCAGATTGATTTTTTTTTCTGTACAGATTGACTGTTTTTTTTCCAGATTTTTTTTTCCATAGATTGAAGCTCAATCTCCACATAGATTGAAGTTCAATCTATGAGTTCTATGGGTTCTCTACATACTCTAGTTCTCTAGGGATCCTTTCACTATATATATATATATATATATATATATATATATATATATATATAACACATCACCTTAAATGAAATAGTGGTTGGAATAAACATCATGGATTTTGTCCCCCTTCCCTTATTGCTTTCAGTTGTTATTATGCTGATATCCAATATACAATTTCTAATTTAGGTGCATTGTACTTGGTATTATTTTGATAGGGCCCTTTTGTAAATTGACAGTGACTTAGTGAGCTTCAAGTTTTTATATTTTATAAAAAAGCTGTTATAGATTATAAGTTTTTGTTAAATTAATAATCCGTACAATATAATATATTTATTGTAATCAACTTCTAAAATTCATTACAGGCAAGAAAATCCAACAGCAGACACGCAAAACCATCAGGTTAATTAGTATGTCTGTTTTGTTTGCATTAAAAAAAAAATTTGATATAAACGCAAGACCAACCATCAAATCCAAGACAACATGCCTTTATAATTCTTCATTTTTTTTTCTCTTTCTAGCATTAGCTCCTTTCTACTTGTTACCATATTTTATAAAGTCATTCAAAAATTTTTAAATAAGAATATATTATACACACTTCTTCTCAATATAATTGTCTATATCCTCATTTTAGTTTGTCAGGAAATACATGTCCACTTTCAAAAAACATATACTCCCGATGTCCCATTTCAAGTGTTGACTTTATAGTTAAACAATAAGAAGTAGTTATTCTAAAGAAAAAAGATTATTGGTAGAAAATAAAGTTAGTGTGATTTTCTAAAACTGTTTGCAAAAAGTAAATGGACACTTATAATACAGATATACATTTTTACCTTTATTTATACTTCTCAAAATTTTATGCTTAAAGTAAAGTGTAAAAGTGAAATTTAACTCTTAAAATGTAAAATGAAATCTTTGTAGTTTATCTAAAACTGTGTGTTCGGATATTTATAAAGTGGCCAAAGTAATAGGTTTTTTCAAAAAAATTACTAATTAAAGACGCAAATTCTATATAATATAATACATATATGTTAATATATATATATATATATATATATATATATATATATATATATATATATATATATATATATATATACACACACACCGTGGTGCTACTTTTTGCCACAACCAATTTTCTTGTACAGTGAACTCGGCTTTTTGTATGACATGTTTTAAAGTGACAACAATAAATTCCTCCTACACATTTGAGGTCTTTCGACGCTTAAGATATATTCAACTCCACTTCATGTTGCTCATCACGATTTTCTACGTGAGGAAGCTTGCACCGCTGGTTCATTTCGTTAGTGTCTTCCACATGCGTGATTATAAACTTTTAATGATTTACATTTACTTTGTCAAACAATATTATTCAATAATTAAATTTATATACCAACAATTTAAAACACTTAAAGTATACAAGTAAAACTACAAATATAAAGTATATATATGAAGACGTAGTTGGTAGGTACTTTCATATGTAGGATCGATTATGTGATCTCCAAATTTTGATATGAGGAAGAGACACAAGTGTGAAAATGAAGATAGAGACTTGTGAGGAAGAGAGTGTACAAATGAAAACGAAGAAATTATAAATAAAATCGTGAAGATAAAAGTTAAAAAGTTGAACTTGGAAGTTGGGACAAATTATTACTACCTGTGAGGATGTGAGGCTCAATGTCTGAGTTTGAATAAGAGTGAAAACAAAGTTACCGCAATTTATTTTTCTTAAATTAAATAATAATAATAATTATGCATTATTAATATTAATAATTAATAAACTCCGTAAACATAAACATATTTAGATTTGTAAAATATATATATATATAGGAAAGCTCGTTTAGGCTCGCGAGCCTAAACGAGCTCGACATCTAAAGCTCGAGCTCGAGCACGTTTATTAAACGATCCCTAACTAAGGCTCGAACTCGAGCTCGAACTCGTTTAGGCTCGGCTCGAATCGAGTTTTTAACGAGCCGAGCTCGAGTAGCTCACGAGTAGCTCGGCTCATTTACAGCCCTATGCATATCCCTATCACGTAATTCTTTCGACCTCTTCTGTATGTTTCACACCTCGATCCAAGTTGTTTGCATATTAGAAATTGGTTCATAGACCAATCATTTTCGAAAATGTTAAAACCGTTATCTTCAACAATTATATTGTGTAAGATGATGCACATATACATTAGTCATTACATATCATTGATGCTACAAGCCCTTGCCGGTTGTTGTATAATATATCAACGTCCTTGTAGAATACCAAAAGTCCTCTCAATATCCTTGTGTGCCCCTACTTGTTTCTTAGAAAAGTAACTACATTTTTCATCATTTACACTTGAAAACGCTTTAACAAATGATTCCCATCCATCCGAGGCAAATTCCATCAGCTAGATAATATCCTCTTTTGTACTCAACATCATTTTGTTGTAAAGGTATGTCTTCCATTTCGTCATTAAGCATCTAGTTGAATAGATTACTAGCTTTCAGCACGTTCAACTCATTGTTTGACACCCCCCACCCCCCCCCCCCCCCCACCCCCCCAACCCACCCAACCCTTAAGAAAGTATAAAAAATCCAATTGTAGTACGAGACTACGACTTTAAGCATAATAGTTGGAAATTTGTGATCGCCTCGAGTAGAGTGACCTTTCCACGACTCCGAGTGCTCTTAGGAAAAATGATATTACTTTTATTGTCAATTTAATTAACTTACCTTACCTTTTCGGGTTATTTGCCCATTTTTTTTAGCAAAATTGTTGTCCAAAGTGAGAGTTGTACTCTTTCCTACTCTTATCTTCACAATGGCACATCACAGTCATAAACTCATTTTTTTCTTAATAAAGTATGATTTTTGCCACCACGTCACAATCACCGTTGTGGTGGTCTTAGTGAAAATGGTAGGCGGATGCACGAATGTGTTATTGCCTAAGACCACCCGTTAGATTAACCGCGACATAGAATCAAATTTGATGTTTTTAGAAGAAGATAAAAGATTTAGATTGTGACATGGCAGTATTAAATTTTGAAGTTGTGATAATGTAAAACTTGAGTGAAAAGGTTTTAGTGATAAAATATGATTGAAAATTTGGTGAAAAAAATAAATAAATAAAGAACTTATCAAAATTTGATTTGATATTAAATTTTCAACTTGTCTGTTATGAACTAAACTGACGTTCCTTTATTGTTAAAATTTGACGTCCCGTAATAAGACCATTCCTAGCGGGTCGTCAGAACCCTTCCTTAGTCTACATGGTGAAAGTGACGGGAACTAACGAAAATAAAGAGGCGTTAGTTGGCAAAGAAAACAAATGTCAGTTGGTATTTTGACGAATTGTTTATGAGTAGTGAGTTTTTCTTCCACCAATCATATTCAAGATATACTTAATATTTATTATTTAATTTATTTTTTTCCACCTTATTTTCAATCAAATTTTACCACATCACAATACCAAATATTTAATCGTCCTTAAAATTTACTATTAATTTCACTGTGAACTCTAAAGTTATTTTTTATGGTAACCCTTAATGTTTTTATTTGGTTAAAACTAACTGGCGTAGGTGACTTAACGAATACGACTTAACGCCAGTTAGTTCTAAGGACGAAAATGATTCCAAATCAAAACTTTAAGGGTTATCATGAAAAAAAATAACTTTGAGACTCATGATGAAATTAATGATAAACTTTAGGGACCCCAAAGGGATAATAATAATAATAATAATAATAATAATAATAATAATAATAATAATAATAATAATAATAATAATAATAATAATAATAATAATAATATTTTTGGGATGCCCACAAGGTGTTTGTTAAAAGTCCCCAATGAGTTTTATCTTGGCTTCATGGTTTTAATTATATTACGGTGTACGAGGTTTTTGCATCTGTCTTTTTAGCTATGCACTACAACTAAAGGTTGTGTGTAGCTATGTCACATGCCGCTGTGAAGTTTCATTGTCCCTTTGTGGGTCTTAGTGGCTGTCAAAATGGGAGTGGAAATGGGCTTGTTAGAAGTTCTCTTATCAAGCATCTTAGTGATCGTCATTGTGGTATCGATGCGCGGGATATCACTCGACATTCTCTTACTTCTAATTTGGGTGTTTATACTGAGGCTGATGTTACCTTTAGGCGTATGGGGATTTGGTTATGTGGTGTTTGCTACAAAACACACACGGTACGTGCTAAGTGCCGTCATGGTAGGGGCCCAGATGTGCCTCCCCCCGATGAGGGAAATGGTGTTGTTCGTTTTGCACTTCATAATTTTACCAAGCCACTAGCCCCCTCTTCTCCTGCTCGACTTTGTATTGAGGATGGTTCGGTGCGTGATCATAACGATGGTTTTGACGTGGCTCTCCTTGATCGTTTGTTCTCTAAGGGGTTTCGCACGGTTAAGTCTATCCCTCCCAAGTGTCGTTTGGGGTTTTCTCGGGTTTTGAAAGGTGCTCTTGATAAGGTGATCTCTAAGCCTGATGACATTTCTAGTTGGGTCTCTTTGTTGGTGTTACCCCTTTGTACCCTTAAAACCTTTCGGCCACGGAGTTGTCGTGAGTCTGGGTCTTCGATAAAGCGTCGGCATCAGGAAGAGAATATTTCCCGTGCTATTTGCTCTTGGGGGACAGCGGGTGGAAGTTTACAGCTTGTGAGGGAGTATTTGGCAGAGGATTCTCCTATGTTGTCAGTGGCTGATGATGAGGTCCTTGATTTGGAAGAGCGTAATTTTAAGCAGTGTCGTAGGAAGATTTGTGATGGCCATTACACCGCTGCAGCTCGTGTTCTTTCTTCATCAGGCGTTGCTCCTTATAATGACGCCACGCTGGCGGACTTGCTATCTAAGCATCCTTCTTCTATAGCTCCATCCTTGCCTGATATGCCGGTTGATCACCTACACCTCGTTACGAATTCTGCTGTTGTTTTGGGCCAGATTAAAAGTTTTCCTCGGGGCACATTGATGTCGAACGAGGTGTATATAAAATAGTTATTATTTTACTAGGAAAAACTATTAAATACGATACAATTTTACACAAGATATTTATTTATTTATAGAATGGATATACTTAAACCTTGCTACAACACTTATAGGCAGTGTACCTAATCGTACAGTAGTGTAGTTTTTAGTAAGTCCGGTTCGTTCCACAGGGAAATCTTTAAACAAAGCTCAACGCTATATTAGTTTACTTTTATAAAAATACAAATATATATATAAGTAATATTATTATTATAAAGGGGGGTTTTTTTTACCGTTTAATGACCGGTTTGTCGATTTTAAGACTTTAGTCGCAGTTAAAACCTAATGTAAAATATAAAATAAATACAAGACTTAAATTAAAGCGTAAAGTAAATAATGATAATGAAATTGCGAATAATAAAAGTGCGATAAAATAAAATAACAATAAATAAAAGTGCGATAATTAGAAGTGCAATTAAATATAAAATAAAGGAAATTAAATATGAAATAAAAGAATTATGCTTATTTAAACTTCCGTAATCATGATGTTTGACGTGTTGATTTTAGTTTTATGCCCATGGGTTAATTGTCCTTTGTCCTGGATTATTCAATATGTCCGTCTGGTTTTTGTCCATAACAGTCCATCAGTCATAAATATAAATTGCAAGTGTCCTTGTCAAATTATTATTATACCCGAAGATAAATATTCCAACTAATTGGGGATTCGAATTGTAACAAGGTTTTAATACTTTGTTTAATGAATACACCAGGTTATCGACTGCGTGTAAACCAAGGTTTTACTACTTTGTTAACAATTACACCAATTACCCTTGAATGTAATTTCACCCCTGTTTTGATTATTCTAGTGGCTATTAATCCATTCCCGTGTCCGGTTAAATGAACGATTATTCGTACATATAAATACCCCGCCCATCGTGTCCGATCGAGTGTATATGGTAATTTATAGGGACGCCCAATTGTAAATCTTTATATTAACATTAACAAACTTTCATTTAGTTAAACAAATATAAAGCCCATTAATAGCCCATAGTCTAGTTTCCACAAGTGTCGTTCTTTTATCCAAACCCCAATTATGGTACAAAGCCCAATTACCCAATTTTAGTAATTAGCCCAACATCATGATTACTTCGTTTTAAATAAGCATAAT
This sequence comes from Rutidosis leptorrhynchoides, assembly GCF_046630445.1. Lineage (NCBI taxonomy): Eukaryota > Viridiplantae > Streptophyta > Magnoliopsida > Asterales > Asteraceae > Rutidosis > Rutidosis leptorrhynchoides. Next base: position 658,327,250 of record NC_092334.1, on the reverse strand, counting down.
AATAACTTACCTACGAGACATTAATATAAAAAGGTTGAACATAACTTACAATGATTAAAAATAGCGTAGCGTTACACGGACAGAATTTCGACTTACACCCTTACAACATTTGCTAACATACCCTTATTATTAGAATTATAATTAAAATTTAAAATTAAAATATAAATATATATATATATATCGTATATATTGAGAGAGATAGAGAAATAAGATATGAAATTTGATCAGAATTCGGTTGGCTTTATAGCCAGAGTTGAAAATTGGGGCTCCGCGACTCGCGGCAAAATGCCCTTCAAACTCCGCGAGTCGCGGAGAGGTATTTACAGCTCACACCCTTGGAGTTTCCTGCTGCCGACGGTTTTTAATATATATATATAATATATATATAATTAATATAATTAATTATATATTATATTATATTTATATACATAGTTAACTTGTAATTTTTAGTCCGTTGCGTCGAGCGTTAAGAGTTGACTCTGGTCCCGGTTCCGGATTTTCGAACGTCCTTGCGTATAATTTAATATCTTGTACTTTGCGTTTTGAATCTTGTACTCTTGTGATTTCGAGACGTTTCTTATCAATAATTGGAACCTTTTTGATTGTCTTTTGTACTTTTGAGCTTTTTGGTCGTTTGCGTCTTCAATTCGTCGAATCTGTCTTTTGTCTTCACCTTTTATTATTTAAACGAATATCACTTGTAAATAGAACAATTGCAACTAAAAGCTTGTCTTTCTTGAGGAATAATGCTATGAAATATATGTTCGTTTTTAGCATTATCAAATATTCCCACACTTGAGCGTTGCTTGTCCTCAAGCAATATCGTCTTGAAATACTAGAATCACTTCTTTATTCTTCACACTTTGTACATCAGTGATTTCTATACGGCGGTATAAACAATGGTAGTAACGATATGGTTTACAGTCCCACATGACTATAAAAATTTAGATCCATTAAGGAAATTGGATCTTTATGAAAACATTTGATCTTTTGAAAATTAAATCTAGTTTTTACCCTAGATAAGTTTTCCGGAATAACCCTTTACCGGTGTTTGCAAAATATTTTTGTGGGTTTGGTGGGTTTCAAATTTGAAAATTTTAGCTCAAAACTTGCGGTTTTGTGTCACCCACTTGCTAACCTTATATTTGGAAAGCAACACGTCCAGTTTACTTGTTCCGTATATTACCTTTCGGCAAACTACCGTCCGGTTGTAAAGGAAAGCGTTGAACAAGCAACTGTTAAGGCAATGTCCCGTGACATGCTTTTGATTATGGTCTATAACGTGTCGGACGCAATTACTATCCTTGGTAGGAGCAATAGTAAAGCTCACCCTTATAATTTTTCGGTCTGGCACAAGGTCCTGTCTTTGACCATGCTATGCAACCACCGTTCTTACGGTTGACACCCGATTTAGTTCAGGTGACCTAATGAATTCCAGGTGAATTCCTAGGATTTTACGTTCAATGGTAATGAACGCATTGAAAATAGGGTTTTCAGAAAACAAATCGGTTTGTAATTTTGATCAAAATATTTTCTCGTTTAAGCTCGAGTTTAGATATCATTGAATTCCATGAGTTTGAATTCTCAATCTTTAAGGTCAATCTCAAGGATTGAGTAATATCAGTCTTAGAAGCTGATTTTTAATCTTTAAGGAGATTATCCTTTCTGGGGGTCTGATTCATTTAGTCTTATCAAGCTAATTTGCACGGTGCCCCCCCATTGTACGAGATAAATCCTTCTCATGGTTAGGATAAATCTGACCACTTGGCGACCCTGTTTAATGCTGAGGTCCGTGGATTTCCAGCCGATTTTAGAGATGACTTTTCTAGATTTTTCGTCAACCTACAGCTGGTCTGGACGACAACTTCATGACCTAAATCAAGAAGCGCGTGTCTTTTTCGGAAGACTTTACTTCCTTTTAATGATGGAATTGATTCATCGTGTAGATTCATCTCTTCTTTTCTTTCATCGGGTAAAACAGTTTAGTTTAGTCCAAAGCAAAAGTATTTTCAGTTATTTGTTATAGATATATGTGACATATGTTTAAAATAACTTGGTAAATTTTCCCACACTTGGCTTTTTATTTTTCTTTTTATCGTCCTCTATTCCATTTTAAATGAATTTTAACATTTTAGTTTGTTTCTCAATTTATGTCCTTTCCGAGGTAACAATAATTTCGGTGTTAAAACCTAGTTTTATCGTTCATAAATATGTATAAACATGATTTGAATTCATTTAATTGAAAATTTTTACTAGAATTAGGTAGTCAGTATATAAGACTAGGGCTGTTCTTTTTTATCAGAGAGCACTAGATTCTAATACAACTACTGCTTTACTAGTATTTTTAATGGTAACCAAGTGTATAAAGTAAAAAATTTTTAAAATCCGAAAGAATTTAACCCCTTCCCACACTTAAGATCTTGCAATGCCCTCATTTGCAAGAAATCAGTAACAATTTATATTATTGAGGGTGATTTGTGTGAAAATGATTAAATTTTTACCAAAGTTTCCAAATATATTGGCGTTTGTTTGCTGAATGATAAATGGTGCACATCATTTGTTCATCCCGTCTTGTTGTTATTTCACATATATTTTGCATCTTGTCGTCAAAATTAGTTGCTTTTGCTGAACTTAATGCCAGTCTTTGAAAATGCGTTGTTTTACCCTGTTGTGTACATAAGATAAACTGCAAACATATATACATATTTTTGAAGTTTGGTTTATTACCCCACATTCAAAAATTATTAAAATCTAAGAATAAAAGTTAGATAATTATAAAAATGATTACAATATTAACAAAAGTATTAAACATATCAATAATTACAAATTACAAAATAATAAAAATAATAAGTAAACTAAGGATGATATTGGTACCAATAGGGGTTCCAGGCATAACCATACGTGCTATAGAATGCTTCGGCAGGATCATACGTAGGATATGGTGGCTGCATCTCTATCGACCAAGGAGGGAAGACGGGTTTCGGTGTAGGAATATAGTTTCTACCTATATGTTGGCAATGCGCTATGATCTGGTTCTGATGAACTTGCCAATCTTCAAATGCTCTATGTCTAGCATTTTCGTATTCCTGAGAAGCTATAAACCTATGCATTTCTTGCATCTCATTCCCCCCTCCTACATTACCTTGTTCCTGGTTTCTCTCTACCTGTGGATGTCTACCATTGTATCGTACTGCGGCGTTATTTCGCCGCTTCAAAACTTTCGCACCATGGTATACATTTAAACCTATAGTGTCGCGGGGTTCCGGCTCTTCTACTAATAATCCCCCCCGACTTATATCCACACCGAGATATTCACCAATCAAAGTAATAAAAATACCACCTCCTATTATGCTATGTGGACGCATCCCCCGAACCATAGCTGATAAATAATAACCCACACAATATGGTATACTTACAGCGCTGTGTGGGTCTCGAATACACATATGGTAAAACAAATCTTGTTCATTTACCTTTTCTTTGTTTTTACCCCTTTGTGTAATCGAATTAGCTAAAAACCTATGTATTACTCTTAATTCGGCTCTATCTATATCCAAATAAGAGTAGTTTCCCCTTTTGAAACGGTGATGGCTTGTCATTTGACTCCACACACCGTGTGTATCAAAATTCTCATCTATCTTTCTACCGTTTAGTATCAATCCTCTACAATCGGCAGACGCTAACTCCTCAGGCGTATATATACGTAAAGCCTGAGCCATGTCCAGTAAAGACATGTGGCGCATCGAACCGCCTAACAAAAATCTAATAAAAGAACGATCGGTTAAACTAGCTACCCGATCATTCAACTCTATACTACATAACAACTCTTCACACCATACTTTATATACAGGTCTGCGTATGGTGAATAAACATATCCAGTCATTAAAAGAAGAATTACCATACCTCTGTACCAGTAATTCCCTAATTGGCCCGGCCAATTCTACAGCTTCCAAGGGTCCCCATTCTATGACCCTCGGTACCTCAACAACCTTAGAGTGAAGAGTATGCAAACCCCGTTGATATTTTGGATAATCTATCCAAAGTCTGTCAAATCTCAGGTTCGGGTGCAACTGTTCCAAGTGCATATCTGAAAAGGTCATGACTGGATGAGGTACATCCTGCTTGTAGTAGTTATCTACCTCCTGTTGTTCCAAGTTCTCAGCAGGAGCATGGCGGGCTTGGGATGAAGATTCACCCCTTTCATTCTGCAAAACACATTAAACACAAATTTTGTGCATCCAAATATGCATTAGTGTCAGCAAAATCATCAATCAAAATAATTACAATGACATTATCAATTTATATCAAACTTAAGCTTATTTTCACATTTTTATCAAATCTACACTTTTTCAAATAAGCATATACGAAAATTTTCGCCAAGTTCATAAGCATTCAACTCAAATAACATGTCAAAATAATCATTACTAGCAAATAAACAAGTCTCAAATGGCATTATCTTTCAAAAATTAAGTTCATGAATTTCAGACTTGAAAAAGTCCACTTTAATTCTCAAAATCATGTTTAGGCTCAAAGTTTGGATCATTTAACTACCTAGACATGTTACACTACTCAATTTAGCAACAATTCATGACAAAAATCGGCCATAACCTGTTTATATCAAAAAGCCCCAAATTGCTCAAGAACACAAACCCTAGATTATTCAAAATTTGAAGTTTAAGGCTTCTAATCATGTTAAACAGCATCAATCTAGGTTATACAAGCATAATACATAAACAATTTAAGTCTAATTACACTAAAAAGCATCAAAATCAAATTGGGTAAAAATTAGCTCAAGAACACTAAAATTCGAATTAAATGGTGTTTAGGTGTAGAAATTTACCGTTTTTCTTGAGTAGTTCTTAGATATCATCCTTCTCAACATGATTTTAGCAAAAAATTTGGTGATTAACGGTTAAAAATTGAGATTTTTGGGGGTGATTTTCGGTGGTTTTCGGGTGCAGTTTCGAGTGTTTATGCAGTGTGTTTGTGTGTGGGGGAGTGACTGATCGAGCAGCTCTTTTATTTTTTTTTCTGGGTTTTGGACCCTCCGCGAGTCGCGGAGGTTTTGCTACCTTTTTTTTTTTTTTTTTTTTTTTTTTTTTTTTAATCTTTAACTTATAAAACAATTAAGAAATTAATTTTAAAATTTTGTTTCCCTTGTTATTTAGGACGAGGTCGTTTCGGATCGATGTCCTAGTCCGTCCCTCGACAAAATTTTAAAATTTGTCTTTTTGTAGCGATTGTTTTAAAAGCTAAGATTTTTGGGTTTTTTAATGTTTTTGGCATACTTTAAATCAATAAGATTAAAAATAATGATAATAAAAGTTCTCGTCCCTTCCTTGGGTAAAGCAATTTCGGTTCAAAGACCTAGTCTTCAACTTACGACGAATTTTAAAAATCATATTTTTAACTTAATGAGATAAAGTAAATTTTTGTTTTTAAATTCACACAACATAAATATAAAATTCAAAATTAATATTAAAAATTCACACCAAACTCAAAATTTAAAATGCATAAAATTAAAAATTAATATTTTAAAAATTCACACCAAACTTAATTTAAAAATTTATAAATTCATACCAAACTTATATTAATTTTTCAAATATTTACAATTTTAAATATATTGTTTTTACAAAGTTTACAATATTAATTTAAGATTTAAATATTAAGATTAAAAACATAATAAAATTAAAAATCTTTTTGTCTTTTTATCCCACTTTAATCAATCAAATATTATCAAAAATATGCGCCCCTCTTTTCGGTAAAGTAATTTCGGTTCCAAGACCTAATTTAACTCATGACGAATTTTTGAAATATTTTGGGTTGATTGATTAAAGATATTTATACCTTAGGAATAAACGTTAAATTTCGCAGTGATGTAATAAATTTTTGAAGGATATCAATAATTTCGGTCGCCAAACCTAATTTTATTTAATACCAATTTAATACTTTTTAGCGAACAAATTAGCGTTTATTATCAAAAGGTTAAAAATAAATAAAAATAAAAACTGTACAGACATACCTGTGAAATAGATTTCTTAGTTATATGATCTATTATATTCATAAGATAGTCGGTTTAATTGGTTTTCCATGGCTGCATAGGCGTAACCTCGAGCATTCATTGTCTTTTCTTCTAAACATATGAACGGTCCGTCTCTGCATAAAGTAACAAATTCGGTATTTGAATAGGTTTGATTATTTGAACATTTACCTCCATGTGACCATTTTCCGCATTTGTGACATCGTTCTAGGTGTCGTGCTCTTCTTTTCGCTGCGGATTTTGATTTTCCTTTACCAAATTGTAACTTATTATCTTCGCATCTGGATCCTTTTCTAACTCCGTCCATTCTTTCTCTGATTACTGATACTAATTCACTCGGTAGTATGTCATTATTACGTTTAGTGATCAAAGCGTGTAGCATTAGACCATGGTTTAATTCACAGGCAGTCTTCATTTTGTAAAAACCTAAAAAAATAAAAATTCAGAATGGGGGAAGAAGACTAGTTCTTTAGGGTCTGCTAGGGAAAGACCATACGTGTTCCATTTTCGAGAACTACACGAAAACAGACAATCTAACTCTAACAGAAATACATATTATCCTTTAAAGACTTGATTCTCCCCACACTTAGTTAGCTGTGGTGTCGAAATTGTGATTAACTTCGTTGTCGACTTCCATCGGACTATGTATGTAATGTTTAACTCTGTGACCATTAACTTTAAATTCAATCCCATTTGAATTTATTAATTCTATCGTTCCGTATGGGAAAACTCTTTTGACTATGAATGGTCCAGACCATCTTGATTTCAATTTTCCAGGAAATAGCTTGAATCGTGAATTGAAAAGAAGAACTCTGTCTCCTTCTTTGAATTCTTTTGAACTTCTGATTCTTTTATCATGCCATTTCTTCGTTCTTTCTTTATAGATTAACGAATTTTCGTATGCTTCATGTCTTAATTCTTCTAATTCGCTTAGTTGACTTAATCGTAGACGTCCGGCTTCATGTAAATCAAGATTACATGTCTTCAAAGCCCAAAATGCTTTGTGTTCAATTTCTACTGGAAGATGACATGCTTTTCCATAAACAAGTCTAAAAGGTGTGGTTCCAATTGGAGTTTTGTAGGCTGTTCTAAAAGCCCAGAGTGCATCCTCCAATTTAATGGACCATTCCTTCGGATTTGATCCTACGGTTTTCTCTAGAATACGTTTTAAGGCTCGGTTGGTATTTTCAACTTGTCCACTTGTTTGTGGATGATATGCGGTGGAGATTTTATGAGTTACTCCATATCTTTTAAGAACTTTCTCAAGTTGATTATTACAGAAATGAGTACCCCGATCACTTATTAAAGCTTTCGGTGTTCCAAACCTTGCAAAAAGACGTTTTAAAAAGTTGACTACAACTCGTGCATCGTTAGTTGGGAGAGCTTGTGCTTCCGCCCATTTAGATACATAATCAATGGCTACGAGTATATATAGATTATTATGAGATTTTGGAAATGGACCCATAAAGTCAATACCCCAAATGTCAAATACTTCACATACTTGGATGACATTTTGTGGCATTTCATCACGTTGACTTATTTTTCCGGTCCTTTGACATGCATCACAGGATTTGCAAAGAAGGTGTGCGTCTTTGTAAATTGTAGGCCAATAGAATCCAGCTTCATAAACTTTTCTTGCTGTTAGTTGAGGCCCATAATGCCCTCCTGTTGGTCCTGTGTGACAATGGTTTAAAATTTTACTAGCTTCATCTCCAAATACACATCGGCGTATTATTCCATCGGGACAACTTTTAAACAGATGTGGATCTTCCCAGAAATAGTGTTTTATATCACTGAAGAATTTCTTTCGTCTTTGGTACGATAATCCTTTTTCAAGGAATCCACAAACTAAGTAGTTTGCATAGTCTGCAAACCATGGGATTTCTTTATAATCTATCTTCAATAGATATTCATCAGGAAAGTTGTCTTGTATGGCCGATTCATTCAGAACTTCTAATTCGGGATTTTCAAGACGAGAAAGATGATCAGCGGCGAGATTTTCTGCTCCCTTTTTATCTCGGATTTCAATATCAAACTCTTGTAAGAGTAAGATCCAACGGATTAATCTTGGTTTAGCATCTTGTTTTGAAAATAGGTATCTAAGAGCAGAATGGTCGGTATAGACCACCGTTTTTGCTAGAACGAGATATGATCGAAATTTGTCAAAAGCAAAGACAATAGCAAGGAGTTCTTTTTCAGTAGTTGTATAGTTCGTTTGTGCTCCTTGTAACGTCTTACTAGCATAATATATAGGTTAAAATCGTTTTTCAATCCTTTGTCCTAAAACGGCTCCCATTGCAAAATCACTTGCATCGCACATTAGTTCTAATGGTAGATTCCAATTTGGTGTTATCATGATTGGTGCATTAGTGAGTTTTTCTTTAAGAATATTAAAAGATTTGATACACTCATCTGAAAAGATGAATGGCGCATCCTTTTCTAGGAGTTTATTCATAGGAGTGGCAATTTTAGAAAAATCTTTTATGAAACGTCGGTAAAAACCGGCATGCCCTAGAAAACTCCTAACTCCTCTTACATTTGTGGGATGTGGAAGTTTAGCAATTACATCTACTTTAGCTCTATCCACTTCAATTCCTTCTTTTGAAATTTTATGTCCAAGAACGATGCCTTCTTTAACCATGAAATGGCATTTCTCCCAATTAAGTACTAGATTTGATTTTTCGCATCTAATTAGCATTCGTTCCAGATTAACTAGACATGATTTAAATGTATCACCGAAGACTGAAAAGTCATCCATGAATACTTCCATGCATTCTTCTATCATGTCATGAAAAATCGCCATCATACACCTTTGAAAGGTTGCAGGGGCGTTACAAAGTCCAAATGGCATGCGTTTGTAAGCAAAAGTACCATAAGGGCACGTGAATGTGGTTTTCTCTTGATCTTCGGGTGCTATTGGAATTTGAAAATATCCGGAAAATCCATCTAGGAAACAATAGTAACTATTTCCGGCTAATCTTTCCAACATTTGATCTATGAAAGGTAAGGGAAAGTGATCTTTTCTGGTGGCGTCATTTAATTTTCTATAATCAATACATACACGCCATCCTGTTACAGTCCTAGTAGGAATAAGCTCATTTTTCTCATTTGTGATGACAGTCATGCCACCCTTCTTAGGTACGCATTGAACTGGGCTTACCCATGGACTATCAGAAATTGGATATATCAAACCTGCATCTAGCAGTTTAATAATTTCTTTCTTAACAACATCTTGCATATTAGGATTTAGTCTTCGTTGGCGTTGCACATACGTTTTATGACCTTCTTCCATAAGGATTTTATGTGTGCAATACGAAGGACTTATTCCTTTAATATCATGAATCTTCCATGCAATGGCTGGTTTATGAGCTTTCAACACAGAAATGAGTTGTGATTTCTCATTTTCAGTAAGAGAAGACGATATTATTACAGGTAATTCAGATTCACCATGTAAATAAGCGTATTCCAAATGGTTTGGAAGTGGCTTTAACTCTAATTTCGGAGGTTCTTCTATCGATGATTTATATCGATATCTGTCTTCTTCTTTTAGCATTTTAATTTCTTCTGTTGTTGGTTCATATCCATTAGCTATAAGTGTAGCTAACATTTCAGCTTCATCAATTGGTTCATTACCTTCTCCTAAAGAACATTCTCCCGTTCCTTGTAATTCTGGAAATTCTTCTAATAATTCTGCATGTGCATCTATAGTTTGAATATAATAACATGTATCATCTGCAGATTGTGGTTGTTGCATTGCTCTATCAACTGAAAAGGTAACACTCTCATCCTCTATACTTAGGGTCAGTTTCTTACCGAACACGTCTATCATTGCTTTAGCCGTGTTTAAGAATGGTCTTCCTAATATGAGAGGAACTTGAGAATCTTCTTCCATGTCCAAAACAACAAAATCTACTGGAAATACTAAAGTACCAACTTTAACTAGCATGTTCTCCATTATCCCTCTAGGATATTTTATTGATCTATCGGCTAGTTGTATGCTTATTCTTGTTGGTTTCAATTCTCCAAGGTCTAGTTTAGCGTATAGTGAATACGGCATTAGATTTATACTAGCACCTAAGTCTGCCAATGCTTCTATTGAACTAAGACTACCCAGAAAACATGGAATTGTGAAACTTCCTGGATCAGATAATTTTTCTGGTATCTTATTCAACAGCACTGCTGAACAATTAGCATTCATAGTAACAGCCGAGAGTTCTTCCATTTTCTTTCTATTCGTGATTAGATCTTTCAAGAATTTAGCATACCTTGGCATTCCTGAAATCACATCAATGAAAGGAAGATTTACATTTATCTGTTTAAACATATCCAAGAATTTGGATTGCTCGGCTTCAAGTTTTTCTTTCTTCATTTTACTCGGATAAGGAAGTGGTGGTTGATATGGTTTAACATAAGGTTTATCCTTAACTGTGTTATCTTCATTATCCTTTTCAACTACCGGTTCTTGTTCCTTATCTTGATCAGGTTGTGGTTCTTGTGGAGTAGGAATAGTTTCATCAGAAGTTACAGGTATTTCAGGTGGTTTAAGTGTTGTACCACTTCTTGTGGTAATAGCTTTAGCTGTTTCATTCCGGGGGTTAGCATTTGTATCGCTTGGTAGACTTCCCGGTTTTCTTTCACCTATTAACCTTGCTAGGTTACTTACTTCTTGTTCCAGATTTTGAATAGAAGCTTGTTGATTTCTAAATGCTTGAGCATTTTGTTCATTTGTTTGTTTTTGAGATGTGAAAAACTGCGTTTGAGTTTCAACTAGCTTCGTCATCATATCTTCTAAATTTGGCTTTTTATCATCGGTTTGTTGTGGTGGTTTGTTTTGAAAATTCGGTCTTTGCTGATTGTAAGTATTATTGGATACTTGTTGATTGCTAGGACCTTGTTGGTTATTGTATGGAATATTTCGGTTATAATTCTGGTTTTGATTGTAAATAGGTCTTGGCGGTTGATAATTATTCTGATAATTATTTCCAGGCCTTTGGTTTATGTATGAAATATTCTCTCTTTGTTCCATTGTTAATTCAATACTTAGACAATCTTTTGTCAAATGTGGTCCTCCACACTGCTCACAACTAATTCGTATAGCATGAATATCTTTAGTCATCTTTTCCATTCGCCTCTCGAAAGCATCTATCTTTGCGGAAATGGAATCTAAGTCATGGCTAGAATCGGCTCTAGCTGCTTTAGATGATCTAATGATATCTTTTTCTTGGTGCCACTCATGTGAGTGGGAAGCAGTATTATCAATAATTTTGTAAGCATCATTTTCGGTTTTCTTCATAATAGAACCACCAGCTGCTATATCTATATCTTTCCTTGTAGTGATGTCGCATCCTTGGTAGAATATTTGTACTATTTGACAGGTGTCTAAACCATGTTGCGGACATCCTCTTAACAACTTTCCATATCTTGTCCACGCCTCATATAGAGTTTAATTTGGCTTCTGTGTAAACGTAACAATTTCTGCTTGAAGTCTTACGGCTTTTGATGCAGGAAAGAATTGTTTAAGAAATTTGTCAATTAAAACATCCCATGTATCAATCGCCCCTTCAGGTAACGATTCCAACCACTCTTTGGCTTCTCCCTTCAAAGTCCAGGGAAATAACATGAGATATATCTGTTCATCCTCCACTTCTCGTATTTTAAATAGTGTGCAGATCCTATTAAAGGTACGTAGATGTTCATTTGGATCTTCCTTCGGCGCACCACTAAATTGGCATTGATTAGTCACCATGTGTAGAATTTGTCCTTTGATTTCATAATCTGGCGCATTAATATCTGGATGAGTAATTGCGTGACCTTGGCCAGTGCGTTTAGCTCTCATTCGGTCTTCCATACTTAAAGGTTCCAGATTCTCCATAATTGAATTTGTTGAATCGGTATCACTAGATGCTTCAGATTTAATGGTTCGTTCCTCAACAATCTCTGTTTGAATGATTGGTGGTTCCGGAGGAAAGTTTAATGGTTCAGGATCTATGAACCGCTCCTGAATATTTTCTGGATTCTCAATTGTGAGGTTGGGTTCAAAAAAATGGATTATCGGAAATTTGAACTGAAGTACTTGGTCTACTGGATGACGATTCTAAAGAAAAATCAACGGCGGTTATATTTGTTAAACGATGTCTTGATCGAGTTACAGGTGGTGAACGTACAAAAGGTGATGAACGTCTTGCTCGGTGCATTCACAGAATATCCTATTAGTTTTTAAAAGGAAAGAAAAATTATAATAAGTTATCCAATCAATAGACTTTTCTGATTTTGCCCACGTTTCGAATAGCCAAAAGATGCAGCAGAGGGGCAGGATTCGTTTGGTCTCAATATAATTGAGGACTGTTTGGCTCCAATAACCCGGTCCACGTACAAATCCAACTATTACTACGAACCAGAAAATTTTGATGTCTATTAATTTAACCACTCAAAATAAATTTTCGTAATTTTAAGAAATTTAGATAAGAAGTAGAATAAAAATCTAAGTCCTAAAAACTAGAATGGCGAGAAATAAGAAAGAAAAAGATTGCGCGTCGAAAAATGTCGAAAAAGAAAAAATGGTTGAAAAATAAAAGGTGACGGAAAAATAAAAGAAACTTATCAAAACTTAAAAATACTTAACTAATTTAACCTTATTACTACAACTAACTTAAAATTATAATCGCAAATTGAAATTACTAATTGGAATGATAATTGGTACATAGTAAAAGGTCTCTAAAAATATTAAAGCTTACAGGAAAAACTAAATTCCAAATGGAAATAACTTAAAAAAGAAACTAAAATTTAAAAAGGCGTCGCAAAATTCTAAAGCACCTAATTCTTAGTCTAAAGAAAAAGTACTTAAGGAATTCTACGGCAAAGCCTAAAAATCTAGGAGTAAAAATAACTATAGCAAAAACTAAGTTTAAAATTAAATATGAGCTAAAAAATACAAATTTTACGCTACAACGATTAAAAAGGTACAAAATATAAAAATATACAAAAAGTTGTAAAAAGTACAATTTTTATAAAAATATTATTTTTATATTATTTATTTTATAAAATTACTAATTTTACAATTTTAATAAAACTAATTTAACTAAAATATATAAATAAAAAGTAAAAGTAAAATTAAAACTAATAATAATAATAATAGTAATTAGGTTTTAATAATAATAATAATAATTAAAAATAACCCGTAATCAATGCTTGATTAGGGTTTTTGTCCGTGTGTCAGAAGCCCTCCGCGAGTCGCGGCAAAGAGAGAAGAAAACCCCGCGAGTCGCGGGGATCCAGAATTCAGTTGACAGGTTTTACTTTTTACGCATTTTTCTTTATTTTTTTTCTTTTTTTTTTATGTTTTCTGTTTTTAATATTTAAATAAACGATTTTAAAATAAAACTTATATTTTTATAAACTAAAATAGAAATAAAGAAACTTATAAAACTTAAATATTTACAAAATCTTAAAAATACATATATTTTTGTTTTTCTTTTTATATTTTTGAATAATTAAAACGTATTTTTACAAAAACGACTTTTTAATAAAAGTAACTAAAAATCTTTTTTTTTTTTTATTAGCGTTGCGCTTCCGGCTTTTAAGATAGTTCCCCGGCAGCAGCGCCAAAAATACTTGATGTCGAACGAGGTGTATATAAAATAGTTATTATTTTACTAGGAAAAACTATTAAATACGATACAATTTTACACAAGATATTTATTTATTTATAGAATGGATATACTTAAACCTTGCTACAACACTTATAGGCAGTGTACCTAATCGTACAGTAGTGTAGTTTTTAGTAAGTCCGGTTCGTTCCACAGGGAAATCTTTAAACAAAGCTCAACGCTATATTAGTTTACTTTTATAAAAATACAAATATATATATAAGTAATATTATTATTATAAAGGGGGGTTTTTTTTACCGTTTAATGACCGGTTTGTCGATTTTAAGACTTTAGTCGCAGTTAAAACCTAATGTAAAATATAAAATAAATACAAGACTTAAATTAAAGCGTAAAGTAAATAATGATAATGAAATTGCGAATAATAAAAGTGCGATAAAATAAAATAACAATAAATAAAAGTGCGATAATTAGAAGTGCAATTAAATATAAAATAAAGGAAATTAAATATGAAATAAAAGAATTATGCTTATTTAAACTTCCGTAATCATGATGTTTGACGTGTTGATTTTAGTTTTATGCCCATGGGTTAATTGTCCTTTGTCCTGGATTATTCAATATGTCCGTCTGGTTTTTGTCCATAACAGTCCATCAGTCATAAATATAAATTGCAAGTGTCCTTGTCAAATTATTATTATACCCGAAGATAAATATTCCAACTAATTGGGGATTCGAATTGTAACAAGGTTTTAATACTTTGTTTAATGAATACACCAGGTTATCGACTGCGTGTAAACCAAGGTTTTACTACTTTGTTAACAATTACACCAATTACCCTTGAATGTAATTTCACCCCTGTTTTGATTATTCTAGTGGCTATTAATCCATTCCCGTGTCCGGTTAAATGAACGATTATTCGTACATATAAATACCCCGCCCATCGTGTCCGATCGAGTGTATATGGTAATTTATAGGGACGCCCAATTGTAAATCTTTATATTAACATTAACAAACTTTCATTTAGTTAAACAAATATAAAGCCCATTAATAGCCCATAGTCTAGTTTCCACAAGTGTCGTTCTTTTATCCAAACCCCAATTATGGTACAAAGCCCAATTACCCAATTTTAGTAATTAGCCCAACATCATGATTACTTCGTTTTAAATAAGCATAATAATAACTTAGCTACGAGACATTAATATAAAAAGGTTGAACATAACTTACAATGATTAAAAATAGCGTAGCGTTACACGGACAGAATTTCGACTTACACCCTTATAACATTTGCTAACATACCCTTATTATTAGAATTATAATTAAAATTTAAAATTAAAATATAAATATATATATATATCGTATATATTGAGAGAGATAGAGAAATAAGATATGAAATTTGATCAGAATTCGGTTGGCTTTATAGCCAGAGTTGAAAATTGGGGCTCCGCGACTCGCGGCAAAATGCCCTTCAAACTCCGCGAGTCGCGAAGAGGTATTTACAGCTCACACCCTTGGAGTTTCCTGCTGCCGACGGTTTTTAATATATATATATAATATATATATAATTAATATAATTAATTATATATTATATTATATTTATATACATAGTTAACTTGTAATTTTTAGTCCGTTGCGTCGAGCGTTAAGAGTTGACTCTGGTCCCGGTTCCGGATTTTCGAACGTCCTTGCGTATAATTTAATATCTTGTACTTTGCGTTTTGAATCTTGTACTCTTGTGATTTCGAGACGTTTCTTATCAATAATTGGAACCTTTTTGATTGTCTTTTGTACTTTTGAGCTTTTTGGTCGTTTGCGTCTTCAATTCGTCGAATCTGTCTTTTGTCTTCACCTTTTATTATTTAAACGAATATCACTTGTAAATAGAACAATTGCAACTAAAAGCTTGTCTTTCTTGAGGAATAATGCTATGAAATATATGTTCGTTTTTAGCATTATCACACATCATGTGGTAGGGATGGTTTACGTGCACAACACCTTATGGATTGCTTGAGTGGTGCTGCTGTGGCAGTCTCGGATGAGTTGGTTGGCTCTATTACCGGGGTCGTTAATCTCTTTCTAGCTGGAAGGTGCCCTATGGAATTAGGAGAGTATATAGCTAGTGCTCCCCTCACACCGCTTGTCAAGCCCATCGGTGGTATTCGTCCTATAGCTGTATGTACTGTTTGGCGACGTCTTGTTTCGAAGGTTGGCGCTGCTATGGTTGGCCAGTCTTTGGGAAGTTACTTCGATGGTCTTCAATTTGGTGTTGGTGTTTCTTCAGGTGGTGAGGCTATTCTTCATGCTGTGAATCGGTTGATTGAGGATCGTGGCTCTGATGTTGGCCTCTCTATGTTATTAGTTGATTTTCAAAATGCATTCAATCTTGTTGATCGTACGTTCATGTTACATGAAGTTCGCCGCCTTTGTCCGAGCATTTCTCAGTGGGTTGAATTTTGCTACTCTAATCCAGCAAGATTGTATTATGGGAACCACACTTTATGGTCTTCTCAGGGGGTGCAACAGGGTGATCCCCTTGGTCCGCTGCTTTTTGCTTTGGTCTTACAACCCTTGGTTTCTAAAATCAGAGATAATTTTGAGGTTTGTCTTCAGGCGTAGTATTTGGATGATGGCACTATTATTGGGGACTCTTTGGTGGTGGGGGAGGTTTTGCATTTGATTATGGGGGATGGGCCTCGTTTTGGGCTTCATCTCAACGTTGAAAAAACAGAAATTTTCTGGCCTACGGAGGACCCTCGTAGCAGGCAAGTAGGTGTCTTTCCTCCTAATATTGCTCGACCTTTAAATGGTGTTAAGTTGCTTGGGGCCCCCGCAAGTTCCGATCTTGGTTTTAGTAGTGAACTGGTGATGCAAAGGGTGACCAAGTCCATTGCGCGTATGGATAAGGTTGCTAAGCTTGATGATCCTCAGTGTGAGTTGTTGTTGCTTAGGACATGTACGGGAGTTTCTAAACTCTACTTTACCTTGCGTACTTGTCCTCCTAGTATATTTGAGGCGGCTCAACGCGCTTTCGATGGAGCCCTTCGATCTTCCTTGGAGCGTATTGTTACTGCTTCAGGGCCTGGGTTTGGTGATTGGCAGTGGCGGCTTGCCACCTTGCCATTTGCATTTGGAGGGCTTGGTGTTTATTCTGCGGGAGATGTTCGTCATTATGCTTTTCTGGCTTCTCGATTACAGTCTGCTGGGTTGCAGACCAAGCTCCTACGTCATGCGGGTATTGTTGGTCTTGGTCGTGCTTTTGAAGATGCATTGGGTCTGTTTAATAAAACGGTTGGGTTTGATATTTTAGGTAATCAGAGTGAGGTCGCTGCCCCCATACTCATGAAGAAATTGGCAGATGTTTATTTCACAAAGGTTACCGCTTCTGCAGAATCCACTTTTTCATTATCTCCCCGACAATCGGCCTTATGGAAATCGCAGCAGGGTGATCACACCTCTGCTTGGCTAAGGGCAGTCCCTATTTTGGGGTTGGGTCAGACGATGAACGCAAAGACTTACCGATGTGTGTTGTGCTACCGGTTGGGTGTTCCATTGTTCTCTATCTCGACGGCATGCTCTGCCTGTTCAAGGGTTTTTACCGGGGATATTTTCGGGGATCACGCGGTGTCTTGTGCTGGTATAGTGGGTATTAAGCATCGACATAATGTTGTTCGGGATTCCCTTGTTGATGTTTGTTATCGATCTGGGATTTCAGCGAGAAAGGAGGTTGACATTGGGTTGTCTGGAGGGAACGACAGGGCCCTCAGACCTGCAGATGTGTTACTTTATTTCTGGGATTGTGGTCGCGATGTTTGTGTTGACTTGACAGGGTCTTCTCCTTTGACACAGTATGGGCTTTCTGACTTTGTCCTTGGACGTACTGTGGTTGATGCGGCTCGTCGGAAGCGGGTCAAGTACGAATCTAGCTGTCAGGCGATTGGTTATGGTTTCATTCCTTTCTCATTTTCTTCCCTTGGGGAATTAGAAAAGGATGCTGTTTCTTTGCTAAAGCGGGTTCAGAAGAGTTCGATGGCGCAAGATATTGGTGCCGGTGCTGCTGCTCATATTTTTACTAGGATAGGTTTTGCTATTGCTAGAGGTGTGGGGGCCCAGATTGTCTCTAGGCTTCCCACTAATTTTTTGTAAGTTTTAATACTTTTAAGTTTATTAAAAAAAAAATATAATAATAATAATAATAATAATAATAATAATAATAATAATAATAATAATAATAATAATAATAATAATAATAATAATAATAATAACAACAACAACAACAACAACAACAACAACAACAATATGATGATAGCTACGTACAATGTGCTATTGCACTATTATTCGATACCATGAGAAAACCCGATAACCCGATAATTAGTAAATAAATGGGGATCCTCATTTACCCATGGGGAAAACGGATAACACGATAGTTAAAAGTAAATGGGGACCCGAGAAGGCTATATAATAATAAGAAAAATTACTTAAGACTTTATTAAGATTATTAGTCATTACAAAACACATGATTTCTCTTTCTTCGTAATCCACTCATTATTAGAACAAAAAAGTCTTTTATTCCAGCGATATCAAGTGAGCTCGTCAACTTTGAGGTTGTAAGTTTAAGTCCTGTCATGAACAAAAAAAATATGTTTGTTGTTCTAAAGAATTCGTTGATTATTGAATGGAAACACTTGAAGCTAATTAAAGAGAAAAACCTTTAAATCTATAACCCATTTTTCCATCTCTTTCATCTTCTTACCAGTCAAAGACCCGCGAATTCGCGGGTTTTTTTTTAAGAATTTTGTTATAGTAAGCGAAATTATTTAAGGAATTTTGTTACTGTAAAATTTGAAATGCGCTTGTATATGAGGAATTATTCGCATTGGCGCACAATTTCTTGAATATCATCAGCCAAGTATTCGTGAATATCATCAGCCAATTGTTTCGATTCCTGTGAAGACTTCATATTCAAAAGGATCCATAAGATAAGAGTAGAGGTGGCATACTGTATGTGCTGTCAAGTCCTTTTTAGTTTAGATCGAAACTTGCAGGATCAGGCTGAGTGGTTGACCCACAAACACTTCTGTACATATTTTAAGTAAAGCAGCAAATGTGTTGATTACAACTGCAAACTAACCTTGCAGTTTTTTTAGAAGAATAATAAGTGTACATATATGAAAAGAAAATCCATTAAAATAGAATGGCCAACTTTAAACCCTTTCAGACCCAACTGAACCGTATAAAACACAACGGAAATTGGCTCGTTTAGAAGTAAATGGGTTGAAATTGCCACTTGTACGGAATGGCTTTAACTGTTAATGAAATCTTATTTGATAAGTTCTTCAAGTGCAAGGGGAGAATTCTCTGAGAAGCTATTACCTACTTCTGGCAGAGCATGTATAGGATATATAGATCCCTGTATTAGTCAAACCAAAAAAGAAACACATGACATTATGGGTTAAAAAGGGTTAAAAGGTTAATACATATTGAAAAGAATCAAATATTCATATAAGCCATAAATTCTGGGATGTAAGTTTAAAGAATTAAATACTCATAAAAAGCCTTAGTAAGTTAATACCTGTGCTAATACAACAACCCGCTGCTAGAATTTCGGGAATTTGTGCAGTCGAATGCTTTGGAGTAATCTCAAATTCCTTATAACCCATCCAAAATGTTAATCTCCTGTAACAAAAACAATTCCACACATTGAATCTCTATGATACCGATCCTTTAAGATCATAAGTTCATAGATCACAAAAATCAAAAATCACCACATAACTTATATAACAAAAACACCAATACTAAAAGTTAATAGAATTTCCTCATTCTATGTCCTCCACATATATCAGTCCTAGAATTACATAGCAAAAACATAAGATTATATAAAATTCGACATAGTATATAAAGAATGCAATATAAAGTATGAACATTATGCTTTTTACTTCCCAATAACAATGAAACAAATTCACCACAAAGTAATATAGATTCCTGGCTATCATATCAGAACCCAGAAAGAAGTGACTGAATTCAAATCAATATATTATCTCGTATGAGTGATTGAGATTTCAATGAAGTAGAAACAACTTAAAATGATTCATCAGAAGCAATTTTATATGATTTGTTCAGTATTATAAATGATAAATGAATCACATAATAACAAAAAGATAAATTATGATGCTTCTTATCTTATAAACTTATAAAAAGCATGTAACATCTAAACATGAATCATAAACAAATAAACTTAACGAAGCATGTAACATCTAAACATGAATCATAAACTAATAAACACAAACATTTAACATTAATCACCTAACAAATAACATACCGTCTAAATATGAATCGACCACATATATGTTTTAATTCTGTTGTAATGGAACTAACGTATGTTCATAATGAATTCGGTTGATCGACCGATATATACATTAGGGTTAATGACGATGATTGTTTTGTAGGCGCTTGGGAGAAATAATTTTGAAGATGATTAGAGTAAATGATGGATATGAATTGTATGATCGCAACAACCGTTCCTTATTTTACGTTTGTAGCGATGATGAAGGAATTTGGTTGAAGATAATAAGCTTGGCGATAAGCTTCTTTGTTTAACGTTGAGGAATTAGGCGAAATTAACGCCTAAAACATATATCTTCAATATAAATACATTTAATTTATTAGTTTTAATTGTTGGTATTTAATAGGATTATTAATATTAATTTAAATTAATATTTAAGAACTTAAATACATATCGGATTTAGTGATTCACTGATTGATTACAGTTATTACGAATTACATGTATTGTTTTGAATTTTTGAAATTTAATTTTAATTCCGTATTAATAAAATTATCATAATTTGAAGTTTAAATGAGAGTATTGATGTAATTGCTTATGAAAATGAAAAATCAATGACGTAATAATCTTTTCGATTTAAATCTAACGATTGTAATTGATTATTGAGATAGAATGGATGGTCAAAATTGTTTATTTCAAAAGATTATTACTCAATTTTGCTCCTCTTTTAATAAGGGAAAGGGAAGGGAAAGAGATTTTAAATATTTTTTTAAAAAATGAAATTTACAATTCGAAACTATAAAAGCAATGTAAAGACTATATTTTATGTATTATTTTCATTATATATATTTAAAATAAAAAAGTAAAAAAATGTATTAAAAAAGTATTTAAATTTGATTTAAAACTTTTATCCCAAATTAAATTAAATTAAATTAAATTGTGCAATTCATTTATTCCCATAAAGTAAATCTGTGCAAAAAGAATAGGGATAAATTAAGTAATTGATTTATTTAAAAAATCAAAAGTTTTAAAAACTATAATTATTTCCGTATTTTAAGGGTTTGACTTTTTTAAATAAAATGTGTTTCCCTAAATAATTGTCAATTTTCCTATCTTGTTGTATATTTGTTAAACGAATTTAAATTAATAGGGGTAGTGTTGTAATCTCTAATTAAAATGAAATTTATATTAAGTAATAATTATTTCATATTTTGATTCAAGGGTTGTAATTAAGTTATGGGAATAAATGAATGGTCAAGATCTTTTAATTAAAAACAATATTACTTATTTTGACTTTTAATTTAATAAGAAGAGGGAAGGGAAGAGATTTAAGAACTTAAATACATATCAGATTTAATGATTTACTGATTGATTACAGTTATTACGAATTCCATGTATTGTTTTGAATTTTTGAAATTCAATTTTAATTCCGTATTAATTATAATTATCATAATTTGAAGTTTAAATGAGGGTATTGATGTAATTGCTTATGAAAATGAAAAATCAATAACGTAATAATCTTTTCGATTTAAATCCAACGATTGTTATTGATTATTGAGATAGAATGGATGGTCAAAATTGTTTATTTCAAAAGATTATTACTCAATTTTGCTCTTCTTTTAATAAGGAAAGGGAAGGGAAAGAGATTTTAAATATTTTTTTAAAAAATGAAATTTACAATTCGAAACTATAAAAGCAATGTAAAGACTATATTTTTTTTTTTTGGTGACTCAGGAACCCCCCTACGAACGAATCCTTTGGACTCCCCCGCAGAGGGTAAACCTGGGGGAACGAGCCCGCTGAGCGCCAGACCCGCTACCTGGTGAATTGCCTGTGAAGGCACCCCTCACAACAACCTCCCATTTTGAACGAGCGACCGAAGCCAGACTCGAACCCGGGTGGGTTGCAGGGTGGAGCAACTCAGTGGCCATCCAAGCTAAGCCCGGATGGTTATGTAAAGACTATATTTTATGTATTATTTTTATTGCAAATATTTAAAAAAAGTAAAAAAAAAAATTGTAGTAAAACAGTATTTAATTGTATTTAAATTTGATTTAAAACGTTTATCCCAAATTAAATTAAATTAGATTGTGTAATTCATATTTATTTTGTTTTTTTAAATAAATTAAGCAATTGATTTATTTAATTGACAATTCATTTATTCCCATAAAATAAATCTGTGCAAAAAGTAAATTAAGTAATTGATTTATTTAAAAAATTGAAAGTTTTAAAAACTATAATTATTTCGTATTTAAGGGTTTGACTTTTTTTAAATAAAATGTGTTTCCGTAAATAATTGTCAATTTTTTCTATTTTGTTGTATATTTGTTAAACGAATTTTAAATTAATAGGGATATTGTTGTAATCTCTAATTAAAATGAAATTTGTATTAAGTATTAATTATTTCATATTTTGATCCAAGGGTTGTAATTAAGTTATGGGAATAAATGAATTGTCAAGATCTTTTAATTGAAAATAATATTACTTATTTTGGCTTTTAATCTAATAAGAAGAGGGAAGAGGGATTTCTTTTTCAAAAAAAAAAAAAAAAAAAGAGTGATAATTTTAATTACTTTCATTTATTATCTATTTTTAAAAATAAAATAAAAAACTTAGTTACATCAATTGTCCCTAAAGTTTATCATTATTTTTACCATGAGTCCTAAAGTTACTTTTTTCATGATAACCCTTAATATTTTGATTTAGTTTCATATTCGTCTCTAGAACTAACTAGCGTTAAGTCATCTTCGTTAAGTCACCTAGGCCAGTTAGTTCTATGGATGAATATGAAATCAAATAAAAACATTACAGGTTAACATGAAAAAAATAACTTTAAGGCCCAGAGTAAAATTAGTAATAAACTTTAAGGATATTTAACGTAATTAAGTTAAATATTTAACACAAAAAACTAACACAACGGTTAAAAATGTCAGTGTCACATCACATTCAGTTTTTACTTTTTGACCAAAATGTGTTCAAGTGAATGTGTTATTACATGCACAGTTGGGAATGGTTTAAGTTTCGGAGCGTCACATTTTAATATGTTTCCGTCAAAATTTGAATTTGACGTTTGGTCTATCAAAAGACAACAGCGTCAAATTTAGGCCCATTTACATGAAAAGAACTTCCCACTTGCAATATTTTTTCCCCGAAATATATTGCGGTGTTGATTTGGATTGAAATTGACGACATTTAATTAGAGTTAATTATATAATTGATTTCGAGTGGTGATTTCAGGATCAGAATTCAAAAGAGTTTCGAATTTTTTTTTTCAATACTAATTGTATTTGAATATTATTTTAGTTGTTATCTACGTACCTTAAAAAATAAAAATTCGAAAAATATATCTAGTACGAGTAGTTAAATTTAGTAGAGTCTTATACATATTAAAGGAAAAACTATAAATTTGAAAAATATATGAAATACTGTAATTAAATTTAGTAGTGCCCTACAAAATTTAAAGAGTAATTTTTACGTAAAGATTTTAAACTAGTGGTGTCCCGTGTGATGACCCAGAAATTTCGACTAAATTTAAACTTAATCTTTGTATGATTAACATTTCCGACACGATAAGCAAAGTCTGTAAAACTGAATCTCAAAATTTTTGAATTACTTTTATATATTTAAATACCCTTCGGTTGTTTTCGACGATTCGCGAACAATTATATGTAAATAGATACATATATACTATAACATGAAAAGGTAACAACGTATTAATTGTTTGATACCGTACATTAAACTTATTGGTTTAAATATCTATTTGAATGTATATGATAAGTTGAAATATTTATTATTAAAATTTATTTATAAATAACTTCCAATGTGTATTTAAAAACTGATTTATGTATATTAAAAAGATATATACATATATATAATAAACGATAGTAACATTCGTTTATTGATTCAATTGATATTTAGATAAGTTAACTAAAGCGTTTAAGATGAACCAGTTAAACACTAATTTGTTACAGTGTTTTCAAATTGCCACATTACTCAAAATGCTACAGTGTTTTCGAAAATCACTATTTGCTACAGTGAAATTGACTTTGCTACAGTAACTTTGCTACAGTAAAACGCTATTATAAAAATGTATTTTAACAAATAGCGAGACGATGATTTATAGAAGTAAATGACCAAAACACTCGAAAGTTTAAGATACACTTTGAGTGATATAATTAAGGGATAATTTAAGGCTATTGATAAGGCTAAAAAGGAACATATATTTCATAGCATTATCCCCCAAGAAAGACAGGATTTTAGTTGTAATTATTCCATATTCAAGTAATATTCGTTTATATTTAATAAGTGCGAAGACAAAAGGCGAAAACGAAGAATTGAAGACGGAAAGGTCCAAAATGCTCAAATGTACAAGATACAATTAAAAAGGTTCAAATTATTGATGAAGAACGTCTAAAAATGACAAGAGTACAAGTTGCGGAACGCAAAGTACACGATATAAAATAGTACGCAAGGACGTCTGAAAATCCGGAACCGGGACCCGAGTCAAGAAGAAACGCCCGATGCAACGGACCAAAAATATCTAGTCTACTATGCACAAGAATAAAATATAATATATAAATAATTATATTAATTATTTATATATTTATATTTATTTTATATTATGTCGACAAGCTAGGAGCCAAAACAATGTGAGCTGTCCCTGGTCCTCATGCGAGTCGCATGGCCAGAAGGCCATTTCCATGCGAGTCGCATGACTCCAGATTCCAGGCCAGGTACTATAAATTCAGGTGTTTTGCTCGAATGAAAAATCAAACACACATACACAAATATATATTACTCCGTATAATATTTATTATTATTATTATTATTATTATTATTATTATTATTATTATTATTATTAAGATTATTATTAATCTTATTAATCTTATTATTAGTATTATTATTTTTGCGATACAAAAATAATAATGTACATAAAATATTACGACGGAGTACTGTCCAAGTAATTTTCAAAACGAGTTTCCGAGCGAGCTAGAGCTAAGGAAAATATGGGTTATTGCCAAGGAGGTTATGGGTAATGTTCGGGGGTATTTTTGTGAATCAAACCTCGTATTTATTATCTCCGATGCGTCTACATGCTTTCCTACAATATTGTATATCAATATTAAACAGTGAGTTTCATATGATCCCTTTTACTCAATATATTTTGGGCTGAGAATACATGCGACTGTTTATAAATACTGAAAATACTAGATTTATATGCGTGAGTTTCATATGATCCCTTTTACCCTTTACATTTTTGGGCTGAGAATACATGCAAATGCTTTATTAACTGATTTACAATATTTATATGCGTGAGTTTTATTGCTCCCTTTTTAATTGCTTTTGCAATATATTTTTGGGCTGAGAATACATGCAATTTATTTTAAACGCAATGGACACAAGTACATACTAAATTCTACACTGAGTTTGAACCGAAAATCCCTTAGCTTTGGTAACTAGTAACTGTCGGTTATAAGAACTGATGGGCGCGAGTAGTTGTATATGGATCCATAGGGCTTGATATCCCCGTCCGAGCTAGAGCACTAGCCTTTTAACGGACGTATGCTATTTGAGAAGCGTACACGTTGGTTTGCGTGTATTATTAAGATGATTATACAAAGGGTACAAATTATATAAGCATTAAAGTTTAGTTACCAGGGTGCTCAATTTTGTAGAACCGATTGATAAACGTTTCGGATGAAACAACTGAAATCTTGTGATCCACCTTTTATGTAAAACCTATTGATAAACGTTTTGAATAAAACAACTGAACTTTTGTAATCCACATTGATATACGGATTATGTGTAATATTAAAACTATGAACTCACCAACCTTTGTGTTGACACTTGAAGCATGTTTATTCTCAGGATTCTAGAAGTCTTCCGCTGTTTGCTTATACGTGATACAAGATATGTGCTTGGAGTCATACATGCTATATACAAGAAACTTGCATTCACCAAACCATTACCATGTATCTTATTTTGACTGTATTGTCAACAGATGTATTATTGTAAACCATTAAATGGTGATTGTCTATACGTAGAAATCATCAGATGTTAAAAACCTGGAATTTATATATTCATTTATGAAATACCTTTTCAAACGAATACAATGTTACAAAATGTATCACATAGAGGTCAAATACCTCGCAATGAAATCAATGAATGACGTGTTCGTCCATATGGATTTGGAGCGATCGTCACATCCCGTGATCTC
The DNA here is from genome assembly GCF_046630445.1 of Rutidosis leptorrhynchoides. Taxonomy (NCBI): domain Eukaryota; kingdom Viridiplantae; phylum Streptophyta; class Magnoliopsida; order Asterales; family Asteraceae; genus Rutidosis; species Rutidosis leptorrhynchoides. Next base: position 658,301,118 of record NC_092334.1, on the reverse strand, counting down.
AAGGATCCTAAGCTAAACTCGCCATTGTTGGTTCATGTGGTTTACTCAAAATTATACTGGCAGTCCTTTCCTTTTTAAAATTATACTGGCAATCATTGTGGTTTGATAAATGCACGACGTTAGTCCTAACGTTAACGCGATGTAGTTATTTAACAAGACAAATTAATTGGTTTTAAGTCAGTCATGCACTTATTAAATCACGGGGACTACCGAGATAATTTTATAAGTAATAGGACTACTTTTCTTCTGTTTTTTTCACCTTCATCTTTATCATTTCAAAATTATAAACCCTACTTTTATAAGCATTCATCTTCATCATTACAATCATTACAATTACAATAATCCTAGTTTATAAACCTTCGTCTTCATCATCTCAATTAAAATACGTGAATCATTCATTTTAATCTGAAAAAATTTCTAAATCCAGATTAGTTATATTTTATTTTGAAAAAGAAACCCTTTGTCCCTAAAAGCTTTGTTCCTTGTTAAAGTGGGTAACAAAAGTTTATCTATTTTTTGTCACAATCCAAATCTTTTATCTAGGGTAAAGCTAAGGTCGTGGTTATTATCTGAAAATACCAGTAATACTTGCAAATTTATTGTCAACGATGGTATAATAATTGTAACTGTATTTTAATTTATGTATTAAAGAATGTACCGCAAATGGAAATGTACGGACTTACAAAGATTTCAATCATCAACTTCTTTAAGCTTTTTGGATGACTAGTGTTATGTCTAGATTAAAATGGGTCTACAGATTTTAATTTGATATAAAATTTTTATCTAGATTAAAATGAATGGTTTAGTGATTGTAATTGAAATAACGAAGATGAAGGTTTATAATCTAGAGTTATTGTTATTAGGATGATGAAGGTTTATAAGATTTAGAGTTTATAATTTTGAGATGAAGGTTTATAATTTAGAGTTATTGTAATTAGGATGATGAAGGTTTATTAAATGTAGAGTTTATAATTTTGAGATGATGAAGACGAAGGTGAGAAAAGAGAAAAAAATTAGTCATTTTCTTTTTAAAATAACCGGTAGTCCTTATCCTTATGGTTTAAAAAATACACGATGCTAGTCCAAAACTTAACTCCAGTTAATTTGTCCCGTTAAGTAATTACATGACGTTAGGTTTGAACCAATGCCGTGAGTATAATTTTCTAAAGAAAAGAACTACCAGTATAATTATAGGTAATCCACAGGGTCAATGATAAAGTTAACTCTATTTGATTATATATACGTTGTGGTAAATTTTATTTAGAGTTAATAATACAATTGGTCTATGTGGTTTATTTAAATTTATATCGGCTGTCTCTATTTTTTTAAAATTATACCGGTGGTCCCTATTGTTATGCCCATCATTGATCCATATCTTTAACTTCTGTTAATTTAATCCGTTATATGAACCTGTTGTAACTTCTATATATACTTATAAAACACACTTTGGATGACATCATATATTTTTTTTTCTCAAGCTTAATTATTTTTTTAAAAAATAAAAGAAATTTTTTAAGACATTTTTACAAATATCATTAAAAAAAATTAATTACATTTAATAAAATTTTGAAAATTTAAACATGATTCCTTTTATAAAAAATTAAACGCTCTAAGGTAAAGGGTTGTGGTTATTATCATAAAATACCTTAACTTTGGGTATTCCATAAGCCTCTGCACATTTAAACACATATCTCAATAAAACCCATCTATTACCTTAAGCATGCTCATTGTGCACGCATTGCAACAAAAATCTACAACAGATCTCACGCCCTTTCTTGAATCTTATCAGTTAGGGTTTTGAAACAAATCTTCAAATCCCTTACATTAAATTGATCTTCGCTTTCTGCTATAAACTTCGAAGTTGCATATTGATCTTTGAATTGTTGAAGGTGTTATAACCCCATTTATGAGTCAATCATACTCCTAAGATATCCTTTAGATGAGGGCTATGTAAAAGACCTATGGACTCCTGATAATGCTAAAAACGAACATATATTTCATAGCATTATTCCTCAAGAAAGACAAGCTTTTAGTTGCAATTGTTCTATTTACAAGTGATATTCGTTTAAATAATAAAAGGTGAAGACAAAAGACAGATTCGACGAATTGAAGACGCAAACGACCAAAAAGCTCAAAAGTACAAAAAACAATCAAAGAGGTTCCAATTATTGATAAGAAACGTCTCGAAATTACAAGAGTACAAGATTCAAAACGCAAAGTACAAGATATTAAATTGTACGCAAGGACGTTCGAAAATTCGGAACCGGGACCAGAGTCAACTCTCAACGCTCGACGCAACGGACTAAAAATTACAAGTTAACTATGCACATAAATATAATATAATATTTAAATAATTCTTATAATTATTTATATATTATAATAAATAATAAAAACCGTCGGCAAGAAAGACTCCAAACTGATGTGAGCTGTAATTTCAAACTCCGCGACTCGCGGAATTTGAAGGCAAAAATGCCGCGAGTCGCAGAGCCCCAAAAGTCGAAAATCCCTATAAAAGCAACCGAATTCTGATCGCAAATGATCATCTTTTTCTTCTTCTCCTCATACGTAAAATATATATATATATATATTTATAATTTATATTTTAATTTTAATTATAATTCTAATAATAAGGGTATGTTAGCGAATGTTGTAAGGGTGTAAGTCGAAATTCTGTCCGTGTAACGCTACACTATTTTTAATCATTGTAAGTTATGTTCAACCTTTTTACATTAATGTCTCGTAGCTAAGTTATTATTATGCTTATTTAAAACGAAGTAATCATGATGTTGGGCTAATTACTAAAATTGGGTAATTGGGCTTTGTACCATAATTGGGGTTTGGACAAAAGAACGACACTTGTGGAAATTAGACTATGAGCTATTAATGGGCTTTATATTTGTTTAACTAAATGATAGTTTGTTAATGTTAATATAAAGATTTACAATTGGGCGTCCCTATAAATTACCATATACACTCGATCGGACACGATGGGCGGGGTATTTATATGTACGAATAATCGTTCATTTAACCAGACACGGGAATGGATTAATAGCCACTAGAATAATTAAAACAGGGGTGAAATTATGTAAAAGGACACTTGGTATAATTGATAACAAAATATTAAAACCTTGGGTTACACTCAGTCGACATCCTGGTGTAATTATTAAACAAAGTATTAAAATCTTGTTACAGTTTAAGTCCTCAATTAGTTAGAATATTTAACTTCGGGTATAAGGATAATTTGACGAGGACACTCGCACTTTATATTTATGACTGATGGACTGTTATGGATAAAAACCAGACGGACATATTAAATAATTCAGGACAAAGGACAATTAACCCATGGGCATAAAATTAAAATCAACACGTCAAACATCATGATTACGGAAGTTTAAATAAGCATAATTCTTTTATTTCATATTTAATTTCCTTTATTTTATATTTAATTGCACTTCTAATTATCGCATTTTTATTGTTATTGTATTTAATTGCACTTTTAATTATCGTACTTTTTAATTATCGCAAGTTTATTTTATCGCACTTTTATTATTCGCAATTTCATTATCGTTATTTACTTTATGCTTTAATTTAAGTCTTGTATTCATTTTTAATATTTTACATTTGGTTTTAACTGCGACTAAAGTTTTAAAATCGACAAACCGGTCATTAAATGGTAAAAACCCCCCTTTATAATAATAATATTACTTATATATATATATTTGTATTTTTATAAAAGTAAACTAATATAGCGTTAAGCTTTGTTTAAAAAGATTCCCTGTGGAACGAACCGGACTTACTAAAAACTACACTACTGTACGATTAGGTACACTGCCTATAAGTGTTGTAGCAAGGTTTAAGTATATCCGTTCTCTAAATAAATAAATATCTTGTGTAAAATTGTATCGTATTTAATAGTATTTTCTGCTAAAATTAATAACTATTTTATACCACTCCGCTACCACATCAAGTATTTTTGGCGCCGCTGCCGGGGACACTCTTAAACGCCGGAAGCGCAACGCTAATATAAAAAAAAAAAGATTTTTTGTTTACTTTTATTAAAATTCGCTTTTGTAAAAATACGTTTTGAATATTCGAAAATATAAAAAGAAAAAACAAAAATTTATATATTTTTAAGAGTTTGTTAAAAGTTTTATAAGTTTCTTTATTTTTATTTTAGTTTATAAAAATATAAGTTTTATTTAAATATCTTTTATTTATATTAAAACAGAAAATTAGAAAACATAAAAAAAAAAGAAGCGTAAATTTCCTGTTCTAGGGTTGAATTTTGGGACCCCGCGACTCGCGGGGTTTGATGTTTGAAATACCGCGACTCGCGGAGTTTCTCTGACGCCACCGACAGAACCCTAAATCTGCATTAATTACGGAGTATTATTAATTATTATTATTATAAACCCTAATTATCTATTATTATTATAATTAAGTTTTATTTTAAAATTTCTTTTTATTTAATTTGTTTTATTTAGTTTAATTAGTTTAATTAATTTGTAAAATTAGTAGTTTTAATAAATAATTAATATAAAAATAATATTTTTATAAAAAATTGTACTTTTTACAACTTTTTGTATATTTTTATATTTTGTCCCTTTTTAATCATTTTAGCGTAATATTTGTATTTTTAGCTCATATTTAATTTTAAACTTAGTTTTTGCCATAGTCATTTTTACTCCTAGATTTTTAGGCTTTGCCGTAGAATTCCTTAAGTGCTTTTTCTCTAGACTAAGATTTAGGTACTTTAGAATTTTGCGATGCCTTTTTAAGTTTTAGTTTCTTTTTAAGATATTTCCATTTGGGATTTAGTTTTCCTGTAAGCTTTAATATTTTTAGACACCTTTTACCTATGTATCAATTATCATTCCAATTAGTAATCTCAATTTGCGATTATAATTTTAAGTTAGTTGTAGTAATAAGGTTAGGTTAGTCAAGTGTTTTTAAGTTTTATAAGTTTCTTTTATTTTTTTCGTCACTTTTTATTTTTCAACCATTTTTCTTTTTCAACCTTTTTCCGACGAACTCTTTTTCTTTCTTATTTCTCGCTATTCTAGTTTTAGGACATAGATTTTTATTCTACTTCTTATCTAATTTTCTTAAAATTACGAAAATTTATTTTAAGTGGTTAAATTGATAGACATCAAAATTTTCTGGTTCGTAGTAATAGTTGGATTTGTACGTGGACCGGGTTATTGGAGCCAAACAGTCCTCAATTATATTGAGACCAAACGAATCCTGCCCCTCTGCTGCATCTTTTGGCTATTCGAAACGTGGGCAAAATCAGAAAAGTCTATTGGTTGGATAACTTATTATAATTTTTCTTTCCTTTTAAAAACTAATAGGATATTCAGTGAATGCACCGAGCAAGACGATCACCACCTTTTGTACGTTCACCACCTGTAACTAGATCAAGACATTTAGCAAATATAACCGCCGTTGATTTTTCTTTAGAATCGTCATCCAGTCGACCAAGTACTTCAGTTCAAATTTCCGATAATCCATTTTTTGAACCCGACCTCACAATTGAGAATCCGGAGAATATTCAGGAACGGTTCGTAGATCCTGACCCACTAAACTTTCCTCCGGAACCACCAATCATTCAAACAGAGATTGTTGAGGAACGAACCATTAAATCAGAATCCTCTAGTGATTCCGATTCAACAAATTCAATTATGGAGAATCTGGAACCTTCAAGTATGGAAGACCGAATGAGAGCTAAACGCACTGGCCAAGGTCACGCAATTACTCATCCAGACATTAATGCGCCAGATTATGAAATCAAAGGACAAATTCTACACATGGTGACTAATCAATGCCAATTTAGTGGTGCGCCGAAAGAAGATCCAAATGAATATCTACGTACCTTTAATAGGATCTGCACACTATTTAAAATCCGAGAAGTGGAGGATGAACAGATATATCTCATGTTATTTCCCTGGACTTTAAAGGGAGAAGCCAAAGATTGGTTGGAATCGTTACCTGAAGGGGCGATTGATACATGGGATGTTTTAGTTGAAAAATTTCTTAAACAATTCTTTCCTGCCTCTAAAGCCGTAAGACTTCAAGCAGAAATTGTTACGTTTACACAGAAACCGAATGAAACTCTATATGAGGCATGGACAAGATATGGAAAGTTGTTAAGAGGATGTCCGCAACATGGTTTAGACACCTGTCAAATAGTACAAATATTCTACCAAGGATGCGACATCACTACAAGAAAAGACATAGATATAGCAGCTGGTGGTTCTATTATGAAGAAAACCGAAACTGATGCTTACAAAATTATTGATAACACTGCTTCCCACTCACATGAGTGGAACCAAGAAAAAGATATCGTTAGATCATCTAAAGCAGCTAGAGCCGATTCTAGCCATGACTTAGATTCCATTTCCGCAAAGATAGATGCTGTGGAGAGACGAATGGAAAAGATGACTAAAGATATTCACTCAATACGAATTAGTTGTGAGCAGTGTGGAGGACCACATTTGACAAAAGATTGTCTCAGTATTGAATTAACAATGGAACAAAGAGAGAATATTTCATACATAAACCAAAGGCCTGGAAATAATTATCAGAATAATTATCAACCGCCAAGACCGATTTACAATCAAAACCAGAATTATAACCGAAATATTCCATACAACAACCAACAAGGTCCTAGCAATCAACAAATATCTAATAATACTTACAATCAGCAAAGACCTAATTTTCAAAACAAACCACCACAACAAACCGATGATAAAAAGCCGAATTTAGAAGATATGATGATGAAGCTAGTTGAAACTCAAACGCAGTTTTTCACATCTCAAAAACAAACCAATGAACAAAATGCTCAAGCATTTAGAAATCAACAAGCTTCTATTCAAAATCTGGAACAAGAAGTAAGTAACCTAGCAAGGTTAATAGGTGAAAGAAAACCAGGAAGTCTACCCAGTGATACAAATGCCAACCCCCGGAATGAAACAGCTAAAGCCATTACCACAAGAAGTGGTACAACACTTAAACCACCTGAAATACCTGTAACTTCTGATGAAGCTATTCCTACTCCACAAGAACCACAACCTGATCAAGATAAGGAAAAAGAACCGGTAGTTGAAAAGGTTAATGAAGATAACACAGTTAAGGATAAACCTTATGTTAAACCATACCAACCACCACTTCCTTACCCGAGTAAAATGAAGAAAGAAAAACTTGAAGCCGAGCAATCCAAATTCTTGGATATGTTTAAACAGATAAATGTAAATCTTCCTTTCATTGATGTGATTTCAGGAATGCCTAGATATGCTAAATTCTTGAAAGATCTAATTTCAAATAGAAAGAAAATGGAAGAACTCTCGGCTGTTACTATGAATGCTAATTGTTCAGCAGTGCTGTTGAATAAGATACCAGAAAAACTATCTGATCCAGGAAGTTTCACAATTCCATGTTTTCTGGGTAGTCTTAGTTCAATAGAAGCATTGGCAGACTTAGGTGCTAGTATAAATCTAATGCCGTATTCACTATACACTAAACTAGACCTTGGAGAATTGAAACCAACCAGAATAAGCATATAACTAGCCGATAGATCAATAAAATATCCTAGAGGGATAATGGAGAACATGCTAGTTAAAGTTGGTACTTTAGTATTTCCAGTAGATTTTGTTGTTCTGGACATGGAAGAAGATTCTCAAGTTCCTCTCATATTAGGAAGACCATTCTTAAACACGGCTAAAGCAATGATAGACGTGTTCGGTAAGAAATTGACCCTAAGTATAGAGGATGAGAGTGTTACCTTTTCAGTTGATAGAGCAATGCAACAACCACAATCTGCAGATGATACATGTTATTATATTCAAACTATAGATGCACATGCAGAATTATTAGAAGAATTTCCAGAATTACAAGGAACAGGAGAATGTTCTTTAGGAGAAGGTAATGAACCAATTGATGAAGCTGAAATGTTAGCTACACTTATAGCTAATGGATATGAACCAACAACAGAAGAAATTCAAATGCTAAAAGAAGAAGACAAATATCGATATAAATCATCAATAGAAGAACCTCCGAAATTAGAGTTAAAGCCACTTCCAAACCATTTGGAATACGCTTATTTACATGGTGAATCTGAATTATCTGTAATAATATCGTCTTCTCTTACTGAAAATGAGAAATCACAACTCATTTATGTGTTGAAAGCTCATAAACCAGCCATTGCATGGAAGATTCATGATATTAAAGGAATAAGTCCTTCGTATTGCACACATAAAATCCTTATGGAAGAAGGTCATAAAACGTATGTGCAACGCCAACGAAGACTAAATCCTAATATGCAAGATGTAGTTAAGAAAGAGATTATTAAACTGCTAGATGCAGGTTTAATTTATCCAATCTCTGATAGTCCATGGGTAAGCCCAGTTCAATGCGTGCCTAAGAAGGGTGGCATGACTGTCATTACAAATGAGAAAAATGAGCTTATTCCTACTAGGACTGTAACAGGATGGCGTGTGTGTATTGATTATAGAAAATTAAATGACGCCACCAGAAAAGATCACTTTCCCTTACCTTTCATAGATCAAATGTTGGAAAGATTAGCCGGAAATAGTTACTATTGTTTTCTAGATGGATTTTTCGGATATTTTCAAATTCCAATAGCACCCGAAGATCAAGAGAAAACCACATTCACGTGCCCTTATGGTACTTTTGCTTACAAACGCATGCCATTTGGACTTTGCAACGCCCCTGCAACCTTTCAAAGGTGTATGATGGCGATTTTTCATGACATGATAGAAGAATGCATGGAAGTTTTCATGGATGACTTTTCAGTCTTCGGTGATACATTTGAATCATGTCTAGCTAATCTTGAACGAATGCTTCTTAGATGCGAACAATCAAATCTAGTACTTAATTGGGAGAAATGCCATTTCATGGTTAAAGAAGGCATCGTTCTTGGACATAAAATTTCAAAAGAAGGAATTGAAGTGGATAGAGCTAAAGTAGATGTAATTGCTAAACTTCTACATCCCACCAATGTTAGAGGAATTAGGAGTTTTCTAGGGCATGCCGGTTTTTACCGACGTTTCATAAAAGATTTTTCTAAAATTGCCACTCCTATGAATAAACTCCTAGAAAAGGATGCGCCATTCATCTTTTCAGATGAGTGTATCAAATCTTTTAATATTCTTAAAGAAAAACTCACTAATGCGCCGATCATGATAACACCAAATTGGAATCTACCATTTGAACTAATGTGCGATGCAAGTGATTTTGCAATGGGAGCCGTTTTAGGACAAAGGATTGAAAAACGATTTCAACCTATATATTATGCTAGTAAGACGTTACAAGGAGCACAAACGAACTATACAACTACTGAAAAAGAACTCCTTGCTATTGTCTTTGCTTTTGACAAATTTCGATCATATCTCGTTCTAGCAAAAACGGTGGTCTATACCGACCATTCTGCTCTTAGATACCTATTTTCGAAACAAGATGCTAAACCAAGATTAATCCGTTGGATCTTACTCTTACAAGAATTTGATATTGAAATCCGAGATAAAAGAGGAGCAAAAAATCTCGCCGCTGATCATCTTTCTCGTCTTGAAAATCCTGAATTAGAAGTTCTAAATGAATCAGCCATAAAAGACAACTTTCCTGATGAATATCTATTGAAGATAGATTATAAAGAAATACCATGGTTTGCAGACTATGCAAACTACTTGGTTTGTGGATTCCTTGAAAAAGGATTATCGTACCAAAGACGAAAGAAATTCTTCAGTGATATAAAACACTATTTTTGGGAAGATCCACATCTGTTTAAAAGTTGTCCCGATGGAATAATACGCCGATGTGTATTTGGAGATGAAGCTAGTAAAATATTAAACCATTGTCACACAGGACCAACAGGAGGGCATTATGGGCCTCAACTAACAGCAAGAAAAGTTTATGATGCTGGATTCTATTGGCCTACAATTTACAAAGACGCACACCTTCTTTGCAAATCCTGTGATGCTTGTCAAAGGGCCGAAAAAATAAGTCAACGTGATGAAATGCCACAAAATGTCATCCAAGTATGTGAAGTATTTGACATTTGGGGTATTGACTTTATGGATCCATTTCCAAAATCTCATAATAATCTATATATACTCGTAGCCATTGATTATGTATCTAAATGGGCGGAAGCACAAGCTCTCCCAACTAACGATGCACGAGTTGTAGTCAACTTTTTAAAACGTCTTTTTGCAAGGTTTGGAACACCGAAAGCTTTAATAAGTGATCGGGGTACTCATTTCTGTAATAATCAACTTGAGAAAGTTCTTAAAAGATATGGAGTAACTCATAAAATCTCCACCGCATATCATCCACAAACAAGTGGACAAGTTGAAAATACCAACCGAGCTTTAAAACGTATTCTAGAGAAAACTGCAGGATCAAATCCGAAGGAATGGTCCATTAAATTGGAGGATGCACTCTGGGCTTTTAGAACAGCCTACAAAACTCCAATTGGAACCACACCTTTTAGACTTGTTTATGGAAAAGCATGTCATCTTCCAGTAGAAATTGAACACAAAGCATTTTGGGCTTTGAAGACATGTAATCTTGATTTACATGAAGCCGGACGTCTACGATTAAGTCAACTAAACGAATTAGAAGAATTAAGACATGAAGCATACGAAAATTCATTAATCTATAAGAAAAGAACGAAGAAATGGCATGATAAAAGAATCAGAAGTTCAAAAGAATTTAAAGAAGGAGACAGAGTTCTTCTTTTCAATTCACGATTCAAGCTATTTCCGGGAAAATTGAAATCAAGATGGTCTGGACCATTCATAGTCAAAAGAGTTTTCCCATACGGAACGATAGAATTAATAAATTCAAATGGGATTGAATTTAAAGTTAATGGTCACAGAGTTAAACATTACATACATGGTCCGATGGAAGTCGACAACGAAGTTAATCACAATTTCGACACCACAGCTAACTAAGTGTGGGGAGAATCAAGTCTTTAAAGGATAATATGTATTTCTGTTAGAGTTAGATTGTCTGTTTTCGTGTAGTTCTCGAAAATGGAACCCGAATGGTCTTTCCCTAGCAGACCCTAAAGAACTAGTCTTCTCCCCCCCATTCTGAATTTTTATTTTTTTAGGTTTTTACGAAATGAAGACTGCCTGTGAACTAAACCATGGTCTAATGCTACACGCTTTGATCACTAAACGTAATAATGACATACTACCGAGTGAATTAGTATCAGTAATCAGAGAAAGAATGGACGGAGTTAGAAAAGAATCCAGATGCGAAGATAATAAGTTACAATTTGGTAAAGGAAAATCAAAATCCGCAGCGAAAAGAAGAGCACGACACCTAGAACGATGTCACAAATGCGGAAAATGGTCACATGGAGGTAAATGTTCAAATAATCAAACCTATTCAAATACCGAATTTGTTACTTTATGCAGAGACGGACCGTTCATATGTTTAGAAGAAAAGACACTGAATGCTCGAGGTTACGCCTATGTAGCTATGGAAAACCAATTAAACCGACTATCTTATGAATGGGATAGATCATATAACTAAGAAATCTATTTCACAGGTATGTCTGTACAGTTTTTATTTTTATTTTTAACCTTTTGATAATAAACGCTAATTTGTTCGCTAAAAAGTATTAAATTGGTATTAAATAAAATTAGGTTTGGCGACCGAAATTATTGATATCATTCAAAAATTTATTACATCACTGCGAAATTTAACGTTTATTCTTAAGGTATAAATATCTTTAATCAATCAACCCAAAATATTTCAAAAATTCGTCATGAGTTAAATATTTGATTGATTAAAGTGGGATAAAAAGCCAAAAAGATTTTTAATTTTATTTTTTTTCCATGTTTTTAAAATTAATATTTAAATCTTAAATTAATATTGTAAACTTTGTAAAAACAATATATTTAAAATTGTAAATATTTGAAAAATTAATATAAGCTTGGTGTGAATTAATAATATGAATTTTTAAATTAAGTTTGGTGTGAATTTTTAAAATATGAATTTTTAATTTTATGCATTTTAAATTTTAAGTTTGGTGTGAATTTTTAATATTAATTTTGAATTTCATATTTAAGTTGTGTGAATTTAAAAATAAAAATTTACTTTATCTCATTAAGTTAAAAATATGATTTTTAAAATTCGTCGTAAGTTGAAGACTAGGTCTTTGAACCGAAATTGCTTTACCCGAGGGAGGGACGAGAACTTTTATTATCATTATTATTAATCTTATTGAATTAAAGTATGCCAAAAACATTGATAAAACCAAAAAAAATCTTAACTTTTAAAACAATCGCTACAAAAAGACAAATTTTAAAATTTTGTCGAAGGACGGACTAGGACATCGATCCGAAATGACCTCGTCCTAAATAACAAGGGAAACAAAATTTTAAAATTAATTAATTAATTGTTTTAATAAGTTAAAGATTAAAAAAAATAATAAAAAAAAATAATACCAAACTCCGCGACTCGCGGAGTTTGAAGGTTCCAAACACCGCGAGTCGCGGAGGGACCAAAACCCATAAAAAAAAATAAAACGTAAAAAACAGATCAGTTCACTCTCCCACCCAAAAATACTGCGAAGAACAGCGAAAAAAAAACCCGAAAATACACGAAAAAACCCCCAAAATCACAATTTTTAACCGTTAATCACCAAATCTTTTACTAAAATCATGTTGAGAAGGATGCTATCTAGGAATTACTCAAGAAAAATGGTAAATTTCTACACCTAAACACCATTTAATCCGAAATTTGGTGTTCTTGAGCAATTTTTTCCCCAATTTGATTTTGATGCTTTTTAGTGTAATTAGGCTTAAATTGTTTATGTATTATGCTTGTATAACCTAGATTGATGCTATTTAACATGATTAGAAGCCTTAAACTTCAAATTTTGAGTAATCTAGGGTTTGTGTTCTTGAGCAAATTTGGGGCTTTTTGATATAAACAGGTTATGGCCGATTTTTGTCATGAATTGTTGCTAAATTAAGTAGTGTAACTTGTCTAGGTAGTTAAATGATCCAAACTTTGAGCCTAAACATGATTTTGAGAATTAAAGTGGACTTTTTCAAGTCTAAAATTCATGAACTTGATTTTTGAAAGATAATGCCATTTGAAACTTGTTTAATTGCTAGTAATGATTATTTTGATATGTTATTTGAGTTGAATGCTTATGAACTTGGCGAACATTTTCGTATATGCTTATTTGAAAAAGTGTAGATTTGATAAAAATGTGAAAATGAGCTTAAGTTTGATATAAATTGATCATGTCATTGTAATTATTTTGATTGATGATTTTGCTGACACTAATGCATATTTGGATGCACAAAAATTGTGTTTGATGTGTTTTGCAGACTGAAAGGGGTGAATCTTCATCCCAAGCCCGCAATGCTCCTGCTGAGAATGTGGAACAACAGGAGGTGGATAACTACTACAAGCAGGATATACCTCATCCAGTCATGACCTTTTCTGATATGCACTTGGAAGTGTTGCACCCGAACCTGAGATTTGACAGACTTTGGATAGATTATCCAAAATACCAAAGGGGTTTGCATACTCTTCATTCTAAGGTTGTTGAGGTACCAAGGGTCATAGAATGGGGACCCTTAGAAGCTGTAGAATTGGCAGGGCCAATTAGGGAATTACTTGTACAGAGGTATGGTAATTCTACTTTTAATGATTGGGTACGTTTATTCACCATGCGTAGACCTGTATATAAAGTATGGTGTGAAGAATTGTTATGTAGTATAGAGTTGAATGATCGGGTAGCTAGTTTAACCGATCGTTCTTTTATTAGATTTTTGTTAGGCGGTTCGATGCGCCACATGTCTTTACTGGACATGGCTCAGGCTTTACGTATATATACGCCTGAGGAGTTAGCATCTGCCGATTGTAGAGGGTTGATACTAAACGGTAGAAAGATAGATGAAAATTTTGATACACACGGTGTGTGGAGTCAAATGACAAGCCATCACCTTTTCAAAGGGGGAAATTACTCTTATTTGGATATAGATAGAGCCGAATTAAGAGTGATTCATAGGTTTTTAGCTAATTCGATTACACAAAGAGGTAAGAACAAGGAAAAGGTAAATGAACAGGATTTGTTTTACCATATGTGTATTCGAGACCCACAAAGCGCTGTAAGTATACCGTATTGTGTGGGTTATTATTTATCAGCTATGGTTCGGGGGATGAGACCGCATAGCATAATAGGAGGTGGTATTTTTATTACTTTGATTGGTGAATATCTCGGTGTGGATATAAGTCGGGGGGGATTATTAGTCGAAGAACCAGAACCCCGCGATACTATAGGTTTAAATGTATACCATGGTGCGAAAGTTTTGAAAAGGCGAAATAACGCCGCAGTACCATACCATGGTAGACATCCACAGGTTGAGAGAAACCAACAACAAGGTAATGTAGGAGGGGGGAATGAGATGCAAGAAATGCAAAGGTTTATAGCTTCTCAGGAGTACGAAAATGCTAGACAGAGAGCATTTGAAGATTGGCAAGTTCATCAGAACCAAATCATAGCTCATTGCCAACATATAGGTAGAAACTATATTCCTACACCGAAAACCATCTTCCCTCCCTGGTCTATAGAGATGCAGCCACCGTATCCTACGTATAACCCTGCCGAAGCATTCTATAGCACCTATGGTTATGCCTGGAACCCCTATTGGTACCAGTATCATCCCTAGTATACTTAGTTTTATTTATTTTGTAATTTGTAATGATTGATACGTTTAATACTTTTGTTAATATTGTAATAGTTTTTATAATTGTCTAACTTTTATTCTTAGATTTTAATAATTTTTGAATGTGGGGTAATATACCAAACTTCAAAAATATGTATATATGTTTGCAGTTTATCTTATGTACACAACAGGGTAAAACAACGCATTTTCAAAGACTGGCATTAAGTTCAGCAAAAGCAACTAATTTTGAAGACAAGATGCAAAATATATGTGAAATAACAACAAGACGGAATGAACAAATGATGTGCACCATTTATCATTTAGCAAACAAACGCCAATATATTTGGAAACTTTGGTAAAAATTTAATCATTTTCACACAAATCACCCTCAATAATTTAAATTATTCCTGATTTCTTGCAAATGAGGGCATTGCAAGATCTTAAGTGTGGGAAGGGGTTAAATTCTTTCGGATTTTAAAATTTTTACTTTATACACTTGGTTACCATTAAAAATACTAGTAAAGCAGTAGTTGTATTAGAATCTAGTGCTCTCTGATAATAAAGAACAGCCCTGGTCTTATATACTGACTACCCAATTCTAGTAAAATTTTTCAAAATTTTCAATTAAATGAACTCAAAATCATGTTTATACATATTTATGAACGATAAAACTAGGTTTTAACACCGAAATTATTGTTACCTCGGAAAGGACATAAATTGAGAAACAAACCAAAATGTTAAAATTCATTTAAAATGGAATAGAGGACGATAAAAAGGAAAATAAAAGCCAAGTGTGGAAAAATTTACCAAGTTATCTTAAACATATGTCACATATATCTGTAACAAATGACTGAAAATACTTTTGCTTTGGACTAAACTAAACTGTTTTACCCGATGAAAGAAAAGAAGAGATGGATCTACACGATGAATCAATTCCATCATTAAAAGGAAGTAAAGTCTTCCGAAAAAGAAACGCGCTTCTTGATTTAGGTCATGAAGTTGTCGTCCAGACCAGCTGTAGGTTGACGAAAAATCTAGAAAAGTCATCACTAAAATCAGCAGGAAATCCACGGACCTCAGCATTAAACAGGGTCGCCAAGTGGTCAGATTTATCCTAACCATGAGAAGGATTTATCTCGTACAATGGGGGGGCACCATGCAAATTAGTTGGATAAGACTAATGAATCAGATCCCCAGAAAGGATAATCTCCTTAAAGATTAAAAATCAGCTTTTAAGACTGATATTACTCAATCCTAGAGATTGACCTTAAAGATTGAGAATTCAAACTCATGGAATTCAATGATATCTAAACTCGAGCTTGAACGAGAAAATATTTTGATCAAAATTACAAACCGATTTATTTTCTGAAAACCCTATTTTCAATGCGTTCATTACCATTGAACGTAAAATCCTAGGAATTCACTTGGAATTCATTAGGTCACCTGAACTAAATCGGGTGTCAACCGTAAGAACGGTGGTTGCATAGTGGTCAAAGACAGGACCTTGTGCCATACCGAAAAATTATAAGGGTGAGCTTTACTATTGCTCCTACCAAGGATATTAATTGCGTCCGACACGTTATAGACCATAATTAAAAGCATGTCAGGGGACATTGCCTTAACAGTTGCTTGTTCAACGCTTTCCTTTACAACCGGACGGTAGTTTGCCGAAAGGTAATATACGGGACAAGTAAACTGGACGTGTTGCTTTCCAAATACAAGGTTAGCAAGTGGGTGACACAAAACCATAAGTTTTGAGCTAAAATTTTCAAATCTGAAACCCACCAAATCCACAAAAATATTTTGCAAACACCGGTAAAGGGTTATTCCGGAAAACTTATCTAGGGTAAAAACTAGATTTAATTTTCAAAAGATCAAATGTTTTCATAAAGATCCAATTTCCTTAATGGATCTAAATTTTTATAGTCATGTGGGACTGTAAACCATATCGTTACTACCATTGTTTATATCACCGTATAGAAATCACTGATGTACAAAGTGTGAAGAATAAAGAAGTGATTCTAGTATTTCAAGACGATATTGCTTGAGGACAAGCAACGCTTAAGTGTGGGAATATTTGATAATGCTAAAAACGAACATATATTTCATAGCATTATTCCTCAAGAAAGACAAGCTTTTAGTTGCAATTGTTCTATTTACAAGTGATATTCGTTTAAATAATAAAAGGTGAAGACAAAAGACAAATTCGACGAATTGAAGACGCAAACGACCAAAAAGCTCAAAAGTACAAAAAACAATCAAAGAGGTTCCAATTATTGATAAGAAACGTCTCGAAATTACAAGAGTACAAGATTCAAAACGCAAAGTACAAGATATTAAATTGTACGCAAGGACGTTCGAAAATTCAGAACCGGGACCAGAGTCAACTCTCAACGCTCGACGCAACGGACTAAAAATTACAAGTCAACTATGCACATAAATATAATATAATATTTAAATAATTCTTATAATTATTTATATATTATAATAAATAATAAAAACCGTTAGCAAGAAAGACTCCAAACTGATGTGAGCTGTAATTTCAAACTCCGCGACTCGCGGAGTTTGAAGGCAAAAATGCCGCGAGTCGCGGAGCCCCAAAAGTCGAAAATCCCTATAAAAGCAACTGAATTCTGATCGCAAATGATCATCTTTTTCTTCTTCTCCTCATACGTAAAATATATATATATATATTTATAATTTATATTTTAATTTTAATTATAATTCTAATAATAAGGGTATGTTAGCGAATGTTGTAAGGGTGTAAGTCGAAATTCTGTCCGTGTAACGCTACGCTATTTTTAATCATTGTAAGTTATGTTCAACCTTTTTACATTAATGTCTCGTAGCTAAGTTATTATTATGCTTATTTAAAACGAAGTAATCATGATGTTGGGCTAATTACTAAAATTGGGTAATTGGGCTTTGTACCATAATTGGGGTTTGGACAAAAGAACGACACTTGTGGAAATTAGACTATGAGCTATTAATGGGCTTTATATTTGTTTAACTAAATGATAGTTTGTTAATGTTAATATAAAGATTTACAATTGGGCGTCCCTATAAATTACCATATACACTTGATCGGACACGATGGGCGGGGTATTTATATGTACGAATAATCGTTCATTTAACCAGACACGGGAATGGATTAATAGCCACTAGAATAATTAAAACAGGGGTGAAATTATGTAAAAGGACACTTGGTATAATTGATAACAAAATATTAAAACCTTGGGTTACACTCAGTTGACATCCTGGTGTAATTATTAAACAAAGTATTAAAATCTTGTTACAGTTTAAGTCCTCAATTAGTTGGAATATTTAACTTCGGGTATAAGGATAATTTGACGAGGACACTCGCACTTTATATTTATGACTGATGGACTGTTATGGACAAAAACCAGACGGACATATTAAATAATTCAGGACAAAGGACAATTAACCCATGGGCATAAAATTAAAATCAACACGTCAAACATCATGATTACGGAAGTTTAAATAAGCATAATTCTTTTATTTCATATTTAATTTCTTTTATTTTATATTTAATTGCACTTCTAATTATCGCATTTTTATTGTTATTGTATTTAATTGCACTTTTAATTATCGTACTTTTTAATTATCGCAAGTTTATTTTATCGCACTTTTATTATTCGCAATTTCATTATCGTTATTTACTTTATGCTTTAATTTAAGTCTTGTATTCATTTTTAATATTTTACATTTGGTTTTAACTGCGACTAAAGTTTTAAAATCGACAAACCGGTCATTAAACGGTAAAAACCCCCTTTATAATAATAATATTACTTATATATATATATTTGTATTTTTATAAAAGTAAACTAATATAGCGTTAAGCTTTGTTTAAAAAGATTTCCTGTGGAACGAACCGGACTTACTAAAAACTACACTACTGTATGATTAGGTACACTGCCTATAAGTGTTGTAGCAAGGTTTAAGTATATCCGTTCTCTAAATAAATAAATATCTTGTGTAAAATTGTATCGTATTTAATAGTATTTTCTGCTAAAATTAATAACTATTTTATACCACTCCGCTACCACCTCAACTCCATAGAAACTAATGATAGCCACCGTTATGTAATGAGATTAAGGAAGCCGTGGAATATAATTCTCTCTAGCTTAAGTATCTTTCCTTGATATACATGTGGTTTATTGTTCACATTCATCATATTCATGTTTCTAGGGATCTATCAATTGGTATCAGAGCGGATCATACAACAAAATGTAGGGAGATCCTTATGAATGCGATGAATGTTCATACCCAACATCGTACACCTTCAAACCTTCGACATGAAGATTTTCATATCTTACCTTCGACATGAAGTTCTTCATACCTTCATCCGAATTTTTTTGAAAAATCAAAAATCGCCGAAACACTTATCCGAATAAAACCTAAGCAAAAACGCATCCGGATTATCATATCCGTTCGATTTTCATGATCCGTCCGATTTTCACATTCGAACATCAAACTCACATCCTTCTGATTTCACTTACATATTTCAGAAATCAAAAAAATTCATTCACTTTTTTGTGACAACCCGGAAATTTCCGACCAAATTTAAACTTAATCTTTATATGTTTCCGATACGATAAGCAAAGTCTGTAATGTTGAGTCTCGAAAATTTTGAAATTATGTTCATATATTCAATTACCCTTCGACTATCCCCAACGATTCACGAACATGTATGTGTATATAGATATGTATATATAATATATAGTTATATTAATTGAAAACGTTAACAAAGTATTACGTGTATGATACCGTACATTAAACTTATTGGTTTTTATATCTATTTGATATATGGAAATATCAAAGTTAAAAGATAAAATCAAACGATTGAATTAAACGATATTTATCAAGACCTTAATGATTATGATATTGTTATAGGTCTCTGTTGTGAGGTCCACGTTGATTTGAGAAATCGTTTCTTTTTAACGGTATTCGGAATAATTGGTAAAGTGACCTACATATGAGGACAATGTGTCAAATAACGAGGATCGGACAAAAGTTAGTGGAGGACTAAATTTCATAATAATCAATTGATTTAATTTCAAATGTACGAAAACGTTTTTCGATACAATAGAATTTGATTATTTAAAATGTCTTTGTTTATATAACGTGAGTGGAAATGTTGGGCGTTAGATATATAAATAACATGCAACGTATATTTGAAAACTTGTTTAGGTATATTAAAGATTTATGATTTCAAAAGTAGTTAAGTAAACGATTGTAACATTCGCTTAAGTGATTCGATTGATATTCAGATATGTTAATTAGTACGTTTAAGATGTTAAAATAAACGCTTGTACATAAATGAACTATATCTAGTTAAGTTTTAAAATGAAAACGTTAT
The DNA here is from genome assembly GCF_046630445.1 of Rutidosis leptorrhynchoides. Classification (NCBI taxonomy): domain Eukaryota; kingdom Viridiplantae; phylum Streptophyta; class Magnoliopsida; order Asterales; family Asteraceae; genus Rutidosis; species Rutidosis leptorrhynchoides. The sequence continues at coordinate 658,281,027 of NC_092334.1, read as the reverse complement.
ATGATATTATAATCTCTATTATGTAAACGATCTAAAATTATACTTTGAAACATAATTAGTATTTGAAAAACTAAATATTATATTATTAAATAAATATTTCTAATATATATAAGTTAATATTTCTAAATGAATGTGTATGTAAATATATATATATATATATATATATATATATATATATATATATATATATATATATATATATATATATATATATATATATATTACAAAATGATTAAATATAAAATTAACTTTTATATATATAAACATTTCGATTTAAAAATACTATTATATATATATATGTATATATATTGAAACGACGATTTAAAGAAGCAAATGACCAAAACACTCAAATGAATAAGTTACACTTTGAGTGGGATTGTTTTTCATTGATTTGAGTCTTGTTATGTATAAAGGTACACTACACGAAACATAAAGTACCAGTTTTCTAAACATACGAAACGTCGTTCGAAAAACCGAAACCGAATCATAAATCATTTTCCAACGTACGTCTCAGTGGAAATGATTTTACAAAATCACTATGCACGTAAATTTAATATAATATATAATTAATTATGTAAATTAAATATAATTTATATATAATATTAATTAACGTGTTTCGGCAAGAAACTTAATGGATACCAGCTGCCAAATATTTTCACGCGATCGCATGAATTGTCTCCACAAACCCCATGCGATCGCATGGGGTGTGGTTGGCCAAAATATGTATAGAACTCGACGTGTTTCAGTTTCTGATCCATTCTTCTATCTCTCTCGATCTCTCTCTCAATATATATATATATATATATATATATATATATATATATATATATATATATATATATATATATTAATTATATTATTATTATTAGGATAATTATTATTAATCTTAGTATTCGGAGTATTATTAGTATTAGTATTTACATAAAATACTACGACGAGGTTCTGCTCGCGTGTTTTCAAAACGGGTTTTGCGAGCAGGATAGAGCTAAGAAAATTATGGGTTATAGCTATGGAGGTTATGGGTAGTGAGAGGGTATGCTCGTGAGATCAAACTAGTGTTTATCATCTCTGTGGCGTCTACGTACTTTCCTGTAATATTGAATCACAATATTGATACGTGAGCACTCATATCCTATCTTTTATATATTAATAGTGTATCCCTGACTAGTGCTCGAGTATATATGTCTATGCATGCTTTTATGTTAAACTTTCGTCGTTAGATAGTTTTGATGATTTATGAATTTGATACATATGCGACTGAGTTAAGGTATATGATATGCATGTCGTTAGAAAGCTGGCGAAAAATTAATAACTTTTCATTTAGAAAGCGTACGATTTCGATGAACGGATTAAAAGATATCATCAATTGAATTATCTATAATTTTATGTATTATTGTTAAAATGATTATTATTATTATCGTTATCGTTATCGTTATCGTTATCATTATCGTTATCGTTATCGTCGTTATTATCGTCATTATTATTATTATCTTATAATCAATATTATTATTATTATTATTATTATTATTATTATTATTATTATTATTATTATTATTATATTAATATAATTAATATTTTTTATCAAAACTATCATTTTATTATTTTTATCGTTATTATTATTAAAAGTATCATTAATATTAAAACTATCATTTTTATTAAAATTATGATTTTAAAAGAAATATCATTGTTATTATTAAATATCATTATTATTAACATTATTATTATCATTAGTAAATATAAATATTGTTATTATTATAATTAATATTATATTATTATTTTCACAAAATAATACAACTTTTACTTATTATTATTATTAATATTATTTAATCAAATAAATATGTGATACAAAGATATTATTATCACACGTAATATAATTACATTTGTAATACATACCACTATATTTTTATGATATTAAGTGAGCTTTATAAATTTTATTACTTAAGATATATAGAAGTATATTTTTATCATATATAAATTTTAATATAAATTTTTTTAATAAATGACTTGTATTATTTACTCTAATAAAATCTGATAAATATATATTATATATATATAAAACGACTATATTTAAGTTATATAATAAATATGTATAAATTTTGGAAGTCATTTTGGATCAAATTGACTTTTGTAAACTTTTGCATATCGATCTCGAGCATTAGGGTTGTGGTACACCATGACTTGACCTTAATTGTTAGACAGATATTGACCAACATATAAATATATATACTTAATATAGGTTCGTGAATCCGAGGCCAACCTTGCACTTGTTCAATGCCGTCATATGTATTTTTACTATGAAATACAATGTTGTGAGTTTCATTACTCCCTTTTTAAATGCTTTTGCAATATATATTTTTGGGACTGAGAATACATGCGCTTTTATAAATTTTTGACGAAATAGACACAAGTAATCGAAACTACATTATATGGTTGAATGGATCGAAACCGAATATGCCCCTTTTAGCCTGGTAATCTAAGAATTAGGGAACTGGCCCCTAATTCACGCGAATCCTAAAGATAGATCTATTGGGCCCAACAAGCCCCATCCGTTGTTGTGGATGCTTTAGTACTTCGAAATTTATCATGTCCGAAGGGAGTCCCGGAATGATGGGGATATTCTATATGCATCTTGTTAATGTCGATTATCAGGTGTTCAATCCATATGAATGATTTTTATCTCTATGTATGGGATGTATATTTATGAGAAATGGAAATGAAAATCTTGTGGTCTATTAAAAATGATGAAAATGAATATTGATGATAAACTAATGAACTCACCAACCTTTTAGTTGATACTTTAAAGCATGTTTATTCTCAGGTATTAAAGAAATCTTCCGCTGTGCATTAGCTCATTTTAAAGATATTACTTGGAGTCAGTCATGGCATATTTCAAAAGATGTTGCATTCAAGTCGTTGAGTTCAATAAAGATTATAATTAAAGTAAATGACAGATTAGGTCATTTAAAGTTTGGATATTATAAAATGGTATGCATGCCTGTCAACGTTCGATGAAATGAAAGTTTACCTTTTAAAACGAATGCAATATTTGTAAAATGTATCATATAGAGGTCAAATACCTCGCGATGTAATCATATGTTATTGTATTCGTCCTTATGGATTAGGACGGGTCGTCTCATGTGGTATCAGAGCGGTGGTCTTAGCGAACCAGGTCTTGCATTAGTGTGTCTAACTGATAGATAATAAGATGCATTAATGAGTCTGGACTTCGATCGTGTCTGCATATCAAAAGATTTGCTTATCATTTTTGTTGGAAATTACCTGCTTATCATCTTAAGTCTAAACGCGTCTTACTACATTCATTGCATAGATAGTGTATAGACAAAATTCATATCTTAGCGTATCTGCTAATTCATATCTTAGCGTATCTATTACTGTAAACTTTGCCTGACATATTACGTAAATTCCTCCGTAATCTGCAAAATCGTTTGCTCTCTATATATAGATATTCTATGTAATTAGAATACCATCCGATAGCTGGAAATCATTTCATATCAAAAAATCATTTATTCAATCGTGCAAAATGGAACTCGCCACTAGTTCAAGCCCCTCGAATTTCGATATGAAGTTTCACTCGAGCTCCGAAAGCAGTGTGACCAGAATGGATCAACCAATTAGCCATCATCTATTCTGGATTAATTGGGGATGGGTTCGTAGTCTACTTAATCATTGAAGATAAGAAGAAGGTGATCCCTTCCACCCACCACATTGCCCTCTTGGTGAAGAACCTGAAGCACTTACCGGTGAACCTGTCCGAAGCACCATTTTCTCTCTCATTTCTAGAGTATCTCGTCACGATTATATACTATTTCAAATTTTAGATCTTATTCACTCGCTCGTTCGAACCACCGATCATCCCGGTGTAATAGAAGAAGTCAACGAGCTTCGTGCTAGAGTGGTGGCTTTAGAGAATATGATGCACAACTTGCAAGCATCACAAGCACCACTAACATCAGCATCATCACCATCAACAACACCAACAGTACCATTACCATCACCAACAACAACATCCGCATCCCACACCTTAACATCACAATCTGTATCTCGAACATCAACATCATATGCACCGTAAATACCAAGGAGTACCAACAACAACAAACGATGAAGTATTGATTCATAACATCATCGAGGAAATACTCTGCAGAGAATATGTAGTTTCTAAAAGTTTTAGAGATTATTTATTCTACTCATAACCGTAAACCAAGATGAGTGGATGAATGAAGATAATACAGGGAATAATAGAAACCCTGGCAGGAATGGTGCGTGCGTTACAAAATAGACTTGTTATACAAGCAGCGCCAATAGTATCGATATCATCAGCACCAGCGACACCTACAACATCACAAGCTCCGCCAGATCCATAATCACCGCGAACATCATCACAAATCAACAACGAGTATATCGTATCAACGAATTATGAAGTATTAACTCATTTCCTCTGAAAAATTTATATGTATATTTTATATACATATGAATTCTTTTTATATCTTTTCGTACTAAGCTATTATGTATGAATTGAAAAAGGGTAGATACTACTCGGATTAATACATATTCATATGCTATAATGTACATCATTCGTTAACAACTTAACCATAGTTAACTACAATCTCTGTTTCAACTCAATATATTCCATTTCATAACAAATCAAGTGTATTATTCAATTATATGTTTGATTTTACACTTTCATTTTCAATGTAATCGAAACCTTCTGGAAAATATCATTCGTGCCTTGCGAAATTCACAAGAATTCCACGAACACCAATATCATTCATCAAAGAAATGTCAATAGATGAATAACGAAGTAGTAATTCATAATTTCATGCAAAGTGGAAGAAATACTCAGCGGATGTTACGAAATTTCTAAAGTTTTAGGGATTTCTCAATAATAATTCCAACTGTAATTAAATGAGTTCAACATTATATTAACTCATTAAATATGTATTACATCTACAGAGAATATATATATATATATATATATATATATATATATATATATATATATATATATATATATATATATATATATAGTGGTAGGATCAAGAGGGAAGTAACAAATCGGGGGGAAGCATATTTTTTTTTCTTTTCGTTTTTTGAAAAAACTTTGTTCACGAACATTATAGATTGGATGAAAATAAGAACATTTAGAAAAGACACTTCGTGATGAATGTTATTATTTTGGCGGGAAAACGCTCGAAGAAGTAATATATAACAATTATCGTGTTTTTCGATCGTATGTTGAGGTTTTAGACGTTAGGGTTTAGATATTATGGTTTAGATATTAGGGTTTAGATATTAGGGTTTAGAAATTTAGGGTTTAGGGTTTAGATTTAGGGTTTAGATTTAGGATTTAGATTGAGTTTTTAACACGAACGGTTTAGAGTTTAGGGTTTAGGGTTTGGTGTTTTGGGTTTATGGAATAAACCCAAAACACCAAACCCTAAACCCTAAACTCTAAATCGGGCTAAATTTTACTTCACAAAACATGAAAAAAAAATGTTAACATTCTTCACGAACAATATTATCTTGAATGTTATTTTTGTCGATCGTTTTCCCGCCAAAATAATAACATTCATCACGAAGTGTCTTTTCTAAATGTTCTTATTTTCATCCAATCTATAATGTTCGTGAAAAAAGTTTTTTCAAAAAACGAAGAAAAAAAAAATTTGCTTCCCCCCGATTGGTTACTTCCCCATTGATCCTGCCCATATATATATATATATATATATATATATATATATATATATATATATACATATATATATATATATATATATATATATATATATATATATATATATATATATTCATAAAGACTGTAATAAAAATTCTCTTGTACAAAATATTATTTGTGAAACTTTTAATGGGTAGGTAATACCCGAGAGATATATAAATTCACAATTAATATGCTACATTCTTCGATTCTGATTCAGCAATCATCAACTATACTCGCTATTTTCACAACAATATACATTCTTTCATAGAAATTAAAACAACCATTCTCATCCAAATTTGATTACATATTCTGATTTTGACAAATCAAAATTCAAGTCAAGATTTAACAGAAGACATCACTCTTAGATCCCTACATCTTTCAAAGCTATACTTTGATTTTAAAACTATGCTAGAACATCATTTCTATTCATAGAACCCAGAAAAGTATTTGTATCATTCAAAATCCTAGAACATCATATGAATATTAACGATTACAATCTATGTTCAAGCTCCTCGAAATTCCTGAAGACACTTCAAATAATGAACAATCGAGATGATGATCCAACCACATGTTACTCACAGTCATGCACCTGAAAAACTCTCGAAACCAAAGTCATAGTTTAACACGTATCCGTGTCAGACCCTTTGGCATTTATTAGCAAAAAAATAAAAAAAATAAAAAAAAATAACTTTGCAATTCTTTTTCAAATTAGTCAGTTTTGTCACAGCTCCAGCAAGTCAACTTCGACTTTTCAGTTGAAACAGTCTTATTATAACCTCGATATAGACGTTACCTTTTCGTCATTGTTACCGGAGAACCTTTTATATCTCACCACATTAGCAATAAACTTACCAACAATTTCACTGATCTTTAACTTTCCGAAAAATCATTATATTTATCGAAACCCCATCATTTACTCATCTGCATCTTGTAACAAGAATTGTCATATCAATTACTGGGAATCAGCAATCAGTATTTTGAAATCTTGCAGCATGTCTACGCCAACAGTTATATGTGTACATATAACGTCTATCTCTTAGACTTATATACTTCGAATGTGAAGTTTCTGAAAAACATCTCAATCTACGAATTAGTTTTCCGAATTTTTGGAAAAGTTGAATGAAGCAGCAGAAACTGTAGAAAACCGTAACAGTTAAAAGTTTGATGATAAAGAATAGTGTGTTGGCAAAGCTCAGAAAAAGGGAAGGTTTGGAACTGAAAAATGGATTGAGCAAACCATGAAGGAGGTTGTGGATAAATCACAACGACTAAATCTGCCTTCAAAGAATCCAAATGATTCAGTGTCTGCTCAAGTCTTTAGCAAATACCTTTTTCCTGACTCTAAACCTTTACGGACAAATCTTCATCATCATCCATCGATGTTAGAAATTCTAAGATATCATCATATCTCTCATTATAAATATCTTCGATATTTCTGAAGATATCTTCATAACTATTGTTATCCGAAATCATTTATCTCTTCGCGCTATCTGTGTTACATCATAAAAGAAACTATTTTAGTTTTTAAATTCTGAAACCTTCGAGTTTAAAATATGAATGTTTTTGAAGTAGTGTTGGGAACTGAAGCATGATTTAGTATAATATAATGACACTTGATCAACGTGATTATATTACAGTAAGTCATGCTGCGTTTCTAAATGGAACGTGATGATTCACAGATCATAACGTCATTATGTGTCATGTTACACGACTCTTGTATTCTACTTAAACTCTAAACATATCAAGAAAATATTTTCTTGATAATTCGGTCTTTTTCGAGGTATTCTAGTAATTTGACAAATCAAGATCGTGCCATTACAATTTCCTTCTTAGAACATTAACTATGTTCATTCCGAAATTCATATCTGCGAATTCTGGACCATTACATGCGGTGCTTAATGGATAGAAGAGAAAACAGACATGAAGCTCCGAAATAGAAATTGGAGTATAAATCGCAGCAAATAGGAGAGAGCATCAACTGTGGATGACAATGATTATAGAAGACAGAAGCAGGGACTTTGAAATATAAGGGAAGATATAACGCTCAACAACACCCCAGAAATTACAAACCATATATATCGATGCATATAGCAATATAAAGACACGGGAGAACTAAAAACACTATAAAACCAAGAGTATGTTAGAAGTAAATAGATTCTTCCGGCGGTAGATGAAAAAGAAGAATGACAGATATGAAAGTTAGAAGTATATCGAGAACCAGAACTGGATGGAGCATATTGACGAATGATTCAAAGTATGAATTAAAGAAGAAAGAATAGAAGGTGTGAATTGTAAGGAAATGAAGGGGGTGGATTTATAGCAAAATATCTGACAGAGCAATCAAAACAAATGATCACATTTAAAGCGGATCCTAATTTTCTTGATTACCGATGAATCAAATCTTATTACGAGGATTTTCTCCAAATCCCTTGAACTCTGGAAATCAATCCTATCTACATCAAAAGATATGACGAATCTACACTTACTCGTTTCACTCTTTTATGATAGCTTCACTCGTACTCTTTACAAAATCAGATTGTTTTATCTATATTACACAATGATGATAAAACTCTAATTCTCAGCTCATATGCGTCATGAAAACATACTTATTGTCAGCCATGATGACCACGATCAAATTTCGGGACGAAATTTCTTTAACGGGTAGGTACTGTGACAACCCGGAAATTTTCGACCAAATTTAAACTTAATCTTTATATGTTTCCGATACGATAAGCAAAGTCTGTAATGTTGAGTCTCGAAAATTTTGAAATTATGTTCATATATTCAATTACCCTTCGACTATCCCTAACGATTCACGAACATGTATGTGTATATAGATATGTATATATAATATATAGTTATATTAATTGAAAACGTTAACAAAGTATTACGTGTATGATACCGTACATTAAACTTATTGGTTTTTATATCTATTTGATATATGGAAATATCAAAGTTAAAAGATAAAATCAAACGATTGAATTAAATGATATTTATCAAGACCTTAAGGATTATGATATGGTTATAGGTCTCTGTTGTGAGGTCCACGTTGATTTGAGAAATCGTTTCTTTTTAACGGTATTTGGAATAATTGGTAAAGTGACCTACATATGAGGACAATGTGTCAAATAACGAGGATCGGACAAAAGTTAGTGTAGGACTAAATTTCATAATAATCAATTGATTTAATTTCAAATGTACAAAAACGTTTTTCGATACAATAGAATTTGATTATTTAAAATGCCTTTGTTTATATAACGTAAGTGGAAATGTTGGGTGTTAGATATATAAATAACATGCAACGTTTATTTGAAAACCTGTTTAGGTATATTAAAGATTTATGATTTCAAAAGTAGTTAAGTAAACGATTGTAACATTCGCTTAAGTGATTCGATTGATATTCAGATATGTTAATTAGTACGTTTAAGATGTTAAAATAAACGCTTGTACATAAATGAACTATATCTAGTTAAGTTTTAAAATGAAAACGTTATATGATATTATAATCTCTATTATGTAAACGATCTAAAATTATACTTTGAAACATAATTAGTATTTTAAAAACTAAATATTATATTATTAAATAAATATTTCTAATATATATAAGTTAATATTTCTAAATGAATATGTATGTAAATGAATATGTATGTAAATGAATATGTATGTAAATATATATATATATATATATATATATATATATATATATATATATATATATATATATATATATATATATATATATTTACAAAATGATTAAATATAAAATTAACTTTTATATATATAAACATTTTGATTTAAAAATACTATTTTATATATATGTATATATATTGAAACGAAGATTTAAAGAAGTAAATGACCAAAATACTCAAATGAATAAGTTACACTTTGAGTGGGATTGTTTTTCATTGATTTGAGTCTTGTTATGTATAAAGGTACACTACACGAAACATAAAGTACCAGTTTTCTAAACATACGAAACGTCGTTCGAAAAACTGAAACTGAATCATAAATCATTTTCCAACGTACGTCTCAGTGGAAATGATTTTACAAAATTACTATGCACGTAAATTTAATATAATATATAATTAATTATGTAAATTAAATACAATTTATATATAATATTAATTAACGTGTGTTTGCAAGAAACTTAATGGATACCAGCTGCCAAATGTTTTCATGCGATCGCATGAATTGTCTCCACAAACCCCATGCGATCGCATGGGGTGTGGTTGGCCAAAATATGTATAGAACTCGACGTGTTTCAGTTTCTGATCCATTCTTCTATCCCTCTCGATCTCTCTCAATATATATATATATATATATATATATATATATATATATTAATTATATTATTATTATTAGGATAATTATTATTATTAATCTTAGTATTCAGAGTATTATTAGTATTAGTATTTACATAAAATACTACGGCGAGGTTCTGCTCGCGTGTTTTCAAACGGGTTTTGCGAGCGGGATAGAGCTAAAGAAATTATGGGTTATAGCTATGGAGGTTATGGGTAATGTTCGAGAGTATGCTCGTGAGGTCAAACTAGTGTTTATCATCTCTGTTGTGTTTACGTACTTTCCTGCAATATTGAATCACAATATTGATACGTAAGCACTCATATCCTATCTTTTATATATTAATAGTGTATCCCTGACTAGTGATCGAGTATATATGTCTATGCATGCTTTTATGTTAAACTTTTGAAAATTGTGTTCTTGATGTTTTTAACTTATAAAAGTGTTAATTAGTGTCTATGGCTCAAGTCTAACATGAATATATGATTTGTATGCTCGATCTTGTTATTTTGAGTAACTAGCATAAACTTGAATTTTGGTGTGTTTGATCTTGTGTTTTGGTTGCTTAAATGTTGTTAGATGTTAAAAGTGCATGTATTAAATGTGTTACTAGCATCACTAGCTTCATTTTGATGTGTAAGTAGATCAAGAAAGCTTCATTAACATGATTATTGATTTTGTGATTTTGGTTAAGGTTTGATAGACTTAATTATGAACTTTTGATGCATTAAATGCTTGACAATGTTGTTGATAAGTGTTTAGTTGCAATGTGTGTTTAATTACCTTCGAAACGGCATATCATATATGTAAATTGGATCACTGAATCAAGAAATGCATTTAATGAACTTGAATGTAATAAATGGTGAGCATTTAATGCAGTTTTGGTTGTTGAAAATGTGAATTGATTGATGAAATATGTTTAGTTGTTTTCCTCATCAAAATACCTTTCCAACGGTATAAGATACATGTTTTGATTATTTGCGGATCATAAATTGTGATAGTTTGAAGTTTGGTTCGTGCACTTGTGTAATTTCAGCATCAGGACCTGTGCACTAATCTGGATGCCGTCCAGATTCTTGGACGCTGTCCAGACCTTCACATCTGGACGCCGTCCAGCCAATCTAGACGCCGTCCAGATGAACTGCCAGGTTCTGATTTCTTTGGTCGTTTACCGTTAAATTCTAACTATACTACGCACCACCGATTAACATGTTCTAACATGCTCATATATGATTAAAAACCTCAAAAAAATAGTTCGGGACCCGACTCGAATGAAATGTCCCGTTCTTATTGATTAAAAACGTTCCATATTAATTGATTTCATTGCGAGGTTTTGACCTCTATATGAGACGTTTTTCAAAGACTGCATTCATTTTTAAAACAAACCATAACCTTTATTTCATAAATAAAGGTTTAAAAAGCTTTACGTAGATTATCAAATAATGATAATCTAAAATATCTTGTTTACACACGACCATTACATAATGGTTTACAATACAAATATGTTACATCGAAATCAGTTTCTTGAATGCAGTTTTTACACAATATCATACAAACATGGACTCCAAATCTTGTCCTTATTTTAGTATGCAACAGCGGAAGCTCTTAATATTCACCTGAGAATAAACATGCTTTAAACGTCAACAAAAATGTTGGTGAGTTATAGGTTTAACCTATAGATATCAAATCATAATAATAGACCACAAGATTTTATATTTCAATACACATCCCATACATAGAGATAAAAATCATTCATATGGTGAACACCTAGTAACCGACATTAACAACATGCATATATAAGAATATCCCCATCATTCCGGGACACCCTTCGGATATGATATAAATTTTGAAGTACTAAAGCATCCGGTACTTTGGATGGGGCTTGTTAGGCCCGATAGATCTATCTTTAGGATTCGCGTCAATTAGGGTGTCTGTTCCCTAATTCTTAGATTACCAGACTTAATAAAAAGGGGCATATTCGATTTCGATAATTCAACCATAGAATGTAGTTTCACGTACTTGTGTCTATTTTGTAAATCATTTATAAAACCTGCATGTATTCTCATCCCAAAAATATTAGATTTTAAAAGTGGGACTATAACTCACTTTCACAGATTTTTACTTCGTCGGGAAGTAAGACTTGGCCACTGGTTGATTCACGAACCTATAACAATATATACATATATATCAAAGTATGTTCAAAATATATTTACAACACTTTTAATATATTTTGATGTTTTAAGTTTATTAAGTCAGCTGTCCTCGTTAGTAACCTATAACTAGTTGTCCACAGTTAGATATACAGAAATAAATCGATAAATATTATCTTGAATCAATCCACGACCCAGTGTATACTTATCTCAGTATTGATCACAACTCAAACTATACATATTTTGGAATCAACCTCAACCCTGTATAGCTAACTCCAACATTCACATATAGAGTGTCTATGGTTGTTCCGAAATATATATAGATGTGTTGACATGATAGGTCGAAACATTGTATACGTGTCTATGGTATCTCAAGATTACATAATATACAATACAAGTTGATTAAGTTATGGTTGGAATATATTTGTTACCAATTTTCACGTAGCTAAAATGAGAAAAATTATCCAATCTTGTTTTACCCATAACTTCTTCATTTTAAATCCGTTTTGAGTGAATCAAATTGCTATGGTTTCATATTGAACTCTATTTTATGAATCTAAACAGAAAAAGTATAGGTTTATAGTCGGAAAAATAAGTTACAAGTCGTTTTTTGTAAAGGTAGTAATTTCAGTCGAAAGAACGACGTCTAGATGACCATTTTAGAAAACATACTTCCACTTTGAGTTTAACCATAATTTTTGGATATAGTTTCATGTTCATAATAAAAATCATTTTCTCAGAATAACAACTTTTAAATCAAAGTTTATCATAGTTTTTAATTAACTAACCCAAAACAGCCCCCGGTGTTACTACGACGGCGTAAATCCGGTTTTACGGTGTTTTTCGTGTTTCCAGGTTTTAAATCATTAAGTTAGCATATCATATAGATATAGAACATGTGTTTAGTTTATTTTAAAAGTCAAGTTAGAAGGATTAACTTTTGTTTGCGAACAAGTTTAGAATTAACTAAACTATGTTCTAGTGATTACGAGTTTAAACCTTCGAATAAGATAGTTTTATATATATGAATCGAATGATGTTATGAACATCATTACTACCTCAAGTTTAGTAGGTAAACCTACTGGAAGTGACAATAAATGATCTAGCTTCAAAGGATCTTGGATGGCTTGAAAGTTCTTGAAGTAGGATCATGACACAAAAACAAGTTCAAGTAAGATTTTTACTCGAATTAAGATAGTTTATAGTTATAGAAATTGAATCACAGTTTGAATATGAATATTACCTTGAATAAGAAAGATAACCTACTGTATATAACAAAGGTTTCTTGATCTTAGATGATTACTTGGAATGGATTAGAAAGCTTGGAAGTAAATTAGTAAACTTGAAGGGATTTTTGAAGTGTTCTTGAAGTGTTCTTCCTATGATGATTATAGCTTGATTCTTGAAGTGATTTTTGATGAAGATGATGATTAACTACTGGAAAAATACGTTCATAATAGTGTGGGTGTGTTGAGAGAGAATTAGAAAGAGAATTGGAAGTGAAATGGAGTGAATGATGAGTGGTAATTGGTGAGTGGTGAGTGGGGTTAAAAGGAGTTCTAGTTAGTTGACTAGCTCATGGTAGAAGTTAAAATTGATTAGTCATACATTACATAATCAAGAGTGGAATCCCATGCTAGTTCCTATTGGTATATACCCATAGTAAGTACGTTTTGAAGCTGTGTATAATACGGGTAAAAATACGACTAGAATTCTTGATGAAAGAAAAGAATGGGAAAGTAACTGTAACCATTTTCGTTAAGTATGAGTGTTTTGATATATGTTTTGAAGTCTTCCAAAAGTATTTTAATACATCTAAATACACTACATGTATATACATTTTAACTGAGTCGTTAAGTCATCGTTAGTCGTTACATGTAAGTGTTGTTTTGAAACCTTTAAGTTAACGATCTCAATTAATGTTGTTAACCCATTGTCTATTATATCTAATGAGATGTTAAATTATTATATTATCATGATATTATGATATATTAATATATCTTAATATGATATATATACATTTAACTGTCGTTACAACGATAATCGTTACATATATGTCTCGTTTCGAAATCCTTAAGTTAGTAGTCTTGTTTATATGTATATAACTCATTGTTAATATACTTATGGAGATACTTACTTATCATAATCTCATGTTAACCATATGTATATCCATATATATATCGTCATGTCGTTTTTACAAGTTTTAACGTTCGTGAATCGCCGGCCAACTTGGGTGGTCAATTGTCTATATGAAACATATTTCAATTAATCAAGTCTTAACAAGTTTGATTGCTTAACATGTTGGAAACATTTAATCATGTAAATATAAATCTCAATTAATATATATAAACATGGAAAAGTTCGGGTCACTACAGTACCTACCCGTTAAATAAATTTCGTCCCGAAATTTTAAGCTGTTGAAGGTGTTGACGAATCTTCTGGAAATAGATGCGGGTATTTCTTCTTCATCTGATCTTCACGCTCCCAGGTGAACTCGGGTCCTCTACGAGCATTCCATCGAACCTTAACAATTGGTATCTTGTTTTGCTTAAGTCTTTTAACCTCACGATCCATTATTTCGACGGGTTCTTCGATGAATTGAAGTTTTTCGTTGATTTGGATTTCATCTAACGGAATAGTGAGATCTTCTTTAGCAAAACATTTCTTCAAATTCGAGACGTGGAAAGTGTTATGTACAGCCGCGAGTTGTTGAGGTAACTCAAGTCGGTAAGCTACTGGTCCGACACGATCAATAATCTTGAATGGTCCAATATACCTTGGATTTAATTTCCCTCGTTTACCAAATCGAACAACGCCTTTCCAAGGTGCAACTTTAAGCATGACCATCTCTCCAATTTCAAATTCTATATCTTTTCTTTTAATGTCAGCGTAGCTCTTTTGTCGACTTTGGGCGGTTTTCAACCGTTGTTGAATTTGGATGATCTTCTCGGTAGTTTCTTGTATAATCTCCGGACCCGTAATCTGTCTATCCCCCACTTCACTCCAACAAATCGGAGACCTACACTTTCTACCATAAAGTGCTTCAAACGGCGCCATCTCAATGCTTGAATGGTAGCTGTTGTTGTAGGAAAATTCTGCTAACGGTAGATGTCGATCCCAACTGGTTCCGAAATCAATAACACATGCTCGTAGCATGTCTTCAAGCGTTTGTATCGTCCTTTCGCTCTGCCCATCAGTTTGTGGATGATAGGCAGTACTCATGTCTAGACGAGTTCCTAATGCTTGCGGTAATGTCTGCCAGAATCTTGAAATAAATCTGCCATCCCTATCAGAGATAATAGAGATTGGTATTCCATGTCTGGAGACGACTTCCTTCAAATACAGTCGTGCTAACTTCTCCATCTTGTCATCTTCTCTTATTGGCAGGAAGTGTGCTGATTTGGTGAGACGATCAACTATTACCCAAATAGTATCAAAACCACTTGCAGTCCTTGGCAATTTAGTGATGAAATCCATGGTAATGTTTTCCCATTTCCATTCCGGGATTTCGGGTTGTTGAAGTAGACCTGATGGTTTCTGATGCTCAGCTTTGACCTTAGAACACGTCAAACATTCTCCTACATATTTAGCAACATCGGCTTTCATACCCGGCCACCAAAAATGTCTCTTGAGATCCTTGTACATCTTCCCCGTTCCAGGATGTATTGAGTATCTGGTTTTATGAGCTTCTCTAAGTACCATTTCTCTCATATCTCCAAATTTTGGTACCCAAATCCTTTCAGCCCTATACCGGGTTCCGTCTTCCCGAATATTAAGATGCTTCTCCGATCCTTTGGGTATTTCATCCTTTAAATTTCCCTCTTTTAAAACTCCTTGTTGTGCCTCCTTTATTTGAGTAGTAATGTTATTATGAATCATGATATTCATAGATTTTACTCGAATGGGTTCTCTGTCCTTCCTGCTCAAGGCATCGGCTACCACATTTGCCTTCCCCGGGTGGTAACGAATCTCAAAGTCGTAATCATTCAATAATTCAATCCACCTACGCTGCCTCATATTTAGTTGTTTCTGATTAAATATGAGTTGAAGACTTTTGTGTTCGGTATATATAATACTTTTGACCCCATATAAGTAGTGCCTCCAAGTCTTTAATGCAAAAACAACCGCGCCTAATTCCAAATCATGCGTCGTATAATTTTGTTCATGAATCTTCAATTGTCTAGACGCATAAGCAATCACCTTCGTTCGTTGCATTAATACACAACCGAGACCTTGCTTTGATGCGTCACAATAAATCACAAAATCATCATTCCCTTCAGGCAATGACAATATAGGTGCCGTAGTTAGCTTTTTCTTCAATAACTGAAACGCTTTCTCTTGTTCATCATTCCATTCAAATTTCTTCCCTTTATGCGTTAATGCAGTCAAGGGTTTTGCTATTCTGGAAAAGTCTTGGATGAACCTTCTGTAGTAACCAGCTAGTCCTAAAAACTGGCGTATGTGTTTCGGAGTTTTTGGGGTCTCCCACTTTTCAACAGTTTCTATCTTTGTCGGATCCACCTTAATACCTTCTTTGTTCACTATGTGACCGAGGAATTGAACTTCTTCCAACCAAAATGCACACTTTGAAAACTTAGCGTACAATTCTTCCTTCCTCAATACTTCTAACACCTTTCTCAAATGTTCACCGTGTTCTTGGTCATTCTTTGAGTAAATAAGTATGTCATCAATGAAAACAATGACAAACTTGTCAAGGTATGGTCCACACACTCGGTTCATAAGGTCCATGAACACAGCTGGTGCATTAGTTAAACCAAACGGCATGACCATAAACTCGTAATGACCGTAACGTGTTCTGAAAGCAGTCTTTGGAATATCATCTTCTTTCACCCGCATTTGATGATACCCGGAACGTAAGTCAATCTTTGAATAAACAGACGAGCCTTGTAGTTGATCAAATAAGTCGTCGATTCTCGGTAGTGGGTAGTGGTTCTTGATGGTAAGTTTGTTCAACTCTCGGTAGTCGATACACAACCTGAATGTACCATCTTTCTTCTTGACAAACAAAACAGGAGCTCCCCACGGTGATGTGCTTGGTCGAATGAAACCACGCTCTAAAAGTTCTTGTAATTGGCTTTGTAGTTCTTTCATCTCGCTGGGTGCGAGTCTGTAAGGAGCACGAGCTATTGGTGCAGCTCCTGGTACAAGATCTATTTGAAATTCAACGGATCGATGTGGGGGTAATCCCGGTAATTCTTTCGGAAATACATCAGGAAATTCTTTTGCGACGGGAACATCATTGATGCTCTTTTCTTCAGTTTGTACTTTCTCGACGTGTGCTAGAATAGCATAGCAACCTTTTCTTATTAGTTTTTGTGCCTTCAAATTACTAATAAGATGTAGCTTCGTGTTGCCCTTTTCTCCGTACACCATTAAGGGTTTTCCTTTTTCTCGTATAATGCGAATTGCATTTTTGTAACAAACGATCACTGCTTTCACTTCTTTCAACCAGTCCATACCGATTATCACATCAAAACTCCCTAACTCTACTGGTATTAAATCAATCTTAAATGTTTCGCTAACCAGTTTAATTTCTCGATTCCGACATATATTATCTGCTGAAATTAATTTACCATTTGCTAATTCGAGTAAAAATTTACTATCCAAAGGCGTCAATGGGCAACTTAATTTAGCACAAAAATCTCTACTCATATAGCTTCTATCCGCACCCGAATCAAATAAAACGTAAGCAGATTTATTGTCAATAAGAAACGTACCCGTAACAAGCTCCGGGTCTTCCTGTGCCTCTGCCGCATTAATATTGAAAACTCTTCCGCGGCCTTGTCCATTCGTGTTCTCCTGGTTCGGGCAATTTCTAATAATGTGGCCCGATTTTCCACATTTATAACAAACTACATTGGCATAGCTTGCTCCGACACTACTTGCTCCGCCATTACTCGTTCCGACACCATTTGTTCCTTTCGTTCTATTAACCCCTGGTCCGTAGACCTCACACTTCACCGCGCTATGACCATTTCTTTTACACTTGTTGCAAAATTTGGTGCAGAACCCCGAGTGATACTTTTCACACCTTTGGCATAGCTGCTTCTGATTGTTGTTGTTGTTGTTGCGGTTATTATTGTTGTTGGGATGATTGTTGTAGTTGCTGTTGTTGTTGTTGTTGTTGTTGTTGTTGTTGTTGTTGGGCCGTTTGTTGTAGTTGCGATTGATGTTGCGATTGTTGGGATAATTGTTGCGATTGCTGTTGTTGTTGTATTGGTGATTCTTATCACCATTTTCCTCCCACTTTCTTTTGACTTGCTTCACATTGGCCTCTTCAGCAGTCTGTTCTTTAATTCTTTCTTCAATCTGGTTCACTAGTTTGTGAGCCATTCTACATGCCTGTTGTATGGAGGCGGGCTCGTGTGAACTTATATCTTCTTGGATTCTTTCCGGTAATCCTTTCACAAACGCGTCGATCTTCTCTTCCTCATCTTCAAATGCTCCCGGACACAATAGGCACAATTCTGTGAATCGTCTTTCGTACGTGGTAATATCAAATCCTTGGGTTCGTAACCCTCTAAGTTCTGTCTTGAGCTTATTGACCTCGGTTCTGGGACGGTACTTCTCGTTCATCAAGTGCTTGAATGCTGACTACGGTAGTGCGTACGCATCGTCTTGTCCCACTTGCTCTAGATAGGTATTCCACCATGTTAACGCAGAACCTGTGAAGGTATGCGTAGCGTACTTCACTTTGTCCTCTTCAGTACACTTACTTATGGCAAACACCGATTCGACCTTCTCGGTCCACCGTTTCAATCCGATCGGTCCTTCGGTTCCATCAAATTCCAAAGGTTTGCAGGCAGTGAATTCTTTGTAGGTGCATCCTACACGATTTCCTGTACTGCTAGATCCAAGGTTATTGTTGGTATGTAGCGCAGCCTGTACTGCGGCTATGTTTGAAGCTAGAAAAGTACGGAATTCCTCTTCATTCATATTCACGGTGTGTCGAGTAGTCGGTGCCATTTCCTTCAAAATAGTTAAATGGAACAAGTTAATCATACAGAATATTAAGAGTAGTTAATAGTATTTCGTAGCATAATATGAACTCATTTATAAAAGCTTTTTCTTCATATTAGCGTTTTATAAGTTTAAATTCGGGTAGTACCTACCCGTTAAGTTCATACTTAGTAGCTAATATACAATTCAACTACTACAATTCTATATGAAAAACTGATTATAATAATATTTCGCGTTCAAACTTTTATACAATATTTTACAAACTTACAATACCGCTTATTTTACATAAAGCATGAAATATAGCACACAATAACTTTGATACAAGATAGTTGTGAAGATAATTCTAGCTAGTACACAAGTCGTTCAGCAAAGGCAATAAAGACACGTAATTCATACGTCCAGAAACAAGTCATGCATTCTGGTTTTACTAGGACTACTTCCCATCCTTGGTCTTGTGCAACATAACCGTTATGGCCGTTGATAAGACAGCGTGTTGTAACGTCGTCAAAGGGACGAGGGTTACGTAATGTCCAACAGTCCCGTAATAATCTAAAAACCTCATTTCTTACCCCAATTACCGACTCCGTCACTTGTGGAAACGTTTTGTTTAATAGTTGTAGCCCGATGTTCTTGTTCTCACTTTGGTGAGAAGCGAACATTACTAATCCGTAAGCGTAACATGCTTCTTTATGTTGTATGTTAGCCGCTTTTTCTAAATCACGAAGTCCAATATTCGGATATATTGAGTCAAAATAATTTCTTAACCCGTTGCGTAAAATAGCATTTGGGTTCCCCGCAATATATGCGTCAAAGTAAACACATCGTAACTTATGGGTTTCCCAATGTGATATCCCCCATCTTTCAAACGAAAGTCTCTTATAAACCAAGACATTCTTGGAACGTTCTTCGAATGTCTTACAAACTGATATCGCCTTAAATAGTTGTGCCGAGGAATTCTGGCCGACTCTAGACAAGATTTCATCAATCATGTCTCCGGGTAGGTCTCTTAAAATATTGGGTTGTCTATCCATTTTGTGTTTTTAAACTGTAAAATAGACAAGAGTTAGATTCATAAAAAAAATACTTATTAATACAAGCAATTTTTACATATATCATAAAGCATAAGCACACTATATTACATATATTACACCACACGAATACAACTATCTTATTCCGACTCGCTCGTTTCTTCTTCTTCGGTTTTGGTTCGTTTTGCCAAGTTTCTAGGGATATATGATGTTCCCCTAATACGAGCCGTAATTTTCCACATTGGTTTAGAAAAACCTGGTGGTTTAGAGGTTCCCGGGTCATTGTTACAACTTAAGGACTTCGGGGGTTGACGATACATATAAAGTTCATCGGGGTTGGAATTAGATTTCTCTATTTTTATGCCCTTTCCCTTATTATTTTCTTTTGCCTTTTTAAATTCAGTTGGGGTAATTTCTATAACATCATCGGAATTCTCGTCGGAATCCGATTCATCGGAGAATTGGTAATCCTCCCAATATTTTGCTTCCTTGGCGGAAACACCATTGACCATAATTAACCTTGGTCGGTTGGTTGAGGATTTTCTTTTACTTAACCGTTTTATTATTTCCCCCACCGGTTCTATTTCTTCATCCGGTTCCTCCTCTTCCGGTTCTGATTCTTCTTCCGGTTCCGACTCTTCTTCCGGTTCCTCTTCGGGAACTTGTGAATCAGTCCACGAATCATTCCAATTTACATTTGACTCTTCATTATTATTAGGTGAGTCAATGGGACTTGTTCTAGAGGTAGACATCTATCACATAATATCAAACGCGTTAAGAGATTAATATATCACATAATATTCACATGTTAAAAATATATAGTTTCCAACAAAATTTGTTAAGCAATCATTTTTCAAGTAAACACGGTCGAAGTCCAGACTCACTAATGCATCCTAACAAACTCGATAAGACACACTAATGCAAAATTCTGGTTCTCTAAGACCAACGCTCTGATACCAACTGAAATGTCCCGTTCTTATTGATTAAAAACGTTCCATATTAATTGATTTCATTGCGAGGTTTTGACCTCTATATGAGACGTTTTTCAAAGACTGCATTCATTTTTAAAATAAACCATAACCTTTATTTCATAAATAAAGGTTTAAAAAGCTTTACGTAGATTATCAAATAATGATAATCTAAAATATCCTGTTTACACACGACCATTACATAATGGTTTACAATACAAATATGTTACATCGAAATCAGTTTCTTGAATGCAGTTTTTACATAATATCATACAAACATGGACTCCAAATCTTGTCCTTATTTTAGTATGCAACAGCGGAAGCTCTTAATATTCACCTGAGAATAAACATGCTTTAAACGTCAACAAAAATGTTGGTGAGTTATAGGTTTAACCTATAGATATCAAATCATAATAATAGACCACAAGATTTTATATTTCAATACACATCTCATACATAGAGATAAAAATCATTCATATGGTGAACACCTGGTAACCGACATTAACAAGATGCATATATAAGAATATCCCCATCATTCCGGGACACCCTTCGGATATGATATAAATTTCGAAGTACTAAAGCATCCGGTACTTTGGATGGGGCTTGTTAGGCCCGATAGATCTATCTTTAGGATTCGTGTCAATTAGGGTGTCTGTTCCCTAATTCTTAGATTACCAGACTTAATAAAAAGGGGCATATTCGATTTCGATAATTCAACCATAGAATGTAGTTTCACGTACTTGTGTCTATTTTGTAAATCATTTATAAAACCTGCATGTATTCTCATCCCAAAAATATTAGATTTTAAAAGTGGGACTATAACTCACTTTCACAGATTTTTACTTCGTCGGGAAGTAAGACTTGGCCACTGGTTGATTTATGAACCTATAACAATATATACATATATATCAAAGTATGTTCAAAATATATTTACAACACTTTTAATATATTTTGATGTTTTAAGTTTATTAAGTCAGCTGTCCTCGTTAGTAACCTATAACTAGTTGTCCACAGTTAGATATACAGAAATAAATCGATAAATATTATCTTGAATCAATCCACGACCCAGTGTATACGTATCTCAGTATTGATTACAACTCAAACTATACATATTTTGGAATCAACCTCAACCCTGTATAGCTAACTCCAACATTCACATATAGAGTGTCTATGGTTGTTCCGAAATATATATAGATGTGTCGACATGATAGGTCGAAACATTGTATACGTGTCTATGGTATCTCAAGATTACATAATATACAATACAAGTTGATTAAGTTATGGTTGGAATATATTTGTTACCAATTTTCACGTAGCTAAAATGAGAAAAATTATCCAATCTTGTTTTACCCATAACTTCTTCATTTTAAATCCGTTTTGAGTGAATCAAATTGCTATGGTTTCATATTGAACTCTATTTTATGAATATAAACAGAAAAAGTATAGGTTTATAGTCGGAAAAATAAGTTACAAGTCGTTTTTTGTAAAGGTAGTAATTTCAGTCGAAAGAACGACGTCTAGATGACCATTTTAGAAAACATACTTCCACTTTGAGTTTAACCATAATTTTTGGATATAGTTTCATGTTCATAATAAAAATCATTTTCTCAGAATAACAACTTTTAAATCAAAGTTTATCATAGTTTTTAATTAACTAACCCAAAACAGCCCGCGGTGTTACTACGACGGCGTAAATCCGGTTTTACGGTGTTTTTCGTGTTTCCAGGTTTTAAATCATTAAGTTAGCATATCATATAGATATAGAACATGTGTTTAGTTTATTTTAAAAGTCAAGTTAGAAGGATTAACTTTTGTTTGCGAACAAGTTTAGAATTAACTAAACTATGTTCTAGTGATTACGAGTTTAAACCTTCGAATAAGATAGTTTTATATATATGAATCGAATGATGTTATGAACATCATTACTACCTCAAGTTTAGTAGGTAAACCTACTGGAAGTGACAATAAATGATCTAGCTTCAAAGGATCTTGGATGGCTTGAAAGTTCTTGAAGTAGGATCATGACACAAAAACAAGTTCAAGTAAGATTTTTACTCGAATTAAGATAGTTTATAGTTATAGAAATTGAATCAAAGTTTGAATATGAATATTACCTTGAATAAGAAAGATAACCTACTGTATATAACAAAGGTTTCTTGATCTTAGATGATTACTTGGAATGGATTAGAAAGCTTGGAAGTAAATTAGTAAACTTGAAGGGATTTTTGAAGTGTTCTTGAAGTGTTCTTCCTATGATGATTATAGCTTGATTCTTGAAGTGATTTTTGATGAAGATGATGATTAACTACTGGAAAAATACGTTCATAATAGTGTGGATGTGTTGAGAGAGAATTAGAAAGAGAATTGGAAGTGAAATGGAGTGAATGATGAGTGGTAATTGGTGAGTGGTGAGTGGGGTTAAAAGGAGTTCTAGTTAGTTGACTAGCTCATGGTAGAAGTTAAAATTGATTAGTCATACATGACATAATCAAGAGTGGAATCCCATGCTAGTTCCTATTGGTATATACCCATAGTAAGTACGTTTTGAAGCTGTGTATAATACGGGTAAAAATACGACTAGAATTCTTGATGAAAGAAAAGAATGGGAAAGTAACTGTAACCATTTTCGTTAAGTATGAGTGTTTTGATATATGTTTTGAAGTCTTCCAAAAGTATTTTAATACATCTAAATACACTACATGTATATACATTTTAACTGAGTCGTTAAGTCATCGTTAGTCGTTACATGTAAGTGTTGTTTTGAAACCTTTAAGTTAACGATCTCAATTAATGTTGTTAACCCATTGTCTATTATATCTAATGAGATGTTAAATTATTATATTATCATGATATTATGATATATTAATATATCTTAATATGATATATATATACATTTAACTGTCGTTACAACGATAATCGTTACATATATGTCTCGTTTCGAAATCCTTAAGTTAGTAGTCTTGTTTATATGTATATAACTCATTGTTAATATACTTATGGAGATACTTACTTATCATAATCTCATGTTAACCATATGTATATCCATATATATATCGTCATGTCGTTTTTACAAGTTTTAACGTTCGTGAATCGCCGGCCAACTTGGGTGGTCAATTGTCTATATGAAACATATTTCAATTAATCAAGTCTTAACAAGTTTGATTGCTTAACATGTTGGAAACATTTAATCATGTAAATATAAATCTCAATTAATATATATAAACATGGAAAAGTTCGGGTCACTACATCGAACATGTTGACTTTTTTGTTGACTTTAACTTGACCAAAGTTGACTTTCGTTTAAACTTAACTAAATACTTATGCAATCACCCTAACATGCTTTTATATTTGAATCGTGCATGAAACTTGGCAACGTGATCCACTTGCTATATGTAATCGAGTCGTAACGAGCCATAATACTAATTGAACAACTTTGACCAATCGTGTTTACCGTTATTGATACGGCCTACTTGTTTAGGTCAATACTAGCATTCGTTCTTGCACACGTTTAGTTGTGAAGTACTTTTATACGCTTGCACTCAAGGTGAGATCATAGTCCCACCTTTTCAACAACTTTTACTTTTAAACTATGGGATGAGAAACATATACGTATCATACTTTTATGCTTTGAACACAAGAACGAAAACAAACATTCCACAGTGAGTTAGAACAAAAAGCCTCAATTCAGTTATCATTAGTTACACTTGCAGGGTGTAAACGTGAACTTATGTTATGTGATCACATTGGGCTTGACGAGCCCTCATTCGGACGGTTCGCTACCGTTAGCGGATGAAATATATTTTCGAGTATAGTGTATGTTCTAACACTACGTAACAGGGTACAAAATAGTTAAGTCTTGATAATTGGGTGCTCGCGAACATACTTTTGGAATACAAACGATTTGGATAATCAACTATATTAAATCTTGTGTTTCAAAAACAACGTTACTATTACACCTATGATTTCACCAACATTTTTCGTTGACAGTTTTCTATATGTTTTCTCAGGTCCTTGAACGCTAGGTGTTACATGCTTCCGCACATTATTTTTGATACTTGCTTGGATGTCGAGTATACATCCATACGTAGAGCGTCTTTTGACTTAACTTAATTTGTATCGCATATGTTTCAATTGTACTTAAAACATTGTAACATGTTTAGGCGTTGAACTACTTTGTAAACTTTGAAACATCTTTATAATTGAAATAAATGCGATATATTTTGGTCAAACGTTGTTTTAAAGACTTATGACCACGTAACGGGACCTAAGTAGACGGCGCCGTCAATGACGATTTTGTCGGGTCGCTACACTTCTCCCCACAAGTGTAACAAGTAGGAGGAGCTTTAGCAGGAACAACAGTTTTATCTTTCGAAGGAGTCTTACAAGTCTTAGCTACATGTCCTACTTTCTTACATAAAGAAGAAGTAGATGTGCACCGCCCTGGGTGGTGCCTCTCACAACGAACACAAAAAGGATAGGTACCTTTATAATTTGTCCTTGTACTATCCGCAGGCTTCTTACTAACATTCTGAGTCGAACCTTGAGATGGTTCAAATTTTCTTTTTCCATCACTACTCTTAGTATCAACTTGCTTAATAGCCAAAGCTCTTCTTATTTTGGCCATCATCAGATTTTGAGCCATGAGAATCACGGCATCAAGGGTAACTTTCTCAGCAGAGATAACATTTCCCTGAACATCCTCAGGGAGACCTTCAATATACCTTTCGATCCTCCTCGGCTCAGTAGGAAACATCTCGGGACACAATGTAGAAAGCTCAAGAAAACGATTAGTGTAGCTTTCTATGTCAGTACCCTTAACTTTGAGTTCCCAGAACTCAGCTTCAAGCTTTTGAACGTGACTTCTAGGACAGAACTGATTAACCATCATGCTTTTAAGTTCATCCCATGGGGTTGCATTAGCATTATCGATTCCCACAGACTTAGCATGAGCGGTCCACCAAGTCATAGCATTGCCAGCTAATGAAGTAGTGGCATATTTAACTCGGTTATTGTCCCCGCAGTTGCAGACACGGAAGATGGACTTTAGTTTCTCGAACCATCAGACTAGTTCCACGACCTCTTCACTTCCCTTGAAAGCGGGAGGGTTACAGTTCGTAAAGTCCTTGTAAGAACAAGGTTTTGGTTTATTATTGGCATGATTAGGTTGGACGTTGCCTTGGGCGGCTGCAAGTAACTGTTGAAATTGCTCAGTGGTCAACACAATGTTGTTAACGGTAGGTGCAGCTGGATGAACCATGATGTCACTATATAGAAGTGAACATAAGTTTGATAAGTTGACAAGTTATAAGTTTGAGCAATTACAAGTATGAATGAAATAAAGTATTGATATCACATGATATAAATGAAACACTTTATATTATTAGAACGAGTCATTAAATAAGCCTTTATTACACGAGTTGGAAATAGGAATAGTTTAGGCAAAGCCTTAACATAGATAAGAAATTGGAAAAATAAACTAGGAAATATTAAGATTGAAGTAGTCTTCATATTTCTTCTTCTCGTCCTCAACCTTCTTCATAAATTCCTCAACTTTCCTGTTCTTCGCCTTTTGTTTCTCATAGAGGTACTCGAGGTTATCATAGAGGTTAGTAACACGGCTGTTGACTGCATTGTTGTCGTACTCCTTTAGAGCAAGCTGCTTATCAACTCGATTTCTCTCCATCTTCATCTGGAAATTAACATCCTCCTTGAGATAAGCAAGTGACCGTTTTCCCCAGCGAGTGTTACGTTCTTCCTTATACCTCAGTGTCATCAACTCCTTTATCAGTTTAGCATTCTCTTCCACCAGTTTCTTAACTTCTCGGTCTTTCTCGTCCATTCGAACCTCAAATCTTGCCACATGGCGAAGGTTTCTTTTCTATAGTCTTTCGTAAGTTCATTATCTCATACTTAGCATCATTATCACAAAAAGGAGATCGAGCTCTTTTTCTGGATGGACCAGTTTCCTCAGGACGTTTCCCCTTGTCTTCAGCTCCCGGGGTCGGGTAGTATTCGGGAGCCTTAGGTAAAGTATCCGGACCATAGTTTGGTAAGGGAGGACCACCAAGGCCAAAAGGTGGACTTTGGACCGGTCTTTCAGTGGAAGACCTTTCAGTATCTTTTTCGGTTGGCTTGAAAAGAGTCATTTTGTTCGCTTGATGAAAATTAGACATCCTAACATTAGGAAAGAGATTTCGATTAGATGAATGTTAAAGCAATGTTTTAAGATTATAAGGAAATCCTAAGTGCTTTAAGTCTAAGGCAGGAAAGGTTATAGTTTCCTAGATTACTAAGGCACCCTAGCTAGCAAGTAAGGCACACATAAAGATGCAATCATAGTTCTCTATAACAACCTGGCTCTGATACCAATCTATCACACCCCCAGTTAGGGCCTGGGTGAAATGTGACTTAATATCAAATAAACCAACATTTTATAATAAGAGAACAATACTATATGATAAACAAACTTTATTGAGTACGCAGCGAAAAATAGAATGTCGTTACAAGAATTTGAAATTACAATAAAGTAAATATTTCAAATGCAAGAATAATAAATGATTTAGTTCTTGATCCTAAGTCCAAGTAGCATCACATAAGCAGTAGGTAAGTAAACTTGATCAATCAGCACCTGAGACAAAATATGCTAAAGTGTCAACCAAAAAGGTTGAGTGAAGTTCATAGGTTTAACAAATATGTTTGACTGTTGTTTTAGACCACAAGATTTTTGTTTATAAAGTTGATCTCGCAGATTAAAAAGTTATGCCAGTTCGTGATATTTAGACTAAACGTTTAAAGTTTGTCCCAATGACAAGTTGTTCTGTCCTTGTCGGTTTAATTTCATTATTAAGTAATACAAAGACTTAGTCAAATGTATCGGGGACGTTACTCCCGATAGGCCTACCCCCAATAATTAAGAATGCATTTAACGAGCAATTAAAAATATCACTGTAGGGACTTTGTAGGACATAGCCAGGTATAGCATAGTTTAACAGTTGGTACTTGTATCTAAATTGTAAATAGTAAAAGTAGCATGTGTCTCACCCCAAAAAGTTAAATAAGTTGTGCACAATATAAAGTGGGGCTATGAAGTTCACCTTAGTAAGTAGGAGAGAGTTGTTATTCCTTAGAATAGAAGAGTTGGATGAATGTGAGCAAAAAGTCAACCTAATGACATTTAAGAGTAGTTAAATGTTTTGCCCAAGTTTAAGTTAAATATGAAAGTGTTTAAGTGTAGTTTGTTTTACTAATTTCCCCTTCTTAGTAAGTTTCCACTTTTAGTAAGTTTCCATTTTTAGTAAGTTAGTGTTGAACACTAGTGAGTTGTCCTTAATAAGTCTACCACTTATTAAGTGTGCAAGCGAGTGTATGATTACTATAGTCGGGTTTGACATTGTGCACCATACCCAAACATCTATTCCACCGTCGAGTCACCAAAATGACCAATTGTTACCGGTTGGCCAAGGATTTCTTGACCAAAATCTAAGTTTGACATTCGGAATCCACAAGCGTCCCATAGTGGTACCAAGGATCACCCTATGCCTTAAGTAGCATTGACGTTCGAGTAATCCTCACGTTATCGTGAATGACTATTGTAATCGTGGTCAAAATTTTATAATATAAGTATTATAATATAAGTAGTATATTATATGTGTTAGTAATAGCGTAAGTGTTAAGTAGTAGTATAAATGTATAAGTGTTAGTATTAGTATAAGTAGTATTAAGTAAATTATTAGTAGTATTAGGGTTTATTAGTTAAGTAGTATTAGTAGTTAGGGTTAAGTAGTAAGTAGTAGTATTAATTAATTAGGTTTAATTAATTAAAGTAGTATTAAATGATTAGGGTTTAGGAAAGTAATGATTAGGTAATGATTTTTAGGGCTATATAATTAATGTGTAGGGTTAAGTTATATTAGGGTTTTAATAAATTAGGGTTAGGTTAATTAGGGTTTAAGTATTTAATATATATATATATATATATATATATATATATATATATATATATATATATATATATATATATATGGTTTTTTTTTTTTTTTTTATAACCGTATGTATATATATATATATATATAATATTTTTTTTATATATGTATATATATGTCGCATATGTATATATATTATGTGTATATATTTTGTTTCCTTTTTAAACACTAACAAATCTCTAACAAACCTTTAACAAATCTTTAGGGTTTTTTTAAGATTTAACAAAACATTTTTTTTTTAAATCGGTATGTATATGTATATACATATGCCGATTGTATATGTATATGTATATTTTGTTACCATTTTTAAACATTATCACAATCTTGGTGAATCATTAGGGTTTTCAAGATCTAAACCTTTTTTCTTTCTTTTTTTTACCGTATATATGTATGTATATGTATATGTATATTTTTTTTACATGAAAAATATGAATATTAAGATCATGCATGAATATTATTATGAATATAAACATGAATTGAAACAAGAATTTTAAAAGATTTGGATCTAGGGTTTTTACCTTGATGAAGATTAACAAGAAAGCTATGAGAAAACTTAGTGATGAAGATCAAAGAACTTGAATAACGAAGAACACACTTGAAGATCTTGATGAACACGAAGAACATGATGAAGATCACTTGAAGATTACTTGAAGATCACTTGAAGATGGTGGTGGTGTGGTGTGTTTTCTTGGCTGAAATCCAAGAGAGGGAGAGAGAGAGAGATTTGTGATTTTTGAGAGAGGATTAATAGAATGACTTGGTACATGAAAAGCATTAGCCTAGACCTCTATTTATAGGTGAGGTTAGAAAGATCTAGAATTAGGGTTTAATTAGGAGTGCTTAGGGAACAAGTTAGGGTTTGCATGGGTGGTGATGGTGGTCGATTTTGGGAGGGCAAAAGGGTTATTTTATCCCTTTAATTTTCGGCTAGGGCATCAAGGGAGGAGTTTGGAACTTTTTTGTTTTAGTCCTTGTACTTTAGATTAGCTTAAATGATTCCAAACTTGTTTAAGATTAATTAGTTACATACATTAAGTTTTAATTTATTACATTTTGTTCATGGAAGTTAATTAGCTTATTATTTTTATCTTTTATTAACTTGTCAATTATTGCACAAAGTTAATTAATATGTTTTATAATTCTTAATACTTAACAATTATGGATTAAAGTTTAATTATTAAGTTTTAATTATATTGTTTGGGCATTTAATATTGAAAAAATATAGAATGGAAAAATGAGGGTCGTTATATATACTCTTGATCTTCAATTCGTTAAACATTCAAAAACACGACCCTATGTCAACTTACTCTTGCTACCCTTAAAAAGTTTAAAAGAAAATTTAGGCTCCACACATATTAATATAATACATTGGATACCCCTGTTGTGACCCGCCGATTCAATCTCGTCCCGCGACAAACAAAATCGACTTTACAAGCGATATCAGTTGGATTTTTGCACGCGGCCGAAGTCGGGTACCAGTCAAGGTACCGGATCTGGGTGTGTTTTCTTCTGAACCGAATGGATTGCAGGTACCGGATCTGGGTACCAGTCAGGGTAATGGATTCGGGTTTAAATGTGAGTATGTCGGCCGAATCTTAGCTACCGGATCCGGGTATGTTTTTGTGGGTACCAAATTCGTGTGGGTACCGTATACAGGTTTGTCCAGGATGTGCGTTTCTCGATCGTTCACTGTTTCGACTCTGGTTTCTTCATTGTAAATTTGTTTACTTCGATTATTGCATCATCGTCTTTGCTTTTACGATATTTTCAAAAATTAGGTCAATAAAAGTATTTATTTGAGTATTATTCAATAAAGTATTTAAAATGGGGAATATAACATGATGAAAAACATGACTTTTAGCGCGTTATTATCCCCCAACCTCGTTGGTTGAATATTATACAATGTTTCTAATACCTTGTTAGTGCATGCTTGGTTAAAATTTAATCGTAGATTACCGTGCTGGAAATGCACTCTACTTGTTTTATATGATTGCAATGTGATTAACACTCATTATGTTATTTGTTAGAAATTATATAAATGCATCGACACCCGTGAATGATACAAGTCACAGTCGAATATTGGAGCGTATAAAGTATGCAATTGTATAGGGGCCAATATCTTAAAAGGCTCAAAATATATAGCCTAACATTAAATGCTTAGGTTCATTTATTCATTAAGAATTTAAAAATTATAGAATAAGATATATATATATATATATATATATATATATATATATATATATATATATATATATATATATATATATATATATATATATATATATATATATATATTTGATTTGATATTACTTTTTCTACAATTGTTATTTTGCTTGATGCTAGTGCTTATGACCTTTTTAAGTATTAATGAACTTATGTATAAATTGTTGTGTATAAAAGGCCTACTTTTATTTTTAAACAAAGTTTATAAAATTGACAGGACGCCCTATA
Source organism: Rutidosis leptorrhynchoides (assembly GCF_046630445.1). NCBI lineage: Eukaryota > Viridiplantae > Streptophyta > Magnoliopsida > Asterales > Asteraceae > Rutidosis > Rutidosis leptorrhynchoides. Next base: position 658,249,434 of record NC_092334.1, on the reverse strand, counting down.
TAAAAGTCAAACTGACAGCATAAAAAATGTAAATGTGGAACGAACGTCCATTGTTAATACACGATTGGACTGTGGGTCAATCGTGATCATGTCAGATCATTTTCGCTTTGTGGAGCCAACGTTCTAGTCAACCAATCAAACATTTGTGTCTATCGATCATTTATTATAAGGCACGGTTGTTGGAGATAATCGGTTAATGAGTGCGAATCAAAAACTCACATAGGAAAGTGAAATAAACTAATGTATTCATATAAGCATTTGGTAACCTCCATCTATCAATTAATTGATTTTTGTGTTTCAAAAAACTTAATCAGCTTGATTGTGCATTTAATACCTTATAAAGTAATTGAATTTAGAACACTTAGTTCAAGAATACTTAATTCGCTTGGTTGGTTCATGGTATTATTGTGTTGGAATCGGTTTAGAATTTGTTAATTTGTTTTATGGTTTTTTTGGGTTGTTAGGGAAGACTCGTATGGATAGTTTTTGTTTTAGATGGCTGCTTTCTAGACGCGATCTTCCATTTCCACCCGTTTCTTTTATATTTTTTGAGGGCGTTTTCCAAAAGGAAAATGACCATCGTTTTGTTAGCCGATATATAAGCCCAATTATATAAGGGTTATTCTAGATTGTTCCAAGCCTATTAGGGTTTATGTTAGATGGGCTATTTATATTGATTGTATTGTAATCATTAGTCAAGCAATAAACATTATTTCACAATCTAACATGGTATCGGCAGCTAATCATCGATCCCTAACAAAAAAACCCTAATTCGACCTGCTTGCTGCAGTCGACTAAATCACAACAACAACAACAACAACAAAAAAACCCTAGCCGATTCTACTGCCTTCTTCTCTTTTCCATGGCTCCATCCAACAAATAAGATAAAGTTTACACCATCACCTCGGTCATGCATCTCATACCAATTAAACTAGATCTTGCAAAGCTAAACTACACCAATTGGAGTGCTCTCTTCGCGAATCATTGTTCCACCTTCAACGTATCAGCCTTTCTTCAAGCTGCAACCATAAGTCATGACGATGAAGAAACACAAAAAACCGATGCTGCTGTTCTAGGGTGGATCTACCTTACGATATCCGAACCTCTCCTAGAACAGCTCCTGAACTCGCAACCTAAAACCGCCTTCGAAGCTTGGGAAATCTTGAAAAAGATCTTTCAAGACAACAAACGATCTAAAGTGGTGGAACTCACCGCCGAACTTCGTGCCCTTAATATCGGTGACCTCAATCCCGAACAATATTTTCGCAAAATCGACGTCATATCCGCCATGCTAGCCAACCTCGGGGCCACCATCAAAGACGAATACCGTGTTACTTATGCGATCCATGGTCTCAATGATCGGTTCCCTCACGCTAAACACATTATATTGCATAGCAATCCCTTCCCAAATTATGACACTGTTCGCTCCATAATCACGTTAGAACAAATGGAGTTAACCCGAAAAAACCGACCCGCTGACACCGCCGGAACACCATCTGCACCCACCGCCCTGGTCGCTCAGGCCATCAATCCACCCACCACACCACCACGCCCCACCACAAACCTGCAGGTCTGCCGTAACTTCAATCGTGGACACTGCAGGTTCGGATCTGGCTGTCGTTACCTTCATCAGCCCAGCCGAGCAAAGTCAGGCCCAGCTACTTCTCAAAATGCTTGGTCTTCCACTCCCTCACAAGCCCAGTTACTTGAAATCATTGCGGCCCAACAAAGATTGCTAGCCCAACAGCAAACGAATCAGTCCATTGTTTCACAGCCCATGGTCCCGTTTCAGTTTAAGCCTCATATACCATTGGCCCAACAGGGCAGCCCGCCAAGTTTTCCAGCCCTCAGCCCACAAGCAAATTGGGCCGGGCATGTGTTGAGTCCGGTACCGCAAGCTGCAAACGCAGCCTCTTCTTATGGTGTTTCTCCACTTGGGCCTGTGTACTACCCAGCCCATTATATGGTTCCATCGCCTGCTGCTGCTACTTATCAGCCCACACCTACTAATGGCCAAGAAACTGTACTACCACAAGCTTTTAACACCGCAACTCTCCAGGATTTCAGAAATGCCGGTTGGCACATGGACACAGGTGCTTCTGCCCACCTTTCATCTAGCCTTAATTGTTTAAATACTATATTTAATTATTTCAATTTCCCTTCGGTAGCCGTTGGTGATGGTAATTCAATTCCCGTCATCAACACCGGCCATAGCGTGTTGCCTAACGTACATCGCCCTTTATACCTCTCTAATGTCCTTGTTAACCCCAACATAGTTAAAAACCTTATTTTTGTGCGTCGTTTTGCCCGCGATAATAAAGTATCTGTTTGTTTTGATGAATTTGGTTTTTGTGTGAAGGATTACATGACCAACCGCCAGCTCCTTCGATGTGACAGCACCGGAGATCTCTACCCATTCACCAACCAGTCTTTAACACTACAACAACAAGCCTTACTTACAACCTCCACTACTTAGCATCAACGTCTTGGCCATCCTAGCGTTGAAGCTTTTCGCCGTCTTATTTCTAATAATCTTATAGCTTGTAATAAAACGAAGTCTCCCGAGTTTTGTCATGCATGCCAACTTGGCAAACACGTGAGACTTCTGTTTCATAGTTCTACTTCAACTGTTACTTCTGCTTTTGACATTATTCATTCGATTTGTGGACTTCACCTGTTTTAAGTTTAAGTGGTTTTAAATACTATATTCTATTCTTAGATCATTATTCGCATTATTTGTGGGTATTTCCACTACGTTACAAATTCGAAGAGTTTAACGTATTTGTTCAATTCCGCGCATTTGTTAAAACACAATTTAATACAGAAAAAGCCTTCCAATGTGATCGGGGGGGGGGGGGGGGGGGATTTGACAACACCGCATTACACAAGCTTTTTCAAACTAATGGCATCTATCTACGCCTCTCATGTACCCAAACCTTTCAACAAAATGGAAAATCCAAAAGAATGATTCATACCATCAATAACCTTATACGCACCCTACTTTTCCAAGCAAAACTTCCCTCGACTTACTGGACCGAAGCACTTCACATGTCCGCCTACCTCCTGAACCTTTTACCATCCTATGCCATATCCTACGAGATACCCCATACACGTCTCTACAAACAACCCCCTATCTACTTCACCCTACGCATTTTCGGATGCCTTTGTTACCCACACCTAAATACTACAAATAAGCTTGCCCCTCGCTCTGCTCCGTGCATCTTTCTCGGTTATCCCTCGAACCATCGGGGCTATCGATGCCTCGATCTTTCAACTAACAAAGTCATCCTATCACGCCATGTAACTCTTCACGAACACATTTTTCCTTACGGATCCGACTTGTCCACTTCGTCTCCCTCCACCCCACCAACCGCATATGATTTTCTAGACCTGTCACCTAATCCCCTATCTCGAAGCCTAGTCGTACACTCCTCTGCTGACTCCACATATCCGTCTCCCACCGTCAACTCACCACCGACTCCACCAACACCACCCTCACCGCCAACACAACCGTCCTCTCCTCCCGAACCACCGCACAACCCACCTAATCCTTCCAACAACACCACCTCCACTCACCCTATGGTCACTCGGCATCGCGTTGGCACCACCAAGCCTATCCTACGCCTTAACCTTCATGTCTCCACCATATCACCTATCCCCACCACCTACCCACAAGCTTTCCGTGACCCTAATTGGCAACACGCTATGACTGAAGAGTATAATGCTTTAATTAATAATAGTACTTGGACCCTTGTGCCCCGCCCATCGAATACGAACATAGTTCGCTCCATGTGGTTGTTTAAGCACAAGTTTAATGCAGATGGGACTCTTAGCAGGTATAAGGCTAGACTTGTAGCCAATGGTCACAGTCAGCAGGTTGGTATTGACTATGACGAGATTTTTAGTATGGTTGTTAAACCAGCCACCATCCGGGCCGTTCTTAGCTTGGCCTTTTCTAGACAGTGGCCTATTCACCAGCTCGACGTTAAGAATGCCTTTCTTCACGGCTATCTCACAGAGACTGTTTATATGCATCAGCCCCCAGGTTTTCGTGATCCTTCACGACCCGATCATGTTTATCTCCTGCAGAAATCCCTTTACGGATTGAAGCAGGCACCTCGCGCATGGTACCAGCATTTTGTTGGTTACGCTCAGAGTGTCGGTTTTTAGCAGAGTCGTTGTGACACCTCCTTGTTCATATACCGTCAAGGGGCCGACACCGCCTATCTACTTTTATATGTTGATGATATTGTCTTGACAGCCTCTTCCACTGCCTTTTTTCAGCGGGTCATCACATCGCTACATTGCGAGTTCTTTATGACTGATCTTGGTCCTCTTAATTATTTTTTGGGAATTTCTGTTACACGCGATTCTTCGGGGATGTTTTTATCTCAGAAGAAATATGCGACCGAGATTATTGAGCGTGCTGACATGACAGGTTGCCACCCGATGTAACAACCCAACCCGTTATCCAACCGAAAACACAATTTTTTTTATTAAACAGCCCAGTTTCAGACATATGGAGCGCCGCTCCATATAGGGGCGCGCCGCTCCAAAGTGGCCTGTCCACTTTCTTTTTATGCTCGTTCGCAAAACACGTTTCTCAACACTTTTAAATGAAACAAATTATCATAACACGTCAATATAAGTAAAACTAAGAAATTCCCACAATAAAATCAGGTTTTACCACACCGGGCCCACATCGACCCAAATTACGACAAGTGACCATTTCGACCCATTTTAGTTTAATACAAAACATAGACCGAGCATGGAGATTGGGGATACGCTACCCAATCCTAATCAAATCCAACATCACGTCTTCTAAAGCAAACTACGCAAGTCCACTAGTCCCCACACTTACCCGAGCCATCTTCCACGCAAATCTATAAAAATGTAAACAACGAGAGGGTAATCAAAGCTTAGTGAGTGCAACAATTATACATACACATATATAACCCATCTATTTGCAATCACACCCACCAAATACCTCGTACTAAAATATAACTCAATTAGCATACCATCATACTCATAATGCTAATAACTCGTACACTATCACAACACCACATTAGCATATACTCAACACAATATATATATATATATATATATATATATATATATATATATATATATATATATATATATATATATATATATAGCATGCTAAACAATATCCAACAACATAATATGGTAAACCATAACGCTATGGTGCTACCGGCTAGTGGTTCACACCATGCGTATTTGAGTCTCACTCTTTTATAGTGCTACCGGCTCGTGGTTCACACTTCATTTTATAGTGCTACCGGCTCGTGGTTCACACTTGATGCTACTACCGGCTCGTGGTTCACATCTCATTTTATAGTGCTACCGGCTCGTGGTTCACACTTTATTTTATAGTGCAACCGGCTCGTGGTTCACAATTGCTACTCGTCACATACATGCTATGGCACTACCGGCTCGTGGTTCATACCATAATATTCACAAATAAATACGCCATATACACGTACGCATAATTATTCCACTCACCTTGGAATACCCGCACAAGTCATGTACAACATGATCTCCGTCCTCAAATCCGAGCAAGTAATCACCTATATTACACATAGGCACAATATACACATAAATAGTCATTCTCCAAAAGAGAACTCGTCACAAACATCCCTTAGCCGAGGGATCACACCTTGCTCGCCAAAACCCGCCCATTTAATCACCTAATGGACACAAACCAATTACCACTTCGGGTGGTAATTCAAACCAACACAACAAAGTACAATTTAACCCAAATCATACTTTACACCAATTAGACCAAACCTAGGTCTTAAAACTAAATTACTACTTAGGTAGTAACCATTTCAAACGCCAATTACACCAAAACCCCAACACGTGCAATATTGACCCATATTGCTTTTGACCACGTTTGACTTATGTTAAAATATCATTTTAACCCAAAATTACTCCTCGCGAGTAATTACATCCAAAAACATCATTTAACACTTAACAAAAGCGTTTAACATCCATTTAATCCAAATTAGTGTCATCATCAATTTTGACCCAATTCAAATTACCCATTTTGACCAAAGTCATAAAAATGCCCCATAATCACTAACGACTAGTGATTATATTTTCAAAACACCAATTAACAACTAAATCAAGTATTTACATACTTGATTCACCAAAACTTGACTCAAAACCCATTTTGACACCAAATCAAGTCAACACCCATTTGACTAGCAAACTTGTTCCTAAGAACACCAAAATCACTAACAAAGTCACAACCTAGTGATTTAACACCCAAACCATGACAAATACTTCCAAATTCGTTATTAAACCCTAAACCCTCAATAACCGGGTTTACTTACACAATACATACAACAAAACCCCCAATTTCATGAGAAATGGGGTTTATAACCCTAACTAGCTCAAACCCCAAACATGAACAAGAATCATAAACAAAGAAATTCGGAGTTAGAACTTACCAACACTACCCCAACGTAGCTGTGAACGAGGTGAACAACTTTAACTCTTGAGACCCGGCCCGAATCACTCTTCTTCTTCCCCAAACCTCCAATTCCCTCTCTAGAACCACTCACTCTCTCTAGGGTTTGATGTGTGTGAGAGTGAAGAAAAGAGGAGGAAATGAGTTAGGATAAGGTTTTGGATCAGTTTTGAGGTCCCCAAACCGTCCATATGCGAAAGGACCATAATACCTCTCATTTAAACTCTTTAAAAATGCTGAAAAATGCATCAGACGCAATCGGAGCGCTGCTCTAAAGGGTGGAGCGCCGCTCAACCTTACAGGTACTGGTAGCCGAGAAAATACAGTTTTCAGTAACTTGTTTTGGCCATAACTTTTTGACCGTAGCTCTGTTTTCGATGAATCAAATATCGTTGGAAACGTAATAAAATATTATTTCCAATGGTAAGGCTTTGAAACATCAACTCAAACTTTATTTGGGGTCGAAAAGGTACGTACACACCTTGTAAATCCAAACAACGTCCAGTTTTCTTCGACGTTTGAACAAGCAACACGCACATGCTTGGTACGCTTCTTACACGCATCGTACAATCATCTTTATACCATTATACAACCCTACGTTCAACCCTTGTACACTATATATATACAACATATATACATACTCGATACATATATATACATTCTTTATATATATATATATATATATATATATATATATATATATATATATATATATATATATATATATATATATTCGTTGTACGTAGTGAGTGTTCTTCATATATACATCGTACGAATAAACGGGTCTTACAACTCTCCCCCACTTATTTTGATCACGTCCTCGTGATCCTAGTCACTTAACCAAATTCGAACCCACACTCTATAGTCCTCCGACACACTTCCAAACTCGATGTCCGCAACAATTCCAATAACATTTTTCATTAATCTGAAGTTTTCACCACACGCTAATAATCACTAGCGTGCATTACCGCAACAAGCGATATTTCACGCGCTCAACGTTCAAACTGCCCACTTAGGAAATACAGAAAACTCCATATATTCCTTCAAGTTCTCTTGGCTACAACTCGCAACAAGCTACATTCCTTCAACGAAGAAATCTCGGTATCACCAACTAATCACACTAGGGGCACAAACTTCCCATAAATTAATCCGCACACGACCATCAGTCTCTGAATTAATCCAGGACGACAATAATACACCTCGCGCCAAACAACTCACTAATACTAAACACAGGGTTTCTCCTCCAAACCCTACAACACAACCACACAAGACAGCCCCCTTGTACTAGCATGGAAACTATTCGCGTACTAGAATCCCGTCAACAGTGAATTATCATCACAACAAATTCACAATTTGCCACACGACCCACAAAATATTCACCAACGCCGGGTGAGTCCTCCTACTTAGATCGTCCTTTAAGGATGGCCTCGACATTTCAATGCAACCAACGGGTCACATCACTAGGGCAAACACCCTCATAAACAAACAACATCCGCACGTCTCTATGTGAGATAAACAAACAACATCCGCACGTCTCTATGTGAGACAATCGTAATCGGCGCTCCGCGCCTCACAATCGTCCATAAAATGGAATAATCCACTGACGATTTCACGATCACGTTTCCTGAAAGGGAAAATATAGTATCCATACCGAAATCGAACTCGTACCTACTCAACAGTACTATTCGGGTTTCGCACCAACCCAATTTTACCTCACGAGAGCACCCGAACGACAGTGTCATTCTCTTACTCTGGAATCTTAAACTTCATATTTGGTCTCATACCGCACATTGGTACTACACGACCACTTTACATAAGAAGACTTACACTCCCTTCGATCCCACCATCACAATCTTCACGCATAACATTCCGGAATTGTAACTCACCATCGTAAAGCACGATCTCGATTCGACATTAGCAACCCGTCGCTCTTCCTCGTTAGGAACTCCAAATACCTATTGAGGCTTAGCACAGTACGCTCCGACATTTCACTATACATAACACCACTAGAGTTTTCCTCGGACGGCAGTAAAAACTCCCCCACTTAGGATTTATCTCCCCATCCTCACCGCCAAGATGATAACATCCCGCGGAATTGTAATTCCACGTCACACCTGACCATTCTCACCGTTGGTCATAAACATCAAATCACCGCAAATTCACTTTAGGCTCTTAGAGCCGACATATATAATAGATGCCGTACACGCGATGACATCGCACCTTCACACCACAAATCAGAATTAATAGCCCATCATCGTTCGCAAAGCGAACTCCACCAAAGTCCTACATACGCCTCTAAGCCTATGCATATGCGACTCTGCTTAATCAGTCGTACTTCTCATTCGAGATCGCCCGACCTTCTACACAACGAACCTTTATCAACAATTTCTCACTCTCATGGAGAAGAGTGACCAAATCCGACACCATAATTGTGTCTACCACAACATCAATACTTTATCATAACCTTTGGCTTAACTGACCATTAAGTCCATCACCGGCTCACCGGTCATCTTTACTCGTCTAACACTTAAGAGCAACAATATTCGCTCATCCGCCACTTCATAAGAAGTATTTACTGCAATGCTCTTAAACTTCGACTTTCGCAACCGTCGAATTACTATCACCCGTCCATCACTATTTAAAATCTTCGATGCTTCCAAGGGTATCTCATAGGCACCCTAAGCACAAAGTGATCACACCATCACCGAAGTTGAACATTAGACGAGCAGGTATAAGAAGGCACCTGACGCCGTGTCATGCAGACTCCCACCACAATCAACCGAATTTTAGAAACTCGATCTTTAGGTTCCATACACCCGATGTCACCCATCTCTCTATAATAATCACCCGTAGTCATACCTACCCGACATACCTTACGGTTTATCGTCTTATTGAAAGTTTCTAGCAATCACACGCTACCCGCAATTTCCACAAGGCCCAAACGATATAGCCTCGCGAACCCTTCGTCTAACACTAAAGAGATGATTGGAAACACCAAGTCTTACACTCTTCCGCACATCGGTACAACCACATCATCAAGGGGTATTCCGTTAGGAATGTTACCCTATAACCCACAACACGCTAACACACTACGCAATCACTGTCATACGGGTCCCACTCCCATGAGTTTAACGATCCAAAGACTCCCCGATTCCGCCAATTCCAAGGCGACTCACAACAAGAATCCTAACACGATTCTCTAACCACACACTCTACCGAGTGTAACTCAAAACTACAATCATTAGACTTATTGCATTCCATTACGGAATTCAAGTCTTCGCCGCACACAAGCACACGTAAATCGGTCATCCTAGTTATGATGGGTAACTAAAACCAATAACAATCTCAACAGTGCACCCACTACTTAGGGTGACTAAGCACGCACCAAACTCGTGAGTTTCTCACTCACCTTAGCTAACCGAATCCACCGTAACACTTCCCGACTCGTAAAGAACTCGATGTGACAACAAGCACATCACTCGAGACCACTATATCCTAGGAGCCATTAAAATATTCCTCATTCATCCCGAATCTACCCCAACCAAGCCACGTTTACTCCGCTCGGTACCCGTCATGTCATGCTTGGTGTCAAGATACACTTTCGTAATAATGGTGATCAATCACTATTACAAATGCGTACCTTACCATTTCCACATGGTCATGCAAAGTACTTTACCCGGACTGACGCAACATTCACATAAAATAACACGCGATAACTCCTAGTACCCGAATGACCCAAGTCCCTACCGTGAACTTGATCACTCAAACCGTCAAACATGCGAATCTCTCCAATAGATTCGTCCCTAGGACACCGCACCAAAAGATACCTGTATATATATACACCAATATACAATATAATAATAAACGTACAAATGTACACCACAACAACAAGTCAACCTACAACATAGGTAACTATCACTAAAACAACGTTCAAGTTCGCCTACTTACATTAGGCACTAGCAATCTAAGGCACTAATTTACACACGTAATAAGGCCCCACAAAATCCCACATTGGACAAACACAAGTCCTAGTTAGTCACCTACTCTAAGGCACTAACAATTCTCAATCTGACCCATATTCCTACAAGTCCCGCAAATAATGCATAACCACCAATAAGTCTAAGACTAGGCACCTATACCAAGGTCACCTAATTCCCTTAGACCATGCTCTGATACCACTTGTAACAACCCAACCCGTTATCCAACCGAAAACACAATTTTTTTTTATTAAACAGCCCAGTTTCAAACATATGGAGCGCCGCTCCATATAGGGCCGCGCCGCTCCAAAGTGGCCTGTCCACTTTCTTTTTATGCTAGTTCGTAAAACACGTTTCTCAACACTTTTAAATGAAACAAATTATCATAACACGTCAATATAAGTAAAACTAAGAATTTCCCACGATAAAATCGGGTTTTACCACACCGGGCCCACATCGACTCAAATTACGACAAGTGACCATTTTGACCCATTTTAGTTTAATACAAAACATAGACCGAGCATGGCGATTGGGGATAAGCTACCCAATCCTAATCAAATCCAACATCACGTCTTCTAAAGCAAACTACGCAAGTCCACTAGTCCTCACACTTACCCGAGCCATCTTCCACGCAAATCTATAAAAATGCAAACAACGAGAGGGTAAGCAAAGCTTAGTGAGTGCAACAATTATACATACACATATATAACCCATCTATTTGCAATCACACCCACCAAATACCTCGTACGAAAATATAACTCAATTAGCATACCATCATACTCATAATGCTAATAACTCGTACACTATCACAACACCACATTAGCATATACTCAACACAATATATATATATATATATATATATATATATATATATATATATATATATATATATATATATATATATATATATATATATATATATATATATATATATATATATATATATATATATATATCATGCTAAACAATATCCAACAACATAATATGGTTAACCATAACGCTATGGTGCTACCGGCTCGTGGTTCACACCATGCGCATTTGAGTCTCACTCTTTTATAGTGCTACCGGCTCGTGGTTCACACTTCATTTTATAGTGCTACCGGCTCGTGGTTCACACTTGATGCTACCTGCTCGTGGTTCACATCTCATTTTATAGTGCTACCGGCTCGTGGTTCACACTTGATGCTACCGGCTCGTGGTTCACATCTCATTTTATAGTGCTACCGGCTCGTGGTTCACACTTTATTTTATAATGCTACCGGCTCGTGGTTCACACTTGCTACTCGTCACATACATGCTATGGCACTACCGGCTCGTGGTTCATACCATAACATTCACAAATAAATACGCCATATACACGTACGCATAATTATTCCACTTACCTTGGAATGCCCGCACAAGTCATGTACAACATGATCTCCGTCCTCAAATCCGAGCAAGTAATCACCTATATTACACATAGGCACAATATACACATAAATAGTCATTCTCTAAAAGAGAACTCGACACAAACATCCCTTAGCCGAGGGATCACACCTTGCTCGCCAAAACCCGCCCATTTAATCACCTAATGGACACAAACCAATTACCACTTCGGGTGGTAATTCAAACCAACACAACAAAGTACAATTTAACCCACATCATACTTTACACCAATTAGACCAAACCTAGGTCTTAAAACTAAATTACTACTTAGGTAGTAACCATTTCAAATGCCAATTACACCAAAACCCCAACACGTGCAATATTGACCCATATTGCTTTTGACCACGTTTGACTTATGTTAAAATATCATTTTAACCCAAAATTACTCCTCGCGAGTAATTACATCCAAAAACATCATTTAACACTTAACAAAAGCGTTTAACATCCATTTAATCCAAATTAGTGTCATCATCAATTTTGACCCAATTCAAATTACCCATTTTGACCAAAGTTTTAAAAACGCCCCATAATCACTAACGACTAGTGATTATATTTCCAAAACACTAATTAACAACTAAATCAAGTATTTACATACTTGATTCACCAAAACTTGACTCAAAACCCATTTTGACACCAAATCAAGTCAACACCCATTTGACTAGCAAACTTGTTCCTAAGAACACCAAAATCACTAACAAACTCACAACCTAGTGATTTAACACCCAAACCATGACAAATACTTCTAAATTCGTCATTAAACCCTAAACCCTCAATAACCTGGTTTACTTACACAATACATACAACAAAATCCCCAATTTCATGAGAAATGGGGTTTATAACCCTAACTAGCTCAAACCCCAAACATGAACAAGAATCATAAACAAAGAAATTCGGAGTTAGAACTTACCAACACTACCCCAACGTAGCCGTGAACGAGGTGAACAACTTTAACTCTTGAGACCCGGCCCGAATCACTCTTCTTCTTCCCCAAACCTCCAATTCCCTCTCTAGAACCACTCACTCTCTCTCTAGGGTTTGATGTGTGTGAGAGTGAAGAAAAGAGGAGGAAATGAGTTAGGATAAAGTTTTGGATCAGTTTTGAGGTCCCCAAACCGTCCATATGCGAAAGGACCATAATACCCCTCATTTAAACTCTTTAAAAATGATGAAAAATGCACCAGACGCAATCGGAGCGCCGCTCTAAAGGGTGGAGCGCCGCTCAACCTTACAGGTACTGGTAACCGAGAAAAAACAGTTTCCAGTAACTTGTTTTGGCCATAACTTTTTGACCGTAGCTCCATTTTCGATGAATCAAATACCGTTGGAAACGTAATAAGATATTCTTTCCAATGGTAAGGCTTTGAAACATCAACTCAAACTTTATTTGAGGTCGAAAAGGTACGTACACACCTTGTAACTCCAAACAACGTCCAGTTTTCTTCGACGTTCGAACAAGCAACACGCACATGCTTGGTACACTTCTTACACGCATCGTACAATCATCTTTATACCATTATACAACCCTACGTTCAACCCTTGTACACTATATATATATATATATATATATATATATATATATATATATATATATATATATATATATATATATATATATATATATAATATATATATATATACACAACATATATACATACTCGATACATATATATACATTCTTTACACATATATATATATATATATATATATATATATATATATATATATATATATATATATATATATATATATATATATATATATATATATATATATATATATATATATATATATATATATATATATATATATATATATATATATATATATTCGTTGTACGTCGTGAGTGTTCTTCATATATACATCGTACGAATAAACGGGTCTTACACCCGAGCCGCACGCCTGTTGAGACCACCTCCAAACTGGGCACATCAGGTCCTCCGGTAGCTAATCCGACTCTATACCGTTAGCCGATATATTTTTTAAAGCCCAATTATATAAGGGTTATTCTAGATTGTTCCAAGCCCATTAAGGTTTATGTTAGATGGGCTATTTATATTGATTGTATTGTAATCATTTGTCAAGCAATAAACATTATTTCACAATCCAACATGTTTCTATAAGATTTTTAGTTTTTTTTCCAACAAAAAAAAAAAAAAAAAAAATTTAAATTTACAACAATATCTAATTAATATCCAGTTACATATGAATATATGATCAATTGGATTGAATAGCTTGTTAGTCCCATGTCCCTTGTTGAACCATGTTGCTCCCTTTTTATTCAAAACACAGGATTTCATCAAATTGGACCTTATAATCTTTGTTATTTATTTTATAAAAAGAAGATAAGATATAACACGAAATACAAGAAATTTTCATTAACATACATTCTTACATGCTGTTACAAAGGTATACATAATTTAAAAAAAAAAAAAAAAGTAGTACAATTCTTGGAACACTTATTGTAAACTCATGGATTATATTATATAAATTAAAGCATAACTTATGGAGTCTACTTTCGGAACCAGTACACACCACTCTGTTCTGCACCTTCATCAGGTTCTACATAAATGCAGTCCCTTGTTTCTCTCCAAAAAGCCTTTAAAATCGGGGTATCATCGTATTTATAGTAATCGCCAAGAATGGGCTTGACAGCCTTAGTTGCCTCAACAGTATGATAATGAGGGATATGTGATATCAAATGATGCACCACATGAGCATTAGTTACATCATGAAATATATGGTTAAAGATTCCATAATCTCTATCCACAGTTGATAAAGCACCTCTAATCCAATCCCACTCCCTTTTATCAAAATGTGCTAGAGAAGGATGACTATGATGCAAAAATGTGAAAAATATGAAATGGGCGTTCATAACCAATAACGGCGCGCCGTAGATGCAAAACAACCATGTTGCACTTGTGGCCATTGCGATCTTGTAGAGCGTGTAGTACGCAACGAGTATTCCAGCGTCAGAGAGCCAAATTTGTAGGCGCTCGCTATCATTAAATATCGGACTTTGAGGGTAGAAATGGCTTGCAAACCCTTCGTACGGTCTACCGTGAAGGTTGAAGGTAAAGTACAAAGGAAAGCTAAGAAGCAACCGAACACAAGTCATGAACATGTTCCCGAGTGGGTTGTTTAGAATTTCGGAATAGAATGTGTCCGCTTTCCTTTTAGGGATCCATACCTCGTCGTACTCCATTGAGTTAGTGTGAGCGTGGTGGCTACGGTGACTATATTTGAACGAAAAATATGGAGTGAGGAAAGATGAGTGAACGAAAAAGCCGATTGTGTCATCAAGCCATTGGTAGTCACTAAAGCTATGGTGACCTAGATCGTGACCTATGCTCCATATGCCCATAAAACTACTACCTTGGACGAACCAATAAATCGGCCAAGCTACATAGTTGAGTGGTTTAGGTAGTAGAGGAATGTAATTTGATGCAATGTAGTACCAAGTAAAGCATATGGCTATGTCGCCAAAAAGGTAGTAAAGAGAACGTAAGAGATCGCGCTTGTAGCAATGTAACGGTATTGCTTTCTTGAGATCACTAATCTCGAACGGAGTTTTCTTAACGGGAACACGTTCGAGGACATTTTTAGCACCAGGAGTTGTATCATTCATCCGACCACCTGCTCCCATGTTAACTGCTTTGAACAAAGGATCCTGAAAAGGTAAACATAAAAATGTATGGTTAGTGTTTGTTCATAAAGTCATCTTAAGCATAAGATGTATGGATTGGATCTTAGAGAATAGAAAGATACCTCAAAGAGAAACTATGGTGTTTGATATTAGTTTGATATCTAAATAAGTGAAGCCTCTGCATTTTATACTAGGTGCTTGGGTGCTTAAGTATTGTTAAGTTTTTAGTTTCTTATTGTCACATTATATTAATATTGGTCTATTTGGTTGTGCTGTATAACATTTTTTAGAGTGTTTGCGCAATCAAGGTACAGTACTAGTTAACTACCTATGTTTTGGAAGTATATGAGCAATAGTTTATTTTACTACAGCTTTGATCTTGTTTTGGATTTATATATGCATGATCAATGATCAATCTCCCGAGGTATTTTGATTAACAAAATATATAGCTTCTGGTTATATTATAGTATTATTTAATTAATAGTGATAATGAAATCATATCATAATGATATAATAATAATAATAATAATAATAATAATAATAATAATAATAATAATAATAATAATAATAATAATAATAATAATAATAATAATAATAATAATAATAATAATAATAATAATAATAATAATAATAATAATAATAATAAGAAAAATAAATATTACTCAGTAATAAATATGTTTATATTTTAAGTTTTGTCCTGTCGATCAATCGAAATTAAAGGTAGTTGAAAATCGTAATATATTTTGTCGTTAGGTTTTCTGGATCCAAAAACTGGATCGGCAGTTCACCTTCTACGACTTCGGCATATTTATGGTCAACCATTTAAATTCATTTGTAAAGGGCACATGGATCCTATTTTATTAGTTTGGGCGTAGCACGTTAAAAATGATTTACTAGTAGTGATTCTAACGGTTCAGTGTAGGGGTGAACATTAGTACCCGAATTCCCGATACGCTATTCGTACCGTACCAGTACCGTACCGAACCGGTACTGTACGGTTATAATCGGTGCGGTATTCGGTACTTAAATATTTAAAAATTTTAAATGCGGTACTTTCGGTACGGTACCGGTATTTTCCCGTTTAGTATCCGGTACCATATTACAAATATAAGTTATTCATTCATGATTTACATATTTTGGTTGCGTCTTAAGTTCGTTGATAGTTTACATTTTCATTGATGACTTTTTTTTTTAATTACATCATCAAAATCTATTCACTGTAATATGCAATTAATTGGGGTTATAACATATAACTTGTGGTTGTTTGAAGTTTAAGGGTTTGAAATTTCACAAATTGTAAACATACCAACAGTTCACGAGCTTATCAACATATGTGGTTACTTCCATTTTTGCAATATAATCAATTGAATGTACCCTTCGACTTATCAACATAATCACTAAGACAATTATATTTCAAGTGAACCATCCAGGCATAGCTTGGATGGCCACCAATACTTTCAATGAAGGTGAGGTCACGGGTTCGATTCCCTTTAAGGCACTTCAAACGCTTGGGGCGAACTTAAGAGACCAATAGCCTGAGGATGCTTTACCTGGTAGCGGTGGAGGGTTGGCTTGCCGTTTACCCGGGGTTTACTCGCTGCGGGGAGGCCAAGGTGCCCGTTCGTAGTAGGGGTTCCTCGTAAAAAAAAATATATATATATATATTTCAAGTGGTTTTTTACTTCTATTTTGCCACCAGAAGATATACCTTCGTGGTTATAAACAAACAAGGATGAAGATACACAAGAAAATTTTGCATCATATTGTTCTTTACTTTCTTTGATATAGGAACAACACTGTACGTGTATCAAAAAAAATTGGTGACAAATTTAATTTGGTACCATATAGGTATAGCACCTATTTTTACCATACCGGTACCGGAACCGTACCGGTACCGAACCGATAATAACGGTACGTTATTCGGTACTCAGTTTTGGAGGAAAAAGTTAGCGGTACCAACCGATTCGGTATGGTTCGATACCGGTACAGTACCATGCTTATCCCTAGTTCAGTGATCTAACATTTTAATTCAGTGTTCTGGAGAGTAAAAGTATTTTGTTTTATTTAATATTAATACTTTATCTTATTATTTTATTTAATTTATAATTTGATTGATTACTTACATAAAAAATTACATCGAAAATTAAATAAAACTTGCATTAATATTTAAAACTACAAATCATTAACAAACAATTTAAAATTTTAACCACCCACACGTTCATCTCCTACACAGTTGGTGGCCTGCCTCCTTCAGGGGAGGTCAGGAGTTCTACCCTCGTTGGCTACATATTAACCCACAATTTCATCTCTGCCATGAAATTCCACCCATGGCACCTTTTCCACATCGCGTTGGGGGGTAAAGGGGAGGAGAGTTTTACCGTCCATGCCCGGCCCGTATGGAATTGGTGCGGGTTTCGTCCTGGGCACGCAGTTGGGGGCGGGTATAACTGTGTAGGAGATAAACGCGTGAGTGGTTAAGTCCTCATGGGTGATCCTAACAGCTGCAAAAAAAACAATCATTGAGTTTCACGAATCGACCAAAGAAGTCCAACCAAATCAAATCGAATCCTCTAGTGCACGTTTCTATCACGAAGTTCATTTGTAATTTATTTATACGTTTCACATATCTCAATCCACGTACTTTACATATTTTCATACATGTACATAATATGCTTCATTTTCAGCTATGTTACAATTGTTGTTTTCAATAATTATGTTATTCTGCTTAAACACTATATTTAGATAGCGTACATTGACGCTTCAAAGACCTTGACAAAATACTTTTTTCCAAGAAAAATACGATATTCAGAGGTGGACATGCAAGTATGTTTAAGACACCCATGTAGCATAACTTGCTAACCTTTAGAACCTAGGCTCGAGAAGCGTGTGTAAGACCCTACAAGGATTTATCTACAATAGGCACACACAATCAAGAAGCTCGGAATCTTGAAAACCTTATGGTTGATGTATATAGACTATCTCAGATAGTTGGTTAATAGATGGTTATTAGTCGAAGACTCAATTTTTTTGTATGTATTACAAGAAGACCTGAGAAGTTGTTATTAAATTTCTCTCATACCAATATTAAATATTTAACAGACAAAAAACATACAGTTTAAGAAATCTTATCATTACAATGTACTTTTTCTTTACTTTACATTTTTACTTCTTACATTTTTTCTTTTATTTTTAAGTCTTATATGCAAAAGTGAAGGGTATAAAGGAAAGGGCTATTAATCAAAATGTCCAATTTCTCAGTGAACTATAAGGACTCGCCCACAAAAAGTTTTTTTTTTTTTTGTCAAAACGCCATCACAAGTCGCAAACCCACTTGCGACTATATGATTCGTGATTTTTTCGAGGAATTTGAAGTCCCGATCTGAGACTAACAGGCATGATCGAGACAACTCATGTCGCACAATCGCACTGTCAATATGCGACTTGCGACTTTCTGCGTTTTGTGGATCGCGCGCATTAGGTGTACGAGTCGCATAGCTCGCATGGTCTATCTTGGGATCTGTCTGAACGTTTGTTACTTTATGTACTATTTATGTAGTATATTCTTGTCATTTGGTGTTCCTAAAATAGTTGAGTAGTTAAAAATAAAACAAGATATAAACGTCTAATACACATTGTAGAATGACATTTAATTATAAATGAAACAACAACACTTGAAATAAAATTATCCCGTTAGCGACGTTCATGCAACATCTACATAGAAAGGATTTGGTAGAAAGTAACACATGGGTGTAAGGTGAGAACCATATTTGTAGAAGACGTTTACGAAGTTATTCATAGTAATGTTAAGACAAAGACTTGATGAATCTAGAGACATAATTACATAAGGATTTTGGACTATCAGAACACATCCGACTCACATAATGTGTAATGACCAGAAAATTTGCGACTAAATTTAAACTTAATCTTTAAAGGATTAATGATTTCGACACGATAAACAAAGTCTGTAAAACTGAATCTCAAAATTTTTGAACTATTCAAGTACCCTTCGATTTTCTCAACGATTCGCGAACAATTATATGTAAATAGATACATATATATACTATAACTTGAAAACGTAACAAAGTTTTAATTGCATAATACCGTACATTAAACTTATTGGTTTATATATCTAATTAAATATATATGATTTCAAGTTATTTAGTAAACGATAGTAACATTCGATTATTGATTTGATTGATATTTAGATAAGTTAACTAAAACGTTTAAGATGAACCAGTAAAACACTAATTTGATAAAGTATTTTCAAATTGCTACAGTACCCAAAATGCTACAGTGTTTTCGAAAATCACTATTTGCTACAGTAAAATTTACTTTGCTACAGTGAATTGCTACAGTAAAAATTGACTTGCTACAGTAGCTTTGCTACAGTAACTTTGCTATTTTAAAAATGTATTTTAACAAATAGCGAGACGATGATTTATAGAAGTAAATGACCAAAATACTCGAAAGTTTAAGATATACTTTGAGTGGTATAGTTTAGGAATAATTTAAGGCTATATTTTAACAAAGGTACGAGTCACGAAATGTAAAATGCAAGTTTTCTCAGCGTACGAAAGGACATTCGAGAAACCGGAACCGGGACATAAGTCAAGTAACAACGTACGACTTATCGGAACAAAAGTTACAAGTTAACTATGCACGTAAATATAATATAATATATAAATAATTATATAAATTAAATATAATATATTATATTTAAATATGTCGACAAACTAAAATACAACACGATTGTGAGCTGGAAAAAGAGGTCATGCGATCGCATGGCCATTGTGCCTCAGACCCATTATTATTATTATTATTATTATTATTATTATTATTATTAAGATTAATATTATTATTAATCTTATTATTATTAGTAGTAGTATTAATATTATACATAAAATACTACGACGAGGTCTTGAGCGTGTCACTTTCAAAACGAGTTTCCGAGCGAGCTAGAGCTAAGGAAAATATGGGTTATTACCAAGGAGGTTATGGGTAATGTTCGGGGGTATTTTTGTGAAGCAAACCTCGTGTTTATCATCTCCGATGCGTCTACGTGCTTTCCTACAATATTGTATATCAATATTTAACTGTGAGTTTCATATGATCCCTTTTACTCTCTACATTTTTGGGCTGAGAATACATGCAAATGCTTTATTAACTGATTTACAATATTTATATGTGTGAGTTTCATATGATCCCTTTTTATATATATTTTTGGACTGAGAATACATGCACTTTATTTTAAACGCAATGGATACAAGTACATACTAAATTCTACACTGAGTTTGAACCGAAAATCCCTTAGCTTTGGTAACTAGTAACTGCCAGTTATAAGAACTGGTGGGCGCGAGTAGTTGTATATGGATCCATAGGGCTTGATATCCCCGTCCGAGCTAGAGCGCTAGCCTTTTAACGGACGTATGCTATTTGAGAAGCGTACACGTTGGTTTGCGTGTATTATTAAGATGATTATACAAAGGGTACAAATTATATAAGCATTAAAGTTTAGTTACCAGGGTGCTCAATTTTGTAGAACCGATTGATAAACGTTTCGGATGAAACAACTGAAATCTTGTGATCCACCTTTTATGTAAAACCTATTGATAAACGTTTTGAATAAAACAACTGAACTTTTGTAATCCACATTGATATACGGATTATGTGTAATATTAAAACTATGAACTCACCAACCTTTGTGTTGACACTTGAAGCATGTTTATTCTCAGGATTCTAGAAGTCTTCCGCTGTTTGCTTATACGTGATACAAGATATGTGCTTGGAGTCATACATGCTATATACAAGAAACTTGCATTCACCAAACCATTACCATGTATCTTATTTTGACTGTATTGTCAACAGATGTATTATTGTAAACCATTTAAATGGTGATTGTCTATACGTAGAAATCATCAGATGTTAAAAACCTGGAATTTATATATTCATTTATGAAATACCTTTTCAAACGAATACAATGTTACAAAATGTATCACATAGAGGTCAAATACCTCGCAATGAAATCAATGAATGACGTGTTCGTCCATATGGATTTGGAGCGATCGTCACAAAATGTCCTTAACCTCTTCTAGAATTTTGTGATGAATTATCTTTGAAATAGAACCCGTAGTATCCTTTAACACAACTTTGAGATCACCTAGTGCATTTGGAACGCAAGACTTTATAACACCAATCACCTTATACATTTTGTCTTTTTTCAAACAACGAGATATTGCTCCTAAATTCGAGTCCGCTTCATTAAAAAACATATACAAAATGATTGATTATTATTTCACTTTAATGTACAATTGAAAGGGAAAACACGATTGATTATTGATAATTACCGCTATCAGGATATGCCCAATGTATCACAAAGAGCCACGAAATTTGTTCAAAGCTATCATCGTATGTTCCCCATGAGGAACTTCCCTTACATAAACGTACAATAAATTTTTGGTTACTCATTTGTATAATATGTTGCTATAATCGTATCTGGAACGTAGTGTAGATTCTTCAATTTTGTTGAGAGTTAATTGGTTGAATGTTTTGTTTGAAAGTGATGAAAGTGCATGAGCAAAATGTATATATTGCAAACTGAATGTATTTGTAATCTCAGTTAATTTTTAGTCAAAATAAGGTACAAAACATTAACTTAAAAAATCAAGAATTGTCAGAAAATCTTATCCTCATAAGGTACACGTCTATCGCAAGATAGACCTTGCGAGCTACGCTAGTCGTACATCTAATCCGCACTACCCACAGTACACTGAAAGTCACAAATGACATAGTGACCGTGCGGCCGTGCGAGATGAGTTGTCTTGGTCATCCGTGTTAGTCTCCAGAACGAGACTTCAAATTCCTCGGAAAACTCACCAATCGCACAGTCGCACGTGGGTTTGCGACTTGCGAGGGCTTTTTGGCAAAAAAAAAAAAAAAAAATAAAAAATTTGGAGCGAATCCTTATAGTTCGGAGAGAATTTGGGCGTTGTGGTCAATAGCCCATAAAAGAAATTTATATTATTATTATTATTTATGGAAGTGGACTATAATTTGGACAACTTAAAATGATTTAATGGATTATTAATATGGAACTGATGAAATACTTTTTAACTAACATTTAATATAATGTTTAATCAGTTCATATTGATCAAGCCAAAATTGACTTGAGTGCAGTTGTTTGATTATAGTTAGGATTCTAACCTCGAAGGTACAACTCTCGGTTAAAATGGTTAAGATGGAGGGGGTGTTCGTTGTTCACTTTTGTCGAGCCTCAATGAATGTTAATGAGAGGAGATGATGTTCTCCATCTCTTTGTCTTGTATCGTGTGTCTGTCTAGAATAGAATTTGTCGTCCTTCTTGTAAGTTGTCTTCTTTGTATAAGAAAAGGAGTAGGAAAAACCTATTAAGAATGGTCCACTAAAGGGGGTCCACTAAGTGTAGTCTACTAATAATAGCTTGTCAATGGCAATTTATTTTGTAAGTAATATATGGAGGTCACCAAGGGTAACTCAATAACATAACATATAATGAGTATTAACGGCCTATAATAGTGCGTACGTATCACTTATCAGTTATCACACTAAGACTCAAAACGTATTGCGTTGTACGTAGTAGATTGTAACTTAGTGACTAGTTTACGTTGAGTCAAGTTCACTTGTTTGAGTTTACGGGTCAATATTTCTAAACCTAATTTGAAAATGATTTGGGCTCAATGAGTCTAAAGTACTTAACCAAGACAAGATCCACACAACATGTTTAGGTAAAACTAAAGAGCCAATGTAATATAATGTGAATCGTGATCTTCTCATTTTATTATGGCTCTGATACCATAATATAATGTGAATCATTATCTTCTTATTAATAAGAATAAGTATTTATACATCCCCAACATCTTGTGCTCCAAGGCAATCTAGAATTCTATAATAATACAAATACGAGGCTAGTTGGAATACAAAACATATCTTTGCCATATTTACATATATTGACTATTACATTGATTTGACGGTTTCAAGATCACCCTTATAACATTGAGGTTCAGGGTTCGAGTCCTGCTTAAGACATTTTGTGGTGTAAATATTCGTGTAAGTATTATGTGGGTGTCTGAGTTTAGATAAATGCATTAAAGGGTTTAATGTTTAGGTAAATGCGTTAAAAGATTTAATGGGCTGGCAAGTTATATCTTTTCTTAAAATAACCTGAAATTAATTACTCCGTACTTGGTATTCGACCCGTTGACCCGAACCTTAACATAAAAATGAAATGTCGACATTTGTGTAAGTTTCATGTATAGTTTCAGATTTTGTCGCAAATTATCACCATTAATTGATTGTTAATTATTGCTTATAATTAAATTATTTGAAATATAATATATAAAGTAGTAAAGTACTGATTACCATATTTTGTAATTGAATGAAAATATTATGCAAATCTTAGCACGTGATTTGGTTCACATATTTTTTCAATGTACCTTAATAACATATATGATACATAACACTAATGGAGATCAACATCAATCTACTTCTTAAACCAGTAAACACCTTTCTTCTCTGGATCTTCTTCAATAAACAGACACTCTTTTGTCTCTCGAAAAATCGCTTTTAAGATCGGAGTATCATCGTAGTTATAGTAGTCGCCCAAAATTGGTTTCACAGCTTTTGTAGCCTCTACAATATGATAATGTGGAATAGTTGAAAACAAATGATGAACCACATGAGCATTAGGTTCATCATGCCAAAATGTGTTCCATAATCCATAATCCCTATCAACCGTTCCTAAAGCGCCTCGTAACCAATCCCATTCCCTTGAATCGTAGTGAGCGACCGAAGGATGATTATGGTTCAAGTATGTGAACAACATGAAAAACATACACATAATGATCAAGGGGTAACCATAGATGTTAAGTAACCAATTGAAACCTTGTTTTACACCAATTCGATAGAGTCCATACAGAACGGCGAATACTCCAATATCGGATAGAAAAACTTGAGCACGTTCGCTATCGTTGAAGATAGGACCTAACGGGTTGAAATGACTTGGGAACCCTTTATAGATTCTTCCATGAAGATTGAAGATAAAGTAGCCAGGGTAGCCGAAAACTAACCTAAACATAACAAACAACGCGTTACCTATTGGATTGGAAAGAATTTCAACAAACCAAGTATCATCCTTGAGTTTAGGGACCCAATTTTCGTCTTTTTCAAGTGAACTTGTGTTAGCGTGATGAGTACGATGACTATATTTGAAAGAAAAGTATGGAGTGAGAACAAGCGAGTGAAAAATAAAGCCGATTGTATCATCAACCCATTGGTATTCACTAAAACAATGATGACCACAATCGTGGACGATATTCCATAATCCCACCATAACGCTTGCTTGAGTGATCCAATAAATCGGCCATGCTATGTACGAAAAGGGTGGGGAGAGGAGGGTAATGTAGTTATTTGCGATGTAGTATAAGGAAAAGATCATGCACAAATCGCGAATTAAATAGTAGAACGAGGTTGTAAGAGATCGGTTGAAACAGTGTGGAGGTATTGCTTTTTTGAGATCAGCTATACCGAATGGAGGTTTTTCGACAGGAGCATGTTTGAAAACATCTCTTGGTTTCGGAGACTCGTTCATTCTGCCTCCTCCTCCCATTGTCTTTGTAGAAAAAGTCTAAGAACCTGTACAAGAAGAAACTAATGATTAAAACAAACATATCAGTATATACATCAAGTATTTGTTATTAATTATAATAGCAGTATATACTACAAGTATTTGTTATTAATTATAACTTAAACTCTTGGTTAATTATAATTAATTAAGTAGTTTTGAGATTTGAAGATCAAAGTCATACCTTGAGCTAGGTGTAAGAGATATGATGATATTTGCTTTGGTGATTGATGGTCTTAAAAAGAAACGAAACCATTTTATAAGGGAAGTTGGAGGAATGTTGACAAAATACCTATTGGTTTCTACATGTGCTTTAAAAATAGTTTCAGTCAAGTTTGGTAGGCTTTAAGCAATAGTAAATAAAGTGTATAAATTAATTCATGACGTTATACTGTAGTAATTATAATGATAAATTATTATGATTATATTATTATTGTTAAAATTAATAATTAATAATTATAAACGCCTTTGAAAAAAAAAAATATCATTATAAACATGTGAAAGGAGAAATGATTTGATTATGATTATAATATAATGTAAGTCAAGATAACCTGATAAATGCATCTACGGCCGGGAGGGTGGGATGAAGGATTATGGAACCTTTTTTTAGCAACAATTCTAAGTCGATTTGGAATGGTGTCAAGGCCATAAAAATCGATTTAGAAAAACTAGACATTCCTTTTGCTCACTCTCTTGTTAGAGTGATAAATATTGGTGCCAGAACACTCTTTTGAAAGGACATTTGGCTTGGTAATCAACCCCTTTACATTCGGTTTGGAAGACTATACAGGATCCAGTAGAATAAAGAAGCAACAATAATGGAACGAATTTCGCGAATTGGGCCTGCTTTGGAGTTTGAATGGGCCTGGACCCGTGAACCCATGGGCAGACTCCTGGACAAGCTGAACCAAATTAAGACCGAAGTTGCTGATTTCGAGTTTGGTAATCAGGAGAATGACTCATGGAAATGTAATATTCAGGGTAATGGGTTGCTTTACATGAGTACACTAGCAGATTTAATCAACGATAAACTCTCCAACGCTTTAGCCCCGGAAGAACCAACAATGAGAAATATAATGGTACCGCAAAAAATCGAGGTGTTTATATCGCGGGTCCAAAAAAACCGTTGGCTCGTTAGAACAGAACTAGATACAGAACTAGATAAACGGGGTATAGATCTTGACACAGTTCGATGTCCGGTATGCGACAATGACGTTGAATCTCTAGCTCATTCGATTTTGTTTTGCCCCTTCACAAAAGATCTGTGGGCTCGAGTTTACAATTGGTAGGGCGTACCTCCCCCTCATAACCCATCGGTTTGTGAGATGGCGCATGTGGGATCAAAAAGGGCATCTCGGGTTTGTGCTTACACTATTTGGCAGAATCGTAACAAGGTGGTCTTCCGAAAACAATCCTTGACGGGTTCGGTTGCTTTACAAGAGATACAAATCAAGAGTTTCGAATGGATAAAATATCGTTCAAAGAAGTAAATTTTCGAATGGTTAGATTGGTTAACAAATGTTGGAAATTTATAGACCCAAACAACAATCACCAATTCAGATTTGGTGATCCCACAAACAACAAATGAACGATAATAATGAAAAGTACAGAAAACGACACAAGAATTACGTGGTTATATGCAATCGGTGTGATTGCTTTAGTCCACGGCCAACTAGAGTGATTTTATTGATATTTTCGTACATAGGGTTTAGGGTTACAATAAGATGTATTTATATGCATACAATGACTTAAGGAGCAAGTAAACAAAATTCTGGAAACTTCCTTCCCGTCAGACGACCCGCGGCGCGCCCATATGGGGCCGCGTCGCGCCTTCACGCACAAAATCGAAACAGAAGGTTTTCATCGATTTATCTCTCGTTTACTCTCTAGGCCGCGGCGCGCCTCCATCTGCATCCGGTCTTCTCCTTTCGTTTTGATATCCTTCACACATCTGACAATCTCCCACTTGAAGATAGTCAAACCAATAACCCAACTCCAACCATTTCAACCAAGAACGTCGAACCACCTTCTTTATACCGCCAATCAAACATGGAACATGCAAACTCAGCATCGCAGGAAGAGCAGACTTTCGATACAAGGTCTTCAACACTACTTGTCGAAATCTAACATCAATAACCCTTTATTACTCTAGTCGACGTCTTCTATTTTCAGTTAGCAAGAAGACTAGTTTAAGTTATGCAAAACTTCAACTTCCCGATCGTAACCACCTTAGTACACATATCAGCAGGATTCTCAGTACCAGGAATTTTCATAACAACTAAAGTATCATCTTCAATGAGTTCGCGAATTTTATGATACCTTAGCTTAATGTGTTTCGTACAACCATGAAACACCGGGTTCTTCCCTAAATGGATAGCACTTTGATTATCACAGTAAAGGATCCAATTTTGTTGAACTCGCCCCAACTCCATCATAAAATTCTTCAACCAAACTAGTTCTTTGCTTGCTTCGGCGGCGGCCATATATTTAGCCTCCGTTGTTGATAACGCAACACATTTTTGGAGTCTAGACAACCAACTAACCGCAGTCTTCCCAACCGTGAAAACATAACCCGTAGTGCTTTTCCCCGAATCATCACATCCACCCAAATCAGCATCAACGTACCCTCTTAAAATGGAATCACCTTTAGTGAATTGTAATCCCATTTTAGAAGCACCTCTTAAGTAGCACAAAAGCCACTTTATTCCTTCTCAATGCTCAATAGCCGGATTTGACATAAACTTACTCACAACTCTCACTGCATGAGCTATGTCAGGTCTTGTACATACCATAGCATACATAATACTTCCAACCGCAGATGCATAAGGGACTTGAGCCATTGCCTCTTTCTCTTTATCCGTTGTAGGTGATTGACTTTTCGATAACTTCAAAGTACCGCCTAAAGGCAAGGATCGTGCCTTTGAATCTTCCATGTTGAACCGCTTTAACATTTTTTCAATATACTTGGTTCAAGATAAAGTTAAAGTACCTTCAACTTGATTCCTTGTAATACTCATCCCGAGTATGTGTTCAGCAGCACCCAAATCTTTCATTTCGAACTCAAGAGATAATTGTCTCTTCAACTTATTAATTTTCGACATGTCCGATCCTGCAATCAACATATCATCAACATATAGTAACAATATAACATAGGAAAAGCTTGAATTTCTTCAAGTAACAACAATGATCCGAATCGCTTCTCATGAAGCCTTTCCTAGTCATAAAGTCATCGAACTTCAAGTACCATTGTGGAGGTGCTTGTTTCAACCCATACAAACTTTTCTTTAATTTGCAAACCCACTTCTCTTTACCAACTACGTCGAAGCCCATAGGTTGCATCATGTAAATCTCTTCATTAAGATCCTCATGTAAAAATATGGTCTTAACATCTAATTGTTCTAGATGTAAGTCATCAGCAACAACAATACTCAAAACTAACCGAATAGTAGTCATCTTCACAACCGACGAGAAAATCTCTTTAAAATCGACCCCCTCCCTTTGTTGAAGTCCTTTAACTACCAACCGAGCCTTGTACCGCTTTTTTCGTCTAACTCATCTTTGACCCGAAAGACCCATTTATTGTTCAATGCCTTTTTATTTGGAGGTAATTTCACTAGTGACCATGTCTTGTTCTTTATTAGTGACCCCATCTCTTCTTTCATAGCAAGCTCCCACTGTATGGATTCTTTAGAATGTCTTGCTTCAAAATAACTCTCGGGTTCACCATTTTCGGTATGGAGTAAATAGTTTACCGATGGAGAAAACCTAACATTAGGTTTGGGCGTTCTAGTTGAGCGTCTCAATGGTGGTGTAACGGGTTGTGGTGATTGAGTTACATCGCCACTTTTTCCACCATTAGAGCTCCCACTACTTTCGGAGCTTTCACCACTCTCCGAATCATCCCCATCGTTTTGATCATCACCGTTAATCGGCAATTTAATAGTTTTCGATGGTGGTGTAACGGGTTAACATTAGGTTTGGGCGTTCTAGTTGAGCGTCTCAATGGTGGTGTAACGGGTTGTGGTGATTGAGTTACATCGCCACTTTTTCCACCATTAGAGCTCCCACTACTTTCGGAGCTTTCACCACTCTCCGAATCATCCCCATCGTTTTGATCATCACCGTTAATCGGCAATTTAATAGTTTTTGAACTCCCACTAGAACCTGTATTCACATCAACAAAATCATCAAACATAACCGGATCATTATTGGATTTAACCGTTACCTTAGAGCCATACAACGAGTTTTCATCGAAGATAACATCTCGACTACGAATCACCTTTCTTGCCTCATTGTCCCAACACTTATAACCCATGTCATCCCAACCATACCCGATAAATGTACATCTTCGTGATTTTGCATCAAGCTTGTCTTTGTCAATGTCTTTGGTCTTCACATAAACATTACACCCGAAAACCCTTAAGTGAGCCAAACTCACCTTTTTACCGGTCCATTCTTCTTCAGGAATTCGAAATTCTAACGGTGTCGAAGGTCCCCTATTAATCAAATAAGCTGACGTGTTCACGGCATCTGCCCAAAACATCTTTGGTAGGCCCGCATGTAACCGCATACTCCTAGCCCGCTCATTGAGCGTCCGGTTCATGCGTTCGGCAACCCCATTGTGCTGTGGTGTTTCCGGAACTGTTTTCAACATACGAATACCATGTTCCTCGTAATAGTCTTTAGATTCTTTGCTGATGTCTCGTTTTCAACAGCA
Organism: Rutidosis leptorrhynchoides; assembly: GCF_046630445.1. Taxonomy (NCBI): domain Eukaryota; kingdom Viridiplantae; phylum Streptophyta; class Magnoliopsida; order Asterales; family Asteraceae; genus Rutidosis; species Rutidosis leptorrhynchoides. The sequence goes on along the minus strand of NC_092334.1, from coordinate 658,219,524 downwards.
GCTCTCCACACTTTAAAGGTAGCAAATACATCAGATTTAACTTTAAGAAAATAAACTCATACCTTCCTTGTGGAGTCATGAATGAAGGTGACATAGTAGCGAGAACCACCATGTGACTCGACCGTTGTAGGTCCATAAACATCGAAATGAACAAGTTCAAGAATCTCCTTCTTTGGCGCAATTCCCGATTTCCCAAAGGACACTTTCTTTTGCTTCCCCAAGGTACATGGTTCGCAAAACCCGATATTCACCTTCTTTAAATCCAGAATCTTCCCATTTGAAACTAGCAACTTCATCCCCTTCTCACTCATATGTCCTAAACGACGGTGCCATAGAGTAGAATCGGCCCCTACATTACTCGTCACATTAACCTCATCATCATCGAATACCTCGACCATGTATAAAGTTCCCCTTTTATGTCCCGATGCCAAGATACGACCATCTTTTTGACTTGCCACTTGCGATCACCAAAGGTAGTGTGATTGCCTTCTTCATCCAATTGACCAACTGAGATAAGCTTCCGTTTCAAATCTGGAATGTATCTCACATATTTCAACGTCCAATCGGATCCTTGAGAGGTCTTTAATATCATGTCTCCAATGCCTCTTATGTCTAAGCGTTTGTCATCCGCCAATCTTACTTTCCCCCGATACGGTTTAAAATTCTTCATCATCTCCTTACTAGGATTAGCGTGGAATGATGCACCCGAATCCATGATCCAAGCTTCAACCGAATTTTCAACACAACACACCAAAGCGTCATCCGTATCTCCGGAAATAAAGTTCACCCTAGCGTTATCCGCTTTCGGATTCTTACATTGAGTGCTAAAGTAACCCTTTTGATTTCAATTCCAACAAACCGCCGATTCTCGGTCCCTAGAGTTGTACCTCTTCTTGAATTTCTTACCATTCTTCGTACCCTTATCGTTCTTCCTACCCCTGTTGTCAGTGTTTAAGAGCGACCCTGAAGATTCCCCAGAATTCCTCCTACGAGTATCTTCTCCAAGAATCAAATCTCGAATCCCCTCAAACTTGAGTTTAGAAGTTCCCGTAGAACTACTAACCGCCGTAACGGTACCCGACCAACTTTCAGGCAAAGACGAAAGCAAGATCAGTGCCTGAAGTTCATCATCAAATACAATCTCCACCGAAGCAAGTCTTGAGATGAGATTGTTAATATCATTGATATGATCCGTAGCACTAGCACCCTCCTTCATCTTTTGGTTGAACAATTGACGTATGAAAAAAACCTTATTGGCAGCATTAGGTTTCTCATACATGTTTGTAAGTGCTTTAATGCACCCAAACGTAGTCTTCTCGTTAATAACGTTGTAAGCAACGTTTTTGGCAAGAGACATCATAACCGCCCCAAAGCTTGGCGATCTAGTAGATCCCAATCTTCTTGTTTAACATCATCAGGTTTCTCCTCCTTTAAAGGTAAGTGCAGTTTTTTCTGATACAAATAATCCTCTATTTGCATCTTCCAAAACCCGAAATCCTGCCCATCGAACCGATCAATTCTAAACTTTCCTTCGTCCGCCATCGTGCCCTTTAATAGAAACTTGTGCTCTAGATACTAGTTGTTGGGAATTTATGGACCCAAACAACAATCATCAATTCAGATTTGGTGATCCCACAAACAACAACCGAACGATAATAATGAAAAGTAAAGAAAACGACACAAGAATTACGTGGTTATATGCAATCGGTGTGATTGCTTTAGTCCACGGTCAACTAGAGTGATTTTATTGATATTTTCGTACATAGGGTTTAGGGTTACAATAAGATGTATTTATAGGCATACAATGACTTAAGGAGCAAGTAAACAAAATTTTGAAAACTTCCTTCCCGTCAGACGACCCGCGGCGCGCCCATATGGGGCCGCGTCGCGCCTCCACGCACAAAATCGAAACAGAAGGTTTTCATCGATTTGTCTCTCGTTTACTCTCTAGGCCGCGGCGCGCCTCCATATGCATCCGGTCTTCTCCTTTCGTTTTGATATCCTTCACACATCTGACAACAAATCCCAATGGTATCGAGGATCATGGTTAGAGAACAAGCAGGGTGAAGATTACTTTGCATTTTCGCTCTCTGTAATTTCGTTTGTCGTTTTGTTTCTTCTTTTTCGTTTTTTGTAAGACCCGGATATTTTGAATAATTATCTCGGGCGTAAAGTGTACGTAACAAGTGTATTATATGTGTAAATATGTACATGAAGATGTTAGATGTATATATTGATAAATATACGTTATGTATATGGAGTACACGATATATATATATATATATATATATATATATATATATATATATATATACACATGAGAATGTATACATGTATAAGTATATGCATGGTTTATGAAGGTATTAAGTCGAGTGAGACTTTATGATGTAGTCTAGGTGTATATACGAAGCCAGTATGAAGGGTACGAGTCATGCTACGAGTCTTGGACTTAGTTAACCGAAAATTTGGCAAAATACGTGTTGGTCCACGCCGCGATGGAGACCTCCGCGCCGCGAGAATGCAAGCAAATCAAGATCAGGAGGGCACTTAACCAGTTCGAAGTTTTACCTCAACAACCGCGCCGTAAGGATGAAGGGTCGCGCCGCGACCTTCCTGCAGGACTGATCCGATTTTCAGTTTTAAAAAAGGGTAGGTCGAGGGTATTTTTGTCTTTTCGCGTGTGGATCAGATTGTGGCTCTAAATCTCAGCCACTTATCTCTTTTTCTTCATTTCTTTTCTCTTTTCTTTCTCTCTTTTCTCTCAAATCCCAAAACCCTCTTAGATTCAAAGTGATATTTGAAGGTGAAGATTTGTGATTCGATTCTTGGTGCGTGAAGGAAAGTCGTTCTCCTCGTTCTTAGCTACAAGTAGATACTAGCGGTAAGTCCTAACTCCGAATTTCATTTTTGTGTTCATGTTTATATTTAGGGCTTTTGATTGTATGATCTTGAGCAAAACCCCACTAGTTGTTAAATTGAAGATTCGAACTAGTGAATGGTGAGGAAAACCATTTTAGTGGGTTTAGAGTTTGGATGATGAAATTGGTGAGTTGGTAAACATGTTTAGGAGTTTAAATCACCAATTAACTTGTGTTGAATGTGATTTGAAGTGTAATGTAACATCCCGCGTTTTTCCGTTAAATTTAATTTTAACACCGTCTTTTTTTTTTTTTAAAACATAATCTTTCGTATTTAAATTAATAGTTTCCGTGAGTAACGTTCATTATATTCCCGCTATTTAATTTTGACATCACCCGTTTACTCGAGCGTTTTAAAAATATTCGATCGGTTAAATCCCGCACCCGCTTTGAAACTCGAGGGACCGGAGTTGCCAAATGGGCAAACTAGTTGACTAGGTCAACTAGTCAACCCATTTTCTCCACCATTCAATCCCTCCATCTCTCTCTCTTTCTTTCTTTTTTTTTCTCTCAAGAACACAAACATAATTCATCATCTAAATTCGGATCGGGAAGCAAACTTCAAAACGAATTACATATTCGTGGTCCTCTCATCATCCTCTTCGATTTGGTACCAATTTCATCCATTTTGGGTAACATTTCTAAAACTCTAGATTTCTCTAAATTCGTGTTTTTGATTTGAAATGGTGTTAGTTAGTGTCTATGGCTCGTGTCTAGCATGAATATATGTTTGGTTTGCTCGATTTGTTGTTTTTGGAGTAACTAGCATGAACTTGAAACGGGTTAGCTTAATCCTTGATTTTGGATGAGTTAATGTTGTTAGATTGTTAAAGTGCATGTTTTAATTGTGTTACTAGTATCACTAGCTTCGTTTTGATGCGTAGGTTGATTAAGAAAACTTCAAAAACATGAATATTGATTTTGTGATGTTTGACTAGGGTTTGATAGTTCTTGACATGAACTTCTGATGCTTGAATGCCATGGAATGTTAATTGTTAGTGATTAGTTGTAATGTATGCTTAATTACCTTCGAAACGGCATATCGTATGTGTAAATTGGATTCCCGAATCATAAAATACGTTTTACGAACTTGAAACTTTGAAAATAAACCCTTCTTGATCAATTGACGAGTTTTCGGTTATTGTAATTGATGTTTTTGCTTGTGAAAGGTAGTTAATTGTATTCCTTGTCAAAAGAGCTTTCCAATGATATAAGATGCGTATTCTAAGTGTTTACGGTTTGCGTTTTGTGCTAAATTGAATTTTGGATCAAGACTTGAACTTTTGAAACTGACCAGGCACCAGACCACGTTATTTGTCGCGCCGCGGAGCTTTTTGTCGCGCCGTGGCCCAAAGGGTGATTTTAGAACATGTTTTTCAGGCTTTCTGACCTTCAACATAGGCATTTGTCGCGCCGCGGAGCAATTTGTCGCGCCGCGACAATTGCCTGTTTCATCCGAACTTCAGCAAACTTGTTTTGGCCATAACTTTTTGACCGTAACTCCGTTTTCGATGAATCAAATATCGTTGGAAACGTAATAAGATTTCCTTTCTAATGGTAAGGTTTTGAAATGTCAACTCAAACTTTATTACAATCGTTCTAACATGCTTTTATACTTGATTCTTGCATGAAACTTGACAACGTGATTCACATGCTATACTATTCGAGTCGTAACGAGCCATAGGACTAATTGAACACATTTCACCCAACCATGTGTCGTAACCGGTTAATTGATACAATTTACTTGTTTAGGTCAAGACTAAGCAACTTTCATGCACACGTTTACTTTGTGAAGTACCTTTATACTCGTGCACTCGAGGTGAGATCATAGTCCCACCTTTTCAACAACTTTTATTCTTTTAAATCGTGGGCTGAGAAACATATACATTACATACTTATATACATTCCACATGTATATATACTTTTCATACTTTTATACTTTGAACACAAATACGAATACAAGGATACAGACGAGTTAGAACAAAAGTCCTCAATCCAATTATCATTAGTTCCACTTGCAGGGTGTAAGTGTAAGCGAGTGATTATGTTGTGTGGCCATACGGGTTTAACGAACCCTCATTCAGACGGTTCGCTACCGTTAGTGGATGAAATATAATTTCAACGTGCATAGTGTATGTTCTAACACTATATTCAAAATTCAGAGGGAAGATTCAGTTAAGCTTTGGTAATTGGGTGCTCGCAATACAAACTACATTCTTCGGAATAAATACGATTTGGATAATCATCTATACAAACGATTGTGGTTCAAAATATACTTTTACAAATACATTTATGATCTCACCAACGTTTTTCGTTGACAGTTTTCTATATGTTTCTCAGGTTCATACATGGCTATTTGATACATGCTTCCGCGTACATTCATATTTGCTTGGGGTCAAGCATACATGCATACACTCTGATTTCTTGCTTGGAGTCAACCATGCATGCATACGCTAGGGATAGCACTTTTGGATTCAAACTTTTGTTTACATACTTACGCTATTTATAGCAACTGTGTTTTTAAACTAATTATGTCGCAAGTTATTTCATTCATACTTTATAACTTTATACCTTTCAAATGAACGCGACATAATTTTGGTCAAACGAGTCTCATATAGGGACTACGACCACGCAACGGGACCTAAGTTAACGACGCCGTCAATAACGGTTTTGGTCGGGTCGTTACAGATGGTATCAGAGCGTTGGTTGTAGGGAACTAGGACGTGCATTAGTGTGTCTAACAGAGTCGTTAGGACGCATTAGTGAGTCTAGACTACAACCGGATAGTTAGCATTTGCATTCCGACATACATTTGCTATAGATAGCACATACTTGACTACTTGTGCATTATACTTGAATCATTCTTAGGCAAACTTTTTAATGGTACCCAACCTTCATCATACGAACTCGTATTCCGCCACTTTTTGGTAATACACGCGAATTCAAAGTTTATACGCGTACGGATGACCACGACTTCGTTAGTCACTCTAGTTCGGGAATTCTGACTCCTTGGTTGTTATTCACCCCGTCTCATCTTACAATCCATGAGTATTGTAAAGTCACTGTCACTACTCTAGATGAGTATCGTCATCACTATTTATCGCTACGGTTGCGTACTACTCGCTATCATGACTCGTTACTCTTTTCATACCTAACTACGTCATTGTCTGATTCGAACCGCATTGACGTGAACAATCACTTATACACTTTCCTCGGGGAACGCATCCTTAGAGTTGCACTAATTCTTTCGATTCAATACGAATCATGTTTGAGACGTCGTTACATTTTGTTCATTTTAGATTTTCACGATGACACGAACTTGAACCCATGGAGTGATGAGGGAATGGAGGTATGATTTGGCGTAATATAACGACACTCGATCAACGTGGTTATATTACGGTAAGACATACCAAAGTTCTAGTGACGCGTGATGGTGGTTAGACTCGATCAACCTAAACACCACCATGTGCCATGTACATGACTTCATCTTTTCAGGTTTGGACATCCGAAAACTCCGAGAATATTGATAACAACCATACCGGGGACACCCCTTCGACTTTTGTCGAACTATACTTATGCTTCCGAATGAATTACCGATTCCATTCGACTTCAACCGTATGTCACACGGGTATACTAGCTCGTCCTCGCGCAGTCTTGTTGACTAACTACAATTTACTCGTTATGCTCACATCGAGGCGGAAACTTCTTTTGCATCACCCTCGTACTTCCGGTTCAGGAGGTCCTTATTCTAAATTCCCAATGGAGAGAGACTCTCCACGTTATACTAGTATTCACCTCGAGGGTGAATAGTTCCGACGAACGTTTTTCTTTCAGAAACCGATGAGGACTTGCCCCGACGAACGTTTTTGGAAACTGATAAATCTTCCGCGACGCGAATTTTCTTGAGAAACTTGTCCTAGCTAACGTTTTCAATTCCTAGCAAACTTGTTCAATATGCCTTAGGGAAATATACCCCGTTTCGGATTGAGATCCTCGTTTCACTTCTAGATTTTGGAGTACCTTACAAAAAGCCTCGGGACCACGTTTAGACATGAGTACCGCGTATCATCCAAAACCCGACGGACCGAACAAACATACGATTTAAGTCTTGAAAACCATAATACGAATTTGTATTACTAACTTCAAATTTACTTGAGAAAAGTATTTTCCTTTAGCTTAATCCTCGTACTACAATGATTTTCATTCGAGTTTTAACGTCACACCTTTTGAAACCACATGTGCCCGGAAACGTCATTCTCCTTTGTCAAACCAAGTAAACGATGATCAATTCACCGGGGCCGAGGTTATTCATGAGCAACCGAGAAAATTTATTCATATTCGGGTAAAACCCTACGCGACTCGTAATCACCAAGAGCTACGCCGATGTTAGACGTAAACATTTCAAATTCCACGTGGGAAACCGCGTCACGTTAAGAGTCGCACCTTGGAAAGGTGCAAATCCGTTTCGGGAAACGTAGGAAGCTAAATCCGCGATATTTTGATCCTTTAAATTCTTGGGGTGTTTTGGACCCGTCGCTAGCCGTTTAGACTTTTCCGACTCATTTTGGGTCTCCGTTTATCCTACATTCGATGTATCAACTCAAAGACGTGTTTTGCGAAACGAGAACTTGTTATCTCCTCTGATGAACTCACTATCGACGATAAACCTCACTTCCTAGGAGGACCGGTTGAAACCATAAATCGTGAAGCCAAACCTTAAAACAACATATGATCCCGACAGTCAAAATTCGTTGAAATACCCTAGAACGTACTTCTCCCTCATTCGTAGAATTGGCAACACAAAATCTCGAGGAAGATTCAACAACTACTACTTCCAACTAAATTTCGGGACGAAATTTCTTTTGAGGTGTGGATAATGTAACATCCCGCGTTTTTCCGTTAAATTTAATTTTAACACCGTCTTTTTTTTTTTTTTAAAACATAATCTTTCGTATTTAAATTAATAGTTTCCGTGAGTAACGTTCATTATATTCCCGCTATTTAATTTTGACATCACCCGTTTACTCGAGCGTTTTAAAAATATTCGATCGGTTAAATCCCGCACCCGCTTTGAAACTCGAGGGACCGGAGTTGCCAAATGGGCAAACTAGTTGACTAGGTCAACTAGTCAACCCATTTTCTCCACCATTCAATCCCTCCATCTCTCTCTCTTTCTTTCTTTTTTTTTTCTCTCAAGAACACAAACATAATTCATCATCTAAATTCGGATCGGGAAGCAAACTTCAAAACGAATTACATATTCGTGGTCCTCTCATCATCCTCTTCGATTTGGTACCAATTTCATCCATTTTGGGTAACATTTCTAAAACTCTAGATTTCTCTAAATTCGTGTTTTTGATTTGAAATGGTGTTAGTTAGTGTCTATGGCTCGTGTCTAGCATGAATATATGTTTGGTTTGCTCGATTTGTTGTTTTTGGAGTAACTAGCATGAACTTGAAACGGGTTAGCTTAATCCTTGATTTTGGATGAGTTAATGTTGTTAGATTGTTAAAGTGCATGTTTTAATTGTGTTACTAGTATCACTAGCTTCGTTTTGATGCGTAGGTTGATTAAGAAAACTTCAAAAACATGAATATTGATTTTGTGATGTTTGACTAGGGTTTGATAGTTCTTGACATGAACTTCTGATGCTTGAATGCCATGGAATGTTAATTGTTAGTGATTAGTTGTAATGTATGCTTAATTACCTTCGAAACGGCATATCGTATGTGTAAATTGGATTCCCGAATCATAAAATACGTTTTACGAACTTGAAACTTTGAAAATAAACCCTTCTTGATCAATTGACGAGTTTTCGGTTATTGTAATTGATGTTTTTGCTTGTGAAAGGTAGTTAATTGTATTCCTTGTCAAAAGAGCTTTCCAATGATATAAGATGCGTATTCTAAGTGTTTACGGTTTGCGTTTTGTGCTAAATTGAATTTTGGATCAAGACTTGAACTTTTGAAACTGACCAGGCACCAGACCACGTTATTTGTCGCGCCGCGGAGCTTTTTGTCGCGCCGTGGCCCAAAGGGTGATTTTAGAACATGTTTTTCAGGCTTTCTGACCTTCAACATAGGCATTTGTCGCGCCGCGGAGCAATTTGTCGCGCCGCGACAATTGCCTGTTTCATCCGAACTTCAGCAAACTTGTTTTGGCCATAACTTTTTGACCGTAACTCCGTTTTCGATGAATCAAATATCGTTGGAAACGTAATAAGATTTCCTTTCTAATGGTAAGGTTTTGAAATGTCAACTCAAACTTTATTACAATCGTTCTAACATGCTTTTATACTTGATTCTTGCATGAAACTTGACAACGTGATTCACATGCTATACTATTCGAGTCGTAACGAGCCATAGGACTAATTGAACACATTTCACCCAACCATGTGTCGTAACCGGTTAATTGATACAATTTACTTGTTTAGGTCAAGACTAAGCAACTTTCATGCACACGTTTACTTTGTGAAGTACCTTTATACTCGTGCACTCGAGGTGAGATCATAGTCCCACCTTTTCAACAACTTTTATTCTTTTAAATCGTGGGCTGAGAAACATATACATTACATACTTATATACATTCCACATGTATATATACTTTTCATACTTTTATACTTTGAACACAAATACGAATACAAGGATACAGACGAGTTAGAACAAAAGTCCTCAATCCAATTATCATTAGTTCCACTTGCAGGGTGTAAGTGTAAGCGAGTGATTATGTTGTGTGGCCATACGGGTTTAACGAACCCTCATTCAGACGGTTCGCTACCGTTAGTGGATGAAATATAATTTCAACGTGCATAGTGTATGTTCTAACACTATATTCAAAATTCAGAGGGAAGATTCAGTTAAGCTTTGGTAATTGGGTGCTCGCAATACAAACTACATTCTTCGGAATAAATACGATTTGGATAATCATCTATACAAACGATTGTGGTTCAAAATATACTTTTACAAATACATTTATGATCTCACCAACGTTTTTCGTTGACAGTTTTCTATATGTTTCTCAGGTTCATACATGGCTATTTGATACATGCTTCCGCGTACATTCATATTTGCTTGGGGTCAAGCATACATGCATACACTCTGATTTCTTGCTTGGAGTCAACCATGCATGCATACGCTAGGGATAGCACTTTTGGATTCAAACTTTTGTTTACATACTTACGCTATTTATAGCAACTGTGTTTTTAAACTAATTATGTCGCAAGTTATTTCATTCATACTTTATAACTTTATACCTTTCAAATGAACGCGACATAATTTTGGTCAAACGAGTCTCATATAGGGACTACGACCACGCAACGGGACCTAAGTTAACGACGCCGTCAATAACGGTTTTGGTCGGGTCGTTACATGTAAGTTCACAAATTTGGTGTTTTGACTAGTTTTTAGGTCAAAATGGGTTTTTGTGTAAATGTCGAATTAAAATGCGTTCAAAGACTAAAAGAGGTGTATTTAGATATTTCGGGAACGCGGGAAGTGGTCTCGTTAGTTTTGAACTTTTGAGTATTGTTAAAAGTGCAAAAAGGCGTAGATTGCACTTTATGTCAATTTGGGCGGGTCGTGAGTCCAAATGGGGGATCGGTTGATCAAACCTTGTGTAAAATGTATTAGTGGAACATAATCACTATTCGATTGTGATTATGGATGGTTCGGGCGAGATTTGACTTAGTCAAAGTTGGTCAAGTGTAAATAGTCGAAATTATACTTGTGATGTTTTAAGTCGAATAAGCTTAAGTTGTAGCTTATTTGCATGTATGATTTGCGTAGGTGAATTACGTGAAGTTGGTGGAAGAAGTTCAAGTGCGGGATATGCTTCTTCAAGTAATCGAGGTGAGTGGAATATTTATACATGTATGTATGTAGTTTATTTACTCGTGTGCGATGTGGCTCTTCGGTGTCACATCGTGAGTATTAGGTTGGTATGTGTCACAAGTCGGTGACTTATTTGTTGGTATGATGGGATGAGAACTACAAGTCGGTAGTGTCTCGGTAGGTGATTCACAAGTCGGTGACACCTAATGGTGATTCACAAGTCGGTGACACCATATGCCGGGGAGTGACTCACAAGTCGGTGACACTTCATAGTGTCTCACAAGTCGGTGACACTTAGTGGTGCTTCACAAGTCGGTGACCCCACATGGCGTTCACAAGTTGGTGACCCATATGTATTGGTGGGGGATTCACAAGTCGGTGACACCCTTTGGTGATTCACAAGTCGGTGACACCTCATGATGATTCACAAGTCGGTGACATCATACGAGTGAGACTCGACGTTATTGGTCGTCTACAAGTCGGTAGTGCCATAGCGAGGAATGGTTTGGTATGTTTATGCATTGTTATGATTTAGTATATTATTGTGGCGGTTTATATACTAATGTTGTTGATTGTTGTATGTGGTAATGCTAGATTGCTTATACGTGTATACGGGTTATGTGTTGGGTATGCGTGTAGGTAAACTATATATGTATGTGTATAAATGTTTTACTCACTAAGCAATTAGCTTACCCTCTCGTTGTTTATATTTTATAGGTTGCAAGTGGCGGCTCGGGTAGCTTGGGGACTAGTGCCTTACGGATTGCTTTATACTTTTGATTAGGATTGGGTAGCGTTCCCAATCACCATGCTCGGTTTTGGTTGTAAAGTGAACTAGTCGGGTCATGAACTATATTTTGGATACGTCAAATGGGTCCCGGGTTGCATTCCCGTTTTGTAAACTTAATTTATATATTGTATGTTTTAAAGATGTTTAAACTTAACATTGTAATGATGATGTTTTCAGAAACGTACATGGACTAATGTTGCATATATTATTATGATAAAAAGGAAAAAAAATTATGGGCCGAAAATACGACGAGTTGGGTCGTTACATTTTTGTAATAGCCTTATTCTCTAAGGCTCCTTGTAATCTCCTTTTATACTAATAATATATTTTGCTGATTTTCAAAAAAAAAAAAAAAAAAAAAAAAAACTGATAAATGAAATATTAATATTATAGAATTGATATTAATATTTATTATAGTATTATATAAATTGATATATAATATATAACTAGTATTGGTGGGGTCCGCGCTTCGTTGCGGAGTCCAAAACCACATTATTATTTAATCTTCTATAAACAATGCGGTTAGAAAAATTCCAAATGTTATGTAAATCAAATCGTCCACGCTTCGTCACAGAGAAAAACAAATGTGTTTGCAATTTTAAATTGTTTATGCGCTTTAAAATAGTGCATGCAATTTCAGATAATGATAATACAATTTCAAATAATGATAAGGTCATATTAAATAATGATTATACAAATTTATATAATGATAATACAATTTTGAATAATGACTATGAAATTTTAAGTAATAATAATGCAATTTTGCATTATGAGTATAATATCAATATGTAATTTCATTATTTGAAGATGTGTAACTATTGCATATTGATTTCATAGTCATTATGGGATTCTAGTTAGCAAAACCCTAATAAAATTATAGTGTGTAAGAGTTTCATTCATATTTATACACATATTTACATTTCGATCATGCATTTTTTATTGTTTACCAATTTTATTCCCTACACAACAAAAGAAACCCGGTCGGGTTGGACCATGTTTTTTGGTTTCAACAGTTATCACCGCCCTAAAGGGCCAGTGAGATGTGAGGATCATTTACGTAAATTAGAGATATATACAATATATAATATTATATAATATAATATAATATATTTTGTATATGAGACTATTGAACAAATGATCGGAGGAGATGAATGAATTTTGAAGATAAGAAAATGCTCAAAAGATTTCATCGTCCTTTCAAAAAAGTTAATATATATATATATATATATATATATATATATATATATATATATATATATATCATGCTCAAAAGATTTCATCGTCCTTTCAAAAAAGTTACAATATATGGGCAGAATCAATGAGAAAGTAACCAATCGAGGGGAAGCGGGGGGAAGCAAATTTTTTTTCGTTTTTTGAAAAAACTTTGTTCACGAACATTATAGATTGGATGAAAATTTGAACATTTAGTAAAGACACTTCGTGATGAATGTTATTATTTAGGCGGGAAAACGATCGACAAAAATAACATTCAAGATAATATTGATCGTGAAGAATGTTAACGTTTTTTTTTCATGTTTTGTGAAGTAAAATATGGCCGATTTAGAGTTTAGGGTTTAGGGTTTTGAGCCCTAAACCCAAAACCCTAAACCCTAAACCCTAAACTCTAAACCGTTCGTGTTAAAAACTCAATTTAAATTCTAAATCTAAACCCTAAATCTAAACCCTAAACCCTAATATCTAAACCCTATAAACCCTAATATCTCAACCCTATAAACCCTAATAACTAAAACCTCAACATACGCTAAAAAAACACGATAATTGTTGTATATTAATTCTTCAAGCGTTTTCCCGCCAAAATAAATTCTAAATCTAAACCCTAAATCTAAACCCTAAACCCTAATATCTAAACCCTATAAACCCTAATATCTAAACCCTATAAACCCTAATAACTAAAACCTCAACATACGCTCGAAAAACACGATAATTGTTGTATATTAATTCTTCAAGCGTTTTCCCGCCAAAATAAAAACATTTATCACAAAATGTCTTTATTAAATGTTCATATTTTCATCCAATCAATAATGTTCGTAAATAAAGTTTTTTTCAAAAACGAAAAAAAATAAAAAAATAAAAAAATTTTGCTTCCCCCCGATTGGTCACTTCCCCCTTGATCCTACCATATATATATATATATAAATCAAGGTCTATGTGTAATTCAATCTAGTTGCATGTGAAAATCTTTATAAATCAAAAGTTCTCGCAGTTCTCGCATTTTTTATAGTTCTCGTTTGAACTTTTGGCTATATATATATATATATATATATATATATATATATATATATATATATATATATATATATATATATATATATATATATATATATATATTCAATTTGTCTCACTCTAAGTGTCTACATGTGACTTTTAAAGTCTTTTTTTGTTAACTTTGATCATAAAATTTGATGAAATATAAATAAAACCGCATTATAAACTCAATTCATTTATATATATTTTATCAAATATTATATAACAGAAATAAAGATATTTACGGTCAAAATTAACATAGAAAGATTTTGAAAGTCAAATGTGAACACTTATAGTGATACGGATGAAGTATTTTATAAATGATACTTTTGAAGAAATTGTTGGAGATGAATGAATTTTGAAGATAAAAAATGCATAAAAGATTTCGTCGTTCATTCAAATATGAAGATGACAAATTTAGAGATGGTTAAATGAGCGTAAACAATGGAATCGCCCCTCATAACCATAATTTTTACATATACGAAGTAATTTATTTGTGATTTATCGATTCTTAAAACTGTGGGAAACCATGCTATTTAATTAAGGCGTAGTATTGTCTATTTTTTCTTTTGGCAATAATATCGACAACTCATATAGTTACGAAAACGTTTTCAAAAAGAAAACGTCTTCAACCAAAAGATATAAAATAAAATTAAAAGATGCTCGTATTTGGAAAGCAAAAAACAACTATAAACTATCTATAATTGAACCTTACCGAACTATCTATAATTGAACCTCACGGTGTGATTGATCAATGACATAGATGACTATTTTAGCATAACTACCAACACTTTGGATCCAAACGTTTTATATTGTTTAATAATACTTTAATATAACACTATTTCAATCACACTAGTAGTCAATTACAAAAAGATTTGTTGATAAAATAATGATTATTTCAACAGATTCTATGTAGAGTCAGGACGGGAGACTTGGGATTGCATTAAAAGACAAAACGCTAGTAGTTGTTGAAATCAAAGTCGAAGGTGCAGCTTCGAAACCAGATTAATTAAATTAAATATTAAATATATAGAAAACCGTATTACTCCGTATATAAACATAACAAAAGAAAATAAAAACGACAAAACAAAACGCAATAATTTCTTAATACTCCGTAGTTCATATATTTTTTTCGAATGTGGGAAACTTATTAATCTATCGAATTTAACACTTAATCGACTTGGAGTTGGTATATGTATTTTTTGTGTAAAATGTTTAGCTTCATATGATTGTATTTTACACGTGCGACTCGAAATAAGTTCGGAGAAAATAGGCATATTTGTGTGTGGAGAGACAAAAAGGAGAATGTTGGTTCATATCGCCTTGACAATAAAGGTGTGGATTTCAATTGGTAAGGTGCCTGATTTGGGATGACCACCTAGAATCGGTAGATCATTCTCTAATATTTTGCTAGCTTGTGATGGAGGTTTGTACTCGTGTTTGTAATTGGTGGGGCCTTAACATCTCGCCAAACTTAAGTACATCTGAGATGTTCAACAGTAACGGAGGGAACTTCCACTCAAGGGAGGATAAAATGCTATGATAAACGGTTGAACTGATTTGCGGTTACAGGATTTGGAAGAGCCAAAACCAATAGATTGTTGGAGAAAACCCTAGGACCACACAAATGATATTCAACGAGATACAATTGATGAATTGAACTCATTCGAGTGGATATCTAAAAAAGCCACTCATGAAAAGTTAGAATGACTATCCAATCCATCATCTTTCTATTCTCACCGGCGTACATGTGTGGGGTAATTTCTTACTGCATGGGTACATGGGTTTCTTCTTGTAGCCCATGTATCAGTTGTATATTGGTTGTATTATTAATAAAATTCCTCTCACTTAAAAAAAAAAAAAAAAACACCATGAATCGTTTACCAATAAAACTAAAATAATTTTTTAGAACGAAACTCACATACTCAATACAAATGTATTCATGAATATGCCCACGATGGGGTTGCACCCCCAACCTCGTTGGTTGAAAGGCTCCTCAAATACCGCTAGACTGTAAGCTTGAAAACTAAAATAATTAAGAAAATATGTATCTTTGCGGCCACACACGAGAACTACTTTCCCAAGAGGTTAGCCATCCATCCTGGTAGTGTCATCGCCCAAGCACGCTTTACTGCAGCGTGCTCGCAACACCTGCTTTTGGCCATATAACACCCCCACTTACCATGACCACAACATTGTCCGTTTAGCGTGCAGGCGTACGTCTCGTTCTTGGCGACCACACATGGAACAGTTTCCCAAGAGGTCACTCCCCCTCGCCCTCGCACGCACAACTGTAGCGTACTCGCAACACGTACCATGCATGTGATATCAAAAATAACATTTAAGCATGAGAGTTACCTTATAATCCCATAATCATTGATGTGAGACTTAAGGTGTTACAAACTTATAATAGCTGTCAGATTTCTATCAAACAAGTACTAGGACGAAGTTTAAGTGTCTATTTGTTATTTGCTACGAGGTTTCCTTCATGATTTTCGTATTTCGTAATATCTTCCCTATTTTCATATATTTTTATGTTTTGTCGTTCAAGACAGTGATGCCAAACACATCTAAGGTGTTACAATAGGTGTCAGTTAACAATGTTTATTTATTAAAAAAATAATAAATAAAAACTACAGAACAAGAGTAGAAGAAAAAAAAACTTACGAAGCATTACATAGACCTTGAAGCATGCTGAGCCTTTGCTGTTTCCTTGAGTACAGCACCAACAATTGCAGCCTGCTCAAGACACTCAGCTTTATGCAATGAATCCATTAGTACAACACAAGTATTAGGATACACATTACACCCTTTCAATCTACTATCCTCAAATAACGAATATGCATCCATCGCCTTATTCGATACGCTTAATCCCTCAATCATGGTATTATAACACGCCGAATCTGGTACACCACCACTTCTTATAAACCTATCAAAAAGCCGATTCGCCTCAAACACATTTCCACCTCTCGCAAGCCCACAAATCATCGACGTATAAGTTATCACGTTTGGTTGTAACCCTAATTTCTGCATCTCTTGAAAAAACACAAACGCTTTATTAAACTTTCGAACTCTACACAACCCGTTTATGATTATACTATAAGTAATCGCGTTGGGTGTACACTTCAAATCTTTCATCGAATTAAAACAAACAATCGCTTCATCGATCTCTTCTGCTTTAACTAACGCATCGAGCATACAATTCCACGTGTAGACATTCGGGGTCAGCCCTTTTTGCATTAATTCTTCTAAAATTAAATACGCTTCGTCGATTCTACCTACTTTTCCAAACCCGTCAACGAGAGAACTATACACAACTACGTTTAAAGCAACACCTTTCGATTTAGCTTCTTCAAAAAGCATGTACGCTTCATCGAGTCGGTCGATTTTCGCAAGCCCATCGATTACGGACCCGTAAGTAACGACAGTGGGTGGATGCCCCTTCACTTTCATTTCTTCTAGAAGCTGATACGCTTTATTTACGTTCCTCGATTTACAAAAACCGTCGATCACAGTGTTATACGCAAGTGTATCCATAACGCAACCTTGTTTCTTCATGAGATTGAACAGTTTATTTGTTTCTCGCGCAAACCCTGCTTTTATTAATCCGTGAATTAGTATAGAGTAGCTTCGAGCATCTGGTACGATACCATTGTTGTTAATTTCTTCAAATAACGCTCGACCTTTTTCAGTTTCGCCAGCTTTAAAAACACAATCCATATAAGTGTTTAAAAGGGTTAAATCTGGACTAATCCCGCCTCGAACCATTTCTTTGTATACCTTATGACCATCTTCTTTTCGTCCTAACTTAAAAAAACTTCGAATGAGAGACGTATAAACAACCGCGTTCGGGATCACACCAGCTTCCAACATTTGTTCGTATATTTTATAAGCATCATCAACTCTGTTGTGTCTCCCTAATCCTTCGATAAGCGAGCAATAAGTGTAATCAGTCGGAGGGCATATTTTGTGATCGATATTTTCAAATATTGAAAACGCTTCATCAAGTTGTTGAGACTTGCACAATCGATCGATCATTATGTTGACCGTTAAAATGTTAGGATACAAACCAGCTTCTTTCATCGAATCTTGAATCTTTAACGCAACGTCAAGCTTTTGCGACTTGCAAAGATTATCAATCAGTATATTATACGTTGATAAGTTAGGTTTCGCGTCTTTTTTCATATCTTCGAATAACTTCAACGCCTCGTCTACTTTCCCTTTTTTCCCGAGACACGTTAGAATGCAATTGTACGCAACGACACTCGGAATCGAACCTTTTTGTCTTTGCGTCTCGAGTAAACGAAACGCGTCGTCAAATTTTCCCGCCATTCCGTAACCCATGATCATCGTGTTATAAGCGTACGCACACGGGACTTTCCTATTACGTTCCATTTGGTCAAACAAGTCAACGGCTTCATTGAGTTTATTCGCTTTGCAGAGAACCCCAATCATGCTAGTGTATGTGACATCATCAGGCACGATATCGTGCGCTTTCATTTCGTGAAAAAACTTCCAAGCCATGTCGACTTTTCCCGCCTTACCAAAACAATCAATACAAACATTATACAAAACGATATCACCATCAACCGAGTTACTTCGCATTTCATCTAATAACAAAAGCGCAGCATCAAAACGACCTTCTCTAGCAAACACACGGATTACAGTTGTGAACAAATGCACGTGCACTTCGTAACCAAGCTCCTGCATTTGATGAAAAAGTGTGAGTATAAGATCGGGTTCATGAACAGTAGAAAGCGCTCCAATTAGCGTCGTGTAAGCTGAAAACGCGGGCCGAAACTTGAACCTTCTCATTAGTTGAATAAGATCATAAGCTTCTTTTAGCTTATGGCTCTTAACGCACCTTACGATTAACTCGATACAAACAGTATTTGAGGGGCCAAAACCAGCAACATCCATTTGTTCAAAAACTTGCTCGATCTGGTCGAACTTTTTACTTCGGACCATAACCATGAGTAGCGAATTGTATGCTTCGGGACAATGTGGTTGATTCGTTTTCCTCTCGGCCCAATTCAGATAGTTTATCGCACGATTTACGTCTTTTAATTTCCTTAAAACGGAAATTACAAGATCACTTTGTGTACTTCCGTTGCATTTCGATAAAGCATTTTCTAAAGACGTACCCCAAGGATCACCACTCTCCAATATCTGGCATATCGAATCCACCCCTTGTTTTTTTTCATCGAATCTTTTAATATGTTCTTGATCGTTTTCACAAATATAAGAAAGCACTCTTCTTTGCAGATAACGTTCACCATTATATGAAACTAGCAACCTCTCACTAAGTGCAACGATATCAGAGGATAAGTTCCCTGCGACAAGGCATGAATTCAAAGTAAAAAATTTCAAAAAAAAAAAGGTAGCAAAAGTTTTAAAAAAACATGATATAGCAAACATAAGTTCATTTTCACATCACAAAAGGTAAGGTAACCATCATGAATTTGTTAATCTACATTAATTTTTTTTAATTTTAAGCTACCGTTTAATGAGCAAGGTTGAAATTTCGGTCCTTATAACGTGCAAATGAACTGATGTTACTACATCCAGCTATTTTGTAAGTTTTATTAATGTTAAAATCCCATGTATTAAAATGTTATACCTCTGCTTGCAACAACAAGAGCCTTCATTGTCAAATCTAGTTACTTTTACATATCATCTTCTTCACTGAGCTGACTCCAGTTTCGCGCAATCACGAATTTTGGAACTGTCAAAACAAAATATTCAATTATTCATAACACACAAGGAACGATTAATAAATTACAAAATACACTCAGAAATATATGCTACATGATCATATATAACATATAAATAATAAATTAGTAAAAAAAAAAAAATTGACAATTGTAATATGGTTATTATCATAATCGTAATCGTAATCATAAGCATAATTCATAATATTCATAATAATAAAATGAAGGTAGATAAACATAGCTTCAAACTAAAGACCTGTATCTAAAACCTAAATAAATAATCAACAATTTACCAGCTACAAGCTATGCCAATTGAAAATTATAAACTGCAGTTAATAACTAACTACAGTAGAGTTAACTACGTTTTAGTAGCTGAAAAACTCTATTCAATTTTAATTAACTGTATTATAAAAATGAAGACGGATATATGGTTAATTAGAATAATAAAACGGAACATTTAAAAGTGATGATAAACATTATAGAGTTGATTATAATGTTAGGGTTTCAATATTATAGACAATATATAACTTACACGAGCTTCGCAAGAAAAATGATGTATTTACTACGCCGGAGAAATCGGCGGATGTTTTCGTACGGCGGAGGTAAACAAAGCCGGCGATGTTACACTGGAGTAATCAGTGCTGAGAAGATTGCTTTAGTGTAATAACTTTTTGGGCTTTTTTTATTTAGGGTTCATTTACAATTATTTGAAAAGAGCCCAATAGGCTCATGAGTATACAAGGAGCCCAATTTGCATCACGAGTATTCAAAAGCCCAAATATGGATCATGACTTATCACCATTGCGTCCACAGGTGCGGATCTATACGAGGCCCAGTAGTTGCACGGGAATATGCGATGTAGCGGAATTTTTTTTTGATTTTTAACTAGTGACACCACTTGATAGTGTACATTTTTTTTTTAGTGACACCATTGAAATAAGACATCTAAATTGGTGACACTGGTGACTACCAATCCTAGATTCGCCACTGCACGCAATCATGTCCAACGCAGCAAAAACCAACTAGGACGGAAGTCACGCCAAATGTTTAGAAATCAAAATCACTCTCTTTCAAATGATTTGTGAATACCAAGTGAATACAAATGTGATTGTTGGATATTTATCCAAACATTTATATTTTATGAAGATAATATTGTTCCTGATTGTCAAAGTGTAAACACATTTGCGAAAACCTACTTGATGGAACCCATTTGTAAGTCGCTCGATATGATTTGATAAACTCAAAATGGTTCCTAATTGCAGGACCCGATTCGTAAAAGTTTACGAAACCCAAAATGGTTCTCAAAAAGTGAAATCTTTTCGAGGGTACCAAAATCGCTTATGTACAATATCCGTGCTCAGACGAATTTCATTCAAAATGGCTTTAAACATAATTCAGTGTTCAACTCAAAGGCTTACATGAAAGATCATTGTTCAATCTGGTACCCAGTTTTATCATATTCAAAATGGCTCCTTTATAATTGTACCATTGTAATGTAATTAAAAAAAAAATAAGTTGGTCCTGACCAACCAAAACATGAAAAAAGAGTTTCTTGACCCAAAAAGGTCTAATGATATTGCATAATAAACCTCCTAACCATTAACCAAAATTTTAAATCAAAGAAAAACAAGAACAATATTGATCCCATTACTTTTCAGGCAGTAGATGAGAGAGTATAGCACATAGCCTTGAGAGACATTTACACCCAAAATTCAAAAATGGATGATGATTTTATGTACCAGTTATCTCTCTATCCATTTTCATTCTTTTTCCACTTTGTGCCTCACCCAAACTACTAACTCGTGATGACGATGAATCATGCTGAAATACACAATTTGCACCATGTCTACATCCCCTTGCGCTATTAAAATACATACACGGCTTATTTACTTTCGGTGGTCTCATATCCTGTGTTTTCTGATTATTGATATTATCATTGTTCTCTAATTCTGGTTTTTCCTTTTCTCCCCCGTGCTGCTGAATCAGACTCTTGTAATAATTTATATCTTTCTTTGCAGGCGGATTTACCTCTACTGGATGTGACTGCAGATTGGAACCAGAAACCGAGACAGAAACAGGTAAAGGTGCAGGAACATGAACGGGTCCCGCCCTGCTTTGCGGTGGATAATGGGTGTTACTGGAAGAAGTTGGTATTGTAAATGTGAGATGGGTCGGTAGAGCTAAAGTTGCAGGTGGGGGGAATTTGGGTATGGGTGGAGGTTGAGGAGTTTGTTGACTAGATGTGGATGGTGCATGGGTCGAAGAAGCTAGTTTCTGGATTAAGCTTGGATCACTGAGAAGTTTTATGAGGAGGTTTGGGTCGATTAGGTTACCTTGGGTGGTGTTTGACATGGCTGCGTTTAAAGCATAATAGGCGGCACTTACTACATCTGGTTCGACACCAGGGACTATTCCAGGTGGCTGCAATCCATTGGCTGAGTGAGAAACTACGGTCGTTGTAGGTGGTGCTACATATGATGATGACGAGGACAATGTATCTGGTAACGCGTCTTCATCTTCAATGGGAGTGATGGGGATTTTAGGAGTATTCTGATCATTGTAGTATGATTCGTTTGCTCTCATAGGTGATGCAGGGCTATAAAAAAAAAAAAAAGAGTTCATATTTTGTAAGACGAAAAATATTTGAAAAATAGGAGTCACGTAAATATGGAAAAGTTTAAAGTAAACCAACTTTGGAGGAATGGCGGATGGTCGAGGATAGACCGCTTCAAGCACTCTCATCTCACGTTGACTTTCAAACTCAACTTCTTTGCTTTCTTCACCGGAAGCCACTTGCCATGTGGGGTCCATAGCAAACTGTGATAAGATTGGCGGTAAAAAAAGGGATTAAATTTTGGGTGAAATTTAGTCATATGTAAAATAATACTCAGAAAGTCTCAGAACGACTTTGACCCAACTTTAAAGCGTTGATCAACTAATTAGACGTTGGTAGGCGAAACGGGACGTGCTAGTCACCAAAACGACTAGTGGGCCGAGACGGGCGTCATTCACAACACTGAAGCTATGTACACATTCTTATACAAAAATATATTTAAAAGACCATATAAACATGCAGCTACTTATATCTATTTGTATATCCTCCATGAGCTAATTCACAACTACACCGTGAAAAAGACATGATGCTCATAACTTCTGTAACCATTTACAACTATAAAAAGTAAAAAATAAGACATCTGCAGTAGCTAGAATATAGAGGTTATTGCAAACTTCAGTGTTCTTTACTGTAAACTAAAAAGTGTTTGCCACTAAGGTTGCTGTCAATTGTCATCACAAAAATGAACATCTTGAACAGAAGCATTTATGAAAAAAAAATTGTCCATTTGAACCAATCACTGCAACAAGCACAAAAACTCTAAGGTTTTATCTAAAAGCTACTTTCAATAATGGCATGCAGGAACAGAATATGTAATATCAGAAATAAGGATTCGAAAATTAAACAAAATAACTTACTCTGAACGGACATCTCCACTGGATGAGCGAAATCTGAGACAATTTAATTTGTGATGAGTTGGCAGGTTGAATTCCTTCAAATCCAGGTGGCAAATTGTCATCGGAACCTGCTCCAACTGGATGCCATGGCCATGATTCCTTTGGCTGAAGATGATCTTGACCGCCCAAACCTACTTGGGAGGGAGATTCATCTGATAAAAACAGCTTTACCTATTAATTAATAAACAAACAAATTAGTCAATCAAAGGTCTTAATAATCTTTGTTTCACTTCTCAACCCAAAAAAGAAAAAGAAAAAAATTAAATAAAAAGATTTAACAGAAACTCACAATTAAAATGACATAATACATACACAAGGTATAAAAGCAAGTCTATTTTGTCAAGACTTTTATGAAGCACAAACCACCATTATATCATTTACTTATAATTTCTGAAGATAAATTCTAACTACAGAATCCCATAAGGTGTAAGTAACATAAAAAACACTAAAGGAATCAATCAAGTCTTGGCAAACTAAATCTTATACTGACAAAAGAAACATCGACAATAAGATTATCGATTTTATACTGTTAAGAACACTGATGCGCTTTTACATTTATTACATGATCATTGTTATGAAAGGTTAAACCATTTTGTTAAGTTTTTAAGTAGAGCATGTGAACAAGTGTTGCATAAAAAGGATGCAATGAAAAAGTTATGGAATCATGATAACAAAATACTATGAAGCTCGGGTCAAAGTTCGTCACATGCAGACATATACTGGTAAACAGAAGTCAACAAGAAAGTCAACACTGGTCAAATTATGTGTAGGCCTAACGCCCTAATCCACGAACGCCTTTTTCTCAAGAACGAGCCTTTTTACCCTAATTGCATCCAATAGCTACTAAGGGGCTGTTAAATTTTTTTTTTTTTTTTTTTTTTTTGTATTAAGTCATGTTGCCATTTGCCTCTGGAAGGGGTGTCTGATTTTCTGTCTCCATGAAACAGACCAATTGTCACATTTTGTGACAAAGAAACATCAATTTTTACTTAATGAATTAAAAGTTGTACACAAACAGATCTTTATGGCAAGTAGACAGGCCTTTAAATTGAAACTGGAGAAAGATTCATATCACGTCTAGTGCCAGCACTCGCGTAATTTCTTTCTATTGTACCGAGTTTACAGAACTACAAGTATTTTAGTGTTTTTAACTGCTAAGTGCCTTTAAGTGAGATCTATTAGGTTTTATCAACCATTATAAATGTCATTCACACATGTTTTTACTTGATTAGATGTTGGATCCTTTCCGTATTTCACATATCACTGCAACGTTTATAAATATTTAGATAGTGATTTAATGTTTATTAAGCTAATCATGAGGACGTCCCTAAAGTCCACAACCTTGATTGAATGCACTGCAATTCTAGCTTAATTATAGCTGTCAGTCTTCAATCTGATCAAATCATGATGTATAAGGTTGCAAATTTCGCTACTCGGGGAGTACTCGGTCGGGACTTTTTTGGGACAAGACTTTTTAGGGATTACTTGGCAACTCGGGAAGTTGGGGATCGAATGTTGACCAAGTTTGACTTTGACAGAGTTTTTACCAATTTTCCGAATTTTGACCGAGTTTTAAACGATTTTCCGAGTAAACTCGGGTTGACCAAGTTTGACCGAGTTTAATTATTCACCTCGGATCTCTTCAAAAACCGAGTACTCGACGAGTAATTCTGAGTTCAGCAACCTTCATGTATTTAATACACCTCAAGGCTTGATTCAGTCAGTCGAAGCAGGCATTAGTTATTCCATCTACTAAGGGTGATCATGCAGCTAATAGTATGCAAGTGACTACTTAAAAATAGACACCAATCAAACAGAAACACCATAAAAATCAGAGAATCAATTATTCTGTTGGTCGATCAAATCACCATTTCGAGTCCAACCAGATATAGTTCAATTTTAGTCGGATCTCCTTCTGATATGAAGACTGAACTTAAGATACATAAACTTTAAGATTCTTTTTTGTAAATAAAATTAATAAACCATTTTAGCCAAGGATTCATTGGTGTAGATGCATACCCTACAGGATATACAAGACAAACTTATCAAGTACCGACCACAAAAAAGTTACGATTAAGATCGGTACATAATTCTAACTTCTAAGACTAACACTGTATCCAACTCATAACCAAGGTTGCAGAACTCGGAATTACTAGCCGAGTTCTCGGTTTTTGGAGAGCTCCCAGCTTCCTAATCAAATTTGGTCAAACTCAGTCAGACTTAGTCAGACTTGGTCAAACTCGGCAAAAGCTCTGGATTACTCGGAAAATTAGTCAAAACTAGAAACTACTCGGAAAATCAGTCAAAACTCGGTCAAAGTCAAACTTGGTCAACATCCGAGTACTCCGAGTTGCAGATTACTCCCTAAAAAGCCTCGATTGAGTACTCCCGAGTAGCGAGATTTGCAACTTTGCTCATAACTCCAGCTACTTTTGCCCATTTTCATATCCTATGCAAAAAGTCAGCTACATTTCATTTTTTTAAGTTTTACTTCATTCTAAAACGTTCCTTCCATGGCATACACGAATAATCAGTTGTAGAATTTGCAATGATTTCAAATGAACAATACCAGTGAACTTCATGTCTAAAATCATACAGTAATATTGATCTCAAGTGAACTTCCATAAAAAATAATTGCTACTCTCTTGCTATATTTTCAGCCCAACTACAAAACAATATTGTTTCATATAAAAACAAGATTTCACAAGTTTACTATGGAAACAAAATAGTATGTGACATGAAAATGCAAACACAACATAATACTTCACTTCTTTTTGCACTATGAAAATATAATCTACACAGTTCAAGTGTATAATCCATCAGTGCACAAATTATACACTTATCATACCAAAATAAACAAAATACACATTTCAAGCAGTAAACTAAATCATCCACAGATTTGCAAGTATCTGAATTCAATAAATCCAATTCATCCAACATTTCTATAAATAAACAAAAATTGAACTTTGATGCCAAATTTAGTATTTCAAACTGCAAATTAAATAAATTCTGCTCTATTGTCAGAACTAGCATTAGTCTTTTTAAAGCATGTATCAGTTTTTTTTTTTTTTTTTAACTCTAATATGTTCATAAATTACTACTACTTCAATATACCTGTGAACAAATTCAAAATGTAGTTTTGTTATGTAATGTAGATGTAATGTAATGTAATACTTGGTCCAACAATGCCAACTTATCATTTAAGTAAAATATTAATATTGATAATTAGGTAAATTTTGATATACATCGATTGAAATCTGAGAATTGCATGTATAGATTATACTGGTATCCTTTTGTATCATGTATGTATGTATGTATATGTATATGTATACCTGACACAGATTTAAATCTGACGCCCAAGAAATCCTTTTCGATTTCCTCAATCCTCGCATGTTTATAATTATGATGACAAAATAAATATCAAATTCAATTTCCCCAAATAATCAATATCGTTTTTGATCCGAATAATAAGAAAACCCTAATTTTACTTATTAGTTGTAAAACCCTAATTTGAGAAATAAACTTGTTTATGATTTGTGAATCTAATTGGACGATGAAGATTTACGTGTTGTGGTTTGAATCAGGTATTTTGAAGGTTGATTAATGACGGTGGTGATGGATGATGACGGTGGCGTCGGGCGGATGCTCGATAGGTCATCAGAGATAGAAAAAAACCAAATTTATACACAGTGATGATGTATTGTATTGTATTTATATACGATCAGAAGTTAAGATTACTAGTCTGTATTATTTTTTATTTATTTTTAAAAATGAAAATAAAATAAGAGTAGGATGGACAGATGATTGAACTACCTTTCCAGGTCAATCACATATGTCACCTTTAAACTAACTGCCATGTTTTTCATAATCGAAGTAGTACTTTATTTCACCGTTTTCAGAATCCGACTCCGATTAAACCGCTATCGTCGACTCCGGCTTGACGTTAAACTGCCGTCATCAACCACCGTTTCCTTTCAACGTTATATACGTGACGTTGGTTTAAAAGAAGCAGTATGCAAAAAGTATAAAAAAACAAGTTAAATATTAATTAAATATGAATTAGACACTGAAATTAAACACTGAATCATTTTCCCACTTTTACCTTTCAAATGTTAAATTTCAGTGTCTTGGAAGACAATGAAATTAGACACCGAGTTCAGTGTCTCGACTCTTAGTGCTCTTACAAACTTAGATCGGATTCGAATTGTGATGTTGCTCTTGGTCTTAAGACAGGTTCGTATTCGGGTTTCTTTAATATTTGATACGGTTATGAAGGATTTTGAGGGCGTTCGTGTTGAAGCAAAGTTAATCAACTCTAAGACGGTTTCCAATCGCAAAAAGAATGAGTTTGGAAAGTTCATGGAGTCGAGTTGAAGAATTTCTGCGTAGATGGTATTTGAGTTTCGTGGTTGGCGTTTCGTTTTCTCCTGGCTTTGGAGTGAATCGGTTGTAGTGACCCGAACTTTTCCATGATTATATATTATATGAGATTAATATTTACATGAATAAATGTTTCCAACATGTTAAGCAATCAAACTTGTTAAGAATTGATTATTTAAAACGGTTTTTGTGTTAACGTTTGACCACCCAGTTTGTCCGATGATTCACGAACGTTATAACTTGTATATGACATGATATTACATATATGAACATATATATATGTTTAACATGATGAAATGATAATTAAAGTATCTCATTATGTATATTAACAATGAACCTTGTACATAAAACAAGACTACTAACTTAAGAAATTCAAAACGATATCTATACGTAACAATTATCGTTGTAATAACGTCTTAATATTTATATATCATATTAAGATATATTAGTACATCATGTTATCATTATAATGTAATAATTTAACATCTCATTAAATATAATAACAATGGGATTAATTACATTTAACGAAATCGTTAACTTAAAGGTTTCGAAACAACACTTACATGTAACAACTAACGATGACTTAACGACTCAGTTAAGATGCATATACATATAGTGTATTAAGATGTATTAGTATACTTTTGAAAGACTTCATGACACATATCAAAGTACTTCTACTTAACAAAAATGCTTACAATTACATTCTCATTCATTTTCATCAACAATTCTACTCGTATGCACCCGTATTCATACTCGTACAATACACAGCTCCTAGATGTACATACTATTGGTATATACACTTCAATGATCAGCTCTTAGCCGCCCTTAATGAGTCATCAAACATGTGGGAACCATTCTTTGTAATCTAGTATGAATTATATAGCAAGATTACAAAAATATTATTAATCATTCATGACTTATTTACAAGAAAACAAACTTACATATCCTTTATATCTAATCCATATATCACGACCTAAAACACATACAAACACCTTCATTCTTCAATTTTCTTCATCTAATTGAACTCTCTCAAGTTCTATCTTCAAGTTCTAAGTGTTCTTCATAAATTCTATAAGTTCTAGTTTCATAAAATCAAGAATACTTTCAAGTTTGCAAGTATACTTCCAAGCTTTCTAATCCATTCCAAGTAATCATCTAAGATCAAGAAACCTTTGTTACTTACAGTAGGTTATCATTCTAATTCAAGGTAATACTCATATTCAAACTTTGATTCAATTTCTATAACTATAACTATCTTAATTCGAGTAGAAAATCTTACTTGAACTTGTTTTTATGTCATGATTCTACTTCAAGAACTTCCAAGCCATCTAAGATCCTTTGAAGCTCTAGATCATTTCTTGTTATTTCCAGTAGGTTTATCTACTATACTTGAGGTAGTAATGATGTTCATAGCATCATTCGATTCATATATATATATATATATATATATATATATATATATATATATATATATATATATATATATATATATATATATATATATATATATATATATATATATATATATATATATATAACTATCTTATTCGAAGATTTAAACTTGTAATCACTAGAACATAGTTTAGTTAATTCTAAACTTGTTCACAAACAAAGTTAATCCTTCTAACTTAACTTTAAAATCAACTAAACACATGTTCTATATCTATATGATATGTTAACTTAATGATTTAAAACCTGTAAACACGAAGAACACCGTAAAACCGGACATACGCCGTCGTAGTGAAACCGGGGGCTGTTTTGGGTTAGATAATTAAAAACTATGATAAACTTTGATTTAAAAGTTGTTATTCTGGGAAAATTATTTTTCTTATGAACATGAAACTATATCCAAAAATCATGGTTAAACTCAAAGTGGAAGTATGTTTTTCAAAATGGTCATCAAGACGTCGTTCTTTCGACTGAAATGACTACCTCTTACAAAAATGACTTGTAACTTATATTTCTGACTATAAATCTATATTTTTTATGTTTAGTTTCATAAAGTACAGTTCAATATGAAACCATAGCAAGTTGATTCACTCAAAACGGATTTAAAACGAAGCAGTTATGGGTAAAACAAAATTGGAAAAATTTTACTTGTTGTAGCTACGTAAATTTTATAACAAATCCCTACTAACCATAACTTAACTAACTTATATTGTATTATACATGTCTTGATAGACTATAGACATGTATACAATGTTTTGACATATCATATCGACGTCATCTATATATATTATTTGGAACAACCATAGACACTCTATATGCGGTAATGATCGAGTTAGCTATACAGGGTTGAGGTTGATTCCAAAATAATATATATACTTTGAGTTGTGATCAAGTCTGAAACTTGTATGCACTGGGTCGTGGATTGATTCAAGAAATTATATTGATTTATTTCTGTACTACTAACTGTGGACAATTAATTGTGAACTACTAACGTTGGACTGCTAACTTAACAACTTAAATCGTTAAAAACGTAAATAAAATATGTTGTGAATATATTTCGATCATACTTTGATATATATGTATATATTTGTTATAGGTTCGTGAATCGACCAGTGGCCAAGTCTTATTTCTGGCAAAGTAAAAATCTGTGAAAGTGAGCTATAGTCTCACTTTTAAAATCTAATATTTTTGGGATGAGAATACATGCAGCTTTATAAATGTTTTACAAAATAGACACAAGTACGCGAAACTACATTCTATGGTTGAATTATTAAACCGAATATTGCCCCTTCAAGTCTGGTAGCCTAAGAATTAGGGAAATGGCCCATAATTGACGCGAATCCTAAAGATAGATCTATTGGGCCTAACAACCCCCATTCAAGTTATGAATGGTTTTAGTACTTCGATTTATATGGTGATTGCGATTGCCAATTTATGACATACTTGCGAGTATGCGGGGAATATTCTATATGCATTAAAGTTAATGTCGGTTACCAGGTGTTCATCATATGAATGATTTTTATACACTTGCGAGTGTAAGATTATTGAATAAATGAAATCTTGTGGTTTATTATTACGATTTGATAAATATATAGGCTAAACCTATAACTCACCAACATTTTTGTTGACGTTTAAAGCATGTTTATTCTCAGATGATTATTAAAATCTTCTGCTGTTGCATGCTAATTTAAGGACAAGAATTGGAGTCAGCATGCTTGTAATATATTGTTTAAAAACTGCATTCGGATATTTAAATCGATGTGTAATATTATTGTAAACCATTATGTAATGGTCGTGTGTAAAACGTTATCTTTTAGATTATCATTACTTGATAATCTACGTTATGGTTTTTAAACCTTTATCGATAAAATAAAGGTTATGGTTTGTTTTAAAAACGAATGCAGTCTTTGATAAACGTCTCATATATAGGTCAAAACCTCGCAATGAAATCAATTAATATGAAACGTTTATAATCGATATGAACGGGACATTTCAGTTGGTATCCGAGCGTTGGTCTTAGAGAACCAGAAATTTGCATTAGTGTGTCTAACCGAGTTTGTTAGGATGCATTAGTGAGTCTGGACTTCGACCGTATTTACTTTAAAAACGATTGCTTAACACTTTTGTTGAAAACTATATATTTTTACATGTAAATATCATGTGCTATATTAATTTCTTAACGTGTTTGATATTGTGTGATAAATGTCTACCTCTAGTACAAATCCCATCGACTCACCTAATAATAATGAAGAGTCGAATGTATTTTGAGAAGATTCACAAATTCCCGAAGAGGAACCGGAAGAAGAGGAACCGGAAGAAGAAGTAGTTCCTGAGGAAGAAATATTAATAACTACAGAAAAACGGTTAAATAAAAGAAAATCCTCAACCAATGGACCAAAGTTAAAAATGGTAAATGGTGTTTCCGCAGAGGAAGCAAAATATTGGGAAAATTACCAATTTTCTGATGAATCGGATCCCGACGAGGATTCCGATGATGTTATAGAAATTACCCCGGCTCAATTTAATAAGGCAAAAGAAAATAATAAGGGAAAAGCTATCAAAATAGAAAAACCTGAGTCCAAAACCGATGAACTTTATGTTAACATGAAGTACCCTGATGGGGTGTACCGTAAACACCCGTATTTCTTAAAATTTCACTATAACCCAGGAACATCTAAGCCACCAGGTTTTTCTAAACCATTTGTGAAAACGACGACTCGTATTAGAGGAGCACCATATATCCCTAGAAAATTAGCAAAACGAACCAAGTTCGAGGAGGAAGAAACAAGTGAGTCGGAATATAGAGTTATAATCATGTTGTGTAATATATGTATTATAGTATGCTTGTACTTTTATGTTATATGTAAAAATTTCTTGTATTGTGTGTTAATTATCTTTTATGAATCTAATCCTCGTCTATTTTACAGTATAAAAACACACAACGGACATTAAGGATAGACAACCAAATATTTTAGAAGACTTATCAGGGGATATGATTGATGAAATCTTGTCTAAAGTCGGTCAGAATTAATCGGCACAATTATTTATGGCTAAATTAGTTTGTAGGATATTTGAAAGACGTTCCATGCATGCCTTGGTTTATAAAAGGCTTTCCTTTAATAGATGGTGTATATCACATTGGGGAGAACCTAAGTTACGCCGTGTTTTCTTTAAGGCATTAAGTACGGGAAACCCTACTGCAACTTTCCGCTACAGGTTGAGAGCCTATTTTGACTCCACATATCCCAACATAGGACTTCGTTCTTTAGAAAGAGCTTCAAACATGCAACATAAAGAAGCATGTTATGTTTACAGGTTAGTGATGTTCGCTTCTCACCAAATTGAGAAAAAGAACATCGGGTTGCAACTTTTAAATAAAACATCCCCACAAGTAATGGATTCAGTAGTTGGAGTAAGAAATAAAGTTTTTAGATTGTTACGGGGCTGTTGGGCATTACGTAACCCCCGTCCTTTTGACGACGTTACAGCATGCTGCCTAGTCAACGGTCACAACGCTTACTTTCCACAAGACCAAGGATGGGAAATAGTATTAGTAAAACCCGAATGCATGACTTGTTTCTGGACTTACGAATTACGTATCTTTATTGCCTTTGCTGAACGACTTGCGTTAAACTAGAAATTATCTTCGCAACTGCTTTGTATCAAAGTTATTATGTGCTATATTTTATGCTATATGTAAAATAACGGTATTGTAAGTTTGTAAAATATTGTATAAAAGTTTGAACGCGAAATATTATTGTAGAGTTTTTCATATAGAATTGTAGTAGTTGAATTGTATATTAGCTACTAAGTATGAACTTAACGGGTAGGTACTACCCGAATGAAAAATTATAAAACGCTAATATGAAGAAAAAGCTTTTATAAATAAGTTCATATTATACTACGAAATACTATTGACTACTCTTAATATTCTATATGATTAACTTAATTCTTTTAGCTATTTTTGAAGAAAATGGCACCGACTACTCGTCAGAACTTGAACATGAGCGAGGAAGACTTCCGTGTTTTCCTTGCAGCAAACATAGCCGCAGTACAAGCTGCAATGCAAAACAACAATAACTCTGAATCTAGCAATGGAACTAATGTCACAAGAAGTCGTGTAGGATGCTCCTACAAAGAATTCACTGCCTGTAAACCTCTAGAATTCGATGAAACCGAAGGACCAATCGGATTGAAACGGTGGACCGAGAAGGTTGAATCGGTGTTTGCCATAAGTAAGTGCACTGAATAAGACAAAGTAAAGTATGCTACGCATACCTTCACAGGTACTGCGTTAACATGGTGGAACACCTATCTCGAGCAGGTGGGACAAGATGCTGCTTACGCATTACCGTGGTCAGCATTCAAACACTTAATGAACGAGCAGTACCGTCCCAGAAACGAGGTCAATAAGCTCAAGGTAGAGCTTAGAGGGTTACGAACACAA
The DNA here is from genome assembly GCF_046630445.1 of Rutidosis leptorrhynchoides. Lineage (NCBI taxonomy): Eukaryota > Viridiplantae > Streptophyta > Magnoliopsida > Asterales > Asteraceae > Rutidosis > Rutidosis leptorrhynchoides. The sequence continues at coordinate 658,186,224 of NC_092334.1, read as the reverse complement.
GGGTTTGATATTACCACGTATGAACGACGATTCACAGAGTTGTGCCTATTGTGTCTGGGAGCGTTCGAAGATGAAGAAGAAAAGATCGACGAATTTGTAAAAGGGTTACCAGAAAGAATTCAAGAAGATGTGAGTTCACACGAACCCACCTCCATACAAAAGGCAAATCGAATGGCTCATAAACTCATAAATCAGATTGAGGGAAGAATTAAAGAGCATGCGGCCGAAGAAGCCAACACGAAACAAGTCAAGAGGAAGTGGGAAGAAAACAGTGACAAGAGTCACCAATACAACAACAACAACAACAACAACAACAATAATCGCAATTACAAACGCAATAACTACCACCACAACCACAACTTTAACCGCAACAACAATACAATCCCAACAACAACTACAACAACCGTTCTAACAATAACAACAACCGCAACAACAACAATCCCAACAATAACAACCAGAGGCAGAAACCATGCCAGAGGTGTGAAGGATACCATCCGACTGAGCTTTGTACGACATCGTGTACTAAGTGTAATAGAAAGGGTCATGGTACGACGAAGTGTGAAGTTTACGGACCAATGGCTAATAAGAATAAAGGAACAAATAATGTCGAAACAAATAATACCGTCATTATTTGTTATGGATGTGGGAAGCCGGGTCATATAAGAAACGAATGCCCAAATCAGGGGAATACCAATGGACAGGGCTGCGGAAAAGTTTTCAATATTAATACGGCAGAAGCGCAGGAAGACCCGGAGCTTGTTACGGGTACGTTTCTTATTGATAATAAATCTGCTTATGTTTTATTTGATTCGGGTGCAGATAGAAGCTATATGAGTAATGATTTTTGTGCTAAATTAAGTTGTCCATTGATGCCTTTGGATAATAAATTTTTACTCGATTTAGCAAACGGTAAATTAATTACAGCAGATAATATATGTCGGAATCGAGAAATTAAACTGGTTAGCGAAACGTTTAAGATTGATTTGATACCAGTAGAGTTAAGGAGTTTTAATGTGATAATTGGCATGGACTGGTTGAAAGAGGTGAAAGCAGAAATCGTTTGTTACAAAAATGCGATTCGCATTATGCGAGAAAAAGGAAAACCCTTAATGGTGTACGGAGAAAAGAGCAATGCAAAGCTAAATCTTATTAGTAATTTGAAGGCGCAAAAACTAATAAGAAAAGGTTGCTATGCTGTTCTAGCACATGTCGAGAAAGTAAAAACCGAAGAAAAGAACATCAATGATGTTCCCGTCGCAAAAGAATTTCCCGATGTATTTTCGAAAGAATTACCGGGACTACCTCCACACCGATCCGTTGAATTTCAAATAGATCTTGTACCGGAAGCTGCACCAATAGCTCGTGCTCTATACAAACTCTCACCCAGCGAAATGAAGGAACTCCAGAGTCAATTACAAGAACTTTTAGAGCGTGGTTTCATTCGACCAAGCACATCACCGTGGGGAGCTCCTGTTTTGTTTGTCAAAAAGAAAGATGGTACATTCAGGTTGTGTATAGACTACCGAGAGTTGAACAAACTTACCATCAAGAACCGTTATCCACTACCAAGAATCGACGACTTATTTGATCAACTACAAGGCTCGTCAGTTTATTCGAAGATAGATTTACGTTCTGGGTATCATCAAATGCGGGTGAAGGAGGATGATATTCCGAAGACTGCTTTCAGAACGCGTTACGGTCATTACGAGTTTATGGTTATGCCGTTTGGGTTGAATAACGCACCAGCTGTGTTCATGGACCTCATGAACCGAGTGTGTGGACCATACCTTGACAAGTTTGTCATTGTTTTCATCGATGACATACTTATTTACTCAAAGAATGATCAAGAGCACGAAGAACATTTGAGAAAAGTGCTAGAGTTGTTGAGGAAAGAAAAACTGTACGCTAAGTTTTCAAAGTGTGCATTTTGGTTGGAAGAAGTTCAATTCCTCGGTCACATAGTGCACAAAGAAGGTATTCAGGTGGATCCGGCAAAGATTGAAACCGTTGAAAAGTGGGAAACCCCGAAAACTCCGAAGCATATACGCCAGTTTTTAGGATTGGCTGGTTACTACAGAAGATTCATTCAAGTTTTTTCCAAAATAGCAAAACCCTTGACTGCATTAACGCATAAAGGAAAGAAATTTGAACCGAAGGATGAGAAGGAGAAAGCGTTTCAATTGTTGAAGAAAAAGTTAACTACGGCACCTATATTGTCATTGCCTGAAGGGAATGATGATTTTGTGATATATTGTGATGCCTCAAAGTAAGGCCTCGGTTGTGTATTAATGCAATGAATGAAGGTAATTGCTTATGCGTCTAGACAATTGAAGATTCACGAGCATAATTATACGACACATGATTTGGAATTAGGCGCAGTTGTTTTTGCATTAAAGACTTGGAGACACTACTTATATGGGGTCAAAAGTATCATATATACCGACCACAAAAGTCTCCAACATATATTTGATCAGAAACAGCTGAACATGAGGCAGCGTAGATGGATTGAACTATTGAACGATTACGACTTTGAGATTCGATACCACCCGGGGAAGGCGAATGTGGTAGCCGATGCTTTGAGTAGAAAGGACAGAGAACCTATGCGGGTAAAAGCTATGAATATAATTATTCGTCTTGATCTTACTACTCAAATAAAGGAGGCGCAGCAGGGAGTTTTAAAAGAAGAAAATTTGAAGAATGAAAAACCCAAAGGATCGGAAAAACATCTTAATATTCGGGAAGACAGAACCCGATATAGGGCTGAAAGAATTTGGGTACCAAAGTTTGGAGATGTGAGAGAAATGGTACTTAAGGAAGCACATAAAACCATATATTCAATACATCCCGGAGCGGGGGAGATGTACAAAGACCTCAAGAAACACTTTTGGTGGCTGGGTATGAAAGCCGATATTGCTAAATACGTAGGAGAATGTTTGACGTGTTCTAAGGTCAAAACCTCGCAATGAAATCAATTAATATGAAATGTTTATAATCGATATGAACGGGACATTTCATTGGTACCGAAGATGGTTCTTTATTTTCCATTTGTGGTTTCATTATGGGTCTTGTTTTTGTTCTCATTGTGATCATTTGGTTGTTAATCTTTGTTTTTAGCTTGTTCGTAGTTTGCGCATTTGTTATGTTCCCGATTTGTTTTTTAGGGTTTCTCGGGTAGTTTTTGTTGGTCTCAGCTTGTTTATAGTTTCCTTTTATTTGTATGTTTTAGGCATTCAGATGAATTTTCTAGTTCCATAAAATTAGTAATTCCATAAATTACTCAACCCACAAAAGATAAAGAAGACAATAATAATAAAAAAATTAGGAACGCGGTAATTTAACGTGGTTATATATAATTAAGGGTTGATTACTTTAATCCACGGACTAAACTAGAGAGATTTTATTGATAAATTTTGTGCATACATGTATGGGTTACATTAGGGTCCTTTTATAAAGGAAACTAAACAAGGAAACGACTTACCGAATAAGTTTCTTGAATCTGGACACTTCTGGCCGCCTAGCGCCTTTCTCGCGATTGCGAGTCTGCTCCTAGTATATGACTCGCGTTCGCGAGTTATTGTTCGAAGAGAAATTCCAGTCGCGAGCTAGTCTTTCCCTTTCGCGTATCCTGACCAAAACCAAGTCGCGATCGTGACTCCACTCTTCGCGATTGCGAGTTCCCAGCAGCAGCAATTTCTTGTTTTGTTTAATTCACTATAACAATCTCCTACTTGAAGGAGACTTTAATCAAATCCCAATCTTCGTCAACCCAACACTTCAACAAACTAACCAAGAGCATTAGACCACCATTTATACCGCCAAAATGCCATTTAGTACACTTAGACTCAACACATTCATGGGATGAGTAGACTTTCGATACAAGGTCTTCAACACTTCTTGTTAAAATCGAACCATTGTCTCTCTATCTCTCTAGTCGGTCGTCTTCTCTCATCAATTCATGAGAAGACCGATTGAGGCAATGCAAAACCTCAACTTGTCCGTCGTCACCACCTTAGTAAGCATATCTGCGAGATTCTTCGAACCAAGGACTTTCTTCAATATCAAACTACCATCTTTCATATGTTGTCGAATAAAATGATACTTCAACTTGATGTGTTTTGTACGACTATGAAACACCGTATTCTTCCTAATATGAACCGTACTTTGATTATCACAATACAAAATGCAATAATCTTGTCTTTTACCCAACTAACCCAAGAAGTTCTTCAACCAAACAAGCTCTTTTAAAGCTTCCGCAATAGTCATGTATTCGGCCTCTGTGGTTGATAAAGCAACGCTCCTTTATATCGGGACATCCAACTAACCGTCGTCTTCCCTATTGTGAAAACATAACCCGTGGTGCTTTTCACCGAATCATCACATCTACCCAAATTAGCATCCGCATAACCCCTAAGTATGACATTGTTTTTATAGGAAGCACAATCCCATACTAGAAGTACCTTTCAAATACCGAAGCAACCATTTGACCGCTTTCTAATGCTCTTTCCATGGATTAGACATATAACGGCTCACAACTCCCACCGAATGGGAAATATGTAGTCTCGTACAAACAATGGAATACATAACACTACCCACGGCCTATGCATACAGAACCTTTTCCATTCCCGCTTTATCTTCTTCTGTTTTAGGTGATTGACTTTTCGATAACTTTTTCGCGCTACCAAAAGGCATAGAACGAGCCTTTGAATTCTCTATGTTAAACCTATCTGTAACTTTCTCAATATATTTGAATAGAGACAAGTATATAGTACCTTTCACATGATCACACACAATACTCATTCCAAGTATTTTCCTAGCAGCACCAAGAGCTTTCATCTCGAACTGATGGGAAAGTAATCTCTTCAACTTGTTGATTTCAGACATGTTAGAACCCGCAAGTAACATATCATCAACATTCAATAACAAGATAATATAAGAAGACTTGAATTTATTCAAGTAGCAACAATGATCCACTTCACATCTTAAGAAATCAATCTTCTTCATAAACTCATCAAACTTCAAGTACCACTGTCGAGGTGCTTGCTTCAATAAATACAAACTTTTATGTAAATTACAAACCCACTTCTCTTTACCCTTTAGCTCAAAGCCCTCGGGTTGCTTCATATAGATCTCTTCATTAAGATCTCCATGTAAGAATACGGTCTTCACATTTAATTGTTGTAAATGTAAGTCTTCGGAAGCAACTATAGAAAGTACCAACCAAATAGTAGTCATTTTAACTACCGGTGAAAATATCTCATTGTAATCAACTTCTTCCTTTTATTGAAAGCCTTTTACCACCAACCGAGCCTTATACCTTTTCTTAACATCTGATGTTGCGGCGGAGTGTATACGAAATACTATTATTTTTATTACAAAATACTATTAAATACGCTACAATTTTACACAAGTTACTTATTTATTTATTGAATGGGATATACCTAAACCTTGCTACAACACTATAGGCAGTGTACCTAATCGTAGAGTAGTGTAGTTTTTAGTAAGTCCGGTTCGTTCCACAGGGAGCTAGTGATTACGGACTATATTTTTAACAACTATATTTATATAAAATATATATAATTATATATAGTAATATTATTATTATAAAAGGGGGTTTTACCGTTTAATGACCGGTTTGTCGATTTTATATTTTAAGCGTAAAGATAAATGACGATAATTAAAGTGCGTAAAATAAATAACAATATTAAAATGAAAATAAATAAAATGACAGTAAATAAAAGTACGATGAAAAATACAATAAAAGTATTATGCTTATTTAAATTTCCGTAATCATGATGTTTGACGTTTTGATTTTAATTTATTTCTCTGGGTTAATTGTCCTTTGTCCTGGTTTATTTGATACCTATCTGGGTTTTGCCCATAATAGTCCATCGGTCATAATTATAAAATGCTCGTCAATTTAAACTTATTCCCGAAGTCAAATATTCCAGTTAATTAGGGATTCAAACTGTAACAAGATTTTAATACTTTGTTAATAATTACACCAGGTTATCGACTGCGTGTAATCCAAGGTTTTAATATTTTGTTAACAATTACACCAATTATCCTTGTATGTAATCCATCCCTGTTTTAATGAGATATGAATATTAATTTTCCCACTTGATTAGAATGAATAATCAATTGCCCAACCCGAATAATTAATTAAATGATTGTAAAAGATGTCGTATAAATGTCACTAAATAGGACATGCGTAATCATTTTAATAATTATTAGATTAACTAATTTGAAGATAGGTTCGACAGGTTCCAATTAGTTATCATTCAATTAGATAATACCCCCCATCTATTAATAGTCAATAGTCCAATGTTCACAAGTGTCGGTCTTTTGTCCAAACCCTAATTATGGTACAAAATCCAATAACCTCGTCTTTAATATTTAGTCTAACATCACGATTACTTTGGCTTAAATAAGCATAATAATAACTTAGTTACGAGACATTAAATTAAAAAGGAAGAACATAGCTTACAGTGGTTATTAATCGCGTGGCGTTACACAGACAGAGTTTTAACTTAAAACCCGCAAAACATTCATTACAATAACCCAATTATTATTATTAATCTTAAATTAAACTTAATTATAATTATAAATATAAATTATAAATATAGAGAGAAAGAAAAGATTGAATTATGATTCAATCTGGTGTACATTTCGTTGATTAGAAGGCTGGCTTTTATAGACATTTTTGTCCCAGGTAGCTCCACGATCGCGGAGCTGCAGAGGGTAAAACCTCCATGATCGCGGAGGTCAAGATTCCAGCTCACAAACTTTTGGACAAAACGTGGGCGGCTTTGTATAATATAATAGATTATATATATATATATATATATATATATATATATATATATATATATATATATATATATATATATATATATATATATATATATATATATATATATATATATATTATAATATAAAATATATATAATTAATTATATATTATATTATATTCTTGTGCATAGTTGACTTGTAATTTTAGCTCCGTTGAGTCGTACGTTGATAGTTGGTTCATGTCTCGGTTTCGGATTTTCGAACGTCTTTTCGTACGCTTAGATATCTTGTACTTTGCGTTCCGCGGCTTGTACTCTTATCAATTTTAGACGTTTCTTATCAATAAATTGAACCACTTGGATTGTAACTTGTACATTTGAGCTTTTTGGTCATTTGGGTCTTCAAATCGTCGATTATGTCTTTTGTCTTCGCACTTATTTATTTAAACGAATATTACTTGAAAATAAAACAATTGCAACTGAAAACTTTGCATATTGGAAGGATATTGCGCCTAAATATATGTTCATTTGGAGCACTATCAAATATCCCCACACTTGAACGTTGCTTGTCCTCAAGCAATACAGAACTTGAAATAAAATCACACTTCACTCGAATCACTTTTTTATTCTCACACTTTATACATCAGTGATTTTGATACGGTGGTATAAACAATGATAGTAACGATGTGGTTTACAGTCCCACATGACTATGAAAATTTAGATCCTTTATGGAAATTGGATCTTTATGAAAACATTTGATCTTTTGAAAATTCAAGCTAGATTTTATCCTAGAAAAGTTTTCCGGAATAACCCTTTACCGGTGTTTGCAAAATGTTTTTGTGGGTTTCATATTTTCAATTTTTAGCTCAAAACTTGCGGTTTTGTGTCACCCACTTGCTAACCTTGTATTAGGAAAGCAACACGTCCAGTATACTTGCTCCGTATATTACCTTTCGGTAAACTACCGTCTGGTTGTAAAGGAAAGCGTTGAACAAGCAACTGTTAAGGCAATGTCTAATGACATGCAGATGTTCATGGTCCACAACGTGTCGGATGAAATTAATATCCTTTGTAGGAGAAATAGTAAAGATCACCCTATAATTTTTCGATCTGGCACAAGGTCCTGTCTTCGACCATGCTATGCAACCACCGTTCTTACGGTTGACACCCGATTTGGTTCAGGTGACCTAATGAATTCCGATGAAATCTTAGGATTTTACGTTCAATGGTAATGAACGCATTGAAAATAGATTTTCAGAAAACAAATCGATTTTAATTTGATCAAAATATTTTCTCGTTCAAGCTCGAGTTTAGATATCATTGAATTCCATGAGTTTGTAATTCTCAATCTTTAAAGTCAATCTCAAGGATTGAGTAATATCAGGCTTAAATGTTGATTTTTAATCTTTAAGGAGATTATCCTTTATGGGGGTCTGATTCATTAGTCTTATCAAGCTAATTTGCACGGCGCCCTCCCCATTTTACGAGACAGATCCTCTCATGGTTAGGATAAATCTGACCACATGGCGACCCTGTTTGATGCTGAGGTCCGTGAATTTCCTGCTGATTTTAGAGATGACTTTTCTAGATTTTTTGTCAACCTACAGCTGGTCTGGACGACAACTTCCTGACCTAAATCAAGAAGCACATGTCTTTTTCAGAAGACTTCACTTCCTTTTAATGATGGAATTGATTCATCGTGTAGATCCATCTTTCTTTCAAATGTATTACAGTAAACCGGGTAAAACTGATTAGTTTAGTCCAAAACAAAAGCACCTGCAATAACTTTACAGAAACATGTGATAGATAGTTTTTTAATTGAATAACTTGGTACATTCTCCCCACACTTGACTTTTATTTATTTCTTTCTTTGCCTTTTTATGCTCCTCTTTTCCATTTTAAATGAATTCAAGCATTTTAGGTTGTTTCTCAATTTATGTCCTTTCCGAGGTAACAATAATTTCGGTATTATCACCTAGTTTTATCATTTATAAATATGTATAAACATGATTTTGAATTCATTTAGTTGAAATTTTTTCAAATTTTGTAATAAACCAATTAAACCAAGTGTAAACCCGAGAGAATTTATAACCCTTCCCCACACTTGAGATCTTGCAATGCCCTCATTTGCAAGAAATCAGTATAAATTTAAATTCATGAGGGTGATTAGCGTAGAAAAATGATTAAAAATACCGAGTTTGTAAACATATTGTTTTAAATCACATTTGATATTTTACGTCTTGTCGTTAAAATTTGTAGCTTTTTTAACTTAATGTAGTTAAAATATGTATATATATATATATATATATATATATATATATATATATATATATATATATGTATATATATATATATATATATATGTATATATATATATATATATATATGTATATATATATATATATATATGTATATATATATATATGTATATATATATATATATATATATATATATATATATATATATATATATATATATATATATTTATAAATCCTTTATTTATTAAAACAATTTAAATGAATAATTTTTTTAAAATTTTGTTTCCTTTTACTTTAGGTAGAGGTAGTTTCAGTACGTTTACCTAGTCCATCCCTTGACAAAATTTAAAAATTGTCATTTTAAAGCGATTGTTTTAAAAACAAAGATTTTTGGGTTTTTTTATTTTTTTGGCATACTTTAGATCAATAATATTAAAAATAATGATAACAAAATTTTTTGCCCCGTCTTTGGGTAAAGGAATTTCGATTCTATGATCTAGTCTTTAACTCAAAACGAATTTTAGAAATCATTTTTTAAACTTAATGAAATAAAGTAATTTTTGTTTTTAAATTCACACAAAGCTTAAATTTAAAAAGCGTATTAATTTCATACAAAACTTACAAAACAAAAAAAAATCAGAATGGAGGGAGAAAACTAGTTCTTTAGTGTCTGCTAGTGGAAAAGACCAATCAGATTCCATTCTCAGAACTACACGAGAACAGAACAACTAACTCTAGACAGTATTTTTTTTTTAGAACATTTGAATCTCCCCACACTTAGGTAGCTGTGGTGTTTAAATTGTGATTATCTTCATCATCAATTTCTCTTGGACCATAATCAACTTGCATATCTGTGACTTTTTTTTTAAGCCATTGGTCGGATTCCTATGTAATATTCACAAATTCAACTAGTTTCGCTTTTCTTTAGGCGATAGATTGGATACTAACCGGTTACGTAACTTAAAGTTCCCCTTGGTTCTAGCATCACGAATTCATTTAATAAGTTTCTTCATTGAACTATTAATAATGGGGTCATTTAATTTTGTATCAACAACGAGGTTCTTTGTTATCAGGTCATCATTAGGTGTTACTTCATCTTCCCCACACTTAGGCGTTTTATTATTGTTAAGCACTACCGTTAGAGTTGGTAAAACAATATGGTTTTTACCAATCACTTTTGGTGCAACGGTTTTGGTTGGTGGAGATTTAGACTTTCGAATCACAAAGGTGACCGATTTGTCACCATCACTAAGTGTCATTCTACCCTTTCTTACTTCAAATAACGCCCCGGTGGACGCTAAGAATAGTCGACCTAAAATTAGAGGAATGTTTGAGTCCTCTTCTATGTCAATGACAATAAATTCGACTAGAAAGGTTAAATTACCTACTTGAATGGGTAGGTTGTCAGCGATTCCAACTGGGTGCTTAATGGTTTGATCAAAGAGTCGAACACTCATTTCTGTTGGACTTAACTCACCTACACCTAATCTCTTATATAATGAAAGAGGCATAACACTTATACTCGCACCTAAATCTGCTAGTGCATCATACATGACACAATCACTAAGTAGACAAGGAACAATAAATTCACCCGGATCACCTAACCTGGGTGGAGGTTTTGGTGGAACTGTCTTCACCGGGTTTACTTTTACGGTTTTTGTTTCTTGAACTTTCTTATTCTTCTTCTTCTTTTCAAAGGTATCACAAACTTTATTACCTATTACTTGCTCATACTCAACTCCTTTTCTTGAAAACAGGATGGGTGGTCTGTATGGTGCCACCACTTGGTTTACATACTTGGGTGGTGTTGGTGGCGTAACTTCTTCATTGTTACTCACATCTAAAACCTTCCCATCTTCTGGTGCTGGTTTTTCAGAATTTGTTGACACCATGTTAACATTCTCATTCCAAGGATTTACTTCAGTATTACTCGATAGCTTTCCTTGTTCCCTCTCACTCATCATGCTAGCAAGAGTACCTACGTATTTTACTAGATTCAAAATGGAAGCTTGTTGAGTTCTTAATGACTGATCAAACCTCTCATTCGTTTAGGTTTGAGATGTAGTAAATTGTGTTTGAGATTCCATTAGCTTTGCCATCATTTCTTCCAGATTTGGCCTTTTCTCTTCGGTTTGTTGTAGTGGTTTATACAAGCCAGGTCTTTGTTGATTGAAAGTGTTGTTTTGAGTTGGTTGGTTATTTGGACCTTGTTGGTTATACGAGTTATTGTTGGGTCCATTTGGATTGTAAAGAATGTTTTGATTTCGATTAAAGTTTGGCCTTGGCGGTTGATAATTATTTTGATAATTATTTCCCGGCCTTTGGTTCATGTAGGAAACATTCTCACGTTGTTCCATTGTTTGTTCAATGTGACAATCTTTCATTAAGTGTGGTCCACCGCATTGCTCACAACTAATTCGTATTGCGTGAATATCTTTAGTCATATTCCATTCGTCTTTCGAAAGCATCTATTTTTTCGAAAACGGAATCAAAGTCATGGCTAGAATCGGCTCTAGCCGCTTTAGATGAACGAAAAATATCTTTTTTTTGGTGCCACTCATGCGAGTGGGAGGCTGTGTTATCAATAATTTTGTGAGCTTCGGTTGCGGTTTTCTTCATAATGGAACCACCAGCTGCTGTGTCGATGTCTTTTCGTGTAGCAACGTCGACACTTTGGTAGAATATTTGTACTATTTGATAAGTGTCTAAACCGTGTTGATGACATCCTCTCAACAACTTTCCGAATCTTGTTCACGCCTCATATAATGTTTCATTTAGCTTTTGCGCGAACGTAACAATTTCTCCTTGAAGTCTCACGGCTTTAGATGCCGAAAAGAATCTTTTAAGAAAATTTTCAACTAAGACATCCCATGTGTCAATCGCTCCTTCAGGTAATGATTCTAACCAATCATTGGCTTCTCCCTTTAAATTCCAGGGAAACAACATGAGATAGATCTGTTCATCCTCAACTTCTCTGATTTTGAATAGAGTACATATCCTATTAAAGGTTCGAAGATGTTCGTTTGGATCTTCTTTTGGCGTACCACTATATTGGCATTGATTAGTTACCATGTGTAGGATTTGTCCTTTGATTTCATAATCTAGCGCATTAACATCTGGCTTAATAATGGTGTGACCTTAGCCCGTGCGTGTGGCTCTCATTCGGTCCTCCATACTTTGAGGTTCTGTCATTTCCATAATTGAAATTGTTGAATCTGAATCACTAGAAGATTATGATTTAACGGTTTGTGGTTCAGGAGGGATGATTAGTGGTTCTGGGTCTTGGAATTGTCCTTGAATATCCTCCGGGTTCTCAATTGTGAAGTCGGGTTCAAAAAATGGATTATCGGAAATTTGAATTGGAGAACTTGTTCGATTAGATGATGATTCTAAAGAAAAATCAACGGCAATAATATTTGCTAGATGTCTTGATCGGGTTATAGAAGGTGAACGTATGAAAGGTGGTGAACGTTTTGCTCGGTGCATTCACTGAATATCCTATTAGTTATAAAAATAAAAATTATATAAGTTATCAAATTAATAGACTTTTCTAATTTTGCCCACGTTTCAAATAGCTAATAGATGCAGCAGGTAGCCAGGACCCTTTAAATCGGAAGCCCACAACTCGCCACTAACAAATCCAACTATTACTACGAACCATAAAATTTGGATGTCTATTAATTTAATAGCTTAAAATAATTTTTTTTGGTCGAAATTTAACGAAAATAAAGAAAATTCTATATCCTAAAAACTAGAGCGTAGAAATGAGAAAGATAAAGAAGCGCGTCGAAAAACGTCGAAAAATAAAAATAAGAAAGAAAAACGGCGAAACTTAAAATTCTAAAAATTAAATCTAAAAAGTTGCGTCTAAAGGTATTAAAACTTAAATACAAATCTATTCGGAAAACGGCAATTACTTAAAAGGCACTAAAATCTATAACGGCTTTGCAAAATTCTAAAGCGCCTAAATTCTAAATCTAAAGAAAAAGCACTTAAGGGATTTTACGGCAAAACCTAAAAAACTAGAAGTATAAAAATAACTACGGCAAAACTAAACTTAAAACTAAATACGAACGACAAATATAAAAATTACGAATTTTAACGAATAAAAAGATACAAAATATAAAAATAAAACTAAAGTTATAAAAATATAATTTTTTGTAAAAATATTATTTATATAAAAGTATTAATATAAATTTGTAAATAATGATAATTAAAACTTAAAATACAAATTATATTAAAACTATATAATAATTAAACCCTAATAATAATAAAAATTATAATAATAAAACCCTAATTCGTATTTAATGCGTGGTTCAGACCTGTCAGACCAGGCTCCACGTTCGCTGTGGTTTTCTGTCTCCCGGCTCCGCGATTGCGATAAGATACAGATTCAGAATAAGTTGCAGGTTCAAACGCTTTTTTTTACAAAATATATGATAGAATATATATATATAATAAAAAATAAACTTATATTTTTAAAAAATAAAAATACTTTTCTTAGACAAATCTTAAAAATATAATTTTTTTTTTAATTTTATATTTTTTTTATAATTATATTATTAATAAAAATTAAAAATATAGCGTTTTAGCGTCCCCGGTAGCGGCGCCAAAAACTTGATGTTGCGGCGGAGTGTATACGAAATACTATTATTTTTATTACAAAATACTATTAAATACGCTACAATTTTACACAAGTTACTTATTTATTTATTGAATGGGATATACCTAAACATTGCTACAACACTATAGGCAGTGTACCTAATCGTAGAGTAGTGTAGTTTTTAGTAAGTCCGGTTCGTTCCACAGGGAGCTAGTGATTACGGACTATATTTTTAACAACTATATTTATATAAAATATATATAATTATATATAGTAATATTATTATTATAAAAGGGGGTTTTACCGTTTAATGACCGGTTTGTCGATTTTATATTTTAAGCGTAAAGATAAATGACGATAATTAAAGTGCGTAAAATAAATAACAATATTAAAATGAAAATAAATAAAATGACAGTAAATAAAAGTACGATGAAAAATACAATAAAAGTATTATGCTTATTTAAACTTCCGTAATCATGATGTTTGACGTTTTGATTTTAATTTATTTCTCTGGGTTAATTGTCCTTTGTCCTGGTTTATTTGATACCTATCTGGGTTTTGCCCATAATAGTCCATCGGTCATAATTATAAAATGCTCGTCAAATTAACCTTATTCCCGAAGTCAAATATTCCAACTAATTAGGGATTCAAACTGTAACAAGATGTTAATACTTTGTTAATAATTACACCAGGTTATCGACTGCGTGTAATCCAAGGTTTTAATATTTTGTTAACAATTACACCAATTATCCTTGTATGTAATCCACACCTGTTTTAATGAGATATGAATATTAATTTACCCACTTGATCAGAATGAATAATCAATTACCCAACCCGAATAATTATTTAAATGATTGTAAAAGATGTCGTATAAACGTCACTAAATAGGACATGCATAATCATTTTAATAATTATTAGATTAACTAATTTGAAGATAGGTTCGACAGGTTCCAATGAGTTGTCATTCAATTAGACAATACCCTCATCTATTAATAGTCAATAGTCCAATGTTCACAAGTGTCGGTCTTTTGTCCAAACCCTAATTATGGTACAAAATCCAATAACCCCGTCTTTAATATTTAGTCTAACATCACGATTACTTCGGCTTAAATAAGCATAATAATAACTTAGTTACGAGACATTAAATTAAAAAGGAAGAACATAGCTTACAGTGGTTATTAATCGCGTAGCGTTACACGGACAGAGTTTCAACTTAAAACCCGTAAAACATTCGTTACAATAACCCAATTATTATTATTAATCTTAAATTAAACTTAATTATAATTATAAATATAAATTATAAATATTGAGAGAAAGAAAAGATTGAATTATGATTCAATCAAATGTACATTTCGTCGATCGGAAGGCTGGCTTTTATAGGCATTTTTGTCCCAGGTAGCTCCACGATCGCGGAGCTGCAGAGGGTAAAACCTCCACGATCGCGGAGGTCAAGATTCCAGCTCACAAACTTTTGGACAAAACGTGGGCGGCTTTGTATAATATAATATATAATATATATATATATATATATATATATATATATATATATATATATTATAATATAAAATATATATAATTAATTATATATTATATTATATTCTTGTGCATAGTTGACTTGTAATTTTAGCTTCGTTGAGTCGTACGTTGATAGTTGGTTCATGTCTCGATTCCGGATTTTCGAACGTCTTTTCGTACGCTTAGATATCTTGTACTTTGCGTTCCGCGGCTTGTACTCTTGTCAATTTTAGATGTTTCTTATTAATAAATTGAACCACTTGGATTGTAACTTGTACATTTGAGCTTTTTTGTCATTTGCGTCTTCAAATCGTCGATTATATCTTTTGTCTTAGCACTTATTTATTTAAACGAATATTACTTGAAAATAAAACAATTGCAACTGAAAACTTTACATATTGGAAGGATATTGTACCTAAATATATGTTCATTTGGAGCACTATCAACATCCAACTCATTCTTGATTCTATACACCTATTTGTTTTGCAACACCCTTTTATCATGAGGTGATTTCACTAGTGACCAAGTTTCATTCTTCTCAAATGACCTCATCCATTCTTTCATGGAATCCTTCCATTATATGGATTCTTTTGATTGTCTTGCCTCAAAGTAACTCTCAGGTTCACCATTATTGGTATAGAGCAAGTAATTTGTTGATGAATAATACATAAGATTAGACTTGGGCACTCTAGTCGAGCGTTTTAGTGTAGGAGCGACCGGTATGGTTGGAACGGTTTCATTAGCAACCTCCACATCACTAGAACTCTCGCTATGTTTGGAATAATCACCACTTTCTGAACCATCTTCATCATTAGCATTTTGTGACGCCTCGACATTATTCGGAAATTCATTGTTACTAGAACTCCCACTAGAACCTGCAAGATCATCAATAGAAATATCGTCAAAAGTAACTTAATCGGTTTAGGACTCCACGTTTCTGGTTTGCCATAAACCGAATCTTCATCAAAGGTAACATCATAAGAACGAATGAACTACCTTTCCAGGTCAATCACATGTCACCTTAAATTAACTAATGGGGAAAAAAATCCCTATTGAAACTCGATATTTTTGGACTGGGTTCGAGTCGGGTAAATGGAATTAGGGTCGAGTATGGGTATAGTTTTTAATTTTTTCACGGGTCCGGGTCCGAGTATGGTTTTAGACATAAACCCGATTACTCGGACCGTATACTCGAAAAAAGACTTGAATATTCGAGGGATAACTCATTTATCCAATAGTTCGTAAGTAAATGGGGACCTAAATACCCGTGGGAAAAACTGTTTACCCGCTAGTTAGTAACTAAATGGGGACCCGACGAGTTCGTATCGTGGTTCGGGACGGGTTTTTCTAATCGAGTTCGGGTTTGAGATTACCTAAACTCGGCCCAGACCCGACCTGATGTCATCCTTAAAACTAACTACCATGTTTACATACTCGAAGTTGTAATTTATTTCACCGTCTCCAGAATCCGACTCCTATTAAACCGCTATCGGCGACTTCGGCTCGACGTTAAACCGCTGTTGTCAACCACCGTTTCCTTTCAACGTTATATACATGACGTTGGTTTAAATGAGGCAGCTTGCAAAAAGTATAAAAAAAATTAAATATTAATTAAAACAATTTAGACACCGAAATTAAACACCGAACAATTTTTCCATTTTTGCCTTCGGTGTTAAATTTCAGTGTCTTGGAAGACACTGAAATTAGACTCCGAGTTCAGTGTATCGACTCTTAGTGCTCTTACAAACTTAGATAAAATTTGAGTTGTGATGTTGCTCCTGGTCTCAAGATGGGTTCGTATTCGAGTTTCTTTGATATTTGATACGGTTATGGGGGATTTTAAGAGTTTTTATGTTGAAGAAAGGTTAACCAACTCTAAGACAGTTTCGAAGCCCAAAAATGTGACAACCCGGAAATTTCTGACCAAATTTAAACTTTATCTTCATATTATTCCGACACGATAAGCAAAGTTTGTTAAGTTAAATCTCAAGAAGTGTAAACTGTGAAATGTCCCGTTCATAATAATTATAAACGTTTCATATTAATTGATTTTGTTGTGAGGTTTTGACCTCTATATGAGACGATTTTCAAAGACTGCATTCGTTTTTAAAACAAACCATAACCTTTATTTTATTGACAACGGTTTAAAGGACATAACCTAGGTTATCAAGTAATGATAATCTAAAATATCACGCTTACACACGACCATTACATAATGGTTTACAATAAATATTATGTTACAACAAAGAAAACTTTCGAATGCAGTTTTTAGACAATATCATACAAGCATGGACTCCAAATCTTGTCCTTAATTTAGTATGCAACAGATAAAGCTCTTAACAATCACCTGAGAATAAACATGCTTAAAACGTCAACAAAAATGTTGGTGAGTTATAGGTTTAACCTATATAATTATCAATCATAATAATAGAACACAAGATTTTTATTTTTATAAACACATCTCATATCAGGTATTTCGCAAACTGCATAGAGATAAAAATCATTCATATGTTGAACACCTGGTAACCGACATTAACTTAATGCATAGAATATCCCTAAACAGAACCTCTCGTATGTATAATAATCTCGAAGTACTAAAGCCATCCATAACCTGAATGGGGGTTGTTAGGCCCAATAGATCTATCTTTAGGATTCGCGTCAATTAGGGGTCATTTCCCTAATTCTTAGGTTACCAGACTTGAAGGGCGATATTCGGTTTAATAATCCAACCATAGAATGTAGTTTCGCATACTTGTGTCTATTTTGTAAAACATTTATAAAACTGCATGTATTCTCATCCCAAAAATATTAGATTTTAAAAATGGGACTATAACCCACTTTCATAGATTTTTACTTCGTCGGAAATTTAAGACTTGGCCATGGATCGATTCACGAACCTATAACAAATATATACATATATATCAAAGTATGATCGAAATATATTCACAATATTTTTTATTACGTTTTAATGATTTAAGTTTATTAAGTTAGCGGTCCAACGTTAGTAATCTACAACTAGTTGTCCACAGTTAGATGTACAGAAATAAATCAATATATATTATCTCGAATCAATCCACGACCCAGTGTATACAAGTCTCAGGCTAGATCACAACTCAAAGTATATATTTTATTTTAGAATCAACCTCAACCCTGTATAGCTAACTCAAGCATTTCTGCATATAGAGTGTCTATTGTTGTTCCAAATAATATATATAGATGGGTCGATATGATATGTCAAAACATTGTATACGTGTCTATGGTATCCCAAGATTACATAATATATGTTAGAATACATGTATAATACAATATAAGTTAGTTAAGTTATGGTTAGTCTAGATTTGTTACAAAATTTTCGTAGCTAAAACTAGCAAATTTATCCAATTTTGTTTTACCCGTCATTTCTTCGTTTCAAATCCGTTTTGAGTGATTCAAGTTGCTATGGTTTCATAATGATTTGAAATTTATGAAACTAAACAGAAAAAGTATAAGTTTATAGTCAGAAATACAGGTTACAAGTCATTTTTTAAAGAGATAGTCATTTCCGTCGAAAAAAAGACATCTTGATGACCATTTTGAAAAACATACTTCAACTTTGTGTTTAACCATGATTTTTGGATATAGTATCATATTCATATGAAATATTATCTTTCTAGAAAACAAACTTCCAATTCAAAGATTAAGATAGTTTTTATTTTTCTAACCCAAAACAGCCCCCGGTTTCACTACGACCGCGTATGTCCGGTTTTACGGTGTTCTTCGTGTTTTCAGGTTTTAAATCATTAAGTTAGCATATCATATAGATATAGAACATGTGTTTAATTGATTTTAAAAGTTATTTTAAAAAGATTAACTTTGTTTGCGAACAAGTTTAGAATTAACTAAACTATGTTCTAGTGATTACAAGTTTAAATCTTTGAATAAGATAGTTATATATATATGAATCAAATGATGTTATGAACATCATTACTACCTTAAGTTTAGTAGGTAAACCTACTGAAAGTGACAAAAATTGATCTAGCTTCAAAGGATCATGGATGGCTTGAAAGTTCTTGAAGTAGAATCATGACACAAAAACAAGTTCAAGTAAGATTTTTACTCGAATTAAGATAGTTTATAGTTATAAAAATCGAATCAAAGTTTGAATATGAATATTACCTTGAATTAGAATGATAACCTACTATATATAATAGAGGTTTCTTGATCTTAGATGATTACTTGGAATGAATTAGAAAGCGTGAAAGTAGACTTGTAAACTTGAAAGTATTCTTGATTTTATGAAACTAGAACTTATAGAATTTATGAAGAACACTTAGAACTTGAAGATAGAATTTGAGAGAAATCAATTAGATGAAGAAAATTGAAGAATTAAAGTGTTTTTAGGTGTTTTTGGTCGTTGGTATATGGATTAGATATAAAGGATGTGTAAGTTTGGTTTTTTTGTAAATAATTCATGAATGATTTATAATATTTTTTGTAATTTTGTGAGATATTTCATGCTAGTTTCCAAATGATGGTTCCCACATATTTAGGTGACTCACAAGGGCTGCTAAGAGCTGATCATTGAAGTGTGTATACCAATAGTAAATACATCTAGAAGATGGGTATTGTACGAGTACGAATACGGTTGCATATGAGTAGAATTGTTGATGAAAATGAATGAGGATGTAATTGTAAGCATTTTTGTTAAGTAGAAGTACTTTCATATGTGTCTTGAAGTCTTTCAAAAGTGTACTAATACATCTAAATACACTACATGTATATATATTTTAACTGAGTCGTTAAGTCATCGTTAGTCGTTACATGTAAGTGTTGTTTTGAAACCTTTAAGTTAACGATCTTGGTAAATGTAATTAATTCATTGTTATTATACTTAAATGAGATGTTAAATTGTTATATAAACATGATAACATGGTGTATGAATATATCTTAACATCATATATATATATATATATATATATATATATATATATATATATATATATATATATGTTAAAATACTATTACAACGATAATCGTTACATATATATATATATATATATATATATATATATATATATATATATATATATATTGTTTCGAAATCCTTAAGTTAGTAGTCTCATCTTATCTGTATAGTTCATTGTTAATACACTCAATGATATACTTAATTATCATTTTATCATGTTAAATATAGTATATCAATATCTTAATACAATACATATGTATTTAGTAAGACGTTGTTATAACGATAATCGTTATGT
This sequence comes from Rutidosis leptorrhynchoides, assembly GCF_046630445.1. Classification (NCBI taxonomy): domain Eukaryota; kingdom Viridiplantae; phylum Streptophyta; class Magnoliopsida; order Asterales; family Asteraceae; genus Rutidosis; species Rutidosis leptorrhynchoides. The sequence continues at coordinate 658,165,819 of NC_092334.1, read as the reverse complement.
ATATCGTTTCGAGCTTCATAATTCAATATTCTCATTTTTTATGTATATCACACATTGTTAATATACTTAGTGAGATACTTACTTATCATAATCTCATATTAACCATATATATGTCCATATATATATATATCATCATGTCGTTTTTACAAGTTTTAACGTTCGGGAATCGCCGGTCAACTTGGGTGGTCAATTGTCTACATGAAACTCATTTCAAATAATCAAGTCTTAACAAGTTTGATTGCTTAACATGTTAGAAACATTTAATCATGCAAATATAGTTTTCATTTAATATATAATCATGGAATAATCATGGAAAAGTTCGGGTCACTACAGTACCTACCCGTTAAATAAATTTTGTCCCGAAATTTCAAGCTGTTGGAAGTGTTGACGCATCTTCTGGAAATAGGTGTGTGTATTTCTTCTTCATCTAATCTTCACATTCCCAGGTGAACTCGGGTCCTCTACGAGCATTCCATCGAACCTTAACAATTGGTATTTTATTTTGCTTAAGTCTTTTAACCTCACGATCCATTATTTCGACGGGTTCTTCGATGAATTGAAGTTTTTCATTGATTTGGATTTCGTCTAACGGAATAGTGAGATCTTCTTTTGCAAAACATTTTTTCAGATTCGAGACATGAAAGGTATTATGTACCCCGGTGAGTTGTGGTGGTAAGTCAAGTCGGTAAGCTACTGGTCCAACACGATCTATAATCTTGAATGGCCCAATGTACCTTGGATTTAGTTTCCCCCGTTTACCAAATCGAGCAACGCCTTTCCAAGGTGAAACCTTAAGCATGACCATCTCCCCAATTTCAAATTCTATATCCTTTCTTTTAATGCCCGCGTGACTCTTTTGTCGACTTTGGGCGGTTTTCAACCGTTGTTGAATCTGGATGATCTTCTCGGTAGTTTCTTGAATTATCTCCGGACCCGTAATTTGTCTATCCCCAACTTCACTCCAACAAATCGGAGACCTGCACTTTCTACCATAAAGTGCCTCAAACGGTGCCATATCGATACTTGAGTGATAACCGTTGTTGTAGGAAAATTCTGCTAACGGTAGATGTCGATCCCAGCTGTTTCAAAAGTCAATAACACACGCTCGTAGCATGTCTTCAAGAGTTTGTATAGTCCTCTCACTTTGCCCATCGGTTTGTGGATGATAGGCAGTACTCATGTCTAGACGAGTTCTCAATGCTTGTTGCAACGTCTGCCAGAATCTTGAAACAAATCTGCCATCCCTATCAGAGATAATAGAGATTGATATTCCATGTCTGGAGACAACTTCTTTCAAGTATAATCGCGCCAAATTCTCCATTTTTTCATCTTCTCTCATTGGCAAAAAATGTGCTGATTTGGTGAGACGATTGACTATTACCCAAATATTATCATAACCACTTGTAGTCCTTGGAAATTTAGTAATGAAATCCATGGTAATGTTTTCCCATTTCCATTCCGGGATTTCAAGTTGTTGAAGTAGACCTGATGGTTTCTGATATTCAGCTTTGACCTTAGAACACGTCAAACATTCTCCTACGTATCTAGCAATATCAGCTTTCATACCCGACCACCAAAAGTGTTTCTTGATATCTTTGTACATCTTCCCCACTCCGGGATGTATTGAATATCTAGTTTTATGTGCTTCCTTAAGTACCATTTCTCTCATGTCTCCAAACTTTGGTACCCAAATTCTTTCAGCCTTATACCGGGTTCCGTCTTCCCGAATATTTAGATGTTTTCTGATCCTTTGGGTATTTCAATCTTCAACTTTCCTTCTTTTAAAACTCCCTGCTGTGCCTCCTTTATTTGAGTAGTAAGGTTAGTACGAATAATTATATTCATAGCTTTTACCCGCATAGGTTCTCTGTCTTTTCTACTCAAAGCTTCGGCTACCACATTCGCCTTCCACGGGTGGTAACGAATCTCAAAATCGTAATCATTTAACAATTCAATCCACCTACGCTGCCTCATGTTCAGTTGTTTCTGATTAAATATATGTTGAAGACTTTTGTGGTCAGTATATATAATACTTTTGACCCCATATAAGTAGTGCCTCCAAGTCTTTAATGCAAAAATAACAGCACCTAATTCCAAATCGTGAGTCGTATAATTTTCTCGTGAATCTTCAATTGTCTGGACGCATAGGCAATTACCTTCGTTTGTTGCATTTATACACAACCGAGGCCTTGCTTTGAGGCGTCACAATATATCACAAAATCATCATTCCCTTCAGGCAATCACAATATAGGTGCCGTAGTTTACTTTTTCTTCAACAATTGAAACGCTTTCTCCTGCTCATCCTTCCATTCAAATTTCTTCCCTTTATGCGTTAATGCAGTCAAGGGTTTTGCTATTTTGAAAAAATCTTGGATGAACCTTCTATAGTAACCAGCCAGTCCTAAAAATTGGCGTATATGCTTCGTAGTTTTCAGGGTTTCCCACTTTTCAACAGTTTCAATCTTTGCCGAATCCACCTGAATACCTTCTTTGTTCACTATGTGGCCTAAGAATTGAACTTCTTTCAACCAAAATGCACACTTTGAAAACTTAGCGTACAATTTTTTCCTTCCTCAATAATTCTAACACCTTTCTCAAATGCTCACCGTGATCTTGATCATTCTTTGAGTAAATAAGTATGTCATCGATGAAGACAATGATAAATTTGTCAAGATATGGCCCACACACTCGGTTCATGAGGTCCATGAACACATATGGTGCGTTAGTCAATCCAAACGGCATAACCATAAAATCATAATGACCGTAATGCGTCCTAAAAGTAGTCTTTGGAATATCATCCTCCTTCACTCGCATTTGATGATACCCAGAACGTAAATCAATCTTCGAATAAACTGACGAGCGTTGTAGTTGATCAAATAAGTCGTCGATTCTCGGTAGTGGGTAGCGGTTCTTGATGCTAAGTTTGTTCAACTCTCGGTAGTCGATACACAACCTGAATGTACTATCCTTCTTTTTGACAAACAAAACAGGAGCTCCCCATGGTGATGTGCTTGGTTGTATGAAATCACGCTCTAAAAGTTCTTGTAATTGGCTTTGGAGTTCCTTCATTTCACTGGGTGCGAGTCTGTATGGAGCACGAGCTATTGGTGCAGCTCCTGGTACAAGGTCTATCTAAAATTCAACGGATCGATGTGGAGGTAGTCCCGGTAATTCTTTCGGAAATACATCGGGAAATTCTTTTGCGACGGGAACATCATTGATGTTCTTTTCTTCGGGTTTGACTTTCTCGACATGTGGTAGCACAACATAGCAACCTTTTCTTATTAGCTTTTGTGCCTTCAAATTACTAATAAGATTTAGCTTCGCGTTGCTCTTTTCTCCATACACTATTAAGGGTTTTCCTTCTTCTCGTACAATGCAAATTGCATTTTTGTAATATACGATATCTGCTCTCTCCTTTTTCAACCAGTCCATGCCAATTATCACATCAAAACTCCCTAACTCTACTAGTATCAAATCAATCTTAAACGTTTCGCTAACCAGTTTAATTTCTCGATTCTGGCATATTTTATCTGCTGAAATTAATTTACCATTTACTAATTCGAGTAAAAACTTGTTATCCAAAGGCGTCAATGGACAATTTAATTTTGCACAAAAATCTCTACTCATATAGCTTCTATCCGCACCCGAATCAAATAAAACATAAGCAGATTTATTGTCAATAAGAAACGTACCCGTAACAAGCTCCGGGTCTTCCTGCGCTATAACCGCATTAATGTTGAAGACTCTTCCTCGGCCTTGCCCATTATTATCCCCCTGATTTGGACACATATTTTTATAATGGCCCTTCTTCCCGCATCCGAAACAAGTAATGTCGACATAACTTGTTTTGACATTATTTGTTCCCTTAGTCATTGATCCGTAGATTTCGCACTTTGTCACACCATGGCCCTTTTTTTTACACTTAGTACACACTGCCGTACAGAGCCCAGTCAGATGGTATCCTTCGCACCTCTGGCATGGTTTCTGCCTCTTGTTTTTGCTGAAATGGTTGTTGTTGCGATTGTTATTATTGTTGGGATGGTGGTTGTAATGGTTATTGTTGTTGGGATGGTTGTTGTTGTTGCAGTTGTTGTTGCGAAATTTGGTGCGATTGAAGTTGTGATTGTTGTGTTGATTGTTAAAATTGTGACCCTTGTCACTGGTTTCTTCTCACTTTCTCTTGCCTTGTTTTGTGTTGGCTTCTTCGGCCGCCTGCTCTTTAATTCTTTCCTCAATCTGATTTATGAGTTTATGAGCCATTCGACTCGCCGTTTGTATGGAGTCGGGCTCGTGTGAGCTCACATCTTCTTGAATCCTTTCTGGTAACCCTTTCACAAACGCGTCGATTTTCTCTTCTTCATCTTCGAACGCTCTTGGACACAATAAACACAACTCTGTGAATCTTCATTCGTACATGGTAATGTTGAAACCTTGCATTCGTAATCCTCTAAGCTCTACTTTGAGCTTATTGACCTCGTTTCTGGGACGGTACTGCTCGTTCATCAAGTGCTTGAATCTTGACCACGGTAGTGCGTAAGCAGCATCTTGTCCCACCTGGTCGAGAAAGGTGTTCCACCATGTTAACGCAGCACCTGTGAAGGTATGCGTAGCGTACTTTACTTTGTCTTCTTCAGTGCACTTACTTATGGCAAACACCGATTCGACCTTCTCGGTCCATCGTTTTAATCCGATTGGACCCTCGGTTCCATCGAATTCCAGAGGTTTGAAAGCAGTGAATTCTTTGTAGGAGCATCCTACACGATTTCTTGTGGCGTTATTTGCATTGCTAGATTCAGAGTTATTGTTGTAGTTTTGCATTGCAGCATGTACTGCGGCTATGTTTGCTGCAAGGAAAACACGAAAGTCTTCCTCACTCATATTCATGGTGTGTCGAGTCGTCGGTGTTATTTCCTTCAAAAATAGCCAAAAGAATTGAGTTAATCATATAGAATATTAAGAGTAGTCAATAGTATTTCGTAGCATAATATGAACTTATTTATAAAAGCTTTTTCTTCATATTAGCGTTTTATAAGTTTTAATTCGGGTAGTACCTACCCGTTAAGTTCATACTTAGTAGCTAACATACAATTCAACTACTACAATTCTATATGAAAAACTGATTACAATAAATTTCACGTTCAAACTTTTATACAATATTTTACAAATTTACAATACCACTATTTTACATATAGCATAAAATATAGCACACGATAACTTTGATACAAAGTAGTTTCGAAGACAATCCTAGTTAATACGCAAGTCGTTCAACAAAGGCAATAAAGACACGTAATTCATAAGTCCAGAAACAATTCATGCATTCTGGTTGTACTAATATTATTTCCCATCCTTGGTTATGTGGCAGATAACCATCGTGACCGTTAGCTAGGTAGCATGTTATAACGTCGTCAAAAGGACGAGGGTTTCTTAATGCCCAACGGCCCCGTAACAATCTAAAAACCTTGTTTCTCACCCCAACTACCGAATTTGTCACTTGTGAGAAAGTTTTATTTAAAAGTTGTAATCCGATGTTCTTTTTCTCACTTTGGTGAGAAGCGAACATCACTAACCCGTAAGCATAACATGCTTCTTTATGTTGCATGTTAGAAGCTCTTTCTAAAGCACGAAGTCCTATGTTGGGATATGTTGAGTCAAAATAGGTTCTTAACCCGTAGCGTAAAATTGCACTTGGGTTCCCCGCATTTAACGCTTTAAAGAAAACACGGCGTAACTTAAGGTCTCTCCAATGTGATATACCTCGTCTTTCAAAAGAAAGCCTATTATAAACTAAGGCATGCCTGGAACGTTCTTCAAATGTTCTACAAACTAATTTTGCCATAAATAATTGTGCCAACGAATTCTGACCGACTCTAGACAAGATTTCATCAATCATGTCCCCGGGTAGGTCTTCTAAAATTTTTGGTTGTCTATCCTTAACATCCATTTTGTGTTTTTATACTATAAAAAATAGACGAGGGTTAGATTCATAAAAGATACTTAACAAACAATACAAGCAATTTTTACATATATCATAAAAGCACAAGCACACTATATTACATATATTACATCGCATGATTACAACTCTTTATTCCGACTCACTTGTTTCTTCTTCTTCGGACTTGGTTTGTTTCGCTAATTTCCCAGGGATATATGGTGCTCCCATAATATGAGCCGTTCTTTTCACAAATTGTCTAGAAAAACCTGGTGGCTTAGATGTTCCCAGGTTATAGCTAAAACTTAAGAAATACGGGTGTTGACGGTATTTCCCATCGGGATATTTCATGTTAACATAGAGGTCATCGGGGTAGGAATTAGGTTTCTCTATTTTGATGCCTTTTCCCTTATTATTTTCTTTTGCCTTTTCAAATTGGGTCGGGGTAATTTCTATAACATCATCGGAATCCTCATCGGGATCCGATTCATCGAAAAATTGGTAATCTTCCCAATATTTTGCTTCCTCGGCGGAAACATCATTGACCATTATTAATTTTGGTCCATTGGTTGAGGGTTTTCTTTTATTTATCTATTTTTTAGTGGTTTCTAATATTTCCTCCTCCGGAACCTCTTCTTCTTCTGGTTCCTCTTCTTCCGGTTCCTCTTCGGGAATTTGTGAGTCATCCCAATATATATTCAACTATTCATTATTATTAGGTGAGTCAATGGGATTTGTACTAGAGGTAGACATCTATCACACAATATCAAACACATTAAGAGATTAATATATCACATAATATTTACATGTTAATAATATAAAGTTTTCAACAAAAAGTGTTAAGCAATCGTTTTTAAAGAAAAATATACGGTCGAAGTCCAGAGTCACTAATGCATCCTACAAACTCGATAAGACACACTAATATAAATTTCTGGTTCTTTAAGACCAACGCTCGGATACCAACTGAAATGTCCCGTTCATAATAATTATAAACGTTTCATATTAATTGATTTTGTTGCGAGGTTTTGACCTCTATATGAGACATTTTTCAAAGACTGCATTCGTTTTTAAAACAAACCATAACCTTTATTTTATCGACAAAGGTTTAAAGGACATAACCTAGGTTATCAAGTAATGATAATCTAAAATATCACGCTTACACACGACCATTAGATAATGATTTACAATAAATATTATGTTACAACAAAGAAAACTTTCGAATGCAGTTTTTAGACAATATCATACAAGCATGGACTCCAAATCTTGTCCTTAATTTAGTATGCAACAGCGGAAGCTCTTAACAATCACCTGAGAATAAAAATGCTTAAAACGTCAACAAAAATGTTGGTGAGTTATAGGTTTAACCTATATAATTATCAATCATAATAATAGACCACAAGATTTTTATTTTTATAAACATATCTCATATAAGATATTTTGCAAACTGCATAGAGATAAAAATCATTCATATGTTGAACACCTGGTAACCGACATTAACTTAATGCATAGAATATCCCCAAACAGAACCTCTTGTCTGTATAATAATCTCGAAGTACTAAAGCCATCCATAACCTGAATGGGGGTTGTTAGGCCCAATAGATCTATCTTTAGGATTCGCGTCAATTAGGGGCCATTTCCCTAATTGTTAGGTTACCAAACTTGAAGGGCGATATTCGGTTTAATAATCCAACCATAGAATGTAGTTTCGCATACTTGTGTCTATTTTGTAAAACATTTATAAAACTGCATGTATTCTCATCCCAAAAATATTAGATTTTAAAAATGGGACTATAACTCACTTTCACAGATTTTTACTTGGTCAGAAATTTAAGACTTGGCCATGGATCGATTAACGAACCTATAACAAATATGTACATATATATCAAAGTATGATTGAAATATATTCACAACATTTTTTATTATGTTTTAATGATTTAAGTTTATTAAGTTAGCGGTCCAACGTTAGTAATCTACAACTAGTTGTCCACAGTTAGATGTACAGAAATAAATAAATATATATTATCTCGAATCAATCCACGACCCAGTGTATACAAGTCTCAGGCTAGATCACAACTCAAAGTATATATTTTATTTTGGAATCAACCTCAACCCTGTATAGCTAACTCAAGCATTACTGCATATAGAGTGTCTATGGTTGTTCCAAATAATATATGTAGATGGGTCGATATGATATGTCAAAACAATGTATACGTGTCTATGGTATCCCAAGATTATATAATATATGTTAGAATACATGTATAATACAATATAAGTTAGTTAAGTTATGGTTAGTCTATATTTGTTACAAAATTTTCGTAGCTAAAACTAGCAAATTTATCCAATTTTATTTTACCCGTCATTTCTTCTTTTCAAATCCGTTTTGAGTGATTCAAGTTGATATGGTTTCATAATGAACTGAAATTTATGAAACTAAACAGAAAAAGTATAAGTTTATAGTCAGAAATACAGGTTACAAGTCATTTTTTAAAGAGGTAGTCATTTCCGTCGAAAAAACGACATCTTGATGACCATTTTGAAAAACATACTTCAACTTTGTGTTTAACCATGATTTTTGGATATAGTATCATATTTATATGAAATATTATTTTTCCAGAAAACAAACTTCCAATTCAAAGATTAAGATAGTTTTTATTTTTCTAACCCAAAACAGCCCCCGGTTTCACTACGACGGCGTATGTCCGGTTTTACGGTGTTCTTCGTGTTTTCAGGTTTTAAATCATTAAGTTAGCATATCATATAGATATAGAACATGTATTTAATTGATTTTAAAATTTATGTTAGAAGGATTAACTTTGTTTGCGAACAAGTTTAGAATTAACTAAACTATGTTCTAGTGATTACAAGTTTAAATCTTCGAATAAGATAGTTATATATATATGAATCGAATGATGTTATGAACATCATTACTACCTTAAGTTTAGTAGGTAAACCTACTGGAAGTGACAAAAATTGATCTAGCTTCAAAGGATCTTGGATGGCTTGAAAGTTCTTGAAGTAGAATCATGACACAAAAACAAGTTCAAGTAAGATTTTTACTCGAATTAAGATAGTTTATAGTTATAGAAATCGAATCAAAGTTTGAATATGAATATTACCTTGAATTAAAATGATAACCTAGTATAAATAACAGAGGTTTCTTGATCTTAGATGATTACTTGGAATGGATTAGAAAGCTTGGAAGTAGACTTGTAAACTTGAAAGTATTCTTGATTTTATGAAACTAGAACTTATAGAATTTATGAAGAACACTTAGAACTTGAAGATAGAACTTGAGAGAGATCAATTAGATGAAGAAAATTGAAGAATGAAAGTGTTTGTAGGTTTTTTGGTCGTTGGTATATGGATTAGATATAAAGGATGTGTAAGTTTATTTTTTTGTAAATAATTCATGAATGATTTATAATATTTTTTGTAATTTTGTGAGATATTTCATGCTAGTTTCCAAATGATGGTTCCCACATATTTAGTTGACTCACAAGGGCTGCTAAGAGCTGATCATTGAAGTGTATATACCAATAGTAAATACATCTAGAAGCTGGGTATTGTACGAGTACGAATACGGTTGCATATGAGTAGAATTGTTGATAAAAATAAATGCGGAGTGCACACTTGTATAAGCATACTTGATTAATTCATGTGAAATGTTGTGTTATTTAGTTAGTGTCTTTTTGACCAAAAGACACAACTATTAAGAATTGGTGTCACTCTTCATAAAAAGGTGAACCATTCATTGTTACCTTTTAGCCAAAAAGTATGCCCATTCATGGACATCTTTTCATCAAAAGGTGTAACATTTAATTCTCTATAAGTTTCTAAATGATGAAAAAATTGATCATTCACAATATAGATAAACTCTTTGTTGTAATTGTAAGCATTTTTGTTAAGTAGAAGTACTTTGATATGTGTCTTGAAGTCTTTCAAAAGTGTACTAATACCTCTAAATACACTACATGTTTATACATTTTAACTGAGTCGTCGTTAGTCGTTACATGTAAGTGTTGTTTTGAAACCTTTAAGTTAACGATCTTGTTAAATGTAATTAATTCATTGTTATATATATATATATTAAAGTACTATTACAACGATAATCGTTACATATATATATATTGTTTCGAAATCCTTAAGTTAGTAGTCTCATCTTACCTGTATAGTTCATTGTTAATACACTCAATGATATACTTAATTATCATTTTATCATGTTAAATATAGTATATCAATATCTTAATACAATACATATGTATTTAGTAAGAAGTTGTTATAACGATAATCGTTATGTATATCGTTTCGAGCTTCATAATTCAATATTCTCATTTTTATGTATATCACACATTGTTAATATACTTAGTGAGATACTTACTTATCATAATCTCATATTAACCATATATATGTCCATATATATATCATCATGTCGTTTTTACAAGTTTTAACGTTCGTGAATCGCCGGTCAACTTGGGTGGTCAATTGTCTACATGAAACTCATTTCAAATAATCAAGTCTTAACAAGTTTGATTGCTTAACATGTTGGAAACATTTAATCATGAAAATATAGTTTTCATTTAATATATAATCATGGAATAATCATGGAAAAGTTCGGGTCACTACAGTACCTACCTGTTAAATAAATTTCGTCTCGAAATTTCAAGCTGTTGGAAGTGTTGACGCATCTTCTGGAAATAGGTGCGGGTATTTTTTCTTCATCTGATCTTCACTTTCCCAGGTGAACTCGGGTCCTCTACGAGCATTCTATCGAACCTTAACAATTGGTATTTTATTTTGCTTAAGTCTTTTAACCTTACGATCCATTATTTTGACGGGTTCTTCGATGAATTGAAGTTTTTCATTTGTAAGACCCTAATCTTCATTGTACAGCAGAGTATATAGAGTACATAAAGTGTGGGAATGATTATGCAGTTAAACAGAAGTCAGAGAGCAATCTGAGCTTAGTGCGCGCCGCGCACACTAAAGGGAGCGCGCCGCACACTCCCTACTGTAGCCGGTTTTTGCTGTTTTAATGAGATATTTTGATGGGCAATTTGGTAATTTCACTTGTGGACGAGTTAAAGGCCAGTTGGTCAGTTGTGGAGTATCATTAACTCCATTATCAACAACCTTATCCCCTTTACTTAAATTTTAGAGTGAGAGTGTGATTCTTAAGTGAGAAAGCTTAAATCTAAGGGGAAGAAGTTGTTCTCGGACCAAAGTGCGGGTATTAAAGTTGTTCATCCCCTCTCTAGCTCCGTTGTGGTTGTAGTGGTATGTTCTAACTTTAATTTCCTTACTTTGATTTTGTGTAAGGGTTAGGGTTTGGGTAAATGAAGAACATAAAACCCATATTTGGTGATTTTGGGTGTTCTTGGGTAAGATGGAGTCATGAAGACTCATTGGTAACTAACCTAGGGTTTCAAAGTGGTAATTGATGTTTATGAGTCCTAATTGGTTAGTTAATTACTAGCACACCTAGTTAATTTGTAAATGGGTGTTAGATGGGTTAGTAGATAACCCGAAATGGGTATGTTGACTTTAAATTAGTCAAAGGGCTAATGATTGACCTAATTGGGAAATATGGGTATGAAATACCCTAATTGTGTAATGGTTAGTGTTGTTGGACCTTAATCACTAGCTTTTAAGTGATTAATGATGGTCTTGACCCCTAAAGGGCGGTTTTGGTGAAAATGGGGCATTTAATGCATTTAAGTCATTAAATGCACATGAGTGAAGTGTTTGTATTTAGTCCAACAAGTTTGTTTGTTGATTGAGTACTTATATTATTAGGTACCTTGCTTTGAAGCTTGTGGAGGTATAAATCGTCACCAAATCGTTAAGGTGAGTGGAATGATTATATGCATATGTATGTAAGGTATTTATTTGTATGCTATGGTATGAACCAAAGAGCCGGTAGTGCCATAGTATGTGCGAGCGTGCTATGATGTGAACCAAAGAGCCGGTAGCTTCATAGTACGTGTGTTATAGTGTGAACCAAAGAGCCTGTAGCGCTATAGCACGATTTGTTAGGGTGTGAACCAAAGAGCCGGTAGCACCTTAGCATTGTTAGAGTGTGAACCAAAGAGCCGGTAGCACTCTAGTGTGAGTATGACTCGAGTTGTGATGTGAACCAAAGAGCCGGTAGCATCATGACAAATGCGTATGGTGTGAACCAAAGAGCCGGTAGCACCATGACGCGAGAATGGTTAACCATGGTTGTGTATTTTGTTTTGTCGCATATTATATTATGTCGATTATATGTTATTGATTAAGCTAGTAGCGATTTGTTGGAGATTATTAGCTTTGTACTTGAGATGGTATGCTAATTGTATTGCTAGCGTGTATGCGGTATATGTGTAAGTGATTGCAAGTAGGTATGTTATATATATATGGGTATAATTATTGCATTCACTAAGCTTTGCTTACCCTCTCGTTGTTTATCTTTTTATAGGCTCCGGCGTCGACAAAGGTAAGGGCCTTCGATTGGATTAGAGATCCCGCTTGTTGTTTAGGGGACACTTTTGGGATGTGATAGCTTTTGGAGTATGACCAAGATATGGGTAGTTTAACCCCAAACACCATGCTCATAGTGTCGTTTGGAATTTAAACTAGTGTGGTCGAAACTCGGACTTTCGCATGAAACTCGTAAAACGGCCGATGTGGGCCCCGTTTTGTAAAACTCGTTTTATGTTTGAATCGTATGAGTTTTTCATATTAGAACATGTTGTGTAAAGCGTTTCCTCTAAATATGTCGGGAAGTGGGAGATCTTTATTCGAAAAATTGAAAATTTGGACAGAACTGAAAAAAGGCCTGTGCGCGCCGCGCACCCTTAGGTGGTGCGAGTGGCGCACTCCCCTGTAAAAAAAAATTTTATTTTATGCGTGTTCGATTGTATATTGGGTTGGGTCGTTACAAGTGGTATCAGAGCATGGTCTAAGGGATTTAGGCGACTTGAGATAGGTGCCTAGACTTAGATTTATTTGTGTATGCGCTTTACGCGAGACTTGTAGGAGACGGGTCAGACCGGGAGTTGATTAGTGCTTAGGTTTATGTGAACTAACCTTGCGCTAATTGTTTTGTGTTGTGTTAGCAATCATCAAGCAAGATAGATGTTGTACTAGCAAGTTAATGCGACGTGCTCGCGTAACAATGATTAGCTACCATTGTTACGAGTTCAAATCGTGTCAAACAAGCGATGTATGACGATTGTTGAGCAAGATGGGGTAGTGTGGTGTATATGTATATACATATGTGTTAAGTTTTCTCGTTCGTTGCTTAACCTTTTTCGTTTTATAGTATGAAGACGAGAAACGGACCCGAGACAAATGAAGGGGGTTCGAGCGAGGATGCTGAGTTTACGGCCAAGGTTGAGGCCATTATGCAAAGGCGTCATGAGGCCTTCTTAGAGGATGTTAAGAAGATGTTCTTGGATTCGATTGACGAGCAAGTAGTCAATCTAGTCAAGGAACAAGTTAAGATTGTTCTTAAAGAGGATAAAGCGGGAAGACGAGACTTCCACTATAAAAACTTCAAAGATGCTCAACCTCCCACCTTTGAAGGTGAACGAGACCCTCTAAAGAGTGCTCGATGGATCTCCGATATGGAGGGGGCTTTCCGTACTAGTGAGTGCCCTCTCGATAAAAAGACGAGGTTTGGTAGTAGCATGATGAGGGGTGATGCCAAGTTGTGGTGGGATGCGAAAATCCGACTTTATGGCGAAGAACAAAGTATGAGTTTGACGTGGGACGAGTTTAAAGAGGAATTTTTCAGGGAGTACCGAACTTCGGCCGATCTTTCAAAGCTTAAGGACGAGTTACGTACTTTAAGGCAAGGGTCAATGGATTTGAACACTCTCAAGTCCACTTTCTTATCAAAGACCCAATTTTGCCCGGAGTATGACGGGAACGATCACATGTTGAAAGAAGATTTCTACCGAACCTTGAATGATAACTATCAAGAAAGGATTAGTAGGAATTCGGCGAAGACTTTTGATGAGCTATTTGACATCGCTAAGGGTTTTGAGTCGCTTGCTCCAAGAAAGAGTGACTTCACCTTTGGCAAACGAAAATTTGAAGCTACTAGCCACTCGAACAAGAAGAACAAGAGTGTGACTGAGAGCGTCGGTAGTGCGAAAAAGGGGGCTTCTAAGAGTTTTGGGCCCACGTGCTACAATTGTGGTCGACAAGGGCACTTGGCCCGTGATTGTACGAACTCATCTTCCAACAAAATCGTTTGTTTTAATTGTAATAAAGAGGGGCACAAGAGGCCGGAGTGTCCCGAATTGCGCAACGATAATGTTAAGCGATTAGAGAAGGCAGCGGGTACGGCTAGGGGTCGAAATTATTTGATGACCAATGAGGAGGCCAAGCAATCTAGCGATGTTGTCTCAGGTACTTTCATGGTTGATTCAAATCCGGCAAGGATACTCTTTGATAGTGATGCAAACTTGTCGTTTGTGTCACCAAAATTTGTGCCTAAACTTAATAAACCGTTAACTAAGTTAAGTCGTCGGGTAGAAGTTGAAATAGCGGATGGCAAGACGGTGCTAGTGGTTGATGTGTGTAAAAATTGTAATGTTGTGTTTGGTGTCGAAAACTTTGAAATCGACCTCATCCCGATGACTTTGGGTGATTTTGATATCGTTGTTGGTATGGATTGGCTCGATCATAATAGAGCCGATATTGCATGCCATGAAAAATCTATTCGAGTGAAGACCCTTAGTGGGGGAGAGTTAATTATTCATGGCGATAAACGAAGAAGACTTGTGCCGATATGCACTTTTGCACGGGCACATCGTTTTCTGGTTGGTGGTGGCATGGCTTTTCTTGCCCATGTTGTTGATACTCGTGATGAGCCACCACCCATTCGTGAAATTCTGGTGGTGAATGAATTTGAAGACGTTTTTCCGGATGAGTTACCGGGTGTTCCGGCGGAAAGACAAGTTGAATTTCGCATTGAGTTGGTTCCGGGGGCTACCCCCATTGCTAAAACTCCTTATCGTTTAGCACCAACGGAAATGCAAGAGTTGTTAAATCAAACCCAAGAGTTGCTTGAGAAGGGTTTCATTCGACCGAGTGCTTCGCCATGGGGCGCTCCGGTTTTATTTGTGAAGAAGAAGGATGGTAGTATGCGGATGTGCATCGATTACCGAGAGTTGAATAAAGTCACGATCAAGAATCGTTATCCATTGCCTAGGATTGACGATTTGTTCGACCAACTCCAAGGTGCAACGTATTTCTCTAAAATCGACCTACGGTCCGGCTATCACCAAATGCGGGTCCGTGAGGAAGACATCGAGAAAACGGCTTTTCGAACGCGTTATGGGCATTTTGAATTCGTAGTTATGCCTTTTGGTCTTACGAATGCACCGGCGGAATTCATGGATCTTATGAACCGAGTGTGCCAACCTATGTTGGACAAGTCGGTAATTGTGTTCATTGACGACATACTTGTCTATTCGAAGAGTATGAAGGAACATGAACATCATTTGCGGAGTGTGTTAAAGACGTTGCGGAAGGAGAAGTTGTATGCTAAATTCTCCAAATGTGAATTTTGGCTAAGGGAAGTTCAGTTCCTTGGCCACATTGTGAACGAAAATGGTATTCAAGTAGATCCGGGGAAGATAGAGATGGTAAAGAGTTGGGAATGACCGACTACGCCTACGGAAATCTGAAGTTTTCTCGGAATGGCCGGTTATTATCGTCGTTTTATCCAAGACTTTTCTAAGATCGCTTCTCCATTGACGAAGTTAACGAGAAAGAATGCGAGTTTTAATTGGGAGAACGAGCAAGAAATTGCTTTTCGATTGTTAAAAGAGAAGTTATGTCAAGCTCCGGTGTTAGTGTTGCCGGAAGGTGTGGAAGACATGACGGTTTATTGTGATGCTTCTTTAAATGGGCTCGGGTGTGTTCTAATGCAAAGAGGTAAAGTCATCGCTTATGCCTCTCGACAATTAAAGGAACACGAGCCGAGATATTCGACTCATGATCTTGAGTTGGCGGCGGTTGTTTATACGTTGAAAATTTGGCGCCATTACTTGTATGGTGTCAAGTGTACAATTTATTCGGATCACAAGAGTTTGAAACATCTTTTTGATCAAAGAGATTTGAATTATCGTCAACGTAGATGGATGGATGTGGTGAAAGACTACGATTGTGAGATACTTTATCATCCGGGCAAGGCGAATGTGGTCGCGGATTCGTTAAGTCGAAAGAGTCATCACCCGGCGTTACGATTGGGATTGTTACGTATGATTATTACTAACGATTTTCTTGAAAAACTTGGTGTGATTCAAATTGAAGCTTACGTTCACAACAAGCATGCGGAACGAATTGTGGGGCAATCAGAATTTATTACTATGGGTTCGCGTGGTTTGTTGTCTTTTCAAGGAAGAGTGTGGGTGCCTAAGATGGGGGATTATCGACGAGTGCTACTTGATGAAGCACATAAGTCAAAGTATTCCATTCATCCGGGCACGACGAAAATGTATCTTGATTTGAGAAAAGATTATTGGTGGCCGGGCATGAAACGTGATGTTGTAAAGTATGTTGAGCAATGCGTCACGTGTTTGCAAGTTAAGGCCGAGCACCAAAAGCCGTATGGTAAGTTACAACCGTTAGAAATCCCGAAATGGAAATGGGAGCACATTACCATGGATTTCATCACAAAGTTACCTAAAACGGCGAGAACCCAATTTGATTCGATTTGGGTGATAGTTGATCGATTGACGAAAAGTGGCTTGTTTCTTCCCATTCGGGAAGCAATATCATCAGAGACTTTGGCTAAATTGTTTATCAAAGAGGTAGTCGCTCGACATGGGGTTCCTATATCTATTATTTCGGATCGAGATACTCGTTTTACATCTCAATTTTGGGAAAAGTTTCATGAGGATATGGGTACACAATTGAAATTGAGCACGGCGTATCATCCTCAAACGGACGGTCAAATCGAACGTACGAATCAAACATTGGAGGACATGTTGCGGGCGTGTATTATTGATTTCGGTGGTAGTTGGGATGAGCACTTACCTTTGGTGGAATTCTCATACAATAATAGTTATCATACTAGTATCGGGATGCCACCTTACGAGATGCTTTATGGGCGGAGGTGTCGAACTCCGATTTGTTGGGGTGAAATTGGCCAAAAGGAAATCGGGAGTACCGATTTGGTCTTAGAAACGAATAGCAAGATTGATATGATTTGGGATCATTTGAAAAAGGCTCAAGATAGACAAAAGTCGTATGCTGACAAACGTAGGCGAATGATCTAATTTCAAGAAGGTGACATGGTGATGCTTAAGGTTTCGCCATGGAAAGGTGTTATTCGGTTTCGAAAACGGGGAAAGTTAGCTCCTCGGTTTATTGGGCCATTTAAGGTTTTAGCTCGTGTTGGTGAAGTCGCGTATTGTTTGGAATTACCCGAAGAGCTTGCGGGGATTCATAATACATTTCATGTTTCCCATCTTCGTAAGTGTCTTACGGATGATTCATCATGGGTGCCGTTAGACGAAATTGAGCTAAACAATAAGTTAGAGTATATTGAGGAGCCGATTGCCATACTCGATGAGAAGGTCAAAAGGTTGAGGCATAAAGAGGTTAGGACTTTTAAAGTTCAATGGCGTCGTAGTAAGGGTTCCGAGTTTACTTGGGAGCCCAAAGAATTCGTGTTGGTTTATCTTCCCTCTTGTCATGCGGCTTGGATCGCGAGGACGCACTCCGATTCAAGTGGGGGAGAGTTGTAAGACCCTAATCTTCATTGTACAGCAGAGTATATAGAGTACATAAAGTGTGGGAATGATTGTGCAGTTAAACAGAAGTCAGAGAGCAATCTGAGCTTAGTGCGCGCCGCGCACACCAAAGGGAGCGCGCCGCGCACTCCCTACTGTAACCGGGTTTTTGCTGTTTTAATGAGATATTTTGATGGGCAATTTGGTAATTTCAATTGTGGACGAGTTAAAGGCTAGTTGGTCAGTTGTGGAGTATCATTAACTCCATTATCAACAACCTTATCCCCTTTACTTAAATTTTAGAGTGAGAGTGTGATTCTTGAGTGAGAAAGCTTAAATCTAAGGGGAAGAAGTTGTTCTCGGACCAAAGTGCGGGTATTAAAGTTGTTCATCCCCTCTCTAGCTCCGTTGTGGTTGTAGTGGTATGTTCTAACTTTAATTTCCTTACTTTGATTTTGTGTAAGGGTTAGGGTTTGGGTAAATGAAGAACATAAAACCCATATTTGGTGATTTTGGGTGTTCTTGGGTAAGATGGAGTCATGAAGACTCATTGGTAACTAACCTAGGGTTTCAAAGTGGTAATTGATGTTTATGAGTCCTAATTGGTTAGTTAATTACTAGCACACCTAGTTAATTAGTAAATGGGTGTTAGATGGGTTAGTAGATAACCCAAAATGGGTATGTTGACTTTAAATTAGTCAAAGGGCTAATGATTGACCTAATTGGGAAATATGGGTATGAAATACCCTAATTGTGTAATGGTTAGTGTTGTTGGACCTTAATCACTAGCTTTTAAGTGATTAATGATGGTCTTGACCCCTAAAGGGCGGTTTTGGTGAAAATGGGGCATTTAATGCATTTAAGTCATTAAATGCACATGAGTGAAGTGTTGGTATTTAGTCCAACAAGTTTGTTTGTTGATCGAGTACTTATATTATTAGGTACCTTGCTTTGAAGCTTGTGGAGGTATAAATCGTCACCAAATCGTTAAGGTGAGTGGAATGATTATATGCATATGTATGTAAGGTATTTATTTGTATGCTATGGTATGAACCAAAGAGCCGGTAGTGCCATAGTATGTGCGAGCGTGCTATGATGTGAACCAAAGAGCCGGTAGCTTCATAGTACGTGTGTTATAGTGTGAACCAAAGAGCCGGTAGCGCTATAGCACGATTTGTTAGGGTGTGAACCAAAGAGCCGGTAGCACCTTAGCTTTGTTAGAGTGTGAACCAAAGAGCCGGTAGCACTCTAGCGTGAGTATGACTCGAGTTGTGATGTGAACCAAAGAGCCGGTAGCATCATGACAAATGCGTATGGTGTGAACCAAAGAGCCGGTAGCACCATGACTCGAGAATGGTTAACCATGGTTGTGTATTTTGTTTTGTAGCATATTATATTATGTCGATTATATGTTATTGATTACGCTAGTAGCGATTTATTGGAGATTATTAGCTTTGTACTTGAGATGGTATGCTAATTGTATTGCTAGCGTGTATGCGGTATATGTGTAAGTGATTGCAAGTAGGTATGTTATATATATATGGGTATAATTATTGCATTCACTAAGCTTTGCTTACCCTCTCGTTGTTTATCTTTTTATAGGCTCCGGCATCGACAAAGGTAAGGGCCTTCGATTGGATTAGAGATCCCGCTTGTTGTTTAGGGGACGCTTTTGGGATGTGATAGCTTTTGGAGTATGACCAAGATATGAGTAGTTTAACCCCAAACACCATGCTCATAGTGTCGTTTGGAATTTAAACTAGTGTGGTCGAAACTCGGACTTTCGTATGAAACTCGTAAAACGGCCGATGTGGGCCCCATTTTGTAAAACTCGTTTTATGTTTGAATCGTATGAGTTTTTCATATTAGAACATGTTGTGTAAAGCGTTTCGTCTAAATATGTCGGGAAGTGGGAGATCTTTATTCAAAAAATTGAAAATTTGGACAGAACTGAAAATAGGCCTGTGCGCGCCGCGCACCCTGAGGTGGTGCGCGTGGCGCACTCCCCTGTAAAAAAAAAATTTATTTTATGCGTGTTCGATTGTATATTGGGTTAGGTCGTTACATCATTGATTTGGATTTCGTCTAACGAAAAAGTGAGATCTTCTTTAGCAAAATATTTTTTCAGATTCAAGACATGAAAGGTATTATGTACCCCGACGAGTTGTGGTGGTAAGTCAAGTCGGTAAGCTACTGGTCCAACTCGATCTATAATCTTGAATGGCCCAATGTACCTTGAATTTAGTTTCCCCCGTTTACCAAATCGAGCAACACCTTTTCAAGGTGAAACCTTAAGCATGACCATCTCCTAAATTTCAAATTCTATATCCTTTCTTTTAATGTCCGCGTAACTCTTTTGTCGACTTTGGGCGGTTTTCAACCGTTGTGGAATCTTGATGATCTTCTCGGTAGTTTCTTGAATTATCTCTGGACCCGTAATTTGTCTATCCCCAACTTCAATCCAACAAATCGGAGACCTGCACTTTCTACCCGGAAATTTCGAACCAAATTTAAACTTTATCTTCATATTATTCCGACACGATAAGCAAAGTTTGTTAAGTTAAATCTCAAGAAGTGTAAACTGTATTCATACATTCATTTAACCTCGACCAAATTCTGACAATTCACGAACCACTATATGAACGTACATAATTATATATGTATATGTGTATATATTATAACTTGAAAACATTAACAAAGTATTAGATGAATAATACTCTACATGACGTATTTGTTTCAAAATTTATTTAGTATAATTATCAACGGAAATAAAAGATAATATCAAATGATTGAATTATCAGATACATTGTGATTATGATTACGAGTCTCTGTTATGAGGTCCACTAAGATTTGAGAAATATATTCTTTTTAACAATATGCGGAATAAATAGTCTACAAGTAGAAACATATTATAAAACTTTAAGATTATTAAAGTTATTACTATTATCTTTATTGTTATAAATTTTAGAAATTATATAAAATGATTTGAGTGTCACGTCTTCTTTAAAACGGATATAATGAACCACTTTTGAAAATTTGTTATTGAATCATTATGATAAGGATAAAGATTTTAACGGTATTCTAAACTTTAGAATCTTTCTATAAACCTTTTGACAAAGTATAGATGATAATGGTTTGTGATTCAATAAAATATAAATAAATATAACGAAGATTAAAAACGTGTTTTAAAACTTATTGATTAGTAAAAATATATTATATATATATATATATATATATATATATAAGTATATATAGGAAATTCCAAATCATTCTTGTAAACAATAGTGGTACTCGTTCAATTGATATTTCAATAAGTTGATTGAACTTGTGAAAACTAAGTTTTTAAAGTGTAAACTTTATTTGATATAATATTTTCTATTATTTAAAAGATTTAGAATTTATATTTTTATAAACTTTAAATATAATCAGTTTTGAAAAACTATAAATTATATCGTTAGATAAAGATTTCTAATACATATATATTTGTTATATAAATTTCTAAATGATAATATGTATATTTTATAAATGAAAAAATATAATATTTAGTTATATAACTAATTGATTATATTTATATTTCTTATAATAAAGATTTTAAATAATATTATTTAATATATTTTAACAAATATCGAGTAGTCGATTTAAAGAAGCAAATGACCAAAACACTCGAACGTTTAAGTTACACTTTGAGTGGGATAGTTTTTCATTAATTTAAGTCTAGTTATTGAAAAAGGTACACGTCGCGTAAGGTAAAGTGCTAGTTTTCTAAGCGTACGAAACTTCGTTTGAAAAACCGGAACCAAGACATAAGTCGAGAGTAAACGTACGAGTCATCGGAACTAATTTTACTAATTAACTATACATGTGAATATAATATAATATATAATTAATTATATAAATTAAATAAATATATATTATATAATCTAAAATAAATGTCGGCAGTTTTAATTGGAGGAACATGAGCTGGAACATCAAGCCATGCGATCGCATGGCAAGATGCCCACAAAACCATGCGATCGCATGGCAGTGTGGGAGAGGCCAAGTCCTATAAAGCTCGAATATTTCTGGCCGAGTTCAGTTATCTGTTTTCCTCTCAATCTCTTTACTCTCTATCTATATACATATTAATACTATTATTATTAATACTATTATTATTAATACTATTATTATTATTATTATTATTATTATTATTATTATTATTATTATTATTATTATTATTATTATTATTATTATTATTATTATTATTATTATTATTATTATTATTATTAAGATTAATATTATTAATCATATTATTAATAGTATTATTATTAGTATTTTTACATAAAATACTACGACGGAGTGCTGCCCGAGTAATCTAAAATGGGTTTTCAAAACTGGTTACGAGTGGGATAGAGCTTATGAAATTATGGGTTATAGTTATGGAGGTTATGGGTAATGTTCGGGCGTATGCTCGTGAGGTCAATCTAGTGGTTATCATTTCCGTTGCGTCTACATACTTTCCTGCAATATTGAATCTCAATATTGATACATGAGCACTCATATCCTACCTTTTATATATTAATAGTGTATCCCTAACTAGTGCTCGAGTATTTAGGATTATGCATGCTTGTAGGTTTAATATTGTCGTTATATAGTTTATGATAAAACATGAATTTGTTACGTATGAGACTGAGATAAGGTATATGTTATGCATGTCATTGGAAAGCTGACGAAAAATTAATAACTTTTTATTTAGAAAGCGTATGATTTCGATTAACGGATTAAAAGATATCGTCAATTGAATTATCTATAATTTTAAGTATTATTATTAAAATGATTATTATTTTTATTATCGTTATCGTTATCGTTATCGTTATCGTTATCGTTATCGCTATCGTTATCGTTATCTTTATCGTTATTGTCGTTATTATCTTCATTATTATTATTATTATCTAATAATCAATATTATTATTATTATTATTATTATTATTATTATTATTATTATTATTATTATTAAAATAATTAACATTTTTATCAAAACTCTCATTTTATTATTTTTATCGTTATTATTATTAAACGTATCATTAATATTAAAACTATCATTTTTGTTAAAATTATGAATTTAATAGAAATATCATTGTTATTATTAAATATCATTATCATTTTAGTATTATTATTACAAAAAATTATCATTTTGAATAGAATTATTATTTTTATAAAATATTATTATTGTTACAGTTAATAATAAAAAGTATCGTTATTATTAAAATTATCATGATTAGAATAATCATTTTATTATAATTAATATCATCGTTGGTAAGTATAAATATTGTTATTGTTATTATTAGTAGAATAATAATAATTATTATTATTATCACAAAATAATACAACTTTTACTTATTATTATTAATATCAATATTATTTTATCAAATGAATATGTGATACAAAGATATTTTATCACATGTAATATAATTACATTAATAATACATATCACTATATTTTTATGATATTAAATGAACTTTATAAATTTTATTACTTAAGATATATAAAAGTATATTTTTATCATATATAAAATTTTAATATAAATTTTTATTTATTAATAAATGATTTATATTATTTACTCTAATAAATCTGATAAATATATTTAAATATATAAAACGACTATATTTAAGTTATATAATAAACATGTATAGATTTTGGAAATGATTCTGGGTTAAGTTGACTTTTGTTGACTTTTGCATATCGGTCTCGAGCATTAGGATTGTGATACACTACGACTTGACCTAAATTGTTAAACAGATATTGATCAACATATAAATATATATATACTTAATATAGGTTCGTGAATCCGAGGCCAACCCTGCACTTATTCAGTGCCGTCATATGCATAATTGCTACGAAATACAGTATCGTGAGTTTCATTTGCTCCATTTTTAAATGCTTTTGCAATATATATTTTTGAGACTGAGAATACATGCGCTGCTTTTATAAATGTTTGACGAAATAGACACAAGTACTTAAAACTACATTCTATGGTTGAATTATTATATCGGATATCACCCTTTTTAGCTTGGTAGCCTAAGAATTTGGGAACAGATCTCCAAATTGACGCGAATCTTGAAGATAGATCTATGGGCCTAACAAACTCCATCGAGGTTATGGATGCTTTAGTACTTCAATTTTTATATACAGATGAGTGTACCTGTATATTTGGGGATATTCTAGATGCATTTTGTTAATGTCGGTTACCAGGTGTTCACCATATGAATGAATTTTTGCAGATGAGTGTTCCTGCAGTTTACTATGAAAATTAAATCTTGTGGTCTATTAATATTATTGAAATGATTGTTATGATAAACCTATGAACTCACCAACCTTTTGGTTGACACTTGAAAGCATGTTTATTCTCAGGTATTAAAGAAATCTTCCGTTGTGCATTTGCTCATTTTAGAGATATTACTTGGAGTCATTCATGGCATTTTTCAAAAGACGTTGCATTCGAGTCGTTGAGTTCAACAAGATTATTATTAAATCATTTATAGTATGGATATATTATGAAACGGTATGCATGTCTGTCTACTTTCGATATAATGAAAGTTTGTCTTATACAAAACGAATGCAATGTTTGTAAAATGTATCATTTAGAGGTCAAATACCTCGCAATGTAACCATATGTTATTGTATTCGTCCTTATGGATTAGGACGGGTCGCTTCATGTGGTATCAGAGCGGTGGTCTTAGCGAACCATGTCTTGCATTAGCGTGTCTAACTGATAGTTGTTAGGATGCATTAGTGAGTCTGGACTTCGACCTTAGCTGCATGTCAAAAAGTTTTGCTTATCATTTCTTGTCAGAAATTATCTGCTTATCATTCTTAGTCTAGACACATCCTACTGCATTGATTGCATGCATAGTATATAGACAAAATTCGTATCTTAGCGTATCTGCTAATTCATATCTTAGAGTATCTGTTACTGTAAACCTTGCCTGATATATTCCGTAAATTCCTCCGTAATCTACGAGATCTTTGTTATATATATATATATATATATATATATATATATATATATATATATATATATATATATATATATATATATATATATATATATATATATATATTCTATGTAATTAGAATACCATCCGATAGCCAGAAATCATTTCATATCGAAAAATCCTTTATTCAATCGTACGAAATGGAACTCGTCACCAATTCAAGTTCCTCGAATTCCAATATGGAGTTTTACTCAAGCTCCGAAAGCAGTGAGACCGGAATGGATCAACCAATTAGCCATCATCTATTCTGGATGAATTAGGGATGGGTTCGTAGTCCACTAAATCATTGGAGACAAGAAAAAGGTGATCCCTTCCATCCACCACATTGCCCTCTTGGCGAAGAACCTGAAGCACTTACCGGCGAACCTCTCCGAGACACCATTTTCTCTCTCATTTCCAGAGTGTCTCATCACGACTACATATTATCTCAAATTCTAGATCTTATTCATCCGCTCGTCCAAACCGCCAATCATCCCGGTGTAATATAAGAAGTCAACGAGCTTCGCGCTCGGGTAGTGGCTTTGGAGAATATGGTGCAAAGGTTACAAGCACCAGCAGCAGCACCGGCAACAACAACACCATCACCACCACCAACAGCAACATCCACACCCCACACTTTAACATCACAATCGGTACCTCGAGCATCAACATCACACACACCATAGATACCAAGGAGTACCAACAACAACAAACGATGAAGTATTGATTCATAACTTCATCGAAAAAATATTCTACGGTGATTATGTAATCTCTAAAGTTTTAGAGATTATTTATTCAAATCATAACCGTAAACCAAGATGAATGGATGGATAGAAATGATACAAGGAAGAATAGAAACCCTGACAAGAATGGTGCACGAATTACAAGCTAGACTTATTTACCAGTAGCATCAACAGGACCGTCAGCATCACTAGCACCGCCAGCACCGCCAACATCACCGTCAGTATTACCAACACCAGCAACACCTGTAACACTACAAGCTTCATCAATTACATAACCACCAACGATATCGATAACACAATCACCAATAGGTATATTGAAATAACGAATTATTAACTCATTTCCACTGAAGGATTTATATGTATATCTTATATATATAAATTCTTAAGCCATAATAAATCTTTCCGTACTAAGCTATTATGTGTGAATCTTAACTACTCGGTTAATTCATATTACTAATATGCTATGACGTACATCCTTCGTCAGCGACTTAATCGTCGTTAACTACAATCTCTGTTTCAATTCAATGAATTCCATTTCATAATAAATCAAGTGTATTATTCAAGTATATGTTTGATTTTACACTTTCATCATCGATGTACTCGAAACTTTTCAGATAACATCATTCGTACCTTGCGAAGTTCACAAGAATTCTACGAACACCAACATCATGCATCAACAAATAACGAAGTATTGATTCATAATTTCAATTTCATTGAAGAAATACTCCGTAAAAGTTATTTAATTTCTAAAGTTTTAGGGATTATTCAATTCTTGTTTCAACCGTAAATCAAATGAGTTTAATTTAATATTAACTCATTAAATCTATGTTACATCTGAAGAACATATACACATATATATTTTCATAAAGATTGTAATAAAATTCTTTTGTACAAAATATTAATTGTAAAAAAAAAAAAATTACGGGTAGGTAATACCCGAGAGATATATGAATTCACAATTAATATGTTACATTATTTGATTCTAATTCAGCAATCATCAACTATACTCACTACTTTCACAACAATATACATTCTATCATAGAAATCAAAACAACCATCCTTACCCAAATTTGATTACATATTCCGACTTTGACAAATCAAAATTTAAGTCAAGGTTTAACAGAAGACATCACTCTTAGATTTCTACATCTTTCAAAGTTATACTTTGACTTCAAAATTGTGCTAGAACATCACTTCTACCCAGAAAAATATTTGTATCATTCAAAATCCTAGAGCATCATATGTATATTAGCGATTACAATCTGTGTTCAAACTCTTCGAAATTCCTGAAGACACGAGATGATGATCCAACCATATATTACCCACAGTCTTGTACCTGAAAACCCCTCGAAACCAAAGTCATAGTTTAACACGTATCCGTGTCAGACCCTTTGGCATTTATTAGCTAAAATAACTTTTCAATCCCTTTTCAAATTAGACAGTTTTGTCACAGCTCCAGCAAATCACCTTCAATTGATCATTCGAATAAGCCTTATTATAACGATTACCCCTTCATCATTGTTACCGGGGAACCTTTTATATCTTGCCACATTAGCAGTAAACTTACCAACAACTTCATTGATCTTTGAGTCTCTCTTAAAATCACTATATTTATTCATTGAAACCCTATCATGTACTCATCTGTATCTTGTAATAGTAGTTACCATATAGAAAATCTTGAATCATTATTCTCGAACCTCGCAACAATTCTACACCAACAGTTATATATAACGTCTACCTCCAAGACTTACATACTTCGAATATGAAGTTTCTGAAAAACACCCTGAACTGCGAACTAGTTCTTGAAATTTTGAAAAATGCTGATGAAGCAGCAAAAACTGTAAACGACCTTAACAGTAAAAAGTTTGATGATAAAAATAGTGTGTTGGCAAAGCTCAGAAAAAGAGAAGATTTGGTACTGAAAAACGGATTGAGCAAACCATGAGGGAGGCTGTGGACAAATCACAAGGACGAAATCTACCTTCAAAGAATCCAAATGATTCGGTGTCTACTGAAGTCTTTAGCAAATACCTTGCTCCTTACTCTAAAACCATTGCGAACAATATTCTTCATCATCCTCTGATCTTAAATATTCTAAGATATCATCGTATCTTTCATTATAAATATCCTCGATACTTCTGAACATATTTTCACAATTATTCTTATATGAAATCATTTATCTCTTCACGCTATCTTTGTTACATCATAAAAGAAACTATTTTTGTTTCTAAATTCTTAAACCTTCGAGTTTAAAATATGAATATTTTTGAAGTAGTGTTGGGAACTGGAGCATGAGTTAGTATAATATAATGACACTTGATCAACGTGATTATATTACAGTAAGTCATGCTGAGTTTCTAAATGGAACGTGATGATTCACAGATCATAACGTCATCATGTGCCATGTTACACGATTCTTGTATTCTACTTAAACTCTAAACATATCAAGAAAATATTTTTCTTGATGATTCGGTCTTTTCCGAGGTATTCTGGTAATTTGACAAATCAAGATCGTGACATTACGATTTCCTTCTTAGAACATTAACTATGTTCATTTCGAAATTCATATCTATGAATTCTGAACCATTATTCGCTTAACTTGAAGTCGGGAAGAGGAGACAAAAGCACGAAGCTCCGAAATATAATTGGGAGTATAAGTCGCAGCAAATGGAAGAGGGCATTAACCGTAGACATTAATGATTATAGAAAAACAGAAGCAGGGACTCTGAAATATAAGGGAAGGTACAAAGCCCGACAACAAAACTTAAATTACAAACCGTGTATATCAATACGTATTGCAACGTAAAGACACGGGAGAATTAAAAGCTCTATAACCCCAAGGTAATAGTAAAAGTAAACAAAATCCTCCGGTGGTAGATGAAAGAGAAGAATGACAGATATGAAAGTTAGGAGTATATCATGGATCAAAACGGGATGGAGCATATTGACGAATGTTTTAAAGTATGAATTGAGGGAGGAAGAATAGAAGGTGTGAGTTATGGAAATAAAGAATTGAAGGGGGTAGATATATAGTAAAATATCCGACAGGGCAATCAAAACAGATTATCGCATTTAATCGAAGAAGATCCTAATTTTCTTAATTTCCGAAGAATCAAATCTTATTACGAAGATTTCCTCTAAATCCCTTGAACTCCGGAAATCAATCCTATCTACGTCAGAAGATATGACGAATCTACATTTATTCATTTCATCCTTTTGTGATAACTTTACTCGAACGCTTCACTTAAGCAAATTGTTTTATCCATATTATTCACTGATGATAAAATTCTAATTTTCAGCTCGTATGTGTCATGAAAATATACTTATTGTCAGCCATGACCATCCCAATCAAATTTCGGGACGAAATTTCTTTAACGGGTAGGTACTGTGACAACCCGGAAATTTCCGACCAAATTTAAACTTTATCTTCATATTATTCCGACAAGATAAGCAAGGTTTGTTAAGTTAAATCTCAAGAAGTGTAAACTGTATTCATACATTCATTTAACCTCGACCAAATTCTGACGATTCACGAACCATTATATGAACGGACATAATTATATATGTATATGTGTATATATTATAACTTGAAAACATTAACAAAGTATTAGATGAATAATACTTTACATAAACGTATTTGTTTCAAAATATATTTAATATAATTATCGACGAAAATAAAAGATAATATCAAATGATTGAATTATCAGATACATTGTGATTATGATTATGGGTCTCTGTTATGAGGTCCACTAAGATTTGAGAAATCTATTCTTTTTAACAATATGCGAAATAAATGGTCTACAAGTAGAAACATATTATAAAACTTTAAGATTATTAAAGTTATTACTATTATCTTTATAAATTTTAGAAATTATATAAAACGATTTGAGTGTCACGTCTTCTTTAAAACGGATATAATGAACCACTTTTGAAAACATGTTATTGAATCATTATGATAAGGATAAAGATTTTAATGGTATTATAAACTTTAGAATCTTTCTAGAAACCTTTTGACAAAGTATAGATGATAATGGTTTGTGATCCAATAAAATATAAATAAATATAACGAAGATTAAAAATGGGTTTTAAAAGTTATTGAATAGTAAAAATATTATATATATATATATATATATATATATATATATATATATAAAAGTATATATAGGAAATTCCAAATCATTCTTGTAAACAATAGTGGTACTCGTTCAATTGATATTTCAATAAGTTGATTGAACTTGTGAAAACTAAAATTTTAAAGTGTAAACATTATTTGATATTATATTTTCTATTATGTAAGACCCTAAACCCAAGTGTACGGGTGTACATAAACATTGCATAATCAAACTGGAGTAAACAGAAATTAACATACTGATTTAGAGTGTGTGCGCGCAGCGCACTGGAAGAGGTGCGCTCAGCGCACTTTCCCTGCGACAGAATTCCTGTTTTTTCTATTTTGAGTTAAATGAAGGGCATATTGGTCTTTTCACTTGAGGGTCGGTTTTAGGCCACAAAAGGCAGATTGGTGGACTCTTTCAAGTCCACAACCTTATCTTCATGCTCTCATCTTCAACCTCAAACCCTAGAGTGAGAAAAAGAGTTTAGAGAGAGAGAGCTTCATTTGGGGGAAGAAGAAGCTTGAATTGATCGAAGTCGCAAGTGTTAAAGTTGTTCATCTCGTTCACGGCTACGTTGTGGTAGTATTGGTAAGTTCTAACTCCAAGTTTTCATAGTATGATTAGTGTTCATAATTGGGGTTTTGAAATGGGTGTTCTTGAGCAAACCCACTAGTTGATAATTGGGTGATTGAGCTAGTAAATGGTGTTAATAACCATTGTTGGTGGGTTTTGGGTTAGATGATGAAATTGATTAGTTGAAAAATCATGTTCGAGTGTTTATATCACTAGTTAACTTAGGTTATAAGTGATTAATTGTGTGAGCTTGCAAAATGGGTGTTTTGACTTGAGATTAGGTCAAAATAGGTTTTGTCTCAAATGATGCAAGTATTGTGTTTTGTTGATTAAACCTTCAGTAAAATGAGTTGTTAGAACATAACCACTAGTCGATTGTGATTATGGGGATTTTCGGGTGAGATTTGACTTAGCCAAAGTGGAAGTAAGTGCAAATGGGTCAATATTGCACTTAATGGTGTTTTGGGTATAAGCTAGAGTGTTTAGCTTATTTGTTTGTGAATTACTTAGGTGATTTGCATTTGGACGATTAGGGGCTCAAGCGGGATTGCTTTTCAAGTAATCGAGGTGAGTGGAATATTTATACGTTTATGTATATAATTTGGTTGCTTGTATACGACGTGGCATGTGTTATTCGATAGAATACACTTCTTTTGGGCCACAATGGGACCGGGGTGCGGGATGAGGGTTTAAAGTTCGCTAGTGACGATACCTCATATATATGGATTTTAAGTTTGCTAGTGTCGACGCCATACCACCATTTTTCGTTGTTCGATGAGGGTTTAAAGTTCGCTAGTGACGATACCTCATATGTATGGATTTTAAGTTCGATAGTGTCGACATCATACCACCATTTTTCGTTGTTCGATGAGGGTTTAAAGTTCGTTAGTGACGATACCTCATATGTATGGATTTTAAGTTCGCTAGTGTCGACGCCATAACACCATTTTTCGTTGTTCGATGAGGGTTTAAAGTTCGCTAGTGACGATACCTCATATGTATGGATTTTAAGTTCGCTAGTGTCGACGCCATACCACCATTTTTCGTTGTTCGATGAGGGTTTAAAGTTCGCTAGTGACGATACCTCATATGTATGGATTTTAAGTTCGTTAGTGTCGACGCCATACCACTATTTCATTGTTCGATGTGGGTTTAAAGTTCGCTAGTGTCGATACATCATATGTATGGATTTTAAGTTCGCTAGTGTCAACGCCATACCACCATTTTCGTCGTTCGATGAGGGTTTAAGTTCGCTAGTGTCGATACCTCATATGTGTGGAATAGGAATTTGGTACTATTTGATATTATGAACATCCGTGGCTTTCTAAGGGGGATTATTCCCTCGTGATCTTGTCTTAACCGGTGGTTTGTACGTATTCATATTTAACATTGTATTATGGGCGTGGCCCTTATGTTATCATTGTTGGCTTGTTATACATTTTGGATACGTGATTTTATTTTTTGCTAATGACGTGTGTCATTTTGTGTACGTGAATGCAAGTAATTGAATTATGTATGTATGCGTATAAGTATTGCATTCACTACGCATTAGCTTACCCTCTCGTTGTTTACATTTTTAGGTTCGGAGGCGGACGTGGCAAGGGTATGCTCGGGATTAGATGATTTTCGATTTTGATGCTTTCATGGATTACTTTTGGATTCGACCTAGGATTGGGTAGTTTATCCCCAACATCATGCTCGTAGTTTTGTTAGATCTTAAACTCTTGTGGTCGACCTTGTATTTTGTAATTAAAGGGTAATTTGGGCATAGGTGGGCCCGGCGTCGTAAAACTCGTTTTATTATTGAATCATGTTAGTTTTACTTATATTAATGTGTTGTGAAAAGCATTTAGTCTAAAAGTGTCGGGAAGCAAGTGATCTTTAAACGAAAATTGGGAAAACTGGGTGTGGTGCGCTCAGCGCACTCCACTGTTGTATAAAAAAAAATATTACGCGTATTCAGTTGGATAACGGGTTGGGGTGTTACAAGTGGTATCAGAGCATGGTCTAAGGGATTTAGGTGACTTGAGATAGGCGCCTAGACTTAGACTTTTGTGTGGACTATTATGCGGGACTTGTAGGATTACGGGTCGGTTCGGGTTTTAATTATATGTTGATTATGTAACTACTAACCATGTTGTTTCGTGTTGAACATCTAGCGAGATGGTTGTTGTATTCATAAGCTCGGCGTGGCGTGTGAGCGTAATAATAATTCGCGACCATTATTACGGTTGCAAGCCAAGTCAAGTAAGTGATGTACAACAAGCATTGAACTAGATGGGGTGTACGAACGGTGACATATTTATATGATGGTGAATATAGATCTTTGCGGTGTATGTCAATTATTCGTGTTGCATTCCTAACCGAGTTCATTTCTTAGAATGAAGACGAGGAACGGACATGATAACGATGATCAAGGCGAAGACTCCGAGTTCACGGCTAAGGTTGAGGCCATCATTAAACGTCAAAAAGCGGAGTTTCTTGAGGATGTTAGAAATGTCTTACAAGACTCCGTCGATGGGCAAGTAACCGAGTTAATTAATGAACGAATGAATGCCGTGATCGAAGAGGCACTCGAGGCTAGAAACATCCACCCTCGTGGTGAAGGGGGTGATGGTAATGGGGGACATGGAAGGCGGGACTTCCATTACAAAAATTTTAAGGATGCTCAACCTCCTATGTTTAATGGGGTGAGGGATCCGTTAAAGAGTACTTGTTGGGTTTCCAACGTCGAGGGGGTTTTTCGTACTAGTGAATGTCCTCCCGAGAAGAAAACGAGATACGGTTCTAGTATGTTACGTGAAGAAGCCAAGATGTGGTGGGATGACAAGATTCAATTGTATGGTGAAGAACAATGTATGAACTTGTCATGGGAAGAGTTCAAAAAGGAGTTCTTTGATGAATACCGAACTCAGTCCGACCTTAATAAAATCCAGGACGAGTTGCGCGATTTGCGACAAGGTTCGATGGACTTGGTTACTCTCAAGTCTACTTTCTTGTCAAAAACTCGTTTTTGTCCGGAGTATGTCGGTGATGACCGAATGTTGATGCTAGATTTCTATCGTACTTTAAGCGATGAATTGAAACGTAAGATTAGTCGAGGGATGGCTAAGTCTTTTGAAAAGTTGTTTGAGTTGGCTCGGGGTTTCGAACCGGAGGTGTCAAAGCCAAGTGTTTCCGATGTTAGTAAGCGAAAGTCCGAAACTACGATGCATTCGAACAAGAAGAGTAAAAGTATGACCGAAGTTGTTGGTGGTGTGAAGAAGGGTGGATCCGGAAATTATCTCCCTACTTGCTACAACTGTGGGTTCCGGGGTCATTTTTCTTGAGATTGTACAGAGCAATTTTCCAATCAGGTTACGTGTTTTAATTGTCAGAAAAAGGGGCACCGGAAGTCGGAGTGTCCCGAGTTGGTTGGTGATGCGCGGAGGAACTAGCCCTAACGTTTGAGGTACTTTTCGATTATGTTAATGAAATGTACTTATGAATTTTTGATTGGTGTATTGTGCTAGTGCGTAGTTAAAGGAAGGGTAGCATTCCTTACGGAATTACCCCATGTTAGTGTTCGGATTGACAGTCGAAGGGCGTAAGACTTGGTGTTTCCAAGCATTCCTTAGTGTGGGGTAAAATATTTTACCAAGCCATGGGTGTAGGCTTTGGTGTTACTTGTTAGTGCGTGGTCACTCTTGTGTTGTGAGATTACGAACCATAAGGTTCGACGAGCACGTATGACTTAAGGTTATTCTAATTGGGATATGGGTGTCTGGGGGCGGATGGAACCCTAGGTAACAAGTCTTTTGACTTGGGTAAGTGTTAATTGTGGAGTCTATGTGACGCGATGTCAGGTGCCTCTTTCATACCTGCAAGTGTAATGTTTGACTCCGATGGTGTTGTGGTTACGTTGTACTTAGGGTACCGGAGAGAAACCCTTAGGTACATGAGTGACTAGGTGGAACCTTAACAAATTATGGCATTCGGAGGGTTGCAAGAATAACGTTTGTGCAAATTGTGATGAACTCTTCGTTGAGGTGATTAAGGATAGGTTAAGATCCTTCGTATGCCCAAGAGTGGAGCAAGGTGTTGTGACGGGTCGGGCGAACCCTATTGTTAGAAAAGTCTACCTTTCGGTGGCATTGTACGGCTGTACAAGGTGCGTGTTGTGTTGGCTTTATGTCATTGTTTAATTAACGCCAACGGGTGACGGTGAACGTCAATCTCTAGTGTGCGAAATGAATTCTTGAGAATTCGAGGACTACGACCGATGGAGTGATTGGTAACGTATTTCGGAAAATGATAATTATCGTCGGGTGATATTATCTTGACAATGTGAGTATGGGACGAGATCCTAAGTGGGGGAGTGTTACTCCCGCACAAAGGAATATTAATGTGAAACTCCGAACGGGGTTTGTGATAGATTTGGAATTCGTGTCGGGACCTTGAATGGTCGAATGGTGGAAAAGTACAATTTAGGTTGAAATTGTATTTATTGATTTAAATATAAATTACTACTCGAGGTAGTAACATTGATAACTCATTGAGAGTTAAGTGAGCGTAAATTCCAAGTCGAGTGGAATAATACTAAGTATGTGTACATATTTATCGTACGTGCAATGAGGGTTAAGTTCGGTTGACAATACCTCATTTGCAAAAGCGGTTGAAGGAGATATGGGTTTAAGTTCGATTTGACGATACCATATCACTTGGCGAGCTTGCTTTCTTGCAAGTAATATGTTGAGCGTTATCCGATCGTGAGGATACGCCTTTTGTTGGCTCCGTTGAGTCATTTGTGACCGTGTTAGAGGTACAAACTTTGTTTTTAGCAATGTATGTGATCAAAATACGCTAAGTAAATTGCTAATTGGGTACGAGATTTGGAATGTTAGCTTGCTTATGTCATGTGGTCGAGGCATGCGTTTGTTCCGGTTTGGGGACGAAGCGAGATTTAGTGCTCGGTTTGGTAGATTTGGTAAATCACGGGTGATGATTTAAATCGGAAGGGCAACTTTTGAGTAAAGTCTCCTAAGGGAGTTGTGTGAAATCTTCGGATTTGATGGAATTGTTGTGGACATCGAGTTTGGAAGTATGTCGGAGGACCATAGAGCGTGGGTCCTGTTAGTTAAGTGGCGAGGATCACGGGGACGTGATCCAATTTAAGTGGGGAAGAGTTGTAAGACCCTAAACCCAAGTGTACGGGTGTACATAAACATTTCATAATCAAACTGGAGTAAACAGAAACTGACAGACTGATTTAGAGTGTGTTTGCGCACAGCGCACTGGAAGAGGTGCGCTCAGCGCACTGCCCCTGCGACAGAATTCCTGCTTTTTCTATTTTGAGTTAAATGAAGGGCATATTGGTATTTTCACTTGAGGGTCGGTTTTATGCCACAAAAGGCAGATTGGTGGACTCGTTCAAGTCCACAACCTTATCTTCATTCTCTCATCTTCAACCTCAAACCCTAGAGTGAGAAAAAGAGTTTAGAGAGAGAGAGAGAGCTTCATTTGGGGAAGAAGAAGCTTGAATTGATCGAAGTCGCAAGTGTTAAAGTTATTCATCTCGTTCACGGCTACGTTGTGGTAGTATTGGTAAGTTCTAACTCCAAGTTTTCATAGTATGATTAGTGTTCATAATTGGGGTTTTGAAATGGGTGTTCTTGAGCAAACCCACTAGTTGATAATTGGGTGATTGAGCTAGTAAATGGTGTTAATAACCATTGTTGGTGGGTTTTGGGTTGGATGATAAAATTGATTAGTTGATAATCATGTTCGAGTGTTTATATCACTAGTTAACTTAGGTTATAAGTGATTAATTGTGTGAGCTTGCAAAATGGGTGTTTTGACTTGAGATTAAGTCAAAATGGGTTTTGTGTCAAATGATGCAAGTATTGTGTTTTGTTGATTAAACCTTGAGTAAAATGAGTTGTTAGAACATAATCACTAGTTGATTGTGATTATGGGGATTTTCGGGTGAGATTTGACTTAGTCAAAGTGGAAGTAAGTGCAAATGGGTCAATATTGCACTTATTGGTGTTTTGGGTATAAGCTAGAGTGTTTAGATTATTTGTTTGTGAATTACTTAGGTGATTTGCATTTGGAAGATTAGGGGCTCAAGCGGGATTGCTTTTCAAGTAATCGAGGTGAGTGGAATATCTATACGTCTATGTATATAATTTGGTTGCTTGTATACGACGTGGCATGTGTTATTCGGTAGAATACACTTCTTTTGGGCCACAATGGGACCGGGGTGCGGGATGAGGGTTTAAAGTTCGCTAGTGACGATACCTCATATGTATGGATTTTAAGTTCGCTAGTGTCGACGCCATACCACCATTTTTCTTTGTTCGATGAGGGTTTAAAATTCACTAGTGACGATACCTCATACGTATGGATTTTAAGTTCGCTAGTGTCGACGCCATACCACCACTTTTCGTTGTTCGATGAGGGTTTAAAGTTCGCTAGTGACGATACCTCATATGTATGGATTTTAAGTTCGCTAGTGTCGACGCCATACCACCATTTTTCGTTGTTCGATGAGGGTTTAAAGTTCGCTAGTGACGATACCTCATATGTATGGATTTTAAGTTCGCTAGTGTCGACGCCATACCACCATTTTTCGTTGTTCGATGAGGGTTTAAAGTTCACTAGTGACGATACGTCATATGTATGGATTTTAAGTTCGCTAGTGTCGACGCCATGCCACCATTTTTCGTTGTTCGATGAGGGTTTAAAGTTCGCTAGTGACGATACCTCATATGTATGGATTTTAAGTTCGCTAGTGTCGACGCCATACCACTATTTCGTTGTTCGATGAGGGTTTAAAGTTCGCTAGTGTCGATACCTCATATGTATGGATTTTAAGTTCGCTATTGTCGACGCCATACCACCATTTTCGTCGTTCGATGAGGGTTTAAGTTCGCTAGTGTCGATACCTCATATGTGTGGAATAGGAATTTGGTACTATTTGATGTTATGAACATCCGTGGATTTCTAAGGGGGATTATTCCCTCGTGATCTTGTCTTAACCGGTAGTTTGTACGTATTCATATTTAACATTGTATTATGGGCGTAGCCCTTATGTTATCATTGTTGGCTTGTTATACATTTTGGATACGTGATTTTATGTTTTGCTAATGACGTATGTTATTTTGTGTAGGTGAATGCAAGTAATTGAATTATGTATGTATGCGTATAAGTATTGCATTCACTAAGTATTAGCTTACCCTCTCGTTGTTTACATTTTTAGGTTCGGAGGCGGACGTGGCAAGGGTATGCTCGGGATTAGATGATTTTCCCTTTTGATGCTTGCATGGATTACTTTTGGATTCGACCTAGGATTGGGTAGTTTATCCCCAACATCATGCTCGTAGTTTTGTTAGATCTTAAACTCTTGTGGTCGAACTTGTATTTTGTAATTAAAGGGTAATTTGGGCATAGGTGGGTCCGGCGTCGTAAAACTCGTTTTATTATTGAATCGTGTTAGTTTTACTTATATTAGTGTGTTGTGAAAAGCATTTAGTCTAAAAGTGTCGGGAAGCAAGTGATCTTTAAACGAAAATTGGCAAAACCGGACAGAAGCTGCCAGGCCTTGTGCGCGCAGTGCACTGGGTGTGGTGCGCTCAGCGCACTCCACTGTTGTATTAAAAAATAATAATTATTAAGCGTATTCGGTTGGATGACGGGTTGAGGTGTTACATATTATTTAAAAGATTTAGAATTTATATTTTTATAAACTTTAAATATATTCAGTTTTGAAAAACTATAAATTATATCGTTAGATAAAGATTTCGAATACATATATATTTGTTATACAAATTTCTAAATGATAATATGTATATTTTATAAATGACAAAATATAATATTTAGTTATATAACTAATTGATTATATTTATATTTTTTATAATAAAGATTTTAAATAATATATTTTAACAAATATCGAGTAGTCGATTTAAAGAAGCAAATGACCAAAACACTCGAACGTTTAAGTTACACTTTGAGTGAGATAGTTTTTCATTGATTTAAGTCTAGTTATTGAAAAAGGTACACGTCGCGTAAGGTAAAGTGCTAGTTTTCTAAGCGTACGAAACTTCGTTTGAAAAACCGGAACCAAGACATAAGTCGAGAGTAAACGTACGAGTCATCGAAACTAATTTTACTAATTAACTATACATGTGAATATAATATAATATATAATTAATTATATAAATTAAATAAATATATATTATATAATTTAAAACAAGTGTCGGCAGTTTTAATTGGAGGAACATGAGCTGGAACATCAAGCCATACGATCACATGGCAAGATGCCCACAAAACCATGTGATCGCATGGCAGTGTGGGAGAGGCCAAGTCCTATAAAGCTCGAATATTTCTGGCCGAGTTCAGTTATCTGTTTTCCTCTCAATCTCTTTACTCTCTATCTATATACATATTAATACTATTATTATTATTATTATTATTATTATTATTTATTATTATTATTATTATTATTATTATTATTATTATTATTATTATTATTAAGATTAATATTATTAATCATATTATTAATAGTATTATTATTAGTATTTTTACATAAAATACTACGACGAAGTGCTGCTAGAGTAATCTAAAATGGGTTTTCCCCCAAAACTGGTTTCGAGTGGGATAGAGCTAAGGAAATTATGGGTTATAACTATGGAGGTTATGGGTAATTTTCGGGGGTATGCTCGTGAGGTCAATCTAGTGTTTATCATTTCCGTTGCGTCTACATACTTTCCTGCAATATTGAATCTCAATATTGATACGTGAGCACTCATATCCTACCTTTTATATATTAATAGTGTATCCCTAACTAGTTGTGACGATCGCTCTAAATCCACTTGGACAAACACGTCATTCATCGATTTCATTGCGAGGTATTTGACCTCTATATGATACGTTTTGTAAACATTGCATTCTTTTGAAAAGGCACACCATAAATGAATATTTAAATCAAAGGTTTTCGACATCTGATGATTTCTACATATAGACAATCACCGTAATATAATAATTTACAATAATACTTCCGTTGACAATGCAGTCAAAATAAGATACATGGTGATGATTTGGTGAATGCAACGTTTCCTTAAAAAATATGCCATGTATGACTCCATGCACATAGCTTGTCTAACATATAAGCAAACAGCGGAAGACTTCTAGGGAACCTGAGAATAAACATGCTAACAAGTGTCAACACAAAGGTTGGTGAGTTCATAGTTTTAATGTTGCGCATAATCTGTATATAAAGGTGGATCACAAGATTTCAGTTGTTCAATCCAGAAATGTTTATCAAAATATTCTACGAAATTGAGCACCCTGGTAACTAAACTTAACGTATATATAATTTGTACCCTTTGTATAATCATCTTAATAATACACGCAAACCAACTTGTACGCTTCTCAAATAGCATACGTCCGTTAAAAGGCTAGTGCTCTAGCTCAGACGGGGATATCAAGCCCTATGGATCCATATACTACTACTCGCGCCCACCAGTTCTTATAACTGGCAGTTACTAGTTACTAAAGCTAAGGGATTTTCGGTTCAAACTCAGTGTAGAATTTAGTATGTACTTGTATCCATTGCGTTTAAAATAAAGTGCATGTATTCTCAGCCCAAAAATATATTGCAAAAGCAATTAAAAAGGGATCAATGAAACTCACCTTAGCAGCATATAAAGTCGTTCACCAAAATGTGATCGAAACTCGGATTACCAAATAAGCGTAGATCTCAACATATCAATATTGAGATTCAATATTGTAGAAAAGTACGTAGACGTAACGGAGATGATAACACTAGGTTTGACTTGCAAATAATACCCATAACCTCCATAGCTATAACCCATAATTTTCTTAGTTTTATCCCGCTCATAAAACCATTTTGAAAGTGATACGCTCATGACCTCGTCGTGATATTTTATGTATAATACTAATTAATAATATTACTACTAATAATATTAAGGTTAATAATAATATTAATCTTAATAATAATAATAATAATAATAATAATAATAACAATAATAATAATAATAATAATAATAATAATAATAATTAAATAAATAAATAATTACTTACGGAGTAATTTAAATCAAAACAGAGGCAGATATCTCGAGCTTTTATAGGTGTGGCCTGTCCAGGACTGCCAGGCGATCGCATGGCTTCTAGCCCATTTTCCATGCGATCGCATGGGGTGGGTTTCCAGCTCACATTGTTTTTGTAATCTAGCTTGTCGACATATTTATTTAATATATATATAATATATTTAATTTATATAATTAATTATATATTATATTAAATTCTCATGCATAGTTGACTTGTAATTTTCATTCCGATAAGTCATACGTCGTCACTCGACTTATGTTCCGGTTTCAGTTTTTCGAACGTCCTATCGTATACTGAGAAAACTTGTATTTTACGTTTCGTGAATCGGACCTTTGTCAAAATATAGTCTTAAATCATCCATAAACTATACCACTCGAGGTATAACTTATACATTTGAGTGTTTAACACGTTAACTAGGTACTATTCTAAATTTCGGGACGAAATTTAATTTAACGGGTGTTTGAGTTTTTGAGTGAAAATGAAGAAGAAAAGGAAAAAGGTAAAAGGAAATGAAGTGGATGGATGGGATTTAAGATCCCAATCTGGCTCACACGTGAAATGATTATTTAGAATTGTGCTAAGTATGCTATGTGTTCATGAACTTTGTGCACAACGATAAACTGAAATTGTGAAAATGATTATTCATGCGGCACACAGGACTACGTGGATCCACTCTACTTTGAATCGCGTATCTTAACCAAAGAATCAGATATATATTCGTTTGGTGTGGTTTTATTTGATATCTTGTGCTGGAAGATCAACATTTGTGATCCACAAACATGAAGGTGTGCACCTACCAGTTTTCATTAAAGGCATATTTAAAGATGGAAAAGAAAAACACGATGCATTGGTATTTGAAAAATAAAAGAGCAGATCATGCCAGAAGCATTGAATCGCGTGTGAGCCAGATTGGGATCTTAAATCCAATCCATCCACTTCATTTCCTTTTACCTTTTTCCTTTTCTTCTTCATTTTCACTCAAAAATTCAAACACCCGTTAAATTAAATTTCGTCCCGAAATTTAGAATAGTACCTAGTTAACGTGTTAAACACTCAAATGTATAAGTTATACATTTGAGTGTTTAACACGTTAACTTATACATTTGAGTGTTTTGGTCATTTACTTCTATAAATCATCGTCTCGCTATTTGTTAATATATATATATATGTATATATATGTATATATATATATATGTATGTATATATATATATATATATAATACATACATTTTCATTTTGAAATAGTGTTTTACTGTAGCAAAGTCAATTTCACTGTAGCAAATAGTGATTTTCGAAAACACTGTAGCATTTTGGGTACTGTAGCAATTTGAAAATACTGTAGCAAATTAGTGTTTTACTGGTTCATCTTAAACGCTTTAGTTAACTCATCTAAATATCAATCGAATCAATAAACGAATGTTACTATCGTTTACTAAATAACTTGAAATTATATATATGTATATATCTTTTTAATATACATAAATCAGTTTTTAAATACACATTGGAAGTTATTTATAAATAAATTTTAATAATAAATATTTCAACTAATCATATATATTCAAATAGATATTTAAACCAATAAGTTTAATGTACGGTATCAAACAATTAATACATTGTTACCTTTTCAAGTTATAGTATATATGTATCTATTTACATATAATTGTTCACAAATCGTCGAAAACAACCGAAGGGTATTTAAATATATAAAAGTAGTTCAAAAATTTTGAGATTCAACTTCATAGACTTTGGTTATCGTGTCGAAAATGTTAAATCATTTAAAGATAAAGTTTAAATTTGGTCAAAAATTTCCGGGTTGTCACACTAGTGCTCGAGTATTTAGGATTATGCATGCTTGTAGGTTTAATATTGTCGTTATATAGTTTATGATAAAACATGAATTTGTTACATATGAGACTGAGATAAGGTATATGTTATGCATGTCGTTGGAAAGCTGACGAAAAATTAATAACTTTTCATTTAGAAAGCGTATGATTTCGATTAACGGATTAAAAGATATCGTCAATTGAATTATCTATAATTTTAAGTATTATTATTAAAATGATGATTATTATTATTATTATCGTTATCGTTATCGTTATCGTTATCGTTATCGCTATCGCTATCGTTATCGTTATCTTTATCGTTATTGTCGTTATTATCGTCATTATTATTATTATCTAATAATCAATATTATTATTATTATTATTATTATCATTATTATTAAAATAATTAACATTTTTATCAAAACTATCATTTTATTATTTTTATCGTTATTATTATTAAAAGTATCATTAATATTAAAACTATCATTTTTGTTAAAATTATGATTTTAATAGAAATATCATTGTTATTATTAAATATCATTATCATTTTAGTATTATTATTACTAAAAATTATCATTTTGAATAGAATTATTATTAATGATATGTTTTAGGTATTAAGTGAACGTAAATGCTAAAGTCATTTAGTTTAATGACTCGTGGAACCACAGAGTCCTACTAAGAAACTCGTCAGCTGAACATTTCACCAAACACCTAAAATGCGTATTAAACAATCCACATTCAATCATAAGAGATAATATTGGTTGTCATTTTATTTTAAAAGTGTAAATTAAAATATAAATTAAAAGAATTATTAATAAGATTTAATAATAATTATTATTTATTAAAATTTAATTTTAATTCAAAATTATTTAGATTAATGACATCACTCATCATGCTTAGATTTTTTTTTCTTTTGTTTTTGATTTTTTTAACAAAAGAATTAGCCTAATAATGACATCATCATTGTAGGATTTTAATAGAAACTATAGATATATAACGTGTGTGTATAGAATAGATGGAGTGATAAATGGAAAGTCACTTTGTTGAAGAAAAAAAAAGTGAATCTCAATATAAGCAATGTAAGGATCAATGTAACATTCAACGTTTCATTGGTGGGGGCTCGACAAAAGGGGCGTTGATCTACATAGCGTGAGATGCCCTCTTTGCGATAACAAATTGGAATCGGTTGAACACTATCTTCTATTATGCAAACGCGTGAATGATCTTTGGACACGTATCGTTAAATGGTGGGGGCTCAACAACTTCACTCTCACTAATCTGCCGAACTTGATTCAAGGTATTAGTATTCCTTCTTCGATGACGAGCGAAGGCCAAAATATTTGGCAAGCTATTGTGTGGTTTTGTCTTTATCTCGTTTGGGGTCTACGCAATAATCTAGTGTTTCGTGGTAAAACATGGAATGATCCATTGGCTGTAAGCGAGATTCAAGCTAAAACGTTCGAATGGTTGATTCCAAGAATTAAAACACGCAAGATCGAGTGGCTAACTTGGATTTCCAACCCAAGTATTCTTATTTTCGATAATAGTTAGTTGTAATCTCAAGTTCCTGTTTTCTCATTATTGTGTATGTATAGTATGTAGGTTTTAAGTTGCTTACTTTGCAACTTAGTCGTTAATTTTGCTCGAGTGGTATCCGGGATTGTCGGATCACCCTCCTATCTTCTACTCTCGTTGCTTTATTGAATTTGGCTTTTCAAAAAAAAAAAAAAAAAAAAAAATTCAACGTTTAATATTTATATTCAACGTTTAATATTTATTCAAAATTTTTGGAAAGTCGGTATGTAATCAATGATGTTTACAAAATGTCTAATCTAACCATAGTTTTAACACATAATGTACTTTGTATTAGGTTCACGATGTCATAATATCAAAGTAAAATCAAGTTTTATTGGTTGGAAAACGATCGAGTTTAAAAATTATTGTAAAGGCACCACATTTCATGACATCATCTGATAATTGTAAACTAACTACAATACATCATAACAAACACTTAAAGATATGTCAATATTTAACACAA
This sequence comes from Rutidosis leptorrhynchoides, assembly GCF_046630445.1. Taxonomy (NCBI): domain Eukaryota; kingdom Viridiplantae; phylum Streptophyta; class Magnoliopsida; order Asterales; family Asteraceae; genus Rutidosis; species Rutidosis leptorrhynchoides. The sequence goes on along the minus strand of NC_092334.1, from coordinate 658,121,746 downwards.
TAATGAAACACATTATAAAATATAGATAATGAGTAGAAATAACTATAGATTCAAATGAGCTTCGAAATTACAAGAGTGACGACTTCTCACGTACATCCAATCTTTATAGGCTCCGTTACGTGATGACTTTAGGTAATTACCGTTAATCAATAATTAAACTATTGACCTAGATATTGAGAAATTTTTTGGAGAGAGTGATAGTGAGTGAGGAATGAGCAGAGAAAAATAGAATGGTTGAATGAACTTGCAGGTCGCGATTAACAATATGAGGTATTCTAGAGGGGGTGAATACAATTCTTTTGCTAATTAAATTGTTTTTTAAACAGTTAAATATAATTAAGCAAATAAGATTAACAAGAGTTAAAGTAATTTTCAACTTATTCTTTTTATTGATATAATCTTAAAAAATCACGATTATCTTAAAGCGAAATAGACAATCGGATGATACAAATTACGCATTAATAGCCAAGACACACTAAAAATATGTACAAGATTTTACACACTCAAGCTAATTTATTCCTACACCACTATCTAAAACATTAGTGGAGTTATCTAATTTATATAGAGCCTATTCACCATGTAAATGTTCTATTGTTCGCTGGTTGAATGAATGTTTGTACTTCAGTAGACAACTGAATCAGAAGTCACGTGGTCTTCTTTTGTTGTGAAGCTAATTTAGGAACAACCCAAAATAGATGGACACACTATTTGAATAAACAAATAGAATGTTGAGGTCCCAAGGCGTTGACAAAATATATACACGAACTGCACGTGTGATACACATCTGCATTTCATTGGTTGTCTTGTAAGGTCACTTGTCAACCGTTAACTGATGTCCTTTTCTCTTCAACTTTGTCTTCAATGTTAGTTAAATATGTATGCTTGATGGAGACAACTCTAGAAACAACTATGTCATTGATAAACATAATTTGTCTAATTATTTTGTGTTGGTTCTTTTTCTGCTGATTTTTCTATAGTATTCTCCTGGGTCAGCTTTCATCCTTATGTTGGTCACGAAGAACCCAATACTTTTAACTCTCTTGTGCTGATAGTCAAGACATCAAACTTTAAACACTAAGACACAGTATACTTTGTTGTTCTAGACTTATACCTATCTAAGTGAACCTATGTTGGCCGCATAGTACAATTCGTGTTAATAATTATGTTTTGTCATAATTAAATCTGTAATTACTTAGGGGACTCAAGACAACTCTTTACAGACATTTTTTGCTGGCGAGCCATTTTGGGGTCGTGTTTTGGTTGCATAAGGTGACGAGCCGTATTTGATGGCCAACCTATGATGGACATATGTTTCAAGATGCAAGCTTTATTGCAAAAACCCATGGCCGTGGTTGGTAACGGATCACCAAGAAAGGAACAGACCACAATGGCTGGTAATGGGCCCATGGCCGTTTTGGTATGGTAATCGAGAAAGGCTGGCCGTTTTGGCTACGGTGGCCGGTAATCTTGACTTATCAAGGGTCATAATTTGATTTTTACTATTTTTGCTTCATTTTTTTCAGTTCAAGCTCATTTCTTTCGATTTTTCTTGAATTGTCATTGTAATCTCGTAATTTAGAAAATGAAGCATATAGATTATTATTTAGACATAAAATTAAACTATTTGATTTTAATTGAGTTAAATATTGGAAAGTAAAAACTTAATTTTTTTAGCTGATTTTAATCGTGCATTCTCCCAAAGCAAAAATAATAAAGGTTCAAGGATCGATTGAACATGAAATTTGAGTCACATAAATTGTTTGCGTAATTTGTCTAAAAAATTTAACCGGTGTGTTAAAGTCCCAAATTAAAAAGGATTTTTATCATATATATCATTCTTAACCTTTAAAATCACATATTTACCAACCTAAAAGCTATAATATCATATATATATACCCATTTTAAGCATTTAAAATTGCATATTTACCCACTTAAATAAAATATTATCATATATATCATATATGTTCATTTTAAACAATTAAATGCATCATATATACACAATCATTAAAATAACAATTTAGCAAAAAAAAATTCTCATTATGCTATTTAATTACGAACAGTTTGAAGATAGTACTTGGGAAGAAGTCAACATTTACATTCAGAGTGTCCTATATTCCACTCGTGAGATAATTACTATGGATGTTCATATGTTAAAAATATAAGCATCACCAAGATGTGCATGTGTTAACGTAGTGTGACTGTCTATGAAAAGTATAAGGTTAAATATAATCAACCGGATTAACGATGAGATGATACTAAAAAATTATTGAAACCAAATAGAGATTAAAAATAAAAACGTGTAAAAAAATAGCATAAACTAGAACATGTATAACTAACAATATCAATACAACTACAGTATATGACTAGATTATAGAATAACCGTCCCATATCGTAGCAAAAATCACCACTCAAATAATAATCTTGCACTCTCTTTCAATTCGTTTTCTTCGTTTTTTTTACTTGATCACGATTATCTTACAATTCACAAGTGGAATGCAGGAATCTTTAATTGAAATGTTGAACTTCTTCACATTTTTCAAACTACTTGTAATTAAATAGGATGAAGAGAAAATGAGTTTACTTGATTATTATTTTACGCAATGGGTATATTCGTATATATGATAAATTTAATTGTTTAAAATAGACATATATGATATTACATCTTTTAAGTGGGGAAATATGTGAATTTAAAGGTTTAAAATGGGTATATATGATATTATAGTTTTTTAAGTGAGTAAATATGTTATTTTAAAGATTAAGAAGGGCATATATGATAAAAAATTTATAATATTATAGTTTTTAAGTGAGTAAATATGTTATTTTAAAGATTAAGAAGGACATATATGATAAAAATAAAAACTCTATTAAAAAACACTGAACAATTAAGAGAGAGAGAGCGATGAGAGAGAAAACCGGAAAAGACCATCGGGCGGGCACGGCTGAAAGAGATCGATTCAATGGTGGCTATGGAGACCGACTGAAGAGGCTATTTGGAACTCAACTAACATCTTACATGTTTTTCAACTTCCCGGAAACCTGGATTGTATCAGATTTATGGCAAACATTCAAACCCTACGGGGAGATTCGTGACGTTTACATGGCGAGTAAACGATTAAAGGGGGGTCAGAGATTCGCATTCGTGAGGTTCTGTCAGGTTAATGATGCTGATATCCTTCTTTCATCCTTATCGGGCATCATGTTTGAAGGAAACCCAATTAAGATTTTTAAAGCCTTTGAACGTAAACCCATTGAAGATGATAAAATACCTGCTGAAGTCCACAGAAACACCAACATACCTTTGGGCAACGCGTTTCGCGATCAACGAAATTATAGTGAAGTCGCTGGAAATCATTCTATTGATCTCCGCAACATGCTTAAAAAAACAGATCTGAGAGAAAAACTTAACGAGAAATATGATAGGAAAAGGGAAGACGAACAGGCGGTCAAAAGAATAACTATCAGGGAATCAGATTGTAAGAGGTACCTAACTAAACGTTCTCTAGTTGGGACCCTCAACGATTGGAAATCTATTCCCCAGATTTGTGCTTTAAGTAGGGCGGATGGAATGATCAATTGTGACATCAAATATTTGGGAGGTATGGAGGTCCTATGGATATTCAATTCTACGTTTGAAGCAGTAAAGGTCAGAGACAATAAGGACAACGCTATCCATCGATGGTGTAGCTCTGTTAAGATCTTAGAGGATGGATATGTTTGTTTAAAGAGAATAGTCCGACTAAACATCAGTAATATGCCGGTTATATGTTGGAATGAAGCTGCTTTCAGTTCCATAGCCAAGCTATGGGGTGTGGTTCTTGAGTTACAAAACTGCACCATTAATCATGAGAACCAAAATATGGAATCTGGTCAGGCAATAATCCTTACTGAAGTTAAAAGTCTTATCAATGAAAGAGTCATCTTAACGGTTGATAACAAAGAAGTTTCAATTTTTGTTAAAGAAGATTTACACGATACTGTAGGCTTCTGTCCAGTTGTTTCATATAATAAAGATGATGAGACTGATGAAGATGAAGAAAAAAATGACTGTGTTCAAAACAACAGTGAAAGCGATGCTAATGAAGATGAGGACGATGAGTATATCGATGACACCTTTGATAATTCAGAAGATGAAGGTGAAAGTGAATTCTCATTAAACAAGGTTCAGGATGAAGATGAAGAGGGCCTTGTAGAAGCCATAACACCTCAAAACAAAGTCATTAGTCCGATTAAATCTCATGACACAGGCAATTATTCCGGTAATTCAGGTGGCCGGAGATCAAATTCAGACAATAAAGGGGATGGAGGGTCCAACAGCATTGGGAGCCGTAGATTCTCCCAAGATATCAATCATGATAATAGTGTAAACCAGACAAGCGTGCATGACAGACAGGCATGCTGTGGGAATTCCAATGACAACCGTACCAATGTGGGGCCTAAGCCAATCCAAGAGGGGGAAAAAAAAGATCTAGATAATGATGAGAATAGTTCAAACTTTGTCGAAGAAACCATCGGACAAAAAGGAGAAATGCACGACATGGATCAAATTAATAACCATATGGGCCAGACTCTGGTAGGAAATGAAATGGGCTCTAATGTTGGGCCTAACAATGAACATGTCTCGATTGAGTCCATTAACACTTCCAATAAGTATACTGGGTTTGTTAAAAAATCAAATCAGGCCAAAAAGGGTAAAACAAAAGAATGGAAAGACAAAAGAGCTAGAATATCGAAAGGCAATAATAAAAACTCTACTGTAAACAAGAATGGCAAAAAGAAAAATTGTTGCTGGGCAAAGATTCGCGGCTGGAAATCATCTTCTAAGATGATACATATTAAAAAAACTGCTAGAAGGATTCATGAAGATGATCAAACCCTAAGATCTAAATGTTCGTCATGTGCCAGGGAAGAAAATGGGAAGAACGACTCTGATGGCTGCTCACACAACAGTTACTCATCTGATAATCCAAGCGTCACTGTTAACTCGGCGGAAGTACGTGAATACGGAAGCAAATTGGGCTTAAAATGGATGGAGAAGAAATCTCCCCAGTAAGTTATGATCTGTTCTTTCGTATCTTTCTGTTTTTATCATGAAGATATTATCTCTTAATATTAGAGGATTCGGGTTCCGGAATTCGGAAAATAAATTCGGGTGGGTGCGTAAACTGATATTGAAGGAAAAGCCAACCTTCCTTGCTCTTCAAGAAACAAGATTAAAGCAGGTCAATATTAGTTGGATCCAATCTCTATGGGGATCCTCTAATTGTAATTTTACGCGAATTAGTGATGATGGGTTGAAGTTTAGTAAAATTGATCGCTTCCTAGTTACAGAAAAATTTTATAATATGTGGAAGAATGTTTCGGCGATGGCTTTAGAACGACAATTCTCGGATCATTGTCCGATCATGATGAATGATGAAGAAAAGAACTTTGGCCCTAAACCTTTCAAAGTCTTCGATGCTTGGTTCGATGAAGAAGGAATAGATGAAATAATTCAAAACTCATGGTCCCTTCCAGTCCCTTCTATCAATCGAAAAGACTGTATGTTTCGTAACAAGTTAAAAAATGTTAAGAATGCTTTGAGAGAGTGGAGTTCTAGCAAATTTGGAGGTTTGGATAATGAGATAGAGAGTCTAAAAACTCTAACTTTAAACTATGAATTAAGAGCTGAAAAGAAGTTGCTAAGTGAAGAAGATAGGACGGTATGGTTGGGGTACAGGAAAAAATGGATGGAAAAGGAAAGATTGAAATCGAGTATGATGAAACAAAAAGCGCGTGTCAAGTGGGCTCTTGAAGGTGATGAAAATACAAAGTTTTTTCACTCAATTATTAACCGCAAGAACAACAAATGTAACATGAGGGGCCTAACCATTAATGGGGTTTGGAACGATTCGCCTAACGACATGAAGGGTGAAATCTTTAACCATTTTAAGCGTGTTTTCGAGGAATTAGAAGTGGAAACACCTAGTATGGAAGATCTCAATTATCCATGTCTATCTACGGATAATGCTACAACATTAGAACTCCCATTCGACGAAAAAGAGATTAGAGATGCGGTATTTGAGTGTGGTAGTTCCAAAGCGCCTGGACCTGACGGTTTTAATATGCACTTTTACAAAAAATATTGGGATACTATAAAGACCGACCTTATTAATGCTATCGGGTGGTTTTGGAATAAAGGGGAGTTCTCTCAAGGGTGTAATGCATCTTTTGTCACGTTAGTTCCAAAAAAAACAGATCCTCTCGGACTTAGTGATTACCGCCCTATTAGCTTGATCGGGAGTTATTACAAGGTCATTGCTAAAATTCTTTCGAATCGACTTCGGAAGGTAATACCACATCTTATCGGCTCAGAGCAAAGCGCGTTTTTAAAAGGGAGATTTATTCTGGACGGAGCTTTAATAGTGAATGAAAGTATTGACTATCTAAAAGAAGCAAAAAAGAAAGGCCTTCTCCTTAAAGTCGATTTTGAAAAAGCTTTTGATTGCCTTAATTGGAACTTCTTGATGGAAGTCATGAAAAGTATGGGATTTGGGTTGAAATGGAGAACTTGGATTCTATCTTGTTTAAAATCCACTACAATATCCATACTCGTTAACGGATCCCCCACCAAGGAATTCTCACTAGGAAGAGGTATCCGGCAAGGTGATCCACTCTCCCCATTTCTCTTCATTCTTGCCGCGGAAGGTCTAAACATCCTTACAAAAGCAGCAAACGAAAAAGGTCTCTTTAATGGAGTGGAAATTGGAAACGATAAAGTCAAAATATCTCATCTCCAATATGCCGATGATACTATTTTCTTAGGTGAATGGAGCCGCGAAAACCTCCTAAACCTCCAAAAACTTCTTAAGTGTTTTGAATTAGCTTCGGGATTGAAGGTTAACTACCATAAAAGTTGTCTCTATGGTATTGGGGTAAGTGTCGATGAATCAAAACTTATGGCATGTAGCATGGGATATCAAGTTGGTACTTTTCCCTTCACGTACCTTGGCCTTCCTATTGGTGCAAAAATGAACAAACTAAGTACTTGGAATCCGGTGATTGAAAAAATAAAATCCAAACTTTCTAGTTGGAAAATGCGTTCGATGTCGTTTGGGGGAAGAATGGTGCTCATCAAATCGATCTTAAATAGCCTTCCATTGTATTATTTCTCGCTCTTTCGTGCCCCGTCGAGTGTGCTAAAAATACTTGAGAGTGTGAGGAGAATGTTTTTTTGGGGCGGGTCTGAAATAAACTCAAAAATTTCATGGGTAAAATGGTCCAAGGTTGTATCCTCCTATGAAAATGGGGGGCTAAACTTCGGACTTTTAAAGAGCAAAAATCTTGCATTATTGGGAAAGTGGTGGTGGAGGTTCCATACCGAAACCGAATCACTTTGGGTTAAATTAATTCGTAGTGTTTATGGTTCAAGTGGCGGTTTGGATTTAGAGAGTGAAGCACTTCATTCTTTAAAGCCAACCACTTGGAAGAATATTATTTTGGCAGGTACATTAATTCAAGATTGTGGCATCAACTTCATATCCTCATTCCAATGTTCGGTTAGCAGCGAATCAAGCAGTGAATTCTGGCAGTCGAAATGGATGAATGGATGCAGATTGAGTGCTGTTTTTCCGCGTCTGTACATGCTAGAAGTATCGAAGCAAGTCAGCATCAAAAACAGGATTGAAGTATCCGGATCAGGCGCTGTTTTTAGGGGCGAATGGATTCATCCTCCGACTGGCAGGACACTAAACGAGCTCCAGGACCTCTCTAGTCGCATAGCAAGATACGGATTCAACAACTCAGGGAGAGACTCGTGTTCTTGGATCCTTTCCCATAACGGTATCTTCACTGTTAAATCTTTATCCCATCTTATCGATTGCCAGTTACTTGGTGAATACATAAACAACAATGAAACAATGAGGAACAAATTAGTTCCAAAAAAGCTTGAGATCTTTGTTTGGAGGGCGACTTTAAAACGTTTGCCCGTTAGAACCGAACTCGATAAAAGGGGTATTGATTTACATTCTGTTAGATGCCCGTTGTGTGACGAGGATCTAGAAACCGTGGATCACTCCCTTATATTTTGTAAAAGTGCGATGGAAATTTGGGACCGAGTCTTTTCATGGTGGGGTTTTGGTAATATGTCAAACCTTAGCATTAACGAATTATTGCGTGGAAACATGCCTACTTCTTCAACGACTTTTGGATCCAAAATATGGCAAGCGGTGGAATGGGTAAGTGCGTATCTAATTTGGCGGAATCGAAATGAGAAGGTTTTTAGAGACAAAAGTTGGAATCCTCCGGTAGCTTTGAATGAAATCCAAGTCAAGACCTTTGAGTGGATTTCCAAAAGATCAAAAAAGCGGAAAATTGAATGGTTAACGTGGCTCAACGACCCTAGTGTTTTTCTTAGAATAGCGTAAAATTCGTGCATGTTTTCGTGTTTGTTTGTTTGCTAACTTTGCAAACCTTTTCGCGCTTCTTGTATATGAGCTTGCTCATCCTTTCTCTGTATTCCTTTGAGTTGTTAATATATCTTGCCTTTCAAAAAAAAAAAAAAACACTGAACAATTAAACGAAGAAAAGATAAGAAAAAAAAAAAAAAAAAAAAAAAAAAAAACCATATCTTTGTATTAAAAATTCAACCGACATATTCACAAGATCTCTCCTCGCTACTTGACTTAATTAAGTCATCTTAATGTCTTCTTCCCTCTGTACCATTTACCCACCTGCTCCCTTACTCTCACTCCCCACACCCCCATCAAATCTCCATCTTTTTCATCTCCCCCAAATCTCAAATTAAAATCAGAATACAAAAAAATGGGTTCAGTTTCTTTAAAAATTGGCGATGGAACAGCAAGATTCAAGTCTGCCAGCGTTTGTTCATCAGCTGTACATATTCTCATGTTATTTTCAGTCATAACCACAAATCTATTTGCTTTATATGCTTTCACTTACTCCCCCAAACCCCATTCACATCAGATTCACTTTCTTACTCATCATCATACCCATAAAAACATATCTTTAATATCAGAACAAGTTTCTTTAATCCTTAGAGAGATTGATTCATCCCAAAAAAAACTTGCCCAGATGGAAAAACATCTTCTTGGTTATGAAAGTATTGATCTTTCCACACCCCACATCCCAAATGAGCTTAAATTGTTCTTACAAAAAAATCAACTTCCTTTAGGTAAAGATTCAAGAACAGGGATCACTGAAATGGTTTCATCTGTGGGCCATTCTTGTTATAAATCTATAGATATATTGTCTCAATATATGAATTATAAACCAGATGCTGCTTGCCCTGATGACTGGAGTCTATCACAAAAGTTGATTTTGAAGGGTTGTGAGCCTTTACCAAGAAGAAGGTGTTTTGGGAAAATAATCCCTAAAAGTGGTCTTCAACCTTTTCCTGTTTCACTTTGGAAAAATGTTAGTGAAAAGAGTTTTAGTTGGAGTGGTATTGGTTGTAAGAATTTGGCTTGTTTAAATAGTAAGAAATTGAATAGGGATTGTGCAGGTTGCTTAGATTTGAATAATGGTAATGAGAATTCAAGATTTGTTAAATCAAGAGGTAAAAATGATTTCTTGATTGATGATGTGTTAGGTTTAGGAAGTGGTGGAATTAGAATTGGATTTGATATTGGTGGTGGATCTGGTACTTTTGCTGCTAGAATGGCTGAAAAAAATGTAACAATTGTGACTGCAAGTTTGAACATTGATGCACCTTTTAATGAATTTATTGCTGCTAGAGGTGTTTTTCCATTATACCTAAGTTTAGATCATAGGTTCCCATTTTATGAGAATATTTTTGATATAATTCATGTTGGAAATGGGCTTGATATTAGTGGGGGAGGTTCGAAACTTGAGTTCTTGATGTTTGATATTGATCGGGTCATTCGGGCTGGTGGGTTGTTTTGGTTGGACAATTTTCTTTGTTCTAATGATGAAAAAAGAAAAAACTTGACCCGTTTGATTGAACGGTTTGGGTACAAGAAACTTAAATGGGTTGTTGGTGAGAAGATTAATGGTGCAGGGAACTCTGAAGTTTACTTGTCTGCTGTTCTTCAGAAACCAGTAAGAGTTTGAAGTTTGTTTTCAATTGGTAAGACTTTAGTGTTCTTGGTAGTTTAAGTTTTATATATACTGTTAAATTTTGATTGAATTCTATTGTTACATAAGTTTAAATTCCTTTTAGAATGTGAAATAAGTGAAATGAAAAATGCTTGTTCATATACCGAATAGGATGAAACTTGGTCTGGAAATTCGGGTTGTAAGCTAAAACTGTTAGTAGTTAGTTAGTTGGATTTAATACCAAGTTGGATTCTTAAACTTGTGTCTTGTACTCTTGTTTATACCTTTTGCTATTGAGTATTATAGACTAGCGATTATTAGATCTAGATAATCTTTGTTTAACCTTCGTTGCCTAACCGATTCCCTAATTAAATACTCTTGATTGAAGATTTAATCTTAAACCTTACTCTCGTAAAATTAAAGTTATACTGGCGTACTTTATATAACCATATAATTATCAAGTTTAGTTTAATAATTCGTAAATCAATTAATCATTCTATGAATTGCCTTGCCTTAACCATTCAACGTCTCAAACAATCAAGAATAAGTTACCATTTACCAATAGTTATAAACCATAATTCACGAATAAAGAATCAAATAAACAAACTCAATTGATCATAAATTTTGAATTCAACATAATTCAAATAGCGATTTACAATCAAATCCCAATGACACAAGCAATTCACAACTAGGAGTTACATAACTTAAGTGGATACAATAGAAATCATCCCATGACATGGGTAAAACCTCAAACAATGAAAAAAGGTAAAGTAATTCGCAGTTCTATTGAATCGAAATATTGATCAAACAGAAGTGTTTAATATTTGGTAATGTTTAGATCTTCAATGCGTGTGTGAATGGTTGAAAAGTGAATAACTTTTGCCTGGAAACTTCCCAAATTGCCCAAGCCAAATAGGAACTTCCCTAAAATGTTTTTTTTTGTGTGCGTATTTATAGTTTCCAAAACTCAGGTTGCTATTTGGGTGTTGTGAGGTGTGATCCCGGGGGGACTGCAAGTTACCTCAGACTGATTCCTCATATGTTCTGATCAAAATACGAGGCTCGACCCAGGAAGAATCATATGTCATTTGGGCGGGTCAGTTGCACATGATACGATCCTTATACCACTTTTAACCCCGGCGGTGAGGTGTAGTCAAATTTTGCACTTTTTGGAGAAAAAGTGGTTTTCTGACCGTGACGTGACAATGTCGTGGGGTGAAGTTAAATAGTGGTGAGTGTTAAATTTGAGTGAGTGAAAAGGTTTTGGATGATGTGGCAAAATGGGCGTGACTTTTCTTGAGTAACGATTCGATAAAAGTGGTCTTAAGGGCTCAAATTCCTTCCTTTATGCATCACTTCCTTCTTCAGCAAATACCCCGCGTTTCTATAAAATCTCAAAAATTGTCCACCTTTTCAACACTTCACCAATATCATCACCTACAATCAATCTCAAGTGTCGAAAGTGTACCTAATTGACATAAATGATATATTAATATTAAATGGGTCGGTATTGCAACTCAAAGTATGTTCAACATACTCAATATCATGATGCTAGTAGTAATAGTGTATAGGCCAACCGTTATGTTCGCCGTTAGTCCCTCAGGGTCGCCTTTCATGGTGAGGCCTGGTGAGTAGTTACCCCATGATAACTGTTACTGTGTTCGTTTTAGTCATATTTGGCAAATATAAATTCAAGTTATGGCTTTGATAACATTGGGTTACAGTTACAACATAATGTTTAACAGTTAAAAGGATCTGAACAGATCAATTTAAGTATCTGTAAACATAAAAAAGCATGCCAATTTGTCAGTTACACACAAACATTTTTCTTGATATCCAACTCGTTGTATCTAAGATTAAGAGCATAAGATTAACTAAAATCACACTTGATTTCCCAATGCATAACTTTACATTTAGAAGTGTTATCTTGACATTAACTTCTTGAATGCGTTGACAGACCAGTACGTTTTGTTTTGTCTGTTTCTTTTGTTTTTTTGCTAAAGATGATGGATTGATGGTGTTCATTGGAGTCAATATACATCACACCGTTCATGTAAGTTCAACCATCTAATTAACTCTGATTAAATCGATATTGTGTGTTGAAACCTTAGCGAAAAGTGATCAAGAGTTAAACTTCACCTCTTCTTGGTTTTGTATGTTTACTTAAGTAGTGATGCTTTAATGTTTAGTTACATAGTTTATTATCATGATGATTAAAGTATCGTCTAAATCAAGTTTAGTAATTCGGGATAGTTTAACATCATGATGATTAAACTATCGTTCTAATTCAAGTTTAGTATAATGGATTAATGGGACTATCATGTTTCAAGTGCAGGCGACCTTAAACATGTCCAACAGTTAAATTTTACAGAAAAAAATTCATGAATGCATAAAATACTTCTAATTTGGGTTTAATATAATGGGCCCATAGTGTTTTAACTACAGGTGACCTTTTGACATGTTCAATATCTGAATTTAGTTACAGAACTTTTGAGTTTTAGCTGCTTAATGCTTGTTGCATTATGAGATTAGACTATTTGTGATATGAGTGTGTGCGTTTTCCGTTTGAAAAAAAAAAAAAAAAATTATCGGGTTTAGGAATGCAAATGATGTAAATCCCAGTCTCAGGAAATCTGTATGTTTTTATAGTAAGATATTGACTAATGTTATTGCTGATGAAATTGTGATGTGGTTCAGCGGTTGGTGGCATGCCTCCTTTAGAGGAGGTCAGGAGTTCGACCCCCGTTGTTTTACATATTTTAAACACAATTTTGAAGTATCCACCCATGACACCCTTTCCCATATCGTTTGAGGGGTTTTACTTGGCCGTGTTATTATCGCTGCATCGGCATAGTTGAAACGGGAGATGATCGCAGCGGGTGGTTTAGTCCCCTCGGGTGATCCTATTCGCTGTCCCAAAAAAAATGTTATTGCTGATGTTTAGTGCTTTTCTATTTGTATTTTAATTTTGATGATCATATAATTCAAATTATTGTTGATAATTGTCCGGTTTCATTTTTTTTTTTGTATGGAAAGCTAAAGATTTCCTCGTTACGAGGGAGTAGTCACGGTGGTTATTTATACCATCATTCTCACCGCTTGTTCAAGCCCCATTCACATAGTGACTTTTGAATGATTTTTTTGACGTGATCAACCTTCCCACACTTAAAACATGTAAAAGATTTTTTTCTTTTTTCCACTTTCGTCCTCACTTGACTCCTCATTCTCTTTGTTAAATGAAGTTTTCTTATTATCTGATGGAACCTTTTTGTAGTTCTTACTTTTAGCCAATGAAGTTTTCTTATTATCTGCGTCGTATGGAACCTTTTTGTAGTTCTTACTTTTAGCAGTCGCATCGGACTCGAAACTTTTAGCCATTTGCTTAGCCAACACTTCCTAATTTGAGAGAAATTCTCTAACTATTTAACCGGGAGTCGAGTAGACCACCCTTGAATACAAGCAATGAAAGGAAATACTTCAACTCGTGAATGAGATACCCACACACACAATATTCACTAATCCTTTCGTTTTCATTTATCTATGAGATTTTTGCACAATTAACGCGTAAAGAGATACCGACACACCCGATATTCACTAACTCTTTCGTTTTCATACTGAGAAAGGATCATGCGAGAATTATTGAATATAGAGTATCATGAGAACTAAATACTAATTATTGGGCGGTCAGGCTGACGACTATTAAAAAATGACTAGTAATTGTTCATTGTAGTAGGGAAATTGTTCCTGACGTAATAAATAGTAATTCTTCATTACTTCATTAGTGAATGAGGTTGACTCATTAAAGATAAAGGATCTTGGTAATTGTCATACCCAAATAGGGTGGGGTAAATATGACTTTTCCAATATCATCACATAGTTATATAAACGAGAACGACTCTAAATGAGACGTTTAATAAAATCAGTAATTTAATTGCAGCGGAAAATGAATTGTTTTACATGGTAAACTCAAATGTAATTAATGTTTAACAAATGATAAAATGTAAATAATGTGGACTCCAATGCAACAGCAAGCAATCAACATAAGGCAGCACATAAGCTATTCTTCACCTTAGACAAACATGCTTAAAATGTCAACACAATGGTTGAGTGAACATCATAGGTTTAATAATTAATAAGTTTAGACCACAAGATTTATTTCAAAATATCAAAATATTCAATATGCCATGAGTTATAATATCGAGCTAAACATCAACCCCTGACACTGTACGGGTGTCGGTAATCATTATTATGTACTTCCTTGACGATCGGTCAATGGGTAGAGACGTCACTCTCAATAGGCCTACTCACAATAATTAAGCTTGCAACATTTCAATTCCAGCAATTAACGATATTATGGCGGGGATTTTGCATGTAAGAATACAAGTTAACAATAGTCTCATGAAGTTGCATATCAAAAAGTTTAGGCACTTGTTGTTTAAATTGTAAATCATTTAAATGCAAGCATGTGTCTCACCCCAAGATTTATAAAATACATTAAAATATGTAAAAAGCGGGGCTATGAGTTCACCTTAGTAGCACAGAAGAGTTATTCCACAAAAAAATGAATTGAACGGAAGAACGTGATCGGAATCTCAACCTAGAGATAGAATGTACGATCAGTTATTGCCTAAAAGACAAGTATTTTAATTATACTAATAATGATGGTTTTCTAAATTAATTTCCATTTTCGGAAAGTTACTATTTATGGAAAGTTTTCACTTATAGAAACTTTCTAATTATAGAAAGTTCGGGTTACAATCTATAACAAGACGTTGTACACCTTTACCCAAATCTCGTTGCTATCATACAAGTCACTCTGATAGTAAGTTGTTACCGGGCGCCCATGATTCTTGACCAGAATTTATGTCATGGCATTCGAAATCCACAAGCGGTTCCCATAAGGTAACAAGGACCACCCTAGGCCATATGTAGCGGTGAGTTTCGTATATAGTGCACGTTATCTTGATTATAACCTTCACATATTATAGGTGTATAATCTTTTATTATATAGCTAAGTTAATTATATAGTTACTATTTGTATTTGATAGTGCTCCAAATGAACATATATTTAGTAGCAATATCGTTCCAATATGTAAAGTTTTTAAATGTAATTTCCTTATTTTTAGTTGTAATAGTTAAATAAATAAGTGCGAAGACGAAAGACGCAAATCGCTCGAAAATGAAGATTTAAAGACAAAAACGAAGATTTGAAAGACCAAAACATCCAAAAAGCTCAAAAGTACAAGATACAATTAAAAAGGTTCAATTTATTGATAAGGAACGTCTAAAAATGACAAGAGTACAAGTTACGAAACGCAAAGTACAAAATATCTCAGCGTACGCAAGGACGTTCGAAAATCCGGAACCGGTACATGAACCAACTCTCAACGCTCGACGCAACGGTGTAAAAATTACGAGTCAACTATGCACAAGAATAAAATATAATATTTAAATAATTCATAATAAGAATAATATTAAATAATAAAAAGTTGTTAATTGAGCATAGTTCAGGGGTCGTAAATGAAAATTTCAATTCTAATTTCTCCTATAAGATCGATGATTTACGATCAAAGGAAGAAGACTTTTTCGATCACTTTTCTTTTTCTTTCTATCATCTTTCTACCGATCCAATATCTATTATCAATATCAATATCTAAAAATCTCTATCATAATGTTAATGTAATAAGATATAACAATAATCTTAATTTTAAGTTTAAATTATGATAATAATAAGATTTATGATAGAGATCGTTTGAGTGTGTAAGTCGAAATTCTGTCCGTGTAACGCTACGCTATTTTTAATCATTGTAAGTTATGTTCAACCTTTTTACATTAATGTCTCGTAGCTAAGTTATTATTATGCTTATTTAAAATGAAGTACTCATGATGTTGGGCTAATTACTAAAATTGGGTTATTGAACTTTGGACCATAATTAAGGTTTGGGCAAAAGACCGACACTTGTGGAAATTGGATTATTGACTATTAATAGATGGGGGGTATTGTCTAATTGAGTGACAACTCATTGGAGTCTGTCGAACCTATCTTCAAATTAATTAACCTAATAATTAATAATGATTATGGTTGTCCTATTTAGTGACGTTCATATGGAATCTGTTATAATCATTTAATTAATCAATTGGGTTGGGTAATTGATTATTCATTCTGATCAAGTGGATGAATTAATATTCATAAACTAATTAAAACAGGGGTGGATTACATACAGTGATAACTGGTGTAATTGTTGACAGAAGTGATAACTGCGTCACAGTTTAAATCCTTAATCAGTTGGAATATTTGACTTCGGGTATAAGGGTAATTTGACGAGGATACTCGCACTTTATATTTATGACCGATGGACTATTATGGACAAAAACCAGATAGACGTATCAAATAAACCAGGACAAAGGACAATTAACCCATGGTAATAAATTAAAATCAACACGTCAAACATCATGATTACGGAAGTTTAAATAAGCATAATTCTTTTATTGTATTTCTCATCGTATCTTTATTTACTGTCATTTTATTACTCGCAATTTTATTTACTGTCATTTTATTTATTGTCATTATTTTACGCACTTTAATTATCGTCATTTATCTTTGCGCCTAAAATATAGAATCGACAAACCGGTCATTAAACGGTAAAACCCCCCTTTTATAATAATATTACTACTTATATAATTATATATATTTTGTATAAATATAGTTTTTAAAAATATAGTAAGTATCACCAGCTCCCTGTGGAACGAACCGGACTTACTAAAAACTACACTACTCTACGATTAGGTACACTGCCTATAGTGTTGTAGCAAGGTTTAGGTATATCCCATCCGTAAATTAATAAAGCTTGTGTCATATTTTGTAGTATTTCCTAGTAAAAATAATACTATTTCGTACCCTCACGCTACATCATCAAGTTTTTGGCGCCGCTGCCGGGGAGCACTAAAACGCTATATTTTTAATTTATATTTGCAAAAAAAAAAAAAAAAAAAAAAAAATTCTAGTATTAATATGTTTATTAGAAAAGGGAGTAACCAGTTTCCTATCGTTTTCAGCCATAGATAATTGATTTTTGTTAGTACAAATTAGAATCTAAAACAGAGGGATAAATCCAAATCTCTGTTAACAATCTCAATCAAGTTGTAATCAAAATTGTCTTTAGTCTGTTGTCTGGTTACCAAAGGAATGAAACCACAGTCACTTTCTAAAGTCCATTAGCCATCAAACATCAAATTATTATTTTTTTCTGTTGAACGATTCACCTTGTCTCCAATTTGTTAAGGGTCTATTTCAATCACTATACGAATCAATTATAAACCAAATTAACTGGAAAAAAAAAAAAAAAAAAAAAAAAAAAAAAAAAAAAAAAGTAAAAAAAAAAAAAAAACGTAAAAAAAAAAAAATAAAAAAAAAACGTAAAAAAAAAACGTTTTAAAAAAAAAAAAAAACGTTTAAAAAAAAAAAAAAAAAAAAAAAAAAAAAAAAAAAAAAAAAAAAAAAAAACGTAAAAAAAAAAAATTCTGTAAAAAAAAACGTTTTTTAAAAAAAAAAAATATATTTTTAAGATTTTGTCTATAAAAATTTTTTTTAGTTTTATTACCTTTAGATTTTTAGACTATATTCGCAACTTTTAGTATTAAGTTTAGTTTTGCCATAGTTATTTTTACTTCTAGAACTTTTAGTATTGCCGTAAAATCCCTTAAGTACTTTTTCTTTAGATTAAAATTTAGGTGCCTTAAAATTTTGCGACGCCATTTTTCGTGCTATTTTCTTATTTTTTTTTTTTTCGACGCCTTTTACCTATGTATCAATTACAATTCCAATTAGTAATCTCTATTTGTAGTTTTAATTTTAAGATAGTGATAGTTATAAGGTTGGATTAATCGCGTGTTTTTAAAGTCTTATAAGCCACTCTTCGCCTTTTTCGTTTTTCGACACTTTTCGACGCGCACTCTTTTTCTCTCTTATTTCTCGCCATTCTAGTTTTTAGGACTTAGAATTTTTTCTACTTCTTCTCTAAATTTCTTAAAATTACGAAAATTTATTTTAAGTAGTTAAATTGATAGACATCAAAATTTTCTGGTTCGTAGTAATAGTTGGATTTGTACGTGGACCGGGTTATTGGAGCCAAACAGTCCTCAATTATATTGAGACCAAACGAATCCTGCCCCTCTGCTGCATCTTTTGGCTATTCGAAACGTGGGCAAAATCAGAAAAGTCTATTGGTTGGATAACTTATTATAATTTTTCTTTCCTTTTTAAAACTAATAGGATATTCAGTGAATGCACCGAGCAAGACGTTCACCACCTTTTGTACGTTCACCACCTGTAACTCGATCAAGACATCGTTTAACAAATATAGTTGCCGTTGATTTTTCTTTAGACTCGTCATCAAGTCGACCGAGTACTTCAACTCAAATTTCCGATAATCCAGTTTTTGAAACCAATATCACAATTGAGAATCCGGAGAATACTCAGGGACAATTCCGAGACCCTGATCCATTAATTATTCCTCCGGAACCACCAATCATTCAAACAGAGATTGTTGAGGAAGAAACCATTAAATCAGAAACCTCTAGTGATTCGGATACAACAAATCCAATCATGGAAAATCTAGAACCTCTAAGTATGGAAGAACGAATGAGAGCTAAGCGCACTGGCCAAGGTCACGCCATTATTAAACCAGAAGTTAATGCTCCAGATTATGAAATTAAAGGACAAATTCTACACATGGTAACTAATCAGTGCCAATATAGTGGTACGCCGAATGAAGACCCAAACGAACACCTTCGTACGTTTAAAAGAATTTGTACACTATTCAAAATCCGAGAAGTGGAGGATGAACAGATCTATCTCATGTTGTTTCCCTGGACTTTAAAGGGAGAAGCCAAAGATTGGTTAGAATCGTTACCTGAAGGGGCGATTGACACATGGGATGTTTTAGTTGAAAAATTTCTTAAACGATTCTTTCCGGCATCCAAAGCCGTGAGACTTCAAGGAGAAATTGTTACGTTCGCGCAAAATCCAAATGAAACATTATATGAGGCGTGGACAAGATTCGGAAGGATGTTGAGAGGATGTCCTCAACACGGATTAGATACTTTTCAAATAGTACAAATTTTCTATAAAGGCGTAGACATCGCCACACGAAAAGACATCGACATAACAGCTGGTGGTTCCATTATGAAGAAAACTGCAACTGAAGCTTACAAAATTATTGATAACACAGCCTCCCACTCACATGAGTGGCATCAAGAAAAAGATATCTTTCGATCATCTAAAGCGGCTAGAGCCGATTCTAGCCATGACTTTGATTCCGTTTCAGCAAAAATAGATGCTTTCGAAAGACGAATGGAAAAGATGAATAAAGATATTCACGCAATACGAATCAGTTGTGAGCAATGCGGTGGACCACATTTAACGAAAGATTGTCACATTGAACCAACGATGGAACAACGAGAGAATGTTTCCTATATGAACCAAAGGACGGGAAGTAATTATCAAAATAATTATCAACCGCCAAGGATAAACTTCAATCGAAATCAAAACATTCTTTACAATCCAAAAGGACACGACAATAACTCGTATAACCAACAAGGTCCGAATAACCAACCAACTCAAAACAACACTTTCAATCAACAAAGACCTGGCTTGTATAAACCACCACAACAAACCGACGAGAAGAAGTCAAATCTGGAAGAAGTGGTATTTAAGCTAGTTGAATCTCAAACACAATTTATTGAAACTCAAACCCAAACGAATGAGAGGTTTGAGCAGTCATTTAGAACTCAACAAGCTTCCATTTTGAATCTAGAAAAACAAGTAGGTACTCTTGTTAGATTGATGAGTGAAAGGGAACAAGGAAAGCTACCGAGTAATAATGAAGTAAATCCTCGGAATGAAAATGTTAACATGATATCAACAAATTCTGAAAAACCAACACCAGAAGATGGGAAGGTTTTAGATGAGAGTAACAATGAAGAAGTTACACCACCACCACCCGAGTATGTAAAGCCAGTGGTGGCACCATACAAACCACCCATCCCGTTTCCAAGAAAAGGAGTTGAGTATGAGCAAGTGATAGGTAATAAAGATTGTGATACCTCTGGAAAGAAGAAGAAGAAAAAGAATAAGAAAGTGCAAGAAACAAAAGCCGTAAATATAAACCCGGTGAAGACAGTTCCACCAAAACCTCCACCTAGGGTAGGTGATCCGGGTGAATTTATTGTTCCTTGTCTACTTAGTGATTGTGTCATGTATGATGCACTAGCAGATTTAGGTGCAAGTGTAAGTGTTATGCCTCTTTCCTTATATAAGAGATTAGGTGTAGGTAAGTTAAGTCCAACGGATATGAGTGTTCGACTCTTTGATCAAACCATTAAGCACCCAGTTGGAATTGCTGACAACCTACCCGTTCAAGTAGGCAATTTAACCTTTCTAGTCGAATTCATTGTCATTGACATAGAAGAGGACCCAAACATTCCTCTAATTTTAGGTCGACCATTCTTAGCGTCCACCGGGGCGTTATTTGATGTAAGAAAGGGTAGAATGACACTTAGTAATGATGAGAAATCGATCACCTTTATGATTCGAAAGTCTAAATCTCCACCAACCAAAACCGTTGAACCAGCAAAAACGATTGGTAAGAACCATGTTGTTTTACCAACTCCAACGGTAATACTTAGCAATAATGAAACGCCTAAGTGTGGGGAAAATGAAGTAACACCTAATGATGACATGATAACAAAGAACCCCGTTGTTGATACGAAATTAAATGATCCCGTAATTAATAGTTCAATGAAGAAACTTATTAAACGGATTCGCGATGCTAGAACCAAGGGGAACTTTAAGTTATGTAACCGGTTAGTATCCAATCTATCACCTAAAGAAAAGGAGAAACTAGTTGAAATTATGGATATTACACAGGAATCCGACCAATGGCTTAAAGAAAAAGTCACGGATATGCAAGTTGATTATGGACCAAGAGAAATTGACGATAAAGTTAATCACAATTTCGACACCACAGCTACCTAATTGTGGGGAGATTCGAATGTTATAAAAAGAAAATGCTATCTAGAGTTAGTTGTTCTGTTCTCGTGTAGTTCCGAGAATGGAATCCGATTGGTCTTTTCCGCTAGCAGACACTAAAGAACTAGTTTTCTCCCCCCATTCTGAATTTTTGTTTTTTTAGGTTTTATATGAAATTAATATGCTTTTAAGTTTTGTGTGATATTTAAAAACAAAATTTACTTTAATTCATTAAGTTGAAAAAATGATTTCTAAAATTCGTCGTGAGTTGAAGACTAGGTCATTAAGCCAAAATTGCTTTACCCGAGGGCGGGGCGACAAATTTTGTTATCATTTAATTTTATTGATTTAAAGTATGCCAAAAAAATATTATATTTTATAAATTTTTGAACGTGGGGTTATATACCAAACTTCAAAAATATGTATATATATGTTTGTATTTTATGTTATATACAAAACAGGGTAAAACAACGCACTTTCAAAGACTGTCATTAAGTTCAGCAAAAGGTACTAATTTTGACGACAAGAAGCAAAATATCAAATGTGAGATAACAACAAGATGTTTGCAAACTGGGTATTTTTAATCACTTTTCTACACTAATCACCCTCGTGAATTTATAATTAGAGTCTGATTTCATGCAAATGAGGGCATTGCATGATCTTAAGTGTGGGGAAGGGTTATAAATTCTCTCGGGTTTACACTTGGTATTTTTGCCAAATTTTGCGAAAATTTGAAAAATTTTCAACTAAATGAAATCAAAATCATGTTTATATATATTTATGAACGATGAAAACTAGGTGTTAATACCGAAATTATTGTTACCTCAAAAAGGACATAAATTGAGAAACAACCCAAAACGCTTGAATTCATTTAAAATGGAATAAAGGAGAATAAAAAGGCAAAGAAAGAAACTAAGTGTGGAGAGAATATACCAAGTTATTCAATTAAAAACTATCTATCACATATCTTTGTACAAGATTATTGCAGGTACTTTTGTTTTGGATGATACTAATCAGTTTTACCCGATTTACTATAATACTTTTGAAAGAAAGATGGATCTACACGATGAATCAATTCCATCATTTGAAGGAAGTAAAGTCTTCCGAAAAAGACACGCGCTTCTTGATTTAGGTCATGAAGTTGTCGTCCAGACCAGCTGTAGGTTGACGAAAAATCTAGAAAAGTCATCTCTAAAATCAGCAGGAAATCCACGGACCTCAGCATCAAACAGGGTCGCCAAGTGGTCAGACTTATCCTAACCATGAGAGGGTCTGTCTTGTAAAATGGGGAGGGCACAGTGCAAATTAGCTTGATAAGACTAATGAATCAGATCCCCAGAAAGGATAATCTCCTTAAAGATTAAAAATCAGCTTTTAAGACTGATATTACTCAATCCTAGAGATTGACCTTAAAGATTGAGAATTCAAACTCATGGAATTCAATGATATCTAAACTCGAGCTTGAACGAGAAAATATTTTGATCAAAAATACAAACCGATTTGTTTTCTGAAAACCCATTTTCAATGCGTTCATTACCATTGAACGTAAAATCCTAGGAATTCACCTAGAATTCATTAGGTCACCTGAACCAAATCGGGTGTCAACCGTAAGAACGGTGGTTGCATAGCATGGTCAGAGACAGGACCTTGTGCCAGACCGAAAAATCATAGGATGATCTTTACTATCGCTCCTACCAAGGATAGTTCTAGCATCCGACACGTTAAAAGACCATAATCATCTGCATATCACGGGACATTGCCTTAACAGTTTCTTGTTCATCGCTTTCCTTTACAACCGGACGGTAGTTTGCCGAAAGGTAATATACGGAACAAGTAAACTGGATGTGTGCTTTCCGATACCGGGATAGCAGTGGATTACACGAACCTAAAAGTTTTAGCCAAAATATTGATCCACAAATATATTTTGCAACACCGATGATGGATCAAATCAGAAAACTTGTCTAGGGTAAAATCTAGCTTGAATTTTCAAAAGATCAAATGTTTTCATAAAGATCCAATTTCCTTAAAGGATCTAAATTTTTATAGTCATGTGGGACTGTAAACCGCCTTTCAAATGTGCACTTTACTTTGGAAACCGAAAGTAAATCGGCTATTTGATTGCAAGTGTCGTTGACCTAAACCCAAGGCAACTGTGGATGACACACCCACCTTTAACCATCATTACTGTCATTGTTTATACCGCTATATCAAAATCACTGATGTACAAAATGTGATGAATAAAAAAGTGATTCATGTATGTTTTTATTTCAAGTTCTGTATTGCTTGAGGACAAGCAACGCTCAAGTGTGGGGATATTTGATAGTGCTCCAAATGAACATATATTTAGTAGCAATATCGTTCCAATATGTAAAGTTTTTAAATGTAATTTCCTTATTTTTAGTTGTAATAGTTAAATAAATAAGTGCGAAGACGAAAGACGCAAATCGCTCGAAAATGAAGATTTAAAGACAAAAACGAAGATTTGAAAGACCAAAACATCCAAAAAGCTCAAAAGTACAAGATACAATTAAAAAGGTTCAATTTATTGATAAGGAACGTCTAAAAATGACAAGAGTACAAGTTACGAAACGCAAAGTACAAAATATCTCAGCGTACGCAAGGACGTTCGAAAATCCGGAACCGGTACATGAACCAACTCTCAACGCTCGACGCAACGGTGTAAAAATTACGAGTCAACTATGCACAAGAATAAAATATAATATTTAAATAATTCATAATAAGAATAATATTAAATAATAAAAAGTTGTTAATTGAGCATAGTTCAGGGGTCGTAAATGAAAATTTCAATTCTAATTTCTCCTATAAGATCGATGATTTACGATCAAAGGAAGAAGACTTTTTCGATCACTTTTCTTTTTCTTTCTATCATCTTTCTACCGATCCAATATCTATTATCAATATCAATATCTAAAAATCTCTATCATAATGTTAATGTAATAAGATATAACAATAATCTTAATTTTAAGTTTAAATTATGATAATAATAAGATTTATGATAGAGATCGTTTGAGTGTGTAAGTCGAAATTCTGTCCGTGTAACGCTACGCTATTTTTAATCATTGTAAGTTATGTTCAACCTTTTTACATTAATGTCTCGTAGCTAAGTTATTATTATGCTTATTTAAAATGAAGTACTCATGATGTTGGGCTAATTACTAAAATTGGGTTATTGAACTTTGGACCATAATTAAGGTTTGGGCAAAAGACCGACACTTGTGGAAATTGGATTATTGACTATTAATAGATGGGGGGTATTGTCTAATTGAGTGACAACTCATTGGAGTCTGTCGAACCTATCTTCAAATTAATTAACCTAATAATTAATAATGATTATGGTTGTCCTATTTAGTGACGTTCATATGGAATCTGTTATAATCATTTAATTAATCAATTGGGTTGGGTAATTGATTATTCATTCTGATCAAGTGGATGAATTAATATTCATAAACTAATTAAAACAGGGGTGGATTACATACAGTGATAACTGGTGTAATTGTTGACAGAAGTGATAACTGCGTCACAGTTTAAATCCTTAATCAGTTGGAATATTTGACTTCGGGTATAAGGGTAATTTGACGAGGATACTCGCACTTTATATTTATGACCGATGGACTATTATGGACAAAAACCAGATAGACGTATCAAATAAACCAGGACAAAGGACAATTAACCCATGGTAATAAATTAAAATCAACACGTCAAACATCATGATTACGGAAGTTTAAATAAGCATAATTCTTTTATTGTATTTCTCATCGTATCTTTATTTACTGTCATTTTATTACTCGCAATTTTATTTACTGTCATTTTATTTATTGTCATTATTTTACGCACTTTAATTATCGTCATTTATCTTTGCGCCTAAAATATAGAATCGACAAACCGGTCATTAAACGGTAAAACCCCCCTTTTATAATAATATTACTACTTATATAATTATATATATTTTGTATAAATATAGTTTTTAAAAATATAGTAAGTATCACCAGCTCCCTGTGGAACGAACCGGACTTACTAAAAACTACACTACTCTACGATTAGGTACACTGCCTATAGTGTTGTAGCAAGGTTTAGGTATATCCCATCCGTAAATTAATAAAGCTTGTGTCATATTTTGTAGTATTTCCTAGTAAAAATAATACTATTTCGTACCCTCACGCTACATCATCAGTATTATATAACTAATTATAGTTTAATAATTATATATGTTGTTATAATAATAATAATAATATAGATATGGATAGTCAATTTTGGTGTATACATATAGTCAATTTTGGTACACAAAGTATGTATTTTTATATTGAGATTTTAGGCTATAAATACTCATGAATGCAAGCATTAAACTTGCACCATTTCTCACACTTACAAAGTGTTTCTTTCTTTCTCTCCATTATCATCTTTGTTCTTACACTTCATTATTAGTATTCTAAATCAAGAATCAAATCACTAAAGGTAGTTATAAGCCTACTGAATTATAACATCAAGAATCAAACCACTAAAGGTAGTTATAAGCCTACTGAATTATAACATCAAGAATCAAACCACTAAAGGTAGTTATAAGCCTACTGAATTATAACACGTTATCAGCACGATAATCTTAATACTAAATATGGTTGGCTCTGCCACCAAAATGATATATGGTCGGTTATACCACCAAAATGATATATGGTCGGTTATACCACCAAAATGATATATGGTCGGTTATACCACCAGAATGATATAGGTCGGTTATACCACCTGAAAAAATATATGGTCGACACTGTCGCCAAATTTTCATTTATGTTTACTAATATTTATATTTTTGTTATATAACATTTATTTATGATTGCTTACACATGGTCGACACTGTCACCTACTTATCATTTATGTTATATTAAATTTATGTTTAATGTTTATATACTTATGAATATAAATTGACTCTAATTTATCATGATGTTTGTTTTAATTTTTGATAATAGAAAATGTCGAATCTGGAAAAGCTTAAATTTACTCCTTTAGAATCAACTGGAAACAACTACATGCCATGGGTTATAAAAGTAAAAATGCATCTTAAATCAATGGGCATTCTTGAAACCATAAATGAAAACAACACTTGTTCTGAAAAAGAACAAGCTACGGCATGTTGCTTTATTCATCAACATATTGATGAATGCTTACAAAATAATTATGTGACTGTAGAAGATCCCCATGTTTTATGGGAAGGTCTCAAAAGCAGATTCAATAATCAAAGAGAAATTTTACTTCCAGCTGCAATGGAACAATGGAGAACATTAAGGTTCCAAGACTTTAAGAAAGTAAATGAATACAGCTCAGCTCTGTATAATACATGTTCACAACTTAAATTCTGTGGACATGAAATTAGTGATGCAGACATGATGGAGAAAACTTTCTCCACAATGAATGCTGCAAACATCACAGTGCAAAGAAA
The DNA here is from genome assembly GCF_046630445.1 of Rutidosis leptorrhynchoides. Lineage (NCBI taxonomy): Eukaryota > Viridiplantae > Streptophyta > Magnoliopsida > Asterales > Asteraceae > Rutidosis > Rutidosis leptorrhynchoides. The sequence continues at coordinate 658,095,215 of NC_092334.1, read as the reverse complement.
TTTGAGAATGCTAAAGTTCAAAACATATCCTGAACTTAATTCATATCTCTTAGTTGCAGAGCAAAATGATGAGCTATTAATGAAAAATCAGCAATCCCGTCCTACTGGTACACTTGCAATCCCTGAAGCAAATACTGCAAATAATTATAAACAGGGACAAGGACGCGGGCAAGGTCGTGGTTATAATAACCATCACCATCATCATGCCAAAAGCCATAACTATGGTAGAAACCATCCTTATGGTAATGGTAATGGGCGTGGACGTGGTCGTGGTCGTGGCCGTGGTGGTCAAAGAAATAGTAATCCACGAAAATATAAATATCAACCACAAAACAAGCCCATTAAACAAGATGTTGAAGAAAATTCTTCTAAAAATTCTGAAGAATCTTGCTACAGATGTGGTAGAATGGGCCACTGGGCTAATACTTGCCGAACATCTAAACATCTTGTTAAGATGTATCAGGATTCGCTGAAAGGTAAAGAAAAGGAAGTAAATTTTGTGGATAATATTGATCCAACAGTCACTGAGAAACCATCTGATTTATATGAAGATTTCTTGAATGTTTAAGTTGTGTGTCTTTTGAAAAATAAACGATTTAATATCGTCTGTCTTTGTCATTATGTTTGCTAAATGTTTCAGTACTATCTATTTGCGTTTAAAATATTGTGTAATATTAATGTACTCACTATTTATTTCTTATATATGAAGTTCAATATGAATTTTGCTGGAATACAACATCAATCAAGTGGTGGAGATCTCTGTATAGCAGACAGTGGAACTACACACACTATACTTAAATCCGAGAAATATTTTATTGATCTAAAACCAACGGAAGGAACTATACATACAATATCAGGACCTGCTAACTTGATAAAAGGGATAGGAAAGGCAAATTTCATACTACCAAATGGTACAAAATTTTTAATAAATGATGCCTTATTTTCTCCCAAGTCAAGCAGAAATTTATTGAGTTTCTCCGACATATACCTTAACGGGTATGATTATCAGTCAGTGACAACAGAAAATGAGAAATATTTAAGTATCACTGACAAGAGTCATGTGGTTGAAAAACTGCCAAGACTTAGTTCTGGATTACATTATACACATATAAATGTACCAGAAATACATATGGTAGTTAACGAAAAATATATTGATCCTGGTGTATTCAGTTTATGGCATAACAGATTAGGCCATCCAGGATCAACAATGATGAAAAGGATTATTGAATGTACTCATGGACATCCACTAAAGGATAGAAAAATCCATCATGATACAATGGTTCCATGTACATCTTGCTCTCTTGGAAAATTGATAACTAGACCCTCACCACTTAAGGTTGAGAAAGAATCACCAATGTTTCTTGAAAGAATTCAAGGTGATATATGTGGACCAATTCATCCACCATGTGGACCATTTAGATATTTCATGGTTCTAATAGACGCATCTAGCAGATGGTCTCATGTTTGTCTGTTATCAAGCCGTAATGTGGCATTTGCAAAATTTCTTGCCCAAATTATTAAATTGAGAGCTCATTTTCCTGATTACACCATTAAAAGGGTGAGACTTGATAATGCTGGTGAATTTACATCTCAAGCATTTAATGACTATTGCATGTCTATAGGAATTGTTGTTGAACATTCTGTTGCTCATGTGCATACACAAAATGGTTTAGCCGAGTCATTGATTAAACGTTTACAGTTAATCGCTAGACCATTGATAATGAGAACAAAACTCCCTGTATCTATATGGGGTCATGCAATTTTACATGCTGCTGCATTGATTCGCATCAGACCAAGTGCAAGTCATAAATATTCCCCCCTACAACTTGCTTTTGGTCAAGAGCCAAATATTTCCCATCTTAGAACATTTGGTTGTGCAGTGTATGTTCCAATTGCGACACCACAACGTACAAAAATGGGTCCTCAAAGGAGGTTGGGAATATATGTTGGATATGAAACATCTTCAATATTAAGGTATATTGAACCTATGACAGGTGACGTTTTTACAGCACGTTTTGCTGATTGTCATTTTAATGAAACATTGTTCCCTAGATTAGGGGGAGAAATGAAAAATAAAGAAAATGATGTTTCATGGTGTGAACCTCAATTAAAGTATCTTGATCCTCGCACAAAAGAATGCGAGACAGAAGTTCAAAAGATAATGCATATACAAGAACTTGCAAATCAATTGCCTGATGCATTTACAGATACAAAAACGGTGACAAAATCATATATACCAGCAGTAAATACTCCAGCTCGAATTGAAATTCCAAAAGCTGGCAATAACGTCACTCATGAATCTTTGCCACGTCAGAAACGTGGAAGACCAATCGGTTCAAAGGATAAAAATCCTCGAAAAAGAAAATCAGCTGATAATGAAGTAAAAGAAAGTGTTCAAGAAGAACCACAAATCAGTACTCCTACTGCAGAGGAGATTGATGATGTCAATACAGAAATTGCAATCAATTATGCATATTCAAAAATATTATGGAACCGAAATGAAATGAAAAATCTTGATGAGAAATTTTCATTTAATGTTGCATATGACATCATGAATAATGATGATGATCCAGAACCAACATCTATGGTTGAATGTCAAAATAGACATGATTGGGCTCAATGGAAAGAAGCAATACGAGCTGAATTAGAATCACTCAATAAAAGAAAAGTTTTCGGATCCATCATTCTCACTCCTAAAGATGTGAAACATGTAGGATACAGATGGATTTTTGTCCGAAAAAGAAATGAGAAAAATGAAGTTACAAGGTATAAAGCTAGACTTGTAGCTCAAGGTTTTTCTCAAAGACCGGGAATTGATTATGAAGAAACTTATTCTCCTGTTATGGATGCAATTACTTTTAGGTACTTAATCAGTCTGGCAGTTTCTAAAAATTTAGAAATGCATCTCATGGATGTTGTGACTGCTTATCTATATGGATCACTTGATAGTGATATATATATGAAGTTACCTGAAGGATTTAAGGTACCAGAAGCATCAAATGCAAAACCCAAAGAAATGTATTCGATTAAATTACAAAGATCTTTATATGGGTTAAAACAATCGGGACGTATGTGGTATAACCGATTAAGTGATTACTTGATAAGCAAAGGGTATACAAATAACCTTACTTGCCCTTGTGTTTTCATTAAGAAAACAACATCCGGATATGTGATCATAGCTGTTTATGTTGATGATCTTAACATCATAGGTACAAATAAAGAGATCTATGAAGCCATTCAACTTCTAAAGAAAGAATTTGAAATGAAAGATCTCGGAAAAACCAAGTATTGCCTTGGTTTACAAATTGAGCATATGCCTAATGGTTTACTTGTACATCAAACAACATATACTGAAAAGATTTTGAAACGTTTCAATATGGACAAGGCAAAACCATTAAGTACTCCTATGGTTGTTAGATCACTCAATGTTGAAGCTGATCCATTTCGTCCATGTGAAGATCAAGAAGACATTCTTGGACCAGAAGTACCATATCTTAGTGCAATTGGAGCTCTTATGTATCTTACAAATTGTACAAGACCTGACATTTCTTTTGCAGTTAATTTGTTGGCAAGGTTCAGCTCTGCTCCTACCAAAAGACACTGGAATGGGATCAAACACATATTTCGATACCTTCGAGGAACTACTGATTTAGGATTATTTTATTCTAACGAATCAAAACAAGATTTGGTTGGTTATGCAGATGCAGGTTATTTATCTGATCCACATAAAGCTAAATCTCAAACTGGATATGTATTCCTAAATGAAGGTACTGCAATATCATGACGTTCTCAAAAACAAACACTTGTTGCTACATCGTCAAATCATGCCGAAGTGATTGCATTACATGAAGCTACTCGAGAATGTTTTTGGTTGAGATCAATGACACAACTCATTACTGATTCTTGTGGACTAGAACGCGATAAAAGTCCAACAACTATCTATGAAGATAATGCAGCTTGCATAGCACAGATGAAAGAAGGGTATATCAAAAGTGACCGAACAAAACACATACCACCTAGATTCTTCTCATACACTCAAAATCTCATTAAGGACAACCAGATTGAAATGAGATATGTGTAATCTAGCAAAAACTCTGCTGATCTTTTCACGAAAGCACTTCCAACTGCTATTTTCAGAACACACGTTCATAACATTGGCATGAGACATGTTCAAAAGATGTAACAGCTGAAGCGATGTCTACTTGAGGGGGAGTCAACTCCATGCTGCACTCTTTTTCCCTTAGCTAAAGTTTTTTCCCACTGGGTTTTCTTTAGCAAGGTTTTTAACGAGGCAGTAATTTATAGTTGATCTTCAACAAAATAAAATTGCTATCCAAGGGGGAGTGTTATAATAATAATAATAATATAGATATGGATAGTCAATTTTGGTGTATACATATAGTCAATTTTGGTACACAAAGTATGTATTTTTATATTGAGATTTTAGGCTATAAATACTCATGAATGCAAGCATTAAACTTGCACCATTTCTCACACTTACAAAGTGTTTCTTTCTTTCTCTCCATTATCATCTTTGTTCTTACACTTCATTATTAGTATTCTAAATCAAGAATCAAATCACTAAAGGTAGTTATAAGCCTACTGAATTATAACATCAAGAATCAAACCACTAAAGGTAGTTATAAGCCTACTGAATTATAACATCAAGAATCAAACCACTAAAGGTAGTTATAAGCCTACTGAATTATAACATATGTATTATTATTCAAGCTATAATTTCTATCTTAATTTAGATTAATTAATATTTACAATATACTATTCATTATCTCATACAATATATATATATATATATATATATATATATATATATATATATATATATATATATATATATATATATATATATATATATATAACATAAATGTATTATATTATTTGTTACTTAATTTACAAGATACTTAATAATATAGTACTTTATTAACTAAATATTATCCATAAATACTTAAATAATTAATTAAATACCTAATAATAATCATATACATAATTTTTATAGTCTTAGTTAATTATAAAAATTAGTAGAAAAATTTAAGAAAGTAGTTTTATTACAATTTTGTATTTATATTTGTTTCCATTCTTAAATTAATCACAAAACAAGTTTAATTCTACATAAAATACCAAATAAACATAAATAATTATTTTTAAAATTTTTATAAGTTTCTTACAGTTAATAAACCTGAATATTAAATAAAAGATTTCTTTATTTTTATAATTATTTCCTTATTTACCCTTTATTTACATAATAAAAGAGTTTAATTATACAATAATTATTAAATCGACCCATAAATAAATTTTTATATTTTTCTCAGACTTAGACAAAGTTTAAGAACTCAGAAAAATTATTTATTATATTTTATTTACTGTATATATTTTTATTACGAATTTCTCCTAGTTTCCATAATTAAATAACACATAATTCGTATTTAATTTTTATAAATTATATTCTGACCTAAATAACTAAAGTTAGATATCATACTTTACTGGAAAAATATTTATATAGCTTAATTAGCCTTTTTCCTATTTTTTTTATAATATATATATATATATATATATATATATATATATATATATATGTATATATATATATATATATATATAAGAAACTGTTTTAATTATATAAAATATAAAAATGTATTATTAATCAGTAAAATTATTTTTCCTAAATCTTATATTACTTATTAATAATTAACATGTATAATATATAATTTAATAAACTCAATACATAATTATTATTTATTTTTAAATGGTTCGGCCGAAAAATACAAACAAAAATTTTAAAAAAAATACAAAAACGAATTATTTTTCTGAAAATTCAATTTTTATAAAACTCATTCATCATGCTAATAATTATCATGTAGAAAGTTGGATTTAATCAAACTTTGCTTTCGGCCCAAAAAAACAAGAAAAAAGAAAAAAAAAACGAAAAGAAAAAAGATAAGAAGAAAGAAACTCACAAATACTTTTAGGGTTTGAGAGCTCCAGAAGTTTGATGTAAAAATTATGAGGGGTTAGGTCCCTATTTATAGTTTTTAATTACCTGGGCTCCAAGAAAATACATTCCTTTTAAAAATACAATTTAATTTCTTTTTCCTTTTTTTTATTCGGCCGACTAGGCCTATTTATTTTTTTTATTAAAAGGAACATTCTAGAATATCTTGTATTTTATTTTCTTTTATTTAATTAACATGATTTATTATATATTTATTTATATTTTCGGTACATATATAAATACATATATTTTTATATTAAATTTACAAATTTACATTTGTCACCCATTACTTAATCATTTTATATACATACTCATATTTATATTTTATTTACATTTTATTTACACTAATATAGAGTACATACTTTTTAATATGTAATATATACACTTAATAATAATAATAATAAATATAGTAATAATAATAATGATAATGATAATATTATTATTAGGGTTAGGGTTACATTAAATAATTAGGGTTTTCACTAATGATTAGGTTTAGGGTTTAGTTCATTAATGACGAGTATTAGGGTTAGAGTTTGGTTTATGAATATTAATTACTTCATTTATTATGTCCGGATAACAACCCTAATATAAAGTACGAATCAACAATGAAACCCTAGGGGCATTATAGTCATTACAGAATGGAAAAATGAGGGTTGTTATAGTACCTCTCCGTTAATTTAAACTTCATCCCGAAGTTTCAGGAAGACTTCTCTGATGTATTAGTAATTGGAAAGAGATGAGGATATTTCCGCTTCATCTGGTCTTCACGTTCCCAGGTATACTCGGGGCCTCTTCGTGAATTCCAACGGATCTTAACAATAGGAATAGAGCTTTGTTTCAAGCTTTTAACCTCGCGATCCATAACCTCTATCGATTCTTCAACAAAATGCATTTTATCATCAATGCGGATATCATCCAATGGAATAATGAGTGCGTCATTAGCAAGACACTTTTTAAGATTCGAGACGTGAAATACATCATGCACATTACTAAGCTCAGTGGGTAATTCTAATCGATATGCCACAGGACCAACTCTTTCAATAATCTTGGAAGGTCCAACATAACGTGGACTTAATTTGCTTCGCTTACCAAAACGAACGACGCCCTTCCAAGGGGATACTTTCAACATGACTTTATCACCGACTTGGAATTCTAAATCTTTCCGACGTTTATCAGCATAGCTTTTTTGTCAGCTGCGAGCAGTTTCTAATCGTTTCTTAATCTGAACGATCTTTTCGGTAGTTTCATGAATGATTTCAGGACCAGTTAACTGTCTGTCCTCTAATTCATCCCAACACAGTGGAGATCTACATTTTCGTCCGTATAAGGCTTCGAAAGGTGCAGCCTTAATACTTGAGTGATAGCTGTTGTTATATGAAAATTCAGCTAAAGGAAAGTGTCTATCCCAACCTTTGCTGAAATCGATAGCACAAGCACGAAGCATATCTTCCAATGTCTGAATAGTTCGTTCACTTTGACCATCAGTTTGCGGATGATAAGCTGTACTCATGTTGAGTTGAGTTCCAAGAGCAGATTGTAAATTTTTCCAGAATCTAGAGACAAATCGACTATCGCGATCAGAAATGATTGAGATAGGAACTCCATGACGTGAGACAATCTCTTTGATATAGAGTTGTGATAATTTCTCCATCTTGTCAGTTTCCTTGATCGATAAGAAATGTGCAGATTTAGTGAGACGATCAACTATGACCCAAATAGTATCATTGCTGTTTGAAGTCTTTAGCAACTTGGTAACCAAGTCCATAGTGATACATTCCCACTTCCACTACGGAATATCCGGCTGTTGAAGTAAACCAGAAGGCTTCTGATGCTCGGCCTTAACCTTCAAACAAGTAAGGCACTTGCTCACATAATCAGCAATGTCAGACTTTAGATTAGGCCACCAATAGAATTCTTTCACATCGTGATACATTTTACTGGAGCCTGGGTGAATAGAATATCTAGTCTTATGCGCTTCATCCAAGACCAGTTCTCGAAGATTTCCAAAAATTGGGACCCAGATTCGGTTATTGAAATACCTTGTTCCGTTTCCCTTGAGTTCGAGTTGCTTTTCGAGACCCTTCAGTCCCTCAAGCTGGACATTCTCTTCCTTCAATGCCTCAAGTTGTGCTTCGCGAATTTGAGATGTAAGATTCGTACGAATACGTATATTTAAAGCTCGGACTCGAATCGGTTTGACACGATCCTTTCTACTAAGGGCATCAGCTACTACATTCGCCTTGCCAGGATGATAACGAAGTTCACACTCGTAGTCATTTAATAACTCAATCCAACACCTTTGCCTCATGTTTAATTGCTTCTGGTCAAAGATATGTTGAAGACTTTTATGATCGGTATACACCGTGATTCTAACCCCATAGAGGTAATGTCTCCACATCTTTAGTGCAAATACCACGGCTCCTAATTTCAGGTCATGTGTGGTATAGTTCTTCTCATGTTTCTTCAACTGTCTAGATGCATAGGCAATAACCTTTTCACGTTGCATCAAAACACATCTGAAACCTTGATTCGAGGCATCACAATAGACTACAAAATCATCAGTACCTTCAGGTAATGACAGAATCGGGGCTGTGGTCAATTTATCCTTCAGAATCTTGAAAGCAGATTCCTGTTCTTTGGACCACTCAAACTTCTTCCCCTTACGAGTTATCTTGGTAAGAGGTTTAGCTAGAATAGAAAAATCCTTGATAAACCTTCAGTAATAACCAGCAAGTCCCAAAAATTGGCGAATATGCTTCGCATTCTTAGGCACTTCCCAGTTTTGAATAGCGGTGATCTTCGCTGGATCGACATGTATTCCTTCACTATCAACTACATGTCCGAGAAATTGAACTGTTCGTAGCCAAAATTCACACTTGGAGAACTTAGCATACAGTTGTTCCTTCTTTAAGAGCTCTAGAATCAATCGCAAATGTTGCTCATGCTCCTTCTCGCTCTTGGAGTAGATTAGAATATCATCGATAAAGACAATCACGAACTTGTCAAGATAAGGTTTGCATACACGGTTCATAAGATCCATGAATACATCAGGAGCATTGGTTAAACCAAAAGGCATGACAAGAAACTCATAATGTCCGTATCGAGTTCGAAAAGCAGTCTTAGAAACATCGGTTTCCATGACTCTCAGCTGATGGTAACCGGGCCTAAGATCAATCTTCGAATAGATGCTGGACCCTTGTAATTGGTCAAACAGGTCATCAATACGCGGGAGGGGATAACGATTCTTGATGGTTAACTAGTTGAGCTCACGGTAATCAATACACATTCTCAACGTGCCATCTTTCTTCTTAACAAATAGTACGGGTGCTCCCCACGGAGACGAACTAGGACGAATGAAGCCTTTCTCCAAAAGTTCTTGGAGTTGGTTGGATAATTCCTTCATCTCTGGTGAAGCTAAGCGGTATGGTGCCTTTGCAATAGGTGCAGCACCGGGGGTCAAATCAATCTGAAACTCAACCTGTCGTTGGGGAGGGAGACCAGGGAGTTCTTCAGGAAATACTTCAGGAAAGTCTCTAACGACCGGCACATCTTCAATGCGTTTTTCTTCCGATTCAACTTCCTTAACTTGAGCCAAAATGGCTTGGTATCCCTTCATTAGATACTTGCGGGTCTTGATGCAAGAGATGATGTTGAGTTTGGAACCACTCATCTCCCCTTGAACAATTAAGGTTTTCCCATTTTCAATAGGTATGTTAATGGGTTTCTTATAGCACATGATTGTAGCTCTTAATGGGCGTAACCAATCCATCCCTACGACTACATCAAAGCTCCCTAATTCGACTGGCAATAGGTCGATCTTAAAGTGTTTGTCGGCTAAAACCATATCACAGTTTTTATATACATTGTCTACTTCCATAACCTTACCATATGCTACTTCTACAAGACGTTTAATTTCTAAGGCTTGTGGTTTTTCAGTGAATAAGGCACAAAACTCAGTAGACACATAACTTCTATCAGCACCAGAATTGAATAAAACAGTAGCATAGAAGTTGTTAACAAGAAACGTACCCGTTATCACTTCATCATCATCACGGGCTTCTTCAGCAGTCATCACAAATGCCCGGCTTTTAGCATTAGCATTTCCCGTGTTGCCCTTCTTCTTCGGACACTGGTTGCGGAAATGCCCATTTTCACCACAGTCATAGCATGTAGGAACGATTACGTTGGCTTTGGTTGCAGGTGTATCCGTTGGAGGAACTACAACTCTACAATTCTTGGCTATATGGCCAATCTTCTTACACTTGGTGCACTCAGCCTTGCACCACCCAGAATGGTGTTTCTCACAACGCTTACAGAAAGGTTGTTTCCCGGAGTAACCTCCTTTTGAATTATCGGCAACTTTCTTATTTAAACCTTGGTTCGATCCCTGAGCAGATTTAAATTTCCTTTTGCCCTCATTTGTCTTGGCTCAGCTTGTTTATTTGCTGCGGCTTTTCTCCTCTTAGCCGTCATGAGGTTTTGAGCCATCAGTATCACTGCATCTAGAGTCTCCTTACTAGCAGCAATGACATTTCCCTGAATCTCTTCAGAAAGGCCTTCTATGTACCTCTCTATCTTTTTCTGCTCAGTTGGTGCCATCTCTGGGCACAAAGTAACCAACTCTATAAACCTGTTGGTATAAGCTTCAATGTCGGTTCCTTTTACCTTCAGTTCCCAGAACTCAACTTCCAGCTTCTGAATTTGGTTTCGCGGACAAAATTTTTCTGTCATCATTCGTTTCAGAACAGGCCATGGAATAGCGTTCGCAGCATCTAGTCCCACAGTTTGGGCATAGCCGTTCCACCATGTTAGAGCTAGGCCACTTAGCATATGAGTGGCATACTTCACTCGTGTAACGTCCTCCCAATAGGGTCTGGAAGGAACGTCACTAATATCAAAACATACCAACATATTATAATAAACGAGAACAATACTAAATGATGAATTTAACTTTAATGAGTACGCAGCAGAAAATGAAATGTCGTTACAATGACAGGAATAACAATATCGTAAATGTTCACATGCAGAAGTAATAAATGCGATATCTCTTGATCCTATGTCCAAGTAGCATCACATAAGCGGTAAGTATAAGAGCTTGAATCAAACAGCACCTGAGACAAAACATGCTAAAGTGTCAACCAAAAAGGTTGAGTGAAGTTCATAGGTTTAACAAAAAATTTGTCGTTGTTTTAGACCACAAGATTTAGTTTGTAAAGTTGATCTCCCGCAGGATCAAAAAGTTATGCCAATGCGTGATATTTAGACTAAACGTTCAAGTTTTGCCCCATGACAAGTTGTGTCTGTCCTTGTCGGTTTAATTTCATTATTAAGTAATACAATGACTTGGTCAAATGTATCATGGACGTTACTCCCGATAGGCCTACCCCCAATAATTAAGCATGCCGCAGCAATTAAAAATATCACTGTAGGGACATAGTCGGACATAGCCGGGTATAGCATAGTTTAACAGTTTGGTACTTGTGTCTAAAGTGTAAAAAGTAAAAACAGCATGTGTCTCACCCCAAGTAAAAGTAAGTAAGTTTGCTAGAAATAAAGAGGGGCTATGAATTCACCTTAGTAAGTAGAGAGAGAGTTATTCCTCGGAATAAAGAGTTGAACGAGTGAGCAAGAAAGTCAACCTATTGACATTTAAGAGTAGTTAAGTGTTTTGCTCATGTTTAAGTTTAAGTATGTGTTTGTTTTACTAAGTTTCTATTCCTAGTAAGTTACTATTTTTATAAAGTTTCCATTTTTAGAAAGTTTCTTATTTTACTAAGTTTCTATGACTATAGAGTTTCTACTTTTATCAGTGTTTTCCATTTTAGGATACTTGCCGTATTAGATAAGCTTCCAATCACCCTTTTCCCTTAGAATGGCTAATTTAGATCTAGGGGCTTGAGCCATAGGACCCTTTAAATCGAAAATCCAAACCCTCTGCCTAGAATCTCATAGAAACCATTCGTCAAGAAAGTTCGAAGATCTATACATCTCTAATACATATCCCAAAATGTTTTTATGTTACAATATAAGTAGTAGGTTATAAGTGCTAGTAATAGTAATAGTGTATACATGTTATTTATTTTATTTTTAATTGCATATAATTTATAACATTATTTACATGTTTCGGTAAAAATAATGACCGAAGTAAAAAGTAAAAAGTAAAAAGTAAAAAGTAAAAAAAATAAAAAGTAAGAAAAGAATACTTACTAGTAGTAATTCTTCAAAGAGAGAATGAGAGAAATTTTGGTGTGAGTTTGAATGAGAAATGAGGGGTATTTATACTTGAAAAAATTAGGTAAAAAGAATAAAATAATTAAAAGAAAAAGAAATATTTTAATTCTTAATGGGATTTTAAAATTTAAAAGTATTAAATGTTAGGTCATGGGATAATGCACAAAATAAAATAATAAAAGTAGTTTTTCCATTATAATTTTTAATTAAAAAGTAATTTATTTATTTATTTATTTTTTTTCATTTATTTTAAGGATTTTTCTTATATAAATAAATAAATTGATTTAATGCTTTTCCAAGAATATTTGTCAATAATATTTTATTTTATTTTATTTTTATTTTTTTTATTTAATTAATAAATACAAATTTTGCATAAAAATAATAAATAATTCGGTATTTTGTATTTTTAATAATAATTATGATTTTTATTATTAAACTATAGTTTTAGTAAGTTTGTAAATATTATTACATTTATATATAATTAGATTTATTATATAGTTAAATATATAATACATTAACTAAATAATAAAAGTGATACAAAGTTTATATACTGAGTTAAATTATGTCAAATTATATAAATTAATAATATATTATTTATTTAAGCGTACATTGTTGACTAAAAAATACTATTCGGTCAATATTTAATTGTACATAACAACCCTTAATACATATAGTCAGACATATAACCCTAGGGTTAATTCAGTAAATTTAGAAGTCGAAAAGTGAGGGTTGTTACAGTACCTCCCCGTTAATAAAAACTTCGTCCCGAAGTTTTAGGTAGACTTCTCAGATGCATCAGCGGTTGAGAAGAGAAGGGGATATTTCTGTTTCATTTGGTCTTCACGTTCCCAGGTATACTCGGGGCCACGTCGTGAATTCCAACGGATCTTAACAATAGGTATGGTGCTTTGTTTTAAGCGTTTAGCAGATCGGTCCATGACTTCTACAGGTTCCTCTATGAAGTGCATTTTATCATCAATGCGAATGTCATCCAAAGGAATAACGAGAGTGTCATCAGCGAGACACTTTTTAAGATTCGAGACATGAAATACGTTGTGTACGCTGCTAAGTTCAGCAGGTAATTCTAATCGATAAGCCATGGGTCCGATCCTTTCAGTAATCTTGAAGGGTCCAACAAAACGCGGACTTAGTTCGACGCCTTTCCAAGGGGATACTTTCAACATGACTTTGTCACCAACTTGGAATTCCAAATCTTTTCGACCTTTATTAGCATAGCTCTTCTGTCGGCTGCGGGCAGTTTCTATTCGTTTCTTAATCTGAACTATCTTTTCGGTTGTCTCGTGTATGATTTCAGGACCAGTTAACTGTCTGTCCTCTAATTCATCCCAGCACAGTGGGGATCTACATTTTTGTCCGTATAAGGCCTCAAAAGGTGCAGCCTTAATACTTGAGTGGTAACTATTATTGTAAGAGAATTCAACCAAAGGCAAATGTCTATCCCAGCCTTTGCCGAAGTCGATAACACAAGTGCGAAGCATATCTTCCAATGTTTAAATGGTTCGTTCACTTTGACCATCGGTTTGCGGATGATAAGCAGTACTCATGTCGAGTTGAGTTCCAAGAGCAGTTTGTAAGGATTTCCAGAATCTGGAAGTGAATCTACTGTCGCGATCGGATATGATTGATATAGGAACACCATGACGAGAGACAATTTCTTTGATATACAGTTGTGACAATCTCTCCATCTTGTCGGTCTCCTTGATCTGTAAGAAATGAGCAGATTTAGTAAGACGATCTACTATGACCCATATAGTATCATTGCCACTAGAAGTCTTGGGCAATTTAGTAATAAAGTCCATAGCGATACATTCCCACTTCCACTGCGGAATATTGGGTTGTGTCAACAGACCAGAAGGCTTTTGATGTTCAGCCTTGACTTTCAAACAAGTGAGACACTTACTAACATAAGTAGCAATGTCGGCTTTCATATTAGGCCACCAGTAGAATTCCTTCACATCGTGGTACATCTTACTGAAACCCGGATGAATAGAATACCTAGTCTTATGCGCTTCATCCAAGACTAGTTCACGGAGATTACCGAAGCGAGGAACCCAAATTCTGTTGCCAAAGTACCGTGTACCATTAGCTTTCACTTGGAGTTGGTTCTCGAAACCGATAGGTCCTTCACCTTCGATAAGTGTTGGTTTAATAGCTTCCAGTTGAGCTTCGCAGATTCATGATATAAGATTTGATTTGATTTTTCAGGTTTAAGGCACTAACACGTTTAACATCGTCTTTTCGACTAAGGGCATCAGCAACTACGTTTGCCTTGCCAGGATGATATTCCATCTTACAGTCATAATCGTTCAATAACTCGAGCCATCGGCTTTGCCTCATATTCAGCTGTTTTTGATCAAAGATGTGTCGAAGACTTTTATGGTCGGTGTACACCGTAAACTGGGTACCATATAGATAATGTCTCCATATCTTTAATGCAAATACCACGGCACCTAACTCAAGGTCGTGTGTGGTATAGTTCTCCTCGTGTTTCTTCAACTCTCTAGATGCGTAGGCAATAACCTTTTCACGTTGCATTAAAACACAACCAAAGCCTTGCTTTGAGGCATCGCAGTAAACAACAAAATCGTCAGTACCTTCAGGTAAAGATAGAATCGAGGCTGTGGTCAACTTCTCTTTCAGAATCTTGAAAGCAGATTCCTGTTCTTCGGACCACTCAAACTTCTTCCCTTTTTGAGTTAGCTTCGTAAGAGGTTTGGCAAGAAGGGAAAAATCCTTTATGAATCTCCGATAATAACCGGCAAGTCCCAAAAATTGACGAATATGCTTCGCAGTCTTTGGTATCTCCCTGTTCTGGATAGCGGTAATCTTAGCTGGATCGACATGTATTCCATTACTATCAACAACGTGTCCGAGGAATTGTACGGTTTTGAGCCAAAACTCGCACTTAGAAAACTTAGCGTAGAGTCGTTCCTTTCGTAAGAGTTCAAGAATCACGCGCAGATGTTGCTCATGTTCCTTCTCACTCTTGGAGTAGATCAAAATGTCATCAATGAAAACAATGACGAATTTATCGAGATAAGGTTTGCAGACACGGTTCATGAGATCCATGAAAACGGCAGGAGCATTGGTCAAACCAAAAGGCATGACACAGAATTCATAGTGCCCATAACGAGTGCGAAAAGCAGTCTTAGGAATATCAGATTCCTTAACTCTAAGTTGGTGATATCCGGACCTCAAATCAATCTTTGAATAAACACTTGACCCTTGAAGTTGGTCGAACAGATCATCAATACGTGGCAACGGATAACGGTTCTTGATAGTAAGCTTGTTAAGTTCGCGGTAATCAATGCACATCCTTAACGTACCATCCTTCTTTTTAACAAATAGAATAGGAGCTCCCCATGGGGACGAGCTTGGACGAATGAAACATTTATCCAATAGTTCTTGGAGCTGGTTGGAAAGTTCCTTCATTTCGGAAGGTGCTAAACGGTATGGTGCTTTAGCAATAGGAGCAGCACCGGGAGCTAAATCAATTTGAAATTCAACTTGTCGAGGAGGTGGAAGACCAGGAAGATCTTCGGGAAACACATCGGGATAGTCTCTAACCACTGGTACATCTTCAATACGCTTCTCTTTCGATTCGATCAGCTTAACGTGGGCTAGAATGGCTGGATAACCTTTCATAAGGTATTTGTGGGTTTTGATATAGGAGATGATATTGAGATTGGAACCACTCTTTTCACCTTGGATGATGTGAGTATCTCCATTCCCCAATGGAACATTAACAGTTTTATCGTAACACATGATAGCGGCATGTAATGGACGTAACCAATCCATACCAACTACGACGTCAAAACTTCCGAGTTTGACCGGCAAAAGGTCTATCTTATATTCTTTATCGGCTAAGATTAGGTTGCAGTTTTTATAGATTTTAACGACTTGCATGCCCTTTCCATTGGCTACTTCTACTAATCTTTTAGTTTCTAAGGGTTGAGGCTTTTCAGCAAATAGGGTACAAAAATCACTAGACACGTAACTTCTGTCGGCACCAGTATCGAATAAAATAGTTGCATAGAAAGTATTGACAAGATACCTACCCGTGATAACTTCATCTTTATCTTGGGCTTCAGCAGCAGTAATAACAAACGCACGACCCTTCGCAGCAGTAGCATTAGCTCCAGTAGCGGGATTATCTTTCTTCTTAGGACAATTCGGACTAATGTGTCCCTTCTCTCCACAAGTATAGCATGTAGGAGGAGCTTTGGCCGAAACAATAGCCTTATCCTTCGGAGGAGTCTTACACATCTTAGCAACGTGTCCCACTTTCTTACACAACGCACAAACCGCAGTACACTTCCCCGGGTGATGCCTCTCACAACGAATACAGAAAGGATAAGTACCCTTATAATTTGACCTTGTACCATCCGCAGGCTTCTTATTATAATTCTGAGCCGAACCTTGAGATGGCTCAAACTTCCTCTTACCATCATTACCCTTGGTTTCAACTTGCTTATTGGTCGACGCCCTTCTTCTCTTGGCCAACATGAGATTTTGTGCCATGAGAATCACAGCATCCAAAGTAACCTTCTCAGCAGCAATAACATTCCCTTGAACATCCTCGGGAAGACATTCAATATACCGCTCAATTCTTCTAGCTTCAGTAGGAAACATTTCAGGACATAGAGTAGAAAGCTCCAGATAACGATTGGTATAGTTCTCAATTTCAGTACCCTTGACCTTGAGTTCCCAGAACTCAGCTTCAAGTTTCTGAACTTGACTTCGAGGACAGAATTTGTTGACCATCATGCTTTTGAGTTCATCCCATGGAATTGCATTAGCATTATCAATTCCTACGAACTTGGCATGAGCAGTCCACCAAGTTAAAGCATTGCCACCCAATGAGCTAGTGGCATACTTTACTCGATCGTTATCACCACAGTTGTAAATACGGAAAATAGATTCCATCTTCTCGAACCAACGGACTAGTTCGGCAGCTTCTTCAGTCCCCTTAAATGCAGGAGGATGACAGTTTGAAAAATCCTTGTAGGAACAAGGTTTCGGTTGTGGATTAGCATGGTTAGCTTGGGCGTTGCCTTGGGCGGTAGCGAGTAACTGTTGGAATTGCTCAGTAGTTAACACAACATTGTTAACGGTAGGTGCAGCTGAACGAACCATGATGTCACTACATAAAAGTGAACATAAGTCGGATAAGTTAACAAATTTGAGCAATTACAAGTAGGAATAAGATAAAGTATTAATATCACATGATATAAATAAAACACTTTATTTTATTAAGGAACTAGGCATTAAATAAGCCTTTTAATATATGATTCGGCATAGCCTTTACATAGATGGAAAATAGAAATATAACTAAAGAATATTAAGATTCATATTCCTTCTTCTCGTCCTCAACCTTCTTCATAAACTTCTCAACTTTCTCATTCTTCGCCTTTTGTTTCTCATGCAGGAACTCGAGATTATCATAAAGGTTAGAAACTTCATTATTGATTACATGGTACTTGTGGTCCCTTATAGAAAGTTGATTATTCACGCGGTTTTCCTCCATCTTCAATCTAAGGTCAACATCTTCTCTTAGGTAGGAGAGAGATTGCTTCCCCCATCGGGTATTTCTATCACCTTCATACTTCACCAACTTTATCTCTTTCTTTAGTTCAGCATTTTCCTCCATGAGCTTCTTGATCGCTAGGTCTTTTTCCTTCATTTGAAAATCGATCCTTGCAATATGGCGAATTAGGTCATCGGTAGTTTTTCGCAGATTCATGAGCTCGTACTTGGCATCAACTTCATCGTAGAAAGGAGATCGGGATCTTTTCTTTGACGGCCCAGTTTCTTCAAGACATTTCCTCTTGTCTTTATTCCTCGGGGTTGGATAGTATTCAGGAGACCCATGTAACTTTAGAGTAGTATTTGGGCTATAATTTGTTGAGGGAGGACCACCAAAGCCATAAGGTGGACTTTGGACTGGTCTTTCTGTGGAAGACCTTTCAGTATCTTTTTCGGTTGGCTTGAAAAGATTCATTTTGGTCGTTTGATGATAATTAGACATCCTAACATTTGGAAGGATAATTTGATTAGAATCTTTAAGTCAAGTTTATTAAACCATAATCGTTAAGATTATGGGGCAATCCTAAGTGCTTTAATTCTAAGGCAGGAAAGGTTATAGTTTCCTAGATTGCTAAGGCACCCTAGCTAACAAGTAAGGCACACATAAAAATGCAATCCTGGTTCTCTATAACAGCCTGGTTATGCTCTGATACCAATCTGTAACGTCCTCCCAATAGGGTCTGGAAGGAACGTCACTAATATCAAAACATACCAACATATTATAATAAACGAGAACAATACTAAATGATGAATTTAACTTTAATGAGTACGCAGCGGAAAATGAAATGTCGTTACAATGACAGGAATAGCAATATCGTAAATGTTCACATGCAGAAGTAATAAATGCGATATCTCTTGATCCTATGTCCAAGTAGCATCACATAAGCGGTAAGTATAAGAGCTTGAATCAAACAGCACCTGAGACAAAACATGCTAAAGTGTCAACCAAAAAGGTTGAGTGAAGTTCATAGGTTTAACAAAAAATTTGTCGTTGTTTTAGACCACAAGATTTAGTTTGTAAAGTTGATCTCCCGCAGGATCAAAAAGTTATGCCAATGCGTGATATTTAGACTAAACGTTCAAGTTTTGCCCCATGACAAGTTGTGTCTGTCCTTGTCGGTTTAATTTCATTATTAAGTAATACAATGACTTGGTCAAATGTATCGGGGACGTTACTCCCGATAGGCCTACCCCCAATAATTAAGCATGCCGCAGCAATTAAAAATATCACTGTAGGGACATAGTCGGACATAGCCGGGTATAGCATAGTCTAACAGTTTGGTACTTGTGTCTAAAGTGTAAAAAGTAAAAACAGCATGTGTCTCACCCCAAGTAAAAGTAAGTAAGTTTGCTAGAAATAAAGAGGAGCTATGAATTCACCTTAGTAAGTAGAGAGAGAGTTATTCCTCGGAATAAAGAGTTGAACGAGTGAGCAGGAAAGTCAACCTATTGACATTTAAGAGTAGTTAAGTGTTTTGCTCATGTTTAAGTTTAAGTATGTGTTTGTTTTACTAAGTTTCTATTCCTAGTAAGTTACTATTTTTATAAAGTTTACATTTTTAGAAAGTTTCTTATTTTACTAAGTTTCTATGACTATAGAGTTTCTACTTTTATCAGTGTTTTCCATTTTAAGATACTTGCCGTATTAGATAAGCTTCCAATCACCCCTTTCCCTTAGAATGGCTAATTTAGATCTAGGGGCTTGAGCCATAGGACCCTTTAAATCGGAAATCCAAACCCTCTGCCTAGAATCTCATAGAAACCATTCGTCAAGAAAGTTCGAAGATCTATACATCTCTAATACATATCCCAAAATGTTTTTATGTTACAATATAAGTAGTAGGTTATAGGTGCTAGTAATAGTAATAGTGTATACATGTTATTTATTTTATTTTTAATTACATATAATTTATAACATTATTTACATGTTTCGGTAAAAATAATGACCGAAGTAAAAAGTAAAAAGTAAAAAGTAAAAAGTAAAAAAAATAAAAAGTAAGAAAAGAATACTTACTAGTAGTAATTCTTCAAAGAGAGAATGAGAGAAATTTTAGTGTGAGTTTGAATGAAAAATGAGGGGTATTTATACTTGAAAAAATTAGGTAAAAAGAATAAAATAATTAAAAGAAAAAGAAATATTTTAATTCTTAATGGGATTTTAAAATTTAAAAGTATTAAATGTTAGGTCATGGGATAATGCACAAAATAAAATAATAAAAGTAGTTTTTTCATTACAATTTTTAATTAAAAAGTAATTTATTTATTTATTTATTTTTTTCATTTATTTTAAGGATTTTTCTTATATAAATAAAAAAATTGATTTAATGCTTTTTCAAGAATATTTGTCAATAATATTTTATTTTATTTTATTTTTATTTTTTTATTTAATTAATAAATACAAATTTTGCATAAAAATAATAAATAATTCGGTATTTTGTATTTTTAATAATAATTATGATTTTAATTATTAAACTATAGTTTTAGTAAGTTTGTAAATATTATTACATTTATATATAATTAGATTTATTATATAGTTAAATATATAATACATTAACTAAATAATAAAAGTGATACAAAGTTTATATACTGAGTTAAATTATGTCAAATTATATAAATTAATAATATATTATTTATTTAAGCGTACATTGTTGACTAAAAAATACTATTCGGTCAATATTTAATTGTACATAACAACCCTTAATACATATATTCAGACATATAACCCTAGGGTTAATTCAGTAAATTTAGAAGTCGAAAAGTGAGGGTTGTTACAGTACCTCCCCGTTAATAAAAACTTTGTCCCGAAGTTTTAGGTAGACTTCTCGGATGCATCAGCGGTTGAGAAGAGAAGGGGATATTTCTGTTTCATTTGGTCTTCACGTTCCCAGGTATACTCGGGGCCACGTCGTGAATTCCAACGGATCTTAACAATAGGTATGGTGCTTTGTTTTAAGCATTTAGCAGATCGGTCCATGACTTCTACGGGTTCCTCTATGAAGTGCATTTTATCATCAATGCGAATGTCATCCAAAGGAATAACGAGAGTGTCATCAGCGAGACACTTTTTAAGATTCGAGACATGAAATACGTTGTGTACGCTGCTAAGTTCAGCAGGTAATTCTAATCGATAAGCCACGGGTCCGATCCTTTCAGTAATCTTGAAGGGTCCAACAAAACGCGGACTTAGTTCGACGCCTTTTCAAGGGGATACTTTCAACATGACTTTGTCACCAACTTGGAATTCCAAATCTTTCCGACCTTTATTAGCATAGCTCTTCTGTCGACTGCGGGCAGTTTCTATTCGTTTCTTAATCTGAACTATTTTTTCGGTTGTCTTGTGTATGATTTCAGGACCAGTTAACTGTCTGTCCTCTAATTCATCCCAGCACAGTGGGGATCTACATTTTTGTCCGTATAAGGCCTCAAAAGGTGCAGCCTTAATACTTGAGTGGTAACTATTATTATAAGAGAATTCAACCAAAGGCAAATGTCTATCCCAGCCTTTGCCGAAGTCGATAACACAAGCGCGAAGCATATCTTCCAATGTTTGAATGGTTCGTTCACTTTGACCATCGGTTTGCGGATGATAAGCAGTACTCATGTCGAGTTGAGTTCCAAGAGCAGTTTGTAAGGATTTCCAGAATCTGGAAGTGAATCTACTGTCGCGATCGGATATGATTGATATAGGAACACCATGACGAGAGACAATTTCTTTGATATACAGTTGTGACAATCTCTCCATCTTGTCGGTCTCCTTGATCGGTAAGAAATGAGCAGATTTAGTAAGACGATCTACTATGACCCATATAGTATCATTGCCACTAGAAGTCTTGGGCAATTTAGTAATAAAGTCCATAGCGATACATTCCCACTTCCACTGCGGAATATCGGGTTGTGTCAACAGACCAGAAGGCTTTTGATGTTCAGCCTTGACTTTCAAACAAGTGAGACACTTACTAACATAAGTAGCAATGTCGGCTTTCATATTAGGCCACCAGTAGAATTCCTTCACATCGTGGTACATCTTACTGGAACCCGGATGAATAGAATACCTAGTCTTATGCGCTTCATCCAAGACTAGTTCACGGAGATTACCGAAGCGAGGAACCCAAATTCTGTTGCCAAAGTACCGTGTACCATTAGCTTTCACTTGGAGTTGGTTCTCGAAACCGATAGGTCCTTCACCTTCGATAAGTGTTGGTTTAATAGCTTCTAGTTGAGCTTCGCAGATTCGTGATATAAGATTTGATTTGATTTTCAGGTTTAAGGCACGAACACATTTAACATCGTCTTTTCGACTAAGGGCATCAGCAACTACGTTTGCCTTGCCAGGATGATATTCCATCTTACAGTCATAATCGTTCAATAACTCGAGCCATCGGCTTTGCCTCATATTCAGCTGTTTTTGATCAAAGATGTGTCGAAGACTTTTATGGTCGGTGTACACCGTAAACTGGGTACCATATAGATAATGTCTCCATATCTTTAATGCAAATACCACGGCACCTAACTCAAGGTCGTGTGTGGTATAGTTCTCCTCGTGTTTCTTCAACTGTCTAGATGCGTAGGCAATAACCTTTTCACGTTGCATTAAAACACAACCAAAGCCTTGCTTTAAGGCATCGCAGTAAACAACAAAATCGTCAGTACCTTCAGGTAAAGATAGAATCGGGGCTGTGGTCAACTTCTCTTTCAGAATCTTGAAAGCAGATTCCTGTTTTTCGGACCACTCAAACTTCTTCCCGTTTTGAGTTAGCTTCGTAAGAGGTTTGGCAAGAAGGGAAAAATCCTTTATGAATCTCCGATAATAACAGGCAAGTCCCAAAAATTGACGAATATGCTTCGCAGTCTTTGGTATCTCCCTGTTCTGGATAGCGGTAATCTTAGCTGGATCGACATGTATTCCATTACTATCAACAACGTGTCCGAGGAATTTTACGGTTTTGAGCCAAAACTCGCACTTAGAAAACTTAGCGTAGAGTCGTACCTTTCGTAAGAGTTCAAGAATCACGCGCAGATGTTGCTCATGTTCCTTCTCACTCTTGGAGTAGATCAAAATGTCATCAATGAAAACAATGACGAATTTATCGAGATAAGGTTTGCAGACACGGTTCATGAGATCCATGAAAACGGAAGGAGCATTGGTCAAACCAAAAGGCATGACACAGAATTCATAGTGCCCATAACGAGTGCGAAAAGCAGTCTTAGGAATATCAGATTCCTTAACTCTAAGTTAGTGATATCCGGACCTCAAATCAATCTTTGAATAAACACTTGACCCTTGAAGTTGGTCGAACAGATCATCAATACGTGGCAACGGATAATGGTTCTTGATAGTAAGCTTGTTAAGTTCGCGGTAATCAATGCACATCCTTAACGTACCATCCTTCTTTTTAACAAATAGAATAGGAGCTCCCCATGGGGACGAGCTTGGACGAATGAAACATTTATCCAATAGTTCTTGGAGCTGGTTGGAAAGTTCCTTCATTTCGGAAGGTGCTAAACGGTATGGTGCTTTAGCAATAGGAGCAGCACCGGGAGCTAAATCAATTTGAAATTCAACTTGTCGAGGAGGTGGAAGACCAGGAAGATCTTCGGGAAACACATCGGGATAGTCTCTAACCACTGGTACATCTTCAATACGCTTCTCTTTCGATTCGATCAGCTTAACGTGGGCTAGAATGGCTGGATAACCTTTCATAAGGTATTTGTGGGTTTTGATATAGGAGATGATATTGAGATTGGAACCACTCTTTTCACCTTGGATGATGTGAGTATCTCCATTCCCCAATGGAACATTAACAGTTTTATCGTAACACATGATAGCGGCATGTAATGGACGTAACCAATCCATACCAACTACGACGTCAAAACTTCCGAGTTTGACCGGCAAAAGGTCTATCTTATATTCTTTATCGGCTAAGATTAGGTTGCAGTTTTTATAGATTTTAACGACTTGCATGCCCTTTCCATTGGCTACTTCTACTAATCTTTTAGTTTCTAAGGGTTGAGGCTTTTCAGCAAATAGGGTACAAAAATCACTAGACACGTAACTTCTGTCGGCACCAGTATCGAATAAAATAGTTGCATAGAAAGTATTGACAAGATACCTACCCGTGATAACTTCATCTTTATCTTGGGCTTCAGCAGCAGTAATAACAAACGCACGACCCTTCGCAGCAGTAGCATTAGCTCCAGTAGCGGGATTATCTTTCTTCTTAGGACAATTCGGACTAATGTGTCCCTTCTCTCCACAAGTATAGCATGTAGGAGGAGCTTTGGCCGAAACAATAGCCTTATCCTTCGGAGGAGTCTTACACATCTTAGCAACGTGTCCCACTTTCTTACACAACGCACAAACCGCAGTACACTTCCCCGGGTGATGCCTCTCACAACGAATACAGAAAGGATAAGTACCCTTATAATTTGACCTTGTACCATCCGCAGGCTTCTTATTATAATTCTGAGCCGAACCTTGAGATGGCTCAAACTTCCTCTTACCATCATTACCCTTGGTTTCAACTTGCTTATTGGTCGACGCCCTTCTTCTCTTGGCCAACATGAGATTTTGTGCCATGAGAATCACAGCATCCAAAGTAACCTTCTCAGCAGCAATAACATTCCCTTGAACATCCTCGGGAAGACATTCAATATACCGCTCAATTCTTCTAGCTTCAGTAGGAAACATTTCAGGACATAGAGTAGAAAGCTCCAGATAACGATTGGTATAGTTCTCAATTTCAGTACCCTTGACCTTGAGTTCCCAGAACTCAGCTTCAAGTTTCTGAACTTGACTTCGAGGACAGAATTTGTTGACCATCATGCTTTTGAGTTCATCCCATGGAATTGCATTAGCATTATCAATTCCTACGAACTTGGCATGAGCAGTCCACCAAGTTAAAGCATTGCCACCCAATGAGCTAGTGGCATACTTTACTCGATCGTTATCACCACAGTTGTAAATACGGAAAATAGATTCCATCTTCTCGAACCAACGGACTAGTTCGGCAGCTTCTTCAGTCCCCTTAAATGCAGGAGGATGACAGTTTGAAAAATCCTTGTAGGAACAAGGTTTCGGTTGTGGATTAGCATGGTTAGCTTGGGCGTTGCCTTGGGCGGTAGCGAGTAACTGTTGGAATTGCTCAGTAGTTAACACAACATTGTTAACGGTAGGTGCAGCTGAACGAACCATGATGTCACTACATAAAAGTGAACATAAGTCGGATAAGTTAACAAATTTGAGCAATTACAAGTAGGAATAAGATAAAGTATTAATATCACATGATATAAATAAAACACTTTATTTTATTAAGGAACTAGGCATTAAATAAGCCTTTTAATATATGATTCGGCATAGCCTTTACATAGATGGAAAATAGAAATATAACTAAAGAATATTAAGATTCATATTCCTTCTTCTCGTCCTCAACCTTCTTCATAAACTTCTCAACTTTCTCATTCTTCGCCTTTTGTTTCTCATGCAGGAACTCGAGATTATCATAAAGGTTAGAAACTTCATTATTGATTACATGGTACTTGTGGTCCCTTATAGAAAGTTGATTATTCACGCGGTTTTCCTCCATCTTCAATCTAAGGTCAACATCTTCTCTTAGGTAGGAGAGAGATTGCTTCCCCCATCGGGTATTTCTATCACCTTCATACTTCACCAACTTTATCTCTTTCTTTAGTTCAGCATTTTCCTCCATGAGCTTCTTGATCGCTAGGTCTTTTTCCTTCATTTGAAAATCGATCCTTGCAATATGGCGAATTAGGTCATCGGTAGTTTTTCGCAGATTCATGAGCTCGTACTTGGCATCAACTTCATCGTAGAAAGGAGATCGGGATCTTTTCTTTGACGGCCCAGTTTCTTCAAGACATTTCCTCTTGTCTTTATTCCTCGGGGTTGGATAGTATTCAGGAGACCCATGTAACTTTAGAGTAGTATTTGGGCTATAATTTGTTGAGGGAGGACCACCAAAGCCATAAGGTGGACTTTGGACTGGTCTTTCTGTGGAAGACCTTTCAGTATCTTTTTCGGTTGGCTTGAAAAGATTCATTTTGGTCGTTTGATGATAATTAGACATCCTAACATTTGGAAGGATAATTTGATTAGAATCTTTAAGTCAAGTTTATTAAACCATAATCGTTAAGATTATGGGGCAATCCTAAGTGCTTTAATTCTAAGGCAGGAAAGGTTATAGTTTCCTAGATTGCTAAGGCACCCTAGCTAACAAGTAAGGCACACATAAAAATGCAATCCTGGTTCTCTATAACAGCCTGGTTATGCTCTGATACCAATCTGTAACGTCCTCCCAATAGGGTCTGGAAGGAACGTCACTAATATCAAAACATACCAACATATTATAATAAACGAGAACAATACTAAATGATGAATTTAACTTTAATGAGTACGCAGCGGAAAATGAAATGTCGTTACAATGACAGGAATAGCAATATCGTAAATGTTCACATGCAGAAGTAATAAATGCGATATCTCTTGATCCTATGTCCAAGTAGCATCACATAAGCGGTAAGTATAAGAGCTTGAATCAAACAGCACCTGAGACAAAACATGCTAAAGTGTCAACCAAAAAGGTTGAGTGAAGTTCATAGGTTTAACAAAAAATTTGTCGTTGTTTTAGACCACAAGATTTAGTTTGTAAAGTTGATCTCCCGCAGGATCAAAAAGTTATGCCAATGCGTGATATTTAGACTAAACGTTCAAGTTTTGCCCCATGACAAGTTGTGTCTGTCCTTGTCGGTTTAATTTCATTATTAAGTAATACAATGACTTGGTCAAATGTATCGGGGACGTTACTCCCGATAGGCCTACCCCCAATAATTAAGCATGCCGCAGCAATTAAAAATATCACTGTAGGGACATAGTCGGACATAGCCGGGTATAGCATAGTTTAACAGTTTGGTACTTGTGTCTAAAGTGTAAAAAGTAAAAACAACATGTGTCTCACCCCAAGTAAAAGTAAGTAAGTTTGCTAGAAATAAAGAGGAGCTATGAATTCACCTTAGTAAGTAGAGAGAGAGTTATTCCTCGGAATAAAGAGTTGAACGAGTGAGCAGGAAAGTCAACCTATTGACATTTAAGAGTAGTTAAGTGTTTTGCTCATGTTTAAGTTTAAGTATGTGTTTGTTTTACTAAGTTTCTATTCCTAGTAAGTTACTATTTTTATAAAGTTTACATTTTTAGAAAGTTTCTTATTTTACTAAGTTTCTATGACTATAGAGTTTCTACTTTTATCAGTGTTTTCCATTTTAAGATACTTGCAGTATTAGATAAGCTTCCAATCACCCCTTTCCCTTAGAATGGCTAATTTAGATCTAGGGGCTTGAGCCATAGGACCCTTTAAATCGGAAATCCAAACCCTCTGCCTAGAATCTCATAGAAACCATTCGTCAAGAAAGTTCGAAGATCTATACATCTCTAATACATATCCCAAAATGTTTTTATGTTACAATATAAGTAGTAGGTTATAGGTGCTAGTAATAGTAATAGTGTATACATGTTATTTATTTTATTTTTAATTACATATAATTTATAACATTATTTACATGTTTCGGTAAAAATAATGATCGAAGTAAAAAGTAAAAAGTAAAAAGTAAAAAGTAAAAAGTAAAAAAAATAAAAAGTAAGAAAAGAATACTTACTAGTAGTAATTCTTCAAAGAGAGAATGAGAGAAATTTTGGTGTGAGTTTGAATGAGAAATGAGGGGTATTTATACTTGAAAAAATTAGGTAAAAAGAATAAAATAATTAAAAGAAAAAGAAATATTTTAATTCTTAATGGGATTTTAAAATTTAAAAGTATTAAATGTTAGGTCATGGGATAATGCACAAAATAAAATAATAAAAGTAGTTTTTTTCCATTACAATTTTTAATTAAAAAGTAATTTATTTATTTATTTATTTATTTATTTTTCATTTATTTTAAGGATTTTTCTTATATAAATAAACAAATTGATTTAATGCTTTTCCAAGAATATTTGTCAATAATATTTTATTTTATTTTATTTTTATTTTTTTTATTTAATTAATAAATACAAATTTTGCATAAAAATAATAAATAATTCGGTATTTTGTATTTTTAATAATAATTATGATTTTAATTATTAAACTATAGTTTTAGTAAGTTTGTAAATATTATTACATTTATATATAATTAGATTTATTATATAGTTAAATATATAATACATTAACTAAATAATAAAAGTGATACAAAGTTTATATACTGAGTTAAATTATGTCAAATTATATAAATTAATAATATATTATTTATTTAAGCGTACATTGTTGACTAAAAATTACTATTCGGTCAATATTTAATTGTATATAACAACCCTTAATACATATAGTCAGACATATAACCCTAGGGTTAATTCAGTAAATTTAGAAGTCAAAAAGTGAGGGTTGTTACAACTCGGTCGACATCCGCACCGTTACAGATGCGAAAGATGAATTCGAGCTTTTTGAACCAACGAGTCAGTTCGACAGCTTCCTCACTCCCCTTGAAAGACGGAGGCTTGCAATTCATAAACTCCTTGTAGCTGCAAGAAGTGGGAGGATTTCCTTGGTTGTTCCCATGATTATTGTTATGATTGCCTTGTGCAGCGGCCAACAGCTGTTGGAATTGTGCAAGAGTCAAAGAGACATTGGGGATATTGGCAGCACCTTGAGTTGATTGAGCCATCGTTCTTCAATACATAAATGCAGTATTAGTTGAAGAGTTCGTGGTGCTAATAAATGATAAGTTTGATAAATGCACAAGGTTCACACAACAAATACAACCAAATAGATATATCCAAACAGATTCGGATGAGGTATGATAAATGGTAGGAATAACAAGATGTAATCAGAATACTCGAATTAAACCATAAAACCACTAGTTTTACATTTATCAAAAAAAAAAACTAATGTAACTTAGGCATATGCCTTTACATAAACAACAGAAATGGAAATAAATGAGAATCCTAAGATCTAATTTTTCTTAGGTGACGGGGGCTTGAAATGATCCTTAATGTACCCCTTGAAGTACATTACAAACTTCTCTAATTCCACCAGTACAACATGCTGGCGGTCGAGCTCTCTCTTGCCTAGCAAACATCACGGAGAACTTGTCATAGACCCTTTTCACATCGTTGTTTGTATAGTCGATGCGCTTCACCATCTGATCCAAACGCTCGCGGAATGTATCTCTCAAAGTTACAGTGCGACTTTGTAGGTTCATGATATCACACCGAACTAGAGCATGATCATAATCGGAGTAGACAAACTCAGAAGTCTTTGAATTCTTGGATGTACTAGCATTATCAGTAGCGGGAGTCTCCGGCTCCTTCCTCTTAGGTGAGGGAGTCTTAGTAACAGGAGGTTCAACTTCCTCCTCGGAATCATGACTTTTCCAATATCATCACATAGTTATATAAACGAGAACGACTCTAAATGAGACGTTTAATAAAATCAGTAATTTAATTGCAGCGGAAAATGAATTGTTTTACATGGTAAACCCAAATGTAATTAATGTTTAACAAATGATAAAATGTAAATAATGTGGACTCCAATGCAACAGCAAGCAATCAACATATGGCAGCACATAAGCTATTCTTCACCTGAGACAAACATGCTTAAAATGTCAACACAATGGTTGAGTGAACATCATAGGTTTAATAATTAATAAGTTTAGACCACAAGATTTATTTCAAAATATCAAAATATTCAATATGCCATGAGTTATAATATCGAGCTAAACATTAACCCCTGACACTGTACGGGTGTCGGTAATCATTATTATGTACTCCCTTGACGATCGGTCAATGGGTAGAGACGTCACTCTCAATAGGCCTACTCACAATAATTAAGCTTGCAACATTTCAATTCCAGCAATTAACGATATTATGGCGGGGATTTTGCATGTAAGAATACAAGTTAACAATAGTCTCATGAAGTTGCATATCAAAAAGTTTAGGCACTTGTGTCTAAATTGTAAATCATTTAAAAGTAAGCATGTGTCTCACCCCAAGATTTATAAAATACATTAAAATATGTAAAAAGCGGGGCTATGAGTTCACCTTAGTAGCACAGAAGAGTTATTCCACAAGAGAAATGAATTGAACGGAAGAACGTGATCGGAATCTTAACCTAGAGATAGAATGTACGATTAGTTATTGCCTAAAAGACTTAAGTATATTAATTATACTAATAATGATGGTTTTCTAAATTAATTTCTATTTTCGAAAAGTTACTATTTATGGAAAGTTTACACTTATAGAAACTTTCTAATTATAGAAAGTTCGGGTTATAATCTATAACAAGACGTTGTACACCTTTACCCAAATCTCGTTGCTATCATACAAGTCACTCTGATAGTAAGTTGTTACCGGGCGCCCAGAATTCTTGACTAGAATCTATGTCATGACATTTGAAATCCACAAGCGGTTCCCATAAGATAACAGGGACCACCCTAGGCCATATATAGTGGTGAGTTTCGTATATAGTGCACGTTATCTTGATTATAACATTCACATATTATAGGTGTATAATCTTTTATTATATAGCTAAGTTAATTATATAGTTAAATTATATAGTTACTATTTGTATTATATAACTAATTATAGTTTAATAATTATATATGTATTATTATTCAAGCTGTAATTTCTATCTTAATTTAGATTAATTAATATCTACAATATACTATTCATTATCTCATACAATATATATATATATATATATATATATATATATATATATATATATATATATATATATATAACATAAATGTATTATATTATTTGTTACTTAATTTACAAGATACTTAATAATATAGTACTTTATTAACTCAATATTATCCATAAATACTTAAATAATTAATTAAATACCTAATAATCATATACATAATTTTTATAGTCTTAGTTAATTATAAAAATCAGTAGAAAAATTTAAGAAAGTAATTTTATTACAATTTTGTATTTTTATTGGTTTCCATTCTTAAATTAATCACAAAACAATTTTAATTCTACATAAAATACCAAATAAACATAAATAATTATTTTTAAAATTTTTATAAGTTTCTTACAGTTAATAAACCTGTAGAAAAATATTAAATAAAAGATTTCTTTATTTTTATAATTATTTCCTTATTTACCCTTTATTTACATAATAAAAGAGTTTAATTATACAATAATTATTACATCGACCCATAAATAAATTTTTATATTTTTCTCAGACTTAGACAAAGTTTAAGAACTCATAAAAATTATTTATTAAATTTTATTTACTGTATATATTTTTATTACGAATTACCCCTAGTTTCCATAATTAAAAACCACATAATTCGTATTTAATTTTTATAGATTATATTCTGACCTAAATAACTAAGTTAAATATCATACTTTACTGTAAAAATATTTATATAGATTAATTAGCCTTTTTCCTATTTTTTTTAAATATATATGTATGCCGTAGATATATATATTAAAGAAATTGTTTTAATTAAATAAAATATAAAAACGTATTATTATTCAGTAAAATTATTTTTCCTAGATCTTATATTACTTATTAATAATTAACATGTATAATATATAATTTAATAAACTCAATACATAATTATTATTTATTTTTAAATGGTTCGGCCGAAAAATACAAGCAAAAATTTAAAAAAAAATACAAAAACGAATCATTTTTCTAAAAATTCAATTTTTATAAAACTCATTCATCATGCTAATAATTATCATGTAGAAATTTGAATTTAGTTAAGCTTGTAACAATTTTAAAAAAAAATTGTTGTTGTTGCTGCTTTCGGCCAAAAAAAAACAAGAAAAAAGAAAAAAAACGAAAAGAAAAAAGAAAAGAAGAAAGAAACTCACAAATAATTTTAGGGTTTGAGAGCTCCACAAGTTTGATGTAAAAATTATGAGGGGTTAGGTCCCTATTTATTATTTTTAATTACTTGGGCTCCAAGAAAATACATTCCTTTTAAAAATACAATTCAATTTCTTTTTCCTTTTTTTTATTCTGCCGACTAGGACTTTTTCTTTTTCTTTTTTTATTTTTATTTTATTAAAAGGAACATTCTAGAATATCTTGTATTTTATTTTCTTTTATTTAATTAACATGATTTATTATATATTTATTTATATTTTCGGTACATATATAAATACATATATTTTTATATTAAATTTATAAATTTACATTTGTCACCCATTACTTAATCTTTTTATATACATACTCATATTTATATTTTATTTACACTAATATAGAGTACATACTTTTTAATACGTAATATATACACTTAATAATAATAATAATAAATATAGTAATAATAATAATGATAATGATAATATTATTATTAGGGTTAGGGTTACATTAAATAATTAGGGTTTTCACTAATGATTAGGTTTCGGGTTTAGTTCATTAATGACGAGTAGTAGGGTTAGGGTTTGGTTTATGAATATTAATTACTTCATTTATTATGTCCGGATAACAACCCTAACATAAAGTACGAATCAACAATGAAACCCTAGGGGCATTATAGTCATTACAGAGTGGAAAAATGAGGGTTGTTATAGTAATGTTTGTTCTTCTGTTAATGTACCACCAGTGGTGAACAAGATCAATGACGATTCCTTTGATGCGTCCGAGTCGAACGATGACAATATTACATTTGCGTTAGATTCGATCGTTTGAAGGAGAAAAATAAAAGGAAGGTTTAAAGCCAAAAATAGGCTACAAACTTACACAAATGTACCAATGTCGCCCACAAATCCATTTACGTCCTACTGTTGCTTACAAACTTTCAAAAAGTGTACCAATGTAAACAAAAACTTTCAAAAAGTGTACCAATGTAAACAAAAATAATTTGCTACCGGCTAAACTGGTTAAAATCAACACGTGTCATTCGTGGATTGGATCTTAATTCTTAAAAAAAAAAATCAGGTCAAAATTAGTATGCAACAGGTCAAAACTATAAAATGTTGATATTAGCAAATTTTTTGAAAGTTTGTAGGCGACAGTAGGACGGAAATGGGTTTGTGGACGACATCGGTACATTTGTGTAAGTTTGTAGCCTATTGTTGGCTTTAACCCTAAAAAGAAAGAAGAAATGTTGGAAAGAAGAAAGGTTGAATCGAACGGTGAAAAGCCAAAACCGATTTTGATTGGTCGAAGTGGAAGACGGTATTGTGATTGCGAGCTTCCTCGTGTGATGGTTTTTGTAAAGCTTGGTACGTTTTGAATGTAAGATCCTGTTTCCAGTTATATGGGATGCCGTCCAAGATCGTGGGACGCCGTCCAACAAAGAAGAACTGGACGCCGCCCAGGTAGTTTGGACGCCGTCCAGATGAACTGGCGGACCAGCTGTTGGAATTTTAGATATTTTAAAGGGGTTTTTTGGTAATTTCACTTGGGGGCCAAATTTAAGGCACACGATCAGATCTAGGAGTGTCATTTACTCCATTTCCAACAACCTCTTCCATTCCACTTGAATTTTAGAGAGAGAGATTTCTAGTGTGAGAAAGCTCAAATCGAGAAGGAAGAAGCTCGATCCGGGTCAAAGCACGTGTAGTAAAGTTGTTCACCTCATCACTAGCTACGTTTTGATTGTGGTGGTATGTCTTAACCTTGATTTCCTTATTTTAATTGTTTAAGGGTTAGGGTTTGAGTTAGTGGTGAACTTAAAACCCATTTGTTAGTAATTTGGGGTTTTTGGGTAAGATTAGGTCATGAGGACTCAAAGATGACAAACCTAGGGTTTTGAAATGATAAATGAGTTTATAGGTCTTAAATGGTTATTAGATCACTAGCACACTTTGTGGTTAAGTGAATGGGTGTTATTTGGGTTATGGGTGACTCAAATGGGTGTGTTAACCTTGAAATGGGTCAATGAGTCTTGGGTGACCCAAGTTGTTAATTGAGTACGAAAACACACTAACTTTGTGATAATAAGCGTATTAAGACCATGATTGGCTAGTGTTAGGGTTTTGGCGAAGTTGGCCTAATGATAGGGTTAAAAGTGCAAATGGTTCGAAATTGCACTATGGGTCAAATAACACTAGGAAGATGAGTAAGTTGGTTGACCAACTTGATTGTGTAATTGATTATATGCATAATATAATAGGTACGTTACATTGAAGGTTGAAAGCTCGATTATCATTCACAAAAGGCTTTAAGGTGAGTGCAATAATTATATATGTATGTATATGATTTATTTGTTTGTGGGGTATGAGTTAAAGTTCGATGTTGACGATACCATATCCTAGAGTATATTGGTTGTTTGATGAGGGTTAAATTTCGATGTTGACGATACCTCACGTATGGATTTAAAGTTAGATGTTGACGAAGCCATACCACTATTGTAGTGACATTCGATGAGGGTTTAAGTTCGATGTTGACGATACCTCATATGTGGCTTTAAGTTCGATGATGACGATACCACATTAATTAGGACGGATGGGGAATAAGTTCGTTGTCGACGATACCAATGGTTGGGCTAGCCTTGAATATTAATGGATGTTGAGAACATCAATGTTTTGCATGATTTAGTGTAGCATATTGTATTACTCGTGTTATATGCTATTATTGTACTAGCTCATATTATCGGAGATTTAGCGTTATACTTTGCGATGGTATGCTATTTTAGTTTGCTAGCATGTATGCGGTAAATGTGTAAGTGATTGCAAGTAAGTAGGTTGTATATGTATGTGTATAATTATTGCATTCACTAAGCGTTTTGCTTACCCTCTCGTTGTTTACCTTTTTAGGCTCCAGCTTGGATAAAGGCAAGGGTATACGGTTGGATTAGTGGCCTCCCGCTTTGTTTGATATGGGATGCTTTTGGGTGATATCTTTTGAAGTTTGACCAAGATGTGGGTAGTTTAACCCCCAAACGCCATGCTCTTGGTGTCGTTTGGAAATTAAACTCTTATGGTCGAAACTTGTGTTTTTGAACGAAATTCGTAAAACGGGTCGGTGTGGACCCGGTGTTGTAAAACTCGATTTTATTGTAGAAATCTCTTAGTTTTAATTATACTAACGTGTTGTGAAAGTCATTTCGTTTAAAAGTGTCGGGAAGCGGGTTTTCCGCTCGTGTGAGTTGGACAGCAAGCTGCAGTTCATTTGGACGACATCCCAATTGATTGGACGCCGTCCTGATCTTCACTACTGGACGTCATCCAGATAACTGGACGCCGTCCAGATGCACTGAAACAGAATTATTTTTTTGGGTCATATTTTTTTTTTGGTAAAACGATGTTGGGTCGTTACAAGTGGTATCAGAGCATGGTCTAAGGGATTTAGGCGACTTGAGATAGGTGCTTAAACTTAGACTTTATTGTGTATGCGTTTTATGCGGGACTTGTAGGAGATGGGTCGGACCGGGATTGGTTAGTGCCTAGGTTTATGTGAATTAACCTTGTGCTAATTGTTTTGTGTTTATTTGCAAACATCAAGCGAGATAGACGTTGTACTAGCAAGTTAATGCGACGTGCTCGCGTAACAATGACTAGCTACCATTGTTACGGGCTCAAATCGTGTCAAACAAGCGATGTACGATGATTGTTGAGCAAGATGGGGCGGTGAGGTGTATGTGTTTATTTATGTCATGTCGTTCGTCTCGTTGTTTAACCAATTCCGTTTTATAGAATGAAGATGAGAAACGGACACGACACCAATGACGAAGGTACGAGAGAGGACTCTGAGTTCACGGCCAAAGTAGAGGCCATCTTTAAACGAAAAAAACGGAATTTCTCGCGGACGTTAAAAAGATCTTCCAAGAATTGGGTGATGGACAAGTAACCGAATTAATCAACGAACGAATGAATGCCGCGATCGAAGAGGCATTCGAAGCTAGAAACATTGAACCTCGTGGTGAAGGGGGTGATGGTAATGGTGGGCATGGGAGGCTAGACTTCCATTACAAAAATTTCAAGGATGCTCAACCTCCTATGTTTAATGGGGTGAGGGATCCATTGAAAAGTACATGTTGGATCTCCGACATCGAGGGGGCTTTTCGTACCGCTGAATGTCCTCCCGAGAAGAAAACGAGATATGGTTCTAGTATGTTGCGTGAAGAGGCTAAGTTGTGGTGGGATGATAAAATTCAATTATATGGTGAAGAACAATGTATGAGCTTGTCGTGGGAAGAGTTTAAAAGGGAATTCTTCAAAGAATACCGAACTCCTGCCGACCTTAGTAGAATCCGGGACGAGTTGCACAATTTGCGAAAAGGTTCGATGGACTTGGTTACTCTCAAGTCTACTTTCTTGTCAAATACTCGTTTTTGTCCGGAGTATGTTGGTGATGATCAAAAGTTGATGCAAGATTTCTATCGTACTATGAGCGATGAGTTGAAGGGTAAGATTAGTCGGGGAATGGCTAGGTCTTTTGAAGAGTTATTTGAGTTGGCTCGGGGTTTCGAACCGGAGATTCCAAAAAGAAGCGATTTCTCTTTCTCTAAGAGAAAATTCGAAGGTTCGAGTCGTTCGAACTTTTCCAACAAGAAGAGCAAGAAGGGTTCCAAAAGTGTTAATAGCGTGAAGAAGGGTGGTTTCGGGAACTTTATCCCTACTTGCTACAATTGCGGGGTACGAGGTCATTTGGCTCGAGATTGTACGAAGCCAACTTCAACAAGCAAGCTCACATGTTTTAATTGTAATAAAGAAGAACACCGGAAGTCGGAGTGTCCCGATTTGTATGGTGATCAAGTGAAGAGGTTAGAGAAAGTGGCGGGTACGGCTAGGGGACGAAATTATTTGATGACCAATGATGAGGCCAAGCAATCCAATGAAGTTGTCTCAGGTACTTTCATGGTTAACTCTAATCCGGCAAGGATACTATTTGATGA
This sequence comes from Rutidosis leptorrhynchoides, assembly GCF_046630445.1. NCBI lineage: Eukaryota > Viridiplantae > Streptophyta > Magnoliopsida > Asterales > Asteraceae > Rutidosis > Rutidosis leptorrhynchoides. The sequence goes on along the minus strand of NC_092334.1, from coordinate 658,058,525 downwards.
CGGTGCTAATTTGTTGTTTGTGTCTCCGAGATTTGTGCCTAAACTTGATAAACCGCTAGCTAAGTTAAGTCATCCGGTAGAAGTCTAAATAGCGGATGATAAGACGGTGCTAGGGGTTGATGTTTGTAAAGATTGTAATGTTGCGTTTGGTACCGAAACGTTTAAAATCGATCTTATCCCGATGACTTTGGGTGAGTTTAATATCGTCGTTGGTATGGATTGGCTCGATCGTTATAGAGCCGATATTGCATGCCATGAGAAGTCCATTCGTGTAAAGACCCCAAGTGGGGGAGAGTTAATTATTCATGGCGAGAAACGAAGGAGACTTGTGCCATTATGCACTTATGCACGGGCACGTCGTTTCCTTAGTAGTGGTGGCATGGCTTTTCTTGCCCATGTAGTTGATACTCGTGAAGAGCCACCATCCATTCGGGAAATTCCGGTGGTTAATGAATTTGAAGACGTTTTTCTGGATGAATTACCGGGTGTTCCGGCGGAAAGACAAGTTGAATTTGGCATTGAGATGGTTCCGGGGGCTACTCCCATTGCTAAAACTCCTTATCGTTTAGCACCAACGGAAATGCAAGAGTTGTTAAATCAAACCCAAGAGTTGCTTGAGAAGGGTTTTATCCGACCGAGTGCTTCGCCATGGGGCGCTTCGGTTTTATTCGTGAAGAAGAAGGATGGTAGTATGCGGATGTGCATCGATTACTGGGAGTTAAACAAGGTGACTATCAAGAATCGTTATCCATTGCCTCAGATTGACGATTTGTTTGACCAACTCCAAGGTGCGACGTATTTTTCTAAAATTGACTTTTGCTCCGGCTATCACCAAATGCGTGTCCGTGAGGAAGATATAGAGAAGACGGCCTTTCGAACTCGTTACAGGCATTTTGAATTTGTGGTTATGCCCTTCGGTCTTACGAATGCACCGGCGGCATTCATGGATCTTATGAACCGAGTGTGTCAACCTATGTTGGACAAGTCGGTTATTGTGTTCATTGACGACATACTTGTCTATTCGAAGAGTATGAAGGAACATGAACATCATTTGCGTGGAGTGTTGAAGACATTGCGGAAGGAGAAGTTGTATGCTAAATTCTCCAAGTGTGAATTTTGGCTAAGGGAAGTGCAATTCCTTGGCCATATTGTGAACAAAGAAGGTATTCAAGTAGATCTGGGGAAGATAGAGACGGTGAAGAGTTGGGAACAACCGACTACGCCTACATAAATTCGAAGTTTTCTCGGATTGGCCGGTTATTATCGTCGGTTTATCCAAGACTTTTCTAAGATCGCTTCTCCGTTAACAAAGTTGACAAGGAAGAACGCGAGATTTAATTGGGAAAATGAGCAAGAGATTGATTTTCAATTGTTGAAAGAGAAGTTGTGTCAAGCTCCGGTTTTGGTGTTACCGGAAGGTATAGAAGATATGACGGTGTATTGTGATGCCTCATTAAATGGGCTCGGGTGTGTTCTAATGCAAAGGAGTAAAGTCATTGCTTATGCCTCTCGACAATTGAAGGAACACGAAAAGAGATACCCGACTCATGATCTTGAATTGGCGGCGGTGGTTCATGCGTTAAAGATTTGGCGCCACTACTTGTATGGTGTCAAGTGTACGATTTATTCGGTTCACAAGAGCTTAAAACATCTCTTTGACCAACGATATTTGAATTATCGTCAACGTAGGTGGATGGATGTGGTAAAAGATTATGATTGTGAGATACTTTACCATCCGGGTAAGGCGAATGTTGTTGCGGATGCGTTAAGTCGAAAGAGTCAACATCCGGCGATACGAGTATGATCGTTACGCATGATTATTACTAAAGATTTTCTTGTAAAGCTTGGTGAAATTCAAATTGAAGCTTTTGTTAATAACAAACATGAAGAACGAATCATGGGGCAAACGGAGTCTATTACCTTAGGCCCGCATGGTTTGTTGTCCTTTCAAGGAAGAGTGTGGGTGCCTAGAATGGGAGATTACCGAAAAGAGCTACTTGATGAGGCGCATAAGTCAAAGTATTCCATTCATCCGGGTGCGACACAGATGTATCTTGACTTGAAGAAGGAGTATTGGTGGCCGGGCATGAAACGTGATGTTGTCAAGTATGTTGCACAGTGTGTCACGTGTTTGCAAGTTAAGGCCGAACACCAAAAGCCATATGGTATGTTGCAACCTTTAGAAATTCCAAAGTGGAAATGGGAGCACATTACCATGGATTTCATTACAAAGTTACCAAAGACGGGGATAACCCAATTTGATACGATTTGGGTGATAGTTGATCGATTGACGAAAAGTGCCTTGTTTCTTCCCATTCGGGAAACGATATCGTCGGAGACTTTGTCAAAGTTGTTTATCAAGGAGGTGATATCGAGACATGGCGTTCATATATCTATTATTTCGGATCGGGATACTCGTTTCACATCCCGATTTTGGAATAAGTTTCATGAGGATATGGCACAATTGAGAATGAGCACGGCGTACCATCCTCAAACGGATGGTCAAACCGAGCATACGAATCAAACATTGGAGGACATACTACGGGCGTGCGTCATTGATTTCGGTGGTAGTTAGGATGAGCACTTGCCTTTGGTGGAATTCTCGTACAACAATAGTTATCATACGAGTATCGGGATGCCACCGTATGAGATGCTTTATGGGCGAAGGTGTCGAACTCCTATTTGTTGGGGGGAAGTGAGACAAAGGGAAATCGGGAGGACCGATTGGTTCTTGAGACGAATAGCAAGATTGAGATGATTCGGGCTCGTTTGAAAGCGGCTCAAGATAGACAAAAGTAGTATGCCGATAAATGTAGGCGACCGATCGAGTTCCAAGAAGGTGACATGGTGATGCTTAAGGTTTCGCCATGGAAGGGTATTATTCGGTTTTGAAAGCGGGGAAAGTTAGATCCTCGATTTATTGGTCCTTTCAAGATCTTGGATCGTGTTGGTGAGGTCGCGTATAGATTAGAGTTACCCGAAGAGCTTTCGGGGATTCATAACACATTCCATGTTTCCCACCTCCGTAAGTGTCTTGCGGATGACTCGACGTGGGTACCATTGGACGAGATTTCCTTGAACAATAAGCTAAAGTATGTCGAGGAACCGATTGCCATTTTTTATGAAAAAGTTAAAACATTGCGTAACAAAGAGATGAGGACTTTTAAAGTCCAATGGCGTCATCGTAAGGGTTCCGAGTTTACATGGGAATATGAAGAGTTTGTTTTGGTGTATCTTCCTGCTTGTCATGCGGCTTGGATTGCGAGGACGCATTCCGGTTCAAGTAGGGAGAGTTGTAAGATCCCGTTTCCAGTTATATGGGACGCCGTCCAAGATCGTGGGATGCCGTCCAAGATCGTGGGACGCCGTCCAACAAAGAAGAACTGGACGCCGCCCAGGTAGTTTGGACGCCGTCCAGATGAACTGGCGGGCCAGCTGTTGGAATTTTAGATATTTTAAAGGGGCTTTTTGGTAATTTCACTTGGGGGCCGAATTTAAGGCACAAGATCAAATCTAGGAGTGTCATTTACTCCATTTCCAATAACCTCTTCCATTCCACTTGAATTTGAGAGAGAGAGAGAGAGAGAGATTTGTAGTGTGAGAAAGCTCAAATCGAGAAGGAAGAAGCTCGATCCGGGTCAAAGCACGTGCAGTAAAGTTGTTCACCTCATCACTAGCTACATTTTGATTGTGGTGGTATGTCTTAACCTTGATTTTCTTATTTTAATTGTTTAAGGGTTAGGGTTTGGGTTAGTGGTGAACTTAAAACCCATTTGTTAGTAATTTAGGGGTTTTGGGTAAGATTGGGTCATGAGGACTCAAAGATGACAAACCTAGGGTTTTGAAATGATAAATGAGTTTATGGGTCTTAAATGGTTAGTAGATTACTAGCACACTTTGTGGTTAAGTGAATGGGTGTTATTTGGGTTGTGGGTGACCCAAATGGGTGTGTTAACCTTGAAATGGGTCAAATGAGTCTTGGGTGACCCAAGTTGTTATTTGAGTACGAAAACACACTAACTTTGTGATAATAAGCGTATTAAGACCATGATTGGTTAGTGTTAGGGTTTTGGCGAAGTTGACCTAATGATAGGGTTAAGAGTGCAAATGGGTCGAAATTGCACTATGGGTCAAATAACACTAGGAAGATGAGTAATTTGGTTGATCAACTTGATTGTGTGATTGATTATATGCATAATGTAATAGGTACGTTACATTGAAGGTTGCAAGCTCGATTATCATTCACAAAAAGCTTTAAGGTGAGTGAAATAATTATATATGTATGTATATGATTTATTTGCTTGTGGGGTTTGGGTTAAAGTTCGATGTTGACGATACCATATCCTAGAGTATATTGGTTGTTTGATGAGGGTTAAAGTTCGATGTTGACGATACCTCACGTATGGATTTAAAGTTCGATGTTGACGAAGCCATACCACTATTGTAGTGACATTCGATGAGGGTTTAAGTTCGATGTTGACGATACCTCATATGTGGGTTTAAGTTCGATGTTGACGATACCACATTAATTAGGACGGATGGGGAATAAGTTCGATGTCGACGATACCATTCGTTGGGCTAGCCTTGAATATTAATGGATGTTGAGAACATCAATGTTTTGCGTGATGTAGTGTAGCATATTGTATTACTCGTGTTATATGCTATTATTGTGCTAGCTCATATTATCGGAGATTTAGCGTTATACTTTGCTATGGTATGCTATTTTAGTTTGCTAGCATGTATGCGGTAAATGTGTAAGTGATTGCAAGTAAGTAGGTTGTATATGTATGTGTATAATTATTGCATTCACTAAGCGTTTTGCTTACCCTCTCGTTGTTTACCTTTTTAGGCTCCGGCTTGGATAAAGGCAAGGGTATACGGTTGGATTAGTGGCCTCCCGCTTTGTTTGATAGGGGATGCTTTTGGGTGCTAGCTTTTGAAGTTTGACCAAGATGTGGGTAGTTTAACCCCCAAACACCATGCTCTAGGTGTCGTTTGGAAATTAAACTCTTATGGTCGAAACTTGTGTTTTTGAACGAAATTCGTAAAACGGGTCGTTGTGGACCCGGTGGTGTAAAACTCGATTTTATTGTAGAAATCTCTTAGTTTTAATTATACTAACGTGTTGCGAAAGTCGTTTCATTTAAAAGTGTCGGGAAGCGGGTTTTTCGCTCGCGTAAGTTGGACCCCGGGGACAGCAAGCTGCAGTTCATTTGGACGCCGTCCCAATTGATTGGACGCCGTCCTGATCTTCACTAATGGACGCCGTCCAGATAACTGGACGCCGTCCAGATGCACTGAAACAGAATTTTTTTTTTGGGGTCGTATTTTTTTTTTTTTTTGTTGGTAAAACGATGTTGGGTCGTTACATTGAATAAGGATGTTTCAAGATGTTTACTTAGCGAGGTTAACCCTAGGTCAAGAAAGAAGGGGATCGAGGTTTCCACATCGGACGATTATAAACTTAAAGATAATATCGACGACTTGAATTACGGGGATGCAATTCAAAAGTTGTTTATGGGCCCTCAAGTTGGAAGAGATGGTGGCTCATCGGCAATTGGGAGAGGAAATATGTCCATTGAGGCTTTCGCGGCATTCGCCGTTATGATGACACGGTTGGCCGGGGAGAGCGCACCGTGTGATGGATCCACTAACGTGTTATCATACAAGATTGAGAACCGATCCGGGAAAAATTCTTTAAAAGAAACGGTTAATGGAAAATTGAAAAGGGCGGGTCCTCGAGGTTGATTGGTATGGTCCGTCTTGATTTTCTTCGGTTGCTTTCGTTCGTCGTATTTCGTCTATTATTCGGTTTTTTGTTTGGTTAATATGTTTGTATTTTTCCGGGATGTTAGGGAGGCTCGCTTATAGATAGTTTTTTGTTTAGACGCGAGCCTTCCTGTTTTCCCTTAGTCCTTTTGTATTCCATGTTGAGAGAGTTTTCTTTTAGAGAACTACATCGTTTCTATATGAGTATTCGTTTTTTCGCCAAAAAAATAAAAAAATATAAAATAAAAATAAAATGACTAACAACAAAGACATGCATAAACTAGATATATGGAAGTTGCCATGAAAGTTGAAACACAACTTTAATGTCAACACAACAACAATGAGCCAAATGACCTAAACTAGCATACCAATGTAACTTAAGTGCTAAATTGGTACAATGCGATCGACTTATTTTTTTAGAACGACAAATACAAACTCACACAATTACAAATAGTCCGCGGGACTTGAAATCACAACCTCAAGGTTATTAAGTTATCTCGATACTGCTAGGCCAATGACCCTTTGCTAACAGAATTTACTTATCGAGAAAGAAAAGTTCAAATAATTACAGAATGCAGTGTATAAAGAAAGAATACAATTAGATTCAAATCATCCAAGTGTATTAAGATTAAGCAGCTTTGATGGTAAAGATGGTTTGAACAATGGTGAGAGCAAAGAGGACAATTCCAGCAATCAGGGCAACGATATTCCAAGGACTATTAAAATATGTACGCCTCAACCGAGCTAAATTTCTTGGCCAGTAGCCATTGTAATGCTCTTCTATTTCAGCCCATTGTTGATTGTAAAAGAATTCAGCTACACAAATATCTTTGGAGATGTGGTTAAAGATATTTACAACTTCTTCACTCGAACCTAAATCATTAATAATAACTCCCGAGTCCACCAACTTGACAATATCCTCTTTCGTATCGACTAAAGTATCAATGAAGATAGCGTATGATGTGATGTAATTTGGAACATGGTTTGAAGATTGCTCGTAAACAATGAGGTTTCTCATAATTGACTCCGTGAAATCATTAACATTCATCACGGGCATTTTAAGAGTAGGCTTTGCCCAAAGCAACGGAAACCATCTTGATCTAGATGTTTCAACTTTTATCGCCATTGCCCAATTTGGATCTTGACTAGGCTTAAATTTCACACACGCCCTATCCAGCTCAGCAGCAGAGTGAACTTTTTTACCTTGAATTTCCGATTGAATAGGTTTCTCTGGCTGATAACATTTGTGTAGAAGGCCAAGTATATGGTCGGGATTCGTTTGTTCTACTTTTAACTTTTTTACAAAAAGGCGAATACAATCTAGAAATTTAAGTATAAGTTCAATGAGAGAGGCGTTTGGATCATATTTCAAAATAGTGCATTCGAAGAGATCTTGTAGTACAAAAAAAGGGATTTGGTTTTCTAGCAGTATCAAATCGTGAGATATGTCCATCGCAAGCAACACGTCTGATGTATATTCATCATAGTTGTGTAAGAACTCAAGTATGAAGAAACCATCCATAACCATTGTTTGTGCAAGCTCAACATCAGTGTAGGACATTCTTTCACCATAGCTTTCCTGTATTTTGTCTAGTGACGTTATCTTCATCACGCACGTTTTCAATGTTTCCTCACGAGGGAGTTTTAAACGGCCCAACAGATTATGTAGATAAGTGGCTTTTCGTTCTTCCATTGCTTGCACTTTTATGGCTTCTCTATGCAGGGGTCCGATAGAGATGACCCGAGGGTTGTACGAGTCTGGACTCATATCTTTAAGGACACTAGGGACCTTAAAGATACACGGTTGGTGATCTCGATTCTGTCCTTTTACTTCACATTCAAGAAGAAATTTGACAGCTTGGTCAACAATATCCACCTTTCCAAGTTCCATATCAGTGTTATTAGCCATTGAAGATGGTAGCCTGAAAGATGGTTGCTTAAAAGCTTTTTCTTAAAAAGTGGTTTTATGGTGTAAGAATGTGTAAGTTAAGAGTGGTTCTTAAAAGCTTTTTCTCAAAAAAATTAAGTTATTTGTTGTGCAAGGTCTTTTTGGTAAATCATATACTAAAATTGGCGAGGAATCAAATACTTTTACACAAGGGTGCTATTAGGTCAACGAAAAGTGATTGTCAACCACAAGAGTTGGTGGCTCTTGACTTTTTACAATTTAAATCGATTGGATTTTTTTTATTCCAATAAATGAAATGAAACCCTTTCGGTTTATCAAGGGTGGTTTTTAAAAAGGGATTTTGAGGAGATGCTTAAGTGCTCTTTTGGGCCACGAATTGGAGGTTTTGTTTCTTTTGAATGGCAGTTAAGTAGAGTCACTGACAGGGATCGAACGCGATGTCGACATCCACCCATCCGATCATTTTCTTGGCATTAATCATTAAAATCTTGTCGTCCCTCAAAAGAAAACCCACACGACGAATCCATATGAGGATAACAACACTTCGTATTGGCGATTAATCCCTTGATCTTGATTCGGGAGTTATGACACACAACTCGTTCGCTTCATTGCTGTTTTTGTTTTCTGTTTCGGGCTATATTTAGCAAATGTCCTCATTTGTGTTGCTTTTAAATTAAACAAAATGAAAGACAAAATTTTGTCGATGGTCCCTTAACTTTGTATTAAACATCGCAGGTGAACTTAAACTATTTTTTAGACTTCGTTGACCCCGATCTTTTAAGATATTTCATTGGATGACCTTAGACTTAACAATCGTTAGTAATTCTCCGTTAACTCAATACATGTGCAAAGCATATGAGGGTAAATCTGTCATTTTTAATTTGTCTCCTTCATCACCTTCATCTTTATACCTAAAAGTATGAACAAACCTAATTTTTTTCATTTTCTTCAAGCCCTCTTTAATTAACAACGCACCATATTATCATATTTATTTAAGTAACATGCTTCTTTTTATAATCAGCAACATTTGAAAACATTTTAGTGTCTTTCATGAGGAAATAACATATTATCAATTGGGTGTTCACAGTACTGTCATATATAATATAGATAGTCGTCAGAGATACGAAAATAAAACAATTCTTGTAAAGAATGAAATAAACGAATTTCTTCAATACGTGCTGGAAACCAAGATGTAAGAGAAAGCTCCCGCGAATTTTTATTAAAGAAATCTTCGATTTTCAGGTCGCTCGGATGGAGGCGGTTCTTTTTCGGGCTGTCCATTGTAATTTCAAGACGAAAAGATCAAGTAGATCTGCTACAGACTACCACCGAAAAATGTACGATGTCGGAAAATGGTTGATGTCATTTTAATCGATGAACCGGAACCAAACACCGTAGATGCTGCTGCTATTCTTCTATTTAAGTGATAAATATGAAAACATTATGCTGCTAGTATTCTTTTATTTAATTTGATTTTCTAAATGGGATGGGTTTCTAGTGGGTTTATAATGTGTATCTTTACGTTCGATGAGCTTCTAGTGGGTTTATAAATTGGATGAGGATGAATTATAAAGTCGATTTATGCAAATATTTGATTAATAAATGAGGGTTTTTAATTTTGAGATGATGATGATGATGAATGTGAGATGATCAAATTGGAGGTGAAAATGAAAAAGTTAATTGCAATAAAGGAGAAAAAGGCAACGCTACCCTCACATGCTTTGCACATGTGTTAAGTTAACAAAGAAATGCTAATGATCTTTAAGTTTAGGGTCATCCATGGAATATCTTAAAAGATCGGGGTCAACGAAGTGAAAAAAAATAGTTTAAGATCACCTGCGATATTTAGTACAAAGTTCGGGACCATCGACAAAGTTTTGTCAAAATGAATGAAGTTAATTGTCATCGACATATATACATCCACAGAATGACTCAAAGCTGACCAAATTTTTTTAGCTATAGTCATCATTATAATTGATTTAACAAATAAAAATCATGTCGGGCTAGATATTATTTATAAGATATGAGAAAGTATTATTTATGATATGAGACTTGTTTATACTTTATTTGTTGAAACTTGAAGTAAACAAGCATATGATGTGGCGGTGGACCATTTCAAAAAGGTCTTGATTGTTATGATAAAGCCTGAAAAAATTCGGATGTTGGGTGTGTTTGGCGACAAGCTTATAGGAGCCTATGAGAACTTATAGTAGTTTGAGCTTATGATTTTAATGAGCTACAAGTTATAAGCTCCGTTTGACATGCAACCAAAAGTAGAGCTTATGTAAAAAAAAAGCTCTGGAAGAAGTAGCTTCTTGAAAAAAGTAGAGCTGATAAGCTCCAGCTCCGGCTTCAACCACCAGCAGGGGCGGATCTACCTTGTTAGCAGTGGTAGCACGTGCTACCACAGAGGCGAAGGCACGTTGAATGTAATGGGGTCAATTGACCCCAACGAAATTGCCTCAAGTAGTGCTTTTATACATGGTCTTTAGCCATCAATTTTAAATTGCTTATTGATTGATGAATCTCTCACATAGTATTTTAATATTTACTTGACCAATTAATTTTAACAGTCCAATAACACAATAACATGTCTATATGTTATCTATTACGCTCCATCTAAATTGAGAAAATTGCGCGGTTGGTCCTTGTGGTTTACATGAAATGGGGTGTTTAGTCCCTGAACTTCATTTTCGGAGTTGTTGGTCCCTGTGATTTTTAAAACACGTGTGGTTGGTCCCTGTCAGAGACCAACAACCCCGAAAATGAAAGTTCAAAACTGGTGTAGTTGGTCCCTGTTAGGGACCAACCACGCGTGTTTTGAAAATCACAGGGACCAACAACCCCGAAAATGAAGTTCAGGGACTAAACACTCCATTTCATGTAAATCACAAGGACCAACCGCGCAATTTTCTCATCTAAATTAATATTTCACACATTTTGAATTCGTTTATTGCTCTTGCGAAATTCATATTAAAAAATTTCACCATCTCTTTTTTCATTACACGAACTTATTTACTATTATTATCCCGTTCTATTATAAGTTACCACTTTAAAAAGTCAAAATGTTTTAGATACTTCACTAATTTCACTATCAATCAATAAATATCATATTTCTTCACTAAAATTCCCTTTGATTGATTAAAAAAAACTTTTTTATATGATTTATCATTAAACAAAAATGCAAACATTTATTATGGGACGTAGATAGCAATAAATTTACTACATATTTGAATGTGGAACTTACTATTTTTTGTAACTTTTTAAAATTTCACTATAGAAAAATTTGATTGTTATTTTGTGACACCAACGACGTAAAATGCTGGCTTCGCCACTGTTCTACCACTCAATTTAGACGAACAAGTGTATAGTATTAGGTGTTTTCTTTAAAAATATGAGAGTGCAACCGGTGATTTTAAGATGAGTTGTAGGTTTTTGAGAAGGAAAATGACGATGGAAAATGGGGTAACGTGACCCTTACGATTCAAAATTTTACAGTGTTTTTTATGTGGGTTATAACTTTTATGTAAATACTAAGGATTTTAATGGAAGTTGGAGTTACATGGGTGAAATGAATAAAGGTGAAGAAGAAAACGATGTGGAGAAGAAAAGTCTACCCCACTTGTACTCTTAAGTTAAATTGCACATATACCCCTTAATTTTTAAAAAGTTTGAAACATGATATATATGGAGCATATTTTAGAATATTGATACTCCCATGGTCTTTACTCTTTAGTCTATTCACCAAACCCATTTCAACAAGTTATTGATTAGTTTTGACCCAACCATTTGTCAGATCTAAATTTAAAAATTGTTCGGGTGGCTTCAAGATTGAACATTTGACATTGCCCACTTGTACCTTTTTTTATTTTGATTTAAGATCGTTTGAGTAATGAGTACGGAGTATATATGAAACAAAATGGAAACAATTTAAAACAGCGAGATTAAACTAAATTAAATTAAATTAAATCTTATTTAAGAGACAAATAAGAAAATACTAGAAACTTAAATACCTAAAAAATTTTGTTATTGAAATTTTCCTAAATGTTTACGTGTTCTATATAAAATTCTTGGATTAGTACAGGTTTGCTTTTTGATTTTCGATCAATATTTTATCAACAAGTCGTAAAGCTAGTCACGGAATTTTTTGTGCTACCAGTGACAAAAAATTCTGGATCCGCCACTGACCACCAGCTCTAGCTATAAGCTCGAGCTCCAGCTAGTTTCGTCCAAAAACACCACTCAAATCTAAATTAGCTATATAGGGTCAAAATGGATCAAACAATTGAGATCTCAAAAGAGTTGTCTAATATGTACTCAAATGCTTATTACCGTCTTAATTAAGAGTAAAAGTCATTTGGATACGAAAACCAATTTAGACACCCACATAGATAACACTCGTAACAGACCCACACACGTTCCGGCACATTTTTTAGGTCTAGTCAAGTGTGAGGGTATACCTACGGTGGCCTTCTACAATTTGGGACTTGTTCGCATCGAAAGTTGAGACAAAAATATCACACCATGTCTTGCATTATTTGTGCCTAGTTTTAGCAGCCTTTGTTGGTTGCGATTTATTTTAAGGAGTTCGTCTGTCAGCTGGTTGCATCGAACACACAGTCGATTATTAATTCCAGGTATTCTCTCCTCGATACTACCACTCTCTATTTTTGTGCACCTGGCATACTCGATGTTCGCAGTTGATTTTGAGTGACTATCAGCAGCTATTTTCATATCACAATACATAATTAGACTTTCTAATTTTGGCCAACTTTGTTGAATCAAACATAAACATATATACTAAAGATCATGAAAATTAACAGTAAGATCGGGAACTTGCATTTAAGTCACTCAGTGGAGCCTGTTTGTGGGCGTCAGCTGTCAGGTAATATAAGACTGTTTTTAACCAGACGTCAAATTTCTCCCGTCATCCCACTTGCAACATCTTTGACGCCCTTGACGCCCCTAAGGCGGCGTCAAAATTTGACGCCCCGGGCGTCAGTTGAAAATGTGACGGATCAATAAAGTGGTGTCAAATATTTTCCAGCCAATCAGATTTCGCCACATAGTTTTATATATTATTAATTAATAAATTATATACCTAACTACCAATCATATTTTACCACATCACCCATTCACAAATTTAACCTTCAAATTTGACACTCCCCTTTATTTAACTTCATCTCTTGACCTTACCACATCACCAAAAAGTACATCACTTGACTTTGATGTCACCGCCAAGGTTAGAAACAGTCTAATAGAATAAGATATTAAGACAAACTGAAAGCGCAATCTGGAGAACATGTACCAATGAGGAAAAATGAGCCTATAATCATCTCCTCATGATTTTTTCTTTAGACAGCGCTTTTGATTGAATATAACCTTGTTTGGAACAAGACGTGAAATATCGTTCCGTGGGGTCTTTCTCATAGACGATTTTATGCATCTTCCTTCGTTTTTCCCATGCCTAACCAGACCCTGTTAGGTTAGGTTTTTTTTGAGTTCTTCGTTCCATTAATTCCTTGGAACTCTGAGCTACGTATTTGTATTTCGTCTCGAGATTTTGCAAGACCTTTTTTTTTGTAAAAGATAAAGGAAGCAAATACCGTATACATTGTTCTAAGCAGCACCACTTTTTTTTGTTCTTCTTCTCAAGCTTCTTCATGTCCGACCTCCTTGCACTCTAAGATGTATTTTTTTATTTTTTTATTTTTTTGGCAAAAAAACGATAACTCATATAGAAACGAGGCCGTTGAGAATACACACACAATTAATTAGGCTGAAATATCAAATCTAAAAAATTATATTATAAATATATACTCCATATCATTTAGGAAGAATGCATTTATTTTTCAAAGTTATTCTTCCTCATGGCCACATTTCATAACCCGTCATAATCCATCTGAACGAAGTCCATATCGATTATAAACGATTCACAATAGTTGATTACATCGCGAGGTACTTTACCTCTATATGATACATTTTACAAACGTTGCATTTGTTTTTAAAAGACAACCTTTCATTACATCAAAAGTTGACAGTATGAATACCATTTCATAATATATCCAACTATAATTGACTTAATATTAATCTTGATGACGACTCGAATGCAACGTATTTTGAAATATGTCATGAATGACTCCAAGTAATATCTCTATAATGAGCAAATGCACAGCGGAAGATTTCTTTTATACCTGAGAATAAACATGCTTTAAAGTGTCAACCAAAAGGTTGGTGAGTTCATTAGTTTATCATAATCATTCATTTTCATCATTTTAATAGACCACAAGAATTTCATTTCCAGTTCTCATAAATATACGTCCCATGCATAGAGACAAAAATCATTCATATGGTGAACACCTGGTAACCGACATTAACAAGATGCATCTAAGAATATCCCCTATCATTCCGAAAAATCCTTCGGACATGATATAAAACAACATCGAAGTACTAAAGCATCCGGTACTTTGGATGGGGTTCGTCGGGCCCATAGATCTATCTTTAGGATTCGCGTCAATTAGTAGATCGGTTTACTAATTCTTAGGTTACCAAGCAAAAGGGGCATATTCGGCTTCGATCATTCACCCATATAATGTAGTTTCAATTACTTGTGTCTATTTCGTAAAACATTTATAAAAGCGCGTGTATTCTCAGTCTCAAAAATATATATATTGCAAAAGCATTTAAAAGGGAGTAAATGAAACTCACCTAATGTATTTTGTAGTAAAAATACATATGATTATATTGAACAATGCAGGGTTGGCCTCGGATTCACGAGCCTATATCATTTGTATATATGTATTAACACCCTTAGTTGTAATCGAACAAATATATATTTATTAATATTAATTATTATTTTAGTAACTTATATGTTTCATTAATGATTTAATTAACTATATTTATACTTTAGATAAATGACTTTAGATAAATGATTAGTATTTATTATACAAATATCAGTATAGTTATATTATATGTAATATATATATATATATATATATATATATATATATATATATATATATATATATATATATATATATATAATATTCATTGAGTAAATTAATAATAGTAAACTTAATAGTGACAAAGGAAATAACAATTTTTGATAATAATAATAGTCAATTTATTTGTAGTAATAATAATACTGTAATAATGATAATATTAATGATAATAATAATGATAGTTTTAATAATAATGATAATGTTACTAATAATTAATAATAATAATAATAATAATAATAATAATAATAATAATAATAATAATAATAATAATAATAATAATAATAATAATATTACTAGCAATAATAATAATAAAAATAATAAAAATGGCTACCTTAATGTAGCAATTTTTAAAAAGATAAACATCCCGGCCCGGGCTCGAACCTGAGACATCTCGCTCACCCGACTCTCCTCTTAATCATCGAACCATTTGTATATTTCTGATTAAAACCCAATCCTATTTAATTATAACCCGTATGAATTTCTGTTCTTCTTCTTCATTGTACCAATTCAACATTGAACTCAGACCAACCCATAATCTATTTACTGATGTTGCATTAACACAACAACATCTAACAGTTACGATAAAAATTAACAGAAAATAAATTACACGAATTAAAGAGTAAAAAAATTAATAAAACCGTCGCTGTTTCATATATATGAACTCGAATTCACTTTTCAATTTTGAAAACGTTTTAGACTACACTAACAACATGAAAAAGGTTTGAAATCACTCAAGGAAACTTTTGAATTCATTAATTGAACTTGAATCACATCACATTTCTCGAATTTAACTGATGAACAACGTTTGACTTTATTTTTTCATAACCTTTGACTCCTGATTTCAAGTTCGTTTTTAGAAATTGGAAAGTGAAACTTTCCAGATAGTTTGAAGTAATTATTCCTAACAATATGGCATTTATGGATTTTGCAATTGAATTCGATTTCGAGTTTTGGCAAAAATGAATAAGAACAGGGAGACAGGTTCTTTTTTTCTGTGATTTTTAATTTGATTTCACTCGTTGAATTGATACAATGATTTTTATTGAGTATAATGGAGCTCGTTTACTGTAACCAGATTCCTTCAAAATTGTTTTGTAGTTGATTTGGTTCGACAGGCTATCCTCCATTCAGATCAAATAAATGATAATAATAAAAAGGAATTGCGTTTGATTT
This sequence comes from Rutidosis leptorrhynchoides, assembly GCF_046630445.1. Taxonomy (NCBI): domain Eukaryota; kingdom Viridiplantae; phylum Streptophyta; class Magnoliopsida; order Asterales; family Asteraceae; genus Rutidosis; species Rutidosis leptorrhynchoides. The sequence continues at coordinate 658,042,673 of NC_092334.1, read as the reverse complement.
GGATTTGTAACTGCTTTTGGATTTTGCTGTAGTGATTAAGCTTGATTGGTACAAATTTTTGGAAGCCATTTACAGTACGATAGTAACATAAAGCAGATTATGTGAGATCAAATTCGTATATATATATATATATATATATATATATATATATATATATATATATATATATATATATATATATATATATATATATATATAAAATAAAGTTATTAATCAATAATTATAATTGTTTTTAATAATAATCAATATTAATAATAGTATTAATAATAATAATTATTATTATTATTATAATAATTGTTAATATTAATGCATTAATAATAATAATAACAATACTTTTAATAATAATAATAACTAATAATTCTGATAATTATGATTATAAAGATGATAATAATATTATTTATGATAATAATAATGTATATTGTTTCATTTCTAATAATAACTATAAAATAATGATTTTTAATGATAATGGAAATAATAATCTCTACAACAATAATAATAATGAAAGTAAGGAAAATAATATTAATATATCAATTATATTCAAACTTATAATTTAATACAATACCATTTATCATATATGCACTATTATATTATGTGAAGCCATTTACTAATTAGTTAATATTTGTATATTTTATGTATTTATTTAATAGAAATCTTATGTAGATTCATATATATATATATATATATATATATATATATATATATATATATATATATATATATATATATATATATATATATATATATATATATATATATATATATATATAGTTATATATTTATATATATATATTTATTTTAACAATAGCCTTAATTATCCCTATTATTACATTCTAATTATTTAAAGTATTCTTTATTAAATCATAATATTAATTATATATTCTTATATTTATATTTATATAATATATATACATATTTATTTACAGATAATTGTTCGTGAATCGTCGGGAATAGTCGAAGGTCAATTGAATATATTAAACAGTTCAAAAATTTTGTGACTCAACATTACAGACTTTGCTTATCGTGTCAAAATATATAAAGATTAAAGTTTAAATTTGGTCGGAAATTTCCGGGTCGTCACAGTACCTACCCGTTAAAGAAATTTCATCCCGAAATTTGAGTGAGATGGTCATGGCTAACAATAAAAATGTTTTCATGACGAATATGAGTTGATAAATAGAGTTTTATCATCATTGAGTAATATGGATAAAATAATTCGATTCGAAGAGTACGAATGAAGATATCACAAAAGAGTGAAATGAATAAGTGTCGATTCGTCTTGTCTGGTGACGTAGTCACGGTTGATTTAAAAAAAAATAAGGTGCGTCTTAACTTTTGACGTTGTCTTGGTTGAATTCCGGAATTTAAGGGATTAAAGGAAATCTTCAAAATCTAAAAGATTTGATTCTTCGGCGAATTAAGGAAATCATGATTTCTCTAATTAAATGCGGAGATCTGCCTTGATTACTCTGTCTGGTATTTCCATTATAAATTAAACTCTTCCGTTCCATTATTCTTACCATTTCCATACTTTCTTTCTGAGTTCATACATCCAAAAGATTATGAAAATGTTTAATCAAGTTCTAATCCTTGATATTTTCCAAATTATCAATTCTGTCATCCTTCTTTTAAATCTTCCACCAGAAAAATCTGTTTACTTCTACTATCGTCTTGGGGTGATACTATTCTTAATTATACAGTGTCTTTATATTGCTATTTGTATTAATATCCACGGTTTGTAACTTCCGTGTTGTTATTGGGCTTTATATTTTCTCTTATGTTTTAGAGCTCTTTGCCTTTTTATTATTCTCCCGACCTCTAGTAAAGGGAGTAACGGTCCATAATTCGTAAGTATGAAATTTCGGATAAACATCATGTTCTAAATAAGGAAGAATATATTAGCACGATTTGATTTGTCATATTATCAGAATCACTGAGAATAGAACTATCAAGATATACTTGTCTTGATATGTTCAGAAGTTGAGCAGAATGAAAAATTTATGTAACATGGCGCATGATGACGTTATGATTCTGTGAATCATCACGTTCCATTAGAAACTCAGCATGACTTACTGTAATATAATCACGTTGATCAAGTGTCATTATATTATACTAACTCATGCATCAGTTCCCAACATTACTTCAATAACATTCATATTTTAAGCTCGAAAGTTTACAGAATATAGAAACTAACAGTTTCTATATGATGTAACACTGATAGCAAGAAGAGATTAATGATTTCAGATAAGAACAGTTATGAAAATATCTTCAGAAATATGGAGGATATTTATAATGAAAGATAAGATGATATCTTGGAATTTCTAATATCAATGGATGATGAAGAAAATTTATCCGTAAGGGTTTAGATTCGGAAGAAAGGTATTCGCTAAAGATTTCATCAGAAACAGAATCATCAGATTCTTTAAATACAGAGTTTGGTCCTTGTATTTGTCCTTGGTCTCCTTTGTGGTTAGCTCAATCCGTTTTCCAGTTTCAACTTTTCTGAGCTTTCCAACATACTATTCTTTATCATTAAACTTCTGACGATTAAGGTCGTTTACGGTTGTCTACAGTTTCTGCTGCTTCATCCAGCTTTTTCAAAGTTCAATGTATTGATTCGTAGGCTGGGTGCTTTTCAGAATTTCAGAATGAAAGATCATAATTCTAAGAGATAAATGTTATATGTATACATATAACTGTTGATGTAGACATGCTGCGAGATTTTAAAATACTGATTGCTGATTCTCGGTATCTGGTACGGCAATTATCGTTACAAAACGCGGATGAGTATATGATAGGGTATTAATGAATAAATATAGTGATTTATCGAAGTGACTTTTGCCAAAGAGTAGTGAAGTTGCTGGTACGTTTACTGTTAATGTGGTGGGATATAAACAGTTCTCCGGTAACGAAGGCTAAAAGACAACGTATATATCAAGGTTATAATAAGGGTATTTCGAACGAAAAGTTGAAGTTGACTTGCTGGAGCTGTGACAAAACTGACTATTGTGAAAAAGAGTTGCAAAGTTATTTTCGGTAATAACAATGCCAAAGGAGCTAGCACATATGCGTGTTAAACGTTTACTCAAGTTCTGAATGTTTTCAGGTGCATAACTATATGCATCGATCTTTTCTTCCGTAGATGAAGTGCGGTTGGTTCAGCCTCTCGATTGAGGTGTTTTCAAGTATCATGAAAGGTTTGAACGTAGATTGTAATCGTCAAGATATAAATGAAGTTTAGGATGAAATCAAGTGGCAAACTTGAAGAATTGTTTTGTTTCATATGTTATAATCAATATTTTAATTCATTTTAATTGTCCAATGTTGGTAGTCCTCAGTTGATAGTCCACAGTTAGCAATATATAATATTCAAATTAATTAATACGTGTCGTGACCCGTGTACATGTCTCAGGCTCGATCACAACTCAAAGTATATATATTATTGTAGAATCAACCTCAACCCTGTATAGCTAACTCTATCATTACTGCATATAGAATGTCTATAGTTATTCCAAATAATATATATAGATGCGTCGATATGATATGTCAAAACCTTGTATACGTGTCCCGATATTTAAAGTGCGTAAAATAAATAACAGAAATTAAATGACAATAAATAAAATTGCGAGAATTTAAATTGCGATAAATAAATTGCGATAATTAAATTGCGATAAATAAATGTAATAAAGAATTAACAGTTAGCTAGGATTTTGTTAGCGTGGATTCTTAACAAAATTTCTCATAGTTAATTTGTTTGTTTCTAACAAATTTTATTTTGTCAAATGTTTTTTTCATTATGCCACTTGTTGGATTCTGATAAGTCAAAGTCCAAATATGAAATTGAATGAAAATGGTTATTTTGCGGTGAACGGATACGTATATCGGTGATTGTAAATAGAATAGTAAATGACCGTTGAATCAGATTCGAAGAATGTATAGTGTAACTTATTAATGTGAAATCCAAATATTCCTCGGGTATTACCTACCCGTTAAAATATTTTCACCATTAACAGTTTGTACGAAAGAATTTTTAATTACAATCTTTATGAAAATATACTTGCATATATATTTTCCTCAGATGTAATCATGGATTTAATGAGTCAATATGATATTAGACTCATTTGATTTACCGTTAAAATAAGAATATATAATCTCTAAAACATTAAGGATTATATAATCGCCATGTCGAACGAAGATAAATAATGTAGAATGATTCGTAGAACGATGATTATACTCGAGGTACAGAATGAGATATTGGGCATGTGATGTTGAAACTTATGTTGTTGGTGGTACTGTTGATGCCGGTGATGTTGCTGAAGCTGGTACGTTTTGCACCATATTCTCCAAATTGATTACTCGAGCGCGAAGTTCATTGACTTCTTGTATTACTCCGGGATAATTGTCGGTCGGAATGAGCGAATGATTAAAATCTAGGATTTGAGATAGTATATAGTCGTGACGAGATACTCTGAAAATGAGGCTGAAAATGGTGTTTCGAATAGCTTCGCCGGTAAGTGCTTCAGGTTCTTCGCCAAGAGGGCAATTTGGTTGGTGGAAAGGATTGCCGTGTTCGCGTATCCATTGATTAAGTCGACTACAAACTCATCATATGAATTGGGGATGGATGATTGGTTGATCCATTCTGGTGACACCGCTTTCGGAGCTTAGGTGAATATTCATGTCGGAATAGCTGTCGGCATAACTATCGGAATAGCTATCGAAATCTGAGGGACTCGAACTGGTTGAGGGATTCATCTCGTACAATCAGATGAAGGATTTTCGATAAGAAATAGATTATAGGATGTAGATTAATACCCTGCAATACATAATTTACATATGCATATATAATACTAAAATCCCATAAGTTATGGAGGAATCTACGGAAGCTGTCAGGCAAAGTCTACAGTAATAGATATGCTAAGATATGAATTAGCAGATACTCTAAGATACGAATTTTGTCTATACACTATTCATGCAATCATTGCAGTAAGATGTGTCTAGACTAAGAATGATAAGTAGGTAATTTCCTAAGGATGATAAGCAGATGATTTCCGACACGAAATGATAAGCAAAACTTTTGACATGCAGACACGGTCGAAGTCCAGACCCACTAATGCATCTAAACAACTATCAGTTAGACACACTAATGCAAGACCTGATTCGCTAAGACCACCGCTCTGATACCAACTTTCATTCATGTGGGGACAACCACCGTCCCACCCAGTGCCTTCCCAGCTAACCGCCTGGTGACCACTGAGTGTAGCTCAGATACTGATTTTTAGGGCCTGCCTCTTAGCTACTGCCAACCCTCGTAAGGGATCGCAAGGAGCAAGAGTCAATGCTTCGTCACAGGTAACACTATGAGAACCTCCTTTACGACTAACCCGCCACACATGGACGGAGTTATACCAGCTCTGATACCAACTTTCATAACCCGTCCTAATCCATCTGAACGAAGTCCATATCGATTATAAACAATTCACAATAGTTGATTACATCGCGAGGTACTTGACCTCTATATGATACATTTTACAAACGTTGCATTTGTTTTTAAAAGACAACCTTTCATTACATCAAAAGTTGACAGCATGAATACCATTTCATAATATATCCAACTATAATTGACTTAATATTAATCTTAATGAACTCAACGACTCGAATGCAACGTCTTTTGAAATATGTCATGAATGACTCCAAGTAATATCTCTATAATGAGCAAATGCACAGCGGAAGATTTCTTTCATACCTGAGAATAAACATGCTTTAAAGTGTCAACCAAAAGGTTGGTGAGTTCATTAGTTTATCATAATCATTCATTTTCATCATTTTAATAGACCACAAGAACTTCATTTCCAGTTCTCATAAATATACGTCCCATGCATAGAGACAAAAATCATTCATATGGTGAACACCTGGTAACCGACATTAACAAGATGCATCTAAGAATATCCCCTATCATTCCGGGAAATCCTTCGGACATGATATAAAATAACATCGAAGTACTAAAGCACCAGGTACTTTGGATGGGGTTCGTCGGGCCCATAGATCTATCTTTAGGATTCGCGTCAATTAGTAGATCGGTTTACTAATTCTTAGGTTACCAAGCAAAAGGGGCATATTCGGCTTCCATCATTCACCCATATAATGTAGTTTCAATTACTTGTGTCTATTTCGTAAAACATTTATAAAAGTGCATGTATTCTCAGTCCCAAAAAAAAAAAAAATATATATATATATATATATATATATATATATATATATATATATATATATATATATATATATTGCAAAAGCATTTAAAAAGGGAGTAAATGAAACTCACCTAATGTATTTTGTAGTAAAAATACATATGACTATATTGAACAATGCAGGGTTGGCCTCGGATTCACGAACCTATATCATTTGTATATATATATTAACACACGTAGTTGTAATCGAACAAATATATATTTATTAATATTAATTATTATTTTATTAACTTATATGTTTCATTAATGACTTAATTAACTATATTTATACTTTAGATAAATGACTTTAGATAAATGATTAGTATTTATTATACAAATATCAGTATAGTTATATTATATGTAATAAATATTATATATATATATATATATATATATATATATATATATATATATATAATATTCATTGAGTAAATTAATAATAGTAAACTTAATAGTGACAAAGGAAATAACAATTTTTTAGAATAATAATAGTCAATTTATTTGTAGTAATAATAATAGTATAATAATGAAAATATTAATGATAATAATAATGATAGTTTTAATAATAATGATAATGTTACTAATAATTAATAATAATAATAATAATAATAATAATAATAATAATAATAATAATAATAATAATAATAATAATAATAATAATAATAATAATAATAATAATAATAATAATAATAATAATAATAATAATAATAATATTAATAATATTACTAGCAATAATAATAATAATAATAAAAATGGCTACCTTAATGTAGCAATCTTTAAAAAGATAAACATCTCGGCCCGGGATAGAACCTGAGACCTCTCGCTCACCCGACTCTCCTCTTAACCATCGAACCATTTGTATATTTCTGATTAAAACCCAATCCTATTTAATTATAACCTGTATGAATTTCTGTTCTTCTTCTTCATTGTACCAATTCAACATTGAACTCAGACCAACCCATAATCTATTTACTGATGTTGCATTAACACAACAACATCTAACAGTTACGATAAAAATTAACAGAAAATAAATTACACGAACTAAAGAGTAAAAAAAATTAATAAAACCGTCGCTGTTTCATATTCGTTTTTAGAAATTGGAAAGTGAAACTTTCCAGATAGTTTGAAGTAATTATTCCTAACAATATGGCATTTATGGATTTTGCAATTGAATTCGATTTCGAGTTTTGGCAAAAATGAACAAGAACAGGGCGACGGGTTCTTTTTTTCTGTGATTTTTAATTTGATTTCACTCGTTGAATTGATACAATGATTTTTATTGAGTATAATGGAGCTCGTTTACTGTAACCAGATTCCTTCAAAATTATTTTGTAGTTGATTTGGTTTGACAGGCTATGCTCCATTCAGATCAAATAAATGATAATAATAAAAAGGAATTGCGTTTGATTTGGATTTGTAACTGCTTTTGGATTTTGTTGTAGTGATTAAGCTTGATTGGTACGAATTTTTGGAAGCCATTTACAGTACGATAGTAACATAAAGCGGATTATGTGAGATCAAATTCGTATATATATATATATATATATATATATATATATATATATATATATATATATATATATATATATATATATATATATATATATATATATATATATATATATATATATATATATATATATAGTTTATAGAAAATAAAGTTATTAATCAATAATTATAATTGTATTTAATAATAATCAATATTAATAATAGTATTAATAATAATAATAATAATAATAATAATAATAATAATAATTGTTAATATTAATGCATTAATAATAATAATAACAATACTTTTAATAATAATAATAACTAATAATTCTGATAATTATGATTATAAAGATGATAATAATATTATTTATGATAATAATAATGTATATTGTTTCATTTCTAATAATAAGTATAAAATAATGATTTTTAATGATAATGAAAATAATAATCTCTACAACAATAATAATAATGAAAGTAATGAAAATAATATTAATATATCAATTATATTCAAACTTATAATTTAATACAATACCATTTATCATATATGCACTATTATATTATGTGAAGCCATTTACTGATTAGTTAATATTTGTATATTTTATGTATTTATTTAATAGAAATCTTATATAGATTCATATATATATATATATATATATATATATATATATATATATATATATATATATATATATATATATAGTTATATATTTATATATATATTTATTTTAGCAATAGCCTTAATTATCCCTATTATTACATTCTAATTATTTAAAGTATTCTTTATTAAATCATAATATTAATTATATATTCTTATATTTATATTTATATAATATATATACATATTTATTTACAGATAATTGTTCGTGAATCGTCGAGAATAGTCGAAGGTCAATTGAATATATTAAACAGTTCAAAAATTTTGTGACTCAACATTACAGACTTTGCTTATCGTGTCAAAATATATAAAGATTAAAGTTTAAATTTGGTCGGAAATTTTCGGGTCGTCACACCACAGAGGTTCGCCTGCAATGACTCCGGGCTGCTCGCAAAGCGGGTAGTCGTCCTGGGATTAGTCAGTAAAAAAAAAGTTGGATACACATGTTAATTTTTTTTTAGGAAGAATGCATTTACTATAGAGTTTTTGTACTCTACTATGGTAATTTCACCATGTTTTTTTTTTTTTTTTTTTTTGCTTTTTGTTCACTAGCACCATAGTAGAAATCAAACATAATCTCAAAATTCTAAACTGCTTTTTCAAATGAAACACCAATCAATGCCCATTTTGCCACCATTGAGTAGACATATAAGTGTGAAAGAGGGTCCTACACATTTTGACAGTGTTGACAGTAAGTTTAAAAGACAGATATAAGAGACATTACCAATTCTTTACATCAGTATGGATAAAAGATTGGGGAATGAACAGACACCCTGTGACAGAGCAAGAACCCTCAATGTTTCCACGAAATATTCAGACTCCTAACCACGTAATCAAACACGAAATCAATTCTTTTGAAATTAGGATTTATGATTTTTTTTTTTATTAAAATGAAATAAAACTAAAGCAAAGCTTTTACTTGGTAGATCGACGACAGAGACAATGGCGGTGCTTGTGACGAAGTAGGTTACATGCGGAGAAAACGACGGCGTTTATGCCAAAGACAGTGCAGACCGTGGTGACTGAGTGGAATACTTATACAGTTGGAGATGGTCAACGGTGGTTTCCCCGGAGATGGTCGACGGTGGTTTCACCGCAAAAGACAGTGTCGATGACGTCATTGCGACGGAGTGGTTTACAGGCGAAGAACTACCAAAAGAAATCTTCCGTTGTGCATTTGCTCATTTTAGAGATATTACTTGGAGTCATTCATGGCATATTTCAAAAGACGTTGCATTCGAGTCGTTGAGTTCAACAAGATTATTATTAAGTCATTTATGGTTGGATATATTATGAAATGGTATGCATGTCGTCAACTTTCGATGTGATGAAAGTTTGTTCTTTTAAAACGAATGCAATGTTTGTAAAATGTATTATTTAGAGGTCAAATACCTCGCAATGAAATCAACTATTGTGAATCGTTTATAATGTACATGAACGGGTCCTTTCATTTACGCCCAACAGCATTAGTCAAACCAGCTGACGGCCCAACAGACATGAAACACAGCCCGTTCGTATAACAGTTGGCCTACGCCCAAAAAGCATATCCATGTCTACAGACCCAAACCTAACACTTGACCCATGTCCGGTTATTTTTTCATCACGAAACACAACAGGGACCAGAGCCTTCAAAACGTTTTCATCACCTCAAGTAGGCACTGTAACCACACAAACATCTTTACAAACATCTTCAACCTGGTTCTTTTCCAGGATCACCAACATGTCAATTTAATGCCTCTACAACTGTCTCAACAAAAACGTGAACCGATGGTTGATGAGAACTGGATTTCCCTTCATCGCATTGAACTTTCTCAACAACAACTAGGCCGCTTGAAATTACGAACCTATTAGTAGACATCAAGAGATGCTGGTGGAATGCATCACCAACATAACTAGCCACATTAGACGTGTCCGAGATCTCGGATACCCAAACTTCGCACCCAAAACAAAACGAATCATCTATGTCCGCCGTCACTAAACCGTGAATATATTTAACGCTCGTTGATCTTATAAAAGAGAAAAACGAGCAAACACAACTCAAAGTTGAAGATGACTTAGCCACTGATACAACCTCTCCGAATAACTCCGCTACCTTCGAAACACTCTCTTTAGAAGCGCATTCGTTCGGTAATCTCGATCCAAGTGAATCAGAAAAAAAGAAGATCCTAAATCCTGTTAGAAAATAACATTCATCACGAAGTGTCTTTTTTAAATGTTCATATTTTCGTGTGATCTTGATGCTTGAAAAAATATTCGAAAAAAAAAAAAAAATTGCTTCCCCCCGGTTCCCCCCAATTGGTTACTTCCCCATTGATCCTACTCCTATATATATATATATATATATATATATATATATATATATATATATATATATATATATATATATATATATATATATATATATATATATATAAGGAGAAGATTCAGAGTTAAACACTCCTTTTGAGGATAAGAGATAAATAAATTGTTATTTCAATAACATTAAAATTAGAGTTTAGATTTCTATATAAAAAATTCTAGGATTAGTATTCATTGTATAGATTAAAAAAAACAATAAAAAAATATATGTTTTTTACAGCACGTCAATATACATCTGATGTATGTTAACGTGTTGTAATTTTTTTTTTCCCGAATCTACACAATGCATACTAAACTCATAAATTAAAAAATCTAAATTTAAACTCTAATTTAATGCTATAAAAAGAGGACAGGCGACGAACGCCTTTTGCGGCGCTCTGATCTCGCCGCAAAAGAACCACTAAACGACAAATATTTCAGACTTTTGACTAGCTGAATGGGGCCTACGTGTAATTGCGGCGATGCTTTTTGGGACGTCGCCGCAAATAAATTTAGTGTATTTTCTTTTTATTTTTTCTTCCTTGGCAAATTCTGGTCAAAGGTTGAACTGTGGGCCCGGATGCAATTACGACGATGCTTTTTGGGACATTAGTCGCCTCAAATGGGCCTGTTTGCTGTAGTGCAAGAAGGTGATTATCCTTAATCTCTCCCATATATATATATATATATATATATATATATATATATATATATATATATATATATATATATATATATATATATATATATATATATATATATCGTTCGGGGGAAGGTTGGCACTCATCAAAGCAGTCATTAGTAGCTTGCCTCTTTATTTTTTCTCGTTTCGTGCTTCTATTTCCGTCATCAACCGTCACGAGAATGCACGCCGTAAGTTTTTTTGGGGTGGGTTGGGAAATGATTCCAAATTATCATGGGTCAAGTGGGATCATATTCTTTTACCTTATTGTGAGGGCGGGCTTAACATTGAGTCTTTAAAAGCTAAAAACTTGACACTTTTGGGAAAATGGTGGTGGCGTTTTAGGGTTGAAAGTGACTTCCTTTGGGTCAATATTATTAAGAGCATCTACGGGAGGGACGGGGGGGGGGGGGGGGGGGGGGGGTTGGGAATAAACACTAACGCTTCTTTGCTGAGTATTAATACAGTGTGGAGAAACATTATTAAAATCATTGATGATCTGAGCAAAATTGGAGTTCAGCTGCAAGAGACTTTCGAGAAAAAAATTGGAGATGGGCACGATGTTTCTTTCTGGAATGACAAATGGGCAGGGAGTGTTCCTCTTAAAGACACATTCTCGCGTCTATTTAGACTAGAAATAAACACTGTTTCTTCTATTTTAGACAGAGTACATATCGAAGACAATGGGTGGATCTTTAAATGGTCATGGAGACGCAACCTCATAGGACGACTTCTAGGTGAATTAGACTCCATTGAGTCTACTATTCGTAATGTTTATATGCAAACAAGTGGGGACGCAAGATGGGTTTGCAACCTTGACTCTACCGAGACTTATACGACGAAAAATATGGCTACAATAATCGACGAGTGATGTGGTAGCGTGGGGGTACGAAATAGTATTATATTTTTGATACGAAAAGCGATACAGATTACACAAGTTTTATATATTTATTTACAGATGGGATATACCTAAACCTTGCTACAACACTATAGGCAGTGTACCTAATCGTAGAGTAGTATAGTTTTTAGTAAGTCCGGTTCGTTCCACAGGGAGCGGGCTTATTGCACACTATATTTTTAAACAACTATATTTGTACAAAATATATATAATTATATATAATAATATATAAAAGGGGGTTTACCGTTTAATGACCGGTTTGTCGATTTTATTTTTTTAAGCGAAGCGTAAAGTAAATGACGATATTTAACTAACAATATAAAATAAATAACAATAATTAAAATGAAAATAAATAAAAGTACGAGGAAATATGAAATAAAATATATTATGCTTATTTAAGCTTCTGTAATCATGATGTTTGACATTTTGATTTTAATTTATTGTCCTGGGTTAATTGTCCTTTGTCCTGGATGTATTTGAAACCTATCTGGTTTTTGTCCATAATAGTTCATCGGTCAAATTATAAACTGCTCAGCAAATTTAACCTTATACCCGAAGTCAAATATTCCAACTAACTGGGGATTCGAACTGTAACAAGGTCTTAATACTTTGCTTAATGAATACACCAGGTTATCGACTGTGTGTAAACCAAGGTTTTAATACTTTGTTAACAATTACACCAATTACCCTTGAATGTAATCCACCCCTGTTTTAATGAGTCCATTGACTATTAATCCATCCCCGTGTCCGGTCAAATGAACAATAATTCGTACATATAAATATCCTGCCCATCGTGTCCGATTAAGCGTATGTGGTTATATATAGATACGTCAAATCATAACCTTTATATTAAATTAACGAGGTATCGTTAATTTAATATAAAGCCCATTAATAGCCCATAGTCTAATTTCCACAAGTTTCGTTCTTTTGTCCAAACCCCAATTATGGTACAAAACCCAATTACCCCGTCTTTAATATTTAGCTCAACATCATGATTACTTCGGCTCAAATAAGCATAATAATAACTTAAGTACGAGACATTAATTTAAAAAGGAGAACATAGCTTACATTGATTATTTATCGCGTAGTAGTACACGGACAGAGCTCCGACTTTAAAACCCGTAAAAATAACTTTTACATAACCCAAACTAATCTAATATAAAACTACCCTACACTATATATTATATATTTATTTATTTATTTATTTATTACAGAGTATTATTATTATTATTTTTTTTACACGCAGAATTCGTGACCTTTTATAGGAGTTTTGATTTCTGACAGCTCCGCGAGTCGTGGAGTTTTTAGCCTTCAAACTCCGCGAGTCGCGGAGTTTGAAAATCCAGCTCAGGATCATTTGTCTCATAGCTTGTCGACATAATTTTTAAATATATATAATATATAAATAATTTATATAATTATTTAAATATTATATTATATTCTTGTGCATAGTTGACTTGTAATTTTTGGTCCGTTGCGTCGGGCGTTGATAGTTGACTCATGTCCCGGTTCCGGATTTTCGAACGTCCTTGCGTACAATTTAATATCTTGTACTTTGCGTTTTGTAACTTGTACTCTTGTCATTTTTAGACGTTTTTCATCAATAAATTGAATCTTTTGAATTGTATCTTGAACATTTGAGCTTTTTGGACGTTTGTGTCTTCAAATCTTCGTTTTCGCCTTTTGTCTTCGCACTTATTTATTTAAACAATTACAATGAAAATATAATACAATTACATATGAAAACCTATTATTTAGGAGGGATATTGCTATGAAATATATGTTCCTTTTTAGCCTTATCAAACATCCCCACACTTGAGCGTTGCTTGTCCTCAAGCAATACAGAACTTGAAATAAAAACATACGTGAATCACTTTTTTATTCATCACACTTTGTACATCAGTGATTTTGATATGGTGGTATAAACAATGATAGTAACAATAGAACCATGGTTAAAGGTGGGTGTGTCATCCACAGTTGCCTCGGGTTTAGGTCAACGACACTTGCAATCAAATAGCCGATTTACTTTCGGTTTCCAAAGCAAAGTGCACATTTGAAAGGCGGTTTACAGTCCCACATGACTATGAAAATTTAGATCCGTTAGGAAATTGGATCTTTATGAAAACATTTGATCTTTTAAAAATTCAATCTAGCTTTTACCCTAGACACGTTTTCCGGAATAAACCTTCACCGGTGTTTGCAAAATATTTTTGTGGGTTGTGTGGGTTTCAGATTTGAAAATTTTAGCTCAACACTTGTGGTTTTGTGTCACCCACTTGCTAACCTTGTATTAGGAAAGCAACACGTCCAGTATACTTGCTCCATATATTACCTTTCGATAAACTACCGTCCGGTTGTAAAGGAAAGCGTTGAACAAGCAACTGTTAAGGCAATGTCCCCTGACATGCTTTTAATTATGGTCTGTAACGTGTCGGACGCAATTACTATCCTTTGTAGGAGCAATAGTAAAGCTCACCCTAGGAATTTTTCGGTCTGGCACAAGGTCCTGTCTTCGACCATGCTATGCAACCACCGTTCTTACGGTTGACACCCGATTTGGTTCAGGTGACCTAATGAATTCCAGGTGAATTCCTAGGATTTTACGTTCAATGGTAATGAACAAATTGAAAATGGGTTTTCAGAAAACAAATCGGTTTATAATTTTGATCAAAATATTTTCTCGTTCAAGCTCGAGTTTAGATATCATTGAATTCCATGAGTTTGAATTCTCAATCTTTAAGGTCAATCTCAAGGATTGAGTAATATCAGTCTTAAAAGCTGATTTTTAATCTTTAAGGAGATTATCCTTTTTGGGGATCTGATTCATTAGTCTTATCAAGCTAATTTGCACGGTGCCCCCCCCCCATTGTACGAGATAAATCTTTCTCATGGTTGGGATAAATCTGACCACTTGGCGACCCTGTTTGATGCTGAGGTCCGTGGATTTCCTGCTGATTTTAGTGATGACTTTTCTAGATTTTTCGTCAACCTACAGTTGGTCTGGACGACAACTTCTTGACCTAAATCAAGAAGCGCGTGTCTTTTTCAGAAGACTTTACTTCCTTTTAATGATGGAATTGATTCATCGTGTAGATCCATCTTTTCTTTTCTTTCATCGGGTAAAACAGTTAATTTAGTCCAAAACAAAAGCACCTGCAATAACTTTACGGAAACATGTGATAGATAATTTTTATTTTATTGAATAACTTGGTATATTCTCCCCACACTTGGCTTTTATTTATTATGGTCTTTGCCTTTTTATTCTCTTATATTCCATTTTAAATGAATTCAAGCGTTTTGGGTTGTTTCTCAATTTATGTCCTTTCCGAGGTAACGATAATTTCGGCATTAACACCTAGTTTTATCGTTCATAAATATGTATAAACATGATTTTGAATTCATTTAGTTTAAAATTTTTTAAATTTTCATAAAATTTGGCAAATAAGCCAAGTATAAACCCGAGAGAATTTATAACCCTTCCCCACACTTGAGATCATGCAATGCCCTCATTTGCATGAAATCAGACTATAATTATAAATTCATGAGGGTGATTAGTGTAGAAAAGTGATAAAAAATACCCATTTTGTAATTACAAAGCTCATCGAATGATAGATGGCGCGCCTCATCGTTCATTCCTTCTTGTTTTATCACACATGTTTTTTCTTCAAAAACGGTTGCTTTTCTGAACTGTTTGCTAATATATGAAAATGCGTCTTTTACCCTAATCGTGCATTTTTATTAACGAGTTATGCAATAACCCGAACCCCTAATTTAACGTTAAGTGGGGTTAAACTTCCCCACTCTTAGCTGACGACATGTGAAGTCGGTAGAATAAGTTCCACGAATTAGAGTAGTGAGCCAGTTATTTACATCTCGGGTGGTGTATAATATATCAATGGGTTTAAAGTTTAGACTCGCCCGATTGTCACTACTTAATTCTTTTTTAAGTGTAGCTTTTAGTAAATGGATATGTCTCTTTTCTGGTTCTTGGTCAAATGGATCGATATACATCGACATACATATTTCTATAGGGTGGATAATTCCTAACATTTCCTTCCGTTCATTCTCGGGATCAAAGGTTTCACCTCTATTACCCAATTGGGTGAAATTCGAGGTGTCATTATCTATTAAAGCTCGTAGTTCATCTTTGCTAGATGACTCATCTATTGAGAATATTGGGTTGGAAGGTTGTGGAATGGTGAATTTCGGGATTGGAGTAGATTCTTCTTCATTAACGGTACTTATTGGTCTCACCATTTTGGTCTCGGGGGTAAAATTTTCAACGTTATCGTTTTCCCAAGAGTACCAATTTGTCACCCTTACTTCTTCTTTATCCATTGATGGATCGATGATTTTGTCGGTAGAGGCTAATGTGTCGATATGTTGTGAAATTGGTAAAACTGAATAAAAAGTATCATCGGTATAATTGGTGATTTCGGAGCTCTCGAATTCATCAAAATTCGATGATATGAGATTTTCTTGCACACGACTCCTCAGATCAACAGGCGTGTAGTCTGATAGAGTTTCAGCTTGCCGGTTTACAAACTCTCTCATTTGTTCATTTTGAGCATTGAGTTCTTCGAGTTTGATTTTCATATTGTCTAATAAATTTTCAGACACGTAATTTTCCTCGTCTACTGGTTGTTGAGTTTGGATATATTCTTGGGAATAATCCCAATTTGAATTGTATTCTTCATAATCATTCCATTCAGGTTCCGTGGGTGCGTAATTTTTCATAGGAACGTAATAATAACATTCCCATGTTGAGTGATAATCTCCACAGATTTCACAACCAGTTATTGTTTCGTCATTCGTGATCCAAGATTGACCGAACGAATTGTCATCAACACTCGTTTGAGAGTATTGATTTAATTGATTTTGGATATCAAAAAGGGTTTCCATAGCCTTGTTTTCAAAATTTTTCATTTTATTGCGATGGCCAAATTTTAGCTACAATGTGGTGCATTTACTAATTATCCTATTAGTTATAAAAATAGAAAAACTTATATAAGTTGTCCAATTAATAGACTTTTCTGCTTTTGCCCACGTTTCGAATAGCCAAAAGATGCAGCAGGGAGCCAGAACCCTTTAAATCGGAAGCTCACAACTCAGCCACTAACAAATCCAACTATTACTACGAAGCAGAAAATTGTCAACGTCCATTAATTTAACCACTTAAATAATTTTTCTTTCTGTTTGAGATATTAGATAAGAAATAGAGAAAATTTCTAAGTCCTAAAAACTAAAGCGTCGAGAAATAAGAAAGAAAAAGAATGCGCGTCGAAAAACGTCGAAAAATAAAAATAAGAAAATAGCGCGTCGTAACTTAAAAGGCACTAAAATTTTAAAATCGTCGCAAAATTCTAAAGCACCTAAATCTTAGTCTAAAGAAATAGCATTTAAGGGATTTTACGGCAAAGCCTAAAAATCTAGAAGTAAAAATAACTATGGCAAAAACTAAGTTTAAAACTAAATATGAGCGAAAAATACAAATATTACGCTAAAACGATTAAAAAGGGACAAAATATAAAAATATACAAAAAGTTGTAAAAAGTACAATTTTTATAAAAATATTATTTTTATATTATTTATTTATTAAAACTATTAATTTTACAATTTAATTAAACTTAATAAACTAAATATACAAATTAATTAAAACTTAAATTAAATACTAAATTAATTAAATATTTAACCCTAATACAAATTAATTAATAATAATTAATAATACTCTGTAATTAATGCAGATTAGGGTTCTGTGTACTCGTGTCAGAGTTTCTCCGCGAGTCGCGGTATTCAAGGCAGCAAACCCCGCGAGTCGCGGGGTTCCAAATTTCAACTCGGGTGCAGTTCAAAATTTGACGTTTTTATTTTTTAATTTTTTTTTATTTCTGTTTTTATATTTTAAAATCTAAATATTTATATAATAAAAACTTATATTTTAAAAACAAAAATAAAAATAGAACTACTTTATAATTTTATAAATAAAAATCTTAAAGCTAGATTTATATATATATATATATATATATATATATATATATATATATATATATATATATATATATATATATATATATATATATATATATCGGTTTTTTTTTTTTATATTTTATATTGTTTTTCTAAAATGATATATAAATATATTTATAGAAAAATAAATTAAAAATATAGCGTTTCGCCGGTTCCCCGGCAGCGGCGCCAAAAACTTGATGTGGTAGCGTGGGGGTACGAAATAGTATTATATTTTTGATACGAAAAGCGATACAGATTACACAAGTTTTATATATTTATTTACAGATGAGATATACCTAAACCTTGCTACAACACTATAGGCAGTGTACCTAATCGTAGAGTAGTATAGTTTTTAGTAAGTCCGGTTCGTTCCACAGGGAGCGGGCTTATTGCACACTATATTTTTAAACAACTATATTTGTACAAAATATATATAATTATATATAATAATATATAAAAGGGGGTTTACCGTTTAATGACCGGTTTGTCGATTTTATTTTTTTAAGCGAAGCGTAAAGTAAATGACGATATTTAACTAACAATATAAAATAAATAACAATAATTAAAATGAAAATAAATAAAAGTACGAGGAAATATGAAATAAAATATATTATGCTTATTTAAGCTTCTGTAATCATGATGTTTGACATTTTGATTTTAATTTATTGTCCTGGGTTAATTGTCCTTTGTCCTGGATGTATTTGAAACCTATCTGGTTTTTGTCCATAATAGTTCATCGGTCAAATTATAAACTGCTCAGCAAATTTAACCTTATACCCGAAGTCAAATATTCCAACTAACTGGGGATTCGAACTGTAACAAGGTCTTAATACTTTGCTTAATGAATACACCAGGTTATCGACTGTGTGTAAACCAAGGTTTTAATACTTTGTTAACAATTACACCAATTACCCTTGAATGTAATCCACCCCTGTTTTAATGAGTCCATTGACTATTAATCCATCCCCGTGTCCGGTCAAATGAACAATAATTCGTACATATAAATATCCTGCCCATCGTGTCCGATTAAGCGTATGTGGTTATATATAGATACGTCAAATCATAACCTTTATATTAAATTAACGAGGTATCGTTAATTTAATATAAAGCCCATTAATAGCCCATAGTCTAATTTCCACAAGTGTCGTTCTTTTGTCCAAACCCCAATTATGGTACAAAACCCAATTACCCCGTCTTTAATATTTAGCTCAACATCATGATTACTTCGGCTCAAATAAGCATAATAATAACTTAAGTACGAGACATTAATTTAAAAAGGAGAACATAGCTTACATTGATTATTTATCGCGTAGTAGTACACGGACAGAGCTCCGACTTTAAAACCCGTAAAAATAACTTTTACATAACCCAAACTAATCTAATATAAAACTACCCTACACTATATATTATATATTTATTTATTTATTTATTTATTACAGAGTATTATTATTATTATTTTTTTTTACACGCAGAATTCGTGACCTTTTATAGGAGTTTTGATTTCTGACAGCTCCGCGAGTCGTGGAGTTTTCAGCCTTCAAACTCCGCGAGTCGCGGAGTTTGAAAATCCAGCTCAGGATCATTGTCTCATAGCTTGTCGACATAATTTTTAAATATATATAATATATAAATAATTTATATAATTATTTAAATATTATATTATATTCTTGTGCATAGTTGACTTGTAATTTTTGGTCCGTTGCGTCGGGCGTTGATAGTTGACTCATGTCCCGGTTCTGGATTTTCGAACGTCCTTGCGTACAATTTAATATCTTGTACTTTGCGTTTTGTAACTTGTACTCTTGTCATTTTTAGACGTTTTTCATCAATAAATTGAATCTTTTGAATTGTATCTTGAACATTTGAGCTTTTTGGACGTTTGTGTCTTCAAATCTTCGTTTTCGCCTTTTGTCTTCGCACTTATTTATTTAAACAATTACAATGAAAATATAATACAATTACATATGAAAACCTATTATTTAGGAGGGATATTGCTATGAAATATATGTTCCTTTTTAGCCTTATCAACGAGCATACTCTTCCTCGTGTGGCTAACAGGTCAGAAACTATTCGTAACAACCTCATTCCTCAAAAGATAGGTATCTTCATTTGGCAGGTGTTAATGCGAAGAATTCCGGTAAAATGAGAGTTGAATAAACGTGGTATTGATCTCGACTCCTGGTTATGTCCCCTATGTAACGAGGAAGTTGAATCAATCAACCATGCGATTCTTAATTGTAAACATGCAAAATTTGTTTGGGAAGGTGTTTTAAAATGGTGGAACTTTTCTTTTATAGCAGCATCTTCTTCGATTGAAAGTGTTCTTATTGACGGGGGTGGTACTAACCTTTCGGGTTTCAATAAAAAAAATTGGCAAGCTATTGTTTGGACAACGTGTTATCTCATATGGAAAAACAGAAACCAGAAAATTTTTCGTAATGAATCGTGGGCTTCTTCAAAGATTATTTGTGAGATTCAAGTAAAAACGTTTAAATGGATAAGCAATCGAATCGTTTGGGTAAAGTCCTTCTTGATTGGCTGTGGTGGCTTACAAATCCAATTTCGTGTACCTTTCCTATTAAACCGGGCTGAGGAGACGTCTTATAGCTCTATGTATTTTCGAGTCACTAATGTATATAGTTTCGGGCTTGTGTAATTCCTTTCGTATATAATCGTGTATGTATCTAGTGTAGCATATAAATCAGTCGTGTAGTTCGAGATAAGTCTGGGCCGGCTCTCTTGGCTCCCTCTTGTTTTTATTTCGTGTTATAATAAAAATTGCCTTTCAATATATATATATATATATATATATATATATATATATATATATATATATATATATATATAGTTAATATTAAATCTCTAAAATGATAATGCTATAAATTAACATTTTTTTAAGCATAAAAGTAGTTTAAAATAAAAAAGAAAATTTTTAAAACATCTTTAATGATGTCATTAATTTATTTTAAATTTAATTATATAAGTAATACGAAATCTTTTATAAAAGGAAATACTAATCTTCAATAGGACACCAACATATTTATATATTTTAAAGCATATTTTACAACCTTTATATAATAATTGTATTTTAGTTTTTAAAAAAAATTTCAAAGACATTTAATATTAATAATTATTATTAAAAATATAAATACTCAAATTTGAGCAAACTTTATTATTATTATTTATTTTTATTATAGTAATTATAATTATAATTATTATATTATTAATATTCAAATATGAATTTTCTTTACGAGATTAATTACGTTATATATATTTGTAGAAACAACGACAAGTTTCGTAGTCGAACGGGCATAGGCGGAGCCAATAGGGTGGTCGAAGGTGGCAATGTCACCCTCAACAAATTTAATAAGTCCATTATTATATATAATGAATTTTATATTTATACTAGGTCCATCAAAATTAACAAGTTTTCCTCATTTGGTCTATATTACTTTAAGTCCGTAGTGCCACCCTTAACGTTAAAACTAACTAGCCTTCCTAAATTGGCCACTCTTAACGTTATTTTAAGTCCATAGTGCCACCCTTAATGTTAAATCCTGGATCCTCCATTGCGAACGGGTCATTAAAATAAATGACTTTAGTATTTACATTTAGTTAATACCTAAAACATGTCATTAAATTGTTTCGTTTAAACAAACTCGTGATTCCACGGGTCATTTCACTAGTGTGTATATATATATATATATATATATATATATATATATATATATATATATATATATATATATATATATATATATATATATATATATACTTTATTCAAATTGTTTCTATTTAAAAAGATCTGTTTGGAATATAATTAGTTACTTATTATTCGTAAAAATATTTCGAGTTAAACAGTGATAACGGAGAAACCTAACGCAGGGGAAAAAAATAAATCCCTTTGAAGACATTATATTACTCCCCGTTAATGGTCATAATAACTTCCTATGATATTAAGCCTTGTGTACGAGTGGTAACACACGATCGACCAAGACTCGTAGAACCCGATTTATCCGAATCAAATAACACGAATCCACCCACCACAAATATAACCTTCTTGAACACTGAAGGCCTCCAAGCACAAAGAGGCATTCCGGACACCTCAACTCAAGTCATTCTTTCGCCCACCACAAAATTTTAGGCGATGTGACGATTAGAAGAATACAAGTCTTTAGCATGTCATTAACTTGAAACCATGCATGCATCCACCGATGGAACCAAACACCATAACCATAATCCTCTTACGTGTCGCAATGTAAAATCATCGAAACCTTCCTCACAAATCGTACGAATACTAGTCATGGTTTCCACGTCCTTCAGTTTTATCAACACCATGGGATTAGATAACTAAATGAGATTTGCTCTTCTAAAGACACATTAAGTTTAAGTATATAAAACCAAGAGCATCACCCTCACCGACAGTACCCTTCTTTAAACGGACTGCCTTTACAAAATGAATACCCCGTATTATTGTTGGATTATATATGCTTTCTTTGAAGGAATCCTATCATTCCATCTTAGAATTCAAGGGACGTGGAACCCTAACATCCCCTGATCAACCTTTGGTTTAAACGAATTATTCTTGTCAAAGCGTGCAACTCGGGTGAATAATTGCACATCACCAACACGAATGATATTTTAGGAGAGAGGAGCGTTTTGATTTTATTTCTTATTATTTAATTAATTATATGTTAATTAGCTACTTTTGAATTAGTATGATAGCTGACCAGGTATTAAGGTGAGTGGGTAGTAAATTATTGTTTTTGTAGTTTAAATGGTAGTAGTGTTTTGTACTACTGTGACTATATAATTTGCTGTGATATGTGGTGAATAAACAAGTAGTACTTCTTTTTTTCTTCTTTTTTTTTACTCTCTTATCATATAAATCTGTTGTTAAAACAGAAAGTTTCGTTCCTTGTTTTATTATTGTGTTAAATCAGATTAGCTAAAGTTCTTGACCCTAACAAAGTTAAATTTTTTTGGCTTATATTTCATATCTCCATGGGCTTACATTTAAACAAATGGTACAAGAAGTGATAGAAAAAGATTATGTATTAGGTACTACAGTCGTTACCAAAAGTTGTCAACTACAAAAAAATACACATTCTGAACAGATAAATTTAGAGACGTATTTATATCCAAATGGAGCAAGCATTTGTTTTGATGGGCCTGGACCAGTGACTGACTTGGGCCTAGGCAAAAGTATTCCATCGGTCAAACCTTCTTGCTTTTTTGAGGAGGTGGCAAAAGAACTTGAAGGTTGTATTAGGGTGGAAAGTAAATTGATTGGTTCGAGGATGCTCCCGAAGCTATATATAAGTAAGAGATCTAGGGTGAAGAAATTTCACGGGGAGGTGTCTCGAAAGGTTAGTATTGAAGGTTCGTGTGGTTCCCGTTTCGTTTCTTTCGTTTATTCGGTTCGAAGGATGTTTGAATTTATCTATTTTCGTTTGATCGTTCGATTTGTCTTTTAATTTTGTGTTGTTTCGTTAGATTGGTGTTGTTTGTTTAGGATTTAGTTGTGTTTTTGGGGCCTAGTCGCCTCTTAATAGACGATATACATAAGTCAACCAAATCATAACAAACTTTGTAGTATTTATGGAATGTATATTTTGTAATCTTTATCTAGTCAAGAATTATGGGTTGATTGGTATCTCTTGACTAATATAAGTCAATCATGTATGTATATTTATACGGGGTCTTGTGAATGAAATCATCAAGATTTACACATTTGTTACATGGTATCAGAGCCTATTTGTTTTGGGTTTTCTTCTTTCTTTTTACTCCAGACAGCCGCACATGTGTCATCGTTGCACTTTCACGGCCTTGTTATCTTAAATCACCACTTCTTAAATCTATAAATATTTATTCATACTCACCTACCTCAATATCCAAATTCTATCATCTTGAATCATAGAAGTGTCATCCACGTGTTTGGTACTGATTTCGTATACATCATATTTTGTACTTTTAAAGTGTAGCAAGATTCTTCAAATTTAATACCCCACTATACATTAATATATTGAGTTTACTAATTGATTGGTACAACTGATCGAAATTTATTGTCTATTAAAATCGTCTATTTCCCCGACACTTTTTTCACCATGCATAACCACTCGGATAGAGGCCCAAAACCAGCTTATTATGCAAATTATGTTGCATCGATCTCGACCCCAACAGATATTGAAGCCGCAATGCATACTATGAGCTTGAATCATTCCGGTGATAATTGGTATTTGAACACGGGAGCCACCTCACACATAACGAACAACCAAGGTAATCTTACATCTTATTTTCTTTCGAGCCACCCTAATGTTGTGTTCTCGAGTTTTTTTATTGCGGAAATGAATGGAGTGGAAAGGGGTTGAGAGAACAAGGATAGAAATGATAGTAAAATAAAATACTTTGTGTGTATTTTTGAGTTAGAGTGAAAGTAAAAGAAAGAATAGAGAAATAACTACTTATATGTATTCTTAAATTACTATATTAATTATTAGACAAAAATGATGAACAGTAATCAGGGGCATTTTTGTCCTTTCACACTTTTTTTTTCTTCCCTTTTTTCACTTTTTTCCCCTTTTCGCAAGTAAAGCCCCCAACCTTTGTTCAAAAATTAAAATCGGCCCCCTAAACAGGGGAGTAAAGTGTCAAATAACTATTTTCATAAAAAATCTTAACTAAACTCCACCTAAATATCCAACGGGTCATATCTTCTCGCTCGCAACGAGTTAAATTTTCACGACAACATCGTTAAACTCGAAATAATTTTAGGAATACAATGTCACTAACTATAGGCAAAACAGACGCTTTTTAAAAAACGAAAAATATTTGAGGTACTTTTCATACACGTTGATTTTGCGTTAAATTTTTAAAAGTCGACAATTCCATAGCGAAACCCGGAGATGTAAAATAACATTCAAATCTTTGACGGGTTATATCTTTTAGTTCGACTCGAGTTGCGCTTCAACGACATGATCGTTAGCCATGAAATAATTTTACAAAACTAAACACAATAAAATACATTGAAAAGCGAACCCCCGGCGCGAAGCGAGGGTTCGATAACTAGTTAACACTAAACAAATAAAAGCTACTCATAGTATAACATAAACAAATATAATCAACAAGTGAAAAATTAAATGTGTCAAAAACTAAAAACATGTATACGGACTATTATGTATTGTTTAATGTTTAAAAACAAGCAAGTGGTTCACCGCGCGATGCTGCGGTAAACTTAAGAATTTAAAAAAGTCACAGGTTATCGCAAAAAGTTGCTGGTTGTTACATACAAAAGGTTATTACATGAGTTTGCATACATTGGATAATCACATGCTCTTTTTGATCTTGGAATGTCTTTCCAGCACTTGTAGTTAGCGAAAGTTGTCCAACATGACTGTAACATCCGGAATATATCAACACAATTTAATAAGGCACCCTAAACATAGTAGCCCGAGATATTTAGCGTTTTTTGAAAAACGTCCATTTTGTGTATAGGTAGTTGCGTTGTGTTCGTAAAATTATTTCGAGTTGAACCGTGATTTTGGAAAGATATAAGGCGTGGCGAGCGAGAAGATGTGGTCCGTTGAAGATTTGAGTGATTCTTTTTAAGTTTCTTTATTTAGAAATATGTAATTTTCACTTTAACCCTTGGAGTTTGAGGTGTTTGACATTTGATAGTAAAGAATGCTTGTGGGCACAACGATTTAAGCGAAACGTACAACTATTCTAAGCATGGAAGTGGATTACTATTCATGAATAATAACTCAAATTTGCTCAATTATATATATATATATATATATATATATATATATATATATATATATATATATATATATATGTATGTATAATTACAACTACACTTTTTTTTTTTTTTTTTTTTTTTGGCGACAACTACACTCTTTAATATGTAAATTGAAATTGAATTATATTGATTAAATCAAATAATAAATATAGGTCGCTGCACTTTTTGATTAAGAATTGGTATGTGTACGATAGCATCTGCAATATTTTATCCGAGTAAAAATGATGGAAGTAGAGATGCCATAGTAGAAAAGATAAAATTGGAGTAATAGAGATAGCAGCCTAGCAGGTAGGTTATATGACACCCATCGTAACTATATAAAATTTATAATCCCTTCAAATCATGGCAAAATTGAGGGTCCGTTTGGTATGAAGGATTTCGAGGGATTTGGGGGATTTGCATTTCAAAACCCTCCAAATTCCATGTTTGGTTAGAGTTTTTCTAAAGAAAAAGGATTTTTAAAACCTTCATTTGAGGTATTTACAAATCCTTGATAAACATGAAGGATTTAAAATCCCAAGTTACACGGAAGTTTCACAGGTCATAAATGGACAAAAATACCCTTTTCTTTCACCAACACCATATCTTCTTTTTTCTTCATAACTCTTCCCCAATTATTTCTCTGATTTCACATACACAAAAGCTAAACTCGTATCTATCAAATGTGAGAAATGGTCCACTAAACATTTACTACCAAAGGTAATGCATTTTATATACTTTCAACATACTTTATATAAATACAATTTCTAATCGTATGAACTTTTTGTAGAAGGTTATGAAATCAGATTTGTAGGTTTATCAATTTACCTCTTGATTGATTGTATTCATGTACTTTAATGTATATATGCATTTGTATTTATAGTCTATTGCATGCGTGTATGATGTACACCGTTCCTAATTTTTATTTTAGGGTTTTGATGTCATATGCCACTGTAGGAGTAATTTTGTAAGATAAGAACATATTTATTTGTATTTTAAAATAGCTAATATCACGATTTTTGTTGGTTTATTAATTCACAGAATATGGCGCGGCTTAGTTTTATAACAAGAAAATGTAAAGGGCGAAAAAAGGCATTTTGGCACATAGTGATGACATCCGTTGCATTCTTTGTTATTTCTCTTTGGGTTGTCATAGCTAAACGCATACGAGATAAACGACGTATCCAATACTCATCATCAAATATAGATCGCTGTTGGGTTTTTTATTTGGTTTCCAATTATGTGGTTAGCCCAAGCCCAACAAATTAGGCCCAATTGGTTGTTTGACTTGGTCAACCATTAGAGGGCATCTTTAATTTGAAACAAGTGCAGCTACTTTCTCATTTCAAGAGTGCAAGAGAGATCAAGAAAAAGAGTCAAAACCCCAGTTCCCGTCTACAGTGACAGCAGGCCAGAAAACCTTTGATCCCCGGAGATCCGACCGTTGAATCTTCACAATTTTTGGACTGTGTCTTCCTGACATCAGTGCCAACATTTTCAACCGTTGAATTCGTCTAATAAGGTCTGTAGGTCGTGTTCTTGCTGCTGGAACAGAGAGCAGATTTTTGGGTGAGATAATTTTTCTTTTGTCTTTTAGGTTGTTCATATACTTGTTGATTGTTGTAGTTCAAGAGTATGATGATGTTGTATACCTCTATATGATCTAGAGAAGACCTATTGTATTGTTCTCTTTGTTGATGATAGTGGAATTTAAGTGGCTTACGAGTCCCGTGGTTTTTACTCTCGATTTTGAGAGGTTTTTCACGTAAAAATTCTCGTGTGTATTGTGTGTGCTCGATTATTGTTATTAGCTGATTTGGTACTAAATTGGGACTGATTTAGGTTGGTTTTGATATAGCTTGTTTGTTAGTTTCCTCACGGGTTCATACGGGTCGGGAAATGCTTGTCAAACGGGTTTGTTTCTGCTTTGTAGATTGCCCGTTGTGATTATTTTCCCATCAAATTGGTATCAAGAGCTAGGTTATTTGATTTGACTTGTGTGAAAGATGGAAACTAATACAAGTAAAATGATTAGTTTAAATGGTTCAAATTATCATATTTGGAAAGGTAAAATGGAGGATCTTCTTTATGTGAAAGATTATTATTTACCTGTTTTTACTGAGGGTATGCCTGATGGTAAGTCTGAAGCTCAATGGAAAATTTTGCATAGGCAGGTATGTGGGTATATTCGGCAGTGGGTTGATGATAATGTCGTGAACCATATTAGCGGGGAGAATGATGCTAAAGCCTTATGGAAAAAGCTTGAGCAGTTATATGAATGAAAGACTGGGAATAACAAGTTGTTCTTAATTAAGCAGATGATGGCTTTGAAGTATCATGATGGGACTCCTATTACAGATCACCTAAATGCATATCAGGGTATTATAAATCAGCTTGCAGGTATGGGTATCAAGTTTGAGGATGAGATTCAGGGTCTCTGGTTACTTGGTACATTACCAGACTCTTGGGAGACTTTTAGGACATCTTTGTCCAACTCTGCACCGAATGGTACTATCACCATGGAATTGGCTAAGGGTAGTATTTTGAATGAAGAGATGAGAAGAAACTCACAAGGTTCCTCTTCACAGTCAGATATCTTGGTCACAGAAACGCGGGGGAGAAGTCATAGTAGAGGTCAGGGTAAAAGAGGCAATCATCGTAACAGCTCACGCAAAGGCAAATTTGCTAATGTTGAGTGTTATAATTGTCATGAAAAGGGGCACACAAAGTGGTATTGTCCAAAGTTGAAGAATGAGAAGAAAAAGGCATATGACAAGAATAAACAAAAGAAAAGTGATGGTGGTGATGATGATAAGGTTGAAGTTAACGCTATCACAGATGAGTTCTTTGTTTGTATTGATTATGATATGATCAATCTCACTCATGATGACACGAGTTGGATTGTTGATAGTGGTGCTACATGTCATGTTGCAATTTGTAGAGATCACTTCTCATCTTACACTCCAGGTGACTATGGATTTGCTAGGATGGGTAATGCCGGGTTATCAAAGATCGTTGGTATTGGAGATGTTTGTTTGAAATTTGACACGGGAATGGAGTTAGTTTTGCATAATGTAAAACATGTTCCAGATATGAGACTTAATGTTATTTCAACAGGCATTCTTGATGATGATGGTTATTATAACGGTTTTGGTAATGGTATTTGGAAACTAACTCTTGGTTCTATGATAGTGGGAAGAGGCAAGAAAGACTCAAGATTATACATCACGCGTCCGAAGATCATCCAGAACATTGTTAACGCAGTGGACAATGTTGATTCTACTGAGTTGTGGCATCAAAGACTTGGCCACATGAGTGAAAAGGGGATGTCTATCTTGTTCAAGAAGAATGTGTTGTCGGGTGTTAGTGGTATTGATTTGAGTAAGTGTTCTCACTGTTTGGCAGGGAAACAGACCAGAGTTGTGTTTAAGAGTCATTCTTCTTTTCGAATGGAGAACGTACTTGATCTAGTTCATTCGGATGTTTGTGGGCCTATGAAGACTAGAACACTTGGTGGATGTTCCTACTTTGTTACATTCATTGATGATCATTCCAGGAAGGTGTGGGTTTACACCTTAAAGTCAAAAGATCAAGTATTTGAGAAGTTTAAGGAATTTCATACACTAGTTGAAAGGCAAACGGGGAAGAAACTCAAGTGTATTCGGACTGATAATGGCGGTGAATACATTGGCAGATTTGATGCTTATTGTAAGGAGAATGGTATTCGGCATCAAAAGACTCCACCAAAGACACCTCAGTTGAATGGCTTAGCAGAGAGGATGAACAGAACTTTGGTTGAGAGAGTTAGATGTTTGCTTTCACATGCAGGGTTGTCCGATTCCTTTTGGGGTGAGGCTTTAAATACGGCAGTTCATATTATTAATCTAACCCCTTGTGTACCTTTGCGTTTTGATGTTCCTAACAGGGTTTGGAGCGGCAAAGATGTTTCTTACTGTCATTTACGAGTCTTTGGATGTAAAGCATTTGTTCATGTTTCCAAAGATGAAAGGTCAAAGCTTGATATGAAGACTAAGCCATGTGTATTCCTCGGCTATGGTGAAGATGATTTTGGGTACAGGTTATATGATCCAGTTCAGAAGAAACTTGTACGAAGCCGAGATGTTGTTTTTACAGAAGATCAGATGTTAAAAGATGTTGAGAAGACAGATTCAGTTCCTCAACCTAGTACTGATCTTGTTGATTTGGATCCAGTTACTCCACAACATGTTGGAGATGATGTTCAGAATGATGAACATGGTACTGATGTTGGTGATGCTCCGGAGCAGGTAGAGATTCAGTACCAGATATTCCTTCATTTGTCCCACTTAGGCGGTCTACTCGAGACCGTCATCCTTCTGTTAGATATTCTGCTGATGAGTATGTATTACTCACTGATGGGGGAGAGCCAGAGTGTTATTCAGAAGCAATGAAAGATGAGCATAAGAAAGAGTGGGGTGAAGCTATGCAAGATGAGATGAATTCTTGTATGAGAACAATACTTATGACCTGGTGAAGTTACCTAAAGGCAAAAGAGCTTTGAGAAACAAATGGGTATTCAAAGTGAAGACAGATGAGCTTACTTCACAACCAAGGTACAAAGCTAGGTTAGTCGTTAAAGGATTCAGCCAGAAAAAGGGTATTGATTTTGATGAGATTTTCTCTCCGGTCATGAAGATGGGATCTATTCGAGTGGTTCTTGGGTTAGCTGCTAGTCTTGATCTTGAGGTTGAACAGATGGATGTCAAGACTGCTTTTCTTCACGGTGATTTGGATAAGGAAATCTACATGATGCAACCTGAAGGTTTTCGGGTTAAGGGTAAAGAAGATTATGTTTGTAGACTTCAGAAAAGTCTATATGGGTTGAAGCAAGCACCTAGACAGTGGTATAAGAAGTTTGAGTCGGTTATAGGAAAGCAAGGCTACCGAAAGACAACTTCAGATCATTGTGTTTTCTTTCAGAGGTTTGGTGATAATGATTTCATCATATTGTTGTTATACGTTGATGATATGTTAATTGTTGGTAAAAATATTAAAAGAATTGCGCAGTTGAAGCGAGAATTGAGCAAGTCTTTTGCTATGAAAGACTTAGGGCCAGTAAAACAGATTCTTGGCATTCGTATTTCTAGAGATAGAGGTGCTAAGACGTTACATATATCACAAGAGCAATACATTGAAAAGGTGCTTAGTAGATTCAACATGGAGAATGCTAAAGTGGTTAGTTCCCCTCTTACTAACAACTTTAATCTAACAGATAGAGATTGCCCTACTTCAAAGGAGGATGTTGAGGAGATGGATAAAGTTCCATATGCTTCAGCGGTTGGTAGCTTGATGTATGCTATGGTGTGTACTAGGCCTGATATAGCTCATGCGGTAGGTGTTGTTAGTCGGTTTATGTCAAATCCGGGTAAGAAGCATTGGGAAGCAGTTAAATGGATTATGAGATACTTACGAGGTACTTCAAAGTTGGGTATCACATTTGGAAATGGAAAGTCGATGCTTGTTGGTTATACAGACTCAGATATGGCAGGAAACAAAGATAACATGAAATCCACTTCTGGATATTTGATGACTTTCGTAGGGGGAGCAGTTTCATGGCAATCAAGGTTACAAAAGTGTGTTGCATTGTCTACAACCGAGGCTGAGTATATGGCAGCAACAGAAGCGTGCAAAGAACTACTGTAGATGAAAAGATTTCTACAAGACCTTGGGTTTAAGCAATCACGATATGTGGTTCTTTGTGATAATGAGAGTGCGATTCATTTGGCTAGAAATTCTATGTATCATAAGCGGACAAAACATATAGATGTGCGGTATCATTGGATTAGAGAACGTCTTGAAGATGGTTCGTTTGAACTTGATAAAGTTCACACCGATGATAATGGTTCCGACATGTTTACAAAGGCTTTAGCAAGTGAGAAGCTCAAGGTTTGTTGCTCAATCGCCGAGATGGCGATCCCTTTCTCATAATTGGAAAGGGGGAGATTTGTTGGATTTTTTATTTGGTTTCCAATTATGTGGTTAGCCCAAGCCCAACAAATTAGGCCCAATTGGTTGTTTGACTTGGTCAACCATTAGAGGGCATCTTTAATTTGAAACAAGTGCAGCTACTTTCTCATTTCAAGAGTGCAAGAGAGATCAAGAAAAAGAGTCAAAACCCCAATTCCCGTCTACAGTGACAGCAGGCCAGAAAACCTTCGATCCCCGGAGATCCGACCGTTGAATCTTCACAATTTTTGGACTGTGTCTTCCTGACATCAGTGCCAACATTTTCAACCGTTTAATTCGTCTAATAAGGTCTGTAGGTCGTGTTCTTGCTGCTGGAACAGAGAGCAGATTTTTGGGTGAGATAATTCCTCTTTTGTCTTTTAGGTTGTTCATATACTTGTTGATTGTTGTAGTTCAAGAGTATAATGATGTTGTATACCTCTATATGATCTAGAGAAAACATATTGTATTGTTCTCTTTGTTGATGATAGTGGAATTTAAGTGGCTTACGAGTCCCGTGGTTTTTACTCTCGATTTTGAGAGGTTTTCCACGTAAAAATTCTCGTGTGTATTGTGTGCTCGATTATTGTTATTAGCTGATTTGGTACTAAATTGGGACTGATTTAGGTTGGTTTTGATATAGCTTGTTTGTTAGTTTCCTCACGGGTTCATACGGGTCGGGAAATGCTTGTCAAACGGGTTTGTTTCCGCTTTGTAGATTGCACGTTGTGATTATTTTCCCATCAATCGCGACTCGATAATGTACAATAACATTTATGTAAGTGACATTAGATCCATAGCACAAATTAGAATGACTCGTGTTTGCTTCAAAAAGTTATGTTACATGCTTGAAACATTTGGTGGGTTAAAACCACATGAATGTTGATGAACAAGTTGCCATGTTTCTTCATATGAATGGCTCATAATGAAAAGAATCGGTGCATAATTAGTCTCTTTCGTCGATCGGGAGAAACAATTAGTAGATATTTTGCTCAAGTTTGCAATGCGGTGATAAGATTGCATCCACGTTTACTTACGAAACCTGAACCCGTTCCCGATAACTCGACAGACGAAAAGTGGAAATGGTTCAAGGTATAACTCTTCTTTTATGGAGTTTATTTGTTTGTTGGAAGTATATAATATACATGACTAAGTGACATGGTGACGTTGTAATTTTATTTGCAGGATTGCTTAGGAGCTTTAGACGGAACATATGTAGATTGTTTAGTGTCAAGTAAAGACAAACCTCGATATAGAACAAGAAAGGATACTATCCCATTGAATTAAAAGTTAAAATTATCATGGCATGTTGTCTCCTACACAACTACATAAGACAAGAAATGGCTTGGGATCCATTTGAAGACTTACCTCTTACGGATCCAGGTACCGGAGACTCTGGAGTTGGCCAAGAAAATAATATTTCTGTTGGCACTTCTAACGAGTGGACTTCATTCAGAGATAATTTAGCAGTATCTATGTTTGAAATGTAAGTTCTAAAAATGTTCATCTAGTCTTTTGATTGTAATCTTTAGCTAATTCAATATTAAGGAAGTTGCTTTGCGTAAGGATGTTAATATTATGAAAGACGACACAGAGTGATGAAAGTAATAAAGGTACAAAGATAAAGTGTAAGAAGAGGTTAAAAAAACCTCCGATCATTCCTGGTGTGAAAACAATGTTGACTAAGGAAACATCGATCTCCAGTAGCAGTGTTGGGTTGCATGAGTTCGCGAATGAAATTGGATTAGATTGGGTCGAGCCTGCTCCGGAGAGTTAATCTCCGCACTGTAAGTCGTTTTTTCATTCTTTATTTATAATTATTTATAATGAAGATCATTTCTTTAAATGTACGTGGTCTCGGGAAAATTGGGGAAGATACTATTAATTGGGTAAAGGACCTAATCCGAACTCATAATCCCGACATTTTTGCAATTCAAGAATCCAAACGTAAAAAGTTAAATGATGGGCTCATTGAAATTATATGGGGAAATAATAATTTTGAGTATGTTTACAAACCTGCGGTGGGTTTTTCGGGTGGTACTATCCTTATTTGGAATCCTTCAAAATTTATTGTCTCTCAAGTGGTTGAACAAGAGTTCTTTTTAGCAATCAAAGGGCGGTGGGTGGGTAAAACTTCAGATTCCATTATTATTAATGTTTACGGGCCCCACACTGATAACCTGAAACAAAAGTTTTGGGATAGTCTTGAAAGTATCATGCAGGTCGATGTTGATGATTGGATTATTTGTGGTGATTTTAACGAAGTAAGAAGAGAATCGGAACGCAAGAATTGCGTCTTTGTTGAAAGCAGGGCAAAAATGTTCAATGAATTTATTGATAAATCTAATCTAATCGAGATTCCGTTAGGAGGTTTGAAGTTCACCAGAATAAGTGATGATGGTCTTAAATATAGCAAACTTGATCGGTTTTTGGTCTCGGAAGCTTGTATAACTAGGTGGGTTGATATCGCTGCGTGTACTTTAGATCGAAAACATTCTTATCATTGTCCTATTATTCTAAAAGTGTGTGCTAATGACTTTGGGCCAAGACCAACACGTGTTTTTAATAATTGGTTCGAAGAGGTGGAATGTGAAGAATTAATTAAGGACGCGTGGAAATTGGCTACTAGAAACCCCCGGGCCGATTGTATTGTTAGGGACAAACTCAAAATGACTAAACTGGTGCTAAAAGAAAAATGTAATCCAAAATACAACACTCTCAACATCGAGATTGAGAACTTGCAAAAAGAAGTAGCTAAGTGGGAAAACCTCCTAGGTTCACGTGATTTAACGGAGTCAGAAATTTTGGTTTGGCTTGACACAAGGAAGAAGTGGTTTGAAAAAGATAAACAGAAAGCTGAAATCCTAAAACAGAAATCTAGACTTAAGTGGGCTATGGATGGGGATGAAAATAGCAAATACTTTCATTCGTGTATAAAAAGGCGACAAAATAAAAACAATATTCGTGGAATTAACTTGAATGGCTTGTGGGTTGAAGATCCGGACACAATTAAATTGGAAGCTTTCAAACACTTCCAAGAAAGATTCAGGAAGACAAACGCAAGAAGGTGTAAAATTCGGGGTCCTCTTGAAAAATGCCTCACCTCAGAGGAAGCAAATCACCTCGAAACACCTTTTACCCTAGCTGAAATTTTTAATGCCATTACCGATTGTGGAGGGGATAAGGCACCGGGTCCTGACGGGTTCAATATGAACTTTTTTGTTAAATTTTGGGATGTAGTTAACGAAGATATTCTTGTATTTTTCAATCGTTTTTGGGATTCGGGTGAAATATCCAATGGCTGTAACTCATCTTTCATTGCTTTAATCCCAAAAAAGAATGATCCACAAGGTTTTGGCGACTATCGTCCGCTTAGTCTTATTGGGTGTTTGTATAAAATTTTGTCCAAAGTGCTGACAAAGAGACTTCAGGCCGTCATCTCTTCGGTTATCGGGTTCGAACAAAGTGCATACATCAAAAATCGTTATATTCTCGATGGTATCTTAATCGCCAATGAAGCATTACATGATATGAAAGCTACCAAACGTAAAGGTTTTTTATTTAAAGTCGACTTTGAGAAGGCTTTTGATAGTATTAATTGGGACTTCTTGTTCGAGATCATGAAGCTAATGGGATTTGGTTCTAGATGGATCAATTGGATCAAAGCATGTCTCTCTTCGGCATCCATCTCCATATTGATTAACGGTTCGCCTACGAAAGAATTCAAACTACAAAGAGGGGTACGGCAAGGCGATCCACTATCTCCTTACCTTTTCATCATGGCGGTCGAGGGACTAAATCATCTTACGAAAACAGCGGCTACTTCAAACTGGTTCTCTGGGCTTCGGTTTGGTCGAGACAATAGCCATCTAACCCACTTACAATACGCAGACGACACCTTGTTTTTTGGGGAATGGAACAAGAGGAACGCGCGTAACCTCATGAAGATACTTAAGTGCTTCGAAGCAACTTCGGGTCTAAAAGTAAATTTTCATAAAAGTTGTGTGTATGGGCTCGGGGTATCTATCTCGAAAACAAGTGCTATGTCCGAATGGCTTGGTTGCGCGGCAGGTACATTACCGATTACCTATCTTGGCCTTCCTATCGGATCATCCATGAAGAATGCAAAAGACTGGGAACCAGTTTTTGAAAAGTTTGGAAAAAGACTAGCGGATTGGAAGGCTAAATCTTTATCATACGGCGGGCGACTTACTCTCATCAAATCGGTATTATCTAGTCTACCCCTTAACTTTTTTTCACTTTTTAATGCTCCTAAATGTGTCAATAACAAATTAGAAAGCTTAAGACGTCGTTTTTTTTTGGGGAGGCTCGAGTGATGTGTCGAAAATGTCTTGGATAAAATGGGATACATGTTTATTACCACGGGAATTTGGGGGGCTTGATATTGGACCACTTGTGATTAAAAATCAAGTGTTACTAGGAAAATGGTGGTGGAGATTCAAGAAGGAAAACAATTCTTTATGGGTTAAATTAATTAAAAGCATTTACGGGGCCGATGGGGGGTTAAGCACGGCTTTTAATCTGGCTGCGAATCGCACCCGGTCCACTTGGTCATCTATTGTGAAGGTCGGCATTGGTCTTAACAATTTAGATGTACCTTTTGTTCATTCATTTAAAAAATGTATTGCTGATGGGTCACAAACTGAATTTTGGAATGCTCCTTGGCTTGATAATTACTTATTAAAAGATAAATATAATAGACTTTTTCGCCTTGACATGAACCAAAATGCTACCATTCGGGAACGGGTTCGTTGGGAGAATAACTGTATCTCTTTTAATTGGTGTTGGTCTCGTGACATCTCGGGGAGATTGCAAGGGGACCTCACCAATATTACTAACAGTTTATCTAGTTTTGTACCTTGTAGCTCAGGTCGGGAGGAATGGATATGGACCTTAAGCCCTAATGGATCGTTCTCGGTTAACGTGCTTACGAAACTTTTGACGAAAGCCTCGTTGAATTCTGGACCCTTTCCTGCTCGCACCTTACGCAACCACCTCGCTCCATTAAAGGTAGAGCTCTTTGTATGGCGGGCTAGACAACTTCGTCTTCCAACTAGGATTGAACTGGATAAGCGGGGCATGGACCTAGGAACGGTTCGATGTCCACTTTGTGATAATGATCTCGAGTCGGTGGAACACTCGCTGTTTCGGTGCAAGGTTGCTTTTGAAACTTGGGTTAAGATTTACAACTGGTGGAATATTGGCCCGCTACCTTCTCTCACCATGACTGATGCTTTCCTTGGTCATGGCATTTCGTTTTGCTCACCTGTGGGCAGGCAAATGTGGCAAGCAGTCGAATGGATTACGGGATATTTGATTTGGAAAAATAGAAATGTTTGCACCTTCACTAAGTCAAAACCTACTTGTGATCTTGTTTTCAAGGAAATACAGCTGAAGACTTTTGAATGGATCTCTAATAGAAATAAAAAGTCATCGCTTCAATGGGACCTTTGGATCTCTAATCCTCGAGCTTTCGATTCAAATGCCAAAGCATCTAGGAGGACTGGTATTGGCTAATAGATATTCCACCTGTAGGTTTTTTGCCTCACTCCCGGAGTAGTCGTTTTGGACGGGGAGAAATTGGGTTTGTCCGGCGTGCTTTGTCGTTGAATTGCCAACACTGTGCTTCGGGCCATCCCAGCTTGTCTTCTCAAGTTAAATCCCCCCCTTAACGATAATGAACGGACTACGGCGTTTTCCTACGTGTTTTGGTGGGATTAACTCTGCTAAAGTTCTTTACTCTCATTTTGGTTCTCGTTTTTGGTTTATCCTGGGTGTATATTTCTCGTTTTGTTGATTGACTGTAACTTGTATATTGTTTCCTATATTAATAATATATATTATCTTTTTGCCGTTAAAAAAAAAAAAAAATATTATGAAAGATGCAGTTCTATTTTGATGCCATGATAATAATTATTTTGTTTTTCACGTGATATATTGTTTGAGAATTGAGATATGTGGTTACAGTAGCTTTGTGTTGAGTGTTTGATTTGTGCATTAATCAATTTTACAGTATATAAAATTTTATTCATTGCAATTAATGTAAATGTGGTTGCCTCTCAAGTATTTATATTTGGAGTTATGGTACAAAATCTTGCAAGTTTTAATTTCATTAACGTTGCACTAGATTTTATTAGTGAAGGGTAATTTTGTCATTGATTCTGAAATCCTTTGTACAAAAACTGTCAACTAAACATGTAAACAGGATTTTAAATCCCAGAATTTTAAATCCCTCAGGATTTCAAATCCCAGGATTTAAAAAACTTGAACCAGAGGTGATAGTGATTATGGAGAAAAGCTCATAGTGATTATCCTCTCATCCCTTCTTCTTTCTTTGCAAAAAAATAAAAATAAAAATAAAAATAAAAATAAAAAATCGAGAACACGGTGTAAAATTATTATTGTAAGAAATGGACATGATATTCCAGTTCGTGGTTATGGCCATACTTACATTCCTCCATCGTTCACTCGACCCTTATACTTATCTCATGTTCTTCATGCACCCAATTTAATAAAAATTTTAATTTCTGTTCGTCGTCTTTCTATTGATAATAATATATCTCTTGAATTTGACCATTTTGGTTTTACTGTGAAAGAATTTCCGATGGGGACCCCAATAATGCGGTGTAATAGCATCGGCAATCTCTACCCATTTCTACCTTCCAAGCCGTTTCAACCTTCTTTTCATTCTACGTTTTTTGTTTTAAATAAAGACTTATGGCAAGAGATACCAATCAACCCATAATTCTAGGCTAGATAATGATTACATAATATACATTCCATAAATACTACAAAGTTTGTTATGATTTGGTTGACTTATGTGTATCGTTTATTACCTCTGTTTGTAACTTTGTCCGAGTCTTCATTTTTTATGAGGATTTCGTGCTTTTTATAAAATTAATGTTTTTTGCCAAAAAAAAAAAAAAAAAAAAAATGTCAATGAAGATTTAAGAGGGACAATTGGAGTACCAACTGTATATCATTATCATATTCAGTTAAAAGATCGGTTATTATAATTGCATATAGGTGCAAGGTACGTGTTTTCTATCAAAGAAATCTCATATTCCAGTGGACCCTACACTAAAATCTTATGGAAAATGACATCAGAGTGGTAAACTTTCCATACATAAAACAAATAGGGAAGATATTATACATCATTATATACAGATATTTAGTACTGCAGTAGTTTAGATTTTATTTTATAGTTTTAGAAAAGAAGATGAAACTTGTTATTTGAGATGGGTGAATTATGCTTTCACTTGTATTCTCCACCGTGTGAATGGCTTATTCATCTGTTTATTCCGGCGGTTGTAACATTGTCGCACTCTCATTAGATTATGTAATACATTTTATATAAAGCAAACAAAATTTGTTTATATACAGTGACAGAGGATAATAAGGGCAGGGGTGCCATGGTCCCCCCAAAAAGTTTTGTCCTCACTATCAATTTCTGCGATTTTATGGAGTAGTTATGTAAATTTCAAAACCTAACCTCATTAAATTGAAGTTTGAAACGTTTAACATACAATTTATTCATTGAATTTATTATTATTTCATCAATTCTTAAACTTTTGTATTATTTGTATATAGTACTATATACATTGTATATTATTTTATTGAACAATACCTCCATATTTCATTCAAAAATTAGCGGTTTAAGAATATTTTAGTGACCTTGAATATTAGTTAAGCAAATCGAATGTAACCCTTTATTCATATTGAGACTACATGTTTTGATTGGATTTTTTAGCCCCCTGATTGTTAATGTTCAAACTCCGTCGCTGGATATATAAGTTAGCCGATAGGATTTGTGAAGGTAAATAGATTGATATTTTTCACCAAACAGGAACCTAGATCAACAAATCTAATTAAGCAATGAATGAGAAGATTTGATTCTCAGAGGAAGTTTGTATGGTTGTTATTAGGTATGTAGTAGTCAACTATTAATGTAGATAGGCTAAATGACCAAATTTGAGTAGGTGGGATGCAAGACATTTAGAGATTAAATAAAATTACAAGTCTTAATCATTCTTGATCAACATTATTACTCTTCTAATCATTGCCAATGATTTATTTGGTATTTGATACACCCTTGCATCTAAGAAGACTATGAAATCAGAAAATACACTGCTTATAAAGTAGGTTTAGTTGTGAATGGGTAAAAACTTAAGGCCCAATTAAAATGGGCTTTTGGCAGTTTCCTAGCACACAAAATTCATTGGACCAGGCCTTATTTTATATGTGTCTAACATGTTTTTTCACTTTTCCTACTAGAAATACACACATACGGAGTAATATATAAACAATATACACATATTAGTGTGTGAATATATACGGTTGTCCAACGTTCCGTAACTGTCAACTAGTAGTATATATGTACTTTCACTTATATTTTATTGTAAGCTATATATGTCAAAAAAATATTATTGTATACCATAAATTTTTAAATCGTATATGTACGTAAATAAAACGTTACATGTTATCGGATGGACCGATTGAAATACTTATGTGGCATATTTTTTTTTAATGACATGGAGATGGATCGATATTTTCATTTTTATCATCTGTTTACTTAACACACTATTTTAAAGTTATGACCACTAGACTAGTATTGTATGGGGGTATATAGCTTACAATCAAACAAAACTAAAAGCATATGATTATATGTAGCTTTTAGGACCGTCTCATCATTTTCGAAGGTCCTGTTCGAAAAGTAAAATTGGGCCCTTATTATTTTGATTAAAGACGGAATTTTTCAAGAGCACTGAGGGGCCGTGTCATAAATAAAAATAACCATTCATATTAGAAAGTTTTTCATATATAATTAATTAGTTCAATAATACAAAAAAAGTCACGAGTATTAGCATCAATTAAAATAACAGTTGCGAAAATTAATATCAAATTTTCTAACGACAGCCCTTAGGGTTGTTTTTAAGAGATTCAGACACGCTTCTTTTCTTTGTACATAAAAAATAACCGCTCACTTCCTGCAAATAACCACCCCTAATTAATAAATTGTATAAGTCCTTTATGCACCATTTTTCTCTTAATGACAACCCTAAGGGTTGTCATTAGAAAACTTCTATATATATATATACATATACATACATATACATATACATATACATATACATACATATACATATACATATACATATACATATATATACATATATATATACATATACATATACATATACATATATATACATATATATATACATATACATATACATATACATATACATATATATATATATACATATATATATATATATATATATATATATATACGGATTACCTTGAAATGATGGTGAGTTGGTGACGTACTTAGCGATTAACGAAAGTCGTAACTCGAAACTCAAAGTGATATTAGGGATTTACTGGTATTTTTATAAATTAATTTAATATGAGTATGATATATGAAAAGATAAATAATAAGTGAATAATAAATAATAAATAATTAATAATAAGTGAATAAATAAAGTACTTTGAATATGTGCTCGCCGGAGGCGGGAGTAGATGATGTCAGGCACGGACTTCAATTTAGAATTTATGGATTTATTTTCACCTTTAACTCATTAGAATA
Source organism: Rutidosis leptorrhynchoides (assembly GCF_046630445.1). Classification (NCBI taxonomy): domain Eukaryota; kingdom Viridiplantae; phylum Streptophyta; class Magnoliopsida; order Asterales; family Asteraceae; genus Rutidosis; species Rutidosis leptorrhynchoides. The sequence continues at coordinate 658,001,002 of NC_092334.1, read as the reverse complement.
TAACTAAAAAATGGGCCTAGGTATATTAAATTAGCCATATTATTTTGGGCCCCTTGGGATGTTGGACCATGTTCTCAACCTTTGATGGTACTGCCAACATCGTCGCGATTTAGGTTTCCTCCTAACACATGTGTGGGTGTATGACAAATGAGAGCATTCGATGTCGATATCGTCGTTCAAAAAGTGTATATATATATATATATATATATATATATATATATATATATATATATCCCCATATAACTTTCCGTAAAAGAGAATTCCCAAATCAAAACAAGGTAGTTATCTCTGGATTTGGTTTGATTTTGCTATGTATATTTGAGTCTTTATATAAAGATAGGGTTCATGTTCGATTCTCACATATAAGTGTTTGTTTTGGTGATTTGATAATTCTTATAGCTTACATATACGTTATTTGAGGTTACTGAAGTGTTAGATTGATCAAAACATGCAAAAATTGTGTTTTGGGTGTTTAAAATTCGTCCAGCCTTGTTCTTCAGCCCAGATATGTGTAGATTTCTTTGAGTGACGAGCCCCTCGAGCGACGAGATCTGTAACCGGGTGAATTTGCGTACATTGACGCCTTCTCCGGTTAAGAGCCCATTTTTAATTTGATCTAGGGCGTTATCACATATGTATATGTATATATATATATATATATATATATATATATATATATATATATATATATATATATATATATATATATATATATATATATAGCTGAATTTTTCAAAAGTGCTTGGCATATTATAGGCGATGAAGTAGTTGCTGTTATTCAAGACTTTTTCTCCAATGGCCACCTTCTTAAAGAACTAAATCACACTAATCTAGTGTTAATTCCAAAGGTTCAGTCGCCATGCATGGTTAATGACTTTCGCCCGATTGCATGCTGCAATATTCTTTATAAGTGCATAAGCAAAATCATCTCTAGTCGTTTAAAGGAATGCTTAAAAGATATTGTAAGCCCTAATCAATCGGCCTTTATTCCAGGTAGGAGTATTGCGGATAATTGCCTTCTTACTCAGGAGTTGATGAAGAACTATCACCTTTCGAATGGGATCTCGCGATGTGCCTTTAAAGTTGATATTCAAAAGGCGTATGATGCGGTTGATTGGAATTTTCTAGAATTCTCTCTTACTCAATTTGGCTTTCCGGTCCTCATGGTTAAATGGATCATGAAATGTGTCACCACGGTTACATTCTCCATTAATTTAAATGGTGAGACTCATGGTTATTTTGAAGGAAAACGGGGGTTACGCCAGGGGGATCCAATGTCGCCATACTTATTTACTATTGTTATGGAGGTGCTTACACTTCTTCTATCGCGTAATGCACAAAACACAGATGGTTTTCGGTTCCATCCCCTTTGTGAAAAACAAGAGATCATAAACCTCTGTTTTGCGGATGATTTGTTTCTTTTTGCTCATGCTAATATTCCTTCGGTTATGGCTATTAGCAATGCTTTAAACGAATTCAAGGATATTTCAGGCTTAGTTCCTAGTATGCCAAAGAGTACTGCCTTCTTTGCAAATGTTCCGGATTACTTGAAATGTCAAATCCTTAGTCTTCTACCGTTTGATGAAGGTAGCCTTCCGTTTAAATATCTAGGTGTCCCTTTGTTGTCCTCACGTTTATTTCACTCGGATTGTAAGACTCTCGTTGATAGAGTAAAGAATCGCATTGGTGATTGGAAGAACAAGTCACTTTCCTTTACGGGTCGAGTGCAACTCATTTCCTCGGTTCTTTCTTCGATGCAAATATATTGGCAATCGGTGTTTTTTCTCCCGTCCGCTATTATTAAGGACATTGAAAAGTTGATGCGGGGTTTTTTATGGTGCCAAGGTTCCTTAAAGAAGGGAAAGGCGAAGGTCAAGTGGGATGATATTTGTATCCCAAAAATGGAAGGTGGGTTGGGGATTAAACGGTTATCGCATTGGAATATGGCTTTAATGTCTACTCATATTTGGCGAATCCTATCTCATAAGGAGTCTTTGTGCGTTTAGTGGGTTCATGCTTATCGCCTCAAGGATCATAATTTTTGGGATGTTCCCGTGCCTGCAAATGCTTCTTAGTGTTGGCGTAAGTTATTAATTATTCGTGATGTGGTTCGTCCTTATTTTTTTCATCAGATTGGTAATGGTAAAATTACTTCTATGTGGTTTGATTCTGAAAGGGCCCGTTCATATACATTATAAACGATTCACAATAGTTGATTACATCGCGAGGTATTTGACCTCTATATGATACATTTTACAAACATTGCATTCGTTTTTAAAAGACAAACTTTCTTTACATCTAAAGTTGACGGCATGCATACCATTTCATAATACATCCAACTATAATTGACTTAATAATAATCTTGATAAACTCAATGAATCGAATGCAACGTCTTTCGAAATATTCCATGAATGACTCCAAGTAATATCCTTAAAATGAGCTAATGCACAGCGGAAGATTTCTTTAATACCTGAGAATAAACATGTTTTAAAGTGTCAACCAAAAGGTTGGTGAGTTCATTAGTTTATCATAAACATTCATTTCCATCATTTTAATAGACCACAAGATTTCATATATTTATTTGTACACGTAACCCGAGTACAAAATAACACGCGTAACCCGCGAATTAAAAATCCATCTCATATCAGGCATTTCGGATAAACTGCATAGAGATAAAAATCATTCATATGGTGAACACCTGGTAATCGACATTAACAAAACGCGTCTAGAATATCCCCATCATTCCGGGACTCTCATCGGACATGATAAAATTGAAGTACTAAAGCATCCGTAACCCGGATGGGGTTTGTTAGGCCCAATAGATCTATCTTTAGGATTCGCGTCAATTAGGGTTTCTGTTCCCTAATTCTTAGATTACCAGACTAAAAAGGGTGATATTCGATTCGATAATCCAACCATAGAATGTAGTTTCGATTACTTGTGTCTATTTCGTAAAACTTTTATAAAAGCAGCGCATGTATTCTCAGTCCCAAAAATATATATTGCAAAAGCATTTAAAAAGGGAGCAAATGAAACTCACAATACTGTATTTTGTAGTAAAAATACATATGACGTCATTGAACAAGTGCAAGGTTGGCCTTGGATTCACGAACCTATATTAATTATATATATTTATATGTTTGATCAATATCTGTCTAAAAATTTAGGTCAAGTCGTAGTGTATCACAATCCTAATGCTGGAGACTAAATATGCAAAAGTTAACAAAAGTCATATTGATCAAAATGTCTTCCAAAATTTATACACGACTATTATATAGTTTAAATATAGTCATTTTATATATTTAAATATTTTTAACAGATTTTATTAAAGTAAATAATATAGTTCTTTTATTAATAAATAAAATTTTATATTAAAATTTATATAATAAAAATATACTTTTATATATCTTAAGTAATAAAATTTATAAAGTTCATTTAATATCATAAAAATAATATGATAGGTATTATTAATGTAATTATATTATACGTAGTAAAATATCTTTGTATCACATATTTATTTGATAAAATAATATTGATAATAATAAGTAAAAGTTGTATTATTTTGTAATAATTATTATTATTCTACTAATAAAAATAACAATAATTATATTTTCTAAAAGTGATAAAATGATAATTTTTATTAATAATAGTACTAAAATGATAATAATAATGATGTTTCATATTAACAATGATATTTTTATTAAAAATAATAATTTTAGTAAAAATGATAGTATTAATATTAATAATACTTTTAATAATAATAATAGTAAAATAATGAAAACGATATTTTTCCTTTAAATCAATATCTTACAATATCTTAATTTCATCATGATACTCATACCCATTATTTCCTAATCGCTTCATTTAATAGCTTTTAGTCGTCTTTTATATCGCGTTCGTATTAATAATAATAATAGTAATCATAATAATTAGATATTACTAATATTAGTTTTAATTATAATAATACTAATAATAATAATATTAATGATAATACTAATAACTATTTGAATGATAATAATAATAATAATAATAATAATAATAATAATAATAATAATAATAATAATAATAATAATAATAATAATAATAATACTAATACTAATTATAACCTTAACGATAATAACGATAATAATAATAATAAAAATAACAATAATATCTTTTATTAATAACGACAATGATAATTTTAATAATAATAATAATAATAATAATAATAATAATAATAATAATAACTAAATTATAACGACGATAATAATGACAATAATAATAATCATTTTTACAAAAATTCAATTGACTATAACTTCTAAACCGTTCATCGAAACCATTCGATTTTTAAATGAAAAGTTCTCAATTTTTCGCTAGCTTTCCAACGACATGCATATCATATACCTTTTCTTAATAGCATATGTATTTAATTCAAGATTTGACATAACCTATCTAACGACAATAACGAACGTATAAGCATGCATAATCCTATATACTCGAGCACTAGTCAGGAATACACTAATAATATATAAAAGTTAAGTTCTGAGGGCTCACGTATCAATATTGAGATTCAATATTGCAGGAAAAGTACATAGGCGCAACGGTGATGATAAACACTAGTTTGACTCACGAGCAATACTCCCGAACCATACCCATAACCTCCGTAGCTATAACCCATAATTTTCTTAGCTCTATCCCGCTCGAAAAACAATTTCGAAATCACTCTGACAGCACTCCGTCGTAATATTTTATGTATACTAATAATATCTTGAAATAATACGGAGTAAATATATATATATATGTAAATCGATTGAGAGAGTTTAGAGAAAAATATTTTCAAGTTTCTATGAAATAATGAAACCTGTTGAATTCTATTTATAATATATTTTTGAATTATTAAAGTGAATTATTAAAGTATGAATTATTAAAGTGAATTATTAAAGTATGAATTAATAAAGTTAAAGTAAAGTAAAAATAAAGTAAAGGTAAAGTTTAAGTATAGTAAAAGTATAAAACTATGTACGTATAATACGCGTATAAATATATATAATATTAATTTAAATCGTTATATATATTTAATAAAATAAAATATAAATATCGTTATCTTTATCATACTGGTTAAGTAATGAGTTGTCAAAAGTGGTTCTAGATATTTATAAAAGTTATATACGTTTTAATAATAAAGTTCTTTTTAAACTGAAAACGTTTTTGTACGTTTAAAATTAAATCAAATAAATATGATAATTTTGTTTTCCAAAACTAAATATATTTAAGAATCATTTTGTTTAAAGGTTAAAATAATGGAAATCGTTATATCATAAAACGTTTTAGAAAAGTAGAATCATATATATTCATAATAGGTTTCAAGTTTTTAAATTACAGTCTGTTGGTGAAGCATGGGATAAAGTCCAAAGGTTAAATAAACGTATGAAATAATCTTAATGAAAAATGTCGAGTTACTTAATTTGTTGATATCCAACATCTAAATTATTTACACTTCACGTTCTTACTTTCACATTAAATAAAATGTAAGTTAACATAGTTATCTTATCAAAGTCACGAGGAAAATATTATAAAACATGAATTGGAAATTAAACAAGAATTTCCACTAACCCTTGTCTAGTTTCCGTTAATTGACACATTTGTTCTTACTTATAAATCACTTTACCATTTTCCGAATGTTGTCAAAAAGAATAGATTTCTTAAATCACAGTGGACCTCATAACATAGACCCGTAATCATATCACAATGTATCTGATAATTCAATCATTTAATATTATCTTTTAATTCCGTCGATAAATATATTAAACATATTTTGAAACAAATACGTTTATGTAAAGTATTATACATCTAATACTTTGTTAATGTTTTCAATTAATATAACTATATTATATATACATATCTATATACACATAAATGTTCATAAATCGTCAAGCACAGTCAAAGGGTAATTGATTACATGAACACAGTTCAAAGTTTTTGAGATTTCAACATTACAGACTTTGCTTATCGTGTCGGAAATATATAAAGATCAAGTTTAAATTTGTTTGGAAATTTCCGGGTTGTCACAGATTCTTGGTGCCATCAAGGCCCGTTGATCTTTGTAGTCTCTAGACGTCTAATAGGTCAAGCTGGCTACTTACCAAGTAATCTAGTTCATGATATAATTGCGAACGACTCATGGAGTTGGCCTGTTGATTGGTGTGATCGGTTTTCGACTCTTAATGCTATTAATATTCTGACTCTTTGTGATATGCCTGATAATGTTCTATGGAGGTCGCATGATGGTATCCCTTCTGAATTTTCGGTGCGAGCTGTGTGGGAATCTATCCGGCCCCATCGAGATGTCGTCCCTTGGTATCATATGGTTTGGTTTTCGCAATGCATTCCTCGCCACTCTTTCCTTCTCTGGTTACTTATTGGAGAAAAATTGAAGACGCAGGATAGGTTAAAGAGCTGGGAGGTTGATGCATCGAAACCTCTTTTGTGTTCGCTATGTATGCTTGTTCCCGACTCTCATGATCATCTGTTTTTTAGTTGTCCATTCTCTAGAGATGTTTGGTTGCATGTGAAATCTAAGATGGACATTCCTTTTGTATGTGATGGCTGGAGAGACATGGTTGCGTTGATTAGTCCCTTTGCTAAAAGATTGTCTAGATTTATTACAGTCAAGCTGCTTTTTGCTGCGTCAGTTTACACTCTGTGGCAGGAACGTAATAAGAGGTTCTTTAAGAAAGGTTCAAGGTCGGTTGATCAGGTGTATCATGCCATCTTCTCCACGGTTCGGCTCAAATTAATGTCTCTTAAATGGAAAAGATCGGCTACGGTGCTTCGAATGAAGGAGAATTGGAAGATTCACTAATTTATTCTTTTTTCTCTTGTATGTTGGCCTGTGTGCTATGGTTTGTTTGGTTCTATGTTTCTTTTGTACCTTGGTTCTTTCGTGGGGCTATAGGGTATGTCCTATAGTCGTTGTTTTGTATTGGTTTTCCCATATTAATATATCTTCGCCGGGTGATCCCCTTTATCCATATATATATATATATATATATATATATATATATATATATATATATATATATATATATATATATATATATGTATATATATATGTATATATATATACATATATGTATGTATATATACATATATGTATGTACATATACATATATGTATGTACATATACATATATGTATGTACATATACATATATGTATGTACATATATATATATATATATATATATATATATATATATTAATTTCCCATTATTTCATACTTAGAAAGGGTTATAAAAAATGTATACGAATAGTTTATGTATTGTAGTGGCGGTTTACAAGTTGATGTTAATTTTCGGTTGAATTTTGGAGTTCGTTTTGTTTCATTTACAAACACAATAATATAAATAAACATATTCGAATAAAACAGGTACAAACCGTTACAATAGGAATCGGAAGCTAGCATAGTCAACAAACATCAAAAACAATATAAGAAACAAACAAGTTAAGCCAAAACAAACCACGAAATGGGGTGGACAAAGATTAACAAGTCTAGCATAACAAAAAGACCAAAGATACAATTAAAACTTAAAAAAAAGCTGGACAAAAATCATTTCCAATGAAGCGCAGCGGTAGTTAGGTTACCCTTATATTAAAAAGGAACCCAATACCTAATAGTTGATAACTAGAAAAAATTCGGACCGCGCGTTGCGGCAGTTGCATTTGAATATACGTTGCTTGATAACTAATATACCTAATGGCACACGCGTTGCGGTTGGTGGAACATTTTAACGTCCTTTATGAAACTAACGTTGATCGAGAAGTGAGAAAAATTAGCGAACAAAAAAAACGGGCAGAAGGACTCGAACTCGAGTCTTTTCCGTTATAAACTCATGGAATTACCACTTGCTCTAGTCATCCACTTGATATAGTTTGTTGGATTTGTAAAAATTATTCAAAACATTTTCTTTTAACAAAAGTTCTGTTTCGAATATAATTGGTTACATTTTGTTCGTAAAATTATTTTGAGTTGAATGGAGATGACCGAGAAATATAACTCGCCCCGAAAAAAGAAGATAAATACCGTCGGTGAGTTTTATTTAATAATTATTATATTATAGTTGTAAAGTTACAAATTAGACCCCCAAGTTATCATTTTTACTCATGTTTTACCCTCAAATATTTACACATTTTACCCCTTAACTTTATGTGTTTTGACCATTTTCTTTGATAGTCAAAACGCATTCATTAATGAGTAATACGGCGAAATTGATGGTTTTATTTGGTAGATATGGAAATGGAAATGGTATATATTGTCGGATCTTTTATCTGTATTTTTATTTAATATACCATATATACACATCAATCATTAGGCATTGGCACAAAACGAATATTTGTACTTGCAGTCCTCTAAATCTACACCAAACCAATATCAACTTGATTTGCAATACTTCAAGGATTCACAACCTAACTTCTGTTAGGTCCACTTAATGCTGATAAATGTGATATTAACCACTTGTGTCAATGAATACAAAGTTACTAGCTCACTACCAAATTGCATCAAATTATGCACAATAGAATATACATCATGTAAATTTTTTATTTATTTATTTATTATTTTTTTTTTTTAAGAGAGCTGCAAATCTCTTTGAATGTTCATGAAACGAATGCGTCTCAGCAATACCAAGAATAGTATAGTTGTAATGAGTTGTCTTTCCATATGAGCGATCAGGGTTTCGCCTCTTTCTCGTTGCAAAACTTGCATTGTTGTTACCTGTCCATTTCATGAGCCTCGGAGGTTGCGGACCCCTTGCGTTCGGACCTCACCCGAGGGGGTTTTACCACACGCGATGCCCGTATGGATTCGGCGTGTGGGTTTCCTCATCAGAGGCGGTAGGATTGTAATGATCGTACAAAGGAACTGATCGGGTGGGTGGGTGTCAACATCGCGTTCAACCCCGAGTCAGTGACTACTAACCGCCGTTAAAAACAAAAATACCAACCATAGTTCAAACACTATTAATGAATTATTTACGATTTAAAAAATGTGATATGAAAACGATCATCTTATAAACGCAAATCCAAACATTGTAAGATTCTTTTCAAGAACTAACACCTCATAATTATTGATAAATCTGTAGATACTGACAAAGTTTGAAATTTAAACTAGAGACAAAGGATCCGTGTGATTAGAATATAAGATGCCCTTCCTTCCATGTGCGTTCGTTTTTTTAACCTTTAGTTACAAGATGAGAAGAACACCAAGCTTTCTTTTGTTTGTATATTTACAATTCTTCAATGTGAAATCTAAGAGAATATATTAATGATCGTTGATTAAAACTATGACTTCGTGCGTTCAATTTGTAAAGTGTGTTTGATGGAACTGGAATTCAATTCTTCTAAGATTAGACATGCAATTAACATTGTGGATTCTTTTGAGATTTCAATTTCATTAATGTTGCACATAATCTGACTCAGACTAGGACCGAGAGAGCCGCATATATAGGCTTTCCTCCAAAATTCTAATACTTTTCAAGCTCCTTTTTTTAACGGCGATATCGACATCGAATACTCTAATTTGTCACCCACACAGCGTTATGATGAAACCCAATTCGTGGCGATATTGACAGTACAATTAAAGGTTAGGAAAACCCCCTAGAGGCTTCTCAAATCGCATTGATGTTGACAGTACTATCAAAGGTTGAAACTTCCTGCTTAAAGTGAGATGTTAAGGGCGGGATACCTTCAAATTCAAACACGACTGTCCAAAAGATAAAAAGAGAATACACCAAAAACATGACTTTGGTACTCTGATATAAGAAGGCGCTATATCTGTTAAACGAAGCTATGATACCGAAGACATCTGGTCACGAAGGTATCACACTTACCAATGGACAAAGACATAGGCAGGAGTCACAAGATTACATATGCTAAAGAGGAGAAGTAAGCGGGTTGACTTGCTTACTTGGACTAGCGTCCAAATGACCAAAGAGGAATGCATTGGACTCACTTTCTTCTACCACAGAAACCTCAGTCGGCCAAAGGGAAAATTCATTTTGTCTTGTTAAAGATTGCCTTGGAGACTGATTCTTACATGGGAGACTGGGGAAGAGACCCTAGAAGAGCCCTATATAAAGAGAGCATGATCTCTGTGAAAGTTTCCAGCCTACAATCTAGAAGTTCACCTTCTAGATGTTCAAAGTAGCCTTCTTTGAACACTATGTAGAAGAAGCAAAGATGAACACGATGACGGCCGCCCACCATCTCCGTTCACACCCTTCCACCGCCATAGAATTTTTACTATAAATAGAGGTGCAAACCTCAATTGTAAATCATCCCAAATCACTCAGAGAAGTGTAATCACAACCTAGAGAGTGTGTGTGAGTTTTGAGAGTTTTTTTGTAAGAGTTTTGTAATACTCTGTAAATCTATTCTTGTGAGTAATAGAGTTGTTTTTCTCTCAAATTTATATCTCCCAACGTCCAGGCGATCCCCTCTTCCTAACAAGTGGTATCAAGAGCTTGGTTAGAGACGTTGGTCGAGTTTTGGGTTTTCTGAAGTTTTTTCAAAATTCAATTTTGAGTGTACCATTGGATTCGTCTCGTCGAACCGAGTCCAACGCAAAAAATGGCGACTTAAACGGAGTTATAACGAGCCCAGAAAACGCGGTCAAAGTTTGGTCAACTCGCCGGAATCTCGCCGGAGAAGACGACCGGTGCCGGAATTTTTGCCGGAGAAGACGGTCACTGTAGCAATTCACTGTAGCAGCTGGCGGCACTGTAGCAGTACTGTAGTAATACTGTAGCAGTACTGTAGCGGTACTGTAGCAATTCTGAAATTTTACAATTTGGTCCCTGAAATTTTCAGAATTTCATTCTTGGTCCCTGAAGTTTATAAAAATTATAATTTTGCCCCGTAAGTGGAATTTAAGCCGCGAAGTGTCTATTCCACCATTTTCAACCGTTCCGGACGTAACGGTGATCTCTGTTTTCTACAATTCAACCCCGTTTGTGTTGAAAAATTATTTGTAAGGTGATAATGTCCACAGAAGAGTCAACATCATCTTCCGGAGCTATGATTATGCTCACAGCAACAAACTACACGCTGTGGAAACCTCGGATGGAAGATCTCCTCAGCTGTAAAGATTTGTTCGATCATATTGAATTGAAGGGTATAAACCCTGATTCTGCCAAAGAGAAAGAGTGGAAGAAATCAAACCGAAAAACTATTGGTCAGATCCGTCAATGGATTGATCATAGTGTCTTCCACCATGTTGCACAAGAGACAGACGCATATGTCCTCTGGAAAAGGTTGGAGGACATGTACCAGGCCAAGACTGCTCGGAATAAAGCCCTGCTGATGAGGTGTTTAGTCAACATGAAGCTCAAAAGTGGAACTTTAGTTGCCGAACATACCAGTGAGTTCCAGAGCTTGGTCAACCAGTTATCATCTGTAGAGATGCCGCTTGGCGATGAAGTTCAGGCGCTACTGCTACTTAGTTCCCTTCCCGATAGTTGGGAAACGCTGGTAGTAACACTCAGCAACTCAGCCCCGAATGGCAAACTTACCATGTCAATGGTCAAGGATGCCCTATTCAGTGAAGAGGCAAGGAGAAAAGACATGGGCACAGATCAGACCCATGCCTTTGTCACAGAGAATCGGGGGAGACAGCGAATGAGTAGCAAAAATAAATGGAGAGGCAGAAGCAAGAGCAGGGGCAGGTCAGCTGATGGCAGAAAACCAACATATAAATGCCATCATTGTGGATTAGAGGGACATATGAAGAAGAACTGCTATAGATTAAAAGAGGAACAAGGTCAAAGCAGTTCACAGCCGAAGAATAAGGGTGGAGAAACATTAGTGACTATCTCTGGTGATGTAGCTTATTGTTCAACCCATGATGAGACATGCCTTCACGTCTCACGAGAAGAAACAGAATGGGTGGTAGATACTGCAGCTTCCTACCACGTGACTCCATACAAGGAATACTTCACAACATACAAAGCTGGTGACTTTGGAGTTGTGAAGATGGGAAATTCCAGTTCCGCTGAGATTGTCGGAATTGGAGATGTCAAGATAAAGACAAGTTCTGGGAGCACAATCACTCTGAAGGATGTCCGCCATGTGCCAGATCTTCGGCTGAATTTACTTTCTGGGATAGCTCTCGACAAACAGGGATATGATAGTCATTTCAGTAAAGGCACATGGAAATTGTCAAGAGGCGCTATAATAGTCGCTCGAGGACACATTTGTGGCACACTGTACAAGACTCATGTGAAGATCTGCACAGACAGTATTAATGTTGTAGAAAAGGAGGCTTCACAAAATTTATGGCACCAGAGACTCGGTCACATGAGTGAGAAAGGGTTGTCTACCCTAATAAAGAAGGAGCTTATCAATGTAGACAAGGATGCTGCACTAGATTCTTGCAATCATTGTCTGTTTGGTAAGCAGCATAGAGTCTCGTTTAATTCCTCTTCAACGAAAAAATCAGAGTTACTCAGTCTGGTACACTCTGATGTTTGCGGTCCCTTGGAGATTGAATCAATTGGCGGCAATCGATACTTTCTGACGTTTATCGATGATACTTCTCGAAAGGTGTGGGTATATTTCTTACGGACGAAGGACCAGGTGTTCGATTACTTCAAACAGTTCCATGTTATGGTAGAACGTGAGACAGGAAAGAAGTTAAAGTGTCTTCGATCCGACAACGGCGGTGAATACTCTTCCAGACAGTTCGATGCCTATTACAGATCAAATGGCATCCGACATGAGAAGACGGTCCCACGTACCCCTCAACATAATGGTATAGCAGAAAGAATGAACCGAACAATCATGGAACGTGTTCGGAGCATGCTCAGTATGGCTAAGCTGCCAAAGCCATTCTGGGGAGAAGCAGTCTGTGATGACCCGAAAATTTTTGACTTATTTAAACCAATTCTCTATACGATTTATTATTTTAACACGTTAAACAAAGTCTGTTAGATTGAGTCTCAAAATTTTAGAACTGTTACATATATACAATTACCTTTGACTACTCTCGACGATTCATGAACAATTATATGTATGTATATATATATGTACAAGTAAAAACGACTTTCCTACGGTAAAAATTACTTTGCTACAGTAAAACACAATTTGCTACAGTAAAACACTATTTGCTACAGTGAAACCGTATTTTGCTACATTTGCTACAGTAAAACACTATTTGCTACAGTGAAACCGTATTTTGCTACAGTGCTACAGTAAACACTATTTGCTACAGTAAACACTATTTGCTACAGTAACACTATTTGCTACAGTAACACTATTTGCTACAGTACACTATTTGATGTCGACGAACTAGCAAACAAAAACGGAAAAGGCGGCCATGCGATCGCATGGCAAAAACACTGAAAACTCATGCGATCGCATGAGCTACAGTAAATCGAAAAGTATTATAAATACGCCAGATTCCTGCACGAACTCTTCACACTTAAATTTCTTTAATCAATTTTTATATTTATAATTATAATTATAATTTTAATTTAAGTTTAATAATAATAAAGTATATTCGAGGGTGTTTTAATTCGGGTTTCAAACCGCTTTAAGCTAAGGAAATATTGGGTATTGTTCGGGGTATTGTTCTTGAATCCAAGGCCAACCATACAGTCGTCTACCATCATTACGTCTACGCAATTTGCCTACAATATTGAATCGTAATATTGAACTGTGAGTTATAGTCTCCCTTTTTAAATACTTTAAATATTTTTGGGCTGAGAATACATGCAATTTATTTTAAACGCGATAAGACACAAGTACATACTAAATTCTACACTGAGTTAAACCGAAAATCCCTTAGCTTTGGTAACTAGTAGCTGCCAGTACATAGGATATGGACTGGTGGGCGCGAATAATTGTATATGGATCCATAGGGCTTGACATCCCCGTCCGAGCTAGAGCGTTAGCCTTTTAACGGACGTATGTTATTTGAGTTTAAGACACGTTGGTTTGCGTGTATTAAAACGAATGGGGTAATTATCACTATAGCGTTAAGTTTAGTTACCAGGGTGCTCTGTTACGTAGAATCTATTGATAAACTTTTGATGAAATTTTGTGGTCTATCTTTATATATGTTTATGACTCGAGCAATTAAACCTATAACTCACCAACATTCGTGTTGACTTTTTAGCATGTTTTATTCTCAGGTCCTTAGAATGCTTCCGCTGTGATGTGCTTGTTGCCTGCATGGAGTCTCTCATGCTTTGTACAAAGTTTATTGCATTCAAAATAAAACTGCGTTGTGTAATAAATAATTGGACTGTGAAGTCAACCTGTAAATTAAAGACTTATGTATTTTGGGGTTTTGCTTATACCTAAGCACTCGCCCACATGTTTATAACTTTCTATGTTTAGAAAGTCACTTATTTTAATGAATGCAATATTTTATCAAAACGTATCATATAGAGGTCAAAACCTCACTGTGGAATCAATGATTAACGTGCTGCGTCAATAGCGATTTTGACGGGTCGTTACAGTTGGTATCAGAGCTTGAGGTCATAGGGAACCAGAAATTACATTAGTGTGTTTAACTGGTAATTGTTAGAATGCATTAGTGAGTCTGGACTATGACCATATCTGTTTTTACTGATTTTTGCTTATTATTTGGTCAAAAACATTATATGTGATATATTTATATGCTAACGTAATTGTTGTTTCAATTATGTGATAGATGACTTCCTCTAATCCTATCATTTTGTACGACTCGGAATCGGACACTGAATCTATTATATTCACAACTGAAAAGGGCGTTCCAATACCTATTAAAGAAGAAATTGTGTTAGCCGGGGAATCTCAACTCCCGGTAAACCCAGAGGAGGTTCCAGCTCCACCCAGCTTTAGTTTTCCGGAGCCACAGTATCGTTGGCATGGACCCATGATCCCTGGAGTAAACGAGGATCGTCCATTTCTAAACAAATATGGACATTGGTCCAGATATACCGCCGATGGGCGGGTTGTGCCGATTACGCCTGGCAGATTTCGGTTCATGACCACCGGTACATATTCTTGCAGTTCGTCATCATATTCTCCTACACATGACTCAGACAGTTCGTCATCAGACGAGATCAGTAAGGAGGAGGATTTCGCTAATGAAATAAAAGAGATCACTAAGGAGAAATTCCAACTTGCTATAGATAATAAAAACAACCACAATAATAAAAAGTCCTTAATTATTAAAAAGGAACATGACCATTCGATCCGTAACCATCCTTATTGTATTAAACCCACTGAGGTAACGGGTACCTCAAAACCCCAACCAAAAATAAAATACACTGCCAGAATGTCTGTCGGACCATGTGCACACAAACAATTGGCAGAGAGAACCAAATGGGAAGAAGTTTCTGATAGTTCTGAATAAACGACCTCGCAACCATAAATCTTCCATGCGCTATTTTATTGCTTATGTGTGCTACTCTATCTTGTTATGTAAAATAAGCATATGTAAAATATCAGTATTGTATGGTATTGTATTATTTTGGTTTATTAATAATAAATGCATGGAATGATTATTTGTATTATTACTACTTATTATTATTATTATTACATAATAATGTAGTAACTCGCTATAATTTTTTATAGTGGAATATTATTAGGATTTTAGTAGTTAATTCCTTGTACTAGCTATTATGTATGAACTTAACGGGTAGGTAATACCCTAGAAATAATTATAAAATGCTAATAAGAAGAAAAGGCTTTTATAATAATCGGTTCATATTATTAATATGCTACGATTAACTATTGACAACTCATTTTACCTATAATATTCTATATGATTAAATTATATCTGTTGTGTTTATTGAAGAAACATGTCTCAAATGTCGGATGCTGAGTTTGAGCAACTAGTCGAGAAACGTGTGAATGAAAGAATTGCTGCAACCGAAGCAGCAAAAGCAACAGCTGAAGCAGCAGCCAAAGCAGCAGCCGTAAACACAAATTCACGAAACGGATGCTCATACAAAACTTTTCAAGGATGCAAACCACAGACATTTAGTGGAACTGAGGGACCAGTCGGTCTAACCCGATGGTTTGAAAAGATGGAGTCCGTTTTCAAAATCAGTAATTGTGCGAACGGATACAAGTCAAAGTATGCTTCGTGCACGTTGCAAGATGGTGCACTTACTTGGTGGAACAATTATGCTAAAGCAGAAGGAATAGATACGGCATATGATATCTCTTGGGAAGAACTGAAAAGGATGCTAATCGAGGAGTACTGTCCTCGAAACGAGATCAGAAAAATGGAATCTGAGTTACGTAATCTGAAGGTTATCGGCGCGAATCTCAATAACTATGAAAAGCGTTTCATGGAACTAGCCTTGTTGTGTCCCGAATTGGTGCCAAATGAGAAACGAAAGATAGAAATGTATATTGACGGTTTATCGATCAATATCAAAGGAAATGTTACATCGTCCAAACCGAATACGATGCAGGAAGCCATGACAATGGCACACCAACTCATGGACCAGATCACAGAGAGTTCGATTAAGGCACCAATTACCGAAGTCAAGACAACTGAAGGAAAGAGGAAATGGGAAGACTATAAGGGCAAAAGTACTCACCTGAAGAAACAAGAAACTTTTAAAGGTAAACAAGATGGGGCAACTGCAAGTCCAAACTATAAGGGACCCCATCCGTTCTGCAAAAGATGTTACACACATCATGCAGGTTATTGTCAAGTGGTCTGTGATAAGTGCAACAAGAAAGGACATGTGGCGAAAGATTGTTATGCCACCGTTTCTGAAGTAAAGACAAAACTGACCGATGTCAAGAAATGTTTTGGATGCGGGAAGTCTGGTCACTTTATAAATCAATGCCCTGATAAGGAGAAGAAAAAAGAACCCGCACGTGGGAGGGCATTTAATGTTAGTGCCAGTAAAGCACGTGAGGATCCTAATCTTGGCACGGGTACGTTTACCGTTAATAATCAACTAGCTTCTATTATGTTTGATACGGGTGCTGATAGAAGTTATATGTGTAAAGACTTTAGTTTTAAACTAAAATGTGCATCATTACCTCTAGACGATAAATATACTATTGAATTAGCTAATGGTAAACTGATAAAAGCCGATAAAATTTGCCATGGTTGCGAAATGAATCTCGCTGGTGAAACCTTCAAAATTGATTTGATACCCGTAGAACTAGGAAGTTTTGACGTAATCGTTGGCATGGACTGGATGTCCAAAACAAGAGCGGAAGTTGTTTGCGCTGAGAAAGCAATCCGCATCCCTCGTAAGGATGAAACGTCATTAATGATTTATGGGGAGAAGAGCAACTCAAAGCTGAACTTTATCAGCTGTATGAAGGCCCAGAAACTTATAAGAAAAGGTTGTTATGCTATTCTGGCACACGTAAAGAAGATCGATACTGAAGAAAGAAGCATTAATGACATGCCGGTTGTAAGAGAATATCCCGGAGTATTTCCAGAAGAATTACCGGGGCTACCTCCACACAGATGTGTAGAATTCCAGATTGATCTCATACCAGGAGCTGCACCTGTAGCCCGATCTCCATATAGACTTGCACCTTCAGAAATGCAAGAATTACAAGACCAGTTGCAAGAATTATCGGACCGTGGATTTATTCGTCCTAGTTTTTCACCTTGGGGTGCTCCTATTCTGTTCGTCAAGAAGAAGGATGGATCTATGAGAATGTGCATAGATTACCGAGAATTAAATAAATTAACGATCAAGAATCGGTACCCATTACCGAGGATTGATGATTTGTTTGATCAATTGCAAGGATCAAGTGTTTATTCTAAGATTGATCTACGCTCCGGATATCATCAACTGAGAGTGAAGGAAGAAGATGTTCCTAAAACCGCGTTCAGAACCCGTTACGGTCACTATGTGTTTCTAGTCATGCCTTTTGGATTAACTAATGCTCCAGCAGTATTCATGGATCTAATGAATCGCATCTGTAGACCGTATTTAGATAAATTTGTCATTGTTTTTATCGGCGACATATTGATTTACTCGAAGAACAAGGAAGAACATGAGCAACACTTAAGACTGGTACTGGAGATACTCAAGAAAGAAGAATTGTACGCAAAATTTTCGAAGTGTGATTTCTGGTTACAAGAAGTACAATTTTTGGGCCATGTTGTCAGTAAACATGGAATTAAAGTTGACCCCGCCAAGATCGAAGCCATTAGTAAATGGGAAACCCCGAAGACTCCAACACAAATTCGCCAATTCTTAGGTCTTGCTGGTTACTACCGAAGATTCATTCAAGATTTCTCTAGAATCGCCAAACCCTTAACTGCATTGACTCAAAAGGGAAAGAAGTATGATTGGTCCACGGAACAGGAATCCTCATTCCAGTTATTAAAGAAGAAGTTAACGTCTGCACCCATTTTGTCATTACCGGAAGGAAATGATGATTTCGTGATCTATTGTGACGCTTCGTGCCAAGGTTTAGGATGTGTATTAATGCAACGCACAAAAGTTATCGCATATGCCTCACGACAACTAAAAATTCATGAAAAGAACTATACGACGCACGATTTGGAACTTGGAGCAGTAGTTTTTGCACTCAAAATATGGAGACACTATCTATATGGCACCAAGTGTACAGTGTACACCGACCATAAGAGTCTTCAGCATATTTTTGATCAAAAACAACTCAATATGAGGCAACGTCGCTGGGTAGAGTTGTTAAACGATTACGATTGTGAAATTCGTTACCACCCCGGAAAAGCTAATGTTGTAGCTGATGCCCTAAGTCGAAAAGAAAGAGTAAAACCTCTTAGGGTCCGAGCTTTGAATATTACAATTCGTACTGATCTCACAAAGCAAATTCAAGCAGCACAGTTAGAAACTTTAAAAGAAGAAAACGAAAAAGGTGAAATGAGCAAAGGGTTAGAAAAACAACTTGATGTAAAAGCCGATGGAACCCTGTATTTTGCTGGTAGGATATGGGTACCAAGACATGGTAACCTAAGGCAACTAGTACTAGATGAAGCACACAAAACGAGGTACTCAATTCACCCAGGAAATGGAAAAATGTACCACGATCTCAAGAAGTTCTATTGGTGGCCTAATATGAAGACGGAAATTGCTACTTATGTAAGCAAATGTTTGACGTGTGCAAAGGTTAAAGCTGAGCACCAAAAGCCGTCAGGATTACTGCAACAACCAGAAATTCCGCAGTGGAAATGGGAAAGAATAACCATGGATTTCATTACGAAATTGCCAAGGACTGCAAGTAGTCATGATACTATTTGGGTGATAGTTGATCGTCTAACTAAATCAGCTCACTTCCTACCAATAAAGGAGACAGACAGTATGGAGAAATTAGCACGCCTATATTTGAAGGAAGTAGTTTCCAGGCATGGTGTACCCATCTCCATAATATCTGATCGCGACACCCGATTCACATCACGTTTTTGGCAATCATTACAAAAAGCATTGGGAACTCGATTAGATATGAGCACCGCTTATCACCCACAGACAGATGGTCAAAGTGAAAGAACAATACAAACATTGGAAGACATGTTACGGGCATGCATGATTGACTTTGGAACCAGTTGGGATCGACACTTACCGTTGGCAGAATTTTCATACAATAACAGCTATCATACGAGCATCAACGCAGCACCATTTGAAGCACTTTACGGTAGAAAGTGCAGATCTCCTATCTGTTGGAGTGAAGTAGGAGAAAGACAACTTACTGGACCAGAAATTATTCACGAAACCACCGAAAAGATCATTCAAATACAACAGCGATTGAAAACGGCCATGAGTCGCCAAAAGAGTTATGCTGATGTAAGAAGAAAACCGCTAGAATTTCAAGTGGGCGACAAAGTCATGTTGAAAGTGTCACCCTGGAAAGGCGTTGTACGATTCGGTAAACGAGGAAAGCTAAGTCCTAGGTATGTAGGACCCTTTGAAATCACCGAAAGAATTGGAGCAGTTGCTTATCGATTAAAGCTACCGCAAGAACTTAGTAGTGTTCACGACACATTTCACGTGTCAAATTTGAAGAAATGTTTAGCTGAAGAGGATGTCGTAATTCCTCTTGACGAAATACGAATTAATGATAAACTCCATTTTATCGAAGAACCTGTTGAAATCATGGACCGTGAGGTCAAACAATTAAAACAAAGCAAAATACCGATAGTTAGGGTTCGTTGGAACGCAAGACGAGGACCCGAGTTTACTTGGGAACGTGAAGATCAGATGAAGCAAAAGTATCCACATTTGTTCACTGATATCGCTCATGAAACAGGTACTACTCAAAATTTCGGGACGAAATTTTCTTTAACGGGGAGGTACTGTGATGACCCGAAATTTTTTGACTTATTTAAACCAATTCTCTATACGATTTATTATTTTAACACGTTAAACAAAGTCTGTTAGATTGAGTCTCAAAATTTTAGAACTGTTACATATATACAATTACCTTTGACTACTCTCGACGATTCATGAACAATTATATGTATGTATATATATATGTACAAGTAAAAACGACTTTCCTACGGTAAAAATTACTTTGCTACAGTAAAACACAATTTGCTACAGTAAAACACTATTTGCTACAGTGAAACCGTATTTTGCTACATTTGCTACAGTAAAACACTATTGCTACAGTGAAACCGTATTTTGCTACAGTGCTACAGTAAAACACTATTTGCTACAGTAACACTATTTGCTACAGTAACACACTATTTGCTACAGTAACACTATTTGCTACAGTACACTATTTGATGTCGACGAACTAGCAAACAAAAACGGAAAAGGCGGCCATGCGATCGCATGGCAAAAACACTGAAAACTCATGCGATCGCATGAGCTATAGTAAATCTAAAAGTATTATAAATACGCCAGATTCCTGCACGAACTCTTCACACTTAAATTTCTTTAATCAATTTTTATATTTATAATTATAATTATAATTTTAATTTAAGTTTAATAATAATAAAGTATATTCGAGGGTGTTTTAATTCGGGTTTCAAACCGCTTTAAGCTAAGGAAATATTGGGTATTGTTCGGGGTATTGTTCTTGAATCCAAGGCCAACCATACAGTCGTCTACCATCATTACGTCTACGCAATTTGCCTACAATATTGAATCGCAATATTGAACTGTGAGTTATAGTCTCCCTTTTTAAATACTTTAAATATTTTTGGGCTGAGAATACATGCAATTTATTTTAAACGCGATAAGACACAAGTACATACAAAATTCTACACTGAGTTAAACCGAAAATCCCTTAGCTTTGGTAACTAGTAGCTGCCAGTACATAGGATATGGACTGGTGGGCGCGAATAATTGTATATGGATCCATAGGGCTTGACATCCCCGTCCGAGCTAGAGCGCTAGCCTTTTAACGGACGTATGTTATTTGAGTTTAAGACACGTTGGTTTGCGTGTATTAAAACGAATGGGGTAATTATCACTATAGCGTTAAGTTTAGTTACCAGGGTGCTCTGTTACGTAGAATCTATTGATAAACTTTTGATGAAATTTTGTGGTCTATCTTTATATATGTTTATGACTCGAGCAATTAAACCTATAACTCACCAACATTTGTGTTGACTTTTTAGCATGTTTTATTCTCAGGTCCTTAGAATGCTTCCGCTGTGATGTGCTTGTTGCCTGCATGGAGTCTCTCATGCTTTGTACAAAGTTTATTGCATTCAAAATAAAACTGCGTTGTGTAATAAATAATTGGACTGTGAAGTCAACCTGTAAATTAAAGACTTATGTATTTTGGGGTTTTGCTTATACCTAAGCACTCGCCCACATGTTTATAACTTTCTATGTTTAGAAAGTCACTTATTTTAATGAATGCAATATTTTATCAAAACGTATCATATAGAGGTCAAAACCTCACTGTGGAATCAATGATTAACGTGCTGCGTCAATAGCGATTTTGACGGGTCGTTACACAGTCAGAGCCGCTTGTTATTTGATCAACCGATCTCCATCAGTACCACTGAATTTTGAAGTTCCGGAGAAACTTTGGTCTGGAAAGGATCCATCATACTCTCACTTAAGAGTATTTGGATGTTTGGCGTACGCACATGTATCCAAGGAGCTCAGGCAGAAGCTGGATGCAAGGACCACTCCATGCATATTCATAGGCTATGGAGATGAAGAATTTGGATACAGATTAAGGGATCCAAAGGAGAAAAAGGTGATCAGAAGTAGGGACGTGGTGGTCCATGAAAGTCAGACAATAGAAGATATTGAAAAACCCACAATATCTCAGAAGTCAAATGTTGCTGCTCAGGTGCCAGAGGCAACAACGGAATCATTCATGAGAAATGAATTTTCAGTGCAAGAAGAAATGCCAGAAGTAGAAGATAATGAGGAAAATGACGGTGCTGAGCAGGGGGAGCCACAACCCCATCTGCCAGACGTTCCAGCACCATCACAAGGTCAAGACGATGGTGGATCTCCTCAGAATGTTCCAGAAGTTCGTAGATTTGAACGAGGTCGGATTCCATCGAGTAGATATCCAGAATCCGAGTACCTTCTACTTACTGAAGATGGAGAACCGGAGAGTTTTCATGAAGCAGTAACTCATAAGGATAAAGAAAAATGGTTGCTCGCAATGCAGGATGAGATGGATTCTCTGCAGAAAAATCAAACTTATGAGATTGTAGAACTTCCACGCGGGAAGAAGGCACTGAAAAATAAATAGGTGTTCAAGCTGAAAAAGGATGGTAGTGGAAAAGTGGTGAAATACAAAGCACGACTTGTAGTCAAAGGATTCCAACAGAAGAAAGGGATTGATTTTGACGAGATATTTTCACCAGTAGTCAAGATGACTTCAATTAGAGTCATACTTGGATTGGTCGCAAGTATGAACTTGGAGCTTAAACAGATGGATGTAAAGACAGCTTTTCTTCATGGAGATTTACATGAAGAAATTTACATGGAGCAGCCAGAAGGTTTTGAGGTTTCAGGAGATAATCTCGTATGCAAGCTGAAGAAAAGTTTGTACGGTTTAAAGCAGGCACCTAGGCAGTGGTACAAGAAGTTTGACTCGTGCATGGTGAGTCACGGGTACAAGAAAACTACAGCAGATGAGTGTGTCTACATTCAGAAGTTTTCTAAAGGAGATTTCGTTGCTCTTCTACTTTATGTAGACGATATTTTGATCGTAGGGAAAGACGCAACGAAGATCAACCAGCTGAAGAAGGAACTCTCTAAGTCTTTTGACATGAAAGACTTAGGACAGGCTCAACAGATTTTGGGAATGCAAATAACCCGAGACAGGAAGAATAAAAGGTTATGGCTATCTCAAGAGAAGTATATTGAACGAGTGCTTTCACGTTTCAATATGAACAATGCCAAACCTGTTAGCATTTCATTAGCCAACCATTTCAAGTTAAGCAAGAGTTCTTGTCCCTCATCCAAGGAAGAGATCGGGGAGATGTCGTCAGTACCATATTCCTCAGCAGTTGGAAGTTTGATGTATGCGATGGTGTGTACAAGGCCCGATATTGCTCATGCAGTGGGAACGGTGAGTCGTTTTCTCTCGAACCCCGGGAAAGAGCATTGGGATGCAGTAAAATGGATTCTCAGATATCTTAAAGGTACAAAGAATCTATGTCTTTGTTACGGGGGAGCTGATCCAATCTTGGAAGGCTATACAGATGCGGATATGGCCGGAGATCCTGATAGTAGGAAATCTACTTCAGGATTCATTTACACTT
Source organism: Rutidosis leptorrhynchoides (assembly GCF_046630445.1). Classification (NCBI taxonomy): domain Eukaryota; kingdom Viridiplantae; phylum Streptophyta; class Magnoliopsida; order Asterales; family Asteraceae; genus Rutidosis; species Rutidosis leptorrhynchoides. The sequence goes on along the minus strand of NC_092334.1, from coordinate 657,977,325 downwards.
TTGCAGGGGGAGCTGTTTCATGGCAGTCAAGACTACAGAGGTGTGTTACATTATCCACAACTGAAGCAGAGTATATTGCTGCCGCAAAAGCTGGAAAAGAAATGTTGTGGTTAAAGCGTTATCTCCAAGAATTTGGAATCAAGCAAAAGGAGTACAAGGTACATTGTGACAGTCAGAGTGCTCTAGATTTGAGCAAGAACTCCATGTACCATTCCCGTACAAAACATATTGATATTCACTATCATTGGATACGCGAGGTAATTAATCGACAACTGTTGAGACTAGTGAAGATCCATACAAAGGAGAATCCTGCGGATATGTTAACAAAGGTGGTGACTCGAGAGAAGTTGGAGTTATGCAGAGACATAACTGGAATGTTCGTGGATTCGGCTGGAGGGGGAGAATTGAAAGTTTCCAGCCTACAATCTAGAAGCTCACCTTCTAGATGTTCAAAGTAGCCTTCTTTGAACACTATGTAGAAGAAGCAAAGATGAACACGATGACGGCCGCCCACCATCTCCGTTCACACCCTTCCACCGCCATAGAATTTTTACTATAAATAGAGGTGCAAACCTCAATTGTAAATCATCCCAAATCACTCAGAGAAGTGTAATCACAACCTAGAGAGTGTGTGTGAGTTTTGAGAGTTTTTTTGTAAGAGTTTTGTAATACTCTGTAAATCTATTCTTGTGAGTAATAGAGTTGTTTTTCTCTCAAATTTATATCTCCCAACGTCCAGGCGATCCCCTCTTCCTAACACTCTGGACAAGAGGACAAACTCTCAAGTCATATTACAAGACTACAACTCGTAATGAGTTACATTCGTATCTTGGTGGCGTAAAGTGAGATACCTTCCCACTACCTTCAGGGAATAGCCAACAAGCATACAATCCATTTCATATCCCCTACTTTCACATAACCTGTAATCAGATATATATATATATATATATATATATATATATATATATATATATATATATATATATATATATATATAGCCTTGTTCCCTCAGCAAGGATCGCCAGAGAGTGTACAAACAAGTGCCTCATACAACCTATCCTTCTCGCATGAGTTTTTGCCTGTACGTACCGTATGGCTTTTTCCCTTACTGCCGAATGACTTCGTCTGAATGTTTGGCAATAATATCTTCCTCGAATAAGGTTATTCACGATAACTGGACCAAAGTGTTAAAACTGACAACCTAAGACTCTTTAATGCACTTAACTCGATATTCACCCTTCGACAATATTTGCCTGATCATTCATCGAATTTTGTGAACCAAATGCAACCTTGGTCATCAAACGGATAAGATTAATGAATAATACTCCGTGAAAAGGACACATGGATCTTTTGTTTTTATAGAAAAAAAGAAAAGAAAAAGTTGTATAAGGTGCTCGAAAAAGAATCTCATGTACTGGGTGTTAGTCTCGCTAGAGGTATTACCTCCCTTAAAAAAGAATCTCGTGTTCCGGGTTCTGGTTGATCGGTTCCTCTGACAAATCTTGTAGATATGAACGGGTGGGTGTTCTTCGACATTGTTGGTAAAAAAAAAAAAGTCGAAAAAGAAAATTAATTAGTTTGAAATAGAATAGTCTTTTTCCTATCTATACCATGAATGTATTTAATAAAATAAAATGGACTATGCTAATTTGTTGATCTTAAGTTCACAATTCAATTTATTTTTTCTTTTTATTAATCTCTTCGTCCCATAATAATTGTTATGTTTTAATTTTTCGAATTCTATAATTTTGAACATTGACTTCGAATATCTATATTTACATTGTATAATAGTTGATAAAACTCATATCAATAAAAAAATACATTTAAAACTCAATCTACTCATATATTTTTCATTAAATTTGATATAACATAAACAAATATATTCAAAGTCAAAGTTAGAAAAAAATTTTGAATAGCTAAACATTTATTATGAGATGAAAAGAGTAACTTTTATCGTATCATCAATTACATTTTGATTTTTTACTGGTCAGCGAAATTTATGCAAAACGTCCTCACCATATAGGTTGGGGAAAAAAATCCTTTTGGAGATGAGAGCATAAATTAATTTAATATTTAATATTTTTAATAAAATTGATGTTCACATAGAAAGATAGAAGGTACTTCTCAAATATTTTTTGATATGTGTTAACAATATTATATCCTTAAAATTTACGTTCACTCTTACCTAATCGTTGATTTATGCGATTAAAAGTGTATATATGAATGATTGGCAATGACCAATCATTGGAATGATTAGGTTGCATTAAGTAATAAATTTGCAACGGCCGTTTAATCCCACCGACCTACACTTTTTTCATCTCTTATTTAAACATTAATAAACAACTAATTGGAATTGTAAATAAAGTACCCGTTGAAAAACGTACAATATAACCATGTGCAATATTGAAGGAGCTAACATCTATAAAGTTTAAACTAAGATAGTTTTAAACTATTTATGAACTAAGATCATAAAACTCCTATGAACAAAATAAATAAAAACAACATTAGGAGTGAACCTCAAACTTAATATTGAGAATGATAGACTTAGTCACAAACCTGAATATGAACAATTCGGCCACCGGTTTTGAGTTGTACAATAAATTTAGAAATAAGTATATATGATAAGAGATTCGGTAGGTGTGTGCCAGTTGGGATACTAAAGGAAAAAAGTTGAAAAGAATCTGTTACATAACAATAACAACACAAAAATAAAATAAAAATTATAAATAATAAACATGTGTTAACAGGTTGTCTCTTTCACTGTCCAAGATTATAGAGTGAGGCCAGAAGTGTCACTTTTTTTTTAAACGTGTTAAGAGTTACTGACCTGGTCCAGCACACGTACAACAACTCATCTGATCATATCGCCTTATATACTTAACTGGATGAAACCCATCAATTCGAATCCGAGAAACGTATTTCGAAGGAGGAAAAACCCACTGGTGAGAATCGAACCCGGTTCACGTTCTTCGATCTCAACCTCGGATGCAGGACACGTATTCCGAGGTAATACAACTCAGCCAAAGGCTCGGTGGTCAGAACTTCAAATACTGCAACAATATTTATTTTTCTAATTTTAAGAATATGGACATCTCTTGATAGCTTCATGGAGGAATCAGAAGCATCTTGGGTGAATTTGAGGAGACTAAAATGAAGTCTCTGATCAATCCGAAAGACTCAACTATTTTTTCAATGCGAATAGAGCAGACCAATTTAATAATTTCATCTCTTAAAATAACCTTATAGACATTTGATTTGTGGGAGGGAGTTAACAAGAATAAGTGACGTTGGAGTAATAAGCTTATCGCTTCCTTATCTCGGAGACATTCAGTCAGTCATGGTGTGATGCGGGGGCGGATATAGAAGGGGGCGAGCGCCCATTGAATTTCAAATTTTTAGCTTAAAAATTTTTGATTTTTTTTTATTTTGCCCCCAAAGCCTTTATATTTTGCCTCCACAATCTTCATGTTTTGCCCCAAACCCTACCTATTGTACCCCAAAACCAGTGTTGTAAATCTCCCGAGATCTCCCCGATATCTCCCCCGAGATCTCGTTTTTAGAAGGCAACCGAGACGAGATGTTCATCTCCCGAGATTTCTCGGTCAACGAATTCAAACTTGGTTAAAGCCACGATTTCTCGGATTTTCTAGCTAATTTGTATGATTTTCTTGTAAAATTCGTAATTTCTAAGATTTTCTCGCTCATTTCTCGGATATTTTTTGTAAAATCTCGGAAAAATGTATATAAATATACATATATTTATGTTTTTATGTATATTTTTATTAAAAAAACTAGAAAGTCAACGTAAATCAACGTCCGAGATCTCCCCGAGATTATTCCAAGACACCGAGATCTCCTTAAAAAAATCCAAACGAGATCTCCCCGAGATCCGAGTTCTCCAACCTTGCCCAAAACTTCCATATTTTTCTCAAAATCTTTCATATTTTGCGAAAAAGCCTCCATAATTGCTACGGTTAATTTTTTTTTCACCCCTGGTTGTTAGGTAACCGAGAAGGAGTAAAACGCGTTTCCCTAGCCTTATGGAGGATCCTTTATACGAGGGCTATATAAAGGATCCAAGGCTCCATAGAAACACTAACATTAGCCACTGATTTGTAATGTATTCAAGAGAGCCGTGGAATATAGTTGAATAGTTTGACTAACGTTCTCTACATTCATGTGGTTTATTGTTCACATTCATAGTATTCATGAGATCTAGGATCCTACAATTGGTATCAGAGCTTAAGCCTTCATCACATGAAGGAGATCTTTATAAATATTATGAATGTTTCCCCTCCACCTTCAAACCTTCATATCTAAACACATACATCTTCAACATACCTTCAACCAAAACTTTCAAATCTTCATCATCTTCATCATGAAGATATGAAGATCTTCAAAATTCTTCGAAAAATTTTCGGAAAATATTTCATGCTACAGTACCGAGTCTGTTCATACAACTAACATGTTTTTCTGATTTAATTGAGTTGTTAATTGATTATGGTTATGATTTTGCATGATATGAGACTGAATATGCATGTTTGAGTGATTATCTGTGAATTTTGAAGTTACCGAATCTGTTCTTGGCTTGTTAGTTGTTACCGAGTCTGGTGTTTGGTACTTGAAATAATTTGATTTTTAATTTGAAAAACTTGCATGCTTATTCAAGATCTTTAAAATGAAAGTACAAGCAATTTTAGTTACTGAATCTGGAATATTTCATGAATACCGAATCTGCTTGACACATGTTGAAAAATTGATTAAGTGTTGTTTTGATTCTTTGTGTTACATATTTGATTATGCATGATGCTTTTATAATGTGTTGAATCTTATTTGAATATCATGTTTATCAAGTGTTTGTACATAATTGGAATAAATGTTTTTTACAACATAGAAAATCCATAGAAATTTTAAAATTAGAATAATCGACTTCGAATTTGAGAGTCAAAGGTTCGGTTCAAAAAGTCAAACGAAGCTTCAAGGATTCGATTCGAGTTTCTCTAAACCGCAAACGTCCAAGCATTTTGGTCTCCGGATAGTTTAAGATCGAATTGAAGAAAAGTATAAATGCAGATGTGATCGAAATCTACTCGTGATACTACCTGTAAAATCTCACATCTCAATTCGAAGTATCAATTACGAATTTCTGAGTCAAAGTTGAGATTCAAAAAGTCAAACGAGTTGAATTGAATCAAATTCGAGTTCTGTGTTTCGTTTTAGATCATGATGATAACTTTCGAGGATTTACTGATTGATTTGGAACGAATTCAGTGAAGGAATCAAGGCCTAAAAACTCAAGAAAATCGATTTTAATTTTGAGGTGTTCTTCATCCTCACGGTACTGTTCATCTTCGATTGTGCAAATTATAGCTGTTTTGCTTGATGATTCCTCCAAACATCATCTAATCGCGGTATATAGAGGCCTATTAATTCGGTTTTAAGGCTTGATTTCAACTGATTTGGATTTTAGCTTTTGTGTTCATAGCTTGAAGGAGATGAAAATGGCGGTTACTGTTTAAAGAATCAGATTAGGTTTCTCCTTGAATAACAGTCGGTACAGAACTTTGAACCAAACTCGGTATAAGCTTCGGTATCCAGGCTTGATTTTTGCTTCGGTATCTCATTCGGTTTCTATTTTGGTTCCTTATTCGGTATACATTTGGTATCTGACTTGATAAATCACATTCGGTATTTGGTTTAAGGCTCACCTGATTCATAGTGTGTTATCTTAAGCCCAATAAAGGCCTACCGAATCTGACTTGGGCTGTCCAACTAACTCTAAGCCCATTTATCGAATCTGATAGTACTTTTGACAACTTTAGTCCCTGAAAGTTTCAGGATTTTGCAACAACAGTCCTTTATCGAATCTTAGTGATAAATTGACACTTTTGGTCCCTGACAGAATCTAATTCCTTGCAAGCTTAGTCCTTACCGAATCTGGACTAACGAAAACTTAACGAAAGTCAACGAAACGTTCAAAAACAAAATTTGATTCACCGGAATCATATTTCGAGGGGGAGAAAAGGCGATAATACTTGATATTATTCAACATTTCGTGATGATGAAGCGTTTTGCACAAGATTTACCTCCGAAACCCGATTTAATTGAACGATTCAATCATCGAGACAAGAGATGTTCTTGTTACTACAACACTCCTGAAAAATGTGCTTTTATCAGATTTGTGGAAGCAACAAAAGCTACAAACTTGAGTCGATTGCTTTGTTAATGACTCCAGCGGAACCAACTCCGTTTGAAGTGACGACACATTATGAATATGGTTGTTCATGCCACAACAGAAGTGAATGTTCCAATTGTATCTTTATACAACACAAACTTCATCAACAACTTCAAACAGAACTTCAACAGATGCGAAAACAAGAAGTTCAAATGACATCTTCAGAGATTTCAAAGTTGCAAGCTCAAATCAAAGAATTGGAATCTCTTGTTGCTTACAGAAAATCAGAATATGAAAAGCTTCAAAAGCAAGTGACTACTCTTCAAAGTGACTTAGAGAGTCAAGCAAAGACTTTCAAAGAAAAAGATGAGAGTACCGCTCACATCATTCAGGATCTTCATTCACAGGTTGTTGAAAAACTAATACTTTCCAAGGAACGTGAGCTTGATTCAAAGATCATCACTTAACTTCGCAATGATCTTGATCATGCTCGGATTCAAACTCGAACATTAACTCGTGACTTTGAGAAACGGATTTCTGAGCTACAAAAGGAGTTACATGTTAAATCAACACCAATTCTGAAACCCGAGACGGTGTCAACTGGAGTTAATACTGATCCGATATCAGTAGTGGATGAATCGAAGACTACGATTCTTGATTCTCCTCAAACGGTTGAGAAGAAGTTCATCAAGACGGAATCCACTCCTCCTACAGTTTCTAAACCCAAGACAACATTTTCCTCAAGCAAAAAGATTTATTCCGGTTATGAAACCAACATGAATCGTCCGTTTCTGAAAACCACATACGGGGATAATGGAGAGATTACGGGTTATCGCGATCAATATGGTTGGTTTCCACACAAAACCAAAAAGTCATCCATAGGTCCGAGAAAAACCCCTCGTACCAAAATTAATCTTGTTTCGCAAACCTCAAAGCTTCAGTTTTCGAAACAAGTATCAATCGAAGCTGGCACCACACCCGTTTCTTCAACAACAACTAAATACTCTTTTCAAGAGTTGCTCAAGTTTAAGCCAAGATCCGTGAATATGTCTAAAACTTCATTCCCTTCTGTACCACCGGAACTATCCTCAAAAGCTAAATCAAGTGTCCCGACAAAGTGGAGTGAAGAATATATAAATGCAATTGATAATACCTACGAGTGGTATTTCAAACGAAGATGATTTAACTTCACTACGGTATCTATATACTTCTGTATGGGACCCGCTCTTCAAAGAGATGTTAAACATCATACCTTGACTGATGTAACTTGTCAAGGGGGAGAAAGTGTTCTTACTTCTAGGGGAGTACGGGTTATTTTTTCCATGGGGAGTGAACACATGCTTACCACGATTCCTGACTTTGATACCTTGATTAAGTTTCCGCATTAGTTAAGGGGGAGCTATGCATGAAGATTCATCGCCAATTATCTTTGCGTAGGCTCTGATACCCTTTCCCTTTCAGATCAAAATATGCTTAAGAGTTAATCACATTTTGAGGGGGAGATATAAGGGAAAGTACGAGGTCTTCAGCAATACAATTTTCAAATTCAAATAAGATTCTCAAGAAGTCCGTTGAAGCTCAAAGAATTCAAGATCGTCAACAACGGCAACATACATAAATCGAAGACTAGATTAATAGTTTTAGATTTTTTGTATGTAATTAGTAAGGTTGCTAAATTTTTGCACACTATCAATGCAAAGGGGGAGATTGTTAGGACCCCAAGAATTGCATAGATAGTGTGCCAAGCCTTAGAATGGTTTGATATTGAAGAGGGCTATAAATATCCCATAAGGCAACCTTAGAAGGAAGCACTTCACATACTTAGCCAAAGATTAGAAAAGAGTTCAAGAGAGTTGTGAAAAAGTCAATCTTGACCAATTGACTTTTCCTCTCAATATTCATATCAATCTTCATAGATAATCATACATTCATATGATATTCACAATGCACCCTAACACTGGTGAAAAACATTTCTGGCTCCGCCACTGGTGTGATGTCGGTAGGGGATCTTGACAGAACCATATATGATCATTTCCCACTTGTTCTTAGCGACAAAATAATTGATTTTGGACCTAAATCATTTAAGATATTCGATGAATGGCTTGATGTAGAAGGTGTTGCCAAGGTAATAAAATATGTTTGGAATGTTGTGGTCTATGACAATAGAAAGGACTATTTCTTTCATAACAAACTGAAAATTGTCAAGTAAGCTTTAAAGCTTTAAAGCGAATAGGGATTTGGACGAATAGAAGAGATCAAATCGCTTGCAATAAAATGAGAGCTTTTAGCGGAAGAAAAAACTTTTGATGACCAGGAGTTAACTACACAGTTGAAAGAAATCTCTGAAAAAGGAAATATAAAATAAAAGTATTGCAAGGTAGAAAGGTAGGATTTGTTAGATGCTAGAATATGACGAAAACTAGAGACACTTACACTTGGTCATGCTTCAAAGATATAGAAAATCATTCGTGGTCTTTTAGTTAATGACACATGGAATGAAGATCCTAAAGAAAAAGGAGAATGATTATATTCAATTCAAAAAAATTTCGGTTAGAATTAGAATTCGAGACAAGTCTAAAATACTTTTAATATAGTGTACTCTCGAGAATAAGCAACAGGTTGGAGGTGAAGTTTAGTGAAGCTGAAATATATAACACACTCAAAGAATGTGATAGTGGAAAAGCTTCTGGTCCATATGACTTTAACATGTACAGAGTACTTTATTAAAAATACTGAGATACTTTTACGGAGTTAGTGTCGACATTGGAGTGGCTTTTCGAGTTCTGGTAGATATTCAAAGGATGCAATGTGTCTTTCATTACTCCAATTCCCTCAAAATATGATCTTATTGCAATTCTTGATTCCCCTCTTATTATCTAACAACCTGGATTTTGGCTTAGTGGTAAGTGACCTTTTATCTTTAATGTATATTAATTTAGTAATATTATTGAAATTTTAGTTATGTTTTTATAGTTAATTATATGATTTGTTGAATATGTTTTGTGACAAGGGTCACAGAACATATTTGTTTATTTAATTTGGACCTCGTTAGAAGCACTTAATGAGGTGTGTTGTGTTACTGAAAACTGGTAAATACCATTGTGTAAGAAGTAAGAGGTTTCCCCCATAGAAGGAAACTCATTTATATATGTATTACATGTTTATGCTTCTTCTTTTTTTTTTTTTTTTTTTTTTGGTAACCCACGGCACACACACACACATACACGATCAAAAACACCCTAAATTATATAAACCCATAATTTGATCTTTGGGATTTTGTGCAATTAAATTGGGGAATCATTCCCAGTTACATAACAATGTAATTGGTTGTTGATTTTATGCTTTAAATTTATGCTTAATTTGTAGTTTTGCTTAAAGTTTGTATCAAATGGTTTTTTTTACCAAATCATGTATAGAAAGTGTTTGTTTTAGTTATTTTATGGTTGTCTAAGTTTATATATCATACATATGACGTCCTTGAAGTGTTAGATTGATCAAAACATCTTAAAAACGAGTTTTAGGTGTTAAAAAATCGTAACAGTGTTGTTTTTCACCACCCGGCGCGTGTAGACCTTCACCCAAGCGTGTGGTCCTCTATCCGCGTATGTAGACTCTGTCAGGCAAGGGTGAACTCTGTTAGACAAGGTTCAACCCTGTCAGCACGTGTATATAGTGTGTTCGCGCGTGTATACACTCTTACTGTAACACCCTGTTTTTTTTAAATCACAGCGGAAGACTTAATTCACATAAATACCGTTATTCGATTGCAAACATGATTATCACAAATCAAATAGTTAATTACTTAATTACAAACCACAGGTGTTACGTTAAATAACTAACTAAATATATTAGAAAAGTTAAGACATCGGAGTTCGTCTTGTCAAACATATTATCAGCCCGACTCCCGTCCCTACCATCACTAAGATCCAAAACCTGCAAGGGAGGAGGTGAGGGGTTAGCACAAGGCTAAGTGAATGGAACTATCAAAAGGTCTAGCATACAGTACCAACTTATACTCCTACAGCAACAACTAAATGCAACCACATACAACACACAATAACTAGCAACTAGCAACTTTGCTCCAACTAGAGGATCAGCGGCTTGTACGGGCACACAACCACTAGCTAATCAGTCTAGCGTCTACCGATAGTCTTTACTACTAAATCCCCAGTATAGTCATCCACACGTAGGTGATGCGTCGTTCAGCACTATACTCAACAAACAGTAGCCAACTAGACCCAACCACAACTAGGTTGACCTCTCTGAGCTGAACCTAACAGATCAAGGTTCCAACTACAATAACAACAACAACTACTTGTGCACATGCAACCAGTCAACTACTACTACTACTACAAGCAACTAATACTCCTAAAAGCATGGCAACCCTAATTGTGATCAACTGTACAACATAACTACTAATCATGGCAATTATCAACAATATAAACATAGTAGTGCAACTTGCTATTCTATACTACACCAAGAGATAATCCCACTCACCGAATACCAGCAACTAGCTCAGATAATCTATCACTGAGCTTCTTCCTTATCTTTATCACCTGAACATAAGGCAAATCAAGTTAGTTTCTGTCCATTATCACAAAACAGCACAATACAGCAAATTAGTAACAAAAGTGTCACTAAAAGTCCACCTAACACTTATGTATTTTCAGAATTTACATCCTGATTATCATAAGTCACATGGGCAGCATAATGACTAGAAAACAGCCAATTAAACAACATAAGTCTGCACTGATCTGTATCCGTACGGTTGCACATGCATCCGTACGGTTGCAAGTCCATCCGTACGGTTGCACATGCATCCGTACGGTTTCACACTCACTGCCCGGTTGCACCAAAACCACTGCGTCTGTACGGTTGCACCGTGTACCCGTGCGGTTTCAATCTGCAACCGTACGGTTGTATTCATCGAGCAACAGCAGCAGAAACTGACGGGTTTCGAGCCAAAATCACCCAAGTCTCGATTTCTAAATGTTTTGACACCGAACAAAGCTTAGAAAATGTTTATAACAACTAAAGGAACATAAACCATAACATTTTACACCAAACCAACATCAAAATCAACCAATTTGACATCAAAACCCACTTTGTCAAAAACCTAACTTTAAAGTCCATTTAAACTCAGATTACAACATGAAAATGGATTATTCTTACCTTGTTATAACCACGAAATCAGTAGCAACTGATTACACAACACAATTTAGACACAAAATCGAGATTCAAGAGATTAGGGTTTCAAGGGAGAAAGAGTTAGGTACGGAGTATAATTTAGAAGCTTCAAGAAAAATGATAGAAATGAGCTGGTACTTGCTTTTATATCTGTGTAAAACACAATACCCCATCACACACGGATATTTACCAGTTATCTGATATCTTTTGTACTTAATTTGACTACCCTAAAGGAGTCCAAATTAAACAAACGAATATGTTCTGTGACCCTTGTCACAAACTGGTCTCAACTAAACAACAAAATAATTATAAACATATAATTATTATAATAGCATACAAACACACCCAAGGTGAAAAGGGTCATTTCAGCTAGGCCCAGTAACAGAATGTTGCAAATCTACCCCCTTAAAGAGATTCCTTTCTCGGAATCGGGTCAACTCCGGTCAAAAAATCGTAAACTTAACTCAGTCTTTCACAATAATCAACCCAAAATAGAAAATCTTCCTTCCAATACCCACCGTCTTTTGCACGCATATGGAATTTCTAACTTTTACTCACGTCTGATACAATACAATTTACCACCATGTCCACTGGTCAACAACTTGAATTCATAAATCTCCACTGTCAATCCAATTATCCAAGTCAAATTTCACGTTTCTAAGTCATTCTATATCGAATATCCACAATTTGTCATCAAATTCAACTTCTAACGCAGTCAACATTCCACAATTATTCCAAGCTCCGGCTATAGAATTAGTTATCAGTCTAAGTCATGTGTCTATGTCCACAAAATTATCCATAATTCAAGGCAATATTCCAGATTATTCGTCTTTTGTCCAATCATATCACAATCCAATATAGCACAGGCCACCTAATTTTTTTTTCCTTCAGCTTCCCAGAAATTTTGTATGACTCACCATAATACACTTCTGTTGGCCAGACACAAGTATATTATCCTGAATCACACCTTCATTCTGAGTCTCTCGAAACGGAAAAATACTACTTGTTCCATCCACTAACTTAAGTCCAACGAGTCTCCTCAAATGCCTCGGCAAATAAATAAGCTACTTAATAATTAATCAATCACACCATATGTCCAATCATAGTTATTTAAACATTGTCCATCAATTGTTCAAATATAATCTACCCACATTACCACATATCCAATAAGCATAGGAAAATATCTGGTCAATAAATTCCGCTATCGACATATCACTCCTACTCATGTCACTGTCTAACTACTTTATGTCGTCAAAAGCCCACTGCGTAAAGATACCCAACACATCTCTATCTAAGTCACGGTTTTAAATCCCAAAAAGTCAACCTAAGGGTCACCCTTACCCCCACAAAGCACACAAGGGTCGCAACCAAAACATACAACAACATAACCCAACAAAGTAAATCTTACACTACAACAAAGATCTACCAATCTAAAACACACAAAAATATATATATACACAACCATATACATATGTATATATATACAACTTAACAGCACGAGGATTTTAAAGCATACCTGTATAATCATCATCTGTATCAGCAACCATCTGATAAGCTCTTACTGTTGTCGTAGGTGGATTCTTTCTTTTCTGCCCTACTGGAGAACCAGAAAATCCACCTACCGATCCCGACTGCGCTCCTGGCCCCGCCCCAGAACCTGATCTTCTTACATACGGACACTGAGCTGACCTATGCCCCACTTGATGACATTTCCAACATACATCCTTTTGGAATGAACTCATTCGAATCTCGTGTCCCACAATACCACATCTCAAACGTCTTTTAGTTGAATCCAAACAAGGACCACTATGAGATGATCTGCAACTATAACACAAAGAATTCTGACTTGATGCTGACCCACTCTGTTCTGACCCACATTTCTGTTTCAACTTAACAGACTTCTTTGACCTAGAGTCCGACTGACTCATCACCTGATCTTGTCGTGGCATCACATAACCTTCCATTCTGTTTCTTGCTGCTCTGACATCATCTTCTACCATCTTAGCCATAACAAACGCTTGAGATAACGTCGTCGCCATCCTAACCATTGTTCTGTACTCTGGTATAATTATATTAACAAAATGCTAAATTCTGGACTGTTCATCTGGAACCCACTGCTGCACGAACCTTAATTTATCCATATACTGCTCAATCACCTCATCTATCGTCATCTGAGGTGTCATTTTCATTGCCAGAAATTCTGTCTTAATTTGATTGAGGTCATAAGACGAACAATATTGCTCACAAACTTTACTATAAATTTTTTCCCAAGTAATCATGCTCACTTGCTCTTTTGGTATACTAGAAATAACAGTATCCCACCTAACCATTGCCCTATTCTTCAGCATACGACTAGCATAAATAACTTGTAATTCTGGTTCGCACTGACAGGCCTCAAAAACCTTTTCTATCTATCTTAACCAGTTAAGGGTTACCGTTGGGTTAGAACTTCCTGAATACTCTAGCGGATTACAATTCAGAAACTGTTTGAAAGTACATTTCTTCGGTTGTTGAAACATCGGCATCTGATACTGACCCCACATCTGATTTTGAAACTGTTGATTAAAACGAGGTGGCACCTGATACTGTTGAGGAAATTGACACTGAGGTGGTAACCATTGCTGTTGTTGGAAAGCACTTCCAGTTTGCTGATACATATTTGACTGCACCGGATATCCACTAAATATCTGATTCGGTACACTACCACTTGGATTCACTGTTATCTGATGTTGTTCTAATTCTCTTATTCGCTCACGTGCTTCCTTTAACTTACTTTCTAAATCTAGAATGTGCTCATGCGGATCCTCTTCTGACACATACACATCGTCATCTGGGGCTCTGAATGTTTCGGGGGCTGACGGACCAGTTGTGTTTCCTGTATTATCTGCCATATCTGCACTACCACAACAACTCACACAAACTCTTAGTGGAAAACATGTTAGTGCATATCGACTAACACACAACAACCCTACATTTACTTAACCCGTACCCTCTGAAATGTTTGACACAACACAAGGTTTGGGAACATGACATTTAACACAATGTACATGCGGCCAAACATATGCTCTGATACCACATTTGTAACACCCTGTTTTTTTTAAATCACGACGGAAGACTTAATTCACATAAATACCATTATTCGATTGCAAACATGATTATCACAAATCAACTAGTTAATTACTTAATTACAAACCACGGGTGTTACGTTAAACGACTAACTACATATATTAGAAAAGTTAAGACAACAGAGTTCGTCTTGTCAAACATATTGTCAGCCCGACTCCCGTCCCTACCAGCACTAAGATCCAAAACCTGCAAGGGAGGAGGTGAGGGGTTATCATAAGGCTAAGTGAATGGAACTATCAAAAGGTCTAGCATATAGTACCAACTTGTACTCCTACATCAACAACTAAATGTAACCACATACAACACACAACAACTAGCAACTAGCAACTTTACTCCAACTAGAGGATCGGCGGCTTGTACGGGCACACAACCACTAGCTAATCAGTCTAGCGTCTACCGATAGTCTTTACTACTGAATCCCCAATATAGTCATCCACACGCAGGTGATGCATCATTCAGCACTATACTCAACAAACAGTAGCCAACTAGACCCAATCACAACTAGGTTGACCTCTCTGAGCTGAACCTAACAGATCAAGGTTCCAACTACAACAACAACAACAACTACTACTTGTGCACATGCAACCAGTCAACTACTACTACTACTACTACTACTACTACTACTACTACTACTACTACTACTACTACTACTACTACTACTACTACTACTACTACTACTACTACTACAGGCAACTAATACTACTAAAAGCATGGTAACCCTAATTGTGATCAACTGTACAACATAACTACTAATCATGGCAATTATCAACAATATAAACATAGTAGCGTAACTTGCTACTCTATACTACACCAAGAGATAATCTCACTCACCGAATACCAGCAACTAGCTCAGATAATCTATCACTGAGCTTCTTCCTTATCTTTATCACCTGAACATAAGGAAAATCAAGTTAGTTTCTGTTCATTATCACAAAACATCACAATACAGCAAATTAGTAACAAAAGTGTCACTAAAAGTCCACCTAAGACTTATGCATTTTCAGAATTTACATCCTGATTATCATAAGTCACACGGGCAGCATAATGACTAGAAAACAGCCAATTAAACAACATAAGTCTGCACTGATCTGTATTCGTACGGTTGCACATGCATCCGTACGGTTGCAAGTCCATCCGTACGGTTGCAAGTCCATCCGTACGGTTGCACATGTATCCGTACAGTTTCACACTCACTGCCCAGTTGCATCAACACCACTGCATCCGTACGGTTGCACATGCATCTGTACAATTTCACCGTGTACTCGTGTGGTTGCAATCTGCAACCGTACGGTTGTATTCATCGAGCAACAGCAACAGAAACTGACGGGTTTTGAGCCAAAATCACCCAAATCTCAATTTCTAAATGTTTGGCATTGAACAAAGCTTAGAAAATGTTTATAACAACTAAAGGTACATAAACCATAACATTTTACACCAAACCAACATCAAAATCAACCAATTTGACATCAAAACCCACTTTGTCAAAAACCTAACTTTAACGTCCATTTAAACTCAGATTACAACATGAAAATGGATGATTCTTACCTTTGTTATAACCACAAAATCAGTAGCAACTGATTACACAACACAATTTAGACACAAAATCGAGATTCAAGAGATTAGGGTTTCAAGGGAGAAAGAGTTAGGTACGGAGTATAATTTGGAAGCTTCAAGAAAAATGATAGAAATGAGCTGTACTTGCTTTTATATCTGTGTAAAACACAATACCCCATCACACACGGGTATTTAACAGTTATCTGATATCTTTTGTACTTAATTTAACTACCCTAACGGAGTCCAAATTAAACAAACGAACTTGTTCTGTGACCCTTGTTGATAGGTCAGATCATGTTGAGATTAGAAGAAAAGACAAGTTAGAATGAGATTCGGTAAGTGTAAAGGAGACTCGGTATGAGAGAGAATCAATAAGATTTATATTCCACAGCTTCTAGAACTCAGTTACAATGCAATAGCTATCTAATTACGACTACTTAGGTTCCTTATATAGCCCTCTTCTAAGGAACCATCATTTAAGCTTATTTCACATTAACACTATACAATTTGGGGTTCTAACAATCTCCCCCTTAGTGTTAAATGTGAACTTTACAATATAATCCTATTTAAAACAACTAAAGGAACTTTGTTCCTCTGAAGTGAACTTTGGTTTTGAATCCCTTGAGATTCTCATATCTTCGTATGTTCACTCTTGTCTTTAGACGATTTTTCAATCTTGTGAGAATGTATCTAATAATCTCATTATCTTCAGTTGAATAGCAGTTATTGATCAATCTCCATCTCAATTATTTGAAAGCATACATCAACGTTCCGTCTGAATATCTTCTGAAATCTGAGACTCTGATGAAGATCTTTGTATAGTGAGAATTGACAAACACAAACCCATAAGGACAGTCACTCACTTCAAGTAAGGACATATATCGTAGCTCTTCGATTACTTGATTTGGCGGTTTGATTTCGAGCTTTTTGTGTCCAGATTCTAACCCCATCTGAAAATCGTGAACAGACATCCATCTCATCGAGTCAAGAATAATTCTGTAGACTGACTTCATCGCAGTAGCATGATAAATTGTTGTAGATTCATTCAAGTCAATTAAGTAATTGTAGATGAAAATAATGTCGTCCATCTTCAGTTTATCAAAATCTGCTTCAGAGAACTGATAATCCCCATCATCCATTCTTGTTACCTGAAACACTGGCATCTTCACTCCATCCTTATTAATCATCAAAACCTTATTTATGCTTTTGATCTCTGAATTCTGCTGCTCTTGAAGTTTTTCTTCATTCTTCAATTTAAATTTGTTGCGAACACTCAGATAAGCTTTGAGATATTCTGGATTCTTATGATATTTCCATGCACCCAGAACACTTATTGATGTAGAAAGGACAAGATCAGAATCACCATAGATTCTATACGCTTGTTGTTCAATGAGTGGTGAATGAAGAATCATTTTCTCTTCTTCCTCACTTAGTTGGAAATCAGCATCACGCTCAAGAACAATCTCTGCAATTTGAAATGGAACATTCAGATCAGGTGGAGTCGTAGTATCTTCCTTACCGTTAGAGAAAATCTCCTTTTCAAAGTGTATCCCAAATTCATCAGTTGGAGATGACAAGTTAACAAATTGATGATCATTGAATTCATTGGTGACACTCGACGACCCCTTCAAAATATCTTCAATATTATCAAAGTTTTGATTGTCCTCTTGAGCTGACTTATTCTCTACTTGATCAGCTGAATCCATAAT
The DNA here is from genome assembly GCF_046630445.1 of Rutidosis leptorrhynchoides. NCBI lineage: Eukaryota > Viridiplantae > Streptophyta > Magnoliopsida > Asterales > Asteraceae > Rutidosis > Rutidosis leptorrhynchoides. The sequence goes on along the minus strand of NC_092334.1, from coordinate 657,959,574 downwards.
CATAAGCATCCCTGAGTCACCCTCTCTCTGACCTTCTGATTCATCTAGAAAACTTTCACACTGGATTTCCTCAATTTCATCACTTTCAGAATCAGATATATCAACAACATCTTGATCCTTATGTTGACTAGATGCTCCAATTTCATAAGTTGATCTTTGAAAACCACTGGACCGATAACCACTTTGTCTATTCTCCCCCTTATGAAGATTTTCGGGATCGAAATCATCATGATCATGCATGTAAATTGGTCCAGGTGACTTGCATGGAGATAAAGGATATACTATCCTTGCTTGCTCAAGATAAATCATCATAGTCTCGTGAACTTCATCAAGATCAGTTCATTTAGCAAACTCAGCAAGATATAATTCCTCCACCTCATTGTCAGAGAGATATCTTAATCCATATCTATTCGAAATCCGAGAAGGTGACCCAGTTGGCGAAACAACAGTGTAACCACGAACAACATCAGCATTAGCAGCAACTGTTGAAGGTGATGTCGGTGGAAGTGTTTGATTTGCCGTGAGGGCAGGTAAGGATATACGTGTGGTATTATACTTATATGTAGGGCTGTACATACTACTAGTCAGATTCGTGATATCCCCTTCTGATGGAGGTTGGACAACAACCAGAGTTGTCGCCGGCGAAGTTTCTTTTGAAGCATCCGCCTCCATGACTTTAGTCTCATGGGACTCTGACAAAGTAGTAGAACTACCCGTCAGTTTAGATCTCGCAGAGATATTGCTATCTCCGACTCCTGAAATCATTGATATACCATGAGGTGGTACATCTCTTTCAGTTAACGACTCTTCCTCCAGACCCTGAGATTCAGAATCCAGAAGAGAAGTGGTTTGAACCAATGGATCACTTTCATTAACCAAGGGATCAGTCTGCTGGAAGTCTGATAAATATCCCGAAGGATTGTCATGTTGACTCGTTTCCATGGGACGTGGCAGATCTCCCTCATTAAGATAAGCCGGACCTTGAGGCCCTGTTGTACGTTGAGGTACAGGAGGATTTCCAGCCGATACGCATGGTGCCTTTTCAAGACTTTTTGGCTCCCCTTCGGCCGTTCTGGACTTTAATGATTGAGTTTCCTCAATTGATTGAGTCACCGCAGACTTTACTGCAGAGGAAGACTTTACTTCCTTAGATACCAAAGCATCTTGCTGTGTAGGATTTATTATTAAGTCCTGTTTAGATTGGATGGGATTATTGGTCTTTTTACTATCCGTGCGTTTAGTTCTCTTGCCTACCGAAGCTTGCGCTTCATTTAACGTAGGGCTTACTGTTATTATTGGATGTGATACGGAGATGGGTGAGGGTAACCTAATCAGCTCTAGGTCTTGGTCCGTATCACCAATGGTTGGAGTAATTGTTTGGTGGACGATAGGTGTCGAAGTCCTAGATCTAGTTACTCGTTGGGTTGCCGGAGTCTGAATCATCTCATCGGGCATAAATCGAGTTCTCTTAGGAGAATGTTTAGGAGATGATTCAGTTGCTGAAGAATCAGTGTCACTGCTTCCCTCAGGTGTTGTTGAAAGGGTTGGTTCAATCCTAGATGATCTAGGTTCCCTGATCCTCATGGATTGACCATGGTGTGCTACCCTAAAATGTTTGAGGTTCACCCTAAGTGGAGGATTAGCTGGCCCGAGTGGTTGTACTACAGGTTCCTCTACAACCTCTGGGGCTGGAACCGCGACGGGTTCAACTTGTGCTTGTTGTATCGGGTTCGGAAGAGGTATTCCTACAGCCTCAAAATATGAACACATACGAGCGTCTTGGGGTGCAGCTAGCCCCACAAGCCAATTTGGAATTGGCACAGTGAATTGATTGTCAGATACCATCGGGGTATTCATCTTCAGCTCCCTAAATCTTTTCATCTGTAATCCATGTGTACCTGGTACAAATATATTTGCATTTCTGCAAGCATTTATAGCATCATGGATAAAGATACAGAAAAACCTTCCACAAGGGATGTATGAACCCCTTGGCTTATCAACTTGGGCTTGAACCGAATCCCATAGAAGCTCTACATAGTTAGGAGTCTCTACTCTTGTGAATGAGTAGAACAGCCTCAGCATTGGCACCGTCAAGCTGTCTGATCCACTCCTTGTCATCAATAAGCATCTGTTGATGATTGAGAAGATCACATACTACCTTGAGTGCATGTATTTCTTCTAAAACTTAGCCGGTGGAACATTGGTAGCTCCAACATAACCAAGATCAAAAATTGAAGACATCATCTGCTGAGTAGCAGGGAAAGCAGGAGCATTTGAAACAAGAGGAAGCTGAAAGATCCTCCTGAAATCAGCCTTTGTAATACTCCTCATCCCTTGAACTCCTCTTAGCTCAAATTCAAATCGAGCTTGTGTACCCTCTGGATTTGCAGTAGTAGATTGTATAGCTTCCATAAACCTAATAGTTATGTTCAGTAGCTCCAGATCTGTCACAGGCACACTGGCAGTTGAGCTTAGAGCAGGCCACAGTATATGCCTCTCTAGTATTGCAGTCCAGTTGTTGTAGGGAATATTGGTTTCAGAGTTGATAAAGTGATTGTTCGCCATTTAGTTGTATAAATAATAAATAGAAGACCACAATATGTTTAACATAAAGCACATATCTCTATTCTTATTTGTATTTGAAATCCTTTGTATTTTTCAAGTTTTATAATTTTTATGGTGTTTCTAAGTTATAAAAATCATTTATTCCAAATATGAACAAGTAATTGACAAACATGACATCCATATGATATTCATTACAGTACAAAATTATCATGTAAAGTCAATTATATAACTCAAAGAATCAGAACAACACTTAGTCAAATTTAAACACAAATCAAGCAGATTCGGTAGTCATGAAAACTTGAGATTCTGTAACCAAATAAGCTTGAGTTTTTATACCAAAGACTTAAATAAAGCATGCAAGATTTATCAAGTTGAAAATCACATTATTTTTAAAGTAGCAAATTACAGACTCGGTAAAATGCCAAGAACAGATTCGGTATCTTCAAAAATCACACATAATCACCCAAACATGCATATTCAGTCTTATATCATGCAAAAATATGATCATAGTCAATTAACAACTCAATCAAAGCAGAAAAGCATGTTAATCATTTGAACAGACTCGGTACTGTAGCAAGAACACATTCGGTATGTACAGAATCCATCAAATACTCAATTAAACATGTAATCAGACTCGGTCAATTGATAGATCAACTAATTTAACATAGATTTGACAAGAATTTATGTTAATTAACCAAATCAGATGAGTTTAATCTAAGAATTAAGAAACTCGACTCAGATTCGGTATAATCAACACTTTTTCAAAATTGTCACAATAATGTTATTTGCATTATTTTCTGGTTTAAAAGTGTTCAATCATCTCAGATCTTCAACATGTGATACTTAAATTTGATTAAAACAAGAATATACCAAAGATTTGAAGATACAGAGAGACAGATTCGGTAGATTAGGTAGACTCGGTAGATTAGTTCAGATTCGGTATGCAATTAGAGTAAAGTGAGAGAAAGTTTGACTTTGACCCTACTATTTATAGATACCGAATGTTTTGAAGACATGGGCTTTACCGAATGGGCCTTAAATATCGAATACAGTCCAATTTCAGATTTAAACATATTCACTTCAAATTTTGACAAATCTTTATCAAAAAAAATCATTCAAGACTATCACATTTTTATGAAAAACATTTCTGAGACATTTTTTGATAAATTTGAACTTACCGAATCTATACTGTTGGTTGTCAAATTCGGCATAATGCTAAAATTAGCATTTATTTATTTAAAATTCACATCTTTTTGGATTTTATCTTTTTCAATTTTTATGAATTTTATAAAACAAGATTTGTACTTAGAAAGTTTTGAATTACGTACAAAGTACAAATCTTTAGTGATACCAATTGTTAAAACGGGTTGCATACTGAGATGTATACAAACCTTAGTGAATTATTTTCAGATATAAACAAAGAATTTATGAAATTCACTTTTGAAAAACAATTTTCTTTTCATTTTCTCCCATTTTATCCCCCTCAAAATGTGATATACAAGAAAGTAAATCACCATTTTGATATTTTCTCAAGAAAATGAATGAACTCCCCCTTGAAATATAATATCAATGAGTTACCTCCTCCTTTCGTAACCATTGAAACTTAATCCCAGGAAGTTAACACAGATCTAAATGGCTCCCCCTTGAAAGATGTTAACTAAAGCATAAGAAATCAGTTGCTCCCCCTAGAAAGTATCTACTCCCCCTAAACACAAGATCCCAAGTATAAGTCCCAATAGATCTAAGAAATGTCAAGCACTATACTCTACCATGCCAATCTCTTTGATCAAAAACTTTAGCCTAAGTTCATCTAAAGGCTTAGTGAACATGTCAGCTAATTGCACTTTGGTAGGCACAAATTATAACTCTACATCCCCTTTTTCTATATGGTCCTTAATGAAATGATAACGAATATCAATGTGTTTAGTCTTAGAATGCTGGACCGGGTTGCTTGTAATTGCAATAGCACTTTGTGAATCACAGTAAATTGGGGTCTTAGAAATCTTAAAGCCATAGTCCAAAAGTTGAGTTTGCATCCACAAAACTTGTGAACAACAGTGAGCTGCAGCAATGTACTCAGACTCAGCTGTTGATAAAGATACACAGTTCTGCTTTTTGGATGACCAACCAACTAGCCTATTCCCCAACATCTGAATTGATCCAGATGTGCTCTTTCTATCAACATGGCAACCGCCATGATCCGCATCAGTATAAGCAGTGAGATTGAAATCGGATCCATGATGATACCAGATCCCAAGGTTATGTGTACCTTTAAGGTACTGAAAAATCCTAACAACCGCTTTGGAGTGGAATTTCTTAGGGTTTGACTGAAAGCGGGCAGAGACAGTTACAGCAAGTGTAATGTCTGGTCTACTTGCAGTCAGATATATTAAAGAACCAACCATGCTTCGATAAAGCGTAATGTCAAAGGGTTCCCCATTAGCATCAGCATCCAGTAAAGTCCTCATTGGGGTTGTCATTGGTTTTAAAGCAATCATTTTAAAACGTTTTAGCATATCATTGATATACTTTGTTTGACTGATAAAAATCCCATTTGGTAATTATTTTACTTGTAACCCCAAGAAGAAATTTAACTGGTCAAGCATGCTCATTTCGAATTTGTTGGCCATAAGGTCACCAAATTCTTTGCATAAGGCCGGGGACGTGGAACCAAAAATAATGTCATCAACATAAATTTGAACCAAGAGAATGTGACCGTGGTTTTTACGGATGAATAGCATTGTATCAATCATTCCACGAGAGAAGCCAAGCCATTGTCCAGCAAATACTTTGTTAAGGTCTCGTACCATGCACGCGGTGCTTGCTTCAGACCATACAAAGCTTTCTCCAAGTAGTAGACGTGGTTTAGATGAATGGGATCGACAAAGCGTTCTGGTTGAGCAACATAAACTTCCTCTTGAAGATGACCGTTCAGAAAAGCAGTTTTGACATCCATTTGAAACACCGTGAACTTCATATGAGAAGCAAATGCAAGGAAAAGACGAATAGCCTCAATCCTAGCAACCGGAGCAAACGTTTCGTCATAATCAATACCCTCTTGTTGTCGATATCCCTTGGCGACAAGATGTGCCTTATTTCGAACCAAAATTCCATCAGAGTCCTTCTTGTTCTTAAAAATCCACTTAACCCCTATTGGTCGTTGACCCGTTAGTCTTGGAACTAATTGCCATACTTTCTTCTTGTTCCTAGGAATTTGTCAATGAAATTGACAAGCAAGGATTTATCGCCCGTCATGTGTTGAGAGCAACCGGAATCGATATACCAAACACAGACGTCGAAACTCTGAAAACGTTAATTTCCTAGAGTTTAGGTACCCAAAATTTCTTGGGTCCTCTACGGTTAGTACCAACAATAAACTTTGGATCAACAATGAGATAATCACGTAAAGCATCATAAAATTTAGACAATAAAACATCATTTAAAACCACATTACATGAAGCATCGTACGCAATATCAAGTTTTACATCATTATCAGAAGTCTTAACACACAACTTATTCCAAGCAGATGTTTTGTTCACAGACGAAAATTGAAAGACATGAGATGATTTCCTAGGTCGACTAGCAGATTGCTTTGGTTTGGTTGCTACTTTCTTAGTCGTGGACTTAGGAACCCATACAGAATTGTAAGTCAAATTTGGATTATGACCTGTGACACAAAAACACCTCGGTTAGTTAGACGTCCAAACTTTTTAGTTGACACATGAGATGATTTATTTTGCAAAATTTCCAATTTAATTTTACGTTCCTTTGCATCATACTCACTCAAATTAGGTTTTGGACTCGAGTGTTGTGTTGACTTTACTGATTTCGTTAAAAGACTTTCCTTTGATTGATTTGACATTGGAATCATATGAATCTTTTCAGTTAACACATAACCATTTTGAGAATGAACTCTCTTGACAACAAATTGGGTTGAAGGTGCAACTTTTGAAACACGTTTAATAAATTGAGAACGTAGTGGCTTTTGAAGAATAGTAATGGGTTTTGCATCTGTAGATGTTGTTGTTCCCTTCCCTTTCTTATTAATCCCACCAACACATTCAGGCACATTGGTTTCAACAGTAGATGATTGCTTAAGTGTGTTAGCCTGTTTCAGTTGAATTATTTTTTGTTTTAAGCTCTTAATCTCAAGACATAATTCCTCTACAGAAACTAGCACTTCACCTTCCTTAAAATCAGTACATTCTTTCTTAGGAAGTGGAGCCAACTTATCACACAAAGCAAGCATTTGTTCTAATCAGTGTTGTAGATCTCCTTATTTCTCCTCGAGATCTCTCCGAGATCTCGTTTTTGGAAAGTCACCGAGACGAGATGTCCATCTCCCGAGATTGCTCGATCAACGGGGTCAAAATTGGTCAAAGCCACTATTTCTCAATATTTCTCGCTAATTTCTCGAATTTTCTCATAAAATCTCGTATTTTTTTTTTGGACTTTCTCGCTCATTTCTTGAATTTTTTTATAAAATCTTATAAAAATGTATATAAAAATGCATATATTGATTTATTTGTATATATTTATATTATAAAAACTAAAAAGTCATTGTAAGTCAACGTCCGAGATCTCCCCGAGATTATTCCGAGATGCCGAGATCTCCCAAAAAATGTCCAAACGAGATCTCCCCGAGATCCGAGATCTCCAACCTTGGTTCTAATGATTGACACTTAAGTTGCAAATCAACATTTTCCTGTTCAACTATACCTAATATAAGTTTCAAGTTTCGTATAACAGGTATGTTTGCGTAAAATTCATTCAAAGGATCAATTGTTGTGTCAAAGTCTATCAAGTTTTCAATAGTTGGTTCATCTCGAGGTTCCACCTTTACATCTAAATCAGTTTGACCTAGGGATTCTGTCTCAAAGAAGACAGTTAGTTCATGTGCTAGGTCTTCACAGAAAATATTATCAGAACACGCAGGTAAGGCCGGTAGAATTGGTTTCACATCAAAAGTTGGTTCATCAAACACCTCATCTATGGCAGTAATGCTAGAACTAGGTTTGTTAAACACTTCATTCTCAAGCATTAAAATGTATTTCTCTATATAAACCAGTCTACGCTTAGGTACATAATTTTCATGTTGCATATTCTTTTCAGTTTCAACAAGTTCCTTCAAGAAATCAGGATTTGATTTACCCATTTTAGCATTGATTTTCTCATACAGTAAGCTAATTTGATAGTATTTTCTAGATTTGCGATTAACAATAATATCATCAAAATCAACATCAGAAGCATGCACAAAATGAGATGGTAAACCAGCTTGAAAGTAATCAGAATGATATAATCCTGGAATCTTTTTGGAAGCATTATCTAACATGTTAGGATCTTCATAACCCAACCCCTACTTTTCACCATGAATTGTCATTGGTCTATTCATGAAAATCGTTTGTTTTGAAAGTTCCATATTCATGATAGCTTTGGATTGATCTGTTCGATAGAGTTTTTCCTCATATCGAGCAAGTTGTGCTTTCATTTGAAAAGACTCTTTTGACAATGAAGAAATTTCAGAGTTCTTTTCAATTATGGTGTTTTCCAATTGAATAATTTTCTTGTTTACCTTTGAAAGTTTGGGTTCATGTTGAGTTTTCAAATCAGAAAGATCTTTTTCTAAAAATTGAACTTTTTCTGCAAGTCATTCCGATTTTAGATGATAATCTGTCCTTTCGACCTTAATCGGATGAATTGATTTTTTAAGATCTTCCAACTCAGTTTCCGTGGAGCTGAGTTGGATAGTTAATCTTTGCAATTCCGATTGTAATTTAGATGAAGATGGTTTGGTCTCAGAAAATTTGATTTTATCTTATAAAACCTTGTTTTCAGATTTTAAACCTTTGACTTCTTTTGACATTGAGATCAAATTCTTCATCATGTCATTTTTCACTTTTATAAATTCAGGTGGAATTTCAGATGATTGTACCTCATCATCATCAGATGCTGAGTCAGAATTCTCCATTGATTCCTTAGCTTTGATGAGCTTAGTCACCTTGCAAACATTTGCATGTTCCACCTCTGAATCTGAATCATCAGTCTAGTTAAACCAAGTATCATCAACCAGTTTCAGCTCTCCCCCAGTTTCTACAATCTTAGTCATCAACATTTTCTTCTTGTAGTAAGCTGCATCCTTCTTCTTAGGCATCTTGCACTCACGAGAGTAATGACCAGCTTTGCCACAATTGAAACAGATTAATTCATCCTTCTTGGAATCATCAGCACATTGTTATTGTTTTGAGTGATCAGCTTTCTTGTAGTACGAGGAAGACGATGAGTTCTTGCGTTGATTGCTTGATTTGCCTTTGAACTTGTGTTTGTTCAAGGCTTTTGTGAACATGGCTACCATTTTGGCTAATTCAAGTTGAGAATCATCAACATCAGAAAGATTCAACTCTTCAGAATCAGTTGATTCTTCAACAAGCACTTTCTTGGACAAACTTTTGGAAGTCGCAAATGATTTGCTCTTTTTTTTGGCAATGAGAGCAAGAGGATCACTTGGAGATGACCCTTCCTTCTTGAAGTTTAGACACTTCATGTTGGTAATGCATAAGAACTCCAACAAGCTCATGAATAGTCAATTTGTCAATCTCTTTGGTAGATCGAATAATGGTTCCATAAGGAAGCCAATCAACATTGAGCTTTTTGAGAAATTTCATGTTGACTTCAGCATTTACTTTTATGATCTTGCACCTTTTCAACTCATTGAGAACACCATTGAAATGACGGTAGGTATCCTTGAGTGGTTCATCAGGTTCCTGCTTGAAATCTTCATAAAATTCCAGAGCCTTATTCAGTTTAGTAACATCTGACATGTCATAACCTTCTTGCTGTCGTTTGATCTCATCCCATATATCTTTTGCAGTGGTGTGACTATTAACATTTTCAAACAACTCATGCGGGATAACTTGCATAACAATGTTCTTTGCCTCTATGTCACCCTGAGCTCTCTCACGTTTATCACCAGAAAGTTCATAGACTAGAATTGGCATACCAGTATCCGGATGATAATCTACAACTGGACCATTTCTCAGAGAAGCCCATATGTACTTTGCTTTCTCACCCTTATAGTCTATGTACTGAGTGATTCGGTGAAGCCACTGAGTGTACTTGCCATCAAACAACACTGGAGGACGGGAATCTGATCCAATGATCAAAGTATCTTGAGTAGACATCTTGAAAATGAGGTAGATTCGGTAAAGATTCGGTATTACACAAATATAGGATGAAAAATCACAACAATCTAATAAAAATGTCAGATTCGGTATCTGATTCGGTACTATAGCAGATTCAGTACAGATTCTGTACTGTAGCAGATTCGGTAAACCAGATTCTGTATCAGAAACTGATCATAAATACAAGTAACACACCCAGATTCAGTATAGATTCGGTAACCACAAGAATTGTAGCCTGAGAACACTTTAAACCAATGAATTAAGTGATACCGAGATTCTGATTCGGTATCTGACTCGGTAGTCAGATTCTGTATGAATTTGAATTCAAACACAATTCAATTCCTTTGAACTAGATTCTCTAACCTTGCTGCACAAGGAAACAAGTTAGTATCACACAAAATATCAAAGATACCGAATGTATAGGATACCGAATGTCAACTGTAGCAGTTGACAATACCGAGTCTAAGTATGAAAACTTAGAATTCAAATAAATCCTTTCTCAAATCACACCAATTAGCTGGGTATGACCAAACCGAATGTGATAGAATCACAAACACACCACAATCTGCAACACTGATTGAGAATTAATAGCTTTGAAGCGGATTCGGTATGGCAGTTACGATACCAAATGTAGATCAAATCTTCAAAACTTGAAGAATTGAATAAATTAAACCGTCAGAAATGTGATTAAACACCTCACGATCACAACTGAAACCTCAAACCTTTACTAAACTATAGAATCAAGCTGAAAATGATGAATACCGAGAGTTTTAGCCACGAACTCTAAAAATCAACTTGATTCTTCATAATTGATGTTAAAAAGCTGTAATGATGATTGAAACTCTTTCTAATTAACCTAATACACCTTCGCTGAACTTATCACAAGAATCTGAACGTCAGATTATTAGATTCGATTATACCGAATCTGATTCAATATACCGAGAGTGCTCAGATTCTGTAATCTTCAATCTCTGGATCGATCTAGTGATGTAATATCACTCCCTGGAAGCTCTGATACCAAATGATAGGTCAGATCATGTTGAGATTAGAAGAAAAGACAAGTTAGAATGAGATTCGGTAAGTGTAAAGGAGACTCGGTATGAGAGAGAATCAATAAGATTTACATTCCACAGCTTCTAGAACTCAGTTATAATGCAATGGCTATCTAATTAGGACTACTTAGGTTCCTTATATAGCCCTCTTCTAAGGAACCATTATTTAAGCTTATTTCACATTAACATTATACAACTTCGGGGTCCTAACACTTGTCACAAACTAGTCTCAACTAACAACTAAATAATTATAAACATATAATTATTATAATAGCATACAAACACACCCAAGGTCAAAAGGGTCATTTCAGCTAGGTCAGGTAATATGATGTTACACTTACGCGAGTATATATGTTCTCCCGCACGTATGTAAACCTTTATATGTGATTAGAAACCGATTGCATATTTTGAACACATGCCTAGTCACACACGCGCATGATCGATTCATGGTGCGCACATGAAGGACTCACGCGCGTATGTATTGTGGCGGTAAATGGGTTAAGTTCAATTTTGATTCAAGTTATGATTGGAATATTTTAAGATATTTAGTTGTTATAATAATGTTAAGTATGATTTGAAAAGTATGATGACTCAGAATATGATATTCACAAGTGATAAAGGAAAGGATAAGACTCAGTAATATAAGATCTCCGAATTCTTGCACATATTAGGTGAGTGACTATCTTTTCAGATATTTGTATAGAGTAGCGGATTATGCTACTATCGTTATGTTGGGAACTCCCTAATTTTTTTATTGAATATAACATGTTGTATATATTTGTTTATGTGCATAAATTGATTGTCGGCCTTGAATTGTGAGGTTGGACAAAAAGAGCCAACCTCGAATTGTGTGGTTGGGTTCAACTGTTATTGTATGTGTAGTATAACTTTGAATGATAATTCGTCGCGTCTAGATTATTATACTAAGTATTTAGTATTAAGAACTATTGGTAAACTCTAGCCCGACCAGCTAGTAGTTGCAGGTCATCCACTTATTTTGGTGCTAATCCCCCACATTTTCTCCCTTGCAGTTTAAGACGTTATGCATGCTTTAGGGTTGGGAGAAGAACTTGTATATTCTCTTTATGTCTGACACGTCGATAAACTCTTATGTCTGTTATGTACTAGGTTGTATGTTTTGAAATGTAAAACTAATGTGATCAATATATAATATATATATATATATATATATATATATATATATATATATATATATATATATATATATATATATATATATATGTGTGTGTGTGTGTGTGTGTGTGTGTGTGTGTGTGTGTGTGTCTCTGTGTGTGTGCGTGTGTGTGTGTTTATGTATGTGTTTAATTAATATAATTCCGATGTGTATTAAAAAATACAGTAGACCTTTACCCACACACGTAGACCTTCATCTACGTGTGTAGACCTTCACCCATACGCATTGACCTTCACCCACGAGTGTAGACCTCTACCCGTCCGTGCATACTTAGTCAGATAAGTGTGAACTCTGACATACAAGGGTCAACCCTGTCAACACGCGTAGAGCGTGTGTTCACGTACACATACACTCTTACCTGTGTATATATGTTCTCCCGCATGCATGTAAACCTTTATATGTAATTAGAAAATGATTGGTTCTTTGGAATGCCTATCCGGTCACACGAGCGCATGGCTGATTCTTGCGCACGCATAAAGGACTCACATACGTATGTGTTTTGGCACTAAATGGGTTAAGTGCAATTCTGACCTAAGTGTTATGATTGGAATATTTTATGATGTTCAACTGTTATAATAATGTTAAGTATGATTTAAAAAGTATACTGACTCATAATATAATATTCTCAAGTGATAAAGGAAAGGATAAGGCTGAGTAATATATGACCTCTGAGTTCTTGCCTTGTGTATCAGGTGAGTGGGACTACCATTTCAGATATTTTTATAGAATAACATGATATGCTACTATTTCCATGTTGGGACTGACATGCTTATGTTATTGAATATCCTATGATGTATATGTTTGTTTATGTGCACATATTGATTGTTCCCCTCGAATTGTGAGGTTGGACAAAAGGAGTCATCCTTGAACTGTGAGGTTCTCTTCAACTGTTACTGTCAGTGTGGTATAACTTTGAATGACACATTCTATAACATCCTCAAATGGGCCTAGTTGTAAGATTACTATTTTGCCCTTAAGTTTGTGTTATGTTATTATATGTTTATATTTTAACTCAGTATTTATTATTATTTAATGATGTGGTTAGGACCAGTTCATGACAAGGGTCACAGAACATGTTTGTTTATTTAATTTGGTGTAAGACCCAAATATTTATTGTACATAATGTATTTATGGTGTACATAAAGTGTGTGAAACCTGGTATGATTTAAAAGCTGGCAGACTGTTCAGACATTCGTGTGCGCCGCGCAGAGGTAATGGTGCGCTCCGCACAGAGGTAATGGTGCGCGCCGTGCACTGTCCCTGCAACAGATTTCCAGTTTTTCTGTTTTGAGTTAAATGAAGGGCATTTTGGTATTTTCACTTGTGGGCCAGTTTTCGGCCACAAAATGGTAGATTGGTGGACTCAATCAAGTCCACAACCTTATCCTCATTCTCTCATCTTCAACCTCAAACCCTAGAGTGAGAAAAAGAGTTTAGAGAGAGAGAGCTTCATTTGGAGAAGAAGAAACTTGAATCGATCGAAGTCGCAAGTATTAAAGTTGTTCATCTTGTTCACGGCTGCGTTGTGGTAGTATTGGTAAGTTCTAACTCCGAGTTTTCATAGTTGGATTAGTGTTCATAATTGGGGTTTTGATTTGGGTGTTCTTGAGTAAACCTACTAGTTGATAATTGGGTGATTGAGCTAGTAAATGGTGTTGATAACCATTGTTGTTAGGTTTTGGGTTGGATGATGAAATTGATTAGTTGATAATCATGTTCGGGTGTTAATATCACTAGTTAACTTAGGTTATGAGTGATTAATTGCGTAAGCTTGCAAAATAGGTGTTTTGACTTGAGATTAGGTCAAAATGGGTTTTGTGTATTTTAGTGCAAGTAATATGTTTGATGATGAAACCTTGAGTAAAATGAGTTGTTGGAACATAATCGCTAGTCGATTGTGATTATTGGGGTTTTCGGGGGAGATTTGACTTAGTCAAAGTGGAAGTAAGTGCAAATGGGTAAATATTGCACTTATTGGTGTTTTGGGTATAAGCTAGAGTGTTTAGCTTATGTGTTGTGAATTACTTAGTGATTTACATTTGGACGACTAGGAGCTAAAGCGGGATTGCTTTTCGAGTAACCGAGGTGAGTGGAATATTTATACGTTTATGTATATACTTTGGTTACTTGCGTGCAACGTGGTAAGTGTCATCCGGTAGGATACGCTTTTCGTGGGCCACATTTGGGTTGGGGAAAAATATAGTGAGCGGTATCCGTATGGATAGCTCTTTGTTGGCTATATTCGGCTTGCGTTATGTGGTGAGTGATATCCGGGAGGAATGACTCTTTGTCAACCACAACTGGAAGTGAGCCATGTGATGAGTGATTAATGTTTGACCTATCGCTTTTCGTCGGTCACATGTGCGTGTTTGGTTATGTGGTGAGTGATTAATATTTGACCTATCGCTCTTCGTCGGCTACATGTGTGTGTTGGAGTAAGTGGTGAGTGTTATCAGTTTGGGGATTCGCTCTTTGTTGGCCACTTATCGTAGGATGGTAAGCGGTTTCACTTTTCGTCGGCCATCCTTTTGATTGAGGTAAGTGTTAACATTCCGGTTGCACTTTTCGTCGGCTTCATGGTGCGTAGTGGTGAGTGGTTAATGTATTTGACCTACCGCTCTTCGTCGGCCACGTATGCGTTGGGATGTGTTGATATGCATATAAGTATTGCATTCACTAAGCATTAGCTTACCCTATCGTTGTTTACATTTTTAGGTTCGGAGGTGGATGTGGCCGACGTATGCTCGGGATTAGATGATTTCCCCTTTTGATGCTTGCTTGGATTACTTTTGGATTCGACTTAGGATTGGGTAGTTTATCCCCAAACGTCATGCTCGTAGTTTTGTTTGGAACTTAAACTCGCATGGTCGAAACTCGTATTTTGTATGTATTTCGTAAAACGACCGACGTGCGCCCAATGTCGTAAAACTTGTTTTATTATTGAATCGTGTTAGTTTTACCTGATATAAAATGTTGTGAAAAGCGTTTTGTCTAACAGTGTCGGGAAGTGGGAGATCTTTAATCAAAAAATGGAAATTTCGGACAGAGGGTGTCAGCCATCATGCGCGCCGCGCACTGGCCGGGTTGCGCGCCGCGCACCCAGTCTGGGCAGAATAATTAATTTTTTTTTATATTTCACGTATTCGGTTGGATAACGGGTTGGGTCGTTATATTTGGACTCCGTTAGGGTCGCCTAATGATGTACGAAAGATATCAGATAACTGATTAATATACCTGTGTGTTGTGGGGTATGGGATTTAATCCCAAATTAAATGACCAGAATGCTGAGTTCTATCTCATTTCCCCCACTTTCCAGAACATCACCTCTACTCTCGTTCTTTACCATCTTCACCTACCAAACTCTAAATTTCAAATCCGTGTTCTTGAGCTCGAATCTTTCTTATCATCGTGTTCTTTGTGATTTACTGATTCTATCAAGGTGAGAATCAAAACATTTCATGCTTTAATATTTGAGAAAATAATGATTTTGTGTTAGCTTTTACAAAAACTGTAATTTGGGTCAAAATGGTTAGATTTAGTATTGTTTGAGTTAAAATCTTGTGGGTTTATGTTTCCACATGTTTAGTGTCTTGGATTTAGTAAGTTTTGAGGTCATAATCGAGCTCTAGAGCAAGAATTGTTGGATTTTAGGTGAAACCCGTTGCTGAGTTCAGCTTCAACTGCAGATTAACACGGCCGGTCGAGTGTCTCTTGACACTCGACCGACAGTCTCGACTATCGACCGAGTGTGTAGACCCACGGCCGAGTGTGTCTATAAGTGACCATCGACCGAGTGACTAGATACTCGGCCGAGTGAGTATGGACAGTCGGCCAAATGTCTCTGACAGTAGACCAAGGGTCTTTGGCTGTGGAAAATATTACCAAGTGTTGATATTTAGCCGTTATGCTGCCCGTTTGTGTACTGATGATTATGATGTTATAACTAACTTGTGTATATGTCTTTCTCGGGAGAAAAGGAGAAAGAGAACGTTCAGTGATTAGATAGCTTAAAACCTTCTCGTTTGCTGGTAATCGGTGTGTGGGACTAACTAGAGATTGATAATATAGAGTTGCTTGTTATTCTAAGATTGTCCTGCTTGTTAGAATTAACATGCTACTACTGTTAGTTATGACTGTGATGACTCTATGTTAGTTGACGATTTTTTATGGAGCCCAGTATGTCCCTATTTTGTGGTATCCTAATTTGATAGGAGAGATCAACCTGCGGGTTGGGTTCCTCATGTGGTAGCCTAACTAGCATTCGTGTGGTATATGTTTGAATGACGTGTTCATCGCGTGTGGATGATTTATGCAGCACGGTATGTAGAAGGAACTTCCGGTAAACCCCAGTCCGATCAAGTGGTGGTTAATGGTTCGGTCGGACCGCCGGAGTCTCTGTTGACTGAACTACTGGGTGATGCTTATGTGTTGGACTATATGACATGATTGGTATGACGGTTTATGTATGCTATTACCTGTAGTTAGTTGTACTCAGTTAGCTTCGTGCTAATTTCCCTCCATATCCTCCCTGCAGGTTGTTAGCTTTTGTAGACATTGCTTTTGGGGAGAAGACGAGCATGAAGATGTTATATTTGACCAGACTTAACTCTGATGTTATTTTTCTTTGTTTTAAAAATGGTTGTGACCAGAGCTTTGAACAGTGTCCTTTTGTAATTGTAATGTGGATATGTCTTTTCCGGTTAAATATGTATTTTTCTGTAGTGGCACGTGTAGTTGCAAGTCACATTGGCTTTTTTAATTAATATAAAGCTTCCGCAATGCATTTTTTTAAAAATTTTTTTTAGCGGTGTCACACATTCGTTGCGTCTGAATTATTATACTAAGTATCCAGTAACAAGAACTATCAGTAAACTATAGCCCGATCAACTAGTAGTTGCAGGTCAGGCCAGACCGTCAATCTCCTTGTGATTGTTGTAATTGTTGTGTATGTATAAAATTGTATTATAGGTTTATGTTTGACACGTCGATAAACTCTGATGTCTGTTGTGTACTAGTTTGCATGTTTTGAAAGTAACACTGATGTGATTATAATATATATGTGTGTGTGTGTGTGTGTGTGCGCGCGCGCGCGCGCGCGCGCGCGCGCATCTAATTAATATTATTCCGTTGTGTATTAAAAAATACGGTGTTAAACATAAGTTTTTTTTTCTAAAAAAAGCAAGGCCTTCAAATTGTAATTAGTGAGGATCGAAGTAGGTCTCTTTCGAAAATTCCCAAGCATCTAACCACTGGTCCACCCCCCAAAGTACAACCAAATGGACTACCGAGCTCAACGAGAACATAAACCTAACAATAGCTCACAACGAAACCACAAGATCTAAACAACAAAACGGTCAACAATATAAACACTAAAGAACTAAGCTAATGAAAAAAAAAATAAAGAGAGTAACTAATCAAAAGTGTGGCAAAATAATAGAAATCACCTTCATCACGACAACATAAAAGCCAACGAACGCTCACGAATCCTTGATGAATTCCGAAAATTTCTCCATCTCAATACATTGCACCCGACGTTTTCTTCTTGAATTCTTTACTTTAGTCGAATTCTTAAGCATGTCGTCGGATTAATAAGAACAACTTCAACCTTTTCGGATTCAGCCAACATGTTTGACATCATCTCGTCAAAAGCGACAAAATGGGGAATCGGGAAAAGAAGTTACGACATCTGTATATATTTGTTTATTGAATATAACATGTTGTATATATTTGTTTATGTGCATAAATTGATTGTCGGCCTTGAATTGTGAGGTTGGAAAAAAAGAGCCAACCTCGAATTGTGTGGTTGGGTTCAACTGTTATTGTCTGTGTAGTATAACTTTGAATGATAATTCGTCGCGTCTAGATTATTATACTAAGTATTTAGTATTAAGAACTATTGGAAAACTCTAGCCCGACCAGCTAGTAGTTGCAGGTCATCCACATATTTTGGTGCTAATCACCCACATTTTCTCCCTTGCAGTTTAAGACGTTATGCATGCTTTAGGGTTGGGAGAAGAACTTGTATATTCTCTTTATGTCTGACACGTCGATAAACTCTTATGTCTGTTATGTACTAGGTTGTATGTTTTGAAATGTAAAACTAATGTGATCAATATATAATATATATATATATATATGTGTGTGTGTGTGTGTGTGTGTGTCTCTGTGTGTGTGCGTGTGTGTGTTTATGTATGTGTTTAATTAATATAATTCCGATGTGTATTAAAAAATACGGTAGACCTTTACCCACACACGTAGACCTTCATCTACGTGTGTAGACCTTCACCCATACGCATTGACCTTCACCCACGAGTGTAGACCTCTACCCGTCCGTGCATACTTAGTCAGATAAGTGTGAACTCTGACATACAAGGGTCAACCCTGTCAACACGCGTAGAGCGTGTGTTCGCGTGCACATACACTCTTACCTGTGTATATATGTTCTCCCGCATGCATGTAAACCTTTATATGTAATTAGAAAATGATTGGTTCTTTGGAATGCCTATCCGGTCACACGAGCGCATGGCTGATTCTTGCGCACGCATAAAGGACTCACGCACGTATGTGTTTGGGCACTAAATGGGTTAAGTGCAATTCTGACCTAAGTGTTATGATTGGAATATTTTATGATGTTCAACTGTTATAATAATGTTAAGTATGATTTAAAAAGTATACTGACTCATAATATAATATTCTCAAGTGATAAAGGAAAGGAGAAGGCTGAGTAATATATGACCTCTGAGTTCTTGCCTTGTGTATCAGGTGAGTGGGACTACCATTTCAGATATTTTTATAGAATAACATGATATGCTACTATTTCCATGTTGGGACTGACATGCTTATGTTATTGAATATCCTATGATGTATATGTTTGTTTATGTGCACATATTGATTGTTCCCCTCGAATTGTGAGGTTGGACAAAAGGAGTCATCCTTGAACTGTGAGGTTCTCTTCAACTGTTACTGTCAGTGTGGTATAACTTTGAATGACACATTCTATAACATCCTCAAATGGGCCTAGTTGTAAGATTACTATTTTGCCCTTAAGTTTGTGTTATGTTATTATATGTTTATATTTTAACTCAGTATTTATTATTATTTAATGATGTGGTTAGGACCAGTTCATGACAAGAGTCATAGAACATGTTTGTTTATTTAATTTGGTGTAAGACCCAAATATTTATTGTACATAATGTATTTATGGTGTACATAAAGTGTGTGAAACCTGGTATGATTTAAAAGCTGGCAGACTGTTCAGACATTCGTGTGCGCCGCGCAGAGGTAATGGTGCGCTCCGCACAGAGGTAATGGTGCGCGCCGTGCACTGTCCCTGCAACATATTTCCAGTTTTTCTATTTTGAGTTAAATGAAGGGCATTTTGGTCTTTTCACTTGTGGGCCAGTTTTCGGCCACAAAATGGTAGATTGGTGGACTCAATCAAGTCCACAACCTTATCCTCATTCTCTCATCTTCAACCTCAAACCCTAAAGGTAACTTGTTTCGAGAATCATTAGATTTGTCAAATTTGGACGCTAAGGGTCTTAAAATTCACCGCACTCTTATTGACACATTTATCAATCACCACATCCGATTTGTTTGAACCTAAATAAAAAAAACGCATTGAAGAGGATGACCCATTAAACATGAGGGAAGGAACAACCTCGTCACAATCAACCTCAAGAATATCCTCCGAGTTAAAAACCGAAGTAGAAATAGCTACGCTTCCGATTAACATATCCCCTTGTAAAGAGGCTTCTTAGACGATAAACTCAAAGAGGCCGATCACGGATCAATCCGATGAAACCGAACTGTATCATCATTAACTAACTCACAACCATGTAGTGACCCGAACTTTTCCATGTTTATATATATTAATTGAGATTGATATTTACATGATTAAATGTTTCCAACATGTTAAGCAATCAAACTTGTTAAGACTTGATTAATTGAAATATGTTTCATATAGACAATTGACCACCCAAGTTGACCGGTGATTCACGAATGTTAAAACTTGTAAAAACTATATGATGACATATATATGGATATATATATAGTTAACATGATACTATGATAAGTAAACATATCATTAAGTATATTAACAATGAACTACATATGTAAAAACAAGACTACTAACTTAATGATTTTTAAACGAGACATATATGTAACGATTATCGTTGTAAAGACATTTAATGTATATATATCATATTAAGAGATATTCATACATGATAATATCATGATAATATAATAATTTAAAATCTAATTTGATATTATAAACATTGGGTTAACAACATTTAACAAGATCGTTAACCTAAAGGTTTCAAAACAACACTTACATGTAACGACTAACGATGACTTAACGACTCAGTTAAAATGTATATACATGTAGTGTTTTAATATGTATTTATACACTTTTGAAAGACTTCAATACACTTATCAAAATACTTCTACTTAACAAAAATGCTTACAATTACATTCTCGTTCAGTTTCATCAACAATTCTACTCGTATGCACCCGTATTCGTACTCGTACAATACACAGCTTTTAGATGTATGTACTATTGGTATATACACTCCAATGATCAGCTCTTAGCAGCCCATGTGAGTCACCTAACACATGTGGGAACCATCATTTGGCAACTAGCATGAAATATCTCATAAGATTACAAAAATATGAGTAATCATTCATGACTTATTTACATGAAAACAAAATTACATATCCTTTATATCTAATCCATACACCAACGACCAAAAACACCTACAAACACTTTCATTCTTCAATTTTCTTCATCTAATTGAACTCTCTCAAGTTCTATCTTCAAGTTCTAAGTGTTCTTCATAAATTCCAAAAGTTCTAGTTTCATAAAATCAAGAATACTTTCAAGTTTGCTAGCTCACTTCCAATCTTGTAAGGTGATCATCCAACCTCAAGAAATCTTTGTTTCTTACAGTAGGTTATCATTCTAATACAAGGTAATAATCATATTCAAACTTTGGTTCAATTTCTATAACTATAACAATCTTATTTCAAGTGATGATCTTACTTGAACTTGTTTTCGTGTCATGATTTTGCTTCAAGAACTTTGAGCCATCCAAGGATCCATTGAAGCTAGATCCATTTTTCTCTTTTCCAGTAGGTTCATCCAAGGAACTTAAGGTAGTAATGATGTTCATAACATCATTCGATTCATACATATAAAGCTATCTTATTCGAAGGTTTAAACTTGTAATCACTAGAACATAGTTTAGTTAATTCTAAACTTGTTCGCAAACAAAAGTTAATCCTTCTAACTTGACTTTTAAAATCAACTAAACACATGTTCTATATCTATATGATATGCTAACTTAATGATTTAAAACCTGGAAACACGAAAAACACCGTAAAACCGGATTTACGCCGTCGTAGTAACACCGCGGGCTGTTTTGGGTTAGTTAATTAAAAACTATGATAAACTTTGATTTAAAAGTTGTTATTCTGAGAAAATGATTTTTATTATGAACATGAAACTATATCCAAAAATTATGGTTAAACTCAAAGTGGAAGTATGTTTTCTAAAATGGTCATCTAGACGTCGTTCTTTCGACTGAAATGACTACCTTTACAAAAACGACTTGTAACTTATTTTTCCGACTAGAAACCTATACTTTTTTTGTTTAGATTCATAAAATAGAGTTCAATATGAAACCATAGCAATTTGATTCACTCAAAACGGATTTAAAATGAAGAAGTTATTGGTAAAACAAGATTGGATAATTTTTCTCATTTTAGCTACGTGAAAATTGGTAACAAATCTATTCCAACCATAACTTAATCAACTTGTATTATATATTATGTAATCTTGAGATACCATAGACACGTATACAATGTTTTGACCTATCATGTCGACACATCTATATATATTTCGGAACAACCATAGACACTTTATATGTGAATGTTGGAGTTAGCTATACAGGGTTGAGGTTGATTCCAAAATATATATAGTTTGAGTTGTGATCAATACTGAGATACGTATACACTGGGTCGTGGATTGATTCAAGATAATATTTATCAATTTATTTCTGTACATCTAACTGTGGACAACTAGTTGTAGGTTACTAACGAGGACAGCTGACTTAATAAACTTAAAACATCAAAATATATTAAAAGTGTTGTAAATATATTTTGAACATACTTTGATATATATATATATGTATATATTGTTATAGGTTCGTGAATCAACCAGTGGCCAAGTCTTACTTCCCGACGAAGTAAAAATCTGTGAAAGTGAGTTATAGTCCCACTTTTAAAATCTAATATTTTTGGGATGAGAATACATGCAGGTTTTATAAATGATTTACAAAATAGACACAAGTACGTGAAATTACATTCTATGGTTGAATTATCATAATCGAATATGCCCCTTTTTATTAAGTCTGGTAATCTAAGAATTAGGGAACAGACACCCTAATTGACGCGAATCCTAAAGATAGATCTATTGGGCCTAACAAACCCCATCCAAAGTACCGGATGCTTTAGTACTTCGAAATTTATATCATATCCGAAGGGTGTCCCGGAATGATGGGGATATTCTTATATATGCATCTTGTTATTGTCGGTTACCAGGTGTTCACCATATGAATGATTTTTATCTCTATGTATGGGATGTGTATTGAAATATGAAATCTTGTGGTCTATTGTTACGATTTGATATATATAGGTTAAACCTATAACTCACCAACATTTTTGTTGACGTTTAAAGCATGTTTATTCTCAGGTGAATATTAAGAGCTTCCGCTGTTGCATACTAAAATAAGGACAAGATTTGGAGTCCATGTTTGTATGATATTGTGTAAAAACTGCATTCAAGAAACTGAATTCGATGTAACATATTTGTATTGTAAACCATTATGTAATGGTCGTGTGTAAACAGGATATTTTAGATTATCATTATTTGATAATCTACGTAAAGCTTTTTAAACCTTTATTTATGAAATAAAGGTTATGGTTTGTTTTAAAAATGAATGCAGTCTTTGAAAAACGTCTCATATAGAGGTCAAAACCTCGCAACGAAATCAATTAATATGGAACGTTTTTAATCAATAAGAACGGGACATTTCAGTTGGTATCCGAGCGTTGGTCTTAGAGAACCAGAAAATTTGCATTAGTGTGTCTTATCGAGTTTGTTAGGATGCATTAGTGAGTCTGGACTTCGACCGTGTTTTCTTTAAAAATGATTGCTTAACATTTTTGTTGGAAACTATATATTTTTAACATATGAATATTATGTGATATATTAATCTCTTAACGTGTTTGATATTATGTGATAGATGTCTACCTCTAGAACAAGTCCCATTGACTCACCTAATAATAATGAAGAGTCAAATGTAAATTGGAATGATTTGTGGACTGATTCACAAGTTCCCGAAGAGGAACCGGAAGAAGAGTCGGAACCGGAAGAAGAATCGGAACCGGAAGAAGAATCGGAACCGGATGAAGAAATAGAACCGGTGGGGGAAATAATAAAACGGTTAAGTAAAAGAAAATCCTCAACCAACCGACCAAAGTTAATTATGGTCAATGGTGTTTCCGCCAAGGAAGCAAAATATTGGGAGGATTACCAATTCTCCGATGAATCGGATTCCGACGAGAATTCCGATGATGTTATAGAAATTACCCCAACTGAATTTAAAAAGGCAAAAGAAAATAATAAGGGAAAGGGCATAAAAATAGAGAAATCTAATTCCAACCCCGATGAACTTTATATGTATCGTCAACCCCCGAAGTCCTTAAGTTGTAACAATGACCCGGGAATCTCTAAACCACCAGGTTTTTCTAAACCAATGTGGATCACGATGGCTCGTATTAGGGGAACATCATATATCCCTAGAAACTTGGCAAAACGAACCAAAACCGAAGAAGAAGAAACGAGCGAGTCGGAATAAGATAGTTGTATTCGTGTGGTGTAATATATGGAATATAGTGTTCTTATGCTTTATGATATATGTAAAAATTGCTTGTATTAATAAGTATTTTTTTTATGAATCTAACTCTTGTCTATTTTACAGTTTAAAAACACAAAATGGATAGACAACCCAATATTTTAAGAGACCTACCCGGAGACATGATTGATGAAATCTTGTCTAGAGTCGGCCAGAATTCTTCGGCACAACTATTTAAGGCGAGATCAGTTTGTAAGACATTCGAAGAACGTTCCAAGAATGTCTTGGTTTATAAGAGACTTTCGTTTGAAAGATGGGGGATATCACATTGGGAAACCCATAAGTTACGATGTGTTTACTTTGACGCATATATTGCGGGGAACCCAAATGCTATTTTACGCAACGGGTTAAGAAATTATTTTGACTCAATATATCCGAATATTGGACTTCGTGAT
This sequence comes from Rutidosis leptorrhynchoides, assembly GCF_046630445.1. NCBI lineage: Eukaryota > Viridiplantae > Streptophyta > Magnoliopsida > Asterales > Asteraceae > Rutidosis > Rutidosis leptorrhynchoides. The sequence goes on along the minus strand of NC_092334.1, from coordinate 657,935,214 downwards.
TTAGAAAAAGTGGCTAACATGCAACATAAAGAAGCATGTTATGCTTACGGATTAGTAATGTTCGCTTCTCACCAAAGTGAGAACAAGAACATCGGGCTACAACTATTAAACAAAACGTTTCCACAAGTGACGGAGTCGGTAATTGGGGTAAGAAATGAGGTTTTTAGATTATTACGGGACTGTTGGACATTACGTAACCCTCGTCCCTTTGATGACGTTACAACACGCTGTCTTATCAACGGCCATAACGGTTATGTTGCACAAGACCAAGGATGGGAAGTAGTCCTAGTAAAACCAGAATGCATGACTTGTTTCTGGACGTATGAATTACGTGTCTTTATTGCCTTTGCTGAACGACTTGTGTACTAGCTAGAATTGTCTTCAAAACTATCCTGTATCAAAGTTATTGTGTGCTATATTTCATGCTTTATGTAAAATAAGCGGTATTGTAAGTTTGTAAAATATTGTATAAAAGTTTGAACGCGAAATATTATTATAATCAGTTTTTCATATAGAATTGTAGTAGTTGAATTGTATATTAGCTACTAAGTATGAACTTAACGGGTAGGTACTACCCGAATTTAAACTTATAAAACGCTAATATGAAGAAAAAGCTTTTATAAATGAGTTCATATTATGCTACGAAATACTATTAACTACTCTTAATATTCTGTATGATTAACTTGTTCCATTTAACTATTTTGAAGGAAATGGCACCGACTACTCGACACACCGTGAATATGAATGAAGAGGAATTCCGTACTTTTCTAGCTTCAAACATAGCCGCAGTACAGGCTGCGCTACATACCAACAATAACCTTGGATCTAGCAGTACAGGAAATCGTGTAGGATGCACCTACAAAGAATTCACTGCCTGCAAACCTTTGGAATTTGATGGAACCGAAGGACCGATCGGATTGAAACGGTGGACCGAGAAGGTTGAATCGGTGTTTGCCATAAGTAAGTGTACTGAAGAGGACAAAGTGAAGTACGCTACGCATACCTTCACAGGTTCTGCGTTAACATGGTGGAATACCTATCTAGAGCAAGTGGGACAAGATGATGCGTACGCACTACCGTGGTCAGCATTCAAGCACTTGATGAACGAGAAGTACCGTCCCAGAACCGAGGTCAATAAGCTCAAGACAGAACTTAGAGGGTTACGAACCCAAGGATTTGATATTACCACGTACGAAAGACGATTCACAGAATTGTGCCTATTGTGTCCGGGAGCATTCGAAGATGAGGAAGAGAAGATCGACGCGTTTGTGAAAGGATTACCGGAAAGAATCCAAGAAGATATAAGTTCACACGAGCCCGCCTCCATACAACAGGCATGTAGAATGGCTCACAAACTAGTGAACCAGATTGAAGAAAGAAATAAAGAACAGACTGCTGAAGAGGCCAATGTGAAGCAAGTCAAAAGAAAGTGGGAGGAAAACGGTGATAAGAATCACCAATACAACAACAACAGCAATTACAACAACAATCGCAACAATTATCCCAACAATCGCAACATCAATCGCAACTACAACAAACGGCCCAACAACAACAACAACAACAGCAACTACAACAATCATCTCAACAACAATAATAACCGCAACAACAACAACAATCAGAAGCAACTATGCCAAAGGTGTGAAAAGAATCACTCGGGGTTCTGCACCAAATTTTGCAACAAGTGTAAAAGAAATGGTCATAGCGCGGCGAAGTGTGAGGTCTACGGACCAGGGGTTAATAGAACGAAAGGAACAAATGGTGTCGGAACGAGTAATGGCGGAGCAAGTTGTGTCGGAGCCAGTTATGCCAATGTAGTTTGTTATAAATGTGGAAAACCAGGCCACATTATTAGAAATTGCCCGAACCAGGAGAACACAAATGGACAAGGACGTGGAAGAGTTTTCAATATTAATGCGGTAGAGGCACAAGAAGACCCGGAGCTTGTTACGGGTACGTTTCTTATTGACAATAAATCTGCTTACGTTTTATTTGATTCGGGTGCGGATAGAAGCTATATGAGTAGAGATTTTTGTGCTAAATTAAGTTGTCCATTGACGCCTTTGGATAGTAAATTTTTACTCGAATTAGCAAATGGTAAATTAATTTCAGCAGATAATATATGTCGGAATCGAGAAATTAAACTGGTTAGCGAAACATTTAAGATTGATTTGATACCAGTAGAGTTAGGGAGTTTTGATGTGATAATCGGTATGGACTGGTTGAAAGAAGTGAAAGCGGAGATCGTTTGTTACAAAAATGCAATTCGCATTATACGAGAAAAAGGAAAACCCTTAATGGTGTACGGAGAAAAGGGCAACACGAAGCTACATCTTATTAGTAATTTGAAGGCACAAAAACTAATAAGAAAAGGTTGCTATGCTGTTCTAGCACACGTCGAGAAAGTACAAACTGAAGAAAAGAGCATCAATGATGTTCCCATTGCAAAAGAATTTCCCGATGTATTCCCGAAAGAATTACCGGGATTACCCCCACATCGATCCGTTGAATTTCAAATAGATCTTGTACCAGGAGCTGCACCAATAGCTCGTGCTCCTTACAGACTCGCATCCAGCGAGATGAAAGAACTGCAAAGCCAATTACAAGAACTTTTAGAGCGTGGTTTCATTCGACCAAGCACATCACCGTGGGGAGCTCCTGTTTTGTTTGTCAAGAAGAAAGATGGTACATTCAGGTTGTGTATCGACTACCGAGAGTTGAACAAACTTACCATCAAGAACCGCTACCCACTACCGAGAATCGACGACTTATTTGATCAACTACAAGGCTCGTCTGTTTATTCAAAGATTGACTTACGTTCCGGGTATCATCAAATGCGGGTGAAAGAAGATGATATTCCAAAGACTGCTTTCAGAACACGTTACGGTCATTACGAGTTTATGGTCATGCCGTTTGGTTTAACTAATGCACCAGCTGTGTTCATGGACCTTATGAACCGAGTGTGTGGACCATACCTTGACAAGTTTGTCATTGTTTTCATTGATGACATACTTATTTACTCAAAGAATAACCAAGAACACGGTGAACATTTGAGAAAGGTGTTAGAAGTATTGAGGAAGGAAGAATTATACGCTAAGTTTTCAAAGTGTGCATTTTGGTTGGAAGAAGTTCAATTCCTCGGTCACATAGTGAACAAAGAAGGTATTAAGGTGGATCCGGCAAAGATAGAAACTGTTGAAAAGTGGGAAACCCCGAAAACTCCGAAACACATACGCCAGTTTTTAGGACTAGCTGGTTACTACAGAAGGTTCATCCAAGACTTTTCCAGAATAGCAAAACCCTTGACTGCATTAACGCATAAAGGAAAGAAATTTGAATGGAATGATGAACAAGAGAAAGCATTTCAGTTATTGAAGAAAAAGCTAACTACGGCACCTATATTGTCATTGCCTGAAGGGAATGATGATTTTGTGATTTATTGTGATGCATCAAAGCAAGGTCTCGGTTGTGTATTAATGCAACGAACGAAGGTGATTGCTTATGCGTCTAGACAATTGAAGATTCACGAACAAAATTATACGACGCATGATTTGGAATTAGGCGCGGTTGTTTTTGCATTAAAGACTTGGAGGCACTACTTATATGGGGTCAAAAGTATTATATATACCGACCACAAAAGTCTTCAACACATATTTAACCAGAAACAACTGAATATGAGGCAGCGTAGGTGGATTGAATTATTGAATGATTACGACTTTGAGATTCGTTACCACCCGGGGAAGGCAAATGTGGTAGCCGATGCCTTGAGCAGGAAGGACAGAGAACCCATTCGAGTAAAATCTATGAATATAATGATTCATAATAACCTTACTACTCAAATAAAGGAGGCACAACAAGGAGTTTTAAAAGAGGGAAATTTAAAGGATGAAATACCCAAAGGATCGGAGAAGCATCTTAATATTCGGGAAGACGGAACCCGGTATAGGGCTGAAAGGATTTGGGTACCAAAATTTGGAGATATGAGAGAAATGGTACTTAGAGAAGCTCATAAAACCAGATACTCAATACATCCTGGAACGGAGAAGATGTACAAGGATCTCAGAAAATATTTTTGGTGGCCGGGTATGAAAGCCGATGTTGCTAAATACGTAGGAGAATGTTTGACGTGTTCTAAGGTCAAAGCTGAGCATCAGAAACCATCAGGTCTACTTCAACAACCCGAAATCCCAGAATGGAAATGGGAAAACATTACCATGGATTTCATCACTAAATTGCCAAGGACTGCAAGTGGTTTTGATACTATTTGGGTAATAGTTGATCGTCTCACCAAATCAGCACACTTCCTGCCAATAAGAGAAGATGACAAGATGGAGAAGTTAGCACGACTGTATTTGAAGGAAGTCATATCCAGACATGGAATACCAATCTCTATTATCTCTGATAGGGATGGCAGATTTATTTCAAGATTCTGGCAGACATTACAGCAAGCATTAGGAACTCGTCTAGACATGAGTACTGCCTATCATCCACAAACTGATGGGCAGAGCGAAAGGACGATACAAACGCTTGAAGACATGCTACGAGCATGTGTTATTGATTTCGGAAACAGTTGGGATCGACATCTACCGTTAGCAGAATTTTCCTACAACAACAGCTACCATTCAAGCATTGAGATGGCGCCGTTTGAAGCACTTTATGGTAGAAAGTGCAGGTCTCCGATTTGTTGGAGTGAAGTGGGGGATAGACAGATTACGGGTCCGGAGATTATACAAGAAACTACCGAGAAGATCATCCAAATTCAACAACGGTTGAAAACCGCCCAAAGTCGACAAAAGAGCTACGCTGACATTAAAAGAAAAGATATAGAATTTGAAATTGAAGAGATGGTCATGCTTAAAGTTGCACCTTGGAAAGGCGTTGTTCGATTTGGTAAACGAGGGAAATTAAATCCAAGGTATATTGGACCATTCAAGATTATTGATCGTGTCGGACCAGTAGCTTACCGACTTGAGTTACCTCAACAACTCGCGGCTGTACATAACACTTTCCACGTCTCGAATTTGAAGAAATGTTTTGCTAAAGAAGATCTCACTATTCCATTAGATGAAATCCAAATCAACGAAAAACTTCAATTCATCGAAGAACCCGTCGAAATAATGGATCGTGAGGTTAAAAGACTTAAGCAAAACAAGATACCAATTGTTAAGGTTCGATGGAATGCTCGTAGAGGACCCGAGTTCACCTGGGAGCGTGAAGATCAGATGAAGAAGAAATACCCGCATCTATTTCCAGAAGATTCGTCAACACCTTCAACAGCTTAAAATTTCGGGACGAAATTTATTTAACGGGTAGGTACTGTAGTGACCCGAACTTTTCCATGTTTATATATATTAATTGAGATTGATATTTACATGATTAAATGTTTCCAACATGTTAAGCAATCAAACTTGTTAAGACTTGATTAATTGAAATATGTTTCATATAGACAATTGACCACCCAAGTTGACCGGTGATTCACGAATGTTAAAACTTGTAAAAACTATATGATGACATATATATGGATATATATATAGTTAACATGATACTATGATAAGTAAACATATCATTAAGTATATTAACAATGAACTACATATGTAAAAACAAGACTACTAACTTAATGATTTTTAAACGAGACATATATGTAACGATTATCGTTGTAAAGACATTTAATGTATATATATCATATTAAGAGATATTCATACATGATAATATCATGATAATATAATAATTTAAAATCTAATTTGATATTATAAACATTGGGTTAACAACATTTAACAAGATCGTTAACCTAAAGGTTTCAAAACAACACTTACATGTAACGACTAACGATGACTTAACGACTCAGTTAAAATGTATATACATGTAGTGTTTTAATATGTATTTATACACTTTTGAAAGACTTCAATACACTTATCAAAATACTTCTACTTAACAAAAATGCTTACAATTACATTCTCGTTCAGTTTCATCAACAATTCTACTCGTATGCACCCGTATTCGTACTCGTACAATACACAGCTTTTAGATGTATGTACTATTGGTATATACACTCCAATGATCAGCTCTTAGCAGCCCATGTGAGTCACCTAACACATGTGGGAACCATCATTTGGCAACTAGCATGAAATATCTCATAAGATTACAAAAATATGAGTAATCATTCATGACTTATTTACATGAAAACAAAATTACATATCCTTTATATCTAATCCATACACCAACGACCAAAAACACCTACAAACACTTTCATTCTTCAATTTTCTTCATCTAATTGAACTCTCTCAAGTTCTATCTTCAAGTTCTAAGTGTTCTTCATAAATTCCAAAAGTTCTAGTTTCATAAAATCAAGAATACTTTCAAGTTTGCTAGCTCACTTCCAATCTTGTAAGGTGATCATCCAACCTCAAGAAATCTTTGTTTCTTACAGTAGGTTATCATTCTAATACAAGGTAATAATCATATTCAAACTTTGGTTCAATTTCTATAACTATAACAATCTTATTTCAAGTGATGATCTTACTTGAACTTGTTTTCGTGTCATGATTTTGCTTCAAGAACTTTGAGCCATCCAAGGATCCATTGAAGCTAGATCCATTTTTCTCTTTTCCAGTAGGTTCATCCAAGGAACTTAAGGTAGTAATGATGTTCATAACATCATTCGATTCATACATATAAAGCTATCTTATTCGAAGGTTTAAACTTGTAATCACTAGAACATAGTTTAGTTAATTCTAAACTTGTTCGCAAACAAAAGTTAATCCTTCTAACTTGACTTTTAAAATCAACTAAACACATGTTCTATATCTATATGATATGCTAACTTAATGATTTAAAACCTGGAAACACGAAAAACACCGTAAAACCGGATTTACGCCGTCGTAGTAACACCGCGGGCTGTTTTGGGTTAGTTAATTAAAAACTATGATAAACTTTGATTTAAAAGTTGTTATTCTGAGAAAATGATTTTTATTATGAACATGAAACTATATCCAAAAATTATGGTTAAACTCAAAGTGGAAGTATGTTTTCTAAAATGGTCATCTAGACGTCGTTCTTTCGACTGAAATGACTACCTTTACAAAAACGACTTGTAACTTATTTTTCCGACTAGAAACCTATACTTTTTTTGTTTAGATTCATAAAATAGAGTTCAATATGAAACCATAGCAATTTGATTCACTCAAAACGGATTTAAAATGAAGAAGTTATTGGTAAAACAAGATTGGATAATTTTTCTCATTTTAGCTACGTGAAAATTGGTAACAAATCTATTCCAACCATAACTTAATCAACTTGTATTATATATTATGTAATCTTGAGATACCATAGACACGTATACAATGTTTCGACCTATCATGTCGACACATCTATATATATTTCGGAACAACCATAGACACTTTATATGTGAATGTTGGAGTTAGCTATACAGGGTTGAGGTTGATTCCAAAATATATATAGTTTGAGTTGTGATCAATACTGAGATACGTATACACTGGGTCGTGGATTGATTCAAGATAATATTTATCAATTTATTTCTGTACATCTAACTGTGGACAACTAGTTGTAGGTTACTAACGAGGACAGCTGACTTAATAAACTTAAAACATCAAAATATATTAAAAGTGTTGTAAATATATTTTGAACATACTTTGATATATATATATATGTATATATTGTTATAGGTTCGTGAATCAACCAGTGGCCAAGTCTTACTTCCCGACGAAGTAAAAATCTGTGAAAGTGAGTTATAGTCCCACTTTTAAAATCTAATATTTTTGGGATGAGAATACATGCAGGTTTTATAAATGATTTACAAAATAGACACAAGTACGTGAAATTACATTCTATGGTTGAATTATCATAATCGAATATGCCCCTTTTTATTAAGTCTGGTAATCTAAGAATTAGGGAACAGACACCCTAATTGACGCGAATCCTAAAGATAGATCTATTGGGCCTAACAAACCCCATCCAAAGTACCGGATGCTTTAGTACTTCGAAATTTATATCATATCCGAAGGGTGTCCCGGAATGATGGGGATATTCTTATATATGCATCTTGTTATTGTCGGTTACCAGGTGTTCACCATATGAATGATTTTTATCTCTATGTATGGGATGTGTATTGAAATATGAAATCTTGTGGTCTATTGTTACGATTTGATATATATAGGTTAAACCTATAACTCACCAACATTTTTGTTGACGTTTAAAGCATGTTTATTCTCAGGTGAATATTAAGAGCTTCCGCTGTTGCATACTAAAATAAGGACAAGATTTGGAGTCCATGTTTGTATGATATTGTGTAAAAACTGCATTCAAGAAACTGAATTCGATGTAACATATTTGTATTGTAAACCATTATGTAATGGTCGTGTGTAAACAGGATATTTTAGATTATCATTATTTGATAATCTACGTAAAGCTTTTTAAACCTTTATTTATGAAATAAAGGTTATGGTTTGTTTTAAAAATGAATGCAGTCTTTGAAAAACGTCTCATATAGAGGTCAAAACCTCGCAACGAAATCAATTAATATGGAACGTTTTTAATCAATAAGAACGGGACATTTCAAACCATTAGGACACGATGTCCCACAATGACAAACCGGATTGTCAACCAACCCTACATTACCTCTTCGTGACAAACACTCAAATACTTCGTTGTATTTTCGAGTAAAATTCCAAGACTTCAAAGAATTTTTTTCGCACACTTTACCAGAGCATGGAAATAGTAAACTCTCAACAACCACACCAAACGCATCACCACCCTCACCATGTGCAACAGTGCCTTCACCATTGATGGTAGTAAAAACATAAACATCATCCTTTTTCCCATATAATTTCCACAGTTAACTTCTTCCAAAAATAGGTTGCAAATGTTCTAATTGGCTCGCGTCGGTCATCTAGTTAGACTATTTTTACCGGCACTCCACTCCATGGCGGATCTAGGATTAGTAGTTACTGGTGTCACCGGTTAAAACTCCAAATTTTTTTCTATTAGATGGTTTATTTTAATGGCGTCACACAAATAAAATTACACTATTCACTGGTATCACTGGTTAAAAACCACAAAATTTTCTGTACATCGCGTATTTGAGTGGTGTCCCGTGCAACCACTCGTTATAAACTACATCCGAGAGTGTCTCCACTTAGATTTCCATTAAGAACCGTTCACTTTAAATCATATCATGGACACCTCTATCTATAATATTAAATAAATCGGTACAAGTTAAATTAAAGACGTGAAGTTGTAGTTCAAATCAGATCAGGTCACAATGTGTAGTTTCTTGATACGGAGTACTCCATATTACTTTCATATTCAATCTTATGTACGATGTCAAGTTGTAGATTTCAAATGATCATGACGTACAATCTTGTTTTCGTCATAATGATAATAATAATTCGGTAAATCCAACAAATAGAAGCGACTTTTGTTTAAGGGCACCCGGTGTCGACTTTCTATTCTGGCGTCGAATCTGGCTGACGGTCAGCCGACATCCTACCGGCGCCAGTTCAACGTTTTGGAGGTAAAAGTCGAGTACAAGATGTTGGTTTTAGCCGTTGAGGTGGGTCAATTTTGAATTTATATTCGTTGCAAACGGATTTCTAGCTTTTTTGATGTTTTTTTCTTTTATAAATACTAACAATTTAAGTTAATTAATGAATGAATAGAAGTTCATTTAGGAAAAATTGGTGTGTCTTTCCTTTTAAGTGTGATGTAATTTTATTATTATTAATGCAAGGTTTATTTTAGTTATATACTCCCTACGTCTCACTATGAGTGTCTATGTTTAACTTTCAAAGTCTTTCTATATTAACTTTTATCATAAATATATTTAATAATGTTATATAATATTTGATAAAATTAATATGAATAGATTGAGTTTATAATTCAGTTTCTATATATATATATATATATATATATATATATATATATATATATATATATATATATATATATATATATATATATATATATATATATATATATATATCGAATAATATATAAAATAAATAAAAATATTTATGGTTAAAGTTAACAGAAAAAAATTAAAAGTCAAATGTGAACACTTATATTAGAACAGATGAAGTATTATACATTGTTATTTAATAAATTTTGTGTATATATTATAAATTAACTATAAATTAAATAAATGACAAAAATAGATATTTATTTCTATAAGACATTTGAAAACTGACCAACACGACACCCAATGATCTAATAACTTTTTTAGTATGATGTAATACTAACTTAATTATGTTGGCAGGTATCTACATTAAACATGTTTCCATGTCTAGTATAGTTGTAGACGTTGTTTTGGACCTTAATATAACACCCCAACTTTTTTTCGATCATTTTTTTATACGAACGAACTCGAAACTTAGGTTGTCCAAAGCAAACTTGCTCGGTTATAAAACCGAAACTAATGAAAGTAATGAAATAGGTAACGAGGTTACCTAAACTAACGATCATGGCTCGTCATCATCAATAAAAATTTAACGAAGGACTAACGCGAATAAAATGTGCGGGGACTAAAATGCACATTAATTAAAATGATAAAAATTAAATTATATATATAATAAATATATATATAAAAACCGAAAAAAATATATATATATAATATATATACTCGGCTAAAAAAAATAATAAATAAATAAATAAATTACATTTAAAAGATAAATATAAAAAGAAATCCTAATTTAGTTCCAACCTTAAACTACTAATCCTAATCTAAATCAAAATAGATAAAGCCTAATCCTAAACTTAAACTAATTGTAATCTAATTCTAACACTAAATCTCTAGAATAATCTTTGAGCAACTTGAATTGTATTCCAACTCTAAACACCTACATTATAAAAGGAACCTCCTAGTTCCATATTTCTCATTCACAATTCACCTCTCAAAAATCACCCAAAACCTCTCCCTCCCTCTCTAATTTTCGTCAGCCCCAAAGCCATCATCACCACCACCTTCGGCCACCAAAACCGCCCCATCTCCACCCCTATTTTGCTGCTGTAAACCGCCCCCACCACCGCCGCAAGCAGGCTATTTTCAGCAGCCTTTCACCGCCACCTTCAGCTGCTATTTGCAGCCATAAAAACCGCCAACTCCACCCCACTTTTAGCTGCTGTCCGCAGCTGAGAACCACCCCAAAACCGCCCTCAAAACAGCCCCTAAATAGTTTCCTGCTGCTGCGTTTTGGCTGCTGCTGTCCGCGACCCAAACCCCCTCGAAAAAGCTTCGATTTTGTTGCGTTTTGATACTGTTTTTTCTGCTGCTGTTCGGTCTCCATTCAACCATCAAAACCATCTCTTTTCCTTGTTAATTCACTCCCAAGGTACCACATAAACTCAAGTTTTAATTATACACTTTATATATACATAATCTTTAATTTATATACTTATAATATAATGTTTATACATGAATAAAAATTGATGAACTTGGATATGTATAAAGATAAAACTTTGAACATAGGTTGATATAGATATGAATTTAATAAAAGTTATGAACTTTAATAATACTTATATGAATATGAATATGAATATGAATATGAATATGAATATGAATATGAATATGAATATAAATATAAATATAAATATTATAGTATGATTAGGAATATGATTATAGATAAACATGGTGAATTGATTATAATAGACTTGAAGATTATGAATTATAATATACTTATAGATAACATAAAAAGATTATGAACATGAAGATTATAAATATATATGTATGATTATAACTAAACTTAATAATCTATTAATATGGTGATTAACTATAATATGAACTTAAAGAGATTAACGAGGTTATGAATAATAATAATAATATGGATAATATAAAGATGATAAGTATGAATATTAACTATGATAGCTAAGAACATGAATAAACTAGATGGATTAAAAGTTGGTGAACGACATGAACTTTAAAGATAAATACTTGAAACATAATATTGAATGGTAATTTGGATATGAATAAAAGTATTATGATTTTGATATTATGATAAGGATGGTGTATTATAACTTGAAAATATTTGATTTGTAAAACCCTAATATAGATGTGATATTGTGTATATATGAAACATATAGATATATATGGAAGGTTATACTTATGCGTATATGTAGATATACATATATACATGAGTGCACGCATGTATAGATGTAGATACATATATACGTACTACATAATTAGAAGTATATGTGTATGTGTGTAAATATATAGATATGGAAAGAAATAATATAAAGAAATTATAATGTGACTTAAATATTATTAAAGGGTAATATATATCGAAAACGGAAATAAACAAGTGATGTATTCCTATACTCACTAGAACATACGTGGAATTAAAAATCACAAACAAATAACGTATGACTTTCATGAGACTCACCGCTACTTACGGTCATGAATGGTGTCTAGGTTGCCAGTTTGGGATAAGGTTGTGGATCTCGAATGTCACGACTTAAAGTCGGATTAAGAGTCCTGGCCCCCGGTTACATCTGGCTGTCCATTGACTTACTTGATAGCAACGAGGATCGTTAGAGTTATGCAACATCTAAACTGTGAGAATGATTAACATTGTAAACTCTAGAAAGGACACCGGTAATATATATGAACATATATATCAAACACATAACTATAATGATGATGATGATGATGATGATGATGATGACCATGATGATCCAACTAACTTAAACCTAATGATGATAGGTTGACAACTTTGGACTACCGCTGCTATTTACTATCATAATTTTTACTGCGCTCATAAGGTGAGTCATAGCCCCAACTTTTGTAACTGTTTTATTGTGATGCCCCGTACAAAACCATCGTGTACGAATCATCAACAACAGGATCATTACAAGGTTAAGTACTATATGCTGTAATTAAAGAAGTTGCATTCATGATAAAAAAGGTGACGTCATAACCGACATCAAATGTTTTACATTTCAAAAGCATGCTTCACTAAGTAGAAGCAAATAATAAGTGTATGTGACCACAATGGTCGTTACAAGTCATAGTTCAAAAGTACGAATGTTTGAATGCAAAGTAAAGTAGTTCATGCGTGGACAACTCTAAGCAGCGGGTTCTACAGCACGACTAGTACACAGCGGAAGCAACCTCAAGCACCTGAGAAATACATGCTTAAAAATGTCAACACAACGGTTGGTGAGCTATAGTTTAAGTATAACAGTATGTAAGGTAGGCCACGAGATTTCAGTGCTACAAAGAGCGTTTCAAAACAGTATGATAAAGTATATGTTAACCGTGGGCACTTGGTAACTAACTTAACATTTAAAATACCCCCTGAAAGTACACTTGGCGAGTGCGTATGTTTACGAAGTATTAAACACTCGTTAAATGCTAGCGCGACTAGCCCGAGTGGGGATGTCAAACCCTATGGATCCATATCTAAGATTCGCGTTCACGGTTCAAAAACCAATGATTAAACGTTACCGAGCTAAAGGAAATATTGCTGCCGTTGTATAACCCACACATATATAAGTTTAAGTACTCGTGCCTAGTATGTAAAACATAAAATCCGTATGTATTCTCAGTTCCCAAAATAAGTTAAAGTAAAAAGGGAATGCTATAACTCACAATGATATGTAGCGGTAAAGTAGTAGTCGGGAAAGGTGTGCAAGTAAATGGTCCGAAGTCCTCAACCTAAGTCAAATAGTACTAAGTCAGTAAATCGTCTTAATAGGTTTAAAAGTATGTAATTAAGGTCTTAAGGGTCATCATCATTCATCATCAAACAAAAGGCGTAAAGTAAGTTTCGTTTATCAAAGTAGTTTTCAACAAAGTCTGACTTCAGTCAGTCGCCACGGCCTCTACCCTTAATGAATTAAGGTGAGACCAGTGGCCACGGCTCCGTCTATGAGTCCCTTAAGTGTGGTAAAATTTACAGAAGCAAAATCGTCTTGGTTTGACCGTGGCGACGGTCTAAGTGCGAGTAGGTCAAAAATTTCTGCACAACGTTAAAGGACATAGTAACGATCGGAGGGCCATAAATCCTAAACCGTAACTTGGATTAAGACGAGTCCTATATGAAAAGTTATCTACTCGAAAAGTTATATCTAAAAATAAAGGTTAGAACAGCCCAGGTCTACTGGTCTGTTCCAGAAGCATCAGGTCAGTAGGTTTTGGACAGAACAGTGAGTTTAAAAGGGTTCCGGTGGTCTTGGTGCTTGATGTTCATCATGGCTCTCATCCTTGATGCATATAGCTTCAAGTGTACAACTCATTGATGTATCTACATCATCTTAACCAATTCTTGACCATCATAACCCATGTGCAAGTCTAAGACATGAAGCACAACTCACTTAAGAGTTGTATGAAGTTTGATGAACCAAAGTTGCATCAAAGTCTTAGATCTAACACATACATGGACTTTAAAGCTAATAACAAGTTACAAACTTGAAAGTAAACTAACTAATCATGATCATAAGTAGTAGAACATAGTTCCTAGTTCGATCTTGAAGATCCAAGACTCAAAAGTCTAGATCCAAAGTTACATTTAAAGAAAACTTGTTTGTGTGTTCTTGAACTTCCAAGGTTAACTTGATTTGTTCAAGAGATATGAGATCAAGACTAACTTGTAGTACTTGACCATATAAACTAACTACATGAAATTAAAGTGTATAAAATAAAGAAACAAGTTAACTAAACAAGTAATTAGTTCAAGGGTTTCTCATACTTTAAAGATTCAACCAAAGTTGATCTTTAAGTAAAGTAAACTTTAAGTTTACTTCCATGACTTACAAGTATGATTTCAACAACAAGAACTTTATAATCTTTGAAACATTATATGTAGAACTTAAACTAGAGAGTTTAGTTCTTGATTGTTCTTGTTAAAACAAGATAAAAGATGAATCAAACTAGAAAGTTAGATTCTTGAAACATGTAAGTAAATAACAACAATTAACAAGACAAGTAACATTAACAACAAAGAACAACAAATGATGATGATGATTTGCATATATGTATTTGGTTTTAAGAAGAAAAGAAGAAGAGAAAAAGCCTTCAAGATTACTTACAAGAACTAGAGAAAAGAGAGAAAATGAGAAGTATGTGTGTGTTTAAAATGAGAAGAGTAATGCAAGTAAACAAGTAATGTAAAAAAAGATTTGAACTCCTTCCCACTCTTGGTAACTCACGGTTTTACAGCAGAAATGTGGGGGGAAGGATTAGTTTTGTGGTCACTTGCAAGTAAAGCTTCAAAAGTTGGATAAAGAATGGTTATGCATGGGGATTATGGTAACTAGATTCTTCATGTCTTCCAAACTAACTAGTCACCATTTAATTGATACTTACACTTGAAAGAGTGGGCTAACTAAGTCCATTTAAAAGGTAGGGTGGGCTTACAAGTCTTAATTCATGAGTCCATTAACTAATCAAAGCCCAAGTTCAAATAAATCACAAGTTAAACCAATTAAAGCCCAAGTAACTAACTAATAGCCTTAGTTAATTAAAATGATTAATAAATTTAATCATGAATGTAAATAATATCTAAAAATATTATTCGTGAAAGTTCCGGGTGTCACAAAGACGTTTCGGGCTCTTAAAAGTCAAGTACGGGCAATCAAGGCAACATGTAAATGTAATAACATACATTCGTTTAATCACACGTATTAATAATAATTATTATTAATAAATAAACGTTGGAAAATCCAGGGTCGTTACATTACCCACCTGTTAAAGAAAATTTCGTCCCGAAATTTAAGCTGAGGTAGATGGAGGAGTTGGGAAAAGGTGAGGATACTTTCGCATCATTTGATCCTCTCGCTCCCAAGTAAACTCAGGTCCTCGTTTGGCATTCCATCGTACTCGTACAATCGGAATCTTGTTGCGTTTCAAAGTTTTGATCTCACGATCCATAATCTCAACTGGTTCCTCCACAAAGTAGAGTTTGTCGTCAATCGTAAGTTCCTCAAGTGGTATGATAAGTTCAGGTGCAGCAAGACACTTCTTCAAGTTTGACACATGGAAGGTAGGATGAACTGAGCTCAATTGTGCTGGTAGATCCAAACGGTATTCAACGGGTCCAACACGTTCCAATATTTCAAAAGGACCAATGTATCGTGGGTTTAACTTTCCACGTTTTCCAAAACGAATCACACCTTTCCAAGGTGCAACCTTCAACATTACACGATCACCAACGTTGAATTCAAAGTCTTTACGTTTAAGATCGGCATAACTCTTTTGACGAACACGGGCAGTCTTAAGTCTAGCTTGGATCTGAGCAGTCTTCTCCGTGGTTTCGTGGACTACCTCGGGTCCGGTGATTTGCTTTTCGCCTACTTCGGCCCAACAAATAGGAGATCGGCACTTACGGCCATACAATGCTTCAAAAGGTGCAGCATTAATGCTAGAGTGATAACTGTTGTTGTACGAGAATTCGGCGAGTGGCAAATGTCTTTCCCAGGCCTTTCCAAAATCAATGACACATGCACGCAGCATGTCCTCCAAGGTCTGAATCGTTCGTTCGCTTTGCCAGTCAGTCTGAGGATGATAAGCAGTGCTCATGTCGAGACGAGTTCCCATGGCTTCTTGCAAAGAACGCCAAAATCTAGAAGCAAAACGGGGATCGCGATCGGAGATGATCGATAAAGGTACACCATGACGAGATACAACCTCTTTGATGTATAACTGAGCAAGTCTTTCCATTGTATCAGTTTCCTTCATCGCTAGGAAGTGTGCAGATTTGGTGAGGCGGTCAACAATAACCCAAATGGTATCGTATCCGCCCACCGTCTTCGGTAGCTTAGTAATGAAATCCATTGTGATCCTTTCCCACTTCCATTGTGGGATTTCCGGTTGCTGAAGTAAACCAGAAGGTCTCTAATGCTCGGCTTTAACCTTCGAGCAAGTCAAACACTTACCAACATAAGTCGCAACGTCCTTCTTAAGATTCGGCCACCAATACTGTTCTTTAAGGTCGTGGTACATCTTACCCGCACCGGGGTGAATCGAATATCTCGATTTGTGTGCTTCATCAAGTATCAGGTTCCGTAGATCTCCATAAAGAGGTACCCAAATTCTTCCGGCATAACATCGGAGTCCAGACTCCCTAACCTCGAATCGAGAGACAAGTATGTTCAAATGTTCGTGAGATATGTTCTCCTCTTTGAGAGCCTCATCTTGGGCTACTCTGATCTGGCTGTTGAGGTTCGAATAGATGGTGATGTTCAGAGCCCTAACACGGAGAGGTGCCGTCCTCTCCTTTCGGCTTAAAGCGTCAGCTACAACATTGGCCTTGCCAGGGTGATAACGGAGTTCACAATCGTAGTCGTTGAGCGTCTCGATCCATCGACGCTGTCTCATATTCAGTTGCTTCTGATCGAAGATGTGCTGGAGACTCTTGTAATCGGTGAAGATAGTGCTCTTAGTTCCATACAAATAATGTCTCCACAATTAGAGCGCAAAGACTACGGCTCCAAGTTCAAGATCATGTGTAGTGTAGTTCCGCTCGTGAATCTTCAATTGGCGGGAGGCATAGGCAATAACCTTTGATCGTTGCATCAGTACACAACCAAAACCACTCTTTGATGCATCACAATAAACAACAAAGTCGTCACTGCCTTCAGGAAGTGATAGGATAGGTGCAGTGGTTAACTTCTTCTACAAAGTTTGAAATGCCGATTCGTGTGTGGGTTCCCAAATGAACTTCTTGCCCTTGTGAGTCAGCGCGGTCAAAGGACGCGCAATCAGAGAAAATCCTTCGATGAATCTTCGATAATAACCGGCGAGACCTAGGAATTGGCGAATATGCGTCGGAGTAGTGGGGGTCTCCCACTTGCTGATGGCTTCAATCTTGGCGGGATCAACTTTGATACCCTGGTCGCTTACAACATGACCCAAAAATTGTACTTCCTTCAACCAAAATTCACACTTGGAGAATTTGGCTTAATGTTGCTCTTGTCTTAAGAGTTCAAGCACTAATCGGAGGTGTTGCTCATGTTCTTCTTCGCTCTTAGAGTAGATGAGGATATCATCTATGAAGACGATAACAAACTTGTCCAAGTAAGGCTTGCAGACACGATTCATGAGGTCCATGAACACGGCAGGTGCATTTGTCAAACCGAATGGCATCACAAGAAACTCATAATGACCATAGCGGGTTCTGAATGCAGTTTTCATCACGTCACTTTCCTTCACCCTCAACTGGTGATAATCGGATCGCAAATCGATCTTTGAGTAGACACTCGATCCTTGTAGTTGGTCAAAAAGATCGTCAATTCGCGGAAGAGGATACCGATTCTTGATAGTCAATTTTTTGAGTTC
Source organism: Rutidosis leptorrhynchoides (assembly GCF_046630445.1). NCBI lineage: Eukaryota > Viridiplantae > Streptophyta > Magnoliopsida > Asterales > Asteraceae > Rutidosis > Rutidosis leptorrhynchoides. The sequence continues at coordinate 657,916,934 of NC_092334.1, read as the reverse complement.
ACGGTAGTCGATACACATACGGAAGGATCCATCCTTCTTCTTCACAAACAACACAGGTGCGCCCCAAGGTGAGAAGCTTGGTTGAATAAATCCTCGGTCTAACAGCTCTTGTAGTTGACTCTGTAATTCTTGCATCTCGGAAGGTGCGAGTCCATAAGGTGCGCGAGCTACAGGTGCTGCTCCTGGCACTAAATCAATCTGAAACTCTACGGCTCTCGGCGGTGGTAATCCAGGCAATTCCTCTGGGAAGACATCGGAAAATTCGTTCACAATTCGAACGTCGTTCACGCTCTTCACCTCAGTTTCTACCGCTTTCACATGTGCTAGGACAGCAAAGCGTCCCTTCTTCATAATCTTTTGCGCTTTCACGCAACTAATGAGGTTCAACTTTGAGGTACATCTCTCTCCATAGATAACCAGTGGTTCGCCATCTCCTTGTGGTATGCGAAGTGCTTTATCTCCACAGATAACATCGGCCTTTATCTTGCTCAACCAATCCATACCGACGATCACGTCAAAACTTCCCAGTTTGATAGGTATCAAATCAATTTCGAAATCTGCACCAGCTATGTTGATAATAGCTCCACGACTAATATGGTCAACCTTTTCAAGTTTTCCATTGGCGACCTCGACAAGCATACTCTCTTTTAACGGGACTAATGACCAATTAATCTTATCGCAAAAATGTCTACATACATAACTTCTATCCGCACCAGTATCAAACAAGACAGAAGCTAAAAGATTGTTGATTGTGAATATACCTGTCACCAAGTCGGGGTTATCGCGTGCATCCCTTGCATTGACATTAAAACCTCTAGCACGCGGTGGTCCGCCATCCTTTCGTTTGTTCGGGCACTCGTTTCTGAAATGGCCCGTCTGCCCGCATTCGTAACACTTTTTCGGCCCGTTGGTGTTCAGTTTCCCATTCAAAGTGGTGACCTTACAGTCCTTTCCGATATGCCCAGCCCGTTGGCACTTCTCACAGACAACATTGCAATATCCAGTATGGTGCTTGTAGCACCGCTTGCATTGTGGTAAGGTTCCTTTGTAGTTCGGGTTGGTGTTGGTGTTGTTGTTGGGATTAGGGTTTCCACCGTTGTTGTGCCTCTTGGCGGGGGTTTGATCATAGTTTCTCCCCCTTTTGTTGTTGTTGTTGTTGTTGTTGTTGTTGTGGTTGTTATGGTTGTTGTCCCATTTCCTCTTTTCACTACTACCGGCTTCAAACTTAGCCTTCTCCGGCTCGTCAAGGATGATTTGATTTAGGAGAGTATGCGCCATGCGCATTGCTTCGGGAACATTCGGTGGTTTGGATGAGGTAACATTACCCTTGATGGACTTAGGAAGTCCCGATAAGTATTTCTCCAAGCGCTTAAATTCGGGGGTGACCATGGTCGGACACATCAGTGCTAACTCCAAAAACCTACGATTGTAACTGTTAAGGTCGTTCCCTACGGCCTTCAACTGCATGAATTCAATTTCCATCTTCTGAATTTCGGTTCTCGGACAATACTCATCAATCATAGCCGCCTTGAATTCCTCCCAGGGCGTAGCATACGCCTCATCGATACCTTTCGCTTGAGCTAACGTGTTCCACCACGTTAGCGCACCGTCTGATAGCGTGCAAGATGCAAACTTGGTCTTATTGTCCTCCAAACAGTTGCTAACTCGGAATACTGATTCAAGTTTCTCGAACCATCTGGTGAGACCAACTGGTCCCTCGGTGCCGCTGAAGTTATGCGGTTTGCAGCTCTGGAATTCCTTGTATGTACACCCATTTCGAACGGGTGGGATAACCGGTGGTGGTGGCGGTGGAGCTTCGAGATTTCTTTCTGCTAGGGCTGCAGCGACCCGTTCGTTGATCATGTCCTCAATCTGGGCTGCGGTAGGTGTGGTTCTTCCGTTAGCCATGATATTCTAAACAAAAATTTTGACCCAAGTCAAAATCCAGCATGCAAGTAGTAGTAATACAGTATATAGTGACAATCATGGAATCAAAACATCACATGTTATTAAATAATGCATCTAGGTACAAATACCACAGAATCATCGTACAGCAATGTAAATAGAATATCGTGCAAGAATTAAATAATGCAAAGTTCCATTCATTAATAATAATAAGTTTCATACATCTGAATAAGTTCGTACAATACATATGAAATACATGAAACTATGTCTAGATTACATCATGAAATCTAAATACAAGGTCCTACGGTGAAGGCGGGTGAACTGCTCCTCGAGCCAACTGTTCCTCGAGCTCAGTGACTCGAGCTCGGTGAGTCTCAATCTCCCTCATCAGTTCCTCGTTAGAGGGAGCTGGTGGGGCAGGCGGTGCAGGTGGGGCGGGTGGTGCGGGTGGTGCTGATGTAGATGGTCCGGCTCCGGATGTAGACGGTACGTCCCTAGATGTAAGTGGTCCGTATCTAAATCTAGGTGGTACGGTTTCAGGAATAGTCAATACGTAACGGGGAACCTTACGTATCTGTGGGTCGGCAGGGTATGGCACAACTCGTTTACGAGCAGTAGCCCTACGACGATGGCCAAAAGCGTCAGTAAAAGCACGACCTCTATTCACCCCTGGAATGACGGTGCCGTCGAAACGGTACCGCTTCTTCGGCGGGGTGGAGGGTGCCTGAATAGGTCTATCAGCAGGATCCTCATCATCGCTGGAGTCGTCTGATGATGAAGAATTGGCGGATGATGAGTCATCCGAATCGTGTGGTGGTGACACTGGTGGCTGAGCTGGTAATCCGAAGCGTCCGAAGGCGGCCAACATCTGTCTGTGTCTGCCTGGAGGAATCACGACTAAACGTCCGTCGGGAGTACGTCTTCAAGGCGTGTGCATGTGGTTACGAAACGGCCCTTCCCCGAACTCCGCGGGGATCTCAATACCACCAATGCGGGGCTGTGACCTCGAGGGTCCGGGAGCAGAAACTGGGCAGGTGCACTAGTACCATCTCCGGAAGTGGAAGCGCCGCGATCACTAGTGGGTGTCGGGGTCGGTGTATCGGCAGTAGCAGCAACAGGTGTAGCAGTAGGTAGGGCGACGGGGTCTGAGTCTGTACTGCCCGAAATGCCAGCAGGTGGAACATCCGACATCTGAACAAGGAAAAATAAATTTTCCATGTCAGTATGTCATAAAGCAAGCAAATAATAGGCCAACAGTTTAAATCATGTATAACAGTAACTAGCATGGCAATAACAGTAATTCGTATGAAAGTAGCATGCAATCGAAAGCAAGTAGCATCATGCAGTAGTGAAATCATGTAATAGCATACGGCATATAGCAGAAAAAGTAAGCAGTAGCATGCAGTAAATTCAGCGGAAACAAGTAAACTAGCAAGTTGTAGATTAGTCCTATTAGTGAATCCTACTCGGGTCGGTCTTAGACTCACTAATGCAACCTAATTCCCTACAACCAATGCTCTGATACCAAATGTGATGCCCCGTACAAAACCATCGTGTACGAATCATCAACAACAGGATCATTACAAGGTTAAGTACTATATGCTGTAATTAAAGAAGTTGCATTCATGATAAAAAAAAAAGGTGACGTCATAACCGACATCAAATGTTTTACATTTCAAAAGCATGCTTCACTAAGTAGAAGCAAATAATAAGTGTATGTGACCACAATGGTCGTTACAAGTCATAGTTCAAAAGTACGAATGTTTGAATGCAAAGTAAAGTAGTTCATGCGTGGACAACTCTAAGCAGCGGGTTCTACAGCACGACTAGTACACAGCGGAAGCAACCTCAAGCACCTGAGAAATACATGCTTAAAAACGTCAACACAACGGTTGGTGAGCTATAGTTTAAGTATAACAGTATGTAAGGTAGGCCACGAGATTTCAGTGCTACAAAGAGCGTTTCAAAACAGTATGATAAAGTATATGTTAACCGTGGGCACTTGGTAACTAACTTAACGTTTAAAATACCCCCTGAAAGTACACTTGGCGAGTGCGTATGTTTACGAAGTATTAAACACTCGTTAAATGCTAGCGCGACTAGCCCGAGTGGGGATGTCAAACCCTATGGATCCATATCTAAGATTCGCGTTCACGGTTCAAAAACCAATGATTAAACGTTACCGAGCTAAAGTGAATGTTTCTGCCGTTGTATAACCCACACATATATAAGTTTAAGTACTCATGCCTAGTATGTAAAACATAAAATCCGCATGTATTCTCAGTTCCCAAAATAAGTTAAAGTAAAAAGGGAATGCTATAACTCACAATGATATGTAGCGGTAAAGTAGTAGTCGGGAAAGGTGTGCAAGTAAATGGTCCGAAGTCCTCAACCTAAGTCAAATAGTACTAAGTCAGTAAATCGTCTTAATAGGTTTAAAAGTATGTAATTAAGGTCTTAAGGGTCATCATCATTCATCATCAAACAAAAGGCGTAAAGTAATTTTCGTTTATCAAAGTAGTTTTCAACAAAGTCTGACTTCAGTCAGTCGCCACGGCCTCTACCCTTACAGAATTAAGGTGAGACCAGTGGCCCCGGCTCGGTCTATGAGTCCCTTAAGTGTGATAAAATTTACAGAAGCAAACTCATCTTGGTTTGACCATGGCGACGGTCTAAGTGCGAGTAGGTCAGAAATTTCTATACAACGTTAAAGGACATAGTAACGATCGGAGGGCCATAAATCCTAAACCGTAACTCGGATTAAGACGAGTCCTATATGAAAAGTTATCTACTCGAAAAGTTCTATCTAAAAATCAATGTTAGAATAGCCCAGGTCTACTGGTCTGTTCCAGAAGCATCAGGTCAGTAGGTTTTGGACAGAACAGTGAGTTTAAAAGGGTTCCGGTGGTCTTGGTGCTTGATGTTCATCATGGCTCTCATCCTTGATGCATATAGCTTCAAGTGTACAACTCATTGATGTATCTACATCATCTTAACCAATTCTTGACCATCATAACCCATGTGCAAGTCTAAGACATGAAGCACAACTCACTTAAGAGTTGTATGAAGTTTGATGAACCAAAGTTGCATCAAAGTCTTAGATCTAACACATACATGAACTTTAAAGCTAATAACAAGTTACAAACTTGAAAGTAAACTAACTAATCAAGATCATAAGTAGTAGAACATAGTTCCTAGTTCGATCTTGAAGATCCAAGACTCAAAAGTCTAGATCCAAAGTTACATTTAAAGAAAACTTGTTTGTGTGTTCTTGAACTTCCAAGGTTAACTTGATTTGTTCAAGAGATATGAGATCAAGACTAACTTGTAGTACTTGACCATATAAACTAACTACATGAAATTAAAGTGTATAAAATAAAGAAACAAGTTAACTAAACAAGTAATTAGTTCAAGGGTTGCTCATACTTTAAAGATTCAACCAAAGTTGATCTTTAAGTAAAGTAAACTTTAAGTTTACTTCCATGACTTACAAGTATGATTTCAACAACAAGAACTTTATAATCTTTGAAACATTATATGTAGAACTTAAACTAGAGAGTTTAGTTCTTGATTGTTCTTGTTAAAACAAGATAAAAGATGAATCAAACTAGAAAGTTAGATTCTTGAAACATGTAAGTAAATAACAACAATTAACAAGACAAGTAACATTAACAACAAAGAACAACAAATGATGATGATGATTTGCATGTATGTATTTGGTTTTAAGAAGAAAAGAAGAAGAGAAAAAGCCTTCAAGATTACTTACAAGAACTAGAGAAAAGAGAGAAAATGGTTGAGAGAAAATGAGAAGTATGTGTGTGTTTGAAATGAGAAGAGTAATGCAAGTAAACAAGTAATGTAAAAAAAGATTTGAACTCCTTCCCACTCTTGGTAACTCACGGTTTTACAGCAGAAATGTGGGGGGAAGGATTAGTTTTGTGGTCACTTGCAAGTAAAGCTTCAAAAGTTGGATAAAGAATGGTTATGCATGGGGATTATGGTAACTAGATTCTTCATGTCTTCCAAACTAACTAGTCACCATTTAATTGATACTTACACTTGAAAGAGTGGGCTAACTAAGTCTATTTAAAAGGTAGGGTGGGCTTACAAGTCTTAATTCATGAGTCCATTAACTAATCAAAGCCCAAGTTCAAATAAATCACAAGTTAAACCAATTAAAGCCCAAGTAACTAACTAATAGCCTTAGTTAATTAAAATGATTAATAAATTTAATCATGAATGTAAATAATATCTAAAAATATTATTCGTGAAAGTTCCGGGTGTCACAAAGACGTTTCGGGCTCTTAAAAGTCAAGTATGGGCAATCAAGGCAACATGTAAATGTAATAACATACATTCGTTTAATTACACGTATTAATAATAATAATTATTAATAAATAAACGTTGGAAAATCCAGGGTCGTTACATTTATAAATTGTTTTCGGGGTGAGAATACATGTCTTTTTTTCTGTTTTACAAGTAGACACAAGTGCTAAACTTACATTCTATGATGAGTTATAACCGAAAATCCCTTAGCTTTGGTAACTAGTAACTACCAGTTTAGGAACTGGTGGGCGCGAATAGGTGTATATGGATCCATAGGGCTTGACATCCCCGTCCGTTCGGGTTAGAAACTAACCTAAACTTAACGGGCGTATACTATTTGAGGTGGTACATTTTGGTTAGGTGTACATAACAACAGGGGTACTAAACGAATGTTAAGGCTTAGTTACCGGGTGCTCAAACTTATAGAATATTTTTTTTTTATATTTTTAAGATGCCGGCAAAGCATGCAAACGAAATCTTGTGGTCTATACTCTATACTACTTAAACCTATGATTCACTCAACCTTTGTGTTGACATTTTTACATGTTTATTCTCAGGTTATTAGGGAATGCTTCCGCTCTAGCTAGTAAGGCAGTAGAGGTCATGCATTGGAAATGAAGATTTGTTTAAACTTTGATAGTGGCATTATGTCTTTACATTTTAAATACATTTAGTTTTGATTAGTACTTTGTTGGTTTTCTTTAAGTATTGTAAAACGTTTGGTTTTTGAATAAAATGTCACTATTGTTTTTAAAACGTTGCATATAGCTTGCATCGATCAAACTTTGACCTCTGGTAATACAACACGTCAATGCCACATTTTGACGGGGTATTTCAGTTGGTATCAGAGCTCTGGTTATATGGAATTAGGATGCATTAGTGTGTCTGCCTATAGGATACGTTAATAAGCCTAATCTATAACTAGACGATTATAAGTTGCCTTACTTACTTGTTACTCTAGATTTACTCGTTTTCTTTTAGTTAAAAAGCTAACCCCATCATTCTCTCCGACTCCGAGGACGAAAGTCCTAACCATTCACGGAGCTGCTACGACCTCCTCCGAATGGAGAAATTACCCCGACTATTTGACAATATGCAAACATATCTAGGGATGCTAACTCTGTATTTATTGTTTGAAGAACAATGTCTGGAAGATGAACTTACAGTCCTGAAGAACTCCGAGCCCTTATTAATGAAGGTGTCTCCGCTGCATTGGCTAATATGCCTGGAGGCTCGAACACCAGACAAAACTGCACTTACAAGGAGTTTATGGCTTGTAAGCCACTACCATTCAAAGGCACTGAAGGACCAGTGGGTCTAACCCATTGGATTGAGAAGATGGATTCAGTGTTTAATATTAGTAACTGTGCACAAGCTAACTTGGTAAAGTTTGCTACTTCCACACTGGAAGGTAAGGCCTTGACCTGGTGGAATTCTATTGCTCGACCTATGGGTCTTGAGGCTGCTCATGCCATCCCTTGGGAAGACATCAAAACCCGTATGACTGCTGAGTATAGTCCCGATAATGAAGTTAAAAAGATGGAGGTTGAGTTATGGGATCTAAAGGTTATTGGGACTGATCTTGCTACTTACACCAACCGTTATTTGGAATTGATTCTGCTGTGTCCGGGAATGGTCCCAACTGAAAGGAATAAAATCGACCGTTATGTTAAGGGTCTCTCTGAAAACATTCAAGCTAGTGTTCATGCTTCTAAACCCCAAACTTTGCAAGAGACCATTAATACGGCAAATGATCTCATGGATCAAATTACTCAACGGACTGCTGCTGAGGTAAAGTCTGGGGATAATAAGAGGAAGTGGACTGGAAATTCTAACTCCCAGTCATCTAAAAAGCAGGAAGTTTCTGGGAAAGGGTATCAAGGAAAAGCTCCTTATTGTTCAAGGTGTGAGAGACATCATGAAGGAAGATGCACTGTGACTTGTGAGAAGTGCAAGAAAATAGGGCACCTGACCAAGAACTGCTGGTCAAAGACTACTGGTACTGCAAATCCTCCTGCTTCTAATACTGGTATCGTGAAGACGTGTTATGAGTGCGGTCAGAAGGGGCATTTTAGGAATGAGTGTCCAAACAAGAAAGGACCAGAGAAAGGAAGAGGAAGAGCATTTAATATCAATGCTCACGAGGCTCGTGAGGACCCCGACTTGGTTACTGGTACGTTTCTTCTAAACAATCACATTGTTTCAGTATTGTTTGATTGTGGTGCAAATAGAAGTTTCGTATCCATAGAATCTAGTTGCATGCTTGACAAAACCCATGTACCCATAGACACTAAGTACTGTATTGAACTGGTGAACGGTAAACTTATGAAGGCTAATAAAATCTACAAAGACTTTACCTTAGTTTTAGAAGGAAAATCATTTTTGGTGGACCTGATGCCTATTGAAATAGGAAGCTTTGATGTAGTAATAGGAATGGACTGGTTGTCTAAGAATAGAGCCGAAGTAGTGTGTTTCGAGAAGGCGATTCGTATACCCCTTGATAATGGGGAGAATTTGATGGTTTATGGAGATAAAACCGGCATAAAACTTAACTTGATTTCGTGCATGAAGACACAAAAGTATTTAAGGAAAGGCTATCAAGTTATCCTTGCACGTGTGAAAGAGATCGAGACCGAAGAAAAGCAAATTGAAGATGTACCAATTATTAGAGAATTCCCGAACGTCTTTCCCGAAGAACTACCTGGTCTTCCACCTCATAGATCGGTAGAATTCCAAATAGATCTCGTACCCGGAGTTGCACCAGTTGCACGATCACCATATAGATTGGCACAATCGAAACTAAAAGAGTTGTCCAACCAATTACAAGAATTGTTGGATAGAGGTTTCATTCGACCAAGCTCATCTCTGTGGGGAGCCCCCATTCTCTTTGTCAAAAAGAAGGATGGATCCCTGAAAGTGTATCGACTATCGAGAGCTGAATAAGTTAACTATCAAGAATAGGTATCCACTACCGAGAATCGATGATCTATTCGACCAACTACAAGGGTCATCCGTATACTCTAAGATCGATTTGAGATCTGGTTATCACCAATTGAGGGTGAAGAATGAAGATATCTCTAAGACAGCGTTTAGAACTCGCTATGGCTATTACGAATTCCTAGTGATGCCATTCGGGTTAACAAATGCACCTGCAGTGTTCATGGACCTTATGAATCGTGTATGCAAGCCCTATCTGGACAAGTTTGTAATCGTGTTCATCGATGACATCTTGGTATACTCTAAGAGTAAAGAGGAACATGAGCAACACCTGAGATTACTATTGAAACTACTCGAGAAGGAACAATTGTACGCGAAGTTTTCAAAGTGCGAGTTTTGGCTATCAAAGGTACAATTCCTTGGTCACGTGGTTAGTAGTCAAGGAATACAAGTGGATCCAGCGAAGATTGACTCTATTAGAAAATGGGAAGCACCTAAGACGCCAACCCAAGTGCGACAATTCTTAGGTCTTGCTGGTTATTATAGGAGATTCATTGAAGGTTTCTCCAAGATTGCACGACCATTGGCTGCCTTAACTCATAAGGGCAAGAAATATGAGTGGTCTGATGCGCATGAAGCTGCTTTCCAACTTCTGAAACAAAAGTTAACATCTGCTCCTATCCTGTCCCTACCCAAAGGAAACAATGACTTTATTGTATACTGTGACGCATCCCGCCAAGGTTTTGGCTGTGTCTTGATACAACGACAAAAGGTCATTGCTTACGCCTCCCGTCAACTAAAGATTCATGAACAAAACTACACCACACATGATTTAGAACTTGGTGCTGTGGTCTTCGCACTCAAAATGTGAGGACACTATCTTTATGGAACCAAGTGTACCATCTTTACTGATCATAAGAGTTTGCAGCATATTCTGAACCAAAAACAACTCAACATGAGGCAACGACGCTGGGTTGAGTTATTAAATGATTACGATTGCGACATCCGATATCACCCTGGTAAAGCAAATGTAGTGGCTGACGTCGTAAGCCGAAAAGAAAGGGCTAAACCTTTACGAGTCAGAGCTTTAAATCTGATTGTCCATACTAATTTGACTACACAAATTCGAGATGCTCAACTCGAAGCGCTTAAAGAAGAGAACATGAAGGAAGAATCTCTTAGGGGTTTAGACAAGCAGTTCAAAATTAAAGGAGATGGAACTCGTTACTTTGCCGGAAGAATTTGGGTCCCAAGAATCGGCGAAGTAAGAAAGAAAGTGCTTGATGAGGCACATAAGACAAGGTATTCGATTCACCCAGGCGCCAACAAGATGTATCATGATTTAAAAATGTTATATTTGTGGCCTGGAATGAAAGCGGATATTGCCACATATGTAGGCATGTGCTTGACTTGTTCTAAAGTTAAAGCTGAACACCAGAAACCTTCTGGGCTACTGCAATAGCCTGAGATCCCCGAGTGGAAGTGGGAATGGATTACCATGGATTTCATTACGAAGTTGCCAAAAACTGCGAATGGTTATGATACGATTTGGGTGATTCTTGACCGTCTCACCAAATCAGCTCACTTTTTACCGATGAAGGAAACTGACAAGATGGAAAAACTTGCTCAGTTGTATTTGAAGGAAGTTGTTTCAAGGCATGGTGTGCCTGTTTCTATTATTTCGGATCGAGATAGCCGTTTTACTTCTAGATTCTGGAAGTCGTTACAAGAAGCTTTGGGAACACAATTAGACATGAGTACTGCTTACCATCCTCAAACAGATGGACAAAGTGAGAGAATGATTCAAACGCTCGAGGATATGTTACGAGCATATGTTATTGATTTTGAAAAAGGATGGGACCGATTCCTGCCATTAGCTGAGTTTTCTTATAATAACAGCTATCATTTAAGTATCCAAGCTGCACCGTTCGAGGCACTCTATGGGTGAAAATGTAGATCACCAATCTGTTGGAATGAAGTGGGTGACCGACAGTTGACTGGTCCCGAGATCATCCACGAGATGACCGAACACATTGTAAAGATTAAGCAAAGGCTAGAGACAGCCCGAAGTCGTTAAAAGGGTTATGCTGACGTCAGAAGAAAACCGTTATAATTCCAAGAAAACGACATGGTGCTGCTAAAGTGTCACCGTGGAAAGGTGTGATACGCTTTGGCAAATGAGGAAAGCTGAGCCCAAGATATGTGGGGCCTTTCAAGATCATCGAACGTATTGGGCCAGTGGCCTATCGCCTAGAATTACCTAAACAACTCACTGGAATACACGATACGTTTCATGTGTCGAATTTGAAAAAGTGCTTAGCGAAGGAGGACCTTATCATCCCACTTGAAGAAATCCAAGTTGACGACAAACTGAACTTTATTGAAAAACCCGCGGAAATCATTGACCGAAACGTCAAAGGACTTCGTCAGATTAGAATACCAATCGTCAAAGTTCGATGGAGCGCACTTCGAGGACCCGAGATCACGTGGGAACGTGAAGATCACATGAGAGAGAAATATTCTCATTTATTTGCAAACTAAATGCCAGATGACGACAATGACCAAATTTCGGGACGAAATTTCTAATAACGGGTAGGTACTATAACACCCCAACTTTTTTTCGATCATTTTTTTATACGAACGAACTCGAAACTTAGGTTGTCCAAAGCAAACTTGCTCGGTTAGAAAACCGAAACTAATGAAAGTAATGAAATGGGTAACGAGGTTACATAAACTAACGATCATGGCTCGTCATCATCAATAAAAATTTAACGAAGGACTAACACGAATAAAATGTGCGGGGACTAAAATGCACATTAATTAAAATGATAAAAATTAAATTATATATATAATAAATATTTATATAAAAACCGAAATATATATATATATATATATATATATATATATATATATATATATATATATATATATATATATATATATATATATATATATATATATATATATATATATACTCGGCTAAAAAAAATAATAAATAAATAAATAAATTACATTTAAAAGATAAATATAAAAAGGAATCCTAATTTAGTTCCAACCTTAAACTACTAATCCTAATCTAAATCAAAAGAGATAAAGCCTAATCCTAAACTTAAACTAATTGTAATCTAATTCTAACACTAAATCTCTAGAATAATCTTTGAGCAACTTGAATTGTATTCCAACTCTAAACACCTACATTATAAAAGGAACCTCCTAGTTCCATATTTCTCATTCACAATTCACCTCTCAAAAATCACCCAAAACCTCTCCCTCCCTCTCTAATTTTCGGCAGCCCCAAAGCCACCATCACCACCACCTTCGGCCACCAAAACCGCCCCATCTCCACCCCTATTTTGCTGCTGTAAACCGTCAACACCACCGCCGCAAGCAGGCTGTTTTCAGCAGCCTTTCACCGCCACCTTCAGCTGCTATTTGCAGCCATAAAAACCGCCAACTCCACCCCACTTTTAGCTGCTGTCCGCAGCAGAGAACCACCCCAAAACTGCCCTCAAAACAGCCCCTAAATAGTTTCCTGCTGCTGCGCTTTGGCTGCTGCTGTCCGCGACCCAAACACCCTCGAAAAAGCTTCGATTTTGTTGCGTTTTGCTTCTGTTTTTGCTGCTGCTGTTCGGTCTCCATTCAACCATCAAAACCATCTCTTTTCCTTGTTAATTCACTCCCAAGGTACCACATAAACTCAAGTTTTAATTATACACTTTATATATACATACTCTTTAATTTATATACTTATAATATAATGTTTATACATGAATAAAAATTGATGAACTTGGATATGTATAAAGATAAAACTTTGAACATAGGTTGATATGGATATAAATTTAATAAAAGTTATGAACTTTAATAATACTTATATGAATATGAATATGAATATGAATATGAATATAAATATTATAGTATGATTAGGAATATGATTATAGATAAACATGGTGAATTGATTATAATAGACTTGAAGATTATGAATTATAATATACTTATAGATAACATAAAAAGATTATGAACATGATGATTATAAATATATATGTATGAATATAACTAAACTTAATAATCTATTAATATGGTGATTAACCATAATATGAACTTAAAGAGATTAACGAGGTTATGAATAATAATATGGATAATATAAAGATGATAAGTGTGAATATTAACTATGATAGCTAAGAACATGAATAAACTAGATGGATTAAAAGTTGGTGAACGACATGAACTTTAAAGATAAATACTTGAAACATAATATTGAATGGTAATTTGGATATGAATAAAAGTATTATGATTTTGATGTTATGATAAGGATGGTGTATTATAACTTGAAAATATTTGATTTGTAAAACCCTAATATGGATGTGATATTGTGTATATATGAAACATATAGATATATATGGAAGGTTATGCTTATGCGTATATGTAGATATACATGTATACATGAGTGCACGCATGTATAGATGTAGATACATATATACGTACTACATAATTAGAAGTATATGTGTATATGTGTAAATATATAGATATGGAAAGAAATAATATAAAGAAATTATAATGTGACTTAAATATTATTAAAGGGTAATATATATCGAAAACGGAAATAAACAAGTGATGTATTCCTATACTCACTAGAACATACGTGGAATTAAAAATCACAAACAAATAACGTATGACTTTCACGAGACTCACCGCTACTTACGGTCATGGATGGTGTCTAGGTTGCCAGTTTGGGATAAGGTTGTGGATCTCGAATGTCACGACTTAAAGTCGGATCAAGAGTCCTGGCCCCCGGTTACATCTGGCTGTCCATTGACTTACTTGATAGCAACGAGGATCGTTAGAGTTATGCAACATCTAAACTGTAAGAATGATTAACATTGTAAACTCTAGTAAGGACACCGGTAATATATATGAACATATATATCAAACACATAACTATAATGATGATGATGATGACCATGATGATCCAATTAACTTAAACCTAATGATGATAGGTTGACAACTTTGGACTACCGCTGCTATTTACTATCATACTGTTTACTGCGCTCATAAGGTGAGTAATAGCCCCAACTTTTGCAACTGTTTTATAAATTGTTTTCGGGGTGAGAATACATGTCTTTTTTTCTGTTTTACAAGTAGACACAAGTGCTAAACTTACATTCTATGTTGAGTTATAACCGAAAATCCCTTAGCTTTGGTAACTAGTAACTACCAGTTTAGGAACTGGTGGGCGCGAATAGGTGTATATGGATCCATAGGGCTTGACATCCCCGTCCGTCCGGGTTAGAAACTAACTTAAACTTAACGGGCGTATACTATTTGAGGTGGTACATTTTGGTTAGGTGTACATAACAACAGGGGTACTAAACGAACGTTAAGGCTTAGTTACCGGGTGCTCAAACTTATAGAATATTTTCTTTTTATATTTTTAAGATGCCGGCAAAGCATGCAAACGAAATCTTGTGGTCTATACTCTATACTACTTAAACCTATGATTCACTCAACCTTTGTGCTGACGTTTTTACATGTTTATTCTCAGGTAATTAGGGAATGCTTCCGCTCTAGCTAGTAAGGCAGTAGAGGTCATGCATTGGAAATGAAGATTTGTTTAAACTTTGATAGTGACATTATGTCTTTACATTTTAAATACATTTGGTTTTGATTAGTACTTTGTTGGTTTTCTTTAAGTATTGTAAAACGTTTGGTTTTTGTATAAAATGCCACTATTGTTTTTAAAACGTTGCATATAGCTTGCATCGATCAGACTTTGACCTCTGGTAATACAGCAAGTCAATGCCACATTTTGATGGGGTATTACACTTAGAAACAATCGAGACTCGATCTAGAGACGGAAAACACTAGACCTAGACTCAATCGAATAACGGGTCGTTCACGGGACCGAATTAGTCAAACCTAGACTTAAATGTAGATTAGAACGATGCCTAGAAGGTGTTATTCAGTGGGTTGGAGGTCAGGAAACGATAACAAACGAAAGTAATCGATTAGGGTTATGTGGGAGTGGGTGAACTATCAATGAAACACGAGACTCGTATTTATATTGTCTGCAGACTGTCGGTCGATTGACTTTGTCAGTCTGTCGAATTTCTTGTTTAGTCGATCAAAAATCAACTTACACCGATCTTGCATTGTCGACTGTCTTTCCAAGTTAACTATTGATTAACACAATCACACACAATATCAATCATTAAATAGTCACGATTCCCAATACAAAGTTCAACCCAATATGACTGAGTTACAAAATAAAGTAATACCGAAGTAGGGATTATAAATATGTACTAATAATAGTAGACGTACTAGTTTCAAATAGAAATTAGATGAAACGTATAATTATCATAAATTAATACCTTTACACAAGAAAAAGTTGCAATTATAAATTTATTATTTAGTTAGCAAGTACGGAGTAATATTTTAGTGGACAAAAAACATATATAGAAATTAAAGTAAACGACGAGGTCCCAACGCACGGTGGGTGTTGTTGAATGGAGTACGAAATGTTGCACTTCCATCTGTATTGTCCTCTTGGCAATTACCCACTTTTATTCTCCAAACTAATCATATTCTTTTAATATACTTATATTTGTTATATGTAATATGTATGTATGTATATGTTTTCTTATTTCCGAGAAAACCAATAACATTAAACGAATTCAATAATCAACAAATATAATCGATGCAATATACATTCAAACATAAGCAAACAAGTGACAAAATAACGTAACCTATAGCAAACGGACCCAAAAACAGGATGAAGACATACTTTGCTTGAAAACAACTATGTCTAAACATTCTAACAGAGATAATCTAAATACCAATTACGTTAAATACATGAAAATAAAAACCAGCTTATGTGTGTTTGTTGGTATCTATATCATAATAACAAATTAACAATAAGTAATGTAACTATAATCTTTTAGGTAGTATTTATATGTAAAAATAACATAAATAAGCAAAGTGCCAAAGTTGTTTGGATTAACATCTTAATGTACGATCTTAATTAACGAAAATGGTTACGATGTTGTATATGATTTAAAAAGCGTATAATATGCTTGGCATTCAGATCTTTACCATAGAATTATTACTAAATTACCCAATAACACAACACATCTTTGTTTTATGAATGTACAATTTTAATTTTAATTTATTGATAGAACACTACGATTTATTACATCCTTTAAAAAAAATCGAGATTCAGATTAGAAAATCAGAGGCTGCCACATGGTGATATTGTACAGATAAAACACCATAATTCAGATAACCTTAATTAAGACCAAATGATCCTAATTTTTACGAATCATATGATCACAAATCCTTGCAATTGTTATGAACATGCGTGTGTGTATTTATATTTTATATTAAAGAAATAAAAAAATCAATGTATACAGAAGACAAACACACGTAAATACTTTTGGAAGTATTGAAACACCAGATCGTATTAAATTTGTTTGCCAATAATTACGGAGTATTAATCAATCAAACTGTGGATTAATATTTGAAATGGTTACGTGTCCCCATCAGAAAAGGATTGTTTAAGATATTAAACGTAGTTAATGTGTAATTTATGTATTTTAACATGATTATTAAAATGAAAAAGATTCACCAACCTGGGAGATGACTACGTGAAATGTACTTGATAAGCACACATACAAGTATCGAACCCACAACTCACCTGATTGGTCAATGATGTTGATGAAAGCTTCCATTAATATATTTTTGTTAACTTTTTAAATAAGCACACATTATTCTCTATGAGACATTACATGTGTGCAAAATTTTCAGCCAATCCAAATTCGTGTCCTTTTTAATAGATTCTAAAGTTTATGATTATATATTGAACATTGATGTTTTATTTCTGCGAACTCTGTCAAAAGTGGCTTATAACTAATGTATTTTATTTTTCTATTGCTTATAAAACATACCCCGTATTATCTTTATTTTGTGTGTATGCCAATTGTGTAATAGTGATCCCCTTTAAACTAATTTAGACTTCGATGCATAATTGAAACATTTACATCTTAAAATGAATCATTTGGAACAGAGAACAAAACATTTTTTTTTTTTTTTACTTATTAGGTCTAAATATATATAGTCCATGTTACAATATTCATCATATATATATCTCTATATCTATGTGCATGCATGCATACATACATAGTGGTTAATCGTTATCATTATAAATTTGAATACTACTGTATCAATTATCTAAACCTGAATCATGATGGAGATTAAAGACTATAATCATAATTATTCGCATGAGAACATGGGGTGCTTAGATGCTAATGATTAATTAAACATATCTAAATGAAATCTAGTGCCCTCGTTTATAAAGTGTATGAGCATATAATATATAGGACGTGTCGTCATTAGAAAGTGATAGCTAAAATTGTGTCTTTACACACCATCTATTGGCTACTAGTCCAACTACTTTTTTATTTTATTATCTCTATAACTATTTGAGAAAGTTATTACTGGCATCGGGAGTTACTATTCTCATTGTCCTCACATGTCTTTTTATATTTATTTTCCTTATTTTTCATTTTTCCTTTTAATGCATCAACCAATCAAAATTATTATTACAAACATTAATAATAGCTTGTTTTTTTCTAAATAACAAAACTTCTAAAGGCAATTCAACAAATCAAAGAAAGCCCAACAAAAATATATACATAACCAAATAAAGAAAATGAACTAAAAACTTGAAACAGAAACAACGAAGCACAACACGGCCAAAGTACAAAATCTAAAACGACAACGTAAAGACAATAGTCAAAAAACAAACGGACATACTATAAAAAGAAATAAACTAAACTAGACCAACTATAAATGCATCAAAAACCCGACTATCTAAGAAAACAAGCAAGCACACTAGTTTACCAGTACCACTATTACTGTATATCGTCCTCATCATCACCTTTCATACCTTTCATGAAAGAGTAAAACTGATCCAACTTATAACAACCCTCACTTTTCGACTTCTAAATTTACTGTATTAAGGGTTGTTATATACAATTAAATATTGACCGAATAGTAATTTTTAGTCAACAACGTACGCTTAAATAAATAATATATTATTAATTTATATAATTTGACATAATTTAACTAAGTATATAAACTTTGTATCACTTTTATTGTTTAGTTAATGTATTATATATTTAACTATATAATAAATCCAATTATATATAAATGTAATAATATTTACAAACTTACTAAAACTATAGTTTAATAATTAAAATCATAATTATTATTAAAAATACAAAATACCGAATTATTTATTATTTTTATGCAAAATTCGTATTTATTAATTAGATAAAAATAAAAAAAATATTGATAAATATTCTTGGAAAAGTACTAAATCAATTTGTCTATTTAAAAAAATATATATATATAAAAAAATCCTTAAAATAAACGAATTTAAAAAAATTAATAAATAAATAAATTACTTTTTAATTAAAAATTATAATGGAAAACTACTTTTATTATTTTATTTTGTGCATTATCTCATGACCTAACATTTAATACTTTTGAATTTTAAAATCCCATTAAAAATTAAAATATTTCTTTTCTTTTAATTATTTTATTCTTTTTACCAAATTTTTCAAGTATAAATACCCCTCATTTCTCATTCAAACTCACACCAAAATTTCTCACATTCTCTCTGTGAAGAATTACTACTAGTAAGTATTCTTTTTTTACTTTTTACTTTTTACTTTTTTCTATTTACTTCGGTTTATTATTTTTTACCGAAACATGTAAATAATGTTATAAATTATATGCAATTAAAATTAAAATAAATAACATGTTATAATTAATAATATATGTTACTAAAAGTTATAAAAGTATTTTTATGAATTAATATATAGGAATTATAATTAAAATTGAATTAATGAATATATATGTATATACGCACCTAACGTGAAGGTTATAATTAAAGATAGCGTACAAAGACTACAAACATCACCGCTACTTGTGGCCTAGGGTGGTCCTTGTTACCATTATGGGACGCTTGTGGATCTCGAATGCCAAGACTTAGATTCTGGTCAAGAGATCCTGGGCCGCTCGGTAACAATAGATCATTCGAGTGACTTGCATGTTAGCAACAAAGTTTGGGCGAGATTGTACAACATCTTTGTTAAGAATTATAACCCGAACATTCTTAAACTAGAAGCTTACTATAAGTGAAAGCTTTCCATAAATAGTAGGTTTCCAAAAATAGAAACTTTTGAGAAATAGAAACTTTTCTCGAAAACCGCCACTGTCAATATAGTTGCTATATTAATAAACATACTTATGTCAAGTTAGACATTAACTAATCAAATGTTATACCTTTAGGTTGATATCCAGATCACTTACTTGCTTTACTTTCCTTCTTGCGTGGAATACTTCAACTGCTATTTAAGGTGAATTTCATAGTCCCGTTTTTACATTTTTATGTTTTTACATTGGGGTGAGACACATGCTTTATTTTAAATGCTTTGACATGCTAGACACAAGTACAAACTTATTATGCGACCAACATGAGTATTTTATTATGTTCATTTGAAACATACAAATCCCTGCTTTGTAATATCATTAATTGCTAGATGAATTAAAGTGGCAAACGGAATTATTATAGATAGCGCTATTGGGAGTAACGTCCCGCACTGTTGACCTCAGGTCAATTGGTGGTATAATAATGATCTCGACAATTACATATGTATTGTTATGGGGTAAAATCGTTTAGATTTGATATTATACACTCATGGCATACTTTTGTATACATGATATATCGACTTTATTTAAATCTTGTGGTCTAACAAACTTACTCAAAATTAAACCTATGTTATTCACTCAACCTCGTGTTGACTTTTTAAGCATGTTTGTCTAAGGTAATTAGAAGCTGTTGATGTGCTGCTTTGATGATGATTGCTTGCTATGCTTGAAGTCTTCATACATTACTTACCAATTCATTTAAAGACATTTAATGCTCTAAATACAATGTAATTTATTTAACTTCCGCTGCAAAACTCAATAAAAAGTCTCATATAGAGTCGTTCTCGTTTATACAACTATGATTTGATATAATTAGTTACAAATACCCCAGGCCCTATTTGGGGGTGTGACAGATTGGTATCAGAGCAGGTTGTTATAGAGAACCACGATTGCATTTTATGTGTGCCTTATGTGTTAGCTAGGGTGCCTTAGCAATCTTTAGGACTATAGCCTTTCCTGCTTTAGTTTTAATTGTCTATTCATTATTATCTTGCTATCTGTTATCCATACTTTTACTTCTTGCCCTACGTCTTCCTTAGAACGCTAACCTTATTGTGTTTCGAAGAAACACGGTTCACGGCGAATCAAGCAACGCAATTCCAAACGTCACCTTGACATCTCCCCAATTCCAACAACTGCTGGCTGCGGCACAAAGCAATGGCAACAACAGCGCACCGCAAAATCTTCCGACTATTTATTCATATCAGAATTTGATGAACTACCAGCTCCCTACATACAAGGGTATTGAAAGACCTGAGTTTGTTAACATGGAAATGGTAGATGCTGATCTCATAAACTACACCAACCGATTCCAAGAATTTGCTTTCATGAATCCTCACATGACTACTCCCGAGTATCTCGGAATCCAACACTACATCAATGGGTTACCTGATGGCCTTCGAAGGGGCGTCGCCGTATTAAACCCAAGGACCATACAAGAAGCCATTTGTATGGCAAACCAGCTAATTAACAAACCTGAGAGGAAAGGAGATTCTAAAAGAAAGTGGGAAGAGATAGAGCAAAAAGACTCTAAGGGTGAACCCTACAAACGCTATAAAGGAACCATTCCTTGTTGCCAAAGGTGTGAGAAACATCACTTTGGGAGATGTAACATTGTGTGCTCCAAATGTATGAAGGTGGGTCATATAGCCAAAAATTGTAGAGTTACGATTCCCTCAACTCAAACTTCTGCAACCAAAGCTAATGCAACCATTCCTACTTGCAATATATGTGGAGGAGTAGGCCACCACAAGCATTAATAACCGAATGGGAAAAAGGATCAAGCATCTATTCCAAGATTGACCTGAGATCTGGATATCATCAACTTAAAGTTAAGGAATCCGATGTTTCCAAGACTGCCTTCCGAACTCGTTACGGACATTACGAATTTTTGGTAATGCCCTTTGGGTTAACTAACGCTCCTGCTGTACTCATGGATCTCATGAACCGTGTATGCAAGCCTTATCTCGATAAGTTTGTGATTGTTTTCATCGACGATATTCTCATCTACTCTAAGAGTGAGAAAGAACACGAACAACACCTCCGACAAATTCTGGAGTTATTAAAGAAGGAACAGTTGTATGCTAAGTTCTCCAAGTGTGAGTTTTAGTTGAAGACTGTTCAGTTTTTGGGGCATGTAGTTGACAGTAATGGAATACATGTCGACCCCGCGAAGATCTAGACTATTCAGAACTGGGAAACACCTAAGAACGCGAAACACATTCGTGAGTTCCTAGGACTTGCCAGTTACTCTCGAAGATTTATCAAAGATTTCTCCATTCTTGCCAAACCACTCACCAAGTTGACTCATAAGGATAAGAAGTTTGAGTGGTCTATTGAACAGGAATCTGCGTTTCAGACCCTGAAAGAAAATTTGACTACCGCTCCAATCTTATCACTACCCGACGGAACTGAAGACTTCGTAATCTATTGTGATGCTTCAAACCAAGGTTTTGGGTGTGTGTTAATGCAACGCCAAAAAGTCATTGCATATGCATCCAGACAATAAAAGAAGCATGAGAAGAACTATACTACCCACGACTTGGAACTAGGAGCTGTAGTATTCGCATTAAAGATATGGCGACACTATCTTTATGGAATAAAATTCACCATATTCACCGATCATAAGAGTCTCCAGCACATCTTTGATCAAAAGCAACTGAACATGAGCCAAAGACGTTGGGTCGAATTACTAAATGACTACAACTGTGAACTCAAGTACCATCCTGGTAAGGTAAATGTTGTTGCTGATACACTCAGTCGAAAGGATCGAGTCAAGCCTATCCGAGTGCGAGCTTTGAATATGATCATTCAAACAAATCTGACAGCTAAAATTCGGGAAGCACAACTAGAAGCTATAAAGCAAGAAAATATTAAACATGAAGGACCTTCAGGATTTGAAAACCAATTACAAATCAAGGAGAACGGAATACGGTACTACAACAACCGTATCTGGGTTCCTCAATTCGGAAATCTGCGAAAGCTAGTCTTGGATGAAGCACATAAGACTAGATATTCTATTCACCCAGGCTCCAGTAAGATGTATCACGATGTGAAAGAATTTTATTGGTGGCCTAATCTGAAATCTGATATTGCTGAATATGTGAGCAAGTGTCTTACTTTTTTAAAAGTTAAGGTCGAGCATCAAAAGCCGTCTGGTTTACTGCAACAACCGGATATTCTGCAGTGGAAGTGGGAATGTATCGCTATGGACTTTATTACTAAATTGCCCAAGACTTCTAGTGGCAATGATACTATATGGGTCATAGTAGATCGTCTTACTAAATCTGCTCATTTCTTACCGATCAAGGAGACCGACAAGATGGAGAGATTGTCACAACTGTATATCAAAGAAATTGTCTCTCGTCATGGTGTTCCTATATCAATCATATCCGATCGCGACAGTAGATTCACTTCCAGATTCTGGAAATCCTTACAAACTGCTCTTGGAACTCAACTCGACATGAGTACTGCTTATCATCCGCAAACTGATGGTCAAAGTGAACGAACCATTCAAACGTTGGAAGATATGCTTCGCGCTTGTGTTATCGACTTCGGCAAAGGCTGGGATAGACATTTGCCTTTGGTTGAATCCTCTTACAATAATAGTTACCACTCAAGTATTAAGGCTGCACCTTTTGAGGCCTTATACGGACGAAAATGTAGATCCCCACTGTGCTGGGATGAATTAGAGGACAGACAGTTAACCGATCCTGAAATCATACACGAGACAACCGAAAAGGTAGTTCAGATTAAGAAACGAATAGAAACTGCCCGCAGCCGACAGAAAAGCTATGCTAATAAAGGTCGGAAAGATTTGAAATTTCAAGTTGGTGACAAAGTCATGTTGAAAGTATCCCCTTGGAAAGGCATCGTTCGTTTTGGTAAACGAAGCAAACTAAGTCCGCGTTTTGTTGGACCCTTCAAGATTACTGAAAGAATCGGACCCATGGCTTATCGATTAGAATTACCTGCTGAACTTAGCAGCGTACACGACATATTTCATGTCTCGAATCTTAAAAAGTGTCTCGCTGATGACACTCTCGTTATTCCTTTGGATGACATTCGCATTGACGATAAAATGCACTTCATAGAGGAACCCGTAGAAGTCATGGACTGATCTGCTAAACGCTTGAAACAAAGCACCATACCTATTGTTAAGATCCATTGGAATTCACGACGTGGCCCCGAGTATACATGGGAACGTGAAGACCAAATGAAACAGAAATATCCCCATCTCTTCTCAACCGCTGATGCATCCGATAAGTCTACCTAAAACTTCGGGACGAATTTTTTATTAATGGGGAGGTACTATAACAACCCTCACTTTTCGACTTCTAAATTTACTAAATTAACCCTAGGGTTATCTGCCTGACTATATGTATTAAGGGTTGTTAAATACAATTAAATATTGACCGAATAGTAATTTTTAGTCAACAACGTACGCTTAAATAAATAATATATTATTAATTTATATAATTTGACATAATTTAACTAAGTATATAAACTTTGTATCACTTTTATTATTTAGTTAATGTATTATATATTTAACTCTATAATAAATCCAATTATATATAAATGTAATAATATTTACAAACTTACTAAAGCTATAGTTTAAAAATTAAAATCATAATTATTATTAAAAATACAAAATACCGAATTATTTATTATTTTTATGCAAAATTCGTATTTATTAATTAAATAAAAATAAATAAAAATATTGACAAATATTCTTGAAAAAGTACTAAATCAATTTGTCTATTTAATATATATATATATATATATATATATATATATATATATATATATATATATATATATATATATATATATATATATATATATATATATATATATATATATATATATATATATATATATATATATATAAATCTTAAAAGAAACGAATTTAAAAAAAATTAATAAATAAATAAATTACTTTTTAATTAAAAATTATAATGGAAAACTACTTTTATTATTTTATTTTGTGCATTATCTCATGACCTAACATTTAATACTTTTGAATTTTAAAATCCCATTAAAAATTAAAATATTTCTTTTCTTTTAATTATTTTATTCTTTTTACCTAATTTTTTCAAGTATAAATACCCCTCATTTCTCATTCAAACTCACATCAAAATTTTTCTCATTCTCTCTTTGAAGAATTACTACTAGTAAGTATTCTTTTCTTATTTTTTACTTTTTACTTTTTACTTTTTACTTTTTACTATTTACTTTGGTTTATTATTTTTTTTTTACCGAAACATGTAAATAATGTTATAAATTATATGCAATTAAAATTAAAATAAATAACATGTTATAATTAGTAATATATGTTACTAAAAATTATAAAAGTATTTTTATGAATTAATATATAGGAATTATAATTAAAATCGAATTAATGAATATATATGTATATACGCACCTAACGTGAAGGTTATAATTAAAGATAGCGTACAAAGACTACAAACATCACCGCTACTTGTGGCCTAGGGTGATCCTTGTTACCATTATGGGACGCTTGTGGATCTCGAATACCAAGACTTAGATTCTGGTCAAGAGATCCTGGGCCGCTCGGTAACAATTGATCATTCGAGTGACTTGCATGTTAGCAACGAAGTTTGGGCGAGATTGTACAACATCTTTGTTAAGAATTATAACCCGAACATTTTTAAACTAGAAGCTTACTATAAGTGGAAGCTTTCCATAAATAGTAGGTTACCAAAAATAGAAACTGTTGAGAAATATGAACTTTTCTCGAAAACCGTCACTGTCAATATAGTTGCTATATTAATAAACATACTTTATGTCAAGTTAGACATTAACTAATCAAATGTTATACCTCTAGGTTGATATCCAGATCACTTACTTGCTTTACTTTCCTTCTTGCGTGGAATACTTCAACTGCTATTTAAGGTGAATTTCATAGCCCCTTTTTACATTTTTATGTTTTTACATTGGGGTGAGACACATGCTTTATTTTAAATGCTTTGACATGCTAGACACAAGTATAAACTTATTATGCGACCAACATAAGTATTTTATTATGTTCATTTGAAACATACAAATCCCTGCTTTGTAATATCATTAATTGCTAGATGAATTAAAGTGGCAAACGGAATTATTATAGATAGCGCTATTGTTAGTAACGTCCCGCACTGTTGACCTCAGGTCAATTGGTGGTATAATAATGATCTCGACAATTACATATGTATTGTTACGGGGTAAAATCGTTTAGTTTTGATATTATACGCTCATGGCATACTTTTGATATACATGATATATCGACTTTATTTGAATCTTGTGGTCTAACAAACTTACTCAAAATTAAACCTATGTTATTCACTCAACCTCGTGTTGACTTTTTAAGCATGTTAGTCTTAGGTAATTAGAAGCTGTTGATGTGCTGCTTTGATGATGATTGCTTGCTATGCTTGGAGTCTTCATGCATTACTTACCAATTCATTTAAAGACATTTAATGCTCTAAATACAATGTAATTTATTTAACTTTCGCTGTAAAACTCAATAAAACGTCTCATATAGAGTCGTTCTCGTTTATACAACTATGATTTGATATAATTAGTCACAAATACCCCAGGCCCTATTTGGGAGTGTGACACAATTCCACACCGAAAATAAATATTTTTTCTCATCTTTTCCTTTTAGGTTATCATTAGCACGATCAAACGTGATATCTATCGTATGGACCCCGTCTTCCTCATCCTCATCCCACAAACTTCTACTAATAACAGCTCCACCAACCGGAGTAGGCGTAAGCCACTTCGGTTTATCTTTTAAAAATTCCCAAGCATCTTTAAACGCTCACGTTTTCCCCTCATTCATACAATATGATTTTACCGCATCGTCGTAAAATTGTTGTTCATTTTTTCCACTAGGCCTTGAATTACATTTTTCTTCCTCACAATAACCTTGAAAAGCTTTACATCTCTTGTCCACATAAAACCATTTTCCTGATACGCATATTCATTTTGAAACCATTTGTTGTTGTTATCGTTGAATTTGCTTGCTACGGTACCCCACAAAGAATGATATTTCTGAGAGTTTCCAATAATCGGATTCTCGGACGAATCAATCCAACATTTTGCTGACCAAACCTCTTTAGCCGTTGTCCAAGATTTTTTGTTGCACGGTTCACGTGACTTTTCTTTGCCTTTTTGTTAGTGACTTCGTCTTCTCCTCGTGCCACCGGCTTATTGGGTTTCTTCTTGAGTTTCATTTTTAGTTTGTTGTTGGGGTTGACGTTGGGTTTCTTGTTGGCTAATGTTGAACGTGTTTTGAGTTTGTTGAAAAGGTCGTTGTGGGGTTAACTAGAGTTCTCTTGAATTTCTTGTAGTTTTTGAAGTTGTTGTAGATGATAGATTTGTTGTTGAATTTCTTGTTGGCTCATATTGAACGAGCTAGTCGCACAACCGGCAAAACCAAGTGAAGGTCGAGATTTGTTTGAAGATGACGAATCGGGAGTTGTCGGTTTACCGGTGCTGGTTAAAATATTATTATATAACGATCATTCGTTTGGGTTCGGGTTTGCCATTGTTGATAGTTGTTAGAAAATATTGAAGTAAAAAAGTGGGAGAAAATTGAGATGAGATTGTGTAAATAATGAATTGAGTGGATTGTATTTTTATAGGTTAAATTGTATATATTTATTATTGTTTAAATTATTGTAGTTAATTAAAATTATATGTGTCGCTATTTTGAAAATCAAATGTTGTTGTTTGAGTCAAACAGATACCATCTTCACCAATCATATACTCCCACGTCGCTCATCAGTTGAAACACCCCATGCATTTTTTCTGTGCCACAATCCAGGACTCCGGAGAAAAAGACCCACCAGCACATTTCGTTAATGGCGTGTTGGTGGCGTGCTCGGTGAAATGAGGTGGTAACATGCCGCGTTAAAGATGGTCTTAGTGTGGACACATGAACAAAAACGACAATTACTCCATTTAAAATGATACTCATTCAACTCTCTTTTAGTATATAGCGATTGAATAGATTACCCGATCCGCACGTTGCTTCAAGAAATCATGTGTAATTGAACATTGTTTTAATAGTTTATAATTACAATTATAATTATAATACGTATAAGCAACTGAATAGATTGATCGGCTTAGTGTGTGTGTGTGTGTGTATATATATATATATATATATATATATATATATATATATATATATATATATAGTGATAGGATCAATGAGGATGTAACCAATTAGGGAGAAGGGGGAAGCAAAATGACGATGGCCCTTGAATTAATTTAAAACAAGTAACTAGACTGAAACCGCTAAAGCACCGTATAACATAAATTACTTTAAGACGAAATTTTACCGATGGTCCTTGAACTTTCTACTTAACATCGCCGGTAACCTTAAACTTTTTACAAAATTAGTTTAAGGTCACCTACACTGTTTAGTACAAAGTTCAAGTAACATCGAAATTTTTTTTGTCTTAATTTAACTTTAATTTTGTGGCTTCAAATTAACGATATCAAGGTCAAATCTCGTGATAAAATGACGATGATTCACTTTGCAAAAAGAATATCAAGGGTAATAAGTAAAAATATTTGCACTTTAGCACATGAGTCATCCATTACTCCAAGCTTTTTATTAATAGTAATATTATCACATCGCCATGTTACTCCTCTTTGTTACCTCCATTTTATAAGGTTACAGTGTAGCTTATCCCCCGACAACAAATGGTTTTGCTTAAGCAACACAATAACCTTTACGTACTACTTTTATTGCAACTATAATCTATAAGATTTCATTTTTTTTTTTTACTTAATGATAGTTTCTCTAGATTTCTTACAATAGAGACTAGATTGTAAACATTACGTGTGTGACGAATATAAGTGGATAATAATTAAGGGCTACGCTTATATGAAGTACTTAAACGATAGGGTTTACTTGTATTTAGACTATTTGTAATGGTGAAGATGTGATGGGGCGTGATGAAGTGTTTTTGTGAGGTATAGTGCTGATTTAGGAACTTTGATAGCGTGATGGCGTGATGACATTTGTAATGATAGACATGATAGTAGTGTAATAGGATAATAGGTCCCAACTTTTTTTTATTTTTAAATAAGTTATGTATTATTTATTTTTATTTATCACTCTAATTAATAATTAATTAATTTATATAAAATATCAGTATAATCTAAATACACGAATATTTATAAAATCATATACCTACAAAATTTAAAACTTTATAGACTAAATTATAAATAAAATAATCTTTTTATATAAACTAATACATAGTCTAGGGACTAAGCTTGTATATATTCCAATTATTTCATCTTCATCAATTGTATACTCCTTATTACAGTCGGCGGAATCGTCCTTCATCAATTTTCATCCTAAGTTTGTATGTATAATTATGAAAGTTCATCATAAAAGAAAATGAAAGCATAGATCTAGAGAAATGGCAACATCTGATTGGCCCAAGCATCCTTCACGCTCTTCTTCTTCCTCGTGAAGCTCTCATCGCGCCATCCATTTTTTCGGTCCATCACGACCCACAGTGGCACCTCGTAAAGTTCGTTTGTATGCTATTTCGGCAGATACTTTGTGAGGAAGTTTTTAAATAACATCACTTTCATTTCTCATCCAATTAAAGAAAAAATCTTTTACTTAGCTGAAATATAGAGGACATTTTTATTTATGTGGGAACTTATAATTTTCAAGGCCTTTGTAATTTGATAAAATCTTTTACTTGGCTGAAATATAGAGGACATTTTTATTTATGTGGAAACTTATAATTTTCAAGGCCTTTGTAATTTGATATTTGATTTCTTAATCTAATTTGCTCTAGAAAAAACTTTGATGAATTGTCAAATTTGCTCTATAAAATAATTAATAACTTGCTAGAATAGAAGTTTAGTAAACAAAATATGAACAAAGAATGTACAAACTTGAAGTGTATTGTAAATGGTTTTTCTTATTTTCAAATGTTACATACTACCTCTTTAAATACAAGAGAAATATTAAATGCATAATAAATGCAAACCAACTATACCTAAGAAACATTAAATGCTAGATATAAAAGAGATATTCTATAATCTCTATATTAAATGCAAGATATCTTAGAGATATGCAAAATCTCTATATTAAATGCAAGATATCTTAGAGATATGCAAAAATCTCTACAAGATATATCTTGTGACAATAGAATCCATTTAATTAGATTGCACTAATATTTTAACACTCCCCATTAGTGCAAACTCTCGATCAATAATCCCCCAACGTTTCTCGAAATTCCATGAACTTGGTTTTCATTAGAGCTTTAGTAAAGATGTCGGATACTTGAGCATTTGTCCTTACGTTTGCTAGCTCGATTTCCCGCTAAGAACCTTTTCACGAATAAAATGATATCTCATTTCTATATGCTTAGTACGGGCATGAAACACGGGATTCGAAGCAAGCTTGATTGCACTTTCGTTGTCACATTTCAATTTGACAACATAATCTACTTTTTCAAGTATGTCACCAATCAATCTTCTTAACCAAATACATTCTTGAGCCGCCATTGTTGCAGCTATGTATTCTGCTTCCGTGCTAGACAAAGCAACAACATCTTGCTTCTTGCTACACCATGAAATAACCGCGGAACCCATGTTAAAACAGTAATCCGAAGTTGAATGGCGATCATTTGCGTCTCCCATCCAATCTGCATCCACGAAACCATTTAATAAAACATCATCACACTTCTTGTACCACAAACCGTGACCCATTGATCCTTTCACATAACGAAGGATCCTTTTTGCTGCATCAAGATGAACATTAGTTGAACATTGCATAAATTGAGAAACAATGCCAACCGAGTAAGAAATTTCCGGCCTTGTGATGGTTAGATAGATCAAACTCCCAACCATTTGTCGGAACAACTTCACATCCTTGAGCTCTTTTCCTTGATCTTTCTTCATTTTGAGGTTTGGTTCCATTGGAGTAGTCATAGGCTTTGACTCCCCCATGTTGAAACGTTCCAAGAGACTTCTTGCATAACCCCTTTGAGAGAAAAAGTACCCGTTTTCTAATTTATCGACTTCCAAGCCAAGAAAACATCCAATCTCCCCCAGATTCTTCATTTCAAAACGAACCGAAAGATCATCACTTAAATGAGAGATTTCTGACTCGTTTCCTCCGGTGATAATCATGTCATCAACATATAATAATACCAAAACATGGAAACCTGGTTCTTTCTTTACAAACAAACTAGAATCCGCCTCAGAAATCTTAAAACCACAAAAGACAAGGTATTGTGCAACCTTACCGTACCAAGGTCTCGGAGCTTGTTTCAAGCCATAACGAGCTTTCTTCAACCGGCACACATATTCGGGAAATTGATTTGAAATGAACCCAATAGGTTGTTCCATGAACACCTCACGATCAAGCTCTCCATATAGAAAAGCATTCTTCACATCAAGTTGCCACAATTTCCACCCTTTGTAAGCCGCTAATGAGATTATTGTTCTCACCGTTACCATTTTAGCCACGGGGCTAAAAGTTTCCTCATAATCAAGCCCATAACTTTGACAAAAGCCACGAGCCACCAACCGAGCCTTGAACCTATTAATGGTTCCATCCAAGTTCTTCTTCAAACGGTAGACCCATTTGAAGTAACTGGTTTACATGCTTCCGGTTTCTTGACAAGCTCCCAAGTTTCATTCTTTTCCAATGCATCAATCTCCTCTTGCATTGCTTTTCTCCAATCCGGAGAATCTTTAGCTTCTTCATAACATGTTGGTTCTTTAGTTAAGCCACCTGAAAAGAAACAAGTTGTGACTGTGTTCACCTCATAGTCACTTAGATGTTTTGGTTGTCTTTTTTCTCCTGTTGACCTTCTAACTTGAGTTGGTACTTCTTCAATAGGCGTCTCTTCTTGATTTTGAGAAACACCATCATTCTCACTTTCTTCTTGAGTGTCGAAGCTAGGAAACATAAATTTGTAATCTCTATTTTCTTCACCATTTTTGCTTGATTCAGAAAATTGAGAAGACACTTCATCAAATACCACATCTCTTGAAGTGGTAAACTTCTTTGTTTCTTGATCCATACACCTCCAACCTTTCCTGTGAGAATCATAACCAACAAAAATACACTTTCGAACTTTTGGGTCAAGTTTGGTTCGGTTAGATTTTGGAACATGAACATAACAAATAGAACCAAACACCCTAAAATAGCTTACATTAGGCTTTTCACCATAAGCTAGCTCAAAAGATGATTTTTATGTACCTGGACAAGATGGTAACCTATTAGACACATGACAAGCACATTGAAGTGCTTCCGCCCATAGCTCCCTAGGCAGCCCCTTGTCATGTAACCAAGATAAGCATATTGAAACAAGGTAAACAATCTTTCTTTCTGAAACCCCATTTTGTTGTGGAGTATCCGGACAAGTCATTTGGCGAGAAATACCATTTGTTTTACAATAAGTAAAGAAATCATTTGGCATGAATTCTCCACCATTATCACTCCTAAGAGCTTTTACCTTTCTCCCAAATTCTGATTCTACCGCTTCTTTGAACTCTATGAACTTTGATAAGGCTTCACTTTTCTCCTTTAGAAATTTCACCCAAGTAAACCGAGAATAGTCATCAATTAACACCATGACATAGCAATGACCGCCATAACTTGGTGTTTTTGTTGGCCCCATCAAGTCCGTATGAATCAAGTCAAGCAAACCTTGTTTTCGATTTGTTGACTTCTTATATGGAAGTCGGTGTGACTTTCCATATTGACATCCTTGGCATATTACTTCCTCACGAACATTCTTTAATTGAGGAATTCCATCAACTAGTTTATGTGAGAATATCTTTTGCAATATTTGATATCCCACATGGCCTAGTCTAGTATGCCAAATAGCTCCGTTGTCGGTTTGACTTGTTTTCTTCACATAAGCCTCACCTGCGGACAACACAAACAAAGAACCTTTCTTTTCTCCCGTAAAAAGAACATCACCCACAATCTTCTTGACATTCTCAAGGACCTTCACATCCGTTGGACCAAAAAGAACAAATTTTCCAGATTCGGTAATTTGAGGTACCGAAACTAGATTCTTGGTCAATTCAGGAACAAGATAAACATCTTCCAAAGTAAAAGTATTATTATTAACATCAATAATAGCATTACCTTCCTTTTTAACCGGATGAGTTGAGTTGTCGGCCGTGATTACAACTCGATTTTGATTGTGATCTCTAACGTCATGAAGAAGAGTTCCATCACCGGTCACATGATGAGAGCAACCCGAATCAATAATCCATTGATTCTTCTTAACAACCGTATCAATGGTAAAACATTGCTCCCATTTGACTTCATCATCATCGTTGCTTGAACAAGCCACGTTTGCTTTTGTGACTTTAGAACGACAATATTTCTTGATGTGACCAACCTTCCCGCACTTGTAACATGTGGGAGGTTTCTTTTCATAGTTACTTTTGTAACTAGTTTGCTCTTCTTCTTTTTCTTTGCTAGAAGAACCTTTCTTGAAGTTCTTCCCTTTTGAAAATAATACCGCATCATTTTCAAATCCTTTAGCCATTTGCTTGGCCAAAGCTTCTTGATTAGAGAGCAAATTCTCTAATTCTTCAACCGAAGGTTGAGTAGACCACCCCTGTATAGAGGTTATGAATGGAACATACTCTTTCTTCAAACCACGAATTAAATATCTTTGCAACCGAGATTCACTAATTTTCTCATTTGTATCAATCTCTGAAATTTCAGAACAAAGAGTTTTCACCCGTAAGAAATATTCAAAAACTGACATACCTTCTTGTCTTGAGATTGCTAACTCATTTTCCAGGAATTGCAACCGTGCGGTATTCTTCTTGGTAAAGAGTTTCTCAAGAGTATCCCAAACCTCCTTTGGCGAGTTAAGATCACGAACGTGTTCTATGAACTCTTTGCTAATTGATGTCCTCAACGCAAAGAGAGCCTTCCCACACTTAATCTTCCATTTTCTTCGTGACTCGCCTTGCTCAAGAGTTTCTACGGGAATTATGGCATCGCTTTCGGCCACAAGTTCCCATAGGTCTTGACCTTGTAGATAAGCTTCCATACACATCTTCCAATACTTGTAGTTGTTGCCTACAAGTCTTTCCATACCATTGAACATACCTCCATTGTTTACATTTGAGACTTCCATTTATGATTAGCAAGAAACTGGTTTACACTTTGAGTAATTGCACACAAAGTTACCCCGTCAAAAATCCCTTTAACGGAATGTTAACTCTGGTCCCTGTGCTTGGCTTGACTTCTACGTAACAGCAATATTCTACAGCGGAAGCAATTAATACCTGAGAATAAAACACACAAAACGGATCAACAACAATGTTGAATGAATCTACAGGTTTTTAGGTAAACAATACAGTATGTTTAAGAAATACATTTCGAAAATGGTTATTAGTGGAAGACAACCAAGGTTCAATGTTAAAAGTTAGACAACTCCGTGTCCCATTTCAAAAGTTTGTTGACACTATCATGTCAAGTTTCAATCATTTGTAGACAATACCATGTCAAGTTTCAAATATTCGTAGACAACACCATGTCAAGTTTTATCTCATTTGTTCGTAAACCATAGTTTTAAATAACGTTGTATAGTATCTGAAAAACAGTTATCAGAAATATAGTTTAGTTTCCTTGACCACAAGATTTTACAAGTACAACTCCAAGCTGCGAAACGTTTGCATAATCTATGAGCACCTGAATACTAGCAATGACCCAAGTATAGAATCCACTATACCTGCCTTTACCTCATAAAAATGTTATACACTTGTACGAATGTATTATGTTCAAAGTAAATGCACCACAGTTTTTATATCGGGTGAGGTTGTCAACCTAACGGATCCGTCCATCTAAATTGTGCCTACACCGATGGTATTTAAAGTATTCAAGCTAGAGGCTTTGTGTACAAACTCAATATGCAGACATAGTACTCGTGTCAATACAAAAAGCATTTGATAATATAAGTATAACAGCGTGTATTCTCATCCCTGAAAACATGTAAAAAGCGGGACTGTAGACTCACCTTTGAATAAAGCTCGGATTGAAAAGTGGACAATTTACTTGTACGGTTTATAGCCGAGTAATGCAACCTAAGTATATGTATTTAGGCTGGTCAATAAGTATGTCTTAAAAAAGTGTGGTTTCATAGTATAAGTTGTCTTATTTCTCGAATCGACGCGTTTCAAAGTAGAAGTCAACATACAGTCAACTAATTCATGCAAGTCAAACAAAGTCAACCGAAGTCAAACCGAAAGTCAAACTTGGTCAAAGTAGTCAACTACAGTCAACATCAGTAGGTTCATGGCAAATGTTGGTCAACATATCAAACCTAAGTCAAACAACACGTTTTAGATCATAATTGGTCAATTTCACAATTTCAGTTTATCGTTGTGCACAAAGTTCATGTACATGTAGCAAACTTAGCATATTATATCATAGTACAAAATTCAAGTAAATATGGAAAACTCCAGATCATAAGTATACTCAAAATCGATTCCAAAAAGTCCGGCCAGGGTCTCATACGATAATTAAAAGTCAGGAATCAGAAGGGGTACATTTGGGGTTCACCAAGTCAATTTCTGACCGCGCACTGATTTGGTTTTAGCTATAACCGGAGTTAGAAATATGCAATCGATACAAGACCAGTGGCCATAGTTCACAAACAAGTTAAAATAACACATATCAAAAATCTAGCAATTTTGGTTTAACCAATTTGTACAGTTTATTCATGCAAATTGAACATTCAGTTTTTCAGCTCAAATCAGAATTTACAAAAAGTATGGCCCTATTGTGCCCAATGCATAAGGTTTCAGAGATTGACATAAACTAACAATAAGTCACATATCATGTTAAAATTCATATTCCAGAAGCTTACATGCTCATTCAATAAACACAATCCACAGAGTATAAAACAGAGAGCAATTTACAGATTCGATTCTAGTTTCGCTAGTCACATTCGCACGCGATTAGCCGAAGATCTAGATACAATTAGCCTATGATATCTACATGAAAGATGAATTACTTTTTGTGTAGATTTTAAATATGCAAATCTTTAATCACAAAAGCTAACATATTTTATCATACAAGGTCGTTTTCATGCAAGTGCTGTATAAAACTACTTTTACACTAATTCAAGCATATCTTGGGTTTTACATAAGCAAACGACATGATATCCTAGTGTAAACTGAGTGTTTTTAAATTACCTATCCAATGGTATAAATTTTACAATCCAATTCATGGTCTATCAAACCCAGATTTCTGATCAATCACAAAAACACAACGTTAATTTCAATTGGCCATAACTTGATCATCCGGAAATGAAATCAAGCGAATCCAAAGACTAAAATCAATAGTTTTTCGCAAGGAATCTAATTATAATATAATATCATACAATTAAAAAATTAAAATTACTGTACACATCAAATACAAATTCGGTTTTCGCATAAAACAATCAAGACGAGCAATTTATCGCATCTAGTATTCATCAAACATCAAGACTTGAGCAATAGACAACCTAATCCATGAAACCTTAATAATAATCTGATTTTAGAGATTAGAGTTTATGTGTTTATACCTTTGATCACAAAATCGTTTATACAAACGCGTAGAGAACGATGCAAGCAACAATATTGATCAAAGAAGCAAAAACAAGAGATCAAAACTTGATGGAGAATTGTAGGGATGAAGGTATGGGATTATTTGGTGTGTATGGGGCTGCAATCATGGAGCAAGAATGATAGGAAAAAGAATGGGACATGTTTTCTTGTTACTTAGAAATTAAGAGAATATAGTTAGTGTCCTAAACAACCAAAAGTCAACAAACATGGGCCTAAACTAATAGTCAACATGCATTGGCTACTCATGGGACCAAGGATGATGAGGTATGAGGTCATGGCCATGTGGCATCGGGCTCGGGTCTCGGGCTCGTTTTGTGTAAAAGCTCGTTCACGCGTGGTTCGTTTCGAGTGCCATTAACCGTACCGAATCTCCGGAACGTTAGCTAGTCGTTGAAACAAAATCACCGTGTTTAATTCATTAATTAAATAATAAATTAAATTTCTTTCATAAGTTCAATAATTATTAAGAATAATTATTCTATCGTTTTTCTGAGTTCCGTTAACTGAAAAGTTTTCTAGGCGATTAACTTTAATCGTATCGTTTCTAGTTTAATTCGTCAACCGAATTAAGTTCACTAATTAATATAACATATTAATTCAAGTAATCCACTAAGGATCAAGTACGCATTTAATTACTTTAAATACGAAAAAGTTTCACGTAGCCACTGTTAACTATTCTGGAAAAAAAAATTGGCGTATGAAAATTGTATGATTTAACTAACGATCGTCAAGTATATAACGGAAGTTTTAACGGAAAAACTCGGGTTGTTATATTACCCACCTGTTATTGAAAATTTCGTCCCGAAATTTGGATGATGGCAGTTATTGATGAAAATAAAATATTTTCGTATCATTAGAAATCCACGTTTCAACGTGAGCTTGAATTCTATAACTAAGTTTGCAAATAAAGTTTATACTTGGCTTGAATAGTTTGTCTTTCCAGACGTAAGCCTTCATACATTCTTTTAATAAAAGAATTTGGTCATAAACGAGTGTTTCGTCAAATAATATGATAAGATTAAATAATCTTTCGAGATCTCTATACGGATGGACTTCTAAGGTTCGTTCGGTTTCGTAATGAATACGAGTTAAGTGTATAGAATTTCTTATCATCAAGAATATGAATGAAATGATTCAGTTATGTGTAAAAATACGACTGAATATGTCACTAACTGATGTATTGAAGTAATAGTTGTCCGCCTTGACTTTTCGATGTAATCACTATTGAATCTCCTAAATTTAAGGGATTTGAATATAATCGTTTGAAATCTGTGAGATTTGGATCCGGTAACTAAGGAAATTAGAATCCTTTTCTTTTTGATTTAATACGATTATCTTAATCGGCTGACGCGTTGCTATGGTAAAAAGTTTTGATATAAATTAATCATCTCTGCGTCCTTATTTTCTCAACCTCAATCTTCTTACTTTCAAAATTCTATTTTCGAAAATTTTGTGAAGATGCTTCATCCGCTCTTGATTTTCGTTACTATTTTGACTGTGTATACAGTCATTCTTCTTTTTAGTCTACCACCAGAAGAATCTCTGTTCTTCTATAATGCTCTAGGGGTGACAATATTTTTAATTCTACCACTCCTCTATTTTTCAATACTTATTGATATAAATGGTTTATGATCTTCCATGTTTGTTGTCTTTTATATTCTGACCTATTTTTCGAAGACTCATGCTTTTTATCCAAGAAGATCTTCAACTTGTTCTTCTATACATGGTCAAATAATACGGATCAATAGCTGGTGATAATGCAGAAACATTCGTTGTTCATTGTCATAGTATCCGTTTTCACCTTGTTTTCTCTTCTCGACTTTAAATCAAGCAAGTAATGGTTCAGAATTCGTAGGTATGGAGTTTCGAATGATCATAATATACAAAGTAGAAATGAAAGGTAATAGCACAATTTGATTTGTCAAATTACCAGAATATCCGAAAAAGACCGAATCATCAAGAAATATATTTCCTTGATATGTTTAGAAGTTAAATAGAATGAAAGAGTTACGTAACATGGTTCATGATGATTGTAAGGTCTGTGAATCATCATCTTCAATTAAAAATTCAGCATGACTTCGGAGCAAGATATTCTCTAAAGATGTCATCGGATCCAGAATTACCTGGATTCTTTGAATATAGGGTTTGGTCCTTGTATTTGTCCTTGGTCTCCTTCATGGTTAGCTCAATCCATTTTTCAGTTCCAAATCTGAGCCTTTTTCAATACGTTATTCTTTATCATCAAACTTTTGGCCATTAAGACCATCTATAGCTTTTGCTGCTTCGTCAGCATTCTCAAGGTTAACGAATCTGAATCGTTGGTTATCAATTTCGAGATGGTTTCAAGAGATTTTATTTTTAGATGATTAAACGCTGATTGTAATCGTTAACGGATCTAATGGTTGACGAATAGGCGTTGTTGATTTCAAAAGTAATGAATGATAATTTCGATGGTTTGATGTGATAATTCATCATAGAATACAAATGAATATAATTCATGAATGTAGTGATCTTTAGGAAGGTAACACTTGCTAAAGCTTTACTTAGATTCCGATACGTCAAAATCAGAATATGTAGTAGTTGTTCTTTAGTGAAGGGATACACATATCTTGTGAGTGTAATTAGTATAGTTACTGATTATTGAATCAGAATTTGAAGAATGTATAATGTAACATATTAATGTGAGATATAAATATTTCTCGGGTTTTACCTACCCGTTAAATATTTTTACAATTTACAGTTTGTACAGAAGAGTTTTTAATTACAATCTTTATGAAGATATATATTCGTATATATTCTTCAGATGTAATCATGGATTTAATGAGTTAATATAATATTAAACTCATTTGATTTACGGTTGAAGATAATCTCCAAAACCTTAGAGATTTCATAATTGTCACGAAATATTTCGCTAATGAAGTTATGAATCAATACTTCATCGTTCATTATTTATTGATATACCTCGGTATATGATATTGATGCTCGTGAAGTTCTTGTGAAATTTACAAGGCACGAATAATATTTTCTAGAAAGTTTCGAGTACATCGAAAATAGAAGTGAAAAATCAAACATGTATTTGAATAATACACTTAGTTTATTATCAAATGGAGTTTATTGTGCTGAAGCAGTGATTAATGATTGTTAAGTCATTAACGAAGGATGTACATCATAGCATATTAGTGATATTATTTAACCAAGTAGTACATACTAGTTAAGATTCACACGTAATAGTTTAGTACGAAAAGATTTATTATTGTTCCAAACCATATATATATAAAGTATACATATATAATTTTTTTTCAGGAAGAATGAGTCAATACATCTTAACTCACAATTACTAATATTCCTTGGTATCTATGGGGTGTATGATGTTGATATCCGAAGTACCGAGTGTGATGTTGAGGTGTGGGATGCAGATGTTGTTGTCGGTGAAGCTGATGCTGTTGGTGGTGATGTTGATGGTACTGGTGGTACTGGCTATGCTGCTGGTGCTGCTGATGCTCTTAGATTTTGCACCATATTCTCCATAGCCACTACTCGAGCGCGAAGCTCGTTGACTTCTTCTACTATTCCGGGATGATTGGCGGTTCGGACAAGTGGATGAATAAGATCTAGAATTCTGGATATTAGATATTCGTGGCAGGATATCCTGGAAATGAGGGTGAAAATGGTGTTCCGGATTAGTTCGCCGGTAAGTGCTTCAGGTTCTTCACCAAGAGGTGAATTCGGTTGGTGGAAGGGATCGCCTTCTTCTCGCCTCCATTGATTAAGTCGACTACGAACCCACCCCCAATTCATCCAGAAAAGATGATGGCTAATAGGTTCGTTCGTTCCGGTTACACTGTCCATGGAGCTCGAGGAATCAGATGAGAAATCCATATTATGTGTTTGGAATAGGGTTTGATATGAATTGAGTGTTGGATGCTACGTTTGTCTCCTTGAATACGTGTATATAGCAAAAAGATTTCCGTAATTTACGGAGGAAACTTAGGAAATATATCAGACAAAATCTAATATAATAAGTATGATAGCGACAGGATTAGCCTATATGTAATTGGTACAATAATTGCAGTAAGATGTCGGTGGATCAAAAATGATAAGCAGTGAGAAGTAGTGATCGGTCGCGACTAGAGGTGAGAGGCGGCGTTGAGTAGTAGTAACCAACGATAAATAGCAAGGAGTAGGGTATAAGATGATGAGTATGTTCAGGCAGTGTCTTCGTAGTGCCAAGTAGAAATCAGGGGTGACGGACAGTGTCGGGTAGTGACGAATTGTGACGTGATTACACGCTCCTTATAGGTTATAATAACAATTAAATCGTACAGTGTAATTTTCTACTCATATTTGAAATTAAACGGTTTATGTTCTAAACGGTATTTATCCAAGTAACCTACTTGACTCGCTCCCAATTCCTTATTTTGCAATGTCGGAACTTCTATATGAGTTACCGTAATGTAATCCCGGTCATTACATTACGCTATCTCACATTTCCATTCGACATAACTCCATAAGTTCAAGATGGCGTAATCAACTTAATTTAGTTAAATCTCGTGTCGCGTGTACGTATGTGATTCGTAGTATAACGTTTAGTTCAAGTCCATATCATATGGGTATAGGGTGTATATGTACGTGATGTAATGTGTAGCCCTACATGTCGTATTGTGAAGCAAATAGTGCCTGTATGGTGTATAAAAGTCATCCAAGACACACGACTATAGACTAGACTTCACTAATGCGCCCTACGGTTAGACACACTAATGTATCCTAGTTTCCTATAGCCAAAGCTCTGATACCATCTTTAAGTATAATATAAGTATCCTAGTACTCGTGTCAATACAAAAAGCATTTGATTATATAAGTATAACAGCGTGTATTCTCATCCCTGAAAACATGTAAAAAGCGGGACTGTAGACTCACCTTTGAATAAAGCTCGGATTGAAAAGTGGACAATTTACTTGTACGGTTTATAGCCGAGTAATGCAACCTAAGTATATGTATTTAGGTTGGTCAATAAATATGTCTTAAACAAGTGTGGTTTCATAGTATAAGTTGTCTTATTGCTCGAATCTACGCGTTTCAAAGTAGAAGTCAACATACAGTCAACTAATTCATGCAAGTCAAACAAAGTCAACCGAAGTCAAACCAAAAGTCAAACTTGGTCAAAGTAGTCAACTACAGTCAACATCAGTAGGTTCATGTCAAATGTTGGTCAACATATCAAACCTAAGTCAAACAACACGTTTTAGATCATAATTGGTCAATTTCACAATTTCAGTTTATCGTTGTGCACAAAGTTCATGTACATGTAGCAAACTTAGCATATTATATCATAGTACAAAATTCAAGTAAACATGGAAAACCCTAGATCATAAGTATACTCAAAATTGATTCCAAAAAGTCCAGCCAGGGTCTCATACGATAATTAAAAGTCAGGAATCAGAAGGGGTACATTTGGGGTTCACCAAGTCAGTTTCTGACCGCGCACTGATTTGGTTTTAGCTATAACCGGAGTTAGGAACATGCAATCGATACAAGACTAGTGGCCATAGTTCACAAACAAGTTAAACTAACACATATCAAAAATCGAGCAATTTTGGTTTAGCCAATTTGTACAGTTTATTCATGCAAATTGAACATTCAGTTTTTCAGCTCAAATCAGAATTTA
Source organism: Rutidosis leptorrhynchoides (assembly GCF_046630445.1). NCBI lineage: Eukaryota > Viridiplantae > Streptophyta > Magnoliopsida > Asterales > Asteraceae > Rutidosis > Rutidosis leptorrhynchoides. Next base: position 657,875,200 of record NC_092334.1, on the reverse strand, counting down.
CAAAAAGTATGGCCCTATTGTGCCCAATGCATAAGGTTTCAGAGATTGACATAAACTAACAATAAGTCACATATCATGTTAAAATTCATATTACAGAAGCTTACATGCTCATTCAATAAACACAATCCACAGAGTATAAAACAGAGAGCAATTTACAGATTCGATTCTAGTTTCGCTAGTCACATTCGCACGCGATTAGCTGAAGATCTATATACAATTAGCCTATGATATCTACATGAAAGATGAAGTACTTTTTGTGTAGATTTCAAATGCGCAAAGCTTTAATCACAGAAGCTAACATATTTTATCATACAAGGTCGTTTTTATGCAAGTGCTGTATAAAACTACTTTTACACTAATTCAAGCATATCTTGGGTTTTACATAAGCAAACGACATGATATCCTAGTGTAAACTGAGTGTTTTTAAATTACCTATCCAATGGTATAAATTTCACAATCCAATTCGTGGTCTATCAAACCCAGATTTCTGATCAATCACAAAAACACAACGTTAATTTCAATTGGCCATAACTTGATCATCCGGAAATGAAATCAAGCGAATCCAAAGACTAAAATCAATAGCTTTTCGCAAGGAATCTAATTATAATATAATATCATACAATTAAGAAATTAAAATTACTGTACACATCAAATACAAATTCGGTTTTCGCATAAAACAATCAAGACGAGCAATTTATCGCATCTAGTATTCATCAAACATCAAGACTTGAGCAATAGACAACCTAATCCATGAAACCTTAATAACAATCTGATTTTAGAGATTAGAGTTTATGTGTTTATACCTTTGATCACAAAATCGTTTATACAAACGCGTAGAGAACGATGCAAGCAACAATATTGATCAAAGAAGCAAAAACAAGAGATCAAAACTTGATGGAGAATTGTAGGGATGAAGGTATGGGATTATTTGGTGTGTATGGGGCTGCAATCATGGAGCAAGAATGATAGGAAAAAGAATGGGACATGTTTTCTTGTTACTTAGAAATTAAGAGAATATAGTTAGTGTCCTAAACAACCAAAAGTCAACAAACATGGGCCTAAACTAATAGTCAACATGCATTGGCTACTCATGGGACCAAGGATGATGAGGTATGAGGTCATGGCCATGTGGCCTCGGGCTCGGGTCTCGGGCTCGTTTTGTGTAAAAGCTCGTTCACGCGTGGTTCGTTTCGAGTGCCATTAACCGTACCGAATCTCCGGAACGTTAGCTAGTCGTTGAAACAAAATCACCGTGTTTAATTCATTAATTAAATAATAAATTAAATTTCTTTCATAAGTTCAATAATTATTAAGAATAATTATTCTATCGTTTTTCTGAGTTCCGTTAACTGAAAAGTTTTCTAGGCGATTAACTTTAATCGTATCGTTTCTAGTTTAATTCGTCAACCGAATTAAGTTCACTAATTAATATAACATATTAATTCAAGTAATCCACTAAGGATCAAGTACGCATTTAATTACTTTAAATACGAAAAAGTTTCACGTAGCCACTGTTAACTATTCTGGAAAAAAAAATTGGCGTATGAAAATTGTATGATTTAACTAACGATCGTCAAGTATATAACGGAAGTTTTAACGGAAAAACTCGGGTTGTTACAGTTTAACTTAGGACTAAACTTATAATCAAGTTTATAACCAAGCTCTTGATACCATAAAATAATTAATAACTTGCTAGAATAGAAGTTTAGTAAACAAAATATGAACAAAGAATGTACAAACTTGAAGTGTATTGTAAATGGTTTTCCTTATTTTCAAATGTTACATACTACCTCTTTAAATACAAGAGAAATATTAAATGCATAATAAATGCAAACCAACTATACCTAAGAAACATTAAATGATAGATAAAAAAGAGATATCCTATAATCTCTATATTAAATGCAAGATATCTTAGAGATATGCAAAATCTCTATATTAAATGCAAGATATCTTAGAGATATGCAAAAATCTCTACAAGATATATCTTGTGACAATAGAATCCATTTAATTAGATTGCACTAATATTTTAACACTCTAAAAAAAACTTTGATGAATTGTGACAAGCCTCCCGAGCGATGAGAGCCACCCCATTTTGTCGAAAATTAAGCAATTTTTATTTAGCCCATGTAGGATCGTTTCAGGTCCAACAACATGTACAATATATATGCTTATGAGTTCCATAATACCTTTAACCAATTGATGATAGAAAGTGATTTCCTTGAGCTAATATGCACACATTCCTTTTTATCAGTTTTCGATGTGAGACTTTGTGCATTTCTTTAACCGATTTTCTCAAATAGCCCCAAATTATTTTTTGAAACACATGAAAGTTCCCACTAATTAAGAAAACAATGAACCTAGACTGTCCTTTTCATTCACATAAACTATAAACTATAAATAAATTCTACTAATAAAAGCAAGGAAATAAAGTAATGTGAAAGTTATAACTTGTAACAGAGCACTGCGCACATTTTATTAACTCGTCATTACACTTCCAAGTTAACGTTAATAACCAACGAGCTTCTAGCTCAGTAGTACCCGATGCCTTTGATCCCTGGGCCCATAGTGGGGGAAGCTTTGACACAAGGAAGGCGCAAGTTCGATTCTCAGTCTGGGCGCTCCGCATGGAATTATTTCTCCTCCGGGGGGAATTTGTGAAGTGTTTTCGGGGGTCTAGCTAGCTGGGGTAAAAATTGCTCTTGCCGCCACTGTGGGTACTGGGAGGAGGTACTTTTCCGGCACAGGTCTCTTTCGGGGTGGGATTGGTGGGTGCTACGGCACACAGGGTTAGCGTGTCCCTGCCATATATACACGTTTTGACACAAGTTAACGTTAATATGGATAAGTGGCATAATGTGCGCGTAAGCTAATATAAACTGATATTTTACCAGTCTGCCTTATCTAATTTTTAATGTATTTTTAATATATTCTTAATGATTGGGACTTAAAGTTGCAGGTTAATTTTCATACGCAAATACGCTTCTAAGCTATAATTTAAGTATTTTAATTTTATCTTATGAAAACAAAAAGTGGATGAATAAAGTAGTTACATATGGTATTTGGAGCATACTTTATATCTCATTTTATCATATTTTGTACTGTACTTCATTATTTAATAATTTACTAATACAAAAAATATTGTAGACACACACGAACATTAATAGCACGAGGTCAAGTTGGAGTTTTGGTTTTGCGTGACCCAAGAAAACGGTTACCATTTCTATTCCTCGTTTCTTTCGCTTAATCCGATTCTCCCGATCCCACGCTCCCTGTCCCACTTTCCATTCGTCCTAAAATCATAATTTTTGATGTAATTATCTATTTTTCATAACATATATTCAACCATATTTCACCATTCTTTTCTTTATAAAAGGATATTATATCGGTCTACTCTAAATATCATTCTCCCTCTACTCTTTTTTAAAGAGATTAAATTAGCAATAAAGTGAATATTTTTAGACAAATCAAATAACAACTATACGTTTAGGGACGTCTAGTTTGTGAGATTTGAAGGGATTTCGTGAACCCACTAAATCCTACGTTTGGTTGGGAATTTGAATATTTGGGATTTCAAAATCCCATGAATATGGAATTTCAAAATTCTTTGTATTGGTGGAGGATTTTGAAATCTCATGTTTCAAATACTCTATTTTTATAATTTTTGTTTACTTTTCACGGTTCACGTTTATGCTATACGTTTTACGTTTACGTTATACGTTGTGCGCTTTACGTTTATGCTATACGTTTATGCTACATGTTTACGTTTTACGTTTAGGTTTTACGGTTAACGTTTACGTTACCTTTACGGATTACGTTTTACGTTTAAGTTTTACAGTTAACGTTTACGTTTTATGTATACGTTCTACGCTTTACGTGTTACATTACGGTTATGTGTTACGTTTTACATTTACGTTTTACATTTACGTTTACATATGAAATTTTACGTTTACTTATTATGTTTATGTTTACGTTTTAGGTTTACGGTTTCCGTTTAAGATTTTACGTATGTGTTTGACGTTTTGTTATACCTTTTACATTTACTCAATATGCTTTAATTTACGCTTTACGTTTTACGCCTACATTTACGCTTTGGATTTTCATTTTATGTTTTACTTTTACGTTTACGTTTACTTATTACATTATATGTTTTACTAATTCCGGGATTTCAAATCCTTGAACCAAACATGATAGGATTTTAAATCCTCGGATTTCAAATTCTTAGGTATTTCAAACTCCATTGGATTTAAAATCCTAGGATTTCAAATTTTCGAACCCAACTCCACCTTAGAATGGGACAAAGGATTATACATGTGTACGCATGTCTTAACTGATGGCTTACTATGTATTTTGATGATAGGTTAGTGGTTGGAAGATATGCAAGCGTAAAGCGAAGATATATTAGTGTAACGATTAATAGTTCACACCATTTAGAATTTATCATCGATAAGTATTTTTAGAACAAAAGATAAGATATATATATATATATATATATATATATATATATATATATATATATATATATATATATATATATATATATATATAACAATAAGGAAAGTATATTTATATTATATTAAATCCTAACCTGCTCTCCAAGTATATATAGGTATTTCACTTATTCTCTAGGTGGTCTGTAACGGCCATGATCTCCATATGACCCCCTCAAGCGAATAGGTAGAGGGTCAATGATATCACTAAATATGGTCATGTTTTTACATGAGATATCACACATATTTTAACCTTAATAATAACTAAAAGAGCTTTAAAATGTGCAAAATCAAGCAATACATTTTATCAAGGATCCAAACTGCTTATATGCTAAAAATAGGCCAAAAGGGGTTTTTAACGAGGTTTAGAGTACTTTTTCTATCCAAGAGGTATATATTCTACCTACTTAGCCTTAAGAGATATATTCTTAGACTCATAAAATCCATGGTAACTCTTGGAGTCTAGAATCTGCAAGCATAACTGAAGAACATGACAAAGTCCGGTTAGGGTTTTCACGAACCTTAATCTCAGAAATCCCACTAATACACTACTTTGGAAGATAAAGAATGCAAGCAGACATGCCTGTACTTAATTGAAGCTCATCTATGACCTAGATCCTGTCTACATCCGGTTACAAAGATAAAGAAGATACAAGACTTACCCGCACTGAATCACACACTAAACCTCAATCTCCTCAAGCTTCATGTCTGGCCACCAGGAACTTCAGAGATTGACGTAGGGACTTGTGTATGTTGATTAATTTATCATCATACAGGATCAATCAAACATGTAATCACAAATTAATAACATGAACATTAAAGTAAAACTTACTTGATGGAAGAATCGTTGTGCAATTAGGGTTTGATGATGAAGCCATGATCTCAAGGATTGATCAATTCTTGTAGTAATATCAATAATCCAATGGAGGGATTATGTCTCTCAAATTATGGTGTTCCAGAGAGAAAAACGTGATTTGATATTATACAGGAAATATGACCACACCCATAATTTATAGTTATAACAGTTATTCCATCAATAACTATCAAATATTAGTTAGGGTACATCTTGTCATTTAGGCAAAGTTTAGGGGATAAATTAATAAATGGTAATATGGCCACATATAAATTACGGGTCTAACATTCTCCCACTTGGCCGAATTACCATTTGCAGATAAACTTAAAATTAGGTTGCCCAAGTTTATCATAATTATCATAATTTCATATAGCACCAAAACAAAAAGATACAGCCTTACGTGTCGCATTTGACACGGGACCCCCATCAATTATGCCAATGGTACTAATATAAAATATATGATTTCTTTACATCAAAATGACAAGAGCATAATGTGGTACACAACATTAGTTTGTCTATAATAAAAGTTAAGTGTACACATTTGAAGTATATATAGACAAACAAGACATTATAGTGAAGGATATTGTCTTAAAGCGCTTTCATTAGGAGTTAAACGTTATCATGAAATAGTACACTAACTACAACATCATGTAAGGTCTTGACGAAAACCCATCTTAGTCACGTGACTTGTAAATACATTGGGTGGTAGACCTTTCGTTAGCGGATCCGCAAGCATTTCATGAGTTCTAATGTGCTCGATACATATACGTTGTTCCTCCACTCTTTCACGTACAAATAAGTACTTTGTATCGAGGTATAAACCAGCTCCAGTCGAACTATTACTGTTCGAGAAGCTCACGGCTGCGCTATTATCGCAGTAAATCTTCAATGGCCTTGAGATGGAATTAACGATTTTGAGTCCAGTGATCAAGTTTCTCAACAGCATTTCTTGACATGTCGCATTATAAACTGCAACATACTCAGCCATCATTGTTGAGGTCATCGTTAGCACTTGCTTCTGACTCTTCCAAGACATAGGCCCACCAGACAACATGAAAATATATCCCATAGTCGACCTACTAGTGTCTTTGCATTTCGCAAAGTCTGAATCCGAGTATCCAATAACTTCAAGGTTATCGGATCTAGTGTAGGTTAACTTGTACTCTTTCGTTCCTTAAAGATATCGCAATACTTTCTTAGCAGCTTTCCAATGATGTATGCCAGGATTAGATTGAAACATGCCTAACATGCCACATATATATGCGATATCTGGTCGAGTACATACTTGAGCATACGTCAAGTTTCCTACTACGGAAGCGTAAGGAATTCGCTTCATTTCCTCAATTTCAACCTCAGTTTTCGGACATTGATGAGATCCGAAAGCATCACCCTTAACCACGGGAGCGACCGTTGGGGAGCAATGTTTCATACCGAACCTATTGAGTACGCATTCGATATATGCCTTTTGAGACAATCCTAATGTCCCATTGGCTCGATCTCGATGAATTTCAATTCCTATAACATAAGAGGCTTCACGAAGATCTTTCATGTCAAAGTTTCTAGAAAGAAAACGCTTTGACTCATGCAACAAATCAATATTATTACTTGCCAAAAGGATATCATCAATGTAAAGAACAAGTATAATAAAATTCCTCCCACTCATTTTGAGGTACACACATTGATCTACCTGATTTTTGATGAAGTTGCGTTTCTTCATTACTTCATCAAATTTTAAGTACCATTGACGAGAAGCTTGCTTAAGCCCATAAATAGATTTCTTGAGTTTACAAACTAAGTGTTCTTGGCCTTCAGATATAAAACCTTGAGGTTGAGCCATGAACACATCTTCATGTAAATCTCCATTAAGAAATGCAGTTTTGACGTCCATTTGGTGCAACTCCAAGTCAAAATGAGCTACTAAGGCCATTATGATCCTTAGGGAGTCTTTTCTCGATACAGGAGAAAAGGTTTCCTTATAATCAATGCCCTCCTTTTGAGTATACCCTTTAGCGACCAAACGAGCTTTATATCGATCAACATTTCCATTTGGGTCAAGTTTAGTCTTAAAGACCCACTTGCATCCAACGGGTTTTGTACCCTTTGGCAGTTCAGCAAGTTCCCAAATGTCATTTTTGCTCATTGAGTTCAACTCATCATTCATTGCTTCCCTCCAATGAGCTGATTGGTCACAAGTAATGGCTTCTTCATATGAAGTAGGGTCATCACATTTTCCTAAGTCAAAATCAGCCTCATTCAAATAGGTATAGTAATCGTCAAAATTTGTGGGCTGCCTTTGTCGTTGTGACCTGCGCAACGGCTGTTGAGTTTCTTGTGGTTCAACATTAGTCACGGGGTTAGGTTCATCTTCCTCGACATTATTTGGATGATTATCAGAAGTTAAGTGATCATTCGAGGTGTCAAGTGGCGTATTAATCGGGATGGGCACATGAATTATCGTTGTCTCATCTCGAGCCTCTTGAAGCTCAATTCTTCTAAATGAACCACTCCCACTGTTGTTAGCATTCTCAAAAAACTCAGCATGGCATGTCTTGACAATTCTGGTACTGTGAGACGGGCAATAAAATCGGTAACCCTTTGATCGTTCTGGATACCCAATGAAGAAGCAACTAATGGTTTTTAAGTCCAGTTTTTGTAACTGGGGATTGTATATCTTTGCTTCGGCTGGACATCCCAAAACCCGTAGATATCGTAAGCTAGGTTTCCTTCCTGTCCAAATTTCATATGGTGTTTTTGGGACAGACTTTGAAGGAACTCTATTAAGGATGTGAACAGCCGTTTTCAATGCCTCAGTCTAAAGAAATCCGGGAAGGTTTGAATTTGCTAACATACTTCGAACCATGTCCATAAGGATGCGATTTCTCCTCTCAGCAACACCATTTTGCTGAGGGGTACCAGGCATGGTATATTGGTTAATAATCCCATGATCTTTGCAAAAGTCAAAGAAAGACCCGGGAGTTTGACCAACATCTGTATGTCTACCATAATATTCACCTCCCCTATCCGATCTTACCACTTTAATTTTGCGGTCAAGTTGATTTTCAACTTCTGCTTTAAAAGTTTTGAACATTTCAAGTGATTCGGATTTTTCATTAATTAAGAACAGGTACATATAACGTGAGTAATCGTCAATGAAGGTAATGAATAAATTATTACCACCAATGCCTGAAGGAAAAGGTCCACATATGTCAGTATGTACTAGTTCTAGTAATCCAGTACTTCGTGTGGCACCTTTCTTATTTCCTTTGGTCAATTTTCCCTTTATGCATTCTACACATTTTTCAAAATCGGAGAAATCAAGATTAGGTAGAACTTCATCTTTCACGAGTCTAGTCATCCTGTCTCGTGAAATATGGTGTAAACGTTGATGCCATAACTTTGATGAAGTTTCGAGATATTGTTTTCTCTTATTTTGACTTACCATCTCATTAACATTAAATGATAAAATAGATTTCGAGAACTGGTTATCTAAACACAACTTAAAGAGGTTTCCCTCGAGACAACCAGTACCAACAATGCGGGAATTTAAACTAATATATACTTTATTGTATCCAAACGTAAATATATAATCATCAATAATTAGCTTAGATACAAATATTAAGTTTCGAGTCATGCTCGGTACATAAAGAGTTTCATAAAGATTCAAACAGAAGCCACCCTCTAAAATTAATGAAAGGGTTCCAACAGCTTCAACATTTAAATCAACTCCATTCCCGACTTTAACCATTCATTGGTCTCTTTCCAATCTCCGGATTGTACAGAATCCCTTTAAAGAATTAGAAATGTGTACCATGGATCCAGAGTCAATCCACCACGAATTAATAGGGACATTAACATTAAAAGTTTCATTAATCATAAAAGATTCAAATATACCTTTCTTTGCTAACCGTTCCTTGAATTTCGGACAGTCCCTTTGAATATGCCCATTCTTACGGCAAAATTTGCATTTTGGATCGTCTTTGAATGAGTTAGTAATTGAACCTGTTTTCTGGACTTTATTTGGAGTTCTATTATCTCCACTTGAACCTTTGCCCTTCCATGAACCCTTTCTCTTTTTGTAGTTTGTAGTAGCAATGTGAGCAACATCAGGTTTTTCTACTTTAAGGCGTTCTTCCTCTTGCACACACATGACAATCAATTCGCTCATTGTCCATTTCTCCTTTTGCGTATTATAATTGATCTTGAAAGGACCAAACGACATAGGGAGAGATGTCATAATGAAATGAACTAAAAAACCTTCACTGATTTCCATGTTCATGCCTTTCAGTTTGTTCGCCATATCACTCATCATCATAATATGCTAACGTACACCACTAACCTCATCATACTTGGTAGTCAACATTTTGAGGATCAAAGTACTTGCATGGGCTTTTGAAGTCCCTTTAAATTGTTCCTCAACGGAGTTTAAGTATTCCTTTGCATTCTCAGAGTCAGGAATGGCTCCTCGAATAGCAACGGATATGGAGTTCTTGTTGATCATGAGACATATGCGGTTAGAGCGCTCCCACTGTTCATAAGCACGTTTCTGATCTGATGTACTAGCATCAGTAAGTGTAACGGGAGGATCAATACGAAGTGCATGATCGAGATCCATAACTCCGAGAGTAAGTTTCACTTGATCTCTCCATGTTGAAAAGTTAGTACCAGTTAACGGTTCAATTTCGGATAAGTAACCCGTATTAGAAGTTAAGGTAGATGCTGAAATAGATTGACAATTAAATGTATGTTCAAATAAGGCTAATAAATAATAAATGGGATATAAAGAAATAAAGTCAAGTGTATTAATATAACATAAAACCTATTATGAACACCAAAATAATAGGCAATAAGATGTCGTGCTCAATTATTAACCTCACGTTGGTTTAGTTGATAATTGAGTCATTAGACATCTTTAAACAGACTAAGCATGCATGCATATCACATATCACCATTGGGCAGAAACGTAACATGCATGCTAATTATGCTTAATATATATGTATTTTATTGTTCAAGTTAACACACAAATAGCCGTTGGGTTCATTGAGTGAAAACTTAAACAATTGTGTAAAATGGTATTACTTATACTTATACATTAATTGAGAAGACCATTCGTTGGACTGGTTATCTTTATCAATCTACAAGTACCATTTTAAAATTTAAGTTTCTCAGAAATTATGGACTTGCTAATTTCCCAAACAACTGATCATATGCAAAATTTGTAACACCCATCAAATAATAGATCACTCGTGCGTAGATTATCAAACACGAGCCACTAATTCATACGTAGATTATCAAGTTATATTACCTAGAATATTAAACAACAGTACAATATAACATTAACATAACATTGTACTGTAAACACATATCCATTTAAATTAAAATCCTACTGTGAATTAATCAATGACAGTAAGTTGTACATGAATTCATAATAGTGGCAGGAGATCATTAACCACTAATTATAATTAAACATTAATCTTAACGTGTGTAGTCAAATATTAATTTATCATCAAGGCATTCTTTATCAATTTTCCAAACAAATAGAAACACCAACAAATATGCAGTTATCATCGGCAATTCATGAATTGAATCCATCCATCAATTGATGGAATTTATAATAATTAATGTAAACATCAATCTTAAATTCTAACAATTAACTTTACAACCATTAATTTAATTAATGTAAATTGACACCATATATGAATCGGTCACAATTAATATTAATTTCAATACTTCAATTAACTTCAATACATTGTCGGTTTTCAATACATTAATTAAAACATGAAAACATCCCACAATTAATATCATCAAATAACCAATTACTTTTGGCATCGTAATCGTAAGATCATCATAATTCAAAATAAATGTTTCTTTATTGATTCAAACATACAATTCGGATTACATATTATTAATTGCTCATGATACCACATGTTGATTAATTTATCATCATACAGGATCAATCAAACATATGTAATCACAAATTAATAATATGAACATTAAAGTAAAACTTACTTGATGGAAGAATTGTTGTGCAATTAGGGTTTGATGATGAAGCCATGATCTCAAGGATTGATCAATTCTTGTAGTAATATCAATAATCCAATGGAGGGATTATGTCTCTCAAATTATGGTGTTCCAGAGAGAAAAACGTGATTTGATATTATACAGGAAATATGACCACACCCATAATTTATAGTTATAACAGTTATTCCATCAATAACTGTCAAATATTAGTTAGGGTACATCTTGTCATTTATTTAAAGTTTAGGGGATAAATTAATAAATGGTAATATGGCCACATATAAATTACGGGTCTAACAGTGTACACTTATGATCAAGCTTAAAGGTCTCTCAAAAGACATCTTCCCCAAGTACATGCTGACTATAAATGTTGAAGCTAAGCAAATACTGCAAAAACAATCAAGAAACATCTGTAAGAGCCACTAACTATCCGAAAATTCAAACTAGCGACCTAGTTACTAGAATTGGCGGCCCAATTACTAAAACTGGCGACCCAGTTACTAGAACTGGTAACCTGGTTACTATAACTGGGTTACATATAGTTACTGATGTGATGACCCGAAAATTTCTGATCAAATTTAAACTTAATCTTTATCTGATTTCGACACGATAAGCAAAGTCTGTTAAACTGAATCTCAAAATTTTGAACTGTTTTATATATGCATTTGACTTTCGACCGTTCCCGACGATTCACGAACAATTTTCTATAAATAAATATGTATACATATATAAATGTAAGTATATATATAATAAAGTGAAATTATAAAATATAAATATTTGAATAAAATATGTAAAATATGATATAAAATAATTAAGTTGTTAATAAAATAAATATATATAAATAGATATATGATATTATTATAAATCTATGTAGTTATAGATATAAAAGATTTCTATATTGAAGTATTTATAAAATATATAAATAATAAATATTCAATAGATGTAGTCATATAGTATATGATGTAAATTGTAATATAAAAATATAAAAGTAACTATAAGTTAATTATAATTATTATATGATTATTATTATATTCATTATCATAATATCATTATTAATATTAATATCAATATCATTAAAGTTATAATACTGAAGTTGTTATATTTGATTTGTTAATATCATTATTATTGTCACTAGTAGTAAAGTTGTAATTTTAACCATATGATTAATATTAGTAATATTATTAAATATTATTATTATTATCATTTTCATTAAGGATTATTATTATTATAAATTATTATTATTATCATTATTATCATTATCCTTAATAATAATAATAATATTATTATTATTACTATTAGGTTATTGTTATTGTTATTTTTATTATTATTATTATATTTTTTATCATTATATAATATCAAAAGTAGTAATGTTATTAATATATTTATTAAATTTTAAGATAAATTATAATACATCAAATACAGATATATAAATATAAATATAAATACAGATATATAATATGATATATATTACACGTGTTATTTATCTACATATATCACCATCAGATTTTTTTGTTTTTATTATTTGTTTCTGTCCATCGTTGCTGTTATACCCGTGATACCAGAGACACATCAACCTTATGTAAAATCATTCGATCACCTCATCTACACAAAAACCATTCATTTTCTTCAATCAAACCACACCATACAACCCACTTCTGTGAATTTTTAAAGAAAACAGATTCTCGGTGTTTATTTTTATTTTTCTGTCATAAAATCCAAAAACCATTTAACCTTTGATCTGATTCGGATTAAATTGTGGAAAAGTCAAACTATTGTTCATCCTAAAATTTGAATTTTTTTTAATGTTCTGAGTCAATTAACGATTTACAAAGTGTCTAGGAGTGTTTCTCAACACATTTCGTGTTGTGATCATAGTCTAAAATGTTCTCGATTTCTTAATCAATAATTGTTTTTTTTAAGCTGCGAAGAATAGTAGCGGTCTTGTTCTTCATATTTTTAATTTTTTTTAAATGAAATAAAAATTGCAGATAGTTTGGGGATTACGTTCAAAAGTTAATTTAAAATTGTACTAGTTGTGAATCGATCTTTGGTCTGTTGAGGTTTCAAGGAAGAAAGAGAAAATATAGGATAAATTGTCGTTACGGGATATAGATATATAAATACAGAATAATAACAGAAAATGGGCAGTAGCTCAGCCGGTTTAGGATGTGTTTGGGTATACGTGAAATCGCGGGTTCAATCCCTGCTCGTGACAATTCTTTTTAGAAAAAGCTAGAGAGGTAGTTTTCAATACTAAATTTTATTGTTATTATTATTATTATTATTATTATTATTATTATTATTATTATTATTATTATTATTATTATTATTATTATTATTATTATTATTATTATTATTATTATTATTATTATTATTATTATGATTATTATCGTTATCATTATGATTAATGTTATTATTATGATTAGAATTATTATTGTTATAATTATCATTATTATTATTATTATTGCTATTGTTATTGTTATTATTAGTAGTTATTATTATATATATACTAAGACTAGTAATATAATTGATATTATCACTAATATTATTATCATTATCATTATTAGTATTATTATTATTAACAACATGAATATCATTCTTAACAATATTATTATTAGTGTTAGTATTATCATTATCATTATTATCATTAGCAGTAAAATTATTAAAGTTATTATTGCTATCAGTATTAGTATTATTGTTATTGTTATTATTATCATTAATATTAGCGTTATTATCACATGTATAATTATTATTGTCATTAATACCATTAAGTATCATTATCATTAATATTAGTATTATAAGTACCATTTAACATTAATTTTAGTATTATTAATCATATTAACATTAAAATTTCTATTAAAATGATAATTATTATTAAACTTACCATTACAATTAATTTTTCTAAAAATATTATTTTTACTGTATCATTATTAGTTAAATTATCATTTTTATTAAAATTACTATTATTAGTATTATTGTTATCTTTAAACTAGTATTATTACAAGTAATAATTTTACAAAACAAAAGATATATATATATATATATATATATATATATATATATATATATATATATATATATATATATATATATATATATATATATATATATATATATAAGTTTAAATATACTTATTATATATAAAGTATACTAATAATACTTAAAATTTCATTTTTAACTAATAACATTAATTAAAAATCAAATAAGTATCATAATGTAATATAATTATTAATAAAAACATATATATATATATATATATATATATATATATATATATATATATATATATATATATATATATGTATATATATATATATATAAGGATAGTAATCTTAATACATAAAATAATATGTATACATTTGTGTAATTACATTTATTTATTTTAATATATATATATACCAATGATATAGGTTCGTGAATCCGAGGCCAACCCTACACTTGTTAAATGTCGTCATATGTATTTTTACGACAAAATACAGTATGGTGAGTTTCATTTGCTTCCTTTTTAAATGCTTTTGCAATATATATATTTTTGGGACTGAGAATACATGCGTTTTTATAAATATTTTACGAAATAGACACAAGTAATCGAAACTACATTCTATGGTTGGATTATCGAATCGAATATCACCCTTTTTAGCTTGGTAGCCTAAGAATTAGGGAACAGACACCCTAATTGACGCGAATCCTAAAGGTAGATCTACGAGCACTAACACCCCCATACTGGAAAATGGTATGCTTTAGTACTTCGAGTTTATATTATACAAATGGATTTCTGTTTTGGGGATATTCTATATGCATTATGTTAATGTCAGTTACCAGGTGTTCAATCCATATGAATGATTTTTAAACACTTGTGAGTGTATGATTATTGAATAAAGGAAATCTTGTGGTCTATTAAAATGATGAAAATGAATGATTATGATAAACTAATGAACTCACCAACCTTTTGGTTGACACTTGAAAGCATGTGATATCGCATATTTCATATGCATTTTCCTTAGCGATATCGGTTACATTTTGGTCCTTATGGATACGATTTGGAGTTATTTCGGTTAAAGTTGTGAAAGTTTGAGTTCCAAGACCAAGAAGGTTAAATTTGATGTTATTTGATGGTTTTGGACGTGTTTCGTTGTTTACAAGTGAAAAGGTTTGATTCGGTTCGAGTTTTGGTGTTAGTATGATGATTTTCAGCTCGTTTCAGTAATCTGATAATGGAGCGCCGCTCCAAATAGGCGCGCGCCGCGCCATTTAACTATAAAAACAGTTCGAGCCTTTTCAGAAAACAAAATGTGAGTTCCAGACAATCGGCGCGCCGCGCGGGGTCAGATGGCGCGCCGCGCGGGGTTGTGCCCGGATTCAGAATTTCCTCCTATAAAAGCCCGAATTATACCCTAACTTATCATAATCGTATCCTGACGAATTCCAGCCACTTTTTGACGAACTTAGGTGATTTTTGGAGATCTTCAAGGTCATTCTAAGGTACTAATCATTCCGGGAACAAGTCTCGATTCGTGTATCTTTCAGATTTCAATCTTTGATTAGGTTTATTCTTTTGTTATCAACAATGAATTTCTCTATGTTTTTGATTGTTATTTTGATTTCAGCCATGATTGTAGGCTAAACTCTTAATGTTTGTCTAGATTGAATATTTGCAAGTGTTTGGATGTTACTTTGAGGTTTTATTAATTGATGCATGATAATTATGAGTTTTGATTAAGAACCATTCTTGTGGGTGTTAATTATTGATACTAGGTTGATTAGTGAATCTTGTTTGAACAAAGGGAACCCTGTTTCAATTTAGTGATCTAATTTCCAATTGATTTGTCTTAACCGATTGGGTGCTTACTGGACCAAGGGGGTAAACCGGGTATGGTAATTAAATAAAACAGGGGTGAATTGTGTGGAGCGAACGCGTAACCAATTGAATCTTAATCTTGTAATTAGTTAGTTACTATGTAACAAACGAAAGATAGTTTTTGGTGAAAGGGAACCCTAAGCCAATAAGTCCTAGTTTGATGTGTTTGCTAAAAGAGAACTCTGGGTAAACCGACTCTGTAATTGCGTGCATTGATTAATAGAACTAGTGCTTAATAACAAATCATCCAACACTGCGAATAGGATATCTAGGCGAACATTCTTTTATCCATTGAATTCAAATATCTTTATTTTTCTGTCGAGTCTGCATTTCTTTTATTTAAACTTAAAAACCAAAAATATTGTCTTTTACTTTTAAAGCTATCTTGATTTGGCTAATCGTTAAATAGCCGCAAAACAAACTATCTCGTAATTTCAATCTTCATAGTTTAACTTAGTTTACTTTTATTAGTTTCAAACTTAATTCTCACGTTAATACTGTCCTTGGAACGATACTTGGAATTACCATTTTTATACTATTGCACGATCGGGTACACTGCCCGTTAGTGTGTAGTAGTCTTTAAACCAGGCATATTTCCAGTGATAAATTTATATACTAGATTTCACACATCAAGTTTTTGGCGCCGCTGCCGGGGACAGTTGTGTTGAAAATTAAGTTTGTTTTTAGTTAATTTTAACTGTTTAGTTTAATTTAATTCTAATTGAGTCGGTGCGTTTAATCGGTTTATTAGCTGTGTTCTTGCAGTTACAGGTAGTGCATGCAACATACGCGTTCTTCAGATTCTCCAATTGTTAAACCATTTGACGAGCCTGAAAGAGAGTTGTTTAAAGCTTTAAGTCAGAAGCAAAAGTTAACAGTGGATTCATCAGTTTCATCGGGTGATACTTACGTTAATTTGGGTAGTACTTCTGAGACTGTGGTGCCCGAGACACCACCTGAAATTTTTAACGAAGAAGACTCTTACGCTTCGTCTGATACTACAGAAACTGAAGAAATGGCCGAAGAACCACCTCGTCCTCAGACTATGGCAGAAAAGTTAAAGGCCACCCGAGGAGGCCAAGGCAATTCGATTACTCAACCGAATATTACTCAGCCTTTTCAAATTACAGGGCCGATCCTGAATTTGATTTCTTCTGATTGCCGATTCTATGGCAAAGATACCGAGGATGCTAACGAGCATCTTCGTAATTTTAATGATGTTTGTAACTTGTTTAAGCTACATGAGGTTTCCGACACTTCAATTAAGACAAGACTTTTCCCTTGGACTCTTAAGGGAGAAGTTAAGAGATGGTTAGATAAGCAACCTGAGGGTACGATTAGATCTTGGGAGACTTTGGAGGATAAGTTTTTGTCGAAGTTTTTCCCTGCATCTCGAGCTGCTCGACTTCAAGCAGATATTTCTCAATTTAGACAAAAGAGCAGTGAGACATTGTTTGATGCTTGGGACCGTTTTGCTACTTTGTTACGCTCGTGCCCGCAACACGGGTTGAATGATTTACAGAAGGTTCAGATTTTCTACAAAGGTTGTGATATTCCTACGCGTCAGAGTATTGATCAAGCTGCAGGTGGTACGTTAATGGATAAGACTGAAGAAGAGGCGTTAGAGATCATTGAAAAGCAAGCTGCTTATTCTCATGAGTGGCATCAGGATCATGAGTCTTTCCATTCTGCTTCAGTTAAGAGAACAGAGACTACAGGTACAGGTGCTTATGATGATTTTGGGTCTATCAGTGCTAAGTTGGATTCGTTTGGTAGGAATTTGGAGAAGATGAACAAGGATATTCATGGTATGAAGGTTGGTTGTGAATACTGTGGAGGTTTGCATCTGGGCAAAGATTGTGATGCGGGTTTGACTATGAATTAGAAAGAAGAGGTCAACTATATTAGTCAGCAGAATAACAATCAGTTTCAGGGACGTGCTCAGTTTAATAGGAATTTCAATAATCCTTATAATCCGCAAGGTAATCAGGGTTCGAGGTTCCAACCGGGTTCTAGTGGAGGTTTTCAGCAGCAAGCTCCCGGTTATTTTCAGAAACCACAGGTCGAAGAGAAAAAGTCCAACCTTGAGGCTATGCTTGAGAAGTTAGTGATATCTCAGACTCAACTTGTCACTACCGTTACTCAGAATAATGAAAAGAATGACCAAATGTTTCGAAATCAACAAGCAGCTATTCATAATCTTGAACAGCAGATTGGTCAACTTGCTAATAAGAGTAGTGAGAGGAAACCGGGAGAGTTACCTAGCAAGACGGATACTAACCCGAAAAACGGGCATGTTAATGCTATCACCACCCGAAGTGGTTTAGCGTATCATCCACCGAGGAAGCCCGACGAGTATGATTTGAGGGTACCGTTAGTTAATGATAGTGAGCCGGTTGTTGAAAGTGAACCGGCAAAGGAAAAGGAGCCGGAACAGGTGGCTGAAAAAGTTGTTAAGGAACCGGTTACTGTTGCTGCTAAATCGGTAGTTAGAGAGTATCAACCACCGCTCCCATTCCCGAGGAAACAGCGATTGGAGAAGCTAGAGGCCGAAAAGTCCAAGTTCATGGACTTGATTAAAAAAGTTAACATAAATATGCCTTTTATTGATGTTATTGCAGGTGTGCCTAAGTATGCGAGGTTTCTTAAGGATTTGCTGACTAACAGGCAGAAGCTGAAGAACGTGTCTTCAGTCAGGTTGAATGCCGCATGCTCAGCGGTTGTTGCAAACAAGCTTCCCGAGAAGCTTGAAGATCCTGGAAGTTTTACCATTCCTTGTTTACTTGGTAATTTGGACTGTATGAGGGCTTTGGCGGATTTGGGGGCTAGCATTAATTTAATGCCTTATTCTATTTACTTAAAGCTAGACCCCGGGGAGTTAAAACCCACGCGTATGGCTGTGCAGCTAGCCGACCGCTCTATTAAATTCCCTCGTGGAATCATAGAGAATATGCTAGTGAAGACCGGGTCGTTAGTTTTTCCGGCGGATTTTGTGGTTTTGGATATGGAAGTGGATGAAAGGATTCCACTAATTTTGGGTCGGCCATTCTTAAATACTGCTAGGTGTATGATTGATGTGTATGGCCAAAAGTTGACCCTTAGGATAGATGATTTGAGTGCAACATTCTCAATCGACCATGCTTTGAAATACCCTGGCTACACTGATGATACATGTTATTTTCTTAACACTGTGAATGTCCAGTCTGAGTTTTTGCAGGAATTCCCAGAGTTACAGGGTTCAGGAGAATGCTCATTGGTTGAGATTGATGAGGATGTGCAGGTTGAGGAGGTGGATATTTTAACCACCTTGATGGAAAACGGCTATGAGCCGACTGAAGAGGAGTTCAAAGAACTCGAACGTGATTCAAATTACCGGAGCAAGTCTTCAATTGAAGAACCTCCCGAGCTTGAATTGAAGCCACTTCCAGATCATTTGGAATACGCTTACTTGCAAGAGGAATCTAAGCTTCCGGTAATTATTTCTTCTTCTCTTTCAGCAGGTCAGAAAAATGAGCTTATTACCATGCTAAAGGCCCATAAACCGGCCATTGCATGGAAGATTCACGACATTAAGGGTATTAGTCCCTCCTATTGCACCCACAAAATCCTAATGGAGGATAACTCCAAACCCGTGGTGCAACGCCAAAGGAGGTTGAACCCGCACATGCAAGATGTCGTGAAGAAAGAGATAATAAAGCTCCTTGATGCAGGTCTGATTTACCCGATTTCTGACAGTCCATGGATTAGCCCGGTACACTGTGTACCTAAGAAAGGTGGTATGACTGTTACCACCAATGATAAAAATGAGTTAATTTCCACCCGGACTGTCACGGGGTGGCGTGTTTGTATCGACTACCGTAAGTTGAACGACGCCACACGTAAAGACCACTTCCCGCTACCTTTCATGGATCAAATGCTAGAGAGGTTGGCGGGAAACAGTTTCTATTGCTTTCTCGATGGTTTCTCGGGCTATTTTCAAATTCCTATCTCGCCCGAGGACCAAGAGAAGACTACTTTCACGTGCCCGTATGGCACGTTTTCTTATCGACGCATGCCCTTTGGCCTTTGCAATGCTCCGGCCAGTTTTCAAAGGTGCATGATGGCCATATTCCATGACATGATCGAAGATTGCATGGAGGTGTTCATGGATGACTTCTCGGTCTTCGGTGACACTTTCGATTCATGCCTTCTTAATTTAGAACGGATGTTGGTCAGGTGCGAAAAATCTAATCTTGTGCTCAACTGGGAGAAGTGCCATTTCATGGTTCAAGGGGGCATCGTTCTCGGGCACAAGATTTCTAAAAACGGTATAGAGGTGGATCCCGCAAAGGTTACCGCTATTAAGAACCTTCCACCCCCTACCGATGTTAAGGGTGTTAGGAGTTTTCTCGGGCACGCCGGTTTTTACCGGCGATTCATTAAAGATTTTTCTAAGATTGCCAACCCGATGAATAAACTCCTTGAAAAGGACACCCCGTGGAAATTCTCCGACGAATGCCAAAAGGCATTCGAGCTTTTGAAGGAGAAACTCATCAATGCGCCAATCATAATTGCTCCGAATTGGTCCCTTCCGTTCGAGCTTATGTGCGATGCATCTGATTTCGCTGTTGGCTCAGTTTTGGGTCAAAGGGTCGAGAAGCATTTCCGACCCATCTACTATGCAAGCAAGACCTTGCAAGGAGCGCAATTAAATTATACTACCACTGAAAAAGAGCTCCTTGCGGTGGTCTTTTCGTTTGATAAGTTCCGGTCCTACTTAGTCTTATCTAAGACTATTGTCTTTACGGACCATTCTGCTCTAAAGTACCTTTTTGCTAAACCGGATGCAAAACCACGACTTCTTAGATGGATCTTGCTTTTGCAAGAATTTGATGTGGAGATCCGGGATAAAAAGGGAGCTGAAAACTTGGCGGCCGATCACCTTTCACGTCTTGAGAACCCCTCCCGTGAGGTTCTCGATGAGACGACCATTCATGATGATTTTCCCGGCGAATATCTCATGACAGTGGATAAGGTTGATGAGCCGTGGTACGTGGACATTGCTAATTATCTAGTTGGGAAATTCTTAGAAAAAGGGTGGTCACATCAAAAGAGGAAGAAATTCTTCAGTGACCTTAAGTACTATTTCTGGGAGGATCCCTATCTTTTTCGTTGTTGTCCCGATGGAGTTATCCGCCGGTGTGTTTCCGGTGATGAGTGTATGCGTATTTTGACCGAGTGCCATAGTGGGCCTACCGGTGGGCATTTTGGACCCCAAATTATGGGGCGTAAAGTTTATGATGCCGGCTTTTATTGGCCGACAATCTTCAAAGATGCCCACCTGGTTTGTAAGTCATGTGATTCGTGCCAAAGGGCCGGTAAAGTCACCAAACGTGATGAGATGCCTCAACAAAGCATCCAAGTTTGTGAAGTATTTGACGTTTGGGGAATTGACTTTATGGGGCCATTTCCGAAATCTCAGAATTATAGTTACATACTCGTTGCCATTGACTACGTGTCTAAATGGGCTGAAGCGCAAGCTTTACCCACAAATGATGCACGAGTTGTGATTTCGTTCCTTAAGCGTTTATTCTCTCGATTTGGAACTCCTAAAGCTTTAATTAGCGATAGGGGTACTCATTTTTGTAACGCCCAAATGGAGAAGGTATTGAAGCGATATGGAGTTCTCCATAAAGTTTCTACTTCATACCATCCCCAAACGAGCGGACAAGTTGAGAATACCAATCGAGCTCTTAAAAGTATTCTTGAGAAAACTGTGGGGTCGAATCCGAAGGAGTGGGCAAATAAGCTCGACGAAGCTTTGTGGGCGTTTAGAACCGCCTTCAAAACGCCACTTGGTACCACTCCTTATCGGTTGGTTTATGGGAAAGCGTGCCATCTCCCGTTGGAGATTGAGCATAAAGCTATGTGGGCACTTCAAAAGTGCAATTTAGATTTGAAGGAAGCCGGACGCCTAAGGGCGGGGCAATTGAATGAACTTGGTGAATTACGCCTTGATGCGCACGAGAATTCATTGATTTATAAAGAAAAGACCAAGCAATGGCATGATAGGAAGTTAAAGGGTCCAAAAGAGTTTAACGAAGGCGATCGAGTGCTTTTGTTTAACTCAAGGTTAAAGCTTTTACCGGGAAAACTTAAGTCCCGGTGGACGGGACCATTTGAGGTTGTTAAGGTGTACCCATATGGTACGATCGAGTTGAAAAATGCGAATGGTATCACCTTTAAGGTTAACGGACATCGTGTGAAGAGGTATTTTGATGGTCCGTTAGTGATTGATGACGACGTCCACGTTGAACCCGATCCCAACGCCACTTAAAGTTGGGGACGAGTCGAGTGAACGACTCGTTAAATAAGGTTCACATTGTTGTAGAGTTTGTATATTTTTGTGCTTGTTTGATAATATGTGCAACATGATCATGATTAGATTGTTATTGGGGTTGGTTTGGTTGTTTTATGGCGAGAAAACTGGGTTTAGAGGCTTTAAAGAACGAATTTTTGAAGTTACAGTACATGGAGCGCCGCTCCAATAAGGGGCGCGCCGCGCCACTTGAGTATATCTGAAGTACCAGTTTTTGAAAACAGCTCGGCATCAATTTTTAGTTATTCTGCGCGCCGCGCGAGACTTTGGAGCGCCGCGCGAAAACCCTGCGCGCCGCGCGATCTCCTGGAGCGCCGCGCCACCTGGTGTCAGCCAGCTATTTTGCTTATTAATTAAAATCACACCCGAATTTTCTCAACCACATATATTAGAAACGGGATATCAGCTGTTTTTATACCCTTTTACTTCAATTACTTTCATTCTTACATCTCTTAAACACCTACAAATCCTTTGATCTTTCAAAACCCTATTTCTACAAAGTTTAATTCCTTGTTTCAAGTAACCTTAATCTTGCAAGAATGGCACCTAAGAAGGTCCGAATTTGTTCCTTTCTTTACTAATTTCATCTTATTATATGTTAATTGCTTGTTTAATTCTTAATTGTCTTGATGAATTAGTGTGGGGTTGCTTTAATTTGGGTTATATGATTCAATTAGTCATGGGTTTTTGCTAGATATTGTTTATATGCTTTGATTTTATGCTAAAGTTGGTGTTTTTAGAAGTTTAACATGAACCTAGGGTTTGTAGGGTTAAAGGTCCGAATTTTGTAAGTAAAAAGGGGTTTATTGCTTGAAAGTGTGATGTTCTTTGAATTGTTCATATGTTTTTGAACTAGTGTGGGGTAGTGTCCATATGGGCGGGTCACTTTGTTTTGAATGACTTATGCTACATTGTTCCAATTATGTGATATGCCATGCTAATGATGATTAAGTATATGATTTTAATTGAGATAAAGCTTTTGTTTAATGGTTGTTGAATTTGATAAAAGTTGCTAACATGATGAAGTTGATTGGATTTTTGGAATTTAAAGGAGTTATAAGTAATCATGTTGGTCGTGTTTTGGTTATGTTGTTTGATGAATAAGGTTATGAATTATTTGTTTATGGATAATGTGATTTGGTTGAGAGTTAGTTTTTGAAAAGTTTTCAAAAGAGTTATTGGTTTAAATGGTTATTGTATTTGAAAGTGATTTAGCATGAAACAAGGATTGATTGTAAAGGTGTTTGGTGCTTATTATGATGACTAACACTAACTTTTGAGTTTTGTGTTTGTTTTCTTTACTTGTTTCATGAATGCAGAGAACAAGAGGTAACCCACCACAGCAACCACCGAACAACCCTGAATTGTGGTTGTCCCAAGTTGGTAATATTGAGGATTTGGAACAAAGGTTTAACATCAATCTTGCTCGTCCGATTGAGCAAACCTACTACTTGGATTGGACGCAACTTCGAAATGAAAGTGTTCAAGCTTATCGAGAATTGCGTGGTTACTTATGGGTTACTTATAGCGGTAATGAGTTGAGACCGTATGAGCGTTTGTTTCAGATTAACGAAGATGTTTATGAGCAATTGACTGTCGAGTTCTTTTCGACTGTAAGTTGTCGGCCCCGAGTTGCTCCTCGTGATTCGGACTTTTTGACATTTAGGCTTGGCGGGGCGGACCGTCAAATGAGTAAAGTTGAGTTAGCTCGGGCGTTGGGTTTGTACCCCGAGTTAAATGATGACATCGATTTAGGGTACCATTTGTTGGGGTGCAGGGTATTCGGTGACGGCGATTTTAGTGAAAGTGAGTATTGGCCGACGATTATTAATCCGGGGGTTAGGGCTTTCAGTTCTAGTAGAAGCATTCAGTCTAATCTTCGACGTCCGGTGGACCGTATTCTTTTTAAAATGATTGCTACTATGTTCATGGCCCGGAGGAATGCAAACAAAATTAAACGAAAGGATCTTTGGATCCTCCAGCAGATAAAAGCGAGAGAGGCAATTGATGTGCCGACTATGTTGGGGTCCTGGTTTCAGGAAATCGGTGAAGATAATCGTCCCGAGCGCCCGTTGTTAGGGGGCCATTTTGTGACACGTATAGCTGAGGCATTTTCTGTGCCTACTGATAGGTGTACTATTGCGGGGGTCGAATCAATGGTGACAAATCTTTTGTATTTCGCTAAAGCCGATTTTATTAGGCGAGGACCGAACGGTTGGGTTTTGGTAGAGGATGAAGAGCAACCACAGGGTCAAGGTCAACAACAACAGTAGGAGCAGGGTCAAGGTCGAGGTCAAGGTAGAGGACGTGGTATTGGGTCCACGTATGAAGCAGGAAGTTCTAGTGGTAATGTTCGGGGAGGATGGACTCCCGATGAGGAAGCTTTTAATGGGTTGGTGAATAGTGTTGACGGGCTGCATCTCGAGTTCCAAGATAGTCGTACATTTTATAATGATCAGGTTGCGCATAATCAGCGTATGTATGACGAGCAGCGCCGTCATAATCAGGAGTTGATGACGTGGCACCAGGGTAACTATGGGTCGCTCAACACGAGTTTGGGTCAGGTTCGGACAGAGGTTGGTAATTTGGGCGACCGTGTTGACAGGATAGAGTATGATGTTCGAGGGATTCGGGCCCACAATCAGTGGGAAATTCATCAGAGGCAGCTCCAACGGCAGATGCGTCGTGTGCCGGATGTGTACATTCCTACGCGAACCACCATTCTGGATTACACCGCCGTGACGCCTCCGAGACCGGATCCGTCTTATGACCCATATCAAGCGTGCCAAGATACTTATGGAGTGACTTGGGACCCGTTGAGAGATTTTTGGCCGGGAAGCGATTGATGTGTTGCGCGTATTATTGTTGTTGTATTGTTTTGAAACTATTTCCATTTCGATTTGGTTGTACTTGACTATTTTTATTTTTCGTATGATGTACCTTGAGACTTATTAGGGATAAGGCGTTTCGGTACCGGGTGGTACCACCTTGTCCCAGTTATGCATTTGGTGTGTTTTTCTTTTTGTTAGGTGTGTTGGTGAAACGGTTTTTCAAGTCTGGCATTAAGTTCAGCAAAACTACTTGAGTGATGGTATTTGTGTGAGAATCGGGAATGGACGATGTTCTTATGCTGGCAGTCAGTTCAGCGCCATCTGTCACTGTCATTCCACGATCTGTGGTTAAGCTCGATAAGTTTTTATTTTTCTTACCCTTTTGATTTTAATCCATTTTTGATCTCAAGTGATGGGGACATTACTTGATCTCAAGTGTGGGGTGGGGGTTGTAAAATCTCCCGGGTTGGTTATTAATAGAATCATCATAAGTTTGGTTTTGATGTTTAAAAGACTTGACGTTTCACGGGGTTTTGGTCGTAAAAAAAAAAATTGAAAAATTAGGGGAAAATATAAAAAATTGGAAAAATTAGTTAGTTAAAAAGAAAAAAAAAATATAAAAATAGTTAAAAATTCGACCAAAACCTTTGTTTGAGTATGGCTTGTTTTTTTTATATTTCATGATGTTTAAAGAAGCCAAAGTTGTTCCACATGTTCATTACCATTGAACATGAAATCCTACTAGTTCGGGGAACTAAATAGTAGGTCACCTGTACCAAAATGGGTGTAAACCGTGAGAGAGCGGTGATTGCATAGCGTGATTGTGACCGAATCACGTGCCAGATCAAAAACTTTTGGTTACTTGGTATAGCATACTTCCGAAACTATATCATTTTATTATTACATCATTTAATGATGTGATACTGTGGGAAGAGGAGCCTTGAGCTTCACCAGTGCTGTCCTTTTTAGGAGCAATAGCTACGTGCTTGTGTTTGCTTAGACAACACAACCCATAGCCAAAAGCTATGGAACCCGAAGGTTTTCGGGATTTTTCACAACCGGTGTCAATTGAAACAGATTGGCACTTCCGAGTGATTCAGATCCACTCATTAAGGAAGTAAAGTCTTCCGACCGTCCTACTTGGTACGTATACCTCTTACGCGTGCCATTTCAAAACACGTAGGTCATACACGTTCATTATTTTGAATGTGAAATCCTACATGAACATTCAGTTCATACGTAGGTCACTTGTACAAAAATGGGTGTCAACCGTATGAACGGTGATTGGATCGTGTGGTCGAAGCCGGGCCATACGCTAGATCGAAAACTTTTTAGGGCGGTCTTCATTGTTTCTCCTAACAAGGACAATGTATGCGCTCGACCACCTTTTATGACCATACAGGATGAATCCACTCCATCCTAAAGGGAGTCAAGTCTCCCGAACGACACACTTGCTGATTTGTTTCAGAAGTTGTAGTCCAGACCAGTTGTAGGGTGACGAAAAGTCTTGAAAAGTCATTGCTAAAATCGACTGGAAATCTACCAGGCCTCAACATCAAACAGGGAAACTGGTAGTCGAAGCTTATCTCAATGAGGGAGATTTGCTAGCTTAATGGGAAGCGCACCATGATACACAAAATGTCAGTGATTGATCAGATTCCCAGTGGATAACCTCCGGAAAGGTAAGATATCAGCTTTTAAGCCTGATGAACTTCAATCTTTATGGTTGACTTAACGGATTAGACGGTTACCTCATAACCATCGATGATATCTGGACGTAATGTGTATCTTCCTAAGCACATTATTTTCTACCGACATCTCGCGATGTTAGGTACTGTGGGAGGCTTGGCTTGACCAATTGCGGGGTAGCCCGTACGTTCTCTTGGCACACATGGTTCGATTGTTACATCTTTGGTGCTTGGTTCCTACTTGATTCCCGGTTTCTTTGAAGACTTTTATTATGGTTCGAGATTCTCTATTTCATCAGTATGGTACGTTATCGAGATTATTTTTGGTTACTATTTTGATTCATATTGATTGCGGTTTGGGAAGTTACATCGGGGGAATGTAAGTGGGAACCATGGTTGTTATGTACTCCAAATCGTGCCCACGCTAGTTGCTTGTTTGGTTCTTGTTCGTTTGATTCTACATATTTGCTTGAAGACGTTATTTTATTATAGAAGATTATTATCGAGTTCATTGCTTGAGGACAAGCAAAACTCTAGTGTGGGGTTGTTTGATATCGCATATTTCATATGCATTTTCCTTAGCGATATCGGTTACATTTTGGTCCTTATGGATACGATTTGGAGTTATTTCGGTTAAAGTTGTGAAAGTTTGAGTTCCAAGACCAAGAAGGTTAAATTTGATGTTATTTGATGGTTTTGGACGTGTTTCGTTGTTTACAAGTGAAAAGGTTTGATTCGGTTCGAGTTTTGGTGTTAGTATGATGATTTTCAGCTCGTTTCAGTAATCTGATAATGGAGCGCCGCTCCAAATAGGCGCGCGCCGCGCCATTTAACTATAAAAACAGTTCGAGCCTTTTCAGAAAACAAAATGTGAGTTCCAGACAATCGGCGCGCCGCGCGGGGTCAGATGGCGCGCCGCGCGGGGTTGTGCCCGGATTCAGAATTTCCTCCTATAAAAGCCCGAATTATACCCTAACTTATCATAATCGTATCCTGACGAATTCCAGCCACTTTTTGACGAACTTAGGTGATTTTTGGAGATCTTCAAGGTCATTCTAAGGTACTAATCATTCCGGGAACAAGTCTCGATTCGTGTATCTTTCAGATTTCAATCTTTGATTAGGTTTATTCTTTTGTTATCAACAATGAATTTCTCTATGTTTTTGATTGTTATTTTGATTTCAGCCATGATTGTAGGCTAAACTCTTAATGTTTGTCTAGATTGAATATTTGCAAGTGTTTGGATGTTACTTTGAGGTTTTATTAATTGATGCATGATAATTATGAGTTTTGATTAAGAACCATTCTTGTGGGTGTTAATTATTGATACTAGGTTGATTAGTGAATCTTGTTTGAACAAAGGGAACCCTGTTTCAATTTAGTGATCTAATTTCCAATTGATTTGTCTTAACCGATTGGGTGCTTACTGGACCAAGGGGGTAAACCGGGTATGGTAATTAAATAAAACAGGGGTGAATTGTGTGGAGCGAACGCGTAACCAATTGAATCTTAATCTTGTAATTAGTTAGTTACTAAGTAACAAACGAAAGATAGTTTTTGGTGAAAGGGAACCCTAAGCCAATAAGTCCTAGTTTGATGTGTTTGCTAAAAGAGAACTCTGGGTAAACCGACTCTGTAATTGCGTGCATTGATTAATAGAACTAGTGCTTAATAACAAATCATCCAACACTGCGAATAGGATATCTAGGCGAACATTCTTTTATCCATTGAATTCAAATATCTTTATTTTTCTGTCGAGTCTGCATTTCTTTTATTTAAACTTAAAAACCAAAAATATTGTCTTTTACTTTTAAAGCTATCTTGATTTGGCTAATCGTTAAATAGCCGCAAAACAAACTATCTCGTAATTTCAATCTTCATAGTTTAACTTAGTTTACTTTTATTAGTTTCAAACTTAATTCTCACGTTAATACTGTCCTTGGAACGATACTTGGAATTACCATTTTTATACTATTGCACGATCGGGTACACTGCCCGTTAGTGTGTAGTAGTCTTTAAACCAGGCATATTTCCAGTGATAAATTTATATACTAGATTTCACACATCAGCATGTTTATTCTCAGGTATGAAAGAAATCTTTCGCTATGCATTTGCTCATTTTAGAGATATTACTTGGAGTCATTCATGATATATTTCAAAAGACGTTGCATTCGAGTCGTTGAGTTTATCAAGATTATTATTAAGTCAATTATAGTTGGATGTATTAGGAAATGGTATGCGTATCGTCAACTTTTGATGTAAGGAAAGTTTGTCTTTTCAAAACGAATGCAATGTTTGTAAAATGTATCATATAGAGGTCAAGTACCTCGCGATGTAACCAAATGTAATGTATTCGTCCAGATGGATTAGGACGAGTCATTAGAGTTGGTATCAGAGCGGTGGTCTTAGCGAACCAGGTCTTGCATTAGTGTGTCTAACTGATAGTTGTTTAGATGCATTAGTGGGTCTGGACTTCTACCGTGTCTGCATGTCAAAAGTTTTGCTTATCATTTCGTGTCGAATATTACCTGCTTATCATTCTTAGGGAATCACTTGCTTATCATCTTAAGTCTAGGCACGTATTACTGCATTTAGTGCATCAATAGTGTATAGATAAAATTTATATCTTAGTGTATCTGTTACTATAGACTTTGTCTGACACGTTTTCTTAATTTCCTCCGTAATCTACGATATCTTCTGTACTATACATAGATATTCTATGTAATTAGAATATCATCCGATATCCGAAAATCATTTCATAAAATCCTTTACCTAACCGTGCAAGATGAATTCTGCAACCAGTTCAAGTTCGTCGGATTCCGATAACTATTCCGATATAGATTTTCACCCGAGCTCCGAAAGCAGTGTAACCGAAATGGATCAACTGATTAGCCATCATCTATTCTGGATGAATTGGGGCTAGGTTCGTAGCCTCCTCAATCATTGGAGATAAGATGAAGGTGATCCTTTTCATCCACCACATTGCCCTCTTGGCGAAGAACCTGAAGCACTAACCGGCGAACTTGTCCAAAACACCATTTTCTCTCTCATTTCCAGAGTATCTCATCACGATTATATACTATACTAAATTCTAGATCATATTTATCCGCTTGTCCGAACCGACAATCACCCTGGTGTAATAGAAGAAGTCAACGAGCTTCGCGCTCGGGTAGTGGCTTTGGAGAATATGGTGCAAAGGTTACAAACACCAGCAGCAGCACCAGCAGCATAACCAGTACCACCATCATCAACGCCAACAGTACCATTACCACCACCAACAACAACATCCGCATCCCACACCTCAACATCATAACCTGTACCTCACACATCAACGTCATACACACTGATGTGTCAAAACATAACCTTTAAAATGAAGACAATATGCTTAATAATTAACACATAATACAGGCAACTAAAACCCGATCATGCAGTAACTAGCAAGTAAATTGACCAGTTCGATCCACAGGGAGAAGTTTGTTTTTAAGATATTTTACCACGATTAATTATTCTAAAAGGGGAGTTTTGTGTTTGAAGTTGTATTTTCGTTTAACGAAACAGTAAATAAATATAGTAATTAACAAGAATGAGAATGCGATGTTTACTTCTATGCTTGATAAATGACAGGGATTGTTCTTCTATAATTAAAACCGTTATGTAATAGTTACAATAGAGGTTCAAAGATCGTGTTTGTATTTCTAGTTATTGTAGTAATAAATAGCAATATAGGATGTACTTTTTAAAAGAGCTATGAAGAAACATTTTAATTCAACAATTCTGGTATTTACTATTTCCATCTTTGTAATATATCTTAATATTTATATTATAATAAATGTTATGTTCGTTATCCAACTTGTATTGTAGTTAAATCTGCCTGGGTGTTTATAACTATTCTACTTTTTTAAAATCGTGGTGACCGGTGTCCTAGAAATTGTAAGTTTAGGCTAGACACGAAGTATAAGATTCGAGATAAATGTGTTTTCAGAAAGTACGATAAATATCATGTTGAAGAAATATGGGGTATTTATGATCTATGAAACTAAATAACATAACATCACTCTTTCAACAAATGACCTGATACTCTGCCGATGTCATTTTCAGTCAATTGGTAAAGTTTAACGTTATGGACTTGTGATCTTTAAAAGCTGGATTAATACACAGCTGATGTCGTTTTCAGTCAACTTACGAAGTTCGTCATTTTATATTTGGAGTCTAAGGTTTTTATAAGATATCAGTTATTAACACTGGTTTCCATATTTAAATGACAAGCATTGATCATTTTATTCATAGTCGAAAATAATTCCTAACTGTTGAAATAACCGTTACCAACTTAATTTAGTAAGATTAATATTTATATTTCTGATCGGTGTTGTCAACAGATCTAACCTTTCTTATTACACCCTCGCGGGAGTTTCTATAAGAGAATTAATATCCGAAGGTGGTTGTTGGGTTTATTATTTTATTATAACGGAAACTCTCTTTTATAATAAATTCTATATTTGTATCTATGTAACACATTACCTATTTATGATTAAATTAAGTTTCTTGGAAATCAATGAATGGATAAAAGTATATTATAAAGAATAAAAGTGATAGTTACTCCTTGAAACAATAGTATCTTAATCCGAGATGCAGCTTACAGTTTTAATAAAAACGCTTCTATCATTTAAAGTAGCACCATGTTAGTTACTTTTGCATTTAGATTATCGTATTTTAATATTTATAAATCACCAAAACAATCAAAAATATATTAACTTATAACAAATTTAAAAATATTCCTGATTAAATCAAACACACAAGAACGACACCCGAGAAATACTTATTCATTACTAATCTTTAAAACAAAAGTGCATGTAATAATGTTGTAATCTGGTCTACGCCGCAATTATAAATTATAAACTTGAGACCTAAACCAAACTTCCGCACAACTCCCCGTCGTGTCGGGTAGTGCGACCACCGAAATTCTTTTTTGTGTAAAAAGCAAAAAAGATACGACTGATATGACCGAAACAGACGGTTTTATTTATGTTGTGTCGTTAGGCCGCAAAGCGTCAGAATCAACTATCGAGAGGTGAGAGCAATAGTTTTACATTTATATTTAACGGGGCCTAAATCGTAGTACTCCTTATTATGGTGAGTAAGGGAAGTATTACCTAGGGTCGTATTTTTAAGATATCAGTATAATCGAACCTATAACTAAAGCGTAATATAATCCTAAAGTGGAGGAGTAGTGGTATATTACCTAATTTCGAGTTTTTCTAGTTTAGAAGATAAAATAAAGTAAATGCGATAAAATTTGTAATTTAGATAAGGTTAAAGCAAGTGCATACTATGGTTTCATCAGTTACTTTGCCGAGATTATGGAATGCTTACTCATGAATAGGTAGTGACCTTGTATTCACTACACTGGTCCTAACGTCCCTGTCATGAGACATGTTACTGGGTAAGGTGTTAGGCTTGAAGATTCTGAATAGCCAGCAACGTCCCTTACCCCCGACGCCGTGCAGTCTGACTACAGGCATATACGTTCAAACGGATCATCCAATTGAGCGACTTGGTTGGGTGACGTATTAACATTCCACAAAGGTCTAAACTTTCTTAAGCATAATAGAATACAAGGTATGCCATATCTAAGAGACGTGATGTGTTTCGATGCTTTCGTTAATGATTGGGTTTAAAAAGATAGTTAGGCCCTTAAAAAGATTTCAACCATAAAGAACACCATGGCCAAGTCTGTGTGACTTCCATGAACACGTTCGATTATCCTAACGGTCCAATCCTTTATGTGTTGAAACAAACAGTTCCTTAATTAACTAAGAATACCTCAAGCGGGGTGCAATATTTGAGACCGCGTTATGGTGAAGTGTACTAATCAGCACTGACCGGGTTGCATGGCCTTACTTAGTAGAGATACAGCTTACAACAACCGTTGTGCTTCAGCGTGCACGTACGAAGTTTATATGCTTGGTGACTACACTAGCATGGTCTATAACCGACAATCTACTAGGGGCCTAGTTAGATGTTTCACTACGAAAGAGTCCGCAGTCGGAATCCAAGTCTCGGTGGACTTACTACAACCGGTGTGCCTCAGTCAAACTTACGTTGTATCCGATAGACTTCTCTTACCAAGGGGTGACACATATAGTGTACTCTGAATCGGGGTTCGCGGATTCCCAAAAACAGAGCCGATAACTACGTTCTATTAGTTGGAAAATAGATTGAGTTTAAAGCATAATCGGAAAGCGTCTTGACAACATACACAAACCATAATATTATTTTGGCATTATAACTGACTACATCATAGCATACACTAAAGATAACTACTCACTGATCATGGTAACAATATCACAATGCATAATGATGAAAGACATTATATAAAGACAAAGGATAGAAGTACCAGTAGATTAAATGACTTCCGAATACAAAAGTGACAACTTCAAACTCCAGACCGCTCCTAATACAATCTTCGGCGTTCTTCTCCGGGTACTAGGTTTCCTGCACGGAGTCGAAGACCTTGAAAGTATGACTAGTATTGTAGAAAGAGAGAGAGAGAAGTGAATTGAAGTGTGTGTAAAAATGGATAACAAATGCCCTTTAAATAGAGTTGGATTTTTCCTGCATACGGCTGGCGGGCCGTATGGTAAGCTGTAAGGCCAGCCCGTATAGCAGGGCAGCCCGTTTGTTGTGCCCGAATGCATGGCAGGCCATATCCATACATGGCAGGCCGGATGGCAAGCCGTATGGCCTGCCCTGGTCTGCTATTTTGCTAGATCGTAACTTGATTTCCAGGGTTGTAACTTGTCTTTCACCGTTTTCGCTCTAGAATCTTCGTTTTAGCTTGGATTCTCTTGATTCTTTTTGTACCGGCTTCATAATCACTTGATCTTCAATTTCTTCTGACAAAGCGAGTATTTTGACGATAAAGCTTGGAATTTTATTGTTTTTGGGCCTCAATACCAGGGTGAAAACGTGACTTTTTAGCCGATATCAAATATCCCACACTTAGACTTTGTTTGTCTGATAACTCCTAAATTACACAGTATTTTGATAACATTTTAAGGAGTTATCTTAGCATTTTGAAGTCATTTTTATCCTAAAACACACTAAAATGGGTAAAAAGGAGAAAAAGGTAATTCTAATGATTTTATTGAAGTTATGTATCAAACAAGATCAAAAACAGGTAAAATTTGCAGAAAACTGCATGAAGCCGCCGGCCTGGTACCTGAAGCCACCGGCTTGGGCAGAATATTCCAGAATGTTCCAGATTTGATTACAGAATTTGATGAACTTGGAGACCAAACAAATTACAGTCAAAGCCGCCAGGTTCCCACTGAAGCCGCCGTCCTACATTACACGGTTTTATCAACTTGTAGACCAATTTCAAGCTAAAAATGGAAACGAAATCAAAAAGATTACCGAATCTTAGAAGCCGCCGGCTTCCCAATGAAGCCACTAGCCTGACTAGGACAGTCACGCGTTTATATGTTTGCGGATCAAGTTAAACTTACAAAAGAGTTTACCGACCAACTGAAGCAGCCAGCTTCCAAATGAAGCCGTCGGCTAGGCCACCGATTTTGAAAATTATAAATAGAGGCCTTCTGTACCAGTTTTCAATATATCAGTTTCGTTTTTCTTTTAGGGTTTTCCCAAAATCACGAAAACTCTTAGATTAGGGTTTATTTTCAATTGTAATCAAGATTATCAAAGTTATTAATTCAAGTTTCTTTTCATCTACCTTTTTGAGGTATGATTCTATCTTTATATTATTGTTTATTCTGTTTTATTTACTTTAACTGCTTTTGTTCGTCTACCATTATGAACTAAACGTTCATAGTGGTTACTGGACGAAAACTAAAACTTTGTCTGGGAATCAGTCCAAGCCGCCGGCTTCCTCAATCCAAGCCGCCGGCTTGACTGAGACAGAGCTGCCGGCTTCGTGCTTCATTCTGTGCAGTTTCTGGTATCTGTATGGTCGAGTTTCTGTAATGATGTTAAAACTGTTTTGAATCTGTTATGCTTTAATATACCTGTTTGCCATGCTTAATGATTAGATAACATGATTTTAGGGTTGATTAATACTTAATCCGATGATCTATTATTCGATTCATGCTACTTGTTTAGATCTAGTCCATCAAACTCGTTAAATTGAATTGCATGCAATTAGGTTAAACAACATAATAGTGATAAACTTGTTTAATGTAAATTACACTTATATAATAGAGTTTGATATTGTTAAGTTTAATCGAAGATCCTTTGTTTGGATATGTTTAATTAATGATTGCATGAAAACTTAGTGGTAATTGACTTTCAGCTAGTAACATGAGTTGATCTACTTGGTGTTTTATAGCTTATATAATTTGTCAGTCTATTTGCATGTTGATTGTGACGACCCGGGAAATTTCTGACCAAATTTAAACTAAATCTTTATATGATTTCGACACGATAAGCAAAGTCTGTATAGTTGAGTCTCAAAATTTTCGAATTTATTTTAATAAGATCATTTGACTTCGACCATTCCCGACGATTCATGAACATTTGTGTATAAATAATTATGTAAATATATATAAATATAAATGTAAGGGCATATATAAAATTTTGAATAAATAATGTACATTTTAATCAATTGAAATTAAAAGTTTAAAACAATGAACAGAATAATTAAGTTGATAAGAATATATATATTTATGAAAACTATAAGAAATGGTATATATATATATATATATATATATATATATATATATATATATATATATATATATATATATATATATATATATATATATATATATATATATATGATTTATAAACATTCAATAATTGATAAAAGATATTATGTATATTACATAACTATTAAATATTACATCAAACGTATTAC
This sequence comes from Rutidosis leptorrhynchoides, assembly GCF_046630445.1. Classification (NCBI taxonomy): domain Eukaryota; kingdom Viridiplantae; phylum Streptophyta; class Magnoliopsida; order Asterales; family Asteraceae; genus Rutidosis; species Rutidosis leptorrhynchoides. Next base: position 657,839,238 of record NC_092334.1, on the reverse strand, counting down.
AAGTTTAGAATATAATTGTTATAATAATGTTATTATTACTTCCATTATTATTAACATTAATAATTAATATTAATATTACTACTTGTTAAATTATTATTTTCAATATATATTATATAGAAATGACGGTTAGTACATGTAAGGTATTATAATTACCAATATTATTATTATCTTATTATTATATTGATATCAGTATTATTAACTAAAATATACTATGAAATTTGATACATTTAATCTGTTATAGTTATTATTATTATCATTGTTAACAACATTATTATTAATATTAGTAAAGTTACAATATTAGTTATTAGGAATAATATTAGTATTATTATTAAATATTTATTACCATTATCACTAAGGATATTTGTTATTATTATTGTAAATGTTATTAATATCATTATTATATCCTATTATTAATATTATTTAAATTATTATAAAAATTAACAGTAATATTATTTTTAATATATTTATATTTATTTATTATTTATTATTAATATTAAATATAAAACATAAAAACAAATAATCTATGCAGTTTGAATAATTAAATCCCTGATTTATCGCGATTGAAACTGTGCTAAATTTTGTTTTTCAGTCTTTTGTCGAAAATCAAATATCAGTAATCAAACAAACGGGTAATTGAATTGGTTAGCCGTCCCTATCTATTTTTATTTTTTTTCTCTTATATACTTCTGTATCTGTGAAATTCTGTCGAACCAATTCACCACTAAAAATCAAACCACTTCAGTTGTTAAGTGTACCCATCGACCTAAACAACAATTATCAATCACAATTACCTATTTACAGCATTTAATTTGTTGAATTAAACCGAAAATTGAAGAATACCCAGTAAACCTGCTCTGTTCTTGAACTCGATTTACATTGGCTTGATTTCAAAAGAAATTTTGAAATGTGTAAATGCTATGTCGTTAGGAATCATCTAGGTAAACTTCCTGTAAAATATCAAGGTCCAATTCTTCCTAACAAAGTTTAATTTGTCGAGTCAAAGTTTAAAGTCAAAGAGTCAATCAATATGTTCATCGTAAAATTCAAGTTCTCTATTTTGTTTCCAGTAAAATTGATGGTTTGTAAAGTTTATAGGAGTAATTTTAAACATATTTCATGTACAAATTTTTGTCTAAAACAGTCTCAGATTCGATATTGATGGTTGAGTTCAAGAACGAGCATACTCGTTCTGTAACAGAATTTTTTTATTTTCTTAATCTGTTTAATTTAATTTATTAAATCACTAGATGTTTCTGCATTATTTTCAAGTCCTAAATTAAAGTATTTGTTAGTCTAATAAAATCTAAAAATAAGAATCAAGAGTTGAGCTTATATATTCTTGTTTCTTCGAGTAACAGATGCTATTTTAAAGCTTTTATATTTTTCTGTTAATTAAAATCATCGCTAGTTGATTCTGTTTCACTCACGTATCCTCATTCAAACTACAAAATTTGTTATTATGATCTTGTTGTATTCTGGTCGATGAGTTTTTGGAAGAAGAAGAAGGAGAATACAGAAACTGAGTTAAATAAAAATGGGTATTGAGTTAGTACATAAAAACAGACACAGAAGAATGGTATAGGAGAGTGTCGGGGTTGCTTGTGGTCACGAGTTCGAGTCTAGGGAAGGGCTGTTTCTTTTTGGAATTCTTTTCATAAGAGGTAGTTTTTTCTAGTTTTATTATTATTATTATTACTATTACTATTACTATTATTAATTATTATTAGTATTAATTATTATTAGTATTAATTATTATTATGATTATTATTGTTATTGATACTAATAGTATTATACTTATTGCCATACTTAGTATTATAGTCATTATCATCATTATTATGATAAGTATTAATAATATTATTACTAGTAGTAAACTTATTATTTTTGTATTTTTTTTATCATCACTATGATTATGATTATGATTATCATTATTAATATTATGAAAGAAATAATATATATATATATATATATATATATATATATATATATATATTATTTTGTTATGTAGTAACATCATTAAGTATTATTAGTATTATTATTAGTATCATTAATACTAAAGTAAATATTATTATGATTAGGATTATTATTATTATTGTTTTTTATGAAAACAATACACACCCTTATTATTATCATTAAAATTTGTATTAGTATCATCTTATTTAGTATTACTAACATATTAAAATTTGTAATATAATTATTTTCATTATTATTATCACATGTATTATCATTAATATTATCAAAACTATCATTTTAATCGATAAATAATGTACATAAAATATACTTATTACATATATTCTAACTACATAACCATATATCAAACATAGTAACATTTTTTTTAAATACTTATATATAACAAAATTATTGAATTTTACATTTAATACTAAACATATAGATAGATATAGATATGGTAATATAACTAAAGGTATAAATAATAATTATTGTAACTATATATATACCAAATAAACAGATATAGCATAAGATATAATATATATAAATAAGATGTGTTTTTAAATGGAATTTAGCATAAAATTTATATAACTACAAACACATAAATATTATATAATTAATAAATGAAATTATGAAATTTCCATTATATGTTTTAATGGATATACAATTGATATAGGTTCGTGAATCCAATGCCAACCCTGCATTGTTCAGTATCGTCGTATGAATATTTTTACTACAAAATATTGTAGAGTGAGTTTCATTTGCTCCCTTTTTAAATGCTTTTGCAATATATATTTTTGGGACTGAGAATACATGCGCTGCTTTTATAACTGTTTTACGAAATAGACACAAGTAATCGAAACTACATTATATGGTTGAATGATCGAAGCCGAATATGCCCCTTTTGCTTGGTAACCTAAGAATTAGTAAACCAGTCTACTAATTGACGCGAATCCTAAAGATAGATCTATTGGGCCCAACAAACCCCATCCGTTGTAGCGGATGCTTTAGTACTTCGATGTTGTTTTATCATGTCCGATGGATGTCCCAGAATGATAGGGGATATTATTATATGCATCTTGTTAATGTCGGTTACCAGGTGTTCAATCCATATGAATGATTATTTTTGTCTCTATACATGGGACGTATATTTATGAGAAATGAAAATGAAAATCTTGTGGTCTATTAAAATGATGGAAATGATTATTTATGTTAAACTAATGAACTCACCTACCTTTTGGTTGACACTTGAAAGCACGTTTATTCTCAGGTATGAAAGAAATCTTTCGCTTTGCATTTGCTCATTTTAGAGATATTACTTGGAGTCATTCATGACATATTTCAAAAGACGTTGCATTCGAGTCGTTGAGTTCATCAAGATTATTATTAAGTCAATTATAGTTGGATATATTATGAAATGGTATGCATGTCGTCAACTTTCGATGAAATGAAACTTTGTCTTTTAAAAATGAATGCAATGTTTGTAAAATGTATCATATAGAGGTCAAGTACCTCGAGATGTAATCATATGTTATTGTATTCGTTCTTATGGATTAGGACGGGTCGTCTCACGTGGCATCAGAGCTGGTATAACGCCGTCCATGTGTGGCGGGTTAGTCGTAAATGAGGTTCTCACAGTGTTACCTGTGACGAAGCATTGGCTCTTACTCCTTACGATCCCTTACGAGGGTTGGCAGTAGCCGAGAGGCAGTCCCTAAAATCAGTATCTGAGGTAAACTCAGTGGTCACCAGGCGGTTAGCTGGGAAGGCACTGGGTGTGATGGGGTTGTCCCCACATGATGTCTCATGTGGTATCAGAGCGGTGGTCTTAGCGAACCAGGTCTTACATTAGTGTGTCTAACTGATAGTTGTTTAGATGCATTAGTGGGTCTGGACTTCGACCGTGTCTGCATGTCAAAAGTTTTGCTTATCATTTCTTGTCGGAAATCACCTGCTTATCATTCTTAGTCTAGACACATCTTACTGCATTGATTGCATGAATGGAGTATAGACAAAATTCATATCTTAGCGTATCTGCTAATTCATATTTTAGCGTATCTGTTACTGTAAGCTTTGCCTGACATATTCCGTAAATTCCTCCGTACCTTATGGGATTTTAGTATTATATATGCATATGTAAATTATGTATTGCAGGGTACTAATCTACATCCTATAATCTATTTCTTATCGAAAATCCTTCATCTGATCGTACGAGATGAATCCCTCAACCAGTTCGAGTCCCTCAGATTTCGATAGCTATTCCGATAGTTATTCCGACAGCTATTCCAACATGGATATTCACCTAAGCTCCGAAAGTGGTGTCACCAGAATGAATCAATCAACCAGCCATCCCCAATTCATCTGATGGGTTCGTAGTCGACTTAATCAATGGAGACGCAAAGATGGCGATCCTTTCCACCAACCAAATTGCCCTCTTGGCGAAGAACCTGAAGCACTTACCGGCGAATCTATCCGAAACACCATTTTCAGCCTCATTTCCAGAGTAGTTCGACACGATTATATTCTATCCACAATTCTAAACCTTATTCATCCGCTCATTCCGACCGACAATCTCCCGGAATAATAGAAGAAGTAAGCGAACTTCGCGCTCGAGTAATCAATTTGGAGAATATGGTGTAAAATTTACCAGCTTCAACAATATCACCGGCACCAACAGTACCATCAATAACAGCACCAATACCATCAAAAATCCATGCCTCAATATCACCATATGTACTTCGAGTATGATCTTCGTACTACGTATCGTTCTACCTCATTTATCTTCGTTCGACATGGCGAATATGTAATCTCTAAAGTTTTAGAGATTATTTATTCTAGTTCCAACCGAAAACTAAATGAGTTTAATTTCATGTTAACTCATTAAATCCATGATTACATCTGAAGAAAATATATATGTATATATGTTTTCATAAAGATTGTAATTAAAAATTCTTTTGTACAAACTGTTAATGGTGAAAATATTTTAACGGGTAGGTAATACCCGAGGAATATTTAGATTTCACATTAATAAGTTACATTGTACATTCTTCGAATCTGATTCAACAGTCATTTACTATCCTACTTACATCCACAGATATACGTATCCGTTCACCGTAGAATAACCATTTTTATTCAATTTCATATTTGGATTTTGACCTATAAGAATCCAACAAGTGGCATAATGAGAAAACATTGGACAAAATAAAGTTTGTTAGAAACAAACAATTTAACTATGAGAAGAATTTTGTTAAGAATTCACGCTAACTATTCCTAGCTAACTGTTCCTAGCTAACTGATTAATTCCGTATTACATTTTATTTATCGCAATTTATTTATCGTAATTTATTTATCGTAATTTAATTATCGCAATTTATTTATCGCAATTTAAATTCTCGCAATTTTATTTATCGTCATTTAATTTCTGTTATTTATTTTACGCACTTTAAATATCGGAACACGTATACAAGGTTTTGACATATCATATCGACGCATCTATATATATTATTTGGAATAACCATAGACACTCTATATGCAGTAATGCTGGAGTTAGCTATACAGGGTTGAGGTTAATTCTATAATAATATATATAGTTTGAGTTGTGATCGAGTTTGAGACATGTACACTGGTCACGATACGTATTAATTAATTCGAATATTATATATTAAACTATATATGAACTATTGGACTGTTAACTGTGGACTATCGATTGTGGACTAATAATATTGGACAATTAAAATGAATTAAAATATTGATTATAACATATGAAACTAAACATTTCTTCAAGTTTGCCACTTGATTTCATCTTAAACCTCGTTTATATCTTGACGATTACAATCTGCGTTCAAACCTTTCATGATTCTTGAAAACATCTCAATTGAAAGGATGAACCAACCACACTTCATCTACGGAAGGAAAGATTGATGCATATAGTTATGCACCTGAAAATACTTGGAACCTGAGTAAACGTTAAACACGTATCTGTGCTAGCTCTTTTGGCGTTCTTATTACCAAAAATAACTTTGCAATTCCTTTCCAAAATAGCCAATTTTGTCACAGCTCCAGCAAATCAACTTCGACTTTTCATTCGAATAAACTCTATTATAACCTGGATATATAATATAAGTTGCCTTTCGTTATCGTTACTGGAGAACCGTTTATTTTCCCCCACATTAGCAGTAAACTTACCAACAACTTTGTTGATCTTTGACTTTTCGAAAAACCATTATATTTATTCATTAAAACCTTATCATATATTCGTCTGCATCTTGTAATGAGTATTGCCATACCAATTACCAGGAATCCGTAATCAGTATTTTGAATCTCGTAACAAATCTACAACAACAGTTATAGGTATACATATAACCCTTATCTCTTAAAATTATGACCTTCCATTCTAAAATTTTGAAAAGCACCCAGTCTACGAATCAATACTCGGAATGTTAAAAAAGCTGAATGAAGCAGTAAAAACTGTAAACGATCTTAACAGCCAGAAGTTTGATAATAAAGAATAGTATGTTGGAAAAGCTCGAAAAAGTTGGAACTGGAAAACGGATTGAGCTAACCACGAAGGAGGCCAAGGACAAATACAAGGACCAAACCTTATATTCAAAGAATCCAGATAATTCTGTATCCAATAAAATCTTTAGAGAAAACCTTGCTCTATACTTATATTAAATCTTGTGGAAAATCTTTCTTCATCAACCTTCAATCATAGGAATTCCGAAAATATCATCATAAATATCTTCGATATTTCTAAGGATATTTTCATAACTCTTCTTATCCGAAATTAGTTATCTCTTCGTGTTATCTGTGTTACATCATAAAAGAAACTATTTTAGTTTCTAAATTCTAAAACCTTCGAGTTTAAAATATGAATGATTTTGAAGTAGTGTTGGGAACTAAAGCATGAGTTAGTATAATATAATGACACTTGATCAACGTGATTATATTACAGTAAGTCATGCTGAGTTTTTAATGGGACGTGATGATCCACAGATCATAACGTCATCATGTGCCCTGTTACATAACTCTTTCATTCTGCTTAACTTCTGAACACATCGAGATAGTATATTCTTGATAGTTCTATTCTCAGTAATTCTGGTAATTTGACAAATCAAGATCGTACCATTACCATTCCCTTCTCAGAACATTAACAATGTTCATTCTAAAACTTATATCTACGAATTCTGGACCATTACAAGAGATGCCTAATCGCAAGAAGAAGAAACGAAGGGACAAAAGCTCCGAAATAGAAATTGGAGTATAAATCGTAGCAAATAGGAGGGAGTATTAACTGTGAATGACAATGATTGTAGAAAATAGAAGTAAGGACTCCGAAATATAAGGGAAAATATAAAGTTCGATAACAACACATAAATTACAAACCGTGTATGTCAATGTTTATCGCAACATAAAGACACGGGAGAATTATAAACACTATAACCCCAAGGGCGAGATAGAAGAAAACAGATTCCTCTGGTGGAAGTTGAAAAAGGAGAATAATTGTTGCGATAGTAAGGATAAGGACAAGGATCAGAACTGGATTAAGCATTTTCACAATCTTTTGAAATTGGGAATTGAGTATGGGAATGGTAAAAATGACGAAACGAAAGAAGTTAATTTATAGCGAAATATCTGATAGAGAAATCAAGGCAGATCTCCGCATTTAATTAGAGAGATCCTAATTTCCTTATTCGCCGAAGAATCAAATCTTATAGATTTCCAAAGATTTTCTTTTAAATTCCTTAAATTCCAGAAATCCACCGTGACTACATCAAAAGTTAAATCTCTATCTCAATCTTTTGGTGACAGCTTCACTCGTACGCTTCACATAATTAAATTGCTTTATCAATATTAGTCAATAATGGTAAAACTCTATTTATCAACTCATATCCGTCATGAAAACATTTTTATTGTTAGCCATGACCACCTCACTCAAATTTCGGGACGAAATTTCTTTAACGGGTAGGTACTGTGACGACCCGGGAAATTTCTGACCAAATTTAAACTAAATCTTTATATGATTTTGACACGATAAGGAAAGTCTGTATAGTTGAGTCTCAAAATTTTCAAATTTATTTTAATAAGATCATTTGACTTCGACCATTCTCGATGATTCACGAACATTTGTGTATAAATAATTATGTAAATATATATAAATATAAATGTAAGGGCATATATAAAATTTTGAATAAATAATGTACATTTTAATCAATTGAAATTAAAAGTGTAAAACAATAAACAGAATAATTAAGTTGATAAGAATATATATATTTATGAAAACTATAAGAAATGGTATATATATATATATATATATATATATATATATATATATATATATATATATATATATATATATATATATATATATAAAATTTATAAACATTCAATAATTGATAAAAGATATTATGTATATTACATAACTATTAAATATTACATCAAATGTATTACAAGTTTAAAATATAATTGTTATAATAATGTTATTATTACTTCCATTATTATTAACATTAATATTAATATTACTACTTGTTAAATTATTATTTTCAATATATATTATATAGAAATGACGGTTAGTACATGTAAGGTATTATAATTACCAATATTATTATTATCTTATTATTATATTGATATCAGTATTATTAATTAAAATATACTATGAAATTTGATACATTTAATCTATTATAGTTATTATTATTATCATTGTTAACAGCATTATTGTTAATATTAGTAAAGTTACAATATTAGTTATTAGGAATAATATTAGTATTATTATTAAATATTTATTACCATTATCACTAAGGATATTTGTTATTATTATTGTAAATGTTATTAATATCATTATTATATCTTATTATTAATATTATTTAAATTATTATAAAAATTAACAGTAATATTATTTTTAATATATTTATATTTATTTATTATTTATTATTAATATTAAATATAAAACATAAAAACAAATAACCTATGCAGTCTGAATAATTCAATCCCTGATTTATCGCGATTGAAACTGTGCTAAATTTTGTTTTTCAGTCTATTGTCACAAATCAAATATCAGTAATCAAACAAACGGGTAATTGAATTGGTTAGCCGTCCCTATCTATTTTTATTTTTTTTCTCTTATATACTTCTGTATCTGTGAAATTCTGTCGAACCAATTTTCCACTAAAAATCAAACCACTTCAGTTGTTAAGTGTACCCATCGACCTAAACAACAATTATCAACCACAATTACCCATTTACAGCATTTAATTTGTTGAATTAAACAGAAAATTGAAGAATACCCAGTAAACCTGCTATGTTCTTGAACTCGATTTACATTGGCTTGATTTCAAAAGAAATTTCGAAATGTGTAAATGCTATGTCGTTAGGAATCATTTAGGTAAACTTCCTGTAAAATATCACGGTCCAATTCTTCCTAACAAAGTTTAATTTGTCGAGTCAAAGTTTAAAGTCAAAGAGTCAATCAATATGTTCATCGTAAAATTCAAGTTCTCTATTTTGTTTCCAGTAAAATTGATGGTTTGTAAAGTTTATAGGAGTAATTTTAAACATATTTCATGTACAAATTTTTGTCTAAAACAGTCTCAGATTCGATATGGATGTTTGAGTTCAAGAACGAGCATCCTTGTTCTGTAACAGATTTTTTTTTTATTCTTAATCTGTTTAATTTAATTTAGTAAATCACTAGATGTTTCTGTATTATTTTCAAGTCCTAAATTAAAGTATTTGTTAGTCTAATAACATCTAAAAATAAGAATCAAGAGTTGAGCTTATATTTTCTTGTTTCTTCGAGTAACAGATGCTATTTTAAAGCTTTTATATTTTTCTTTTAATTAAAATCATCACTAGTTGATTCTGTTTCACTCACGTATCCTCATTCAAACTACAATATTCGTTATTATGATCTTGTTGTATTCTGGTCGATGAGTTTTTGGAAGAAGAAGGAGAATACAGAAACTGAGTTAAATAAAAATGGGTATTGAGTTAGTACATAAAAACAGACGCAGAAGAATGGTATAGGAGAGTGTCGTGGTAGCTTGTGGTCACGAGTTCGAGTCTAGGGAAGGGCTATTTCTTTTTGGAATTCTTTTCATAAGAGGTAGTTTTTTCTAGTTTTATTATTATTATTATTATTACTATTATTAATTATTATTAGTATTAATTATTATTATGATTATTATTGTTATTGATACTAATAGTATTATACTTATTACCATACTTAGTATTATAGTCATTATCATCATTATTATGATAAGTATTAATAATATTATTACTAGTAGTAAACTTATTATTTTTGTATTTTTTTTTATCATCACTATGATTATGATTATCATTATCATTATTAATATTGTGAAGGAAATAAAAAAAAATATATTATTATCATTTTGTTATGTAGTAACATCATTAAGTATTATTAGTATTATTATTAGTATCATTAATACTAAAGTAAATATTATTATGATTAGGATTATTATTATTATTGTTTTTATGACAACAATACAAACCCTTATTATTATCATTAAAATTTGTATTAGTATCATCTTATTTAGTATTGCTAACATATTAAAATTTGTAATATAATTATTTTCATTATTATTATCACATGTATTATCATTAATATTATCAAAACTATCATTTTAATCGATAAATAATGTACATAGAATATACTTATTACATATATTCTAACTATATAACCATATATCAAACATAGTAACATTTTTTTAAATACTTATATATAACAAAATTATTGAATTTTACATTTAATACTAAACATATAGATAGATATAGATATGGTAATATAACTAAAGGTATAAATAATAATTATTGTAACTATATATATACCAAATAAACAGATATAGCATAAGATATAATATATATAAATAAGATGTGTTTTTAAATGGAATTTAGCATAAAATTTATATAACTACAAACACATAAATATTATATAATTAATAAATGAAATTATGAAATTTCCATTATATGTTTTAATGGATATACAATTGATATAGGTTCGTGAATCCAATGCCAACCCTGCATTGTTCAGTATCGTCGTATGAATATTTTTACTACAAAATATTGTAGAGTGAGTTCATTTGCTCCCTTTTTAAATGCTTTTGCAATATATATTTTTGGGACTGAGAATACATGCGCTGCTTTTATAACTGTTTTACGAAATAGACACAAGTAATCGAAACTACATTATATGGTTGAATGATCGAAGCCGAATATGCCCCTTTTGCTTAGTAACCTAAGAATTAGTAAACCAGTCTACTAATTGACGCGAATCCTAAAGATAGATCTATTGGGCCCAACAAACCCCATCCGTTGTAGCGGATGCTTTAGTAGTTCGATGCTGTTTTATCATGTCCGATGGATGTCCCGGAATGATAGGGGATATTCTTATATGCATCTTGTTAATGTTGGTTACCAGGTGTTCAATCCATATGAATGATTATTTTTGTCTCTATGCATGGGACGTATATTTATGAGAAATGAAAATGAAAATCTTGTGGTCTATTAAAATGATGGAAATGATTATTTATGTTAAACTAATGAACTCACCAACCTTTTAGTTGACACTTGAAAGCATGTTTATTTTCAGGTATGAAAGAAATCTTCTGCTGTGCATTTGCTCATTTTAGAGATATTACTTGGAGTCATTCATGACATTTTTCAAAAGACGTTGCATTCGAGTCGTTGAGTTCATCAAGATTATTATTAAGTCAATTATAGTTGGATATATTATGAAATGGTATGCATGGCGTCAACTTTTGATGAAATGAAAGTTTGTCTTTTAAAAATGAATGCAATGTTTGTAAAATGTATCATATAAAGGTCAAGTACCTCGCGATGTAATCATATGTTATTGTATTCGTTCTTATGGATTAGGACGGGTCGTCTCATTGATCCGCATCATAAAGTTGATATGTATCATGTAACTGAATTGAAGATAAAGAATTGAGATGTTAGTTATGCACATCACATATCTAGCATATGCTTTAAGTCCTGCTTATTAAATGATATGCAACATTTATCTTAGCCTTTTTAGGGATAATGATTGGTCTATGGTTGTTATTTTGATTTGTGTTAATATAAGTCATGAAATTTGCCTAATATAATTCACGTAGAAGTTATTCGTTCATGTAACTGCTTTTATTTATTACTCCCTCCGTCCTAAAATAATTGTTCTGTTGGACTTTTCAAAGTCAATTTATTAAGTTTTGACTTCAAATATTTGTTAGTTTTTACTATAGAATATTTGATGAAATTTATATGAATAGATTGATTTTCGAATGTGTTTTCATTCGGTATAACTTTCATTCGATATTATACAACACAAAGAAAGATATTTAAAGTCAAAGTTGAAGTAAAAAGACTCAAAAAGTCAAGACAGGACAATTAGTTTGGGAAGGAGGGAGTATTGTTTATTTTGAATCTTCAATTCCTTGTTTTATTGTTTTATATACTTGCAATCATCTCTTTCCTAAGAGATAAAAATCTACAACCTTAAAAAGACATAAAAATATATCTTTAGTTCTTTAATAAGAATTAAACTAAGCTATAACGTCATTTAAAGGTTCTTATGTTTTATTTAATGCTAAAAATTATATGGATACTAACTGCAAAAGACATTATTGATTTTGGTGAATATAATATATTATTGGTAAAATACTAGTAGTAGTATTATCATGTTTTTTATTTATATTTATTTTATATAACATTGCCTTCTACTAATTTGGTGATAAAAGGGATGTATGTAATCGAATAATAATTATTCAACTATGATTAACCATAATTTATTGTTTTTACATATTATCAATATATATAATATCAATGTTTGATTACATGCATGTTATTTTTATTAATATTAGATTTCTTTGTCCATAAAAGACGAGCACCTTAATTTCTCCAAATCTTCAAACACCCAAACATTATATGTAATTATTGAAATAATATATACTTAATATAGTATAATATAAGATCTTCCAATTCTCATTCTTAATCTAAATTACTCAAATAAATATAATTAACTGCACATGCATATAATTATTTATTTTTTTGTTTTACCGTATGTCGATTATGGCTAGATTTTGTTTTATGTTGTATCGATTTGTATTATGTTAGTTCTCTGAATCCTTTTTTATATAATACTAGTGAAATGATCCGTGGAACCACGAGTTTGTTTAAACGAAACAGTTTAATAATATGTTTTAGGTATTAAGTGAATGTAAAAAAATGTAAAAAGATTATTAGATTACAACACGGGACCTTGGACTTACAAAATCAGAAAAAGATATGAAAAAATTCCTTGAATAACATAATTATTACTTTATCGTCTTCATGTATCGCTTGAACAACCATATTCATTGACCTTTTAAATAATTTTGAACTATAACAGAGAAGACACGATATGTTAATCGATACATATTTAAAAAAATGTACAGAGAAAGAACCAAGAAATTCATTTGTCATATTTCAATTCCAAGCTATAAAAAACACAGATACATGTAGATGAAGTGTGAAATTAAACTCTAATATACAGCACGGAGGTTAGACATACAAAATTATAAAAACAAAAACATGTAACCATCACAGGAGAAATATGGTTGATTAATGTGTTTTGCATATAGACATCACGCTAATTGACGCTATCATTTGTAAATATTTATTTAAAAAAAATTACTAATAGTGATAGTTATTTAAAAAAATCAATTACTAATAGTGAGTAACATCAGCAATCTTTCTAAAAGGCAAGAATTAAGAAAAATTAAGGGGGAATTTGTGTAATGATGACATCATCATTACAGCAATTTAAAGGAAATTATAGATATCTCTTATCTCTACTATATAATAAAGAACCACAAAATGAGGTCACATACAATTCTAACTTTTAATCCTAGCCTTCCATTTCTAAACATCTATCTAATGTTGACCCTTAAAATGTCCATATCATTATCATGACCTCATTATCACAATGTTTAGCAATAATATGACAATAATAACCTTAAACTTTCAAAAAAGGATGGGATCAATTATTCAAAAAAGGGGTTTTGGAAATTAATCTAATTAACAAACAAACAATAGCAAAACTACCCTAATTTCCACTCACTACAAAAAAACACGAACATCATATTCAATTATGAATTCTTCCTTCGAACCAACATTCAATCCATATAATCAAAATTAGAGATTCCGATTTGATTTCTCGTGCTACTGATTGCAATTGAAGCATGGGTTTTCGATTTCGTCGTTTGGGGTTTTTGATTTCCTCTTTGTGTAATTATTATTTAACCCAGGGTTTTTTTATTAAGTTTCGGCGTGCGCGAGTTAACCCTTCGGTGTTGGCATTTGTGATTTTCTATCTGTGCGATATCATCTAACCTACATCTAACCTAAGGGTTTTCTATTTTATTTCGTTACAGCGATTGTCTTTCTTTTTGTGCTATTATTAAACCGTGGGTTTTTTGATTTCCTGTCAAAGATTTGGTATTTCGATTAAAAATTTACATTCCATCTCAAAGCGTTGTCATCACAATTGCACATTAATTCTTTCTTAACAATAACTTTGATTACATGTTTGGTTATTTAATTTTTCACTAAAGAGAAATTACAAAATATAAGAGTTTAGATTTCAGTAGTGTTAATTAGGGTTTAAACATGTATAGTGTTCATCGTTATAATTGTTTTATGTGTAGCTTCTAATAACTTTTTTTTGTTGTTAGATTATTTTAGGTTACAACCCTTGTGTACTGCAAGGACTGTGATGCCGTATTGTTTGAAATAACTGCAAGGTTTTTCTGTTGCTTTTGATCGGATGGGTTTTTGGTAATTTACTTTCATGATTAACGGTGTACGTATGCTCTTAATTTTCGGATACATAGGTATTTGAATGTGAGGCTTTGATGATGTGTGACGATCGCTCCAAATCCATATGGACAATACGTCATTCATCGATTTCATTGCGAGGTATTTGACCTCTATATGATACGTTTTGTAAACATTGCATTCTTTTGAAAAGGCATACCATAAATGTATATTTAAAATCAAAGGTTTTCGACATCTGATGATTTCTACATATAGACAATCACCGTAATAATAGTTTACAATAGTACTTCCGTTGACAATGCAGTCAAAATAAGATACATGGTGATGATTTGGTGAATGCAACGTTTCCTTGAAAAAATATGCCATGTAAGACTCCATGCACATAGCTTGTCTAACATTTAAGCAAACAGCGGAAGACTTCTAGGGAACCTGAGAATAAACATGTTAACAAGTGTCAACACAAAGGTTGGTGAGTTCATAGTTTTAATGTTTTGCATAATCTGTACATAAAGGTGGATCACAAGATTTCAGTTGTTTCATCCAGAAACGTTTATCAAAATATTCTACAAGATTGAGCACCCTGGTAACTAAACTTAACGTATATATAATTTGTACCCTTTGTATAATCATCTTAATAATACACGCAAATCAACGTGTACGCTTCTCAAATAGCATACGCCCGTTAAAAGGCTAGTGCTCTAGCTCGGACGGGGATATCAAGCCCTATGGATCCATATACAACTACTCGCGCCCACCAGTTCTTATAACTGGCAGTTACTAGTTACCAAAGCTAAGGGATTTTTGGTTCAAACTCAGTGTAGAATTTAGTATGTACTTGTATCCATTGCGTTTAAAATAAAGTGCATGTACTCTCAGCCCAAAAATATATTGCAAAAGCAATTAAAAAGGGATCAATGAAACTCAACTTAGCAGCATATAAAGTCGTTCACCAAAATGTGACCAAAACTCGGATTATCAAATAACCGTAGATCTCAACCTAGAGAACATATGTTGGTCAATAAATGTCTATCAAGTTAGGTCAGGTCATAGTGTATCACAATCCTAATGCTCGAGATCGACATACAAAAGTTATCCAATGTCGTTTCAAAAAGTCAATTTTGACAGTTGTTTAACAAAACGAGACGTACCTTATATAAGGATTCATTTACTCGGTTGGTAATATTCAAAAATCCAAATTATCAATCTCGTAAACGAGTTGTTTAAATCTTAATTGTAGATTCAAAAGCAATTTCAATTAACGTCAATTATAATTCAGTTGATCATATCTTTTAATCCATTCATCAAAATTATTCGATATCTAAATGAAAAGTAATTGATTTTTCGCTAGCTTTCCAAAAACATGTATATCATATACTTTTTACCAGTAATATATGTATTTAATTCGTGATTCATTATAACTGTTTAACGACGAAATTTAGCATACAAGCATATATAAATATATATATATACTCGAGCACTAGATATGGATACACAATTAATATATAAAAGATAAAATATGAGTGCTTACGTATCAATATTGAGATTCAATATTATGGAAAGTACGTAGACACAACATAGATGATAAACACGAGATTTGATTCACAAATATACCACCGAATATTACCCATAACCTCCTTGGCAATAACCCATAATTTCCTTAGCTCTATCCCGCTCGAAAACATATTTTGAAAGTGACACGCTCATGACCTCGTCGTAGTATTTTAGGTATATATACTACTAATAATAATATTATAATAAGATTAATAATAATAATATTAATAATAATAATAATAATAATAATAATAATAATAATAATAATAATAATAATAATACGGAGGAATGAATCGAGCTTTTATAGTATGTGGCCTGCTACAGTACCTCATGCGATCGCATGAGTTTTCAGTGTTTTTGCCATGCGATCGCATGGCCGCCTTATCCGTTTTTGTTTGCTAGTTCGTCGACATCAAATAGTGTTTTTTACTGTAGCAAATAGTGACTGTAGCAAATAGTGTTACTGTAGCACTGTAGCAAAATACGGTTTTACTGTAGCAATAGTGTTTACTGTAGCAAATAGTGTTTTACTGTAGCAAAGTCATTTTAGTGTAGTAAATAGTGTTTTACTGTAGGAAAGTCATTTTTACTTGTACATATATATATATATATATATATATATATATATATATATATATATATATATATATACTTATAATTGTTCATGAATCGTCGAGAGCAGTCAAATGTAATGAAACAGTTCTAAAATTTTGAGATTCAACTTCATAGACTTTGCTTATCGTGTCGGAAACGTTAAATCATTTAAAGATAAAGTTTAAATTTGGTCAAAAATGTCCGGGTTGTCACAGTACCTACCCGTTAAAGAAAACAATCGGTCACATTTTGGTGGGGTAACATATTTGTTGCAGCCATGGTGATCCGCATACTCATGATTGGAATTATATATATTTATCTGTGCGTGAATAAGTATCATCTATTGTATTAATCAATTGGAATTTGATTTGATTTACAAGATTTTTGAATACGAGGCTTTGATGATCAATGTCGGATATTTGAGTTTTTCATCGAGAAAAAATGGATCGCATCTTATCGGAGCAACATCTTAGTTGCAGCCATGGTGATTCGCATACTCTTGATTGGAATTATATTTTTCAATATGAGCTTCAAACCGATTTAGTACAATCAGTGTTTAAAAGTGTTTGATATATGAATTGGGGTGGGTATTTGGTTGATGTTGAAGAATTTGGAAAGGGTTTTCTATTTAGTTCTGGCGTGTGCGATTCAACCCTTCGGTGTTGGAATTTATGATTTTTTGTAAGTGTGATATCGTCTAACCTAAGGGTTTTTTTTCGTTGTAGCAATTGAAATGTCCCGTTCTTATTGATTAAAAACGTTCCATATTAATTGATTTCGTTGCGAGGTTTTGACCTCTATATGAGACGTTTTTCAAAGACTGCATTCATTTTTAAAACAAACCATAATCTTTATTTCATAAATAAAGGTTTAAAAAGCTTTACGTAGATTATCAAATAATGATAATCTAAAATATCCTGTTTACACACGACCATTACATAATGGTTTACAATACAAATATGTTACATCGAAATCAGTTTCTTGAATGCAGTTTTTACACAATATCATACAAACATGGACTCCAAATCTTGTCCTTATTTTAGTATGCAACAGCGGAAGCTCTTAGTATTCACCTGAGAATAAACATGCTTTAAACATCAACAAAAATGTTGGTGAGTTATAGGTTTAACCTATATATATCAAATCGTAACAATAGACCACAAGATTTCATATTTCAATACACATCCCATACATAGAGATAAAAATCATTCATATGGTGAACACCTGGTAACCGACATTAACAAGATGCATATATAAGAATATCCCCATCATTCAGGGACACCCTTCGGATATGATATAAATTTCGAAGTATTAAAGCATCCGGTACTTTGGATGGGGTTTGTTAGGCCCAATAGATCTATCTTTAGGATTCGCGTCAATTAGGGTGTCTGTTCCCTAATTCTTAGATTACCAGACTTAATAAAAAGGGGCATATTCGATTTCGATAATTCAACCATAGAATGTAGTTTCACGTACTTGTGTCTATTTTGTAAATCATTTATAAAACCTGCATGTATTCTCATCCCAAAAATATTAGATTTTAAAAGTGGGACTATAACTCACTTTCACAGATTTTTACTTCGTCGGGAAGTAAGACTTGGCCACTGGTTGATTCACGAACCTATAACAATATATACATATATATCAAAGTATGTTCAAAATATATTTACAACACTTTTAATATATTTTGATGTTTTAAGTTTATTAAGTCAGCTGTCCTCGTTAGTAACCTACAACTAGTTGTCCACAGTTAGATGTACAGAAATAAATCGATAAATATTATCTTGAATCAATCCACGACCCAGTGTATACGTATCTCAGTATTGATCACAACTCAAACTATATATACTTTGGAATCAACCTCAACCCTGTATAGCTAACTCCAACATTCACATATAGAGTGTCTATGGTTGTTCCGAAATATATATAGATGTGTCGACATGATAGGTCGAAACATTGTATACGTGTCTATGGTATCTCAAGATTACATAATATACAATACAAGTTGATTAAGTTATGGTTGGAATAGATTTGTTACCAATTTTCACGTAGCTAAAATGAGAAAAATTATCCAATCTTGTTTTACCCATAACTTCTTCATTTTAAATCCGTTTTGAGTGAATCAAATTGCTATGGTTTCATATTGAACTATATTTTATGAATCTAAATAGAAAAAGTATAGGTTTATAGTCAGAAAAATAAGTTACAAGTCATTTTTGTAAAGGTAGTCATTTCAGTCGAAAGAACGACTTCTAGATGACCATTTTAGAAAACATATTTCCATTTTGAGTTTAACCATAATTTTTTGATATAGTTTCATGTTCATAATAAAAATAATTTTTCCAGAATAACAACTTTTAAATCAAAGTTTATCATAGTTTTTAATTAACTAACCCAAAACAGCCCGCGGTGTTACTACGACGGCGTAAATCCGGTTTTACGGTGTTTTTCGTGTTTCCAGGTTTTAAATCATTAAGTTAGCATATCATATAGATATATAACATGTGTTTAGTTGATTTTAAAAGTCAAGTTAGAAGGATTAACTTTTATTTACGAACAAGTTTAGAATTAACTAAACTATGTTCTAGTGATTACAAGTTTAAACCTTCGAATAAGATAGCTTTATATGTATGAATCGAATGATGTTAAGAACATCATTACTACCTCAAGTTCCTTGGATAAACCTACTGGGAAATGAGAAAAATAGATCTAGCTTCAAAGGATCCTTGGATGGCTTGAAAGTTCTTGTATTAGAAAGATAACCTACTGTAAGTAACAAAGGTTTCTTGATCTTGGATGATTACTTGGAATGGATTTAGAAAACTTGGAAGTAAACTTGCAATCTTGGAAGTATTCTTGATTTTATGAAACTAGAACTTTTGGAATTTATGAAGAACACTTAGAACTTGAAGATAGAACTTGAGAGAGATCAATTAGATGAAGAAAATTGAAGAATGAAAGTGTATGTAGGTGTTTTTGGTCGTTGGTGTATGGATTAGATATAAAAGATATGTAACTTTGTTTTCATGTAAATAAGTCATGAATGATTACTCATATTTTTATAATTTTGATAATGCTAAAAACGAACATATATTTCATAACATTATTCCTCAAGAAAGACAAGCTTTTAGTTGCAATTGTTCTATTTACAAGTGATATTCGTTTAAATAATAAAAGGTGAAGACAAAAGACAGATTCGACGAATTGAAGACGCAAACGACCAAAAAGCTCAAAAGTACAAAAGACAATCAAAAAGGTTCCAATTATTGATAAGAAACGTCTCGAAATCACAAGAGTACAAGATTCAAAACGTAAAGTACAAGATATTAAATTGTACGCGAGGACGTTAGAAAATCCGGAACCGGGACCAGAGTCAACTCTTAACGCTCGACGCAACGGACTAAAAATTACAAGTTAACTATGTATATAAATATAATATAATATATAATTAATTATATTAATTATATATATATTATATATATATAATAAAAACCGTCGGCAGCAAGAAACTCCAAGGGTGTGAGCTGTAAATACCTCTCCGCGACTCGCGGAGTTTTAAGGGCATTTTGCCGCGAGTCGCGGAGCCCCAAATTTCAAGTCTGGCTATAAAGCCAACCGAATTCTGATCAAATTTAATCATCTTTTTCTTTCTTCCTCTTCATACGTAAATATATTTATATTTATAATTTATATTTTAATTTTAATTATAATTCTAATAATAAGGGTATGTTAGCGAATGTTGTAAGGGTGTAAGTCGAAATTCTGTCCGTGTAACGCTACGCTATTTTTAATCATTGTAAGTTATGTTCAACCTTTTTATATTAATGTCTCGTAGCTAAGTTATTATTATGCTTATTTAAAACGAAGTAATCATGATGTTGGGCTAATTACTAAAATTGGGTAATTGGGCTTTGTACCATAATTGGGGTTTGGACAAAAGAACGACACTTGTGGAAACTAGACTATGGGCTATTAATGGGCTTTATATTTGTTTAACTAAATGAAAGTTTGTTAATGATAATATAAAGATTTACAATTAGGCGTCCCTATAAATTACCATATAAACTCGATCGGACACGATGGGCGGGGTATTTATATGTACGAATAATCGTTCATTTAACCGGACACGGGAATGGATTAATAGCCACTAGAATAATTAAAACAGGGGTGAAATTACATTCAAGGGTAATTGGTGTAATTGTTAACAAAGTAGTAAAACCTTGGTTTACACGCAGTCGATAACCTGGTGTATTCATTAAACAAAGTATTAAAACCTTGTTACAATTCGAATCCCCAATTAGTCGGAATATTTATCTTCGGGTATAATAATAATTTGACAAGGACACTTGCAATTTATATTTATGACTGATGGACTGTTATGGACAAAAACCAGACGGACATATTGAATAATCCAGGACAAAGGACAATTAACCCATGGGCATAAAACTAAAATCAACACGTCAAACATCATGATTACGGAAGTTTAAATAAGCATAATTCTTTTATTTCATATTTAATTTCCTTTATTTTATATTTAATTGCACTTCTAATTATCGCACTTTTATTTATTGTTATTTTATTTAATCGCACTTTTAATTATCGTACTTTTAATTATCGCAATTTAATTTTATCGCATTTTTATTATTCGCAATTTCATTATCGTTATTTACTTTACGCTTTAATTTAAAGTCTTGTATTTATTTTATATTTTACATTAGGTTTTAACTGCGACTAAAGTTTTAAAATTGACAAACCGGTCATTAAACGGTAAAAACCCCCCTTTATAATAATAATATCACTTATATATATATTTGTATTTTTATAAAAGTAAACTAATATAGCGTTGAGCTTTGTTTAAAGATTTCCCTGTGGAACGAACCGGACTTACTAAAAACTACACTACTGTACGATTAGGTACACTGCCTATAAGTGTTGTAGCAAGGTTTAAGTATATCCATTCTATAAATAAATAAATATCTTGTGTAAAATTGTATCGTATTTAATAGTTTTTCCTAGTAAAATATAAGCTATTTTATATACACCTCGTTCGACATCAAGTATTTTTGGCGCCGCTGCCGGGGACTCACTCTTAAACGCCGGAAGCGCAACGCTAATATAATATAAAAAAAAAAAAAAAGATTTTTAGTTACTTTTATTAAAAATTCGCTTTTGTAAAAATACGTTTTAATTACTCAAAAATATAAAAAGAAAAACAAAAATATTAGTATTTTTAAGATTTTGTTAAATATTTAAGTTTTATAAGTTTCTTTATTTCTATTTTAGTTTATAAAAATATAAGTTTTATTTTAAAATCGTTTATTTAAATTAAAAACAGAAAACATAAAATAAAAAAAAAATAATAAAGAAAAACGCGTAAAAAGTAAAACCTGTCAACTGAATTCTGGATCCCCGCGACTCGCGGGGTTTTCTTCTCTCTTTGCCGCGACTCGCGGAGGGCTTCTGACAGGCGACAAGGAAGCCCTAATCGAGCATTAATTATGGGATATTATTATTTATTATTATTATTTAAACATTATTATTATTATTATTATTATTATTAGTTTTAGTTTTAATTTTACTTTTTATTTAATTTGTTGTATTTAGTTTTAATTAGTTTTTATTAAATTGTAAAATTAATAGTTTTATTCAATAAATAATATAAAAATAATATTTTTATAAAAATTGTACTTTTTACAACTTTTTGTATATTTTTATATTTTGTACCTTTTTAATCGTTGTAGTGTAATATTTGTATTTTTTAGCTCATATTTAATTTTAAACTTAGTTTTAGCTATAGTTATTTTTACTCCTAGATTTTTAGGCTTTGCCGTAGAATTCCTTAAGTGCTTTAGAATTTTGCGACGCCTTTTTAAGTTTTAGTTTCTTTTTAAGTTATTTCCATTTGGGATTTAGTTTTTCCTTGTAAGCTTTAATATTTTTAGACCTTTTACTATGTACCAATTATCATTCCAATTAGTAATTTCAATTTGCGATTATAATTTTAAGTTAGTTGTAGTAATAAGGTTAAATTAGTTAAGTATTTTTAAGTTTTTATAAGTTTCTTTTATTTTTCCGTCACCTTTTATTTTTCAACCATTTTTTCTTTTTCAACCTTTATCGACAAACTCTTTTTCTCTCTTATTTCTCGCTATTCTAGTTTTAGGACTTAGAATTTTTTTTTTTCTACTTCTTATCTAAATTTCTTAAAATTACGAAAATTTATTTTGAGTGGTTAAATTGATAGACATCAAAATTTTCTGGTTCGTAGTAATAGTTGGATTTGTACGTGGACCGGGTTATTGGAGCCAAACAGTCCTCAATTATATTGAGACCAAACGAATCCTGCCCCTCTGCTGCATCTTTTGGCTATTCGAAACGTGGGCAAAATCAGAAAAGTCTATTGATTGGATAACTTATTATAATTTTTCTTTCCTTTTAAAAACTAATAGGATATTCAGTGAATGCACCGAGCAAGACGTTCATCACCTTTTGTACGTTCACCACCTGTAACTCGATCAAGACATCGTTTAACAAATATAACCGCCGTTGATTTTTCTTTAGAATCGTCATCCAGTCGACCAAGTACTTCAGTTCAAATTTCCGATAATCCATTTTTTGAACCCAACCTCACAATTGAGAATCCAGAGAATATTCAGGAACGGTTCGTAAATCCTGAACCATTAAACTTTCCTCCGGAACCACCAATCATTCAAACAGAGATTGTTGAGGAACGAACTATTAAATCAGAACCATCTAGTGATACCGAGTCAACAAATTCAATTATGGAGAATCTGGAACCTTTAAGTATGGAAGACCGAATGAGAGCTAAACGCACTGGCCAAGGTCACGCAATTACTCATCCAGACATTAATGCGCCAGATTATGAAATCAAAGGACAAATTCTACACATGGTGACTAATCAATGCCAATTTAGTGGTGCGCCGAAGGAAGATCCAAATGAACATCTACGTACCTTTAATAGGATCTGCACACTATTTAAAATCCGAGAAGTGGAGGATGAACAGATATATCTCATGTTATTTCCCTGGACTTTAAAGGGAGAAGCCAAAGATTGGTTGGAATCGTTACCTGAAGGGGCGATCGATACATGGGATGTTTTAGTTGACAAATTTCTTAAACAATTTTTTCCCGCATCTAAAGCCGTAAGACTTCAAGCAGAAATTGTTACGTTCACACAGAAGCCAAATGAAACTCTATATGAGGCGTGGACAAGATATGGAAAGTTATTAAGAGGATGTTCGCAACATGGTTTAGACACCTGTCAAATAGTACAAATATTCTACCGAGGATGCGACATCACTACAAGAAAAGACATAGATATAGCAGCTGGTGGTTCTATTATGAAGAAAACCGAAACTGATGCTTACAAAATTATTGATAACACTGCTTCCCACTCACATGAGTGGCACCAAGAAAAAGATATCATTAGATCATCTAAAGCAGCTAGAGCCGATTCTAGCCATGACTTAGATTCCATTTCAGCAAAGATAGATGCTTTCGAGAGACGAATGGAAAAGATGACTAAAGATATTCATGCTATACGAATTAGTTGTGAGCAGTGTGGAGGACCACATTTGACAAAAGATTGTCTCAGTATTGAATTAACAATGGAACAAAGAGAGAATATTTCATACATAAACCAAAGGCCTGGAAATAATTATCAGAATAATTATCAACCGCCAAGACCAATTTACAATCAAAACCAGAATTATAACCGAAATATTCCATACAACAACCAACAAGGTCCTAGCAATCAACAAGTATCCAATAATACTTACAATCAGCAAAGACCGAATTTTCAAAACAAACCACCACAACAAACCGATGATAAAAAGCCGAATTTAGAAGATATGATGACGAAGCTAGTTGAAACTCAAACGCAGTTTTTCACATCTCAAAAACAAACCAATGAACAAAATGCTCAAGCATTTAGAAATCAACAAGCTTCTATTCAAAATCTGGAACAAGAAGTAAGTAACCTAGCAAGGTTAATAGGTGAAAGAAAACCGGGAAGTTTACCAAGCGATACAAATGCTAACCCCCGGAATGAAACAGCTAAAGCTATTACCACAAGAAGTGGTACAACACTTAAACCACCTGAAATACCTGTAACTTCTGATGAAACTATTCCTACTACACAAGAACCACAACCTGATCAAGATAAGGAAAAAGAACCGGTAGTTGAAAAGGTTAATGAAGATAACACAGTTAAGAATAAACCTTATGTTAAACCATACCAACCACCACTTCCTTATCCGAGTAAAATGAAGAAGGAAAAACTTGAAGCCGAGCAATCCAAATTCTTGGATATGTTTAAACAGATAAATGTAAATCTTCCTTTCATTGATGTAATTTCAGGAATGCCAAGATATGCTAAATTCTTGAAAGATCTAATCACGAATAGAAAGAAAATGGAAGAACTCTCGGCTGTTACTATGAATGCTAATTGTTCAGCAGTGCTGTTGAATAAGATACCAGAAAAACTATCTGATCCAGGAAGTTTCACAATTCCATGTTTTCTGGGTAGTCTTAGTTCAATAGAAGCATTAGCAGATTTAGGTGCTAGTATAAATCTAATGCCGTATTCACTATACGCTAAACTAGACCTTGGAGAATTGAAACCAACCAGAATAAGCATACAACTAGCCGATAGATCAATAAAATATCCTAGAGGGATAATGGAGAACATGCTAGTTAAAGTTGGTACTTTAGTATTTCCAGTAGATTTTGTTGTTCTGGACATGGAAGAAGATTCTCAAGTTCCTCTCATACTAGGAAGACCATTCTTAAACACGGCTAAAGCAATGATAGACGTGTTCGGTAAGAAACTGACCCTAAGTATAGAGGATGAGAGTGTTACCTTTTCAGTTGATAGAGCAATGCAACAACCACAATCTGCAGATGATACATGTTATTATATTCAAACTATAGATGCACATGCAGAATTATTAGAAGAATTTCCAGAATTACAAGGAACAGGAGAATGTTCTTTAGGAGAAGGTAATGAACCAATTGATGAAGCTGAAATGTTAGCTACACTTATAGCTAATGGATATGAACCAACAACAGAAGAAATTCAAATGCTAAAAGAAGAAGACAGATATCGATATAAATCATCGATAGAAGAACCTCCGAAATTAGAGTTAAAGCCACTTCCAAACCATTTGGAATACGCTTATTTACATGGTGAATCTGAATTACCTGTAATAATATCGTCTTCTCTTACTGAAAATGAGAAATCACAACTCATTTCTGTGTTGAAAGCTCATAAACCAGCTATTGCATGGAAGATTCATGATATTAAAGGAATAAGTCCTTCGTATTGCACACATAAAATCCTTATGGAAGAAGGTCATAAAACGTATGTGCAACGCCAACGAAGACTAAATCCTAATATGCAAGATGTAGTTAAGAAAGAGATTATTAAACTGCTAGATGCAGGTTTGATATATCCAATCTCTGATAGTCCATGGGTAAGCCCAGTTCAATGCGTACCTAAGAAGGGTGGCATGACTGTCATTACAAATGAGAAAAATGAGCTTATTCCTACTAGGACTGTAACAGGATGGCGTGTATGTATTGATTATAGAAAATTAAATGACGCCACCAGAAAAGATCACTTTCCCTTACCTTTCATAGATCAAATGTTGGAAAGATTAGCCGGAAATAGTTACTATTGTTTTCTAGATGGATTTTCCGGATATTTTCAAATTCCAATAGCACCCGAGGACCAAGAGAAAACCACATTCACGTGCCCTTATGGTACTTTTGCTTACAAACGCATGCCATTTGGACTTTGTAACGCCCCTGCAACCTTTCAAAGGTG
This sequence comes from Rutidosis leptorrhynchoides, assembly GCF_046630445.1. Classification (NCBI taxonomy): domain Eukaryota; kingdom Viridiplantae; phylum Streptophyta; class Magnoliopsida; order Asterales; family Asteraceae; genus Rutidosis; species Rutidosis leptorrhynchoides. The sequence goes on along the minus strand of NC_092334.1, from coordinate 657,812,474 downwards.
TATGATGGCGATTTTTCATGACATGATAGAAGAATGCATGGAAGTATTCATGGATGACTTTTCAGTCTTCGGTGATACATTTAAATCATGTCTAGTTAATCTGGAACGAATGCTAATTAGATGCGAAAAATCAAATCTAGTACTTAATTGGGAAAAATGCCATTTTATGGTTAAAGAAGGCATCGTTCTTGGACATAAAATTTCAAAAGAAGGAATTGAAGTGGATAGAGCTAAAGTAGATGTAATTGCTAAACTTCCACATCCCACAAATGTTAGAGGAGTTAGGAGTTTTCTAGGGCATGCCGGTTTTTACCGACGTTTCATAAAAGATTTTTCTAAAATTGCCACTCCTATGAATAAACTCCTAGAAAAGGATGCGCCATTCATCTTTTCAGATGAATGTATCAAATCTTTTAATATTCTTAAAGAAAAACTCACTAATGCACCGATCATGATAACACCAAATTGGAATCTACCATTTGAACTAATGTGCGATGCAAGTGATTTTGCAATGGGAGCCGTTTTAGGACAAAGGATTGAAAAACGATTTCAACCTATATATTATGCTAGTAAGACATTACAAGGAGCACAAACGAACTATACAACTACTGAAAAAGAACTCCTTGCTATTGTCTTTGCTTTTGACAAATTTCGATCATATCTCGTTCTAGCAAAAACGGTGGTCTATACCGACCATTCTGCTCTTAGATACCTATTTTCAAAACAAGATGCTAAACCAAGATTAATCCGTTGGATCTTACTCTTACAAGAGTTTGATATTGAAATCCGAGATAAAAAAGGAGCAGAAAATCTCGCCGCTGATCATCTTTCTCGTCTTGAAAATCCCGAATTAGAAGTTCTGAATGAATCGGCCATACAAGACAACTTTCCTGATGAATATCTATTGAAGATAGATTATAAAGAAATCCCATGGTTTGCAGACTATGCAAACTACTTAGTTTGTGGATTCCTTGAAAAAGGATTATCGTACCAAAGACGAAAGAAATTCTTCAGTGATATAAAACACTATTTCTGGGAAGATCCACATCTGTTTAAAAGTTGTCCCGATGGAATAATACGCCGATGTGTATTTAGAGATGAAGCTAGTAAAATTTTAAACCATTGTCACACAGGACCAACAGGAGGGCATTATGGGCCTCAACTAACAGCAAGAAAAGTTTATGAAGCTGGATTCTATTGGCCTACAATTTACAAAGACGCACACCTTCTTTGCAAATCCTGTGATGCATGTCAAAGGGCCGGAAAAATAAGTCAACGTGATGAAATGCCACAAAATGTCATCCAAGTATGTGAAGTATTTGACATTTGGGGTATTGACTTTATGGGTCCATTTCCAAAATCTCATAATAATCTATATATACTCGTAGCCATTGATTATGTATCTAAATGGGCGGAAGCACAAGCTCTCCCAACTAACGATGCACGAGTTGTAGTAAACTTTTTAAAACGTCTTTTTGCAAGGTTTGGAACACCGAAAGCTTTAATAAGTGATCGGGGTACTCATTTCTGTAATAATCAACTTGAGAAAGTTCTTAAAAGATATGGAGTAACTCATAAAATCTCCACCGCATATCATCCACAAACAAGTGGACAAGTTGAAAATACCAACCGAGCTTTAAAACGTATTCTAGAGAAAACCGTAGGATCAAATCCGAAGGAATGGTCCATTAAATTGGAGGATGCACTCTGGGCTTTTAGAACAGCCTACAAAACTCCAATTGGAACCACACCTTTTAGACTTGTGTATGGAAAAGCATGTCATCTTCCAGTAGAAATTGAACACAAAGCATTTTGGGCTTTGAAGACATGTAATCTTGATTTACATGAAGCCGGACGTCTACGATTAAGTCAACTAAACGAATTAGAAGAATTAAGACATGAAGCATACGAAAATTCGTTAATCTATAAAGAAAGAACGAAGAAATGGCATGATAAAAGAATCAGAAGTTCAAAAGAATTCAAAGAAGGAGACAGAGTTCTTCTTTTCAATTCACGATTCAAGCTATTTCCTGGAAAATTGAAATCAAGATGGTCTGGACCATTCATAGTCAAAAGAGTTTTCCCATACGGAACGATAGAATTGATGAATTCAAATGGGATTGAATTTAAAGTTAATGGTCACAGAGTTAAACATTACATACATGGTCCGATGGAAGTCGACAACGAAGTTACTCACAATTTCGACACCACAGCTAACTAAGTGTGGGGAGAATCAAGTCTTTAAAGGATAATATGTATTTCTGTTAGAGTTAGATTGTCTGTTTTCGTGTAGTTCTCGAAAATAGAACACGTATGGTCTTTCCCTAGCAGACCCTAAAGAACTAGTCTTCTTCCCCCATTCTGAATTTTTATTTTTTTAGGTTTTTACAAAATGAAGACTGCCTGTGAACTAAACCATGGTCTAATGCTACACGCTTTGATCACTAAACGTAATAATGACATACTACCGAGTGAAATAGTATCAGTAATCAGAGAAAGAATGGACGGAGTTAGAAAAGGATCCAGATGCGAAGATAATAAGTTACAATTTGGTAAAGGAAAATCAAAATCCGCAGCGAAAAGAAGAGCACGACACCTAGAACGATGTCACAAATGCGGAAAATGGTCACATGGAGGTAAATGTTCAAATAATCAAACCTATTCAAATACCGAATTTGTTACTTTATGCAGAGACGGACCGTTCATATGTTTAGAAGAAAAGACAATGAATGCTCGAGGTTACGCCTATGCAGCCATGGAAAACCAATTAAACCGACTATCTTATGAATATAATAGATCATATAACTAAGAAATCTATTTCACAGGTATGTCTGTACAGTTTTTATTTTTATTTTTATTTTTAACCTTTTGATAATAAACGCTAATTTGTTCGCTAAAAAGTATTAAATTGGTATTAAATAAAATTAGGTTTGGCGACCGAAATTATTGATATCGTTCAAAAATTTATTACATCACTGCGAAATTTAACGTTTATTCTTAAGGTATAAATATCTTTAATCAATCAACCCAAAATATTTCAAAAATTCGTCATGAGTTAAATTAGGTCTTGGAACCGAAATTACTTTACCGAAAAGAGGGGCGCATATTTTTGATAATATTTGAGTGATTAAAGTGGGATAAAAAGACAAAAAGATTTTTAATTTTTTTTTTACCATGTTTTTAAAATTAATATTTAAATCTTAAATTAATATTGTAAACTTTGTAAAAACAATATATTTAAAATTATAAATATTTAAAAAATTAATATAAGTTTGATATGAATTTATGAATTTTTAAATTAAGTTTGGTGTGAATTTTTAATTTTTAAAATATGAAATTTTAACTTTATGCATTTCAAATTTTAAGTTTGGTGTGATTATTTTTTTATTAATTTTGAATTTTATATTTAAGTTGTGTGAATTTAAAAACAAAAATTTACTTTATCTCATTAAGTTAAGAATATGATTTTTAAAATTCGTCGTAAGTTGAAGACTAGGTCTTTGAACCGAAATTGCTTTACCCGAGGGAGGGACGAGAACTTTTATTATCATTATTTTTAATCTTATTGATTTAAAGTATGCCAAAAACATTAAAAAACCCAAAAATCTTAGCTTTTAAAACAATCGCTACAAAAAGACAAATTTTAAAATTTTGTCGAGGGACGGACTAGGACATCGATCCGAAACGACCTCGTCCTAAATAACAAGGGAAACAAAATTTTAAAATTAATCTCTTAATTGTTTTATAAGTTAAAGATTATATAAAAAAAAAAAAAAAAAAAAAAAAAAAAAAAGGTTAAACTCCGCGACTCGCGGAGTTTGCAGGCAAAACCTCCGCGACTCGCGGAGGGTCCAAAACCCAGAAAAAAAAAATAAAAGAGCTGCTCGATCAGTACACTCAACAACACAAAAACAACCCGAAAAATACTGCGAAAACACCCCGAAAAAACCCGAAAATCACCCCCAAAAATCTCAATTTTTAACCGTTAATCACCAAATTTTTTGCTAAAATCATGTTGAGAAGGATGATATCTAAGAACTACTCAAGAAAAACGGTAAATTTCTACACCTAAACACCATTTAATTCGAATTTTAGTGTTCTTGAGCTATTTTTCCCCAATTTGATTTTGATGCTTTCTAGTGTAATTAGACTTAAATTGTTTATGTATTATGCTTGTATAACCTAGATTGATGCTGTTTACCATGATTAGAAGCCTTAAACTTCAAATTTTGAATAATCTAGGGTTTGTGTTCTTGAGCAATTTGGGGCTTTTTGATATAAACAGGTTATGGCCGATTTTTGTCATGAATTGTTGCTAAATTGAGTAGTGTAACATGTCTAGGTAGTTAAATGATCCAAACTTTGAGCCTAAACATGATTTTGAGAATTAAAGTGGACTTTTTCAAGTCCAAAATTCATGAACTTGATTTTTGAAAGATAATGCCATTTGAGACTTGTTTATTTGCTAGTAATGATTATTTTGACATGTTATTTGAGTTGAATGCTTATGAACTTGGTGAAAATTTTCGTATATGCTTATTTGAAAAAGTGTAGATTTGATAAAAATGTGAAAATAAGCTTAAGTTTGATATAAATTGATAATGTCATTGTAATTATTTTGATTGATGATTTTGCTGACACTAATGCATATTTGGATGCACAAAATTTGTGTTTGATGTGTTTTGCAGAATGAAAGGAGTGAATCTTCATCCCAAGCCCGCCATGCTCCTGCTGAGAACTTGGAACAACAGGAGGTAGATAACTACTACAAGCAGGATGTACCTCATCCAGTCATGACCTTTTCAGATATGCACTTGGAACAGTTGCACCCGAACCTGAGATTTGACAGACTTTGGATAGATTATCCAAAATATCAACGGGGTTTGCATACTCTTCATTCCAAGGTTGTTGAGGTACCGAGGGTCATAGAATGGGGACCCTTGGAAGCTGTAGAATTGGCCGGGCCAATTAGGGAATTACTGGTACAGAGGTATGGTAATTCTTCTTTTAATGACTGGATATGTTTATTCACCATACGCAGACCTGTATATAAAGTATGGTGTGAAGAGTTGTTATGTAGTATAGAGTTGAATGATCGGGTAGCTAGTTTAACCGATCGTTCTTTTATTAGATTTTTGTTAGGCGGTTCGATGCGCCACATGTCTTTACTAGACATGGCTCAGGCTTTACGTATATATACGCCTGAGGAGTTAGCGTCTGCCGATTGTAGAGGATTGATACTAAACGGTAGAAAGATAGATGAGAATTTTGATACACACGGTGTGTGGAGTCAAATGACAAGTCATCACCGTTTCAAAGGGGGAAACTACTCTTATTTGGATATAGATAGAGCCGAATTAAGAGTGATACATAGGTTTTTAGCTAATTCGATTACACAAAGGGGTAAAAACAAAGAAAAGGTAAATGAACAAGATTTGTTTTACCATATGTGTATTCGAGACCCACACAGCGCTGTAAGTATACCATATTGTGTGGGTTATTATTTATCAGCTATGGTTCGGGGGATGCGTCCACATAGCATAATAGGAGGTGGTATTTTTATTACTTTGATTGGTGAATATCTCGGTGTGGATATAAGTCGGGGGGGATTATTAGTAGAAGAGCCGGAACCCCGCGACACTATAGGTTTAAATGTATACCATGGTGCGAAAGTTTTGAAGCGGCGAAATAACGCCGCAGTACGATACAATGGTAGACATCCACAGGTAGAGAGAAACCAGGAACAAGGTAATGTAGGAGGGGGGAATGAGATGCAAGAAATGCATAGGTTTATAGCTTCTCAGGAATACGAAAATGCTAGACAGAGAGCATTTGAAGATTGGCAAGTTCATCAGAACCAGATCATAGCGCATTGCCAACATATAGGTAGAAACTATATTCCTACACCGAAACCCGTCTTCCCTCCTTGGTCGATAGAGATGCAGCCACCATATCCTACGTATGACCCTGCCGAAGCATTCTATAGCACTTATGGTTATGCGTGGAACCCCTATTGGTACCAATATCATCCTTAGTTTACTTTATATTTTTTTATTATTTTGTAATTTGTAATTATTGATGCATTTAATATTTTTGTTAATATTGTAATCATTTTTATAATTTCTAACTTTTATTCTTAGATTTTAATAATTTTTGAATGTGGGGTAATAAACCAAACTTCAAAAATATGTATATATGTTTGCAGTTTATCTTATGTACAAAACAGGGTAAAACAACGCATTTTCAAAGACTGGCATTAAGTTCAGCAAAAGCAACTAATTTTGACGACAAGATGCAAAATACATGTGAAATAACAACAAGACGGAATGAACAAATGATGTGCACCATTTATCATTCAGCAAACAAACGCCAAACAAATGATGTGCACCATTAGTGCTCTCTGATAAAAAAGAACAGCCCTAGTCTTATATACTGACTACCCAATTCTAGTAAAATTTTTAAAAATTTTCAATTAAATGAATTAAAATCATGTTTATACATATTTATGAACGATAAAACTAGGGTTTAACACCGAAATTATTGTTACCTCAGAAAGGACATAAATTGAGAAACAAACTAAAATGTTAAAATTCATTTAAAATGGAATAGAGGACGATAAAAAGAAAAAAAATAAAAAGCCAAGTGTGGGAAAATTTACCAAGTTATTTTAAACATATGCCACATATATTTGTAACAAATAACTGAAAATACTTTTGCTTTGAATTAAACTAAACTGTTTTACCCAATGAAAGAAAAGAAGAGATGGATCTACACGATGAATCAATTCCATCATTAAAAGGAAGTAAAGTCTTCCGAAAAAGACACGCGCTTCTTGATTTAGGTCATGAAGTTGTCGTCCAGACCAGCTGTAGGTTGACGAAAAATCTAGAAAAGTCATCACTAAAATCAGCAGGAAATCCACGGACCTCAGCATTAAACAGGGTCGCCAAGTGGTCAGATTTATCCTAACCATGAGAAGGATTTATCTCGTACAATGGGGAGGCACCGTGCAAATTAGCTGGATAAGACTAATGAATCAGATCCCCAGAAAGGATAATCTCCTTAAAGATTAAAAATCAGCTTTTAAGCCTGATATTACTCAATCCTTGAGATTGACCTTAAAGATTGAGAATTCAAACTCATGGAATTCAATGATATCTAAACTCGAGCTTGAACGAGAAAATATTTTGATCAAAAATACAAACCGATTTGTTTTCTGAAAACCCATTTTCAATGCGTTCATTACCATTGAACGTAAAATCCTAGGAATTCACCTGGAATTCATTAGGTCACCTGAACTAAATCGGGTGTCAACCGTAAGAACGGTGGTTGCATAGCATGGTCAAAGACAGGACCTTGTGCCAGACCGAAAAATTATAAGGGTGAGCTTTACTATTGCTCCTACCAAGGATAGTAATTGCGTCCGACACGTTATAGACCATAATCAAAAGCATGTCACGGGACATTGCCTTAACAGTTGCTTGTTCAACGCTTTCCTTGACAACCGGACGGTAGTTTGCCGAAAGGTAATATACGGGACAAGTAAACTGGACGTGTTGCTTTCCAAATACAAGGTTAGCAAGTGGATGACACAAAACCGCAAGTTTTGAGCTAAAGTTTTCAAATTTGAAACCCACCAAACCCACAAAAATATTTTGCAAACACCGGTAAAGGGTTATTCCGGAAAACTTATCTAGGGTAAAAACTAGATTTAATTTTCAAAAAGATCAAATGTTTTCATAAAGATCCAATTTCCTTAATGGATCTAAATTTTTATAGTCATGTGGGACTGTAAACCATATCGTTACTACCATTGTTTATACCGCCGTATAGAAATCACTGATGTACAAAGTGTGAAGAATAAAGAAGTGATTCTAGTATTTCAAGACAATATTGCTTGAGGACAAGCAACGCTCAAGTGTGGGAATATTTGATAATGCTAAAAACGAACATATATTTCATAACATTATTCCTCAAGAAAGACAAGCTTTTAGTTGCAATTGTTCTATTTACAAGTGATATTCGTTTAAATAATAAAAGGTGAAGACAAAAGACAGATTCGACGAATTGAAGACGCAAACGACCAAAAAGCTCAAAAGTACAAAAGACAATCAAAAAGGTTCCAATTATTGATAAGAAACGTCTCGAAATCACAAGAGTACAAGATTCAAAACGCAAAGTACAAGATATTAAATTGTACGCGAGGACGTTAGAAAATCCGGAACCGGGACCAGAGTCAACTCTTAACGCTCGACGCAACGGACTAAAAATTACAAGTTAACTATGTATATAAATATAATATAATATATAATTAATTATATTAATTATATATATATTATATATATATAATAAAAACCGTCGGCAGCAAGAAACTCCAAGGGTGTGAGCTGTAAATACCTCTCCGCGACTCGCGGAGTTTTAAGGGCATTTTGCCGCGAGTCGCGGAGCCCCAAATTTCAAGTCTGGCTATAAAGCCAACCGAATTCTGATCAAATTTAATCATCTTTTTCTTTCTTCCTCTTCATACGTAAATATATTTATATTTATAATTTATATTTTAATTTTAATTATAATTCTAATAATAAGGGTATGTTAGCGAATGTTGTAAGGGTGTAAGTCGAAATTCTGTCCGTGTAACGCTACGCTATTTTTAATCATTGTAAGTTATGTTCAACCTTTTTATATTAATGTCTCGTAGCTAAGTTATTATTATGCTTATTTAAAACGAAGTAATCATGATGTTGGGCTAATTACTAAAATTGGGTAATTGGGCTTTGTACCATAATTGGGGTTTGGACAAAAGAACGACACTTGTGGAAACTAGACTATGGGCTATTAATGGGCTTTATATTTGTTTAACTAAATGAAAGTTTGTTAATGATAATATAAAGATTTACAATTAGGCGTCCCTATAAATTACCATATAAACTCGATCGGACACGATGGGCGGGGTATTTATATGTACGAATAATCGTTCATTTAACCGGACACGGGAATGGATTAATAGCCACTAGAATAATTAAAACAGGGGTGAAATTACATTCAAGGGTAATTGGTGTAATTGTTAACAAAGTAGTAAAACCTTGGTTTACACGCAGTCGATAACCTGGTGTATTCATTAAACAAAGTATTAAAACCTTGTTACAATTCGAATCCCCAATTAGTCGGAATATTTATCTTCGGGTATAATAATAATTTGACAAGGACACTTGCAATTTATATTTATGACTGATGGACTGTTATGGACAAAAACCAGACGGACATATTGAATAATCCAGGACAAAGGACAATTAACCCATGGGCATAAAACTAAAATCAACACGTCAAACATCATGATTACGGAAGTTTAAATAAGCATAATTCTTTTATTTCATATTTAATTTCCTTTATTTTATATTTAATTGCACTTCTAATTATCGCACTTTTATTTATTGTTATTTTATTTAATCGCACTTTTAATTATCGTACTTTTAATTATCGCAATTTAATTTTATCGCATTTTTATTATTCGCAATTTCATTATCGTTATTTACTTTACGCTTTAATTTAAAGTCTTGTATTTATTTTATATTTTACATTAGGTTTTAACTGCGACTAAAGTTTTAAAATCGACAAACCGGTCATTAAACGGTAAAAACCCCCCTTTATAATAATAATATCACTTATATATATATTTGTATTTTTATAAAAGTAAACTAATATAGCGTTGAGCTTTGTTTAAAGATTTCCCTGTGGAACGAACCGGACTTACTAAAAACTACACTACTGTACGATTAGGTACACTGCCTATAAGTGTTGTAGCAAGGTTTAAGTATATCCATTCTATAAATAAATAAATATCTTGTGTAAAATTGTATCGTATTTAATAGTTTTTCCTAGTAAAATATAAGCTATTTTATATACACCTCGTTCGACATCAAGTATTTTTGGGGGTTAAATTCTTTCGGATTTTAAAACTTTTACTTTATACACTTGGTTACCATTAAAAATACTAGTAAAGCAGTAGTTGTATTAGAATCTAGTGCTCTCTGATAAAAAAGAACAGCCCTAGTCTTATATACTGACTACCCAATTCTAGTAAAATTTTTAAAAATTTTCAATTAAATGAATTAAAATCATGTTTATACATATTTATGAACGATAAAACTAGGGTTTAACACCGAAATTATTGTTACCTCAGAAAGGACATAAATTGAGAAACAAACTAAAATGTTAAAATTCATTTAAAATGGAATAGAGGACGATAAAAAGAAAAAAAATAAAAAGCCAAGTGTGGGAAAATTTACCAAGTTATTTTAAACATATGCCACATATATTTGTAACAAATAACTGAAAATACTTTTGCTTTGAACTAAACTAAACTGTTTTACCCAATGAAAGAAAAGAAGAGATGGATCTACACGATGAATCAATTCCATCATTAAAAGGAAGTAAAGTCTTCCGAAAAAGACACGCGCTTCTTGATTTAGGTCATGAAGTTGTCGTCCAGACCAGCTGTAGGTTGACGAAAAATCTAGAAAAGTCATCACTAAAATCAGCAGGAAATCCACGGACCTCAGCATTAAACAGGGTCGCCAAGTGGTCAGATTTATCCTAACCATGAGAAGGATTTATCTCGTACAATGGGGAGGCACCGTGCAAATTAGCTGGATAAGACTAATGAATCAGATCCCCAGAAAGGATAATCTCCTTAAAGATTAAAAATCAGCTTTTAAGCCTGATATTACTCAATCCTTGAGATTGACCTTAAAGATTGAGAATTCAAACTCATGGAATTCAATGATATCTAAACTCGAGCTTGAACGAGAAAATATTTTGATCAAAAATACAAACCGATTTGTTTTCTGAAAACCCATTTTCAATGCGTTCATTACCATTGAACGTAAAATCCTAGGAATTCACCTGGAATTCATTAGGTCACCTGAACTAAATCGGGTGTCAACCGTAAGAACGGTGGTTGCATAGCATGGTCAAAGACAGGACCTTGTGCCAGACCGAAAAATTATAAGGGTGAGCTTTACTATTGCTCCTACCAAGGATAGTAATTGCGTCCGACACGTTATAGACCATAATCAAAAGCATGTCACGGGACATTGCCTTAACAGTTGCTTGTTCAACGCTTTCCTTGACAACCGGATGGTAGTTTGCCGAAAGGTAATATACGGGACAAGTAAACTGGACGTGTTGCTTTCCAAATACAAGGTTAGCAAGTGGGTGACACAAAACCGCAAGTTTTGAGCTAAAGTTTTCAAATTTGAAACCCACCAAACCCACAAAAATATTTTGCAAACACCGGTAAAGGGTTATTCCGGAAAACTTATCTAGGGTAAAAACTAGATTTAATTTTCAAAAAGATCAAATGTTTTCATAAAGATCCAATTTCCTTAATGGATCTAAATTTTTATAGTCATGTGGGACTGTAAACCATATCGTTACTACCATTGTTTATACCGCCGTATAGAAATCACTGATGTACAAAGTGTGAAGAATAAAGAAGTGATTCTAGTATTTCAAGACAATATTGCTTGAGGACAAGCAACGCTCAAGTGTGGGAATATTTGATAATGCTAAAAACGAACATATATTTCATAACATTATTCCTCAAGAAAGACAAGCTTTTAGTTGCAATTGTTCTATTTACAAGTGATATTCGTTTAAATAATAAAAGGTGAAGACAAAAGACAGATTCGACGAATTGAAGACGCAAACGACCAAAAAGCTCAAAAGTACAAAAGACAATCAAAAAGGTTCCAATTATTGATAAGAAACGTCTCGAAATCACAAGAGTACAAGATTCAAAACGCAAAGTACAAGATATTAAATTGTACGCGAGGACGTTAGAAAATCCGGAACCGGGACAAGAGTCAACTCTTAACGCTCGACGCAACGGACTAAAAATTACAAGTTAACTATGTATATAAATATAATATAATATATAATTAATTATATTAATTATATATATATTATATATATATAATAAAAACCGTCGGCAGCAAGAAACTCCAAGGGTGTGAGCTGTAAATACCTCTCCGCGACTCGCGGAGTTTTAAGGGCATTTTGCCGCGAGTCGCGGAGCCCCAAATTTCAAGTCTGGCTATAAAGCCAACCGAATTCTGATCAAATTTAATCATCTTTTTCTTTCTTCCTCTTCATACGTAAATATATTTATATTTATAATTTATATTTTAATTTTAATTATAATTCTAATAATAAGGGTATGTTAGCGAATGTTGTAAGGGTGTAAGTCGAAATTCTGTCCGTGTAACGCTACGCTATTTTTAATCATTGTAAGTTATGTTCAACCTTTTTATATTAATGTCTCGTAGCTAAGTTATTATTATGCTTATTTAAAACGAAGTAATCATGATGTTGGGCTAATTACTAAAATTGGGTAATTGGGCTTTGTACCACAAGTGTCGTTCTTTTGTCCAAACCCCAAATTTTATGAGATATTTCATGCTAGTTGCCAAATGATGGTTCCCACATGTGTTAGGTGACTCAAATGGGCTGCTAAGAGCTGATCATTGGAGTGTATATACCAATATTACATACATCTAAAAGCTGTGTATTGTACGAGTACGAATACGGGTGCATACGAGTAGAATTGTTGATGAAACTGAACGAGGATGTAATTGTAAGCATTTTTGTTAAGTAGAAGTATTTTGATAAGTGTCTTGAAGTCTTTCAAAAGTGTATGAATACATATTAAAACACTACATGTATATACATTTTAACTGAGTCGTTAAGTCATCGTTAGTCGTTACATGTAAATGTTGTTTTGAAACCTTTAGGTTAACGATCTTGTTGAATGTTGTTAACCCATTATTTATTATAACAAATGAGATGTTAAATTGTTATATTATCATGATATTATGATATATAATATATCTTAGTATGATGTATATACAGTTAAATGTCGTTACAACGATAATCGTTACATATATGTCTCGTTTCGAAATCATTAAGTTAGTAGTCTTATTTTTACATATGTATTTCATTGTTAATACACTTAATAATATATTTACTTATCATTTAACATAATTAACCAAGTGTATCAATATCTTAATATGATTCATATGTACCTAGTAAGACGTTGTTATAACGATAATCGTTATATATATCGTTTTCGAGTTTCTTAAATTAATAGTCTCATGTAAGACCAAAATAATTGTAGTGTACATGTGTGTATATAAGTTACTCAGTTTTGGGATTTTGGTTGCACATAATTAAAAAGAGAAAAGATGCTGAACTGGGAGGTCGCGCGCCGCGCGGCTAGGTGGCGCGCCGCGCCATCTGTCTGCGATAGATTCCTTTCTTCTTTTTAAAATAGATATTTTGAGGGCAATTGTGTAATTTCACTTTGGGGCCGAATTTAATACCCTAGATCAGTTTTGGGGAGCTCATTTACTACTCCCACAACAACTTCATCTTCTCCAATTAAACTCTAGAGAGAGAGTGCAATCCTTGAGTGAGAAAGCTCCATTAAAGGGTGAAAGAGGTTGAATCGGGTCTCGGTGCAAGTTATAAAGTCATTCATCTAGTCGATAGCTACGTGGTGATTGTGTTGGTAAGTTTTAAAACCCAATTTCTTACTTTAATTGCTTTAAGGGTTAGGGTTTGGGCTAGTGATGAACCAAAGACCCATTTTGTTAGTATTTTGGGGATTTTAGGTGAATATGGGTTATGAAGGCTCATTGATGACTAACCTAGGGTTTGAATGTGTTAATTGGACTTTTGAGTCTTAAATTTAGTTAGTTAGTGCTAGAACACTTTAATAATATGTAAATGGGTGTTATTGGGTATGGATGACCCAAATGGGTGTGTTGACCTTGAAATGGGTCAAATGAGTCTTTAATGGCCTAAGTGGCCTAGCAATTATGAAAACGAGTTAGCCTTGTGACCTAAATGTGTTTTAAACCCATCTTGACGAATGATTAGGGTTTTGGTGTGTGTTGACCCAATTTAGGGTTAAGGGTGCAAATGGGTTAAAATTGCACCATTGGGTCAAAATGGCTTAGAATGGTGAAAGGGTTGAGTTGACCAACTTGAGTTGCATTTAATGAGGTGTATGATATGATAGGTACGTTACTTTGAGGTCTTGCAAGCTCGGGTATCTTTTCACAAGACTTTGAGGTGAGTGGAATAATTATATGCGTATGTATATAATGTATCTATTTGTTGTAGCGTGAAAGGTGTAGTGTCGAGGTGTTAAGACACCACGTTTCACGTGAAGAGTGTAGCATCGAGGTGTTAAGATGCCACTCGGGTGTAGCATCGAGGTGTTAAGATGCCACCTAGGAGTGTAGTGTCGAGGTGTTAAGACACCACTCCATAAAAATAATGAGTGATGCATCGAGGTGTTAAGATGCCACTCAGGGTGATGTGCCGAGGTGTTAAGGTGCCACCCTAGGGGTTAGTGGTGCGAGGTGTTAAGTGCCCTAACGGATGTTACGAACACCGATGGCGTTTTCGCGAGCGCCGTTCCCTTGTACTATTGGTTAACCATGGTTATTTGAGTTGTAAGCGTATTATATTATTCGAGTTATATTCATATGCGGTTATTATGCTAGCTTATAGTATTGGTGATTTATAGCTCGTTATTGTGGCGGTAAGCTAAGTGTGTATGCTAGCGTGTTTGCGGTTTGGTGTGTAAGTGTATGCAAGTAGGTATAATTATATATGTATTCGTATAATTATTGCATTCACTAAGCTTTGCTTACCCTCTCGTTGTTTACCATTTTATAGGTTTGGTTTTGGACAAGGGTAAGGGCATCGTTTTGGACTAGAGATCCCGCTTGATGCTAGGGGACGCTTTTGGCTTTAGTAGCTCTTGGAGTTTGACCGATAGTTGGGTAGTTTAATCCCAAACGCCATGCTCATTGTGTAGTTTGGAACTTAAACTTTTTGGTGGTCGAAACTCGTAAATTGTATTAAACTCGTAAAACGGTCGATGTGGGCCCCGCCTGTAAAACATTGATTTTATATTTGAAACAAGTTAGTTTTACATATTTGGATGTATGGTAAAAAGCGTTTCGTCTAAAAGTGTCGGGAACTAGTCAATCTTTTTCGCATTTTGAGACTTTCCGGACAGACCCGAATGGTGCGCCGCGCGGCCATACTGGCGCGCCGCGCCAGTTCACTGTGCAGCAATTTTTTTTTTATTTTGTATTTTCACGTGGTTTGTTCGCGGGTTGGTTTGGGTTGTTACAAGTGGTATCAGAGCATGGTCTAAGGGATTTAGGTGACTTGAGATAGGCGCCTAGACTTAGACTTTTTGTGTGCGCGTTTATGCGGGACTTGTAGGACTTTGGGTCGGATTGGGATGGTTAGTGCATAGGTTTATGTGAACTAATCATGCGCTATTTGTTGTGTGTGTTTAGCAATCATCAAGCGAGATGGACGTTGTACTAGCGAGTTAACGCGACGTGCTCGCGTAGTAATGACTAGCTACCATCACTACGAGTGCAAATCGTGTCAAACAAGTAATGTACGACGATTGTTGAGCGAGATGGAGTAGTGTGGCGTATATGTATGTATATATGTAATCTGTCCTTCCGTTTTATGGTTTAACCTAATTTGTTTTATAGAATGAAGACGAGAAACGGTCCCGAACATGATAATGGAAGTACAAGCGGGGACGCCGAGTTCTCAACCAAGGTTGAGTCCATCTTTAAGAAGTTAAAATCGGATTTTCTTGCGGACGTTCGAAAGGTCTTCCAAGATTCGGTTGATGAGCAAATAACCGATCTAATTAATGAACGAATGAAGGCCACTATCGAAGAGGCCCTTGACGCTAGGAATATCTACCCTCGCGGTGAAGGAGGTGAAGGAAGGCGGGACTTCCACTACAAGAACTTCAAGGATGCTCAACCCCCGATGTTTAATGGGGTGCGGGATCCTTTAAAAAGTACATGTTGGATCTCCGATATTGAGGGAGCTTTCTGTACCGCGGAATGTCCTCCCGAAAAGAAGGCGAGGTATGGCTCTACCATGCTACGAGAAGAAGCTAAGTTGTGGTGGGACGATAAAATCAACTTGTATGGTGAAGAACAATGTATGGGCTTGACATGGGAGGAGTTCAAGAAAGAATTTTTCAGAGAATACCGAACTTCATCCGATCTCGATAGAATCCGGGACGAGTTGCACCATTTGCAACAAGGCTCAATGGACTTAGTTACTCTTAAGTCTACATTCTTGGCAAAGACTCGTTTTTGCCCGGAATATGTTGGTGATGATCATAAGCTCATGAAGGATTTCTACCGTACCTTGAATGATGAGTACAAGGGGAAGATTAGTCGGGGTATGGCTAAGTCTTTTGATGAATTGTTCGAGTTGGCTCGGGGTTTTGAGCCGGAGGTTCCAAGAAAGAGTGATTTCATGTTTTCCAAAAGAAAATTTGAAGGTTTTAGTTACTCTAACGCCTCAAGCAAGAAGAGCAAGAGCAAGAGGGGGGCCGAAAGTGTCAATAGTGCAAAGAAGGGCACTACCGGCGGGTTTTCTTGTACGTGCTATAATTGTGGGCAACCGGGTCATATGGCTCGTGAGTGTCCGAAACCACGTTCCGGGAACAAAGTCACTTGTTTTAATTGCGGCAAAGAAGGGCATAAGAAGCCGGAGTGTCCCGACTTGCGAAACGACAATGTGAAACGGTTAGAGAAGGCGGCGGGTACGGCTAGGGGTCACAACTATTTGATGACCAACGATGAAGCCAAACAATTACACGAAGTTGTCTCAGGTACTTACATGGTTAATTCTAATCCGGCAAGGATTCTTTTCGATAGCGGTGCAAATTTGTCGTTTGTGTCTCCTAAATTTGTGCCTAAACTTAATAGACCGTTAGCTAAGTTAAGTCGTCCGATAGAAGTCGAAATAGTGGACGGCAAGACGGTACTAGTGGTTGTTGTGTGTGAAAATTGTGATGTTGTTTTTGGTGCCGAAACCTTTAAAATTGATCTTATTCCAATGACCTTGGGCGACTTTGATATTGTCATTGGTATGGATTGGCTCGATCGTTATAGAGCCGATATTTCATGCCATGATAAGTTTATTCGTGTGAAGACCCTAAGTGGGGGAGAGTTAATTATTCATGGTGATAAGCGAAGGAGACCGGTGCCGATATGCACTTTTGCACGGGCACTCGTTTTGTTGTTACCGGTGGCATGGCTTTCCTTGCTCATGTTGTTGATACTCGCAATGAGTCACCACCTATCCGTGAAATTCCGGTTGTTAGTGAATTCGAAGACGTTTTTCCGGACGAATTACCGGGTGTTCCGGCGAAAAGACAAGTTGAATTTCGCATCGGCTACCCCCATTGCTAAAACTCCTTATCGTTTAGCGCCAACGGAGATGCAAGAGTTGTTAAATCAAACCCAAGAGTTAGGCGAGAAGGGTTTTATTCGACCGAGTGCTTTGCCATGGGGCGCTCCGGTGTTATTTGTGAAGAAGAAAGATGGTAGTATGCGTATGTGCATTGATTACCGTGAGTTGAATAAAGTGACGATCAAGAATTGTTATCCATTACCTAGGATTGACGATTTATTTGATCAACTTCAAGGTGCAACGTATTTCTCTAAGATCGACCTACGGTCCGGCTATCACCAAATGCTGGTCCGTGAGGAAGACATAGAGAAAACGGCTTTTCGAACGCGTTACGGGCATTATGAGTTTGTAGTTATGCCCTTTGGTCTTACGAATGCACCGGCGGCATTCATGGATCTTATGAACCGAGTGTGCCAACCTATGTTGGACAAGTCGGTAATAGTATTCATTGACGACATACTAGTCTACTCGAAAAGTATGAACGAACATGAATATCATTTGCGTGAAGTATTGAAGACGCTACGAAAGGAGAAGTTGTATGCAAAGTTCTCCAAATGTGAATTTTGGCTAAGGGAAGTTCAATTCCTTGGTCATATTGTGAACGAAAACGGGATTCAAGTAGATCCGGGGAAGATCGAAACGGTGAAGAGTTGGGGACGACCGACTACGCCTACGGAAATCCGAAGTTTTCTCGGATTGGCCGGTTATTATCGTCGGTTTATCCAAGATTTTTCTAAGATCGCTTCTTCGTTTACGAAATTGACAAGGAAGAATGCGAGGTTTGGTTGGGAGAACGAGCAAGAAATTGCTTTTCAATTGTTAAAAGAGAAGTTGTGTCAAGCTCCGGTGTTAGTGTTACCGGAAGGTGTTGAAGACATGGTGGTTTATTGTGATGCTTCCTTAAATGGTCTCGGGTGTGTTCTAATGCAAAGAGGTAAGGTCATCGCTTATGCCTCTCGACAATTAAAGGAACATGAAACGAGGTATCCGACTCATGATCTTGAGTTGGCGGCGGTAGTACATGCGTTGAAAATTTGGCGCCATTACTTGTATGGTGTCAAGTGTATGATTTATTCGGATCATAAGAGTTTGAAACATCTCTTTAATCAACGAGATTTGAATTATCGCCAACGTAGGTGGATGGATGTGGTGAAAGACTACGATTGTGAAATACTTTATCATCCGGGTAAGGCGAATGTGGTCGCGGATGCGTTGAGTCGAAAGAGTCAACGTCCGGCGATAAAAGTGGGGTCGTTACGTTTGATTATTACCAACGATTTTCTTGAAAAGCTTGGTGAGATTCAAATAGAGGCTTATGTTAACAACAAGCATACGGAGCGAATCGTGGGCCAATCGGAGTTTATTACTATGGGTCTGCGTGGTTTGTTGTCTTTCCAAGGAAGGGTGTGGGTGCCTAAGATGGGTGATTACCGACGAGTGCTACTTGATGAAGCACATAAGTCAAAATACTCCATTTATCCGGGCGCGACGAAAATGTATCTTGACTTGAAGAAAGATTATTGGTGGCCGGGCATGAAACGTGATGTTGTGAAGTATGTTGAGCAATGTGTCACGTGTTTACAAGTAAAAGCCGATCACCAAAAGCCGTATGGTAAGTTGCAACCGTTAGAAATCCCAAAATGGAAATGGGAGCACATTACCATGGATTTCATTACAAAGTTACCTAAAACGGCGAGAACCCAATTCGATTCGATTTGGGTTATAGTTGACCGATTGACAAAAAGCGCTTTGTTTCTTCCCATTAAAGAAGCGATATCGTCGGAGACTTTGGCTAAGTTGTTTATCAAGGAAGTGGTCTCGCGACATGGGGTTCCTATATCTATTATTTCGGATCGAGATACCAGTTTTACATCTCGATTTTGGGAAAAGTTTCATGAAGATATGGGCACGCAATTAAAGTTGAGCACGGCATATCATCCTCAAACGGACGGTCAAACCGAACGTACGAATCAAACTTTGAAAGATATGCTACGAGCGTGCATCATTGACTTCGGTGGTAGTTGGGATGAGCATTTGCCTTTGGTGGAATTCTCGTACAATAATAGTTATCATACTAGTATCGGGATGCCACCTTACGAAATGCTTTATGGTCGTAGGTGTCGAACTCCCGTTTGTTGGGGAGAAGTGGGTCAAAGAGAGATCGGGAGTACCGATTTGGTTTTAGAGACCAATAGCAAGATCGATTTGATTAGGGAACATTTGAAGAAGGCTCAAGATAGGCAAAAGTCGTATGCCGATAGACGTAGGCGATTGATTGAGTTCCAAGAAGGCGATATGGTGATGCTTAAGGTTTCTCCATGGAAGGGTATTATTCGATTTCAAAAATGGGGAAAGTTAGCTGCTCGGTTTATTGGGCCATTCAAGGTTTTAGCTCGTGTTGGTGAAGTTGCATATCGATTGGAATTACCCGAAGAGCTTGCGGGGATCCATAATACATTTCATGTTTCCCACCTCCATAAGTGTCTTGCGGATGATTCCTCATGGGTGCCTTTAGACGAGATCGAGCTAAACAACAAGTTAGAATATGTCGAGGAACCGATTGCTATCCTTGACGAGAAGGTGAAAATGTTGAGAAATAAAGAGGTGAGAACTTTCAAGGTTCAATGGAGACGAAGTAAAGGTTCTGAGTTCACTTGGGAACCCGAAGAGTTCGTGTTGGTTTATCTTCCCTCGTGTCATGCGGCTTGGATTGCGAGGACGCAATCCGAATAAGTGGGGGAGAGTTGTAAGACCCGAATAATTGTAGTGTACATGTGTGTATATAAGTTACTCAGTTTTGGGGTTTTGGTTACACATAATTAAAAAGAGAAAAGATGCTGAACTGGGAGGTCGCGCGCCGCGCGACTAGGTGGCGCACCGCGCCATCTGTCTGCGACAGATTCCTTTCTTCTTTTTAAAATAGATATTTTGAGGGCAATTGTGTAATTTCACTTTGGGGCCGAATTTAATACCCTAGATCAGTTTTGGGGAGCTCATTTACTACTCCCACAACAACTTCATCTTCTCCAATTAAACTCTAGAGAGAGAGTGTAATCCTTGAGTGAGAAAGCTCCATTAAAGGGTGAAAGAGGTTGAATCGGGTCTCGGTGCAAGTTATAAAGTCGTTCATCTAGTCGATAGCTACGTGGTGATTGTGTTGGTAAGTTTTAAAACCCAATTTCTTACTTTAATTGCTTTAAGGGTTAGGGTTTGGGCTAGTGATGAACCAAAGACCCATTTTGTTAGTATTTTGGGGATTTTGGGTGAATATGGGTTATGAAGGCTCATTGATGACTAACCTAGGGTTTGAATGTGTTAATTGGACTTTTGAGTCTTAAATTTAGTTAGTTAGTGCTAGAACACTTTAATAATATGTAAATGGGTGTTATTGGGTATGGATGACCCAAATGGGTGTGTTGACCTTGAAATGGGTCAAATGAGTCTTTAATGACCTAAGTGGCCTAGCAATTATGAAAACGAGTTAGCCTTGTGACCTAAATGTGTTTTAAACCCATCTTGACGAATGATTAGGGTTTTGGTGTGTGTTGACCCAATTTAGGGTTAAGGGTGCAAATGGGTTGAAATTGCACCATTGGGTCAAAATGGCTTAGAATGGTGAAAGGGTTGGGTTGACTGACTTGAGTTGCATTTAATGAGGTGTATGATATGATAGGTACGTTAATTTGAGGTCTTGCAAGCTCGGGTATCTTTTCACAAGACTTTGAGGTGAGTGGAATAATTATATGCGTATGTATATAATGTATCTATTTGTTGTAGCGTGAAAGGTGTAGTGTCGAGGTGTTAAGACACCACGTTTCACGTGAAGAGTGTAGCATCGAGGTGTTAAGATGCCACTCGGGTGTAGCATCGAGGTGTTAAGATGCCACCTAGGAGTGTAGTGTCGAGGTGTTAAGACACCACTCCATAAAAATAATGAGTGATGCATCGAGGTGTTAAGATGCCACTCAGGGTGATGTGCCGAGGTGTTAAGGTGCCACCCTAGGGGTTAGTGGTGCGAGGTGTTAAGTGCCCTAACGGATGTTACGAACACCGATGGCGTTTTCGCGAGCGTCGTTCCCTTGTACTATTGGTTAACCATGGTTATTTGAGTTGTAAGCGTATTATATTATTCGAGTTATATTCATATGCGGTTATTATGCTAGCTTGTAGTATTGGTGATTTATAGCTCGTTATTGTGACGGTAAGCTAAGTGTGTATGCTAGCGTGTTTGCGGTTTGGTGTGTAAGTGTATGCAAGTAGGTATAATTATATATGTATTCGTATAATTATTGCATTCACTAAGCTTTGCTTACCCTCTCGTTGTTTACCATTTTATAGGTTCGGTTTTGGACAAGGGTAAGGGCATCGTTTTGGACTAGAGATCCCGCTTGATGCTAGGGGACGCTTTTGGCTTTAGTAGCTCTTGGAGTTTGACCGATAGTTGGGTAGTTTAATCCCAAACGCCATGCTCATTGTGTAGTTTGGAACTTAAACTTTTTGGTGGTCGAAACTCGTAAATTGTATTAAACTCGTAAAACGGCCGATGTAGGCCCCGCCTGTAAAACATTGATTTTATATTTGAAACAAGTTAGTTTTACATATTTGGATGTATGGTAAAAAGCGTTTCGTCTAAAAGTGTCGGGAACAAGTCAATCTTTTTCGCATTTTGAGACTTTCCGGACAGACCCGAATGGCGCGCCGCGCCAGTTCACTGTGCAGCAATTTTTTTTTTTATTTTGTATTTTCACGTGGTTTGTTCGGGTTGGTTTGGGTTGTTACATCTCATTTTTATGTATATAACTCATTGTTAAAATACCTAATGAGATACATACTTATAATAAAATCATGTTAACTATATATATAACCATATATATGCCATCGTATAGTTTTTACACGTTTTAACGTTCGTGAATCACCGGTCAACTTGGGTGGTCAATTGTCTATATGAAACCTATTTCAATTAATCAAGTCTTAACAAGTGTGATTGCATAACATGTTGGAAACACTTAATCATGTAAATAACAATTTCATTTAATATATATATAAACATGGAAAAGTTTGGGTCACTACAGTACCTACCCGTTAAATAAATTTCGTCCCGAAATTTTAAGCAGTTGGAGGTGCTGACGTATCTTCTGGAAATAAATGCGGGTATTTCTTCTTCATCTGATCTTCTCGTTCCCAGGTGAACTCGGGTCCTCTACGAGCATTCTATCGAACCTTAACAATTGGTATCTTGTTTTGCTTAAGTCTTTTAACCTCACGATCCATTATTTCGACGGGTTCTTCGATGAATTGAAGTTTTTCGTTGATTTGGATTTCATCTAACGGAATAGTGAGATCTTCTTTAGCAAAACATTTCTTCAAATTCGAGACGTGGAAAGTGTTATGTACAGCCGCGAGTTGTTGAGGTAACTCAAGTCGGTAAGCTACTGGTCCGACACGATCAATAATCTTGAATGGTCCAATATACCTTGGATTTAATTTCCCTCGTTTACCAAATCGAACAACGCCTTTCCAAGGTGCAACTTTAAGCATGACAATCTCTCCAATTTCAAATTCTATATCTTTTCTTTTAATGTCAGCGTAGCTCTTTTGTCGACTTTGGGCGGTTTTCAACCGTTGTTGAATTTGGATGATCTTCTCGGTAGTTTCTTATATTATCTCCGGACCCATAATCTGTCTATCCCCCACTTCACTCCAACAAATCGGAGACCTACACTTTCTACCATAAAGTGCTTCAAACGGCGCCATCTCAATGCTTGAATGGTAGCTGTTGTTGTAGGAAAATTCTGCTAACGGTAGATGTCGATCCCAACTGTTTCCGAAATCAATAACACATGCTCGTAGCATGTCTTCAAGCGTTTGTATCGTCCTTTCACTCTGCCCATCAGTTTGCGGATGATAGGCAGTACTCATGTCTAGACGAGTTCCTAATGCTTGCTGTAATGTCTGCCAGAATCTTGAAATAAATCTGCCATCCCTATCAGAGATAATAGAGATTGGTATTCCATGTCTGGAGACGACTTCCTTCAAATACAGTCGTGCTAACTTCTCCATCTTGTCATCTTCTCTTATTGGCAGGAAGTGTGCTGACTTGGTGAGACGATCAACTATTACCCAAATAGTATCATAACCACTTGCAGTCCTTGGCAATTTAGTAATGAAATCCATGGTAATGTTTTCCCATTTCCATTCCGAGATTTTAGGTTGTTGTAGTAGACCTGATGGTTTCTGATGTTCAGCTTTGACCTTAGAACACGTCAAACATTCTCCTACATATTTAGCATTATCAGCTTTCATACCTGGCCACCAAAAATGTTTCTTAAGATCCTTGTACATCTTCCCCGTTCCAGGATGTATTGAGTATCTGGTTTTATGAGCTTCTCTAAGTACCATTTCTCTCATATCTCCAAATTTTGGTACCCAAATTCTTTCAGCCTATACCGGGTTCCGTCTTCCCGAATATTAAGATGCTTCTCCGATCCTTTGGGTATTTCATCCTTTAAATTTCCCTCTTTTAAAACTCCTTGTTGCGCCTCCTTTATTTGAGTAGTAAGGTTAGTGTGAATCATTATATTCATAGATTTTACTATAATGGGTTCTCTGTCCTTTCTGCTCACGGCGTCGGCTACCACTTTTGCCTTCCCCGGGTGGTAACGAATCTCAAAGTCGTAATCATTCAACAATTCAATCCACCTACGCTGCCTCATATTCAGTTGTTTCTGATTAAATATGTGTTGAAGACTTTTGTGGTCGGTATATATAATACTTTTGACCCCATATAAGTAGTGCCTCCAAGTCTTTAATGCAAAAACTACCGCGCCTAATTCCAAATCATGCGTCGTATAATTTTGCTCGTGAATCTTCAATTGTCTAGACGCATAAGCAATCACCTTCGTCCGTTGCATTAATACACAACCGAGACCTTGCTTTGATGTGTCACAATAAATCACAAAATCATCATTCCCTTCAGGCAATGACAATATAGGTGCCGTAGTTAGCTTTTTCTTCAATAACTGAAACGCTTTCTCTTGTTCATCATTCCGTTCAAATTTCTTCCCTTTATGCGTTAATGAAGTCAAGGGTTTTGCTATTTTGGAGAAATCTTGGATGAATCTTCTGTAGTAACCAGCCAATCCTAAAAATTGACGTATATGCTTTCGGAGTTTTTGGGGTTTCCCACTTTTTAACGGTTTCGATCTTTGCCGAGTCCACCTGGATACCTTCTTTGTTCACTATGTGACCGAGGAATTGAACTTCTTCCAACCAAAATGCACACTTTGAAAACTTAGCGTACAGTTTTTCTTTCCTCAATACTTCTAGCACTTTTCTCAAATGTTCTTCGTGCTCTTGATCATTCTTTGAGTAAATAAGTATGTCATCGATGAAAACAATGACAAACTTGTCAAGATATGGCCCACACACTCGGTTCATAAGGTCCATGAACACAGCTGGTGCGTTAGTCAGTCCAAACGGCATAACCATAAACTCGTAATGACCATAACGCGTCCTAAAAGCAGTTTTTGGAATATCATCCTCCTTTACTCGCATTTGATGATATCCAGAACATAAATCGATCTTCGAATAAACCGACGAGCCTTGTAGTTGATCAAATAAGTCGTCAATTCTCGGCAGTGGATAACGTTTTTTGATGGTAAGTTTGTTCAACTCTCTGTAGTCAATACACAACCTAAATGTACCATCCTTCTTCTTGACAAACAAAACAGGAGCTCCCCATGGTGATGTGCTTGGTCGAATGAAACCACGTTCTAATAGTTCTTGCAGTTGGCTTTGCAGTTCTTTCATCTCGCTGGGTGCAAGTCTATAAGGAGCACGAGCTATTGGTGCAGCTCCTGGTACAAGATCTATTTGAAATTCAACAGATCGATGTGGAGGTAGTCCCGGTAATTCTTTCGGAAATACATCGGGAAATTCTTTTGCGACAGGAACATCATTGATGCTCTTTTCTTCAGTTTGTACTTTCTCGACGTGTGCTAGAACAGCATAGCAACCTTTTCTTATTAGTTTTAGTGCCTTCAAATTACTAATAAGATGTAGCTTCATGTTGCCCTTTTCTCCGTACACCATTAAGGGTTCTCCTTCTTCTCGTACAATGCGAATTGCATTTTTATAACATACGATCTCTGCTTTCACCTTCTTCAGCCAGTCCATGCCAACTATTACATCAAAACTCCCTAACTCTACTGGTATCAAATCAATCTTAAATATTTCGCTAACCAGTTTAATTTCTCGATTCCGACATATATTATCTGCTGAAATTAATTTACCATTTGCTAATTCGAGTAAAAATTACTATCCAAAGGCGTCAATGGACAACTTAATTTAGCACAAAAATCTCTACTCATATAGCTTCTATTCGCACCCGAATCAAATAAAACGTAAGCAGATTTATTGTCAATAAGAAACGTACCCGTAACAAGCTCCGGGTCTTCCTGTGCCTCTGCCGCATTAATATTGAAAACTCTTCCGCGGCCTTGTCCATTCGTGTTCTCCTGGTTCGGGCAATTTCTAATAATGTGGCCCGGTTTTCCACATTTATAACAAACTACATTGGCATAACTTGCTCCGACACTACTTGCTCCGCCATTACTCGCTCCGACACCATTTGTTCCTTTCGTTCTATTAACCCCTGGTCCGTAGACCTCACACTTCACCGCGCTATGACCATTTCTTTTACACTTGTTGCAAAATTTGGTGCAGAACCCCGAGTGATACTTTTCACACCTTTGGCATAGCTGCTTCTGATTGTTGTTGTTGTTGTTGCGGTTATTATTGTTGTTGGGATGATTGTTGTAGTTGCTGTTGTTGTTGTTGTTGTTGTTGTTGGGCCGTTTGTTGTAGTTGCGATTGATGTTGCGATTTTTGGGATAATTGTTGCGATTATTGTTGTAATTGTTGTTGTTGTTGTTGTTGTTGTATTGGTGATTCTTATCACCGTTTTCCTCCCATTTTCTTTTGACTTGCTTCACATTGGCCTCTTCAGCAGTCTGTTCTTTAATTCTTTCTTCAATCTGGTTCACTAGTTTGTGAGCCATTCTACATGCCTGTTGTATGGAGGCGGGCTCGTGTGAACTTATATCTTCTTGGATTCTTTCCGGTAATCCTTTCACAAACGCGTCGATCTTCTCTTCCTCATCTTCGAACGCTCCCGGACACAATAGGCACAATTCTGTGAATCGTCTTTCGTACGTGGTAATATCAAATCCTTGGGTTCGTAACCCTCTAAGTTCTGTCTTGAGCTTATTGACCTCGGTTCTGGGACGGTACTTCTCGTTCATCAAGTGCTTGAATGCTGACCACGGTAGTGCGTACGCATCATCTTGTCCCACTTGCTCTAGATAGGTATTCCACCATGTTAACGCAGAACCTGTGAAGGTATGCGTAGCGTACTTCACTTTGTCCTCTTCAGTACACTTACTTATGGCAAACACCGATTCGACCTTCTCGGTCCACCGTTTCAATCCGATCGGTCCTTCGGTTCCATCAAATTCCAAAGGTTTGCAGGCAGTGAATTCTTTGTAGGTGCATCCTACACGATTTCCTGTACTGCTAGATCCAAGGTTATTGTTGGTATGTAGCGCAGCCTGTACTGCGACTATGTTTGAAGCTAGAAAAGTACGGAATTCCTCTTCATTCATATTCACGGTGTGTCGAGTAGTCAGTGCCATTTCCTTCAAAATAGTCAAATGGAACAAGTTAATCATACAGAATATTAAGAGTAGTTAATAGTATTTCGTAGCATAATATGAACTCATTTATAAAAGCTTTTTCTTCATATTAGCGTTTTATAAGTTTAAATTCGGGTAGTACCTACCCGTTAAGTTCATACTTAGTAGCTAATATACAATTCAACTACTACAATTCTATATGAAAAACTGATTATAATAATATTTCGCGTTCAAACTTTTATACAATATTTTACAAACTTACAATACCACTTATTTTACATAAAGCATGAAATATAGCACACAATAACTTTGATACAAGATAGTTGTGAAGATAATTCTAGCTAGTACACAAGTCGTTCAGCAAAGGCAATAAAGACACGTAATTCATACGTCCAGAAACAAGTCATGCATTCTGGTTTTACTAGGACTACTTCCCATCCTTGGTCTTGTGGAACATAACCATTATGGCCGTTGATAAGACAGCGTGTTGTAACGTCGTCAAAGGGACGAGGGTTACGTAATGACCAACAGTCTCGTAATAACCTAAAAACCTCATTTCTTACCCCAATTACCGACTCCGTCACTTGTGGGAACGTTTTGTTTAATAGTTGTAGCCCGATGTTCTTTTTCTCACTTTGGTGAGAAGCGAACATTACTAACCCGTAAGCATAGCATGCTTCTTTATGTTGCATGTTAGCCGCTTTTTCTAAATCTTGAAGTCCTATATTCGGATACATTGAGTCAAAATAATTTCTGAACCCGTTGCGTTAAATAGCATTTGGGTTCCCCGCAATATATGCGTCAAAGTAAACACATCGTAACTTATGGGTTTCCCAATGTGATATCCCCCATCTTTCAAACGAAAGTCTCTTATAAACCAAGACATTCTTGGAACGTTCTTCGAATGTCTTACAAACTGGTTTCGCCGTAAATAGTTGTGCCGAAGAATTCTGACCGACTCTAGACAAGATTTCATCAATCATGTCTCCGGGTAGGTCTCTTAAAATATTGGGTTGTCTATCCATTTTGTGTTTTTATACTGTAAAATAGATAAGAGTTAGATTCATAAAAAAAATAAAAATACTTATTAATACAAGTAATTTTTACATATATCATAAAGAATAAGCACACTATATTACATATATTACACCACACGAATACAACTATCTTATTCCGACTCGCTCGTTTCTTCTTCTTCGGTTTTGGTTCGTTTTGCCAAGTTTCTAGGGATATATGATGTTCCCCTAATACGAGCTGTCATTTTCCACAACGGTTTAGAAAAACCTGGTGGTTTAGAAGTTCCCGGGTCATTGTTACAACTTAAGGGCTTCGGGGGTTGACGATACATATAAAGTTCATCGGGGTTGGAATTAGATTTCTTTATTTTTATGCCCTTTCCCTTATTATTTTCTTTTGCCTTTTTAAGTTCAGTTGGGGTAATTTCTATAACATCATCGGAATTCTCGTCGGAATCCGATTCATCGGAGAATTGGTAATCCTCCCAATATTTTGCTTCCTTGGCGGAAACACCATTGACCATAATTAACCTTGGTCGGTTGGTTGAGGATTTTCTTTTACTTAACCGTTTTATTATTTCCCCCACCGGTTCTATTTCCTCCTCCGGTTCCTCCTCTTTCGGTTCTGATTCTTCTTCCGGTTCTTCTTCGGGAACTTGTGAATCAGTCCAATATATATTCGACTATTCGTTATTATTAGGTGAGTCAATGGAATTTGTGCTAGAGGTAGACATCTATCACACAATATCAAACATGTTAAGAGATTAATATATCACATAATATATACATGTTAATAATATATAGTTTCCAATAAAAATGTTAAGCAATCATTTTTAAAGAAAACACGGTCGAAGTCCAGACTCACTAATGCATCCTAACAAACTCGATAAGACACACTAATGCAAATTTCTGGTTCTCTAAGACCAACGCTCGGATACCAACTGAAATGTCCCGTTCTTATTGATTAAAAGCGTTCCATAATAATTGATTTCGTTGCGAGGTTTTGACCTCTATATGAGACGTTTTTCAAAGACTGCATTCATTTTTAAAACAAACCAAAACCTTTATTTCATAAATAAAGGTTTAAAAAGCTTTACGTAAATTATCAAATAATGATAATCTAAAATATCCTGTTTACACACGACCATTACATAATGGTTTACAATACAAATATGTTACATCGAAATCAGTTTCTTGAATGCAGTTTTTACACAATATCATACAAACATGGACTCCAAATCTTGTCCTTATTTTAGTATGCAACAGCGGAAGCTCTTAGTATTCACCTGAGAATAAACATGCTTTAAACGTCAACAAAAATGTTGGTGAGTTATAGGTTTAACCTATATATATCAAATCGTAACAATAGACCACAAGATTTCATATTTCAATACACATCCCATACATAGATATAAAAATCATTCATATGGTGAACACCTGGTAACCGGCATTAACAAGATGCATATATAAGAATATCCCCATCATTCCGGGACACCCTTCGGATATGATATAAATTTCGAAGTACTAAAGCATCCGGTACTTTGGATGGGGTTTGTTAGGCCCAATAGATCTATCTTTAGGATTCGCGTCAATTAGGGTGTCTGTTCCCTAATTCTTAGATTACCAGACTTAATAAAAAGGGGCATATTCGATTTCGATAATTCAACCATAGAATGTAGTTTCACGTACTTGTGTCTATTTTGTAAATCATTTATAAAACCTGCATGTATTCTCATCCCAAAAATATTAGATTTTAAAAGTGGGACTATAACTCACTTTCACAGATTTTTACTTTGTCGGGAAGTAAGACTTGGCCACTGGTTGATTCACGAACCTATAACAATATATACTTATATATCAAAGTATGTTCAAAATATATTTACAACACTTTTAATATATTTTGATGTTTTAAGTTTATTAAGTCAGCTGTCCTCGTTAGTAACCTACAACTAGTTGTCCACAGTTAGATGTACAGAAATAAATCGATAAATATTATCTTGAATCAATCCACGACCCAGTGTATACGTATCTCAGTATTGATCACAACTCAAACTATATATACTTTGGAATCAACCTCAACCCTGTATAGCTAACTCCAACATTCACATATAGAGTGTCTATGGTTGTTCCGAAATATATATAGATGTGTCGACATGATAGGTCGAAACATTGTATACGTGTCTATGGTATCTCAAGATTACATAATATACAATACAAGTTGATTAAGTTATGGTTGGAATAGATTTGTTACCAATTTTCACGTAGCTAAAATGAGAAAAATTATCCAATCTTGTTTTACCCATAACTTCTTCATTTTAAATCTGTTTTGAGTGAATCAAATTGCTATGGTTTCATATTGAACTCTATTTTATGAATCTAAACAGAAAAATTATAGGTTTATAGTAGGAAAAATAAGTTACAAGTCGTTTTTGTAAAGGTAGTCATTTCAGTCGAAAGAACGACGTCTAGATGACCATTTTAGAAAACATACTTCCACTTTGAGTTTAACCATAATTTTTGGATATAGTTTCATGTTCATAATAAAAATCATTTTCCCAGAATAAAAACTTTTAAATCAAAGTTTATCATAGTT
The DNA here is from genome assembly GCF_046630445.1 of Rutidosis leptorrhynchoides. Lineage (NCBI taxonomy): Eukaryota > Viridiplantae > Streptophyta > Magnoliopsida > Asterales > Asteraceae > Rutidosis > Rutidosis leptorrhynchoides. Next base: position 657,781,854 of record NC_092334.1, on the reverse strand, counting down.
TTTAATTAACTAACCCAAAACAGCCCGCGGTGTTACTACGACGGCGTAAATCCGGTTTTACGGTGTTTTTCGTGTTTCCAGGTTTTAAATCATTAAGTTAGCATATCATATAGATATAGAACATGTGTTTAGTTGATTTTAAAAGTCAAGTTAGAAGGATTAACTTTTATTTACGAACAAGTTAAGAATTAACTAAACTATGTTCTAGTAATTACAAGTTTAAACCTTTGAATAAGATAGCTTTATATGTATGAATCGAATGATGTTATGAACATCATTACTACCTCAAGTTCCTTGGATAAACCTACTGGAAATGAGAAAAATAGATCTAGCTTCAAAGGATCCTTAGATGGCTTGAAAGTTCTTGTATTAGAAAGATAACCTACTGTAAGTAACAAAGGTTTCTTGATCTTGGATGATTACTTGGAATGGATTTAGAAAACTTGGAAGTTTGCAATCTTTGAAGTATTCTTGATTTTATGAAACTAGAACTTTTGGAATTTATGAAGAACACTTAGAACTTGAAGATAGAACTTGAGAGAGATCAATTAGATGAAGAAAATTAAAGAATGAAAGTGTATGTAGGTGTTTTTAGTCGTTGGTGTATGGATTAGATATAAAGGATATGTAATTTTGTTTTCATGTAAATAAGTCATGAATGATTACTCATATTTTTGTAATTTTATGAGATATTTCATGCTAGTTGCCAAATGATGGTTCCCACATGTGTTAGGTGACTCACATGGGCTGCTAAGAGCTGATCATTAGAGTGTATATAACAATAGTACATACATCTAAAAGCTGTGTATTGTACGAGTACGAATACGGGTGCATACGAGTAGAATTGTTGATGAAACTGAACGAGGATGTAATTGTAAGCATTTTTATTAAGTAGAAGTATTTTGATAAGTGTCTTGAAGTCTTTCAAAAGTGTATGAATACATATTAAAACACTACATGTATATACATTTTAACTGAGTCGTTAAGTCATCGTTAGTCGTTACATGTAAATGTTGTTTTGAAACCCTTAGGTTAACGATCTTGTTGAATGTTGTTAACCCATTGTTTATTATAACAAATGAGATGTTAAATTGTTATATTATCATGATATTATGATATATAATATATCTTAGTATGATGTATATACAGTTAAATGTCGTTACAACGATAATCGTTACATATATGTCTCGTTTCGAAATCATTAAGTTAGTAGTCTTATTTTTACATATGTATTTCATTGTTAATACACTTAATAATATATTTAATTATCATTTAACATAATTAACCAAGTGTATTAATATCTTAATATGATTCATATGTACCTAGTAAGACGTTGTTATAACGATAATCGTTATATATATCGTTTTCGAGTTTCTTAAATTAATAGTCTCATTTTTATGTATATAACTCATTGTTAAAATACCTAGTGAGATACATACTTATAATAAAATCATGTTAACTATATATATAACCATATATATACCATCGTATAGTTTTTACACGTTTTAACGTTCGTGAATCACCGGTCAACTTGGGTGGTCAATTGTCTATATGAAACCTATTTCAATTAATCAAGTCTTAACAAGTGTGATTGCTTAACATGTTGAAAACACTTAATCATGTAAATAACAATTTTATTTAATATATATATAAACATGGAAAAGTTCGGGTCACTACAGCAATTGTCTTTCTGTGTGTGCTATTATTATTCAACCGTGGATTTCTTTGATTTCCTGCCAACGATTTGGTCTTTTGAATAAAAATTTACAGTCCATCTCAATGCGTTGTCATCACAATTGCACGGTAATACTTTCGTAACAATATCTTTGATTACATGCATGTTTGGTTATTTATTTTTTCACTGAAGAGGAATTACAAAAAATACGAGATTAGATGTCAACAGTGTTAATTAGGGTTTAAACATGTATAGTGTTCACCGTTATAATTGTTTTATGTGTAGCTTCTGATAAATTTTTTGTTGTTGTTGAATTATTCCAGGTTATCAACACTGTGTACAGCCAAGGACTGTTCTACCGTATTGTTTGAGAAAACTACAAGGTTTTTCTGTTGCTTTTGATCAGATGGGCTTTTTGGTAAGTTACTTTCATCATTAACGGTGTACGCATGCTTTTAATTTTCAGATACGTAGGTATTTGAATGCGAGGCTTTGATGATGAATGTCGGATATTTGAGCATTGCAATGAGAAAAACGGATCATATCTTGGCAACATATTTTTTGCAGCCATGGTGATTCGTGTACTCTTGATTGGAATTATACATTTTTATCTGAGCCTAAAAACTCATCTAATTTAATCAAGTTTTTAAAGGGTTGGCTATGTGAACTGAGTACAAGGTTGTGATGATGTATGTCGGATATTTGAGTCTTCTAATGAGAAAACAATGGGTCACATTTTGGTGGGGCAACATATTTGTTGCAGCCATGGTGATCCGCATATTCATGATTGGAATTATATATATTTATATGTGCCTAAAAAAGTATCATCAATTGTATTAAACAATTGGAATTTGATTTGATTTACAAGATTTCTGAATACGAGGCTGTGATGATGAATGTCGGATATTTGAGTATTTGATTGAGAAAAAACGGGTCACATCTTGGTATGGCAACATCTGAGTTGCAGCCATGGTGATTCGTATACACTTGATTGAAATTATATACTTCTATCTGAGCTTCAAAACTGATTTAATATAATCAGGTTTTAAAAGTGTTAGATATATGAATTAGGGTGAGTATTTGGTTGATGTTGAAGAATTTGTAGCCATAGGTGAGCAGCTGATAAGTGACATTGCCATTGCTGCTACCAGTAGGATTTATGTATCTTTTGCTTCAAGGAATAAAAATTTGATAAGTTCAGATTAACACTATATATATATATATATATATATATATATATATATATATATATATATATATATATATATATATATATATATATATATATATATATTATTTGTTTGTTTGTTTGTATGTTGATATTATGATTTCAGTATTGAGAAATGTGTTTCACCAGCTGAAATGAGTGCCTCTTTAACATCCTCTTGGCTCAAATATCTATCCACGTCAAGGTAAAGTCCATTCCTTCTTCAATTTAACAACACATTTCCATCATAATAGTTCCATATTGTTTTTCGGCAAGTCAGAAAATAAATTTTTCTATTAATAATGAACAACTCTTATTAATATATTTACTTATGTACATTTAATTATAAACAAGTCTGGTTATTTAGTACTTTATTATGTTTCGCACTTTGCAGCTACTTGTGAACCATGTCGAATCGTCACAACATCATGCCGAACGACTTGAATTTATTAAAGAAGCGACTATCCAAAAGGAGGCCAACATTACAAATAAAGTAGATAGCTAAAAAAGAAGTTTATCAGACACATTTATTCGAAAGTGGCTTTTTAATAAAGGCGACGATGCTGCTATATCGACTTATAAAAATAACATGTTTGAGCAGATTGTCAAGTTATCTACTCTTCAAAACTATTTAGCTGAGGTGATTAAAATATATCTTCTTTCTTTAATCCTAATTTTACGTCTTATACCAATACATGATAAATTACACATGGTAACTACTTATTTTTTTAAAAAAATTGTAATTACGCGATGTTACATTGAACATATCCAAAGTATACTATTGATAAAACAAACAAATTTTGCTATCTTTACAATTCATCCAACATATTAAGAGATTAGAATCCTGGAATAATCTGTGGGAAACTCGACCTAAAGTTTAAAATCAAAGTATAATCTTTAATGTTATTATGGGTTACAATTTTTTTTATTTGGTTTTTACAACCTTTAATAGATCATTATTGTATTTATTTTTTGCTTTCTATTCAATCGATTTAATATTATATTCAATCTTCTTGAACATATACAATTTCGATTAGACCTATAAAAAAATCTCGCAAATCCGCGGGCCTTAACTAGTACTACGTATCTTATAATATTATGTACTTTCGTCAAAAACCATCAAGTGTTGCTACATTAATTGTTGATAATCCAAATTAAATATAAAGAAAAATAAAAACTCTAATATGTGTTAGTAAATTAATTTTTCTTGCCAAACACACACCCAACACAATTTTTTTAAACAATCTTCATTTAGTTGAGTGTTACTGCTCTTTTGAGTGTCCGTAAAGTCTCGAGTTCGAGTCTCACATGAGGATTTCATAATCCAATTTGCTTTGCAGTTGGTTATGGAGTCCTCTGAAGACATCGTTGTCTGAGCTTGTTTTATAGCATTCATTCATGAGGTGCTTTTCATGAGTGACTATACGCAGAACCTATGCTATGGTAGATGTTCGATCGAAATGATTACCGCATAATGTGTGTTAATCAAGTATACGTGGCTTAATCATATTATGATGTAATCATTTCGATCTTTTCCCTAGCCACTCAAGATTAGGGATTGAAAATAAGAACTTTTGTGAGTATATATATCAATTCGCGAATTTTTTTTAAGGATCGACCATCAATATGTAATATGTAATGTAATAAAATAGGCATGCTTGCCTGAGTGGCCACCGAGTTGCCCAATGAAGCACACCATCCGGGTTCAATTCCTGGCTATGTCAAATTGTTTAAAAAGGAAGTGTGACTAGAGGGTGCGCATAATGCGCAATTCACCCTGTAGCAGGTCTCTCGATCGGGAGGCTTGATTACCCGAGGTTTTACCTTCTATGAGGAAGCCAATGTGTTCGTTCATATGAGAGTTTCCTCGCTTAACAAAAAAAAAAAAAAACAAAAAAAAAAAAAAAAAAAAAAAAAAAATTAATATGATCATATGCTCATATAACTCAACACAACCCCACCAAAATTGACAGATATTCACAACCCGAACTAGTGATGACCAACTTGAAACTATCAACACTTAGAGCTTGCGCGATCTTTATAGTGTCAGAGTATATACTCCGTATATGAAATGTATTTGGTCACTTTGCCAGTTTTTGCAGGATTATTCAATCACAATCAGCCTATCACTATATTGTAAATGCCTACTATACGCACAAACTATCGTATATCTATACCAAATAATTAATGTGCCAGTTAAAAAATGTACTTGTATGGATAAACTTATAACTTTTGTTTTAAAGTGTAACAATAGATATTATAATTAAAAATATTGGACCATAACGCTTGCATAAAAGATAAGAGTAAAATCCTTGTTTGTAAATTGCACAACTTGACTCAAGTAGAGTTTAATATTCATCAGCTCAATATTGTCTGAAAATTACAATACGTAACTTACTAAAATAAATCTTCTCGAGAAAAGAAACAATATTGTTTTGTCGTATAACAAATCTAACATTGTTACGGTTCAACTTGATCAAGTTTTATGTTAAACAAGAATTAATTAACGATTTAAGATTTAAGAAATATTTGTCGTCTCAAAGTTGCAGTGATCATCAATATATTCCATATAATCTTTCAAAAAACTATATGTTTCTTGGCTGAGTGACACTAAATCTACAAAGAAATGAATAACAACCACCAAATCTTCCTAAGAGGAATATGTATTAATTGTTATTACCATATATCGCAACTAAAAAGGGAGTTTAAGTAGCTTATGGTTTGAGTATAATCAACAATGTCTAGCTACAAATTGCAATGATTAAATCCTGGCAAGTGGGGTATGAAATTTGATGCATGAATCATGATGTTTGTGGGAGCATGCACCCTAATTCTGAAACTATCTCAATTACATGCACATGGACCCTTTGAATTATAATGGTCTTTGTTGACCAACAATTTTTAGTTTATCTTAAGCTTGTTAGTTTAGTTTTAAAATCACTTTCTTATGATCCAAATCTAGATTTTAAATTGTTTGTCTGATTTCTGGTGTCATGTTCAAGTAACGATTCATGTGTAATGTGTTTGACTATTGATAGACCCCATAACGTCGATCAAGCAAAAGAATTAAACATTAGCTTAGTGCGGAAACGAAGAACAAAAGAAGTTTCTCAAAGTTTAACATTTTATTGAATAAATGAAGAACATAAACAATGAAAAACAGAGGATAGACGATCTCAAAGTTATGAGATCGGTTCTTGCTGCATGCAAAGACAACTAACCTCACCCCAAGACCTCTTTATTTATAGAGTCTTGGGGATAAGAATTAGGAAACTAAATCCCCTAAGATAAATGAAAATTCCACTAATTAAGGAATTTATACCCATACCGATTTTATCCAATCAATTATAATATATGGAAAATCTTTTCCTAAAAATAGGAAATCTTTTTCTAACAATCTCCCCCTAATTGATTAGGATAAAACAATCGGTTACAAGATGTAAATATAGGTTAAAAATAAATCTAATCTTTGTCTTCAAAGCTTTTAATCATCTTGTATGATCTTCAGATCTCTTGATAAATTGATCTTTCTTTAATCTTGATTCTCGTCCTCTTTATTATAATTGTAGTACACATAGCCTCAACATCTCATCAGTACTTCCGAAGACAAATCATCAACTAACATGAACATAATCATGACAACACTGCATTTGAAAATATGCATGAAAAACCGCGTTCACCACCGCTTAACCACTTGCGTATAAATGTTGAACATATTTGTTGAATCTTCATCTTCATAAATGTTGATTATGTTGAGCTAACATCCGGTATTCTTATTGGGGAATAACCACTTCAAAATCTGAGTTCAAAAGAGATGAACTCAAATGGGTCTGACCTGATTTTAGTCTGGAGTCCTAGAGTCTGAAGTATTTTGAGTCTGACCTCGTGTAAGTCTGACTTCTACTAAGTATAAGTTCAAGCGAAACTGAAGTCTGAATCTGATCTTTATAATCTGTGCTTGAGTCTGATCTTGAGTCTGCATTTGAGTCAAACTGTTAAGTTCGAAATTCAGACTCATATCTCAATCAGAGTCTTGAGTCTGAGTTTCTAGACTCAGAATTACAGCAGAACTAAAAATACATATCTTTTAATATAATCATCAGATCAAGCTAAATTTTTTACACGAGATAGATCTATATGCCGTTAACCTCATATCCAAAAATCATGACGATCCAATGGCCAATGAATCTAAAACAATCGTTTTAAACTGACTCCACAGATTGAAACACAAGCAGACTGCTGTGTATTCAAAAATTTATATCTTTTCGTAGACACGTCCAATCAAGATGAAATTTTTACACAACGACCATCTATATGTAATCAATGACATATCCGAAAATCATAAAAATATAGATGATAACGAAGATACAGTAATTAAATTACTGAAACTGCACTGAAAACCCTCCAATCTCAGCAGCAGATTTCGACCATTGATATCTCTCAATCCAAAGCTCCGATCAAAATTTCCTTCGGTAGGAATTTAATTCCATGTGTTGTGAACCTACAGTTAAAATTTTATGAAGATTGAACGGTTAACGAATGAGATATAATCATTTATATATCGCTGCGCATAGCATGATGAATCTGAAAATGATTTTTTCTTTTATTTCTTCAAGAAGATATCTTTTGCTCGAAAATGACTGGATCATCAACAAGATATGTTGATCCTGCTCTGATACCAATTGATAGACCCCATAACGTCGATCAAGCAAAAGAATTAAACATTAGCTTAGTGCGGAAACGAAGAACAAAAGAAGTTTCTCAAAGTTTAACATTTTATTGAATAAATGAAGAACATAAACAATGAAAAACAGAGGATAGACGATCTCAAAGTTATGAGATCGGTTCTTGCTGCAGGCAAAGACAACTAACCTCACCCCAAGACCTCTTTATTTATAGAGTCTTGGGGATAAGAATTAGGAAACTAAATCCCCTAAGATAAATGAAAATTCCACTAATTAAGGGATTTATACCCATACCGATTTTATCCAATCAATTCTAATATATGGAAAATCTTTTCCTAAAAATAAGAAATCTTTTCCTAACAACTATGTAATACGGAGTAAATTTAAATTGTTCAAGTAACTATCCAAATCTTGTTTTTAAATTGTTTGTCTGTTTTCTTTCACAATTTTAATAATTTTAGCTTACCTTTGAGAACATTTTAGTATAAGCTTGAATTCCTTATAAGTTATAAGATGACAAAAAGTTTTTGTATTGATTGATATGGAGTGATCACTTGAGGAAGTGTATAAGATCTTTTGAAATTGCAATAATCTTGGAATCTAACAATGCTCCTTTTCATTTAACAAAATTCGAAATATCCTATACATACTAGCTAGCAAGTGTTGAGACTTGTCGTTCTTCAGTTCATTTAGCGGACTTTCCTTATAGTTTATGCGGTCGTCAATCATATATATTGTTAAAATTGAATGATGAGTTAGACCGATTAGATTGTTAAAAATGTAACACAACATACAAAAATGTGTGTCGTTTTGAATATTGTTTACTATAATAGTATTTAACAAGATGAAAACCTTTAAGGTGTATCGTTTTATAAGGATACATTGCTAAAAAAAAATGTAACATACAAAATTCTGATAATCTATTCATTTATAGGGGAAAAAAAAAAAAACAAAAAAGATTAAACGAAATTTCTAACGAAAGCCCTTAGGATGTCGTTAAGAAGCATTAAACGGTGTTGTACGTGACAAGTTGCATGTTGACTTTACACTGATAGTCATTGATATGTATAATACTTTTATGCACGTTAACGACAACCTTAAGGGTTGTCGTTATCAAAATTCAAAATTAATTTGTCAAGAAATTACGGAGTAATAGATTTGTCATATTTTGTATTGTTAGTTTTAATTTGAATTTTTTGTGGTGTATATATTCGTTTTATATTAGATGGGTGTTTGAGTTTGCCTTTAAAAAAAAAGGTTTTAATTTGAATTTGATAGAGTCGATAGTTAGTTTCAATGTCCAGTGACTATTTTAATCTTTGACCGTTGGTGTACATTGACTTCGAATTGACTTGTTCGAAAACTTCAAGATTTTTACGAAAACTTTAAAATTTTTTATAAAAACATTGCTTTGATTAAATTTTTAGTTTTTCTTGATAAAAACAGTAAACTGAATTAATATTCGTGAATCAAATAAGTAGACATGATAAATAAAGTCTAGTCTGCTTAGATAAATCTGTCAATCTAATAGAAACTAACAAAACATATCAACTACATTAAGCTAAAAATTAATTGAAACTTGAATGAGTCTAGTCCTACAAACATCCACCCGCATTTCCTTACAACTTGTATTGAAAGCTTCACCAGAGTACCGTAGTAGAACAAATTGAAGGCGAACACCATTGAAATTTCAATGCAACTACACCACCACATCAAGAACCACGAGGTAGAGACCAAATCAAGAAACCACCTGTCCCCGATTAAACCAATCAGTTGACGACCCAATATTCCCACCACACACCCGACGTCATAGACCAAAGACCTCAAAATGTCCTAAATCTTCATCAAATAGAAGAAAACCGAAGGTAAATACGCTAAATCTGCGATACCAAACCACAAAGAAGTCACCATAAAGTTTAGTCCTCAGAGCCGGATATTGGGGCGTACAAGGCGTGCGGCCTCACAGGGCCCATTATATATAGGGGCCCAAAATATTTGTATTTTTCTTCTAAGATGCTAAGAGAGCAACATTATTTAAATAACAAATATATTTAACTATTTGATTTGATATTACGTTTTCTACAACCGTTATTTTGATTGATCCTAGTACTTATGACTGTATTAGTATTATTATATATGAAAAAAATTTCGTATATAAAGAGCCCATTTTCATCTATTGCACAGGGCCGATAAAATTTAGAGGACGACCATGTTAGTCTTGATCTCAAAAAATTTTGCCTGAAAAACAAGCGAAAGACTATAGTACATCCCAAACTGGGGACATTTAATTGAAAGAAAAAGAGTAACAATTATGCCAAAATGCAATTGATTTTTCTTTTATAATATCACATCCTCATTTAATTCCATGTCACGAAGTTATTCTCTTACTTTGTATAGTAAAATCTCGAATTCTGATTGGATGGGAAGTATGGATTGTTTATCATTTTAAATAATATTTATATTTATATTTTATTATATTCTAAATAATAAAAATAATATAATATATAAAATGATTTGTGGGGAAGAGAACCAATGGGCTCATTTTAGAAAGGCAAAAGGATGGGGTCATGGTTGCACATGGGTTATGGTGAGAGAGAGAAGAATACAAATTACTCGTATAAGATTAATCCCTTTAAAACTTGTAGTACTCCTACTACGTAATAAATATAAAATGACTAAATGTAAGCATCTTGTATTGGTCCAACTACTTCTAAATAGAATCACTTTTTTTTTTGCTCCTTACCAAACTATGCATGTGGCGGGGTTTGAAATTTCTAACATGAAGCATCTAATGAACCATCTTATAACTCGGATTCTAGTAAATTGGTTTTGTACTTATGTTGATAGCTTTCAGTTGGAAATAAAAGTTTCCCAAATCGTGTGAATTATATAACAACGAGAGGTATCTGATAGGAATTTATAATTGCACACATCAAAACTAACAATCAACAAATAAAAAAAAACAAATGTTTGAGATACAATCGACATAAGAAATCACCACTCTTTACTATACATTATAACAAAATCATTGTTGACATATCCTACCATTCAACTTTTGATCTAGACCATTGATTTAAGTAAATAACCTCCGCTACCTTCATCATCCAACCATACATTTTCTAGATTTTTACTTATCGAGCAATAAGTCTAGTATTGCCTACATCCTACTCATTGTACCCCAAAAACTAACGGAAAAAAAAAAAACAATCCCCCAAACCAAAATCGTTTCGTCACATGCATTCTCTACATTCACCTCATCTACCACAGACAACCGCTACAATCGCCTCAAGATCGAATTCTCCTCGAAACTCATTGTTAAGGTTATTCGTGCTGGTGCATGTAATGAAATCACATGTTCTATATTCGATACACGTTTAATTAAGTCATTTCTTGTATGAACGATTACGTTTGAATATCTGGTTTGTACTTATTAATGTTTAGTTTGTTTAACCAATACCTTAGGATGAGTTTAGAGTTGTTGATTGACAACTCTGACCATCGCCCGATAGAAGACACCATCGGACGAGGGGCGTGGACCATCGGTCGATGGTCAAGGACCATCGCCGATGGTCATCTCCAGATGGTCACTGCAGATGACTATAAATATGGGTGACATGTTACATTGATATTTAACACACCCTGATCACTTGTAGCCGTCTCTCTGGTCTCTGCAATTGTCGCTAACACAACCCCAACCGAATAGCAATCCTAGACATCGATCTAATCTCGTGTAGGTTTGATTCTTTGATCCCGAAGGGTTAATTATGTGACGACCCGGAAATTTCCGATCAAATTTAAACTTAATTTTATATGGTTTCGACAAGATAAACAAAGTCTATTTAATTGAATCTCAAAAATTTTGAACTGTTGTAAAACATTCAATTAACCTTTGGCTATTCCCGACGATTCACGAAAAATTGTGTGTAAGTATATATATATATATAAAAATAAATTGTGTAAAACATTCAATTAACCTTTGTAAAGTCTATTTTATATATATATATATATATATATATATATATATATATATATATAAACAAAAGTATATATAATAATTTGAAATAATAAAATATAAGATATTAAACAAAATAATTAAGTATTGTTTAAATGAATAAATATTAAATATTCAACATATGTTATCCTATAATATATAATTGTAATTTAAAAATATAATTGCTATAATATTATTATCATTATTTTTCTTATTATTAATATCATTATCTGTAGTATTAATATTATTATATAAAATTGAAAATATGTAACATGTTATATCTTGTATTATTTTTAGATATTATTGTTACATTATCATTAATAATCATTAATATTATTATTATAGTTATCCTTATTGTTATTATAATAAAGTAAGACAAATTATTATTATCATTATATTTATTAGCATCATTATTATTAATTATTATTAAATTTATTAATATTATCATATCAGTATCATTATTTCTCTTTATTCTTTTGATATTATAATTATTGTTAGTATTATTTCGATATTATTATTATTAATAATTTTATTATTTTTATTATTAGTATTAGTAACTTATTAGTAATCTTATTATTAATAACATTATTATTTAATATTACTATGAATATTATTATTAATAATTATTACTATCAAATTTCATTACAATTTTTATTACTCTTTTTATTATTATTAATGTTATTATTTGTATTTAAATTATTATTAATATAATTATAATTATTAATTATTAATAATAATTATATAAAAAAATCATACGTGTAATTAGGGAATCCAATTTTGTTTCCCATCTCAATCAACTTTCTTTAAAGATTGTTCTTGTCTCTGAATCTGTACATAAACGAATCCAAACACATATATAAATCCAAATTCAGTTAACCCTTTTAATCAACTTGTAATTTTTTTTATGTATCCGTGATCAAATTATTCTGTCTCCAATCAGTTATAGCCTTATAGGCAAATCAGTTTACGAATCAATTATTATCAGATTAATTGTTGAATCATGTTTTCACTCACATTATATATAAACGCCTCTGCAATTTAAGAATTAAAAACACACAAAGTTATTTTTATTTTCTTTTTACGCTCTGTTCTTCCACTTTATAGACAAGTCTCAAAATTGAATAAATTCTCAAAATGTAAAAATGCAGTTGTGTTTGGAATCTCTTACTCGAACTATCTGCAAATTTTCAAGTTTCAATTTTTCATATTGATGATTAATTTTGGAGTCAAAGTTTATGTCTAAAAAGTCAAACGAACATTCAACAATCAAATTAAAGTCGTAGGAGTTGTTTCTGTTGAAATTGATAAATTCAAAAGTTTCCATAAAAGATTTAAGACGTATTCCATGTTGAAATATCAAGCTAAAAGGATCGGATTTTGAAAAACGATTTTGTGTTCTTCATTACCCTCGTCAAAACAGCAGCACGCTGTTTATTTTTTTTATTTTATTTTTTTTGTTTTCCATTAATAAAAGCATGGATGTTGATTGGTTACAATTAGTTTGAAGTATAAAAATCGTTGTTTTGATGAATTAAATGGGTTATGATCGATTAAAATTTTTTTTATAAAGAAGAAGAAGATGAAAAGTATTCAGAAAATAATCAGTATAATTAAAAATGGGTTGCGAATATATTCAGAAAATGGGCAACAGCTCAACGGTCTTGAGTGTTTGTGGGTGTACGAGAGGTCGGGGCTTTAAGTCCGGTTCGCGACAATATTTTTTTTAAAGCTTCTTTTGAGGTAGTCTTTCCTATCAAATTTTTTATTATTATTATTAATATCATTATTATTAGAATTATAATTATTATTAACATTCTCATTACCATTGTTATTATTATTAGTATTGTTAATATGATTATTATTATTATGGTCATTATAACACTTATTATTATTATTATGATTATAATTAAGAATATTGTTATTATAATAATTATTATTACAATTATAGTAGTTATACTTATCATTAATATTGTTATTACTAACATTATTATCAATATCAAGTATTATTATTATTTAGTATTATTGTTATTATTATTATTATTATTATTATTATTATTATTATTATTATTATTATTATTATTATTATTATTAGTAATATCATCATTATTATTATTATTATTATTATTATTATTATTATTATTATTATTATTATTATTATTATTATTATTATTATTATTATTATTATTATTATTATTATTATTATTATTATTATTATTGGCATTGTTACTAATACAAGTCATTATTATTTTCATAAATTTTAGTATTAATATCTTTTTATAAATAATAGAATTGTTAATATTAACATAAGTATTATTAATTATATTATCACGAGTATTATTATTATGAAATTACTAAAATCAGTATCATAACTATCATTAACAGTAAAATTAATATCTTTACAAGTATTATTATTAATATCATTGTTATTGTCATTAATAGAGTTATTATTAACATAAGTATATTATTAATGTTATTTTCATCATTGTTATCATTACTAATATTAACTTAATATAATTAGAACTACTGTTTTGATAAACAAATGAAAGATATAAATATATATATTTAACACATATAACATAACAAAATATTTTGTTATATAAAAGTAATATATGAAATATAAATATATTATTAATATAAAAATAATATCATTAATAAGATATATATATATATATATATATATATATATATATATATATATATATATATATATATATATATATATATATATATATAAACTTATTCGATTACGATTATGTGTATTAATATATATACAAATGATATAGGTTCGTGAATCCGAGGCCAACCTTGCATTATTCAATGTTGTCATATGTATTTTTACTACAAAATACATTATTGTGAGTTTCATTTGCTCCCTTTTTAAATGCTTTTGCAATATATATTTTTGGGACTGAGAATACATGCTCTACTTTTATAACTGTTTTACGAAATAGAAACAAGTAATCGAAACTACATTCTATGGTTGAATTATCGAAATCGAATATGCCCTTTTTATCATGTCCGAAGTTGTCCCGGAATGATGGCGAATTTATCATGTCCGAAGTTGTCCCGGAATGATGGCGAATTTATCATGTCCGAAGTTGTCCCAGAATGATAGGAATATTCTATATGCATCTTTTTAAGATCGATTACCAGGTGTTCTGTAATGACCCGGAATTTTCAGACCAAATTATACTTATGAGATTAATATTTACATAAATTAAACCATACCAACATGATAAGCAATCCAAATTGTTGAGACTTGTGTTTTTGAAAGGAGTTTTACACAACGTTTGACCGTCCAATATGACCGATGATATCACGAACTATATAACATACGATAATTATACGTTTGTGTATATATATGTATTTATATATATTTAACATGATTTAAGGATGGTTTAACATCTCATTGTGTACTAATGACAATGAGTTATAAGTATATTTTGAAACTACTAACTTAAGTTTTCAAAACGATAACTATACGTAACATTCTTTGATATATATACTTATAATCTATAATGCTTATACATGTATCGTATATATAATGTATTTAATAACTTTTTAAGGACTTAAATACATAAAACAATATAAGTATATTCACAAAAGATAGCTATATTTGAATTCTCGTTTCGTTTCCTCAAGATTTCTATACGTATATCTAGGGTATATGTACCTGTATCATATCCAGCTTCTATACGTATTTACTATTGGTATATACACATCAAATCAACATCCTAATCAACATTATTACTGCCCTAGATATGAGGTAACTAGGATTTGTCAAGTAGTATGAATTATTAGTAAGAAAACAAAATTAGGAATCCTTTTCTTTCTTTATAAACTAAAAACGTTTTAAAAAATGAACACCATTTCTTCACTCCATTTTCTCATACCTACACCCTCATTTCTCTCTCAAAATACTCCTAACTTCATACTTGATCATCTCCAAGCATTTTCCCCATCATTTAGCTTCAATTACAAGCCTTAAACACCATAAGAAAACTCTTTCAAGAACATATCAAAATAACCACCCATTTGAAGAAATTTACTTCCAACCTTTTGATCTAACTCCACCACTCTTTGATTCCAAGATTATTTCTTATCTTTTGCAGTAACTTTGTCCAAGTAACTTGAGGTAGTAACCTTGTTCATAATCTTATTCAATTCATATTCATATAGCTATCTTGTTTTGTGGTATAAAATTTTAACAACAAGAACATAGTTTGAATGATTTCAAACTTGTTCGCAAACTAAATAGATCCTTCTAACTTGACTTTTAAAACACTTCAAGACCTGTAATATATCATAATGATATGCTAACCTAACAAGATATAACTTGGTTTTACAAAGAACATCTTAAAAACTGAATCTACGTCGTCGGAGTGCAACCGGGGGCTGTTTTGGGTTGGATAATTAAAAACCATCTTGAACTTTGAATTGGAAGTTCATGTTCTGGAAAAATGATATTTCTTATGAATATGTTAACACATAAAAATTTCATGGTTTAACTCAAAGTGTAAGTATTTTTAGAAAAATGATCATTAAATGTTGTTTTTATGATGGAAAATGATCACTTTCATAAGTTTCACCAAAGTTTGACCTATAACCTATGATTTCGAATACAAACTAAGGTATTTTTCAGTTCATATTCTTAAAATTTGACTCGATCCAAGGAAGTGGCAAGTTGAACCAACAAAAACGGAGTTGTAATGAAGAAACTACGACTAAAACAAGATTGGGTATCCGAAGCTAGTTTAGCTACGAAAATATTTGGAGAAAAAGTAAATTAATCATATCTTTTCTAATTAATATGATATTTTATATATAATTACTTATGATTTGATTTTATATATTTAAGGACCACCCGTAAACAACACGAGAAGATTAATCATAAGACCTCATGATTGTACGCAACACGTCATTTGACAACACGGTACTTTATGTACGCAACACGTTATTTGACAACATGGTACCATGGGTCGAGATTAATTCTGATCAATACGAATACAATGGGGTCTTTATTTATTTTATTTAAGCAACTAATTGTGGACCACTAACATCGGACTGCTAACTACGGACTAAGAAAATATTAAAAGTATTAAAAGTATATATATATATATATATATATATATATATATATATATATATATATATATATATATATATATATATATATATATATATATATATATATATGTAACGATTACTTAAAAAGAAAATATGTTAATCTATTATATATATGGTTAGGTTCGTGATATCTATCGGAGACCAAGTCGAATTAAATACCTTCAAGGCAAAAGTGAGTTTCATTTGCTTCCTTTTTAACTGCTTCTGCAATATATATTTTTGGGCTGAGAATACATGCGCTGCTTTTATAAATGTTTACGAAATAGACACAAGTACTTAAAAATATATTCTACGTTGAGTTGTACCACTGACATACTTCCCTGTAGCTTGGTAACTAATATTTACATGGGTATTGTAAATGCGAATCCTGTTGATAGATCTATTGGGCCTAACAACCCCAACCGGACTGGACGACCAGTATTCAACGGTTGCACAGTACTTCGTTTCGGTGACTACACTTGGTACGGTGTAGTAAGATTTCATAATAAAGGGAATATGCGACATTTATTAAATGTTAAGTATGGTTATCAAGTGCTCAACCACTTAGAATATTTTTATTAAAACGTTTATGAATATGAAATCTTGTGGTCTATTAATATATTAAAAAGATTGTTATGATAAACCTATGAACTCACCAACCTTTTGGTTGACACTTTTAAGCATGTTTATTCTCAGGTACGAATTAAGTCTTCCGCTGTGCATTTGCTCATTTTAAGGACATTATTTGGAGTCGATCATCGCAATGGGACCAAATATTGATGATTTCGTCCAGGTGGATTAGGACGGGTCATCACAGGTGGTATCAGAGCGGTGGTCGTAGCGAACCAGGTCTTGCATTAGTGTGTCTAACTAGTAGTTGTTAGGATGCATTAATGAGTCTGGACTTCGACCGTGTCTACATGTCAAAAGTTTTGCTTATCATTTCTAGTCGGAAATCATCTGCTTATCATCCTTAGGAAATTACCTGCTTATCATTCATAAGTCTAGACACGTTTTACTGCATTTACTGCATTGATAGTGTATAGACGAATTCTTATCTTAGCATATTTGTTATTGCGAACTTTGACTGATATCTTTTCAAAGATTCTCCGTAATTTACGGGATTTTGGTATTATATATACATATGTAAATTATGTATTGAAGAGTACCAAATCTAACTCCTATAATCTATTCCATACCAAAAATTCATTTTCCCCATTATACAAGATGGATTCCGCATCTAGTTCGAATTCTTCAGATTCTGACAGTTATGCCGATATGGATTTCTATTCGGGCTCCGAAAGCAGCGTCACCGGAATGGATCAACCAATTTCCCATCATCTATTCTGGATGAATTGGGGATGGGTTCGTAATATACTAAATCACTGGAGACAAGAAGAAGGTGATCCATTCCATCCACCAAATTTCCCTCTTGGCGATGAACCTGAAGCACTTACCGGCGACCCTATTTGAAACACCATTTTCTCTCTCATTTCTAGAGTATCTCGTCACGATTATATACTATCCCATATTACAACTCTTGTTCATTCGCTCGCTCCAACCGCCAATCATCCTGGTGTACTAGCAGAAGTTAACGAACTTCGCGCTCGCGTAACGGCTTTGGAGAACATGGTGCGAAGGTTGCAAACACCAGCAGCAGCACCAGCAGCATAATCAGCACCACCATCAATAACATCAACAATACCATCATCACCACTAACAAACAACATCCGCATCACACGTCTCGACATCATAATCTGTCCCACAAACATCAACATCATACGCACCATTGATACCAAGGAGTACCAACAATAATGAACGATGAAGTATTGATCCATAACTTCATTGATATTCTGCGAAGAATATGTGGTTTCAAAAAGTTTTAGAGATTTCTTATTCTAGCTCAAACCGAAAAGCAAATGAGATTAATATCATATTAACTCATTAAATTCATGATTTTATCTGAAGAAAATATATATGTATATATGTTTTCATAAAGATTGTAATTAAAAGTTCTTTTGTACAAAATATTAATGGTGAAATTTTTTTTAACGGGTAGGTAATACCCGAGGAATAATTAGATTTCATCTTAATAAGTTACATTGTACATTCGTCGAAGCTGATTCAACAGTCATTTACTATCCTACTTACAACCACCTATATACGTATCCGTTCACTGCAGAATAACCATTTTCATTCAATTTCATATTTGGATTTTGACTTCCCAGAATCCAACAAGTGGCATATGAAGAAAACATATGACAAAATAAAATCTGTTAGAAACAAACAAATTAACTATGAAAATTTTTGCTAAGAATCCATGCTAACTGTTCCAGCTAACTGTTCCTAGCTAACTGATTACATTTTATTTATCGCAGTTTATTTATCGCAATTTAATTATCGCACTTTTATTTATCGTCATTTAATTTCTGTAATTATTTTACGCACTTTAAATATCGGGACACGTATACAATGTTTTGACATATCATATCGACGCATCTATATATATTATTTGGAATCACCATAGACACTCTATATGCAGTAATGATCGAGTTCTCTATACAGGGTTGAGGTTGATTCTACAATAATATATATAGTTTGAGTTGTGATCGAGTCTGAGACGTATACAGGTCACGACACGTATTAATTAATTTGTATATTATATATTAAACTATATATGAATTATTGGACTGTTACTGTGGACTATCGACTGTGGACTAATGACATTGGACAATTAAAATGAATTAAAATATTGATTATAACATATGAAACTAAACATTTCTTCAAGATTGCCACTTGATTTCATCTTAAACCTCATTGTATCTCGACGATTACAATCAGCGTTCAAATCTATCATGATTCTTAAAAACAACTCAATCGAGAGGATAAACCAACCGCACTTCATCTACGGAAAAAAAGATTGATGCATATAGTTATGCACCTGAAAAACCCTCGGAAACTGAGTAAACGTTTGACACGTATCTGTTCTAGTTCCTTTGACATTGTTATTACCGAAGATCGTTTTGCAATCCCTTTCCAAAGTAGCTAATTTTGTCACAGCTCCAGCAAGTCAACTCCGACTTTTCATCTGAAACAACTTTATTATAACCGCGATATATATGCGTACTCTTTATTGTTACTGGGGAACCTTTTATATTCCACAATATTACCATCAGCGATTAATCATTCTAAAAACACAATTCTCCTGAAACTACCTCGGTTTGATAACCGATGACCCTCATCAGTTAACTTTGAAAATGCTGGCGAAGCAGCATGTTGTAGATGATCTTAATGGCCAAAAGTTTGATGATAAAGAAAGGAGTGTTAGGAACGCTCGATAGAAAATTTAGTACCGAAAAGCGGATTATGCGAAACTATGAAGAAAGCCGTGGACAAATCACAAAGAATAAGTTTGCCTTCAAAGAATCCAAATGATTCTGTGCTTGCTGAAATCGTTAGCAAACATCTTATTTCTCATTCTAAACCTTCACAGACAAATCTTCTTCATCATCCATTGATATTAGAAATTCTTAGATATTCTCGTATGTTGTATTATAAATGTCCTCCATATTTCTGGCGATATTTTCACAACTATTCTTATCTGAGATCATTTATCTCTCTGTAATATCTGCAACATAAAAGAAACTGTGTTAGTTTCTAAATTCTGAAACCTTCGAGTTTAAAATATGAATGTTTTGAAGTAGTGTTGGGAACTGAAGCATGGATTAGTATAATATAATGACACTTGATCAACGTCATTATATTACAGTAAGTCATGCTGAGTTTCTAATGAAGCATGATGATTCACAGTACCGTTATCATGTGCCATTTACACGACTCTTACATTCTATCTAATCTCTAAACATATCAAGAGAATATTTTTCTGGATGACTAGGTCTTCTCCAGGGTATTCTGGTAATTTAACAAATCAAAATCGTTCTATTACCATTTTCTTCTTAGAGAATTAGCTATGTTCATTCTGAATTTCATATCTACGAATTCCAGACCATTACTCGCTTGACTCGAAGTCGGGAAGAGAAAACGAAAGCATGAAGCTCCGAAAAATAATGAAGAATATAAAATCCGATAATAACCCCGAAATTACAAACTGTATATATCGATGCAGATAGCAATATAGAGACACGGGAGAATTAGAAACACTATAAACACAAGAGTATAGTAGAAGTAAATAGATTCTTCTGGTGGTAGATGAAAAAGAAGAATGACAGATATAAAAATTAGGAGTATATCAAGAATCAGGACTGGATTGAGCATATTGATGAATGCTTTAAAGTAAGAATCAAGGGAGAAAGAATAGAAGGTGTGAGTCGTGGAAAATAAGGAAACGAAGGGGTGAATTTATAGTGAAATATCCGACAGAGCAATCGAAACAGATTATTGCATATAATCAAAGAAGATCCTGATTTCCTTAATCACCAAAGAACCAAATCTTATTACGTAAGATTCTCTTTAAATTTCTTAAATCCCAGAAATCAATCATAACTACGTCATCGGTTAAGACGAATATATTTTACTCATCTCACTCTTTTACGATAGTCTCATTTATATTCTTCGCATAATCGAATCGTTTTATCTACATTACTCAATGATGATAAAACTCCATTATCACCTTATATTTGTCATGAAAACCTTCTTATTGTTATCCATAACAACCTCTATCAAATTTCGGGGACGAAATTTCTTTAACGGGTAGGTACTGTAATGACCCAGAATTTTCTGACCAAATTATACTTATGAGATTAATATTTACATAAATTAAACCATACCAACATGATAAGCAATCCAAATTGTTGAGACTTGTGTTTTTGAAAGGAGTTTTACACAACGTTTGACCGTCCAATATGACCGATGATATCACGAACTATATAACATACGATAATTATACGTTTGTGTATATATATGTATTTATATATATTTAACATGATTTAAGGATGGTTTAACATCTCATTGTGTACTAATGACAATGAGTTATAAGTATATTTTGAAACTACTAACTTAAGTTTTCAAAACGATAACTATACGTAACATTCTTTGATATATATACTTATAATCTATAATGCTTATACATGTATCGTATATATAATGTATTTAATAACTTTTTAAGGACTTAAATACATAAAACAATATAAGTATATTCACAAAAGATAGCTATATTTGAATTCTCGTTTCGTTTCCTCAAGATTTCTATACGTATATCTAGGGTATATGTACCGGTATCATATCCAGCTTCTATACGTATTTACTATTGGTATATACACATCAAATCAACATCCTAATCAACATTATTACTGCCCTAGATATGAGGTAACTAGGATTTGTCAAGTAGTATGAATTATTAGTAAGAAAACAAAATTAGGAATCCTTTTCTTTCTTTATAAACTAAAAACGTTTTAATAAATGAACACCATTTCTTCACTCCATTTTCTCATACCTACACCCTCATTTCTCTCTCAAAATACTCCTAACTTCATACTTGATCATCTCCAAGCATTTTCCCCATCATTTAGCTTCAATTACAAGCCTTAAACACCATAAGAAAACTCTTTCAAGAACATATCAAAATAACCACCCATTTGAAGAAGTTTACTTCCAACCTTTTGATCTAACTCCACCACTCTTTGATTCCAAGATTATTTCTTATCTTTTGCAGTAACTTTGTCCAAGTAACTTGAGGTAGTAACCTTGTTCATAATCTTATTCAATTCATATTCATATAGCTATCTTGTTTTGTGGTAGAAAATTTTAACAACAAGAACATAGTTTGAATGATTTCAAACTTGTTCGCAAACTAAATAGATCCTTCTAACTTGAATTTTAAAACACTTCAAGACCTGTAATATATCATAATGATATGCTAACCTAACAAGATATAACTTGGTTTTACAAAGAACATCTTAAAAACTGAATCTACGTCGTCGGAGTGCAACCGGGGGCTGTTTTGGGTTGGATAATTAAAAATCATCCTAAACTTTGAATTGGAAGTTCATATTCTGGAAAAATGATATTTCTTATGAATATGTTAACACATAAAAATTTCATGGTTTAACTCAAAGTGTAACTATTTTTAGAAAAATGATCATTAAATGTTGTTTTTATGATGGAAAATGATCACTTTCATAAGTTTCACCAAAGTTTGACCTATAATCTATGATTTTGAATACAAACTAAGGTATTTTCAGTTCATATTCTTAAAATTTGACTCGATCCAAGGAAGTGGCAAGTTGAACCAACAAAAACGGAGTTGTAATGAAGAAACTACGACTAAAACAAGATTGGGTATCCGAAGCTAGTTTAGCTACGAAAATATTTGGAGAAAAAGTAAATTAATCATATCTTTTCTAATTAATATGATATTTTATATATAATTACTTATGATTTGATTTTATATATTTAAGGACCACCCATAAACAACACGAGAAGATTAATCATAAGACCTCATGATTGTACGCAACACGTCATTTGACAACACTGTACTTTATGTACGCAACACGTCATTTGACAACATGGTACCATGGGTCGAGATTAATTCTGATCAATACGAATACGATGGGGTCTTTATTTATTTTATTTAAGCAACTAATTGTGGACCACTAACATCGGACTGCTAACTACGGACTTAGAAAATATTAAAAGTATATATATATATATATATATATATATATATATATATATATATATATATATATATATATATATATATATATATATATATATATATATATATATATATATATATATATATATATATATATATATATATGTAACGATTACTTAAAAAGAAAATATGTTGATATATTATATATATGGTTAGGTTCGTGATATCTATCGGAGACCAAGTCGAATTAAATACCTTCAAGGCAAAAGTGAGTTTCATTTGCTTCCTTTTTAACTGCTTCTGCAATATATATTTTTGGGCTGAGAATACATGCGCTGCTTTTATAAATGTTTACAAAATAGACACAAGTACTTAAAAATATATTCTACATTGAGTTGTACCACTGGCATACTTCCCTGTAGCTTGGTAACTAATATTTACATGGGTATTGTAAACGCGAATCCTGTTGATAGATCTATCGGGCCTGACAACCCCAACTGGACTGGACGACCAGTATTCAACGGTTGCACAGTACTTCGTTTCGATGACTACACTTGGTACGGTGTAGTAAGATTTCATAATAAAGGGAATATGCGACATTGATTAAATGTTAAGTATGGTTATCAAGTGCTCAACCACTTAGAATATTTTTATTAAAACGTTTATGAATATGAAATCTTGTGGCCTATTAATATATTAAAAAGATTGTTATGATAAACCTATGAACTCACCAACCTTTTGGTTGACACTTTTAAGCATGTTTATTCTCAGGTACGAATTTAAGTCTTCCACTGTGCATTTGCTCATTTTAAGGATATTATTTAGAGTCGATCATCGCAATGGGACCAAATATTGATGATTTCGTCCAGGTGGATTAGGACGGGTCATCACATGTTCAATCCATATGAATGATTTTTGTCTCTATGTATGGGACGTATATTTATGAAAAATGAAAATGAAAATCTTGTGGTCTATTAAAATGATGAAAATGATCGATTATGATAAATGAACTCACCAACCTTTTGGTTGACACTTTAAAGCATGTTTATTCTCAGGTATTAAAAGAAATCTTCCGCTGTGCATTAGCTCATCTTAAGGATATTACTTGGAGTCATTCATGGCATATTTCAAAAGACGTTGCATTCAAGTCGTTGAGTTCAGTAAAGATTATGATTAAGTAAATGACAGATTAGATCATTTATAGTTGGATATTATGAAATGGTATGCATGCCTGTCAAATTTCGATGAAATGAAAGTTTGTCTTTTAAAACGAATGCAATATTTGTAAAATGTATCATATAGAGGTCAAATACCTCACAATGTAATCATATGTTATTGTATTCGTTCTTATGGATTAGGACGGGTCTTTACATGTGGTTTCAGAGCGGTGGTCTTAACGAACCAGGTCTGCATTAGTGTGTCTAACTGATAGTTGTTAGGATGCATTAGTGAGTCTGGACTTCGACCTTAGTTGCATGTCAAAAGTTTTTGCTTATCATTCTTATCGGAAATTACCTGCTTATCATTCTTAAGTCTAGACACATCTTACTGCATTGATTGCATGAATAGTGTATAGACAAAATCCATATCTTAGCGTATCTATTACTGTAAACTTTGCCTGACATATTCCGTGAATTCCTCCCTAATCTAAGAAATTTTATGCTCTATATATATATATATATATATATATATATATATATATATATATATATATATATATATATATATATATATATAGATATTCTATGTAATTAGAATACCACCCGATAGCCGGAAAATCATTCCTTATCGAAAAATCCTTTATTAAATTGTACGAAATGGAATTCGTCATTAGTTCAAGCCCCTCGGATTTCGAAATGGAATCCCACTCAAGCTCCGAAAGCAGTGTGACTGGAATGGATCAACCAATCAGCCATCATCTATTCTGGATGAATTGGGGATGGGTTCATAGCCTCCTCAATCATTGGAGACAAGAAGAAGGTGATCCCTTCTATCCACCACATTGCCTTCTTGGTGAAGAACCTGTAGCACTTACCGGCGAACCCATTCGAAACACCATTTTCACACTTATTTCCAGAGTATCTCGCCACGATTATATTCTACCTAAAATTCTAAACCTTATTCGTTCGCTCGTTCTGACCGACAATCATCCCGGAATAATATAAGAAGTCAACGAACTTCGCGCTCGAATAATCAATTTGGAGAATATGGTGCAAAATTTACCAGCTTCAGCAACATCATCGGCACCAAAAGTACCATCAATAAACAGCACCAGTACCACCAACAATCCATGCCTTAACATCTCATTCTGTACCTCGAATATAACCATCGTTCTACGTATCGTTCTACATCAATTATCTTCGTTCCTCATGGCGATTATGTAATCTCTAATGTTTTAGAGATTATGTATTCTAGTTCTAACGGTAAATCAGATGAGATTAATATTATATTAACTCATTAAATCCATGATTACATCTGAAGAAAATATACATGTAAGTATATTTTCATAAAGATTGTAATTAAAAATTCTTTTGTACAAACTATTAATGGTCAAAAATATTTTAACGGGTAGGTAATACCCGAGGAATATTTAGATTTCACATTAACAAGTTACACTGTACATTCTTCGAATCTGATTCAATGGTCATTTACTATCCTACTTACATCCACAGATATACGAATCCGTTCACCACAGAATAACCATTTTCATTCAATTTCATATTTGGATTTTGACCTATCAGAATCAAACAAGTGGCATAATGAAGAAAATATTGGACAAAATAAAATTTGTTAGAAACAAACAAATTAACTATGGGAAATTTTGTTAAGAATTCACGCTAACAAAATCCTAGCTAACTGCTAATTCCTTATTACATTTATTTATCGCAATTTATTTTTCTCAGTTTTAATTCTCGCAATTTTATTTATCG
The DNA here is from genome assembly GCF_046630445.1 of Rutidosis leptorrhynchoides. Taxonomy (NCBI): domain Eukaryota; kingdom Viridiplantae; phylum Streptophyta; class Magnoliopsida; order Asterales; family Asteraceae; genus Rutidosis; species Rutidosis leptorrhynchoides. The sequence goes on along the minus strand of NC_092334.1, from coordinate 657,755,644 downwards.
TCATTTAATTTCTGTTATTTATTTTACGCACTCTAAATATCGGGACACGTAGACAATGTTTTGACATATCATATCGACGTCATCTATATATATTACTTGGAATAACCATAGACACTCTATATGCTGTAATGCTCGAGTTCGCTATACAGGGTTGAGGTTGATTCTCAAATAATATATATACTTTGAGTTGTGATCGAGTCTGAGACATGTATATAACGGGTCACGACCTGTATTAATTAATTCAAATATTATATATTAAACTATATATGAATTATTGAATTACTAACTGTGGACTACTAACATTGGACAATTTAAAATGAATTAAAATATTGATTCTAACATATGAAACTAAGCATTTCTTCAAGTTTGCCACTTGATTTCATCTTAAACCTCATTTGTATCTTGACGATTACAATCTGCGTTCAAACTCTTCAAAATTCTTGAAAACACCTCAATCGAGAGGATGAACCAACCGGATTTCATCTACGGAAGGAAAGATTTATGCACATAGTTATGCACCTGAAAAACTCTCGGACACTGAGTGGACATTTAACACGTAGCTGTGCTAATTCCTTTAGTGTTATTATTACCCAAAATAACTTGGTAATCCCTTTCAAAGTAGCAAATTTTGTCACAGCTCCAGCAAGTTAATTTCGACTTTTCATTCGAAACAACCTTATTATAACCTTGAAATATATGCGTACTCTTTTATTGTTACCAGGGAACCTTTTATATTCCACCATATTACCATCAGCGTTTAATCATCTAAAAACACAATTCTCTTGAAACCACCTCGGATTAATAACCGATGATTCAGATATGGTAGCATTAAATGCAGAGGAAACAGCAAAATCGTAGATGGTCTAAACGGCCAAAAGTTTGATAATAAAGAATAGAATGTTGGGAACGCTCGATAGAAAATTTGGTACTGAAAAACAGATTGTGCTAACCATGAAGGAGACCAAGGACAAATACAAGGATCAAACCCTATATTCAAAGAATCCAGGTAATTCTGGATCCGATGAAATCTTTAGAGAATATCCTGCTCCGAAGTCATGTCAAAATCTTGCGGAAAATTTTTCCTTATCAACTTTCAAACTTAGAAATTCCAAAATATCATCATAAATATCTTCGATACTTCTGAAGATATTTTCATAAATATTCTTGTCTGAAATTATATACCTCTTCGTGCTATCTGTAATACATTATATTGGAAAATTCTGTAAAATCTAAGTATAAACTATGAATGAATTCTGAAGTAGTATTGGGAACTGAAGCATGAGTTATTATAATATAATGACACTTGATCAATATGATTATATTACAGTAAGTGATAATGCTAAAAACGAACATATATTTCATAGCATTATTCCTCAAGAAAGACAAGCTTTTAGTTGATATTGTTCTATTTACAAGTGATATTCGTTTAAATAATAAAAGGTGAAGACAAAAGACAGATTCGACGAATTGAAGACGCAAACGACCAAAAAGCTCAAAAGAACAAAAGACAATCAAAGAGGTTCCAATTATTGATAAGAAACGTCTCGAAATTACAAGAGTACAAGATTAAAAACGTAAAGTACAAGATATTAAATTGTACGCAAGGACGTTCGAAAATCCGGAACCGGGACCAGAGTCAACTCTCAACGCTCGACGCAACGGACTAAAAATTACAAGTTAACTAGGTATATAAATATAATATAATATATAATTAATTATATTAATTATATATATATTATATTTATAAATAAAAACCGTCGGCAGAGAAAGACTCCAAGGACTGAGCTGTAAATTCATTCTCCGCGACTCGCGGAGTTTGAAGAGGATTTTACCGCGAGTCGCGGAGCCCCAAAAATCGAAAATCCCTATAAAGCCAACCGAATTCTGATCACAATTCATAATCTTTTTCTTCTCTTATCATACGTAAACGATATATATATATATATATAATTTATATTTTAATTTTAATTCTAATAATAAGGGTATGTTAGCGAATGTTGTAAGGGTGTAAGTCGAAATTCTGTCCGTGTAACGCTACGCTATTTTTAATCATTGTAAGTTATGTTCAACCTTTTTATATTAATGTCTCGTAGCTAAGTTATTATTATGCTTATTTAAAACGAAGTAATCATGATGTTGGGCTAATTACTAAAATTGGGTAATTGGGCTTTGTACCATAATTGGGGTTTGGACAAAAGAACGACACTTGTGGAAATTAGACTATGGGCTATTAATGGGCTTTATATTTGTTTAACTAAATGATAGTTTGTTAATGTTAATATAAAGATTTACAATTGGGCGTCCCTATAAATTACCATATACACTCAATCGGACACGATGGGCGGGGTATTTATATGTACGAATAATCGTTCATTTAACCGGACACGGGAATGGATTAATAGCCACTAGAATAATTAAAACAGGGGTGAAATTACATTCAAGGGTAATTGGTGTAATTGTTAACAAAGTAGTAAAACCTTGGTTTACACGCAGTCGATAACCTGGTGTATTCATTAAACAAAGTATTAAAACCTTGTTACAATTTGAATCCCCAATTAGTTGGAATATTTAACTTCGGGTATAAGAATAATTTGATGAGGACACTCGCACTTTATATTTATGACTGATGGACTGTTATGGACAAAAACCAGACGGACATATTAAATAATCCAGGACAAAGGACAATTAACCCATGGGCATAAAACTAAAATCAACACGTCAAACATCATGATTACGGAAGTTTAAATAAGCATAATTCTTTTATTTCATATTTAATTTCCTTTATTTTATATTTAATTGCACTTCTAATTATCGCATTTTTTATTGTTATTATATTTAATTGCATTTTTAATTATCGTACTTTTTAATTATCGCAAGTTTATTTTATCGCACTTTTATTATTCGCAATTTCATTATCGTTATTTACTTTACGCTTTAAATTAAGTCTTTTATTTATTTAATATTTTACATTAGGTTTTAACTGCGACTAAAGTTTTAAAATCGACAAACCGGTCATTAAACGGTAAAAACCCCCCTTTATAATAATAATATTACTTATATATATGTTTGTATTTTTATAAAAGTAAACTAATATAGCGTTACGCTTTGTTTAAAGATTTCCCTGTGGAACGAACCGGACTTACTAAAAACTACACTACTGTACGATTAGGTACACTGCCTATAAGTGTTGTAGCAAGGTTTAAGTATATCCATTCTATAAATAAATAAATATCTTGTGTAAAATTGTATCGTATTTAATAGTTTTTCCTAGTAAAATATAAACTATTTCGTATACCTTAGCTTTAACATCAAGTATTTTTGGCGCCGCTGCCGGGGAGATTTCTAAACGCCGGAAGCGCAACGCTAATAATAAAAAAAAAAAAAAAGATTTTTAGCTTACTTCTATTAAAAATTCGTTTTTGTAAAAATACGTGTTAATTATTCAAAAATATAAAAAGAAAAACAAAAATATAAGTATTTTTTTTTAAAATATTTAAGTTTTATAAGTTTCTTTATTTTTATTTTAATTTATAAAAATATAAGTTTTATTAAATATCTTTTATATATAGAAAAAAAACAGAAAACAGAAAATAAAAAAAAAATTAAATAAAGAAAAAACGCGTCGATTCAAACTGTGCCAGAATTGAATTTCTGAACCCCGCGACTCGCGGGGTTTTCTTCATTAATTACCGCGACTCGCGGAGACTTTCTGACACGCCGACAGAAGCCCTAATTCAGCATTTATTACGGATTATTATTAATTATTATTAATATAAACCCTAATTATGTATTATTATTATAATTAAGTTTTATTTTAAAATTTATTTTTATTTAATTTGTTTTATTTTGTTTAAATTTGTTTTATTAAATTGTAAAATTAGTAGTTTTATAAAAAAAAATATATAAAAATAATATTTTTATAAAAATTGTAATTTTTACAACTTTTTGTATATTTTTATATTTTATCCCTTTTTAATCGTTTTAGCGTAATATTTGTATTTTTAGCTCATATTTAATTTTAAACTTAGTTTTTGCTATAGTTATTTTTACTCCTAGATTTTTAGGCTTTGCCGTAGAATTCCTTAAGTGCTTTTTCTTTAGACTAAGTTTTAGGTACTTTAGAATTTTGCGACGCCTTTTTAAGTTTTAGTTTCTTTTTAAGTTATTTCCATTTGGGATTTAGTTTTTCCTGTAAGCTTTAATATTTTTAGACACCTTTTACTATGTATCAATTATCATTCCAATTAGTAATTTCAATTTGCGATTATAATTTTAAGTTAGTTGTAGTAATAAGGTTAGGTTACTCAACTATTTTTAAGTTTTTATAAGTTTCTTTTATTTTTCCGTCACCTTTTATTTTTCAACCATTTTTTTTTCTTTTTCGATCTTTTTCGACGAACTCTTTTTCTCTCTTATTTCTCGCTGTTCTAGTTTTAGGACATAGATTTTTATTCTACTTCTTATCTAAATTTCTTAAAATTACGAAAATTTATTTTGAGTGGTTAAATTGATAGACATCAAAATTTTCTGGTTCGTAGTAATAGTTGGATTTGTACGTGGACCGGGTTATTGGAGCCAAACAGTCCTCAATTATATTGAGACCAAACGAATCCTGCCCCTCTGCTGCATCTTTTGGCTATTCGAAACGTGGGCAAAATCAGAAAAGTCTATTAATTGGATAACTTATTATAATTTTTCTTTCCTTTTAAAAAACTAATAGGATATTCAGTGAATGCACCGAGCAAGACGTTCATCACCTTTTGTACGTTCACCACCTGTAACTAGATCAAGACATTTAGCAAATATAACCGCCGTTGATTTTTCTTTAGAATCGTCATCCAGTAGACCAAGTACTTCAGTTCAAATTTCCGATAATCCATTTTTTGAACCCGACCTCACAATTGAGAATCCTGAAAATATTCAGGAACGGTTCATAGATCCTGAACCATTAAACTTTCCTCCGGAGCCACCAATCATTCAAACAGAGATTGTTGAGGAACGAACCATTAAATCAAAATCATCTAGTGATACCGATTCAACAAATTCAATTATGGAGAATCTGGAACCTTTAAGTATGGAAGACCGAATGAGAGCTAAACGCACTGGCCAAGGTCACGCAATTACTCATCCAGACATTAATGCGCCAGATTATGAAATCAAAGGACAAATTTTACACATGGTGACTAATCAATGCCAATTTAGTGGTGCGCCGAAGGAAGATCCAAATGAACATCTACGTACCTTTAATAGGATCTGCACACTATTTAAAATCCGAGAAGTGGAGGATGAACAGATATATCTCATGTTATTTCCCTGGACTTTAAAGGGAGAAGCCAAAGATTGGTTGGAATCATTACCTGAAGGGGCGATCGATACATGAGATGTTTTAGTTGACAAATTTCTTAAACAATTCTTTCCTGCATCTAAAGCCGTAAGACTTCAAGCAGAAATTGTTACGTTTACACAGAAACCAAATGAAACTCTATATGAGGCGTGGACAAGATATGGAAAGTTGTTAAGAGGATGTCCGCAACATGGTTTAGACACCTGTCAAATAGTACAAATATTCTACCAAGGATGCGACATCACTACAAGGAAAGACATAGATATAGCAGCTGGTGGTTCTATTATGAAGAAAACCGAAACTGATGCTTACAAAATTATTGATAACACTGCTTCCCACTCACATGAGTGGCACCAAGAAAAAGATATCATTAGATCATCTAAAGCAGCTAGAGCCGATTCTAGTCATGACTTAGATTCCATTTCCGCAAAGATAGATGCTGTGGAGAGACGAATGGAAAAGATGACTAAGGATATTCACTCAATACGAATTAGTTGTGAGCAGTGTGGAGGACCACATTTGACAAAAGATTGTCTCAGTATTGAATTAACAATGGAACAAAGAGAGAATATTTCATACATAAACCAAAGGCCTGGAAATAATTATCAGAATAATTATCAACCGCCAAGACCGATTTACAATCAAAACCAGAATTATAACCGAAATATTCCATACAACAACCAACAAGGTCCTAGCAATCAACAAGTATCCAATAATACTTACAATCAGCAAAGACCAAATTTTCAAAACAAACCACCACAACAAACCGATGATAAAAAGCCGAATTTAGAAGATATGATGACGAAGCTAGTTGAAACTCAAACGCAGTTTTTCACATCTCAAAAACAAACTAATGAACAAAATGCTCAAGCATTTAGAAATGAACAAGCTTCTATTCAAAATCTGGAACAAGAAGTAAGTAACCTAGCAAGGTTAATAGGTGAAAGAAAACCGGGAAGTCTACCTAGTGATACAAATGCTAACCCCCGGAATGAAACAGCTAAAGCTATTACCACAAGAAGTGGTACAACACTTAAACCACCTGAAATACCTGTAACTTCTGATGAAACTATTCCTACTCCACAAGAACCACAACCTGATCAAGATAAGGAAAAAGAACCGGTAGTTGAAAAAGTTAATGAAGATAACACAGTTAAGGATAAACCTTATGTTAAACCATACCAACCACCACTTCCTTACCCGAGTAAAATGAAGAAAGAAAAACTTGAAGCCGAGCAATCCAAATTTTTGGATATGTTTAAACAGATAAATGTAAATCTTCCTTTCATTGATGTGATTTCAGGAATGCCAAGATATGCTAAATTCTTGAAAGATCTAATCTCAAATAGAAAGAAAATGGAAGAACTCTCGGCTGTTACTATGAATGCTAATTGTTCAGCAGTGCTGTTGAATAAGATACCAGAAAAATTATCTGATCCAGGAAGTTTCACAATTCCATGTTTTCTGGGTAGTCTTAGTTCAATAAAAGCATTGGCAGACTTAGGTGCTAGTATAAATCTAATGCCGTATTCACTATACACTAAACTAGACCTTGGAGAATTAAAACCAACCAGAATAAGCATACAACTAGCCGATAGATCAATAAAATATCCTAGAGGGATAATGGAGAACATGCTAGTTAAAGTTGGTACTTTAGTATTTCCAATAGATTTTGTTGTTTTGGACATGGAAGAAGATTCTCAAGTTCCTCTCATATTAGGAAGACCATTCTTAAACACGGCTAAAGCAATGATAGACGTGTTCGGTAAGAAATTGACCCTAAGTATAGAGGATGAGAGTGTTACCTTTTCAGTTGATAAAGCAACGCAACAATCACAATCTGCAGATGATACATGTTATTATATTCAAACTATAGATGCACATGCAGAATTATTAGAAGAATTTCCAGAATTACAAGGAACAGGAGAATGTTCTTTAGGAGAAGGTAATGAACCAATTGATGAAGCTGAAATGTTAGCTACACTTATAGCTAATGGATATGAACCAACAACAGAAGAAATTCAAATGCTAAAAGAAGAAGACAGATATCGATATAAATCATCGATAGAAGAACCTCCGAAATTAGAGTTAAAGCCACTTCCAAACCATTTGGAATACGCTTATTTACATGGTGAATCTGAATTACCTGTAATAATATCGTCTTCTGTTACTGAAAATGAGAAATCACAACTCATTTCTGTGTTGAAAGCTCATAAACCAGCCATTGCATGGAAGATTCATGATATTAAAGGAATAAGTCCTTCGTATTGCACACATAAAATCCTTATGGAAGAAGGTCATAAAACGTATGTGCAACGCCAACGAAGACTAAATCCTAATATGCAAGATGTAGTTAAGAAAGAGATTATTAAACTGCTAGATGCAGGTTTGATATATCCAATTTCTGATAGCCCATGGGTAAGCCCAGTTCAATACGTGCCTAAGAAGGGTGGCATGACTGTCATTACAAATGAAAAAAATGAGCTTATTCCTACTAGGACTGTAACAGGATGGCGTGTATGTATTGATTATAGAAAATTAAATGACGCCACCAGAAAAGATCACTTTCCCTTACCTTTCATAGATCAAATGTTGGAAAGATTAGCCGGAAATAGTTACTATTGTTTTCTAGATGGATTTTCCGGATATTTTCAAATTCCAATAGCACCCGAAGATCAAGAGAAAACCACATTCACGTGCCCTTATGGTACTTTTGCTTACAAACGCATGCCATTTGGACTTTGTAACGCCCCTGCAACCTTTCAAAGGTGTATGATGGCGATTTTTCACGACATGATAGAAGAATGCATGGAAGTATTCATGGATGACTTTTCAGTCTTCGGTGATACATTTAAATCATGTCTAGTTAATCTGGAACGAATGCTAATTAGATGCGAACAATCAAATCTAGTACTTAATTGGGAGAAATGCCATTTCATGGTTAAAGAAGGCATCGTTCTTGGACATAAAATTTCAAAAGAAGGAATTGAAGTGGATAGAGCTAAAGTAGATGTAATTGCTAAACTTCCACATCCCACCAATGTTAGAGGAGTTAGGAGTTTTCTAGGGCATGCCGGTTTTTACCGACGTTTCATAAAAGATTTTTCTAAAATTGCCACTCCTATGAATAAACTCCTAGAAAAGGATGCTCCATTCATCTTTTCAGATGAGTGTATCAAATCTTTTAATATTCTTAAAGAAAAACTCACTAATGCGCCGATCATGATAACACCAAATTGGAATCTACCATTTGAACTAATGTGCGATGCAAGTGATTTTGCAATGGGAGCCGTTTTAGGACAAAGGATTGAAAAACGATTTCAACCTATATATTATGCTAGTAAGACATTACAAAGAGCACAAACAAACTATACAACTACTGAAAAAGAACTCCTTGCTATTGTCTTTGCTTTTGACAAATTTCGATCATATCTCGTTCTAGTAAAAACGGTGGTCTATACCGACCATTCTGCTCTTAGATACCTATTTTCAAAACAAGATGCTAAACCAAGATTAATCTGTTAGATCTTACTCTTACAAGAGTTTGATATTGAAATCCGAGATAAAAGAGGAGCAGAAAATCTCGCCGCTGATCATCTTTCTCGTCTTGAAAATCCCGAATTAGAAGTTCTAAATGAATCAGCCATACAAGACAACTTTCCTGATGAATATCTATTGAAGATAGATTATAATGAAATCCCATGGTTTGCAGACTATGCAAACTACTTAGTTTGTGGATTCCTTGAAAAAGGATTATCGTACCAAAGACGAAAGAAATTCTTCAGTGATATAAAACACTATTTCTGGGAAGATCCACATCTGTTTAAAAGTTGTCCCGATGGAATAATACGCCGATGTGTATTTGGAGATGAAGCTAGTAAAATTTTAAACCATTGTCACACAGGACCAACAGGAGGGCATTATGGGCCTCAACTAACAGCAAGAAAAGTTTATGAAGCTGGATTCTATTGGCCTACAATTTACAAAGACGCACACCTTCTTTGCAAATCTTGTGATGCATGTCAAAGGGCCGGAAAAATAAGTCAACGTGATGAAATGCCACAAAATGTCATCCAAGTATGTGAAGTATTTGACATTTGGGGTATTGACTTTATGGGTCCATTTCCAAAATCTCATAATAATCTATATATACTCGTAGCCATTGATTATGTATCTAAATGGGCGGAAGCACAAACTCTCCCAACTAACGATGCACGAGTTGTAGTCAACTTTTTAAAACGTCTTTTTGCAAGGTTTGGAACACCGAAAGCTTTAATAAGTGATCGGGGTACTCATTTCTGTAATAATCAACTTGAGAAAGTTCTTAAAAGATATGGAGTAACTCATAAAATCTCCACCGCATATCATCCACAAACAAGTGGACAAGTTGAAAATACCAACCGAGCTTTAAAACGTATTCTAGAGAAAACCGTAGGATCAAATCCGAAGGAATGGTCCATTAAATTGGAGGATGCACTCTGGGCTTTTAGAACAGCCTACAAAACTCCAATTGGAACCACACCTTTTAGACTTGTTTATGGAAAAGCATGTCATCTTCCAGTAGAAATTGAACACAAAGCATTTTGGGCTTTGAAGACATGTAATCTTGATTTACATGAAGTCGGACGTCTACGATTAAGTCAACTAAACGAATTAGAAGAATTAAGACATGAAGCATACAAAAATTCGTTAATCTATAAAGAAAGAACGAAGAAATGGCATGATAAAAGAATCAGAAGTTCAAAAGAATTTAAAGAAGGAGACAGAGTTCTTCTTTTCAATTCACGATTCAAGCTATTTCCTGGAAAATTGAAATCAAGATGGTCTGGACCATTCATAGTCAAAAGAGTTTTCCCATACGGAACGATAGAATTGATAAATTCAAATGGGATTGAATTTAAAGTTAATGGTCACAGAGTTAAACATTACATACATGGTCCGATGGAAGTCGACAACGAAGTTAATCACAATTTCGACACCACAGCTAACTAAGTGTGGGGAGAATCAAGTCTTTAAAGGATAATATGTATTTCTGTTAGAGTTAGATTGTCTGTTTTCGTGTAGTTCTCGAAAATGGAACCCGAATGGTCTTTCCCTAGCAGACCCTAAAGAACTAGTCTTCTCCCCCCATTCTGAATTTTTATTTTTTTTAGGTTTTTACAAAATGAAGACTGCCTGTGAGCTAAACCATGGTCTAATGCTATACGCTTTGATCACTAAACGTAATAATGACATACTACCGAGTGAAATAGTATCAGTAATCAGAGAAAGAATGGACGGAGTTAGAAAAGAATCCAGATGCGAAGATAATAAGTTACAATTTGGTAAAGGAAAATCAAAATCCGCAGCGAAAAGAAGAGCACGCCACCTAGAAAGATGTCACAAATGCGGAAAATGGTCACATGGAGGTAAATGTTCAAATAATCAAACCTATTCAAATACCGAATTTGTTACTTTATGCAGAGACGGACCGTTCATATGTTTAGAAGAAAAGACACTGAATGCTCAAGGTTACGCCTATGTAGCCATGGAAAACCAATTAAACCGACTATCTTATGAATGGGATAGATCATATAACTAAGAAATCTATTTCACAGGTATGTCTGTACAGTTTTTATTTTTATTTTTAACCTTTTGATAATAAACGCTAATTTGTTCGCTAAAAAGTATTAAATTGGTATTAAATAAAATTAGGTTTGGCGACCGAAATTATTGATATCATTCAAAAATTTATTACATCACTGCGAAATTTAACGTTTATTCTTAAGGTATAAATATCTTTAAACAATCAACCCAAAATATTTCAAAAATTCGTCATGAGTTAAATTAGGTCTTGGAACCGAAATTACTTTACCGAAAAGAGGGGCGCATATTTTTGATAATATTTGATTGATTAAAGTGGGATAAAAAACCAAAAAGATTTTTAATTTTATTTTTACCATGTTTTTTTTTAAAATTAATATTTAAATCTTAAATTAATATTGTAAACTTTGTAAAAACAATATATTTAAAATTGTAAATATTTGAAAAATTAATATAAGTTTGGTGTGAATTTATAATATGAATTTTTAAATTAAGATTGGTGTGAATTTTTTTTTTATTTTTAAAATATGAATTTTTAATTTTATGCATTTTAAATTTTAAATTTGGTGTGAATTTTTAATTTTTAAAATATAAATTTTTAATTTTATGCATTTTAAGTTTGGTGTGAATTTTTAATATTAATTTTGAATTTTATATTTAAGTTGTGTGAATTTTAAAAAAAACAAAAATTTACTTTATTTCATTAAGTTAAGAATATGATTTTTAAAATTCGTCGTAAGTTGAAGACTAGGTCTTTGAACCGAAATTGCTTTACCCAAGCCAGGGACGAGAACTTTTATTATCATTATTTTTAATCTTATTGATTTAAAGTATGCCAAAAACATTAAAAAACCCAAAAATCTTAGCTTTTAAAACAATCGCTACAAAAAAACAAATTTTAAAATTTTGTCGAGAGACGGACTAGGACATCGATCCGAAACGACCTCGTCCTAAATAATAAGGGAAACAAAATTTTAAAATTAATTTCTTAAATGTTTTCAAAAGTTAATGATTATAAAAAAAAAAAAAAAAACAAACTCCGCGAGTCGCGGAGTTTGAAGTGGATTTCGCCGCGACTCGCGGAGGGGCCGGATTACAGAAAAAAAATAAAAAGAGCTGAACGATCAGTTTCAGTCCCCAACCCAAAAACTCAAAAACAAACTGCGAAAACCCACGAAAAACCCCGCAAAATACACCCCAAAATCACAATTTTTAACCGTTAATCACCAAATCTTTTGCTAAAATCATGTTAAGAAGGATGCTATCTAAGAATTACTCAAGAAAAACGGTAAATTTCTACACCTAAACACCATTTAATCCGAAATTTGGTGTTCTTGAGCTATTTTTTCCCCCAAATTGATTTTGATGCTTTTTAGTGTAATTAGACTTAAATTGTTTATGTATTATGCTTGTATAACCTAGATTGATGCTGTTTAACATGATTAGAAGCCTTAAACTTCAAATTTTGAATAATCTAGGGTTTGTGTTCTTGAGCAAATTTGGGGCTTTTTGATATAAACAGGTTATGGCCGATTTTTGTCATGAATTGTTGCTAAATTGAGTAGTGTAACATGTCTAGGTAGTTAAATGATCCAAACTTTGAGCCTAAACATGATTTTGAGAATTAAAGTGGACTTTTTCAAGTCTAAAATTCATGAACTTGATTTTTGAAAGATAATGCCATTTGAGACTTGTTTAATTGCTAGTAATGATTATTTTGACATGTTATTTGAGTTGAATGCTTATGAACTTGGCGAACATTTTCGTATATGCTTATTTGAAAAAGTGTAGATTTGATAAAAATGTGAAAATGAGCTTAAGTTTGATATAAATTGATAATGTCATTGTAATTATTTTGATTGATGATTTTGCTGACACTAATGCATATTTGGATGCACAAAAATTGTGTTTGATGTGTTTTGCAGAATGAAAGGGGTGAATCTTCATCCCAAGCCCGCAATGCTCCTGCTGAGAATTTGGAACAACAGGAGGTGGATAACTACTACAAGCAGGATATACCTCATCCAGTCATGACCTTTTCCGATATGCACTTGGAAGAGTTGCACCCGAACCTGAGATTTGACAGACTTTGGATAGATTATCCAAAATATCAACGGGGTTTGCATACTCTTCATTCTAAGGTTGTTGAGGTACCGAGGGTCATAGAATGGGGACCCTTAGAAGCTGTAGAATTGGCCGGGCCAATTAGGGAATTACTTGTACAGAGGTATGGTAATTCTTCTTTTAATGACTGGGTATGTTTATTCACCATACGTAGACCTGTATATAAAGTATGGTGTGAAGAATTGTTATGTAGTATAGAGTTGAATGATCGGGTAGCTAGTTTAACCGATCGTTCTTTTATTAGATTTTTGTTAGGCGGTTCGATGCGCCACATGTCTTTACTGGACATGGCTCAGGCTTTACGTATATATACGCCTGAGGAGTTAGCGTCTGCCGATTGTAGAGGATTGATACTAAACGGTAGAAAGATAGATGAGAATTTTGATACACACGGTGTGTGGAGTCAAATGACAAGCCATCACCGTTTCAAAGGGGGAAATTACTCTTATTTGGATATAGATAGAGCCGAATTAAGAGTGATACATAGGTTTTTAGCTAATTCGATTACACAAAGGGGTAAGAACAAAGAAAAAGTAAATGAACAGGATTTGTTTTACCATATGTGTATTCGAGACCCACAAAGCGCTGTAAGTATACCATATTGTGTGGGTTATTATTTATCAGCTATGGTTCGGGGGATGCGACCACATAGCATAATAGGAGGTGGTATTTTTATTACTTTGATTGGTGAATATCTCGGTGTGGATATAAGTCGGGGGGGATTATTAGTAGAAGAACCGGAACCCCGCGATACTATAGGTTTAAATGTATACCATGGTGCGAAAGTTTTGAAGAGGCGAAATAACGCCGCAGTACGATACCATGGTAGACATCCACAGGTGGAGAGAAACCAGCAGTAAGGTAATGTAGGAGGGGGGAATGAGATGCAAGAAATGCATAGGTTTATAGCTTCTCAGGAATACGAAAATGCTAGACAGAGAGCATTTGAAGATTTGGCAAGTTCATCAGAACCAAATCATAGATCATTGCCAACATATAGGTAGAAACTATATTCCTACACCGAAATCCATCTTCCCTCCTTGGTCTATAGAGATGCAGCCACCGTATCCTACGTATGACCCTGCCGAAGCATTCTATAGCACTTATGGTTATGCCTGGAACCCCTATTGGTACCAATATCATCCTTAGTTTACTTATTATTTTTTTTTTTATTTTGTAATTTGTAATTATTGATACGTTTAATACTTTTGTTAATATTGTAATCATTTTTATAATTATCTAACTTTTATTCTTAGATTTTAATAATTTTTGAATGTGGGGTAATATACCAAACTTCAAAAATATGTATATATGTTTGCAGTTTATCTTATGTACACAACAGGGTAAAACAACGCATTTTCAAAGACTGGCATTAAGTTTAGCAAAAGCAACTAATTTTGACGACAAGATGCAAAATATATGTGAAATAACAACAAGACGGAATGAACAAATGATGTGCACCATTTATCATTCAGCAAACAAACGCCAATATATTTGGAAACCTTGGTAAAAATTTAATCATTTTCACACAAATCACCCTCAATAATTTAAATTGTTACTAATTTCTTGCAAATGAGGGCATTGCAAGATCTTAAGTGTGGGAAGGGGTTAAATTCTTTCGGATTTTAAAAATTTTTACTTTATACACTTGGTTACCATTAAAAATACTAGTAAAGCAGTAGTTGTATTAGAATCTAGTGCTCTCTGATAAAAAAAGAACAGCCTTAGTCTTATATACTGACTACCCAATTCTAGTAAAATTTTTCAAAATTTTCAATTAAATGAATTCAAAATCATGTTTATACATATTTATGAACGATAAAACTAGGTTTTAACACCGAAATTATTGTTACCTCGGAAAGGACATAAATTAAGAAACAAACTAAAATGTTAAAATTCATTTAAAATGGAATAGAAGACGATAAAAAGGAAAATAAAAGCCAAGTGTGGGAAAATTTACCAAGTTATCTTAAACATATGTCACATATATCTGTAACAAATAACTGAAAATACTTTTGCTTTGGACTAAACTAAACTGTTTTACCCGATGAAAGAAAAGAAGAGATGGATCTACACGATGAATCAATTCCATCATTAAAAGGAAGTAAAGTCTTCCGAAAAAGACACGCGCTTCTTGATTTAGGTCATGAAGTTGTCGTCCAGACCAGCTGTAGGTTGACGAAAAATCTAGAAAAGTCATCACTAAAATCAGCAGGAAATCCATGGACCTCAGCATTAAACAGGGTCGCCATGTGGTCAGATTTATCCTAACCATGAGTAGGATTTATCTCGTACAATGGGGGGGCACCGTGCAAATTAGCTTGATAAGACTAATGAATCTGATCCCCAGAAAGGATAATCTCCTTAAAGATTAAAAATCAGCTTTTAAGACTGATATTACTCAATCCTAGAGATTGACCTTAAAGATTGAGAATTACAAACTCATGGAATTCAATGATATCTAAACTCGAGCTTGAACGAGAAAATATTTTGATTAAAATTACAAACCGATTTGTTTTCTGAAAACCCTATTTTCAATACGTTCATTACCATTGAACGTAAAATCCTAGGAATTCACCTGGAATTCATTAGGTCACCTGAACTAAATCGGGTGTCAACCGTAAGAACGGTGGTTGCATAGTGGTCAAAGACAGGACCTTGTGCCATACCGAAAAATTATAAGGGTGAGCTTTACTATTGCTCCTACCAAGGATAGTAATTGCGTCCGACACGTTATAGACCATAATTAAAAGCATGTCAGGGGACATTGCCTTAACAGTTGCTTGTTCAACGCTTTCCTTTCAACCGGACGGTAGTTTACCGAAAGGTAATATACGGGACAAGTAAACTGGACGTGTTGCTTTCCAAATACAAGGTTAGCAAGTGTACTAATGACAATGAGTTATAAGTATATTTTGAAACTACTAACTTAAGTTTTCAAAACGATAACTATACGTAACATTCTTTGATATATATACTTATAATCTATAATGCTTATACATGTATCGTATATATAATGTATTTAATAACTTTTTAAGGACTTAAATACATAAAACAATATAAGTATATTCACAAAAGATAGCTATATTTGAATTCTCGTTTCGTTTCCTCAAGATTTCTATACGTATATCTAGGATATATGTACCGGTATCATATCCAGCTTCTATACGTATTTACTATTGGTATATACACATCAAATCAACATCCTAATCAACATTATTACTGCCCTAGATATGAGGTAACTAGGATTTGTCAAGTAGTATGAATTATTAGTAAGAAAACAAAATTAGGAATCCTTTTCTTTCTTTATAAACTAAAAACGTTTTAATAAATGAACACCATTTCTTCACTCCATTTTCTCATACCTACACCCTCATTTCTCTCTCAAAATACTCCTAACTTCATACTTGATCATCTCCAAGCATTTTCCCCATCATTTAGCTTCAATTACAAGCCTTAAACACCATAAGAAAACTCTTTCAAGAACATATCAAAATAACCACCCATTTGAAGAAGTTTACTTCCAACCTTTTGATCTAACTCCACCACTCTTTGATTCCAAGATTATTTCTTATCTTTTGCAGTAACTTTGTCCAAGTAACTTGAGGTAGTAACCTTGTTCATAATCTTATTCAATTCATATTCATATAGCTATCTTGTTTTGTGGTATAAAATTTTAACAACAAGAACATAGTTTGAATGATTTCAAACTTGTTCGCAAACTAAATAGATCCTTCTAACTTGACTTTTAAAACACTTCAAGACCTGTAATATATCATAATGATATGCTAACCTAACAAGATATAACTTGGTTTTACAAAGAACATCTTAAAAACTGAATCTACGTCGTCGGAGTGCAACCGGGGGCTGTTTTGGGTTGGATAATTAAAAATCATCCTGAACTTTGAATTGGAAGTTCATATTCTGGAAAAATGATATTTCTTATGAATATGTTAACACATAAAAATTTCATGGTTTAACTCAAAGTGTAACTATTTTTAGAAAAATGATCATTAAATGTTGTTTTTATGATGGAAAATGATCACTTTCATAAGTTTCACCAAAGTTTGACCTATAACCTATGATTTCGAATACAAACTAAGGTATTTTCAGTTCATATTCTTAAAATTTGACTCGATCCAAGGAAGTGGCAAGTTGAACCAACAAAAACGGAGTTGTAATGAAGAAACTACGACTAAAACAAGATTGGGTATCCGAAGCTAGTTTAGCTACGAAAATATTTGGAGAAAAAGTAAATTAATCATATCTTTTCTAATTAATATGATATTTTATATATAATTACTTATGATTTGATTTTATATATTTAAGGACCACCCATAAACAACACGAGAAGATTAATCATAAGACCTCATGATTGTACGCAACACGTCATTTGACAACACGGTACTTTATGTACGCAACACGTCATTTGACAACATGGTACCATGGGTCGAGATTAATTCTGATCAATACGAATACGATGGGGTCTTTATTTATTTTATTTAAGCAACTAATTGTGGACCACTAACATCGGACTGCTAACTACGGACTTAGAAAATATTAAAAGTATATATATATATATATATATATATATATATATATATATATGTAACGATTACTTAAAAAGAAAATATGTTGATATATTATATATATGGTTAGGTTCGTGATATCTATCGGAGACCAAGTCGAATTAAATACCTTCAAGGCAAAAGTGAGTTTCATTTGCTTCCTTTTTAACTGCTTCTGCAATATATATTTTTGGGCTGAGAATACATGCGCTGCTTTTATAAATGTTTACAAAATAGACACAAGTACTTAAAAATATATTCTACATTGAGTTGTACCACTGGCATACTTCCCTGTAGCTTGGTAACTAATATTTACATGGGTATTGTAAACGCGAATCCTGTTGATAGATCTATCGGGCCTGACAACCCCAACTGGACTGGACGACCAGTATTCAACGGTTGCACAGTACTTCATTTCGATGACTACACTTGGTACGGTGTAGTAAGATTTCATAATAAAGGGAATATGCGACATTGATTAAATGTTAAGTATGGTTATCAAGTGCTCAACCACTTAGAATATTTTTATTAAAACGTTTATGAATATGAAATCTTGTGGCCTATTAATATATTAAAAAGATTGTTATGATAAACCTATGAACTCACCAACCTTTTGGTTGACACTTTTAAGCATGTTTATTCTCAGGTACGAATTTAAGTCTTCCACTGTGCATTTGCTCATTTTAAGGACATTATTTAGAGTCGATCATCGCAATGGGACCAAATATTGATGATTTCGTCCAGGTGGATTAGGACGGGTCATCACATGTTCAATCCATATGAATGATTTTTGTCTCTATGTATGGGACGTATATTTATGAAAAATGAAAATGAAAATCTTGTGGTCTATTAAAATGATGAAAATGATCGATTATGATAAATGAACTCACCAACCTTTTGGTTGACACTTTAAAGCATGTTTATTCTCAGGTATTAAAAGAAATCTTCCGCTGTGCATTAGCTCATCTTAAGGATATTACTTGGAGTCATTCATGGCATATTTCAAAAGACGTTGCATTCAAGTCGTTGAGTTCAGTAAAGATTATGATTAAGTAAATAACAGATTAGATCATTTATAGTTGGATATTATGAAATGGTATGCATGCCTGTAAAATTTCGATGAAATGAAAGTTTGTCTTTTAAAACGAATGCAATATTTGTAAAATGTATCATATAGAGGTCAAATACCTCACAATGTAATCATATGTTATTGTATTCGTTCTTATGGATTAGGACGGGTCTTTACATGTGGTATCAGAGCGGTGGTCTTAACGAACCAGGTCTGCATTAGTGTGTCTAACTGATAGTTGTTAGGATGCATTAGTGAGTCTGGACTTCGACCTTAGTTGCATGTCAAAAGTTTTTGCTTATCATTCTTATCGGAAATTACCTGCTTATCATTCTTAATTCTAGACACATCTTACTGCATTGATTGCATGAATAGTGTATAGACAAAATCCATATCTTAGCGTATCTATTACTGTAAACTTTGCCTGACATATTCCGTGAATTCCTCCCTAATCTAAGAAATTTTATGCTCTATATATATATATATATATATATATATATATATATATATATATATATATATATATATATATATATATATATATATATATATATATAGATATTCTATGTAATTAGAATACCACCCGATAGCCGGAAAATCATTCCTTATCGAAAAATCCTTTATTAAATTGTACGAAATGGAATTCGTCATTAGTTCAAGCCCCTCGGATTTCGAAATGGAATCCCACTCAAGCTCCGAAAGCAGTGTGACTGGAATGGATCAACCAATCAGCCATCATCTATTCTGGATGAATTGGGGATGGGTTCATAGCCTCCTCAATCATTGGAGACAAGAAGAAGGTGATCCCTTCTATCCACCACATTGCCTTCTTGGTGAAGAACCTGTAGCACTTACCGGCGAACCCATTCGAAACACCATTTTCACACTTATTTCCAGAGTATCTCGCCACGATTATATTCTACCTAAAATTCTAAACCTTATTCGTTCGCTCGTTCTGACCGACAATCATCCCGGAATAATATAAGAAGTCAACGAACTTCGCGCTCGAATAATCAATTTGGAGAATATGGTGCAAAATTTACCAGCTTCAGCAACATCATCGGCACCAAAAGTACCATCAATAAACAGCACCAGTACCACCAACAATCCATGCCTTAACATCTCATTCTGTACCTCGAATATAACCATCGTTCTACGTATCGTTCTACATCAATTATCTTCGTTCCTCATGGCGATTATGTAATCTCTAATGTTTTAGAGATTATGTATTCTAGTTCTAACGGTAAATCAGATGAGATTAATATTATATTAACTCATTAAATCCATGATTACATCTGAAGAAAATATACATGTAAGTATATTTTCATAAAGATTGTAATTAAAAATTCTTTTGTACAAACTATTAATGGTGAAAATATTTTAACGGGTAGGTAATACCCGAGGAATATTTAGATTTCACATTAACAAGTTACACTGTACATTCTTCGAATCTGATTCAATGGTCATTTACTATCCTACTTACATCCACAGATATACGAATCCGTTCACCACAGAATAACCATTTTCATTCAATTTCATATTTGGATTTTGACCTATCAGAATCAAACAAGTGGCATAATGAAGAAAATATTGGACAATATAAAATTTGTTAGAAACAACCAAATTAACTATGAGAAATTTTGTTAAGAATCCACGCTAACAAAATCCTAGCTAACTGCTAATTCCTTATTACATTTATTTATCGCAATTTATTTTTCTCAATTTTAATTCTCGCAATTTTATTTATCGTCATTTAATTTCTGTTATTTATTTTACGCACTCTAAATATCGGGACACATAGACAATGTTTTGACATATCATATCGACGTCATCTATATATATTACTTGGAATAACCATAGACACTCTATATGCTGTAATGCTCGAGTTCGCTATACAGGGTTGAGGTTGATTCTCAAATAATATATATACTTTGAGTTGTGATCGAGTCTGAGACATGTATATAACGGGTCACGACCTGTATTAATTAATTCAAATATTATATATTAAACTATATATGAATTATTGAATTACTAACTGTGGACTACTAACATTGGACAATTTAAAATGAATTAAAATATTGATTCTAACATAAGAAACTAAGCATTTCTTCAAGTTTGCCACTTGATTTCATCTTAAACCTCATTTGTATCTTGACGATTACAATCTGCGTTCAAACTCTTCAAAATTCTTGAAAACACCTCAATCGAGAGGATGAACCAACCGGATTTCATCTACGGAAGGAAAGATTTATGCACATAGTTATGCACCTGAAAAACTCTCGGACACTGAGTGGACATTTAACACGTAGCTGTGCTAATTCCTTTAGTGTTATTATTACCCAAAATAACTTGGTAATCCCTTTCAAAGTAGCAAATTTTGTCACAGCTCCAGCAAGTTAATTTCGACTTTTCGTTCGAAACAACCTTATTATAACCTTGAAATATATGCGTACTCTTTTATTGTTACCAGGGAACCTTTTATATTCCACCATATTACCATCAGCGTTTAATCATCTAAAAACACAATTCTCTTGAAACCACCTCGGATTAATAACCGATGATTCAGATATGGTAGCATTAAATGCAGAGGAAACGGCAAAATCGTAGATGGTCTAAACGGCCAAAAGTTTGATAATAAAGAATAGAATGTTGGGAACGCTCGATAGAAAATTTGGTACTGAAAAACAGATTGTGCTAACCATGAAGGAGACCAAGGACAAATACAAGGATCAAACCCTATATTCAAAGAATCCAGGTAATTCTGGATCCGATGAAATCTTTAGAGAATATCCTGCTCCGAAGTCATGTCAAAATCTTGCGGAAAATTTTTCCTTATCAACTTTCAAACTTAGAAATTCCAAAATATCATCATAAATATCTTCGATACTTCTGAAGATATTTTCATAAATATTCTTGTCTGAAATTATATACCTCTTCGTGCTATCTGTAATACATTATATTGGAAAATTCTGTAAAATCTAAGTATAAACTATGAATGAATTCTGAAGTAGTATTGGGAACTAAAGCATGAGTTATTATAATATAATGACACTTGATCAATATGATTATATTATAGTAAGTGATAATGCTAAAAACGAACATATATTTCATAGCATTATTCCTCAAGAAAGACAAGCTTTTAGTTGCAATTGTTCTATTTACAAGTGATATTCGTTTAAATAATAAAAGGTGAAGACAAAAGACAGATTCGACGAATTGAAGACGCAAACGACCAAAAAGCTCAAAAGAACAAAAGACAATCAAAGAGGTTCCAATTATTGATAAGAAACGTCTCGAAATTACAAGAGTACAAGATTAAAAACGTAAAGTACAAGATATTAAATTGTACGCAAGGACGTTCGAAAATCCGGAACCGGGACCAGAGTCAACTCTCAACGCTCGACGCAACGGACTAAAAATTACAAGTTAACTAGGTATATAAATATAATATAATATATAATTAATTATATTAATTATATATATATTATATTTATAAATAAAAACCGTCGGCAGAGAAAGACTCCAAGGACTGAGCTGTAAATTCATTCTCCGCGACTCGCGGAGTTTGAAGAGGATTTTACCGCGAGTCGCGGAGCTCCAAAAATCAAAAATCCCTATAAAGCCAACCGAATTCTGATCACAATTCATAATCTTTTTCTTCTCTTATCATACGTAAACGATATATATATATATATATAATTTATATTTTAATTTTAATTCTAATAATAAGGGTATGTTAGCGAATGTTGTAAGGGTGTAAGTCGAAATTCTGTCCGTGTAACGCTACGCTATTTTTAATCATTGTAAGTTATGTTCAACCTTTTTATATTAATGTCTCGTAGCTAAGTTATTATTATGCTTATTTAAAACGAAGTAATCATGATGTTGGGCTAATTAGTAAAATTGGGTAATTGGGTTTTGTACCATAATTGGGGTTTGGACAAAAGAACGACACTTGTGGAAATTAGACTATGGGCTATTAATGGGCTTTATATTTGTTTAACTAAATGATAGTTTGTTAATGTTAATATAAAGATTTACAATTGGGCGTCCCTATAAATTACCATATACACTCAATCGGACACGATGGGCGGGGTATTTATATGTACGAATAATCGTTCATTTAACCGGACACGGGAATGGATTAATAGCCACTAGAATAATTAAAACAGGGGTGAAATTACATTCAAGGGTAATTGGTGTAATTGTTAACAAAGTAGTAAAACCTTGGTTTACACGCAGTCGATAACCTGGTGTATTCATTAAACAAAGTATTAAAACCTTGTTACAATTCGAATCCCCAATTAGTTGGAATATTTAACTTCGGGTATAAGAATAATTTGATGAGGACACTCGCACTTTATATTTATGACTGATGGACTGTTATGGACAAAAACCAGACGGACATATTAAATAATCCAGGACAAAGGACAATTAACCCATGGGCATAAAACTAAAATCAACACGTCAAACATCATGATTACGGAAGTTTAAATAAGCATAATTCTTTTATTTCATATTTAATTTCCTTTATTTTATATTTAATTGCACTTCTAATTATCGCATTTTTTATTGTTATTATATTTAATTGCATTTTTAATTATCGTACTTTTTAATTATCGCAAGTTTATTTTATCGCACTTTTATTATTCGCAATTTCATTATCGTTATTTACTTTACGCTTTAAATTAAGTCTTTTATTTATTTAATATTTTACATTAGGTTTTAACTGCGACTAAAGTTTTAAAATCGACAAACCGGTCATTAAACGGTAAAAACCCCCCTTTATAATAATAATATTACTTATATATATATATGTTTGTATTTTTATAAAAGTAAACAAATATAGCGTTACGCTTTGTTTAAAGATTTCCCTGTGGAACGAACCGGACTTACTAAAAACTACACTACTGTACGATTAGGTACACTGCCTATAAGTGTTGTAGCAAGGTTTAAGTATATCCATTCTATAAATAAATAAATATCTTGTGTAAAATTGTATCGTATTTAATAGTTTTTCCTAGTAAAATATAAACTATTTCGTATACCTTAGCTTTAACATCAGTAAGTCATGCTGAGTTTCTAAATGGAACGTGATGATTCACAGATCATAACGTCATCATGTGCCATGTTACACGACTCTTGTATTCTACTTAACCTCTAAACATATCAAGAAAATATTTTTCTTGATGATTCGGCCTTTTCCAAGGTATTCTGGTAATTTAACAAATCAAGATTGTGCCATTACAATTTCCTTCTTAGAACATCAACTATGTTCATTCCAAATTTCATATCTACAAATTCTGGACCATTATTCGCTTGACTTAAAGTCGGGAAGAGAAAACAAAAGTATGAAACTCCGAAATATAAGGGAGAATGTAAAGCCTGATAACAACACATAAATTACAAATCGTGTATATCAATGTTTATTGCAACATAAAGACACGGGAGAATTAAAAACATTATAACCCCAAGGGCGAAGTAGAAGTAAACAGATTCCTCCGGTGGAAGTTGGAAAAGGAGAATGATTGTTGCGATAGTCAGGATAAGGACAAGGATCAGAACTGGATTAAGCATTTTCACAATCTTTTGAATTTGGAAATTGAGTATAGGAGTGGTAAAAGTAATGGAACGGAAGAAGTTAATTTATATTGAAATATCTGATAAAGAAATCAAGGCAGATCTCCGCATTTAATTAGAAAGATCCTAATTTCCTTAAATACCGAAGAATCAGATCTTATAGATTTCCATAAATTTTCTCTAAATCCCTTGAATTTCGAAAATCCACCGTGACTACGTCACCGGTTAAGTCAAATCTTCATTTACTCATTTTCACTCTTTTGTGATAACTTCATTCGTACTCTTCGAATAATCGAATTATCTTATCCTTATTACTTAAAGGTAATAAAACTCTATATATCAGCTTAGATGAGTCATGAAAACATACTTATTGTCAACCATGATGATCCCACTCAAATTTTGAGACGAAATTTCTTTAACGGGTAGCTACTGTGACGACCCGGAAATTTCCGATCAAATTTAAACTTAGTTTTATATGGTTTTGACATGATAAGCAAAGTCTATTTAATTGAATCTCAAAAATTTTGAACTGTTGTAAAATATTCAATTAACCTTTGGCTATTCTCGACGATTCACGAACAATTGTGTGTAAGTATATATATATATATATATATATATATATATATATATATATATATATATATATATATATATATACAAACAAAAGTATATATAATAATTTAAAATAATAAAATATAAGATATTAAACAAAATAATTAAGTATTGTTTAAATGAATAAATATTAAATATTCAACATATGTTATCCTATAATATATAATTGTAATTTAAAAATATAATTGCTATAATATTATTATCATTATTTTTCTTATTATTAATATCATTATCTGTAGTATTAATATTATTATATAAAATTGAAAATATGTAACATGTTATATCTTGTATTATTTTTAGATATTATTGTTACATTATCATTAATAATCATTAATATTATTATTATAGTTATCCTTATTGTTATTATAATAAAGTAAGACAAATTATTATTATCATTATATTTATTAGCATCATTATTATTAATTATTATTAAATTTATTAATATTATCATATCAGTATCATTATTTCTCTTTATTATTTTGATATTATAATTATTGTTAGTATTATTTCGATATTATTATTATTAATAATTTTATTATTTTTATTATTAGTATTAGTAACTTATTAGTAATCTTATTATTAATAACATTATTATTTAAAATTACTATGAATATTATTATTAATAATTATTACTATCAAATTTCATTAAAATTTTTATTACTCTTTTTATTATTATTAATGTTATTATTTGTATTTAAATTATTATTAATATAATTATAATTATTAATTATTAATAATAATTATATAAAAAAATCATACGTGTAATTAGGGAATCCAATTTTGTTTCCCATCTCAATCAACTTTCTTTAAAGATTGTTCTTGTATCTGAATCTGTACGTAAACGAATCCAAACACAGATATAAATCCAAATTAGTTAACCCTTTTAATCAACTTGTAATTTTTTTTATTTTTTTATGTATCTGTGATCGAATTATTTAGTCTCCAATCAGTTATAGGTCAGTTTCAAATCATTTTACGAATCAGTTATTATCAGATTAACTGTTGAATCGTGTATTCACTCACATTATATATAAACGCCTCTGCAATTTAAGAATTAAAAACACACAAAGTTATTTTTATTTTCTTTTTACGCTCTGTTCTTCCACTTTATAGCCAAGTCTCAAAATCGAATAAAATCTCAAAATATAAAAATGCAGTTGTGTTTGGAATCTCTTACTCGAACTATCTGCAAATTTTCAAGTTTCAATTTTTCATATTGATGATTAATTTTGGAGTCAAAGTTTATGTCTAAAAAGTCAAACGAACATTCAATAATCAAATTAAAGTCGTAGGAGTTGTTTCTGTTGAAATTGATAAATTCAAAAGTTTCCATAAGAGATTTAAGACGTATTCCTTTAATGATATATTACACAAATTTCTTGTTACAACTTATTGAAGGACACTATTAGAAACCAGCTCTTAATATTGGTGGATTTATTAATTTCTACTGGTCTTCATGGTATGGGAAGGACCGAACAACGTTCCAGTTGCCAGACTGGAATTTTAACCCGTTTTTAAAGGGTTAAATGAGGGTGTTTTGGTCTTTTCACATATTGACGGGTTATATGCTTGGGATCTGATCTAGAACTCATTCTTATCCTATTTCTCATCCACAAAACCCTCTAATCTCTTTTAGAGTGAGAAACCTTCATTGTAAAGAGAGAAAGCTTAGATTAAGGAAGAAGGAGTTGGAATCTCTTCAAAGTGCAAGTGTTAAAGTTGTTCCTCTTGCTCGTAGCTATATTTTGGTAGTGGTGGTAAGTCTTAACTACGATTTTAATTACTTTGATTTTGATAGAAGGTTGGATTTGAGTTAGTGTTTTAAAGACCCGTCCTAATCCACCTGACGAAGTCTTCAACAGATGGTCCCATTGCGAGGTTCTGACCTCTATATGCCATGAACAACACCATGTAATATCTTTAAAATGAACAAATGCATAGCGGAAGATTTCTTTCAGACCTGAGAATAAACATGTTTTAAAAGTGTCAACCAAAAGGTTGGTAAGTTCATAGGTTTATCATAAACAATAAAATTCAAAATTTTGATAGACCACAAGATTTAAATGTGCATGGTACAAATGGGCCCGAATCCTATACCCACCTGTAATGTACATGCGATATCTTTAAAATACAGTAAACATATCTAGTGTACGAAACCATTTTTCAATAATTCTTTGTAAACCGTACACATAACTCGTGTACAAAATATCATACACATAACCTGTGTATAAAATCATTCTCTCGATACATAACATTCGATTTTCTTTGCTTGCTTTCGTTGCTTGGTAACCGACCTTAACATTTAATGCGCATCATAAATATCCCCAAAATAAACAGAACTTTCAGTCTGTAATTAATATATAAACTTCAAAGTACTAAACACCACGCCCACTAGCTCTTCCGTCTAGTGAACATTCTGGGTGGGGGTGTTAAACCCGGTAGCTACCTTTAGGATTCGCGTGAATTAGGGGCCATACCCGTTTCCTAATTCTTAGGTTACCAAGCTATAATAATCAGGGGAAATATTCACATCAATTAGTGGCAATTATAACGTCCAACTAATTCAACATATCATAATCAACAGAACCTCTCGTCTGTACAATAATTTATTCGAGGAATGTTTTGCTTGTGTCATATCGCGTCAAACATTTATAAAAGCATTTCATGTATTCTCAGTTCAAAAATATATTTCAAAAGCATTTAAATAAACAGTTATAAAAACAGCGCATGTATTCTTAGTCCCAAAAATATAAAGAGTAAAAGGGAATCAAATGAACTCACGATACGATATTTTGTAGTAAAATATGCATACTATGATACTGAACGATGCAGGGTTGGCCTCGGATTCACGAACCTATATCATTTATATATATATATATATATATATATATATATATATATATATATATATATATATATATATATATATATATATATATATATATATATATATATATATATATATATATAAACATATATAATGGTAATCAAACACATTTATATATTATGAGTGATATGATTTATATGCTTCATTGATTCTTTTATTAATATTAATATAATAAATTTAAGGTAGTTTAATAATTTATTTGTAATTATAATATTTATCCTTTATTAATAATAAGAACTTATTTTAAGGTTTATTTGATAAAAATGTACATATATCTATATTAATTAATATAATTTATATATAGTTTAATTAATATCATTTTAATGATAACATATAGTATTATGTATTATAATTGTATTTTTAGATAAAATATGTATTTGCAATAATAATAATAATAACAGTGTTAATAATAATAATGATGATGAAAATAATAATAATTTTAATGAAAATGATAATAATAACCATAAAATTAATAATTTTACTACTAATGATAAATATGATAATAATATAGTTGTAATAATAATAATGGTAAAAGTAATAACAATAACTATAATATACATAATACTTGATAATAATAATAATATTACTAATACTAACAATAATGATAATATTATTAATTGTATGAATGATTACTAATAATTGTATTTTTGATATAAGTAATAACCTAATAACAATAATAATTAATAATAACAATAATAATAAATATACTAATAATAATAATAAGAAATGAAATACTACCTTAAAAAGCCTTTCCAGAAACAAAATGCCCCAGATAGGGCTCGAACCCGAGACCTTTAGAATAACACTAACACCCCATAACCATATGCTCAAATCCATTTTTCTAATTAATATCACGATCGAATTTTTATATAACCCGTATTATTTATTTTCTATTTTCTTCTTCATCATCTTAAATCAAAACCCATTTCATTATCATCTTAACTATATCATAATTATGATCATAATCATAATTATAAACCATAAAACATATATCATATATCATATATCGATCGATCATGTATCATTGTAATATCATCATTATTTTATTATAAAATCATGATCATCAATCGATCATTTATCATAACAGTAGCGGTTTCTTCTTCAATTGATACAGACCCAGGCCCAAGTTTACTTTGGCCCAACAATACAACAACCCACGACCCAATTTTGACAGGCTCGTTGCAATGATCCAGTAGTCCACTTGATAAACTTTTGGAATTAGATGAGCATTTAATCAGATAATAAGGATCTTAAGGTCAAAATGGGTAATTGTTGTTCCCTGGACAATCATTGGTTTTATACTGTGTTACACCTTTTTTTAAAAGCAAAATGGGAGCATGATAACAACCACTTTGTTCTTTCACAAACATTACGTTCATTTCATTCTCTACTTTTCCCTCATTTTCTTGCCATCATCAATATTTTGTACTGTAATGGAAACAGAAAACAGCTACTGCAGCATTGATTAACGATGATAGTGGTGGTGTTTGGGTGATATGGTTATGGTGGTGGGTGGAGGTTATCAAGGTGGTGGGTTTGGTGATATTGGGGTCGTGGTGTTCGAATGGTAACAGAAAAACAGGAACGCGCAGTAGTAATTTGATTAGAATAACAGGAAAACAAGAGGGAGAGAGAGAATGAGTTCATGGTGTTTTTATATTGGTGTTTTGGTGATTGTTCTTGGCGGATGGAGGTAAGAGGTGGTGGGTTTCATGAAAGAAGACAGTGGTTACTTTGATGGTGGTGATGATTGTGATTTCGTCATGGAAACAGAAAACATGTGAATTTCGATGGCTCAATTGGTGGTGCAACAGAAAGAAATAGTAGAAGGAACCAAACTTACAAGAGCTCGATGGACATGGTGGTTTTAGTGGTGGTGCAAGGTGGTGATGAGGTTTCATATAATTCATGTAAGTGTATATGTATACATATATAATTAGATAGGTAAAGATAGATAATGATGATGAATTAATTGTGGTGGTAAGGGTGGCGAAGTGTTTCTCGTTGTTGGTTTTTTTTTTCCAGATGAGCAGAGTGATTGGATTCTTTTATAGCAGTGAAGGGTTCGACAGATATATTCGAGCCAGGAAGAACAAACAAAAATATAAAGCAGAAAATGAAATGTAACAGATTCGTACGATATATACAGCACAAGATTCGATTACAATTTGTTTCGTAGCTTTGATTGGGTCGACAGAAGAATCTCAAGCAGGAAGAAGGTAATAAGAAAATAGAAATAGATAGGGACTTGAAACATATTCGTACGCTTTAACTGTTTATTGACAGCTAACAAATTTTGTATCTATCTGATTGATTTCTTTTCTCATTGAATTACAGAAGGATTTTATATGGAATGGTTGTTTGTAGTGAAGATATTGAATCGACAAGAATCTTGAGCAGAAGAAGAAATCAAGAGAAAAATATAAAAATGAATAAAGCTGATCACGATATCTAACTGAATTGGATTGTATCTGTGAACTAGATTCGACATGTAACAAATTCGTACATTTATTTGTTATTTATTTCTAACAGATTTTGTTTTGTATATGTGATTGAATTCGACGTTTAACAAGAATCAGACAGGATTCTCAATTAGGAAGTAGAAGACAGAAGAAAAAATAAATAAATAAAAATAAAGAAGATGGTGATGTGCAACTGAGATTGTTTGTATTGTGTAGTTGAGATTGATACCGGTGTACATTTGCAGACAGGAAGAATCACTCATGAAAATTAAAAGAAATTTGGAGAATGACATTAAACAGATTCGTACAATATAATTGATCTTGAAAGCTATCAATTTCAGATAAAATAAAAATATAACAAGTTGATGTTGATCTTCAAGGATTTGTATCTGTATGTATCGTTATATATATAGTTAATACTAATTCATAGATATAAATATTATAATATTAGTACTTTTAATATTAATAATAATAATAATGATAATATTAATAAATTGTTTTATAATAAAAATTTTAATAATTTTGGTAATAATAATCTCAATATTAATAATAGTAGTAATGATTATTAATGATAATGGTAATAATAACTATAAAATTTATAACAATAATAATATTATTAATAATAATAATATTAATTATAATAATACTAATATTATTAATGATAATAATAAAGTAGTAATAATAATACTATAACATTTTATATATATATCAATTTCATATCTATATGTTGTATATTGAAAATAATAATATTAATAATATTGATTTAATAATAATATTACTATTGATAATAATAATGAAAGTAATGATAGTTACCTTCAAACTTGTAACTAGATTTAATATATTACAATTTATAATTTCAATTACCATGTATAGGTATATATACACACATATCTATTTACAATTAATTGTTCGTGAATCGTCGGGAACATTCGAAGGTCAATTGAATATATGAAACAGTTTAAAATTTTTGAGACTCAACCTAACAGACTTTTCTCATCGCGTCAAAAATATTAAATCGTATCGAGAGTTTTGTTAAAAATTAGTCGAAAATTTTCGGGTCATTACAGTACCTACCCGTTAAAGAAATTTTGCCTCGAAATTTGATCGAGGTTGTCATGGATAACAATAAGAATGTTTTCATGACGAATATGAGTTGATAAATAGAGTTTTATCATCATTGAGTAATATGTATAAAACAATTCGATTATTCGAAGAGTACGAATGAAGCTATCACAAAAGAGTGAAATGAGGAAATAGGAATTCGTCTTAACTTTTGACGTAGTCACGGTTGATTTTCGGAATTCAAGGAATTTAAAGAAAATCTTTGTAATCTATATAGAATTTGATTCTTCGGTAATCAAGGAAATTAGGATCCTCTTTGATTAAATGCGGTCAATCTGCTTTGATTGCTAAGTCTGATATTTCGCTATAAATTTTATCTCTCCCGTTCCATTATTCTCACCACTCCTATACTTTCTTCCTCAATTCATACTTCCAAAAGATTTTGAAAATGTTAAATCCAGTTCTGATTCTTGATATCTTCCTAACTATCATATCCTTCATTCTTCTTTCTCATCTGCCACTGGAGGAATTTTATTTACTTCTACAATTACCTTGGGGTAATAGTGTTTTTAATTCTCCCGTGTCTTATTGTTGCTATTCGTATTGATATACAGGGTTTGTAATTTTTATGTTGTCGGGCTTTATATTTTCCCTTATATTTTGGAGTTTCATGCTTTTGTTTCTTCTTCCCAACTTCAAGTCAAGCTAATAATGGTCCGGAATTTCTAGATATGGAGTTTTGATTGATCATAATGTTTTAAGCAGGAAGGAACGTAATAGCACGATTTGATTTGGCAAGTTACCAGAATTACAAAAGATAGAACTATCAAGAATATATTTTCTTGATATGTTCAGAGGTTAAGTAGAATGAAAGAGTTATGTAACATGGCACACGATGATGGTATGATCTGTGAATCATCATGTTTCATTAGAACATCCAGCATGACTTACTGTAATATAATCACGTTGGCCAAGCGTCATTATATTATACTAACTCATGCTCTAATTCTTAACACTTCTCCAGAATTCATTCATAATTTATACTTAAGTTTTACAGAAGTTTCCAATATAATGTAATATAGATAGCACGAAGAGGTATATAATTTCGAACGAGAATTTTATGAAAATATCTTCAAAAATATCGAAGATATTTATGATGACATTTTGGAATTTCTAAGTTCGAAAGTTGATGAAGAAAAAATTTTCCGCAAGATTTTAACATGACTTCGGAGCAAGATATTCTCTAAAGATTTCATCGGATACAGAATTATCTGTATTCTTGGAATACAGGGTATGGTCCTTGTATTTGTCCGTAGTCTCCTTCATGGTTTGCTCAATCCGTTTTTCAGTACTAAATTTTCTATCGAGCATTCCCAACACTCTATTCTTTATCATCAACTCGTGGCTATTAAGACCATCTACAGTTTTTGCTGCTTCATTAGCATTCAATGTTACCATATCTGAATCATCTGTTATCAATCCGAGGGGTTTTCAAGAATTTCGAAGGGTTTGACAGAGATTGTAATCGTCAAGATACAAATGATGTTTAAGATGAAATCAAGTGACAAACTTGAAGAAATGTTTAACTGTAGAAGGTGTAACTTATTAACGATATTTTAAATCAAAATGTATTATAATTAATATTTCCTACTCTTTTAATACTTTTTAATTGTCCAAGGTTAGTAGTCCAATGTTAATAGTCCAATAGTCCAATATATAATCTAATTAATCAAGATTTTATTGTCTCGGGATTAACCAAGACTAGTATATTATGACAGTTTTTTTTGACGATAAATAAAATTGCGAGTATTAAAATTGCGATAAATAAATTGTGATAATTATAGTTGCGATAATTAATATGATAATAGATAAAATGTAATAAGGAAATAGTCATAACGAGTATAGGAACAGTTAGCTAGGATTTGGTTAGTATTGATTTTAATTTTTTTACGTAGTTAATTAATTGGTTACTAATCAATATTATTTTGTCCATTATTTTCTTCATTATGCCACTTGTAAAATCTTGACTTGGATTCTGATTGGTAAAAATTCGTATATGATATTGAATTGGAATGAAAATGGTTATTCGTGGATGAACGGATACCCATATCTGTGGTTGTAAGTAGGATAGTAAATGACTGTTGAATCGAATTTGAAGAATGTACAAAAGAATTTCACCATTAACAGTGAAATCTAAATATTTCTTCGGGTATTACCTACCCGTTATAATATTTTCACCATTAACAGTTTGTACAAAAGAATTTTTAATTACAATCTTTATGAAAATATACTTGCATATATATTTTCTTCAGATGTAATCATGGATTTAACGAGTCAATATGATATTAATCTCATTTGATTTATCGTTAGAACTAGAATACATAATCTCTATAACATTAGAGATTACATAATCGCCATGAAGAACGAAGATAATGATGTAGAACGTTATGTAGAAAGAAGATTATGCTTGAAGTATAGATTGTGATGTTGAGGCGTGTGATGTTGGGGCTTGTGTTGTTGATGGTAATGGTGCTGTTGGTGATACTGTTGGTGCTCATAAGTTTTTGCACCATATTCTCAAAAGCTATTATTCGGGCGCGAAACTCGTTGACTTCTTCTATTATTGCGGGATAATTGGCGGTTTGAACAAATGGATGAATAAGGTTCAGAATATGAAATATTATATAATCATGGGGAGATACTCTAGAATGAGGGTGAAAATGATGTTTCAGATTGGTTCGCCGGTGAGTGCTTCAGGTTCATCGCCAAGAGGTGAATTCGGTTGGTGGAAAGGATCCCCTTCTTCTCGTTTCCATTGATTAAGTTGACTACGAACTCAGCCCCATTTCATACAGAATTGATGATGGCTGATTGGTTGATCCATTCCGGTTACACTGCTTTTAGAGTTCGAGTGGAAATCAATAT
This sequence comes from Rutidosis leptorrhynchoides, assembly GCF_046630445.1. Lineage (NCBI taxonomy): Eukaryota > Viridiplantae > Streptophyta > Magnoliopsida > Asterales > Asteraceae > Rutidosis > Rutidosis leptorrhynchoides. The sequence goes on along the minus strand of NC_092334.1, from coordinate 657,721,428 downwards.
CCGAAAAGCTGTCGGAATCCGAGAAATTTGAACTAGTTGCGAGTTTCATCTTGTACGGTCAGATAAAGAATTTTTGATATGAAATGATTTTCAGATATCGGATGATTTTCTAATTACATAGAATACCTAATACCTATATATAGTACAGAAGATCCCGTAGATTGCGGAGGGAATTAAGGAATCGTGTCAGGCAAGGTCTAATGTGATGGAATATGAATTCGTCTGTACACCATCTATGCAATAATTGCAATAAGATGTGTCGAGACTGAAAATGATAAGTAGATATTTTTCGACAAGGAATGATATGCAAAACGTTTGATATGCAGACAAGGTCCAAGTCTAGACTCATTAATGTATCCTAACAATTACTAGGTTGAAGTCTAGACTCACTAATGCAAGACCTGGTTCGCTAAGACCACCGCTCTGATACTACCTTTAACGACCCATCCTAATCCACCTGGACGAAGTCTTCAACAGACGGTCCTATTGCGAGGTTCTGACTTCTATATGCCATGAACGACTCCATGTAATCTCTTTAAAATGAGCAAATGCACAGCGGAAGATTTCTTTCAGACCTGAGAATAAACATGTTTTAAAAGTGTCAACCAAAAGGTTGGTGAGTTCATAGGTTTATCATAAACAATAAAATTCAAAATTTTGATAGACCACAAGATTAAAATGTGCATGGTACAAATGGGCCCGAATCCTATACCCACCTGTAATGTACATGAGATTTCTTTTAAATACAGTACACATATCTCGTGTACGAAACCATTTTTCAATAATTCTTTGTAAACCGTACACATATCTCGTGTACAAAATATCATACACATAACCTGTGTATAAAATCATTCTCTCGATACATAACATTCGCTTTTCTTTGCTTGCTTTCGTTGCTTGGTAACCGACCTTAACATTTAATGCGCATCATAAATATCCCCAAAATAAATAGAATTTTCAGTCTGTAATCAATATATAAACTTCGAAGTACTAAACACCACGCCCACTATCTCTTCCGTCTAGTGAACATTCTGGGTGGGGGTGTTAAACCCGGTAGCTACCTTTAGGATTCGCGTGAATTAGGGGCCATACCCGTTTCCTAATTCTTAGGTTACCAAGCTATAATAATCAGGGGAAATATTCACATCAATTAGTGACAATTATAACGTCCAATTAATTCAACATATCATAATCAACAGAACCTCCCGTCTGTATAATAATTTATTCGAGGAATGTTTTGCTTGTGTCATATCGCGTCAAACATTTATAAAAGCATTTCATGTATTCTCAGTTCAAAAATATATTTCAAAAGCATTTAAATAAACAATTATAAAAACAGCGCATGTATTCTCAGTCCCAAAAATATAAAGAGTAAAAGGGAATCAAATGAACTCACGATACGATATTTTGTAGTAAAATATGCATACTCCGATACTGAACGATGCAGGGTTGGCCTCGGATTCAAGAACCTATATCATTTATATATATATATATATATATATATATATATATATATATATATATATATATATATATATATATATATATATATATATATATATATATATATATATATTAACACATATAATGGTAATCGAACACATTTATATATTATGAGTGATATGATTTATATGCTTCATTGATTCTTTTATTAATATTAATATAATAAATTTAAGGTAGTTTAATAATTTGTTTGTAATTACAATATTTATCCTTTATTAATAATAAGAACTTATTTTAAGGTTTATTTGATAAAAATGTACATATATATATATATATATATATATATATATATATATATATATATATATATATATATATATATATATATATATATATATATATATATATATTAATTAATATAATTTATATATAGTTTAATTAATATCATTTTAATGATAACATATAGTATTATGTATTATAATTGTATTTTTGGATAAAATATGTATTTGCAATAATAATAATAATAATAATAACAGTGTTAATAATAATAATAATGATGAAAATAATAATAATTTTAATGAAAATGATAATAATAACCATAAAATTAATAATTTTACTACTAATGATAAATATGATAATAATATAGTTGTAATAATAATAATAATGGTAAAAGTAATAATAATAACTATAATATACATAATACTTGATAATAATAATAATATTACTAATACTAACAATAATGATAATAATATTAATTGTATGAATGATACTAATAATTGTATTTCTGATATAAGTAATAACCTAATAACAATAATAATTAATAATAACAATAATAATAATAATAATAATAATAATAATAATAATAATAATAATAATAATAATAATAATAATAATAATAATAATAATAATAATAATAAGAAATGAAATACTACCTTAAAAAGCCTTTATAAAAACAAAATGCCCCAGATAGGGCTCGAACCCGAGACCTTTCGAATAACACTAACACCCCTTAACCATCTGCTCAAATCCATTTTTCTGATTAATATCACAATCGAATTTTTATTTAACCCGTATTATTTATTTTTTATTTTCTTCTTCATCATCTTAAATCAAAACCCATTTCATTATCATCTTAACTATATCATAATTATGATCATAATCATAATTATAAACCATAAATCATATATCATATATCAATCGATCATGTATCATTGTAATATCATCATTATTTTATCATAAAATCATGATCATCAATCGATCATTTATCATAACAGTAGCGGTTTCCTCTTCAATTGATACCGACCCTGGCCCAAGTTTACTTTGGCCCAACAATACAATAACCCATGGGCAAATTTTGACAGGCTCGTTGCAATGATCCAGTAGTCCACTTGATAAACGTTTGGAATTAGATGAGCATTTAATCAGATAATAAGGATCTTAAGGTCAAAATGGGTAATTGTTGTTCCCTGGACAATCATTGGTTTTATAGTGTGTTACAACTTTTTTTAAAAGCAAAAGGGAAGCATGATAACAACCACTTTGTTCTTTCACAAACATTACGTTCATTTCATTCTCTACTTTTCCCTCATTTTCTTTCCATCATCAATATTTTGTACTGTAATGGAAATAGAAAACAGCTACTGCAGCAATGATTAACGATGATAGTGGTGGTGTTTGGGTGAGATGGTTATGGTGGTGGGTGGCGGTTATCAAGGTGGTGGGTTTGGTGATATTGGGGTCGTGGTGTTCGAATGGTAACAGAAAAACAGGAACGTGTAGTAGTAATTCGAATTAGAATAACAGGAAAACAAGAGGGAGAGAGAGTGAGTTCATGGCATTTTTATATTGGTGTTTTGGTGATTGTTCTTGGCGGATGGAGGTAAGAGGTGGTGGGTTTCATGAAAGAAGACGGTGGTTACTTTGATGGTGGTGATGATTATGATTTCATCATGGAAACAGAAAACATGTGAATTTCGATGGCTCAATTGGTGGTGCAACAGAAATAAATAGTAGAAGGAACCAAACTTACAAGAGCTCGATGGACATGGTGGTTTTAGTGGTGGTGCAAGGTGGTGATGAGGTTTCATATAATTCATGTAAGTGTATATGTATACATATATAATTAGATAGGTAAAGATAGATAATGATGATGAATTAATTGTGGTTGTAAGGGTGGCGAAGTGTTTCTCGTTGTTGGTTTTTTTTTCAGATGAGCAGAGTGATTGGATTCTTTTATAGCAGTGAAGGGTTCGACAGATATATTCGAGCCAGGAAGAACAAACAAAAATATATAAAGCAGAAAGTGAAATGTAACAGATTCGTACGATATATATAGCACAAGATTCGATTACAATTTGTTTCGTAGCTTTGATTGGTTTGACAGAAGAATCTTAAGCAGGAAGAAGGTAATGAGAAAATAGAATTAGATAGGGACTTGAAACAGATTCGTACGCTTTAACTGTTTATTGACAGCTAAAAAATTTTGTATTTATCTGATTGATTTCTTTTCTCATTGAATTGCAGAAGGATTTTATATGGAATGGTTGTTTGTAGTGAAGATATTGAATCGACAAGAATCTTGAGCAGAAGAAGAAATCAAGAGAAAAATATAAATATGAATAAAGTTGATCACGATATCTAACTGAATTGGAATGTATCTGTGAACTAGATTTGACATGTAACAAATTCGTACATTTATTTTTTATTTATTTCTAACATATTTTGTTTTGTATATGTGATTGAATTTGACGTTTAACAAGAATCAGACAGGATTCTCAATTAGGAAGTAGAAGACAGAAGAAAAAATAAATAAATAAAAATAAAGAAGATGGTGATGTGCAACTGAGATTGTTTGTATTGTGTAGTTGAGATTGATACCGGTGTACATTTGCAAACAGGAAGAATCACTCATGAAAATTAAAAGAAATTTGGAGAATGACATTAAACAGATTCGTAAAATTTAATTAATCTTGAAAGCTATCAATTTCAGACAAAACAAAAATATAACAAGTTGATGTTGATCTTCAAGGATTTGTATCTGTATGTATCGTTATATATATATATATATATATATATATATATATATATATATATATATATATATATATATATATATATATATATATATATATATATATATATATATATATATATATATATATATATAGTTAATATTAATTCATAGATATAAATATTATAATATTAATACTTTTAATATTAATAATAATAAATAATAATAATAATGATAATATTAATAAATTGTTTTATGATAAAAATTTTAATAATTTTGGTAATAATAATCTCAATATTAATAATAGTAGTAATGATTATTAATGATAATGGTAATAATAACTATAAAATTTATAACAATAATAATATTATTAATAATAATAATATTAATTATAATAATACTAATATTATTAATGATAATAATAATATTAGTAATAATAATACTATAACATTTTATATATATCAATTTCATATCTATATGTTGTATATTGAAAATAATAATATTAATAATACTGATTTTAATAATAATATTACTATTGATAATAATAATGAAAATAATGATAGTTACCTTCAAACTTGTAACTAGATTTAATATATTACAATTTATAATTCCAATTACCATGTATAGGTATATATACACACATATCTATTTACAATTAATTGTTCGTGAATCGTCGGGAACAGTCGAAGGTCAATTGAATATATGAAACAATTCAAAATTATTGAGACTCAACCTAACAGACTTTTCTTATCGCGTCAAAAATATTAAATCGTATCGAGAGTTTGGTTAAAAATTAGTCAAAAATTTCCGGGTCATTACAAGTGTTGGGTTGTAAATCCCATTTCTTATGAAATTGAGGGTTTTGTTGTATGTACTGTGTAAGTAAACCCGATTTGGTTTAGGTTTTGATGGCAAATTTGGAATTATTTGTCATAGATTTGGGTGTTAGTCACTAGTTTGTAAGTGTATTAGTGGTTTTGATGTTCTTAAGAACATGTTTGCTAGTCAAAATGGGTGTTGACTTTGATTTGGTGTCAAAATAAGTTTTGAGTCAAGTTTTGGTACATCAAGTATGTAAATACTTAATTTAGGTGTTAATTGGTTTTTTGGAAATATAATCACTAGCCGTTAGTGATTTTGGGCATTTTTGGGACTTATGTCAAAATGGTTAAGTTGATTTGGTCAAATTTGATAATGACACTAGTTTTAGTCAAATGGATGTTTAAACACTTGTGTTAAGTGTTAAATGGCGTTTTTGAAAATAACCACTCATGAGAAGCGACTTTGAGTCAAAGTGGTGTTCTTAATATAAGTCAAATGTGGTCAAGTGCAATATGGGTCAATATTGCACATGTTATAGTTTTGATGTAAATGGCGCTTGAAATGGTCACTACCTAAGTAGTAACCTAGTGTCGGGACCTAGGTTGGTCTAATTGGTGTAAAGTATAATTTGGGTGAAATTGTACTTTGTGGAGTGTGTTTGAATTACCACCCGAAGTGGTAATTGGTTTGTGTCCATTAGGTGTTAAATGGGCGAGTTTTGGCGAGCAAGGTGTGATCCCTCGGCTAAGGGATGTTTGTGTCGGGTTCTCTTTTTAGAGAATGGCTATTTATGTGTAAATTGTGCCTATGTGTGATATAGGTGGTTACTTGCTCGGATTTGAGGACGAAGATCATGTTATACATGACTTGTGCGGGCATTCCAAAGTGAGTGAAATAATTATACGTATATGTATATAGTGTATTTATTTTTGTGCTATGGTATGAACCAAAGAGCCGGGAGTGCCATAGCATGTACTAATGTGCTATGATGTGAACCAAAGAGCCGGTAGTATCATGGCATGTGTGTTGTAGTGTGAACCAAAGATCCGATAGCACTATAGCATGAGTTGTTAGGGTGTGAACCAAAGAGCCGGTAGCACCTTAGCGTGAGTTTGTTATACTGTGAACCAAAGAGCCGGTAGCACTTTAGCGTGAGTATGACTCAAGTTATGATGTGAACCAAAGAGCCGGTAGCATCATGACAAATGCGTATGGTGTGAACCAAAGAGCCGGTAGCACCATGACGCGAGTATGGTTAACCATATTGTGTGTGTTGTTTATTTAGCATTTTATATTGTGATGAATATATGCTATGGTTATGCTAGTTTGTGGTATTGGAGATTATTAGCCTTATACTTTGTGATGATATGCTAATTAGATTGCTAGCATGTATGCGGTAATTGTGTAAGTGTTTTGCAAGTAAGTAGATTATATATGTATATGTATAATTATTGCATTCACTAAGCTTTATGCTTACCCCTCTCGATTTTTTTTACCTTTTTACATGTATTGTGATTGTGAAGCTAGCTAGTTGTTAGGCTAGATGCGTAGGAGCGCTTGGGCTCGATGGGGATTAGCTACAACACCCCGTAAAATTCCCATCTGACGGCGTGTTAATCATAGGTCCCATAGTTAACAGTTACGCCCTCTATATGAGACGTTTCAAAGCATTCGCATTTAATTTTATTAGTTGACTTTCAAAACATAAGTCAATATACCAAAATAAGTAATACTATTGTGATCGTAACCACAAGCCAACAGTATTAAACATATGCAAAAGTTTAAATGCGAAAGTAATAATTGTCTTTATTTAAAACATGCTGACTCCACGGCCAGACTAATCCTCAACATACAGCGGAAGCTATACCTCTTATGGACCTGAGAATACAAATACGCAAAAAAAACAGGTCAACAAATAATGTTGGTGAATCTACAGGTTTAAATATGTAACTGTATCTGAAAAACAGAGTTCAGAAAAATAATTCATTTGCATTTGACCATGAGATTTCAATAAGCACAACTCGACGTTACAAATTGTTATATAATCCACGAGCACCTGAATACTAGCATAAATACCTCCTTTACCCCATAAAAATGTATACACTTGTTCGAGTGTACAAACAATTCAAAATAAATGCACCACAGTTAAAGTAGGGTGAGGTTTGTCTAACCTAACGGACCCGTCTATCTAAATTGTGCTTATCCGAAGGTAATAAATGTATTCAAGCTAGGGGCTTTATGAACAAAACTCAATATGTATAAAAGCATTTTTAAAATGTAAGTATAACCAGTGTGTATTCTCATCCCAGAAAATATGTAAAAAACAGGACTGTAAACTCACCTTTGAAAAGCTCGGAACGAAAGTAAGCAAGCTGCTTGTACGGTTTACAGTCAACTAAGGCAACCTAAGTATACGTATATAGGTTGGTCAGCATATATGTATTATACAATATTGGTTTCATAGAGTAAGTTGTCATATTGCTCGACTCGACACGTTTCAAAGTAAAAGTCAACACATAGTCAACTAGTTCATGCAAGTCAACAAAAGTCAATCAAAGTTAAACAAAAGTCAAACTTGGTCAAAGTAGTCAACTAAAGTCAACCATATAAGTAAGTCAATCAATCTTGGTCAACATGTCAATCCTAAGTCAACTAATATGTTTTAGTTCCCAGTTTGTCAAGTGCGCGTTCACAGTTTATCGTTTAGCATAAAGTTCATGCACAATTTGCAAACAATGCACATAATTCATAGCACATAAATCATGGTAATATGGCAAACTCCAGATCTCAACTAGACTCATAAACATTTCCAAAAAGTATTGCCAGGGTCTCATACGGTGTCTACAAGTCGGGTTTCAGAATAGGTGCAGTTATGGTTTACCAAATCAGTTTCAGACTGCGCACCAATCTCGTAATGGTCATAACCGGAGCTAGGGACATGAAATTAATGCAAGGTCAGTGCCATGGTTCAAGAAAAAGTCAAATTACCACATTTCAAAAGATGAGACATTTTTGTTTAGCCAATTGGTACAGTCCATTCATGCAAGTTAGACATTCTGTTTCAGCTCAATTCAGCAGTTACCAAAACTACGGCCTTAGTGTGCACAATGTATCAGGTTTCAAGGTTTGTGATAAACTATAATTTTATCATATAACATATAAAGATTCAATTTACAGAAGATCAAGTTCTCAAACTATGCACAAGTCAACTTATCGGGCTAAAGGTGCATACGTAGCAGATTTGGACAGAATACATGTTACCGTTTTTATTACGCAAGCTATACTAATCCAAACAACGCAAGGCCTAGATAAAAAGTTATCTAAAACATATGAATTTTCTATATATGAAAAGACTTGATTCATTATTTTATTTCAAATAGCAATTAGCATTTATTTTAAGTTACCGAGGAAATCAGTTTCGTCATGAACGTTCGATTAAGCATAACGCGAGCATTACAACCCCAAATAGCATAATATCATAGTCTAACTTGAGTGTTTTTGAATTATCAGTATATAACTCAATACCATGAACCTTTTTCCAGAATTCGAATGAATCACAGATTCATCAACAAAACTTCATTTAATCGTAACTTACGCATACGATAACGAAAATACGCAAAACCAAAGCCTAAAATTAATAATTTTTCGAGAGGATTTCAAATATTTAATAATATTTAATATTCAATAAAGTCAAGTTTCTGTAATCATGCAAAACAAATTCGTGATTAACCCTAATCATATCAAACAATCGAATTAACGCAAGCAATTAACGATAACGCATATAGACTTGAGAAATAGACCTCTTACACTATTAAACACTAACAAAATTAGATCTATATCAATTAGGGTTTAAAGAAATGTACCTTAGATCACTAAATCGTTTATACCAACGCGTAGCTATTAATGTGAATTGCAACGTTTGTGTTGAAGACTTGATCTAAAAATTAATTTTTGATGGTGTGTGTGGTGATGGAAGTTGACGGCCAAGAGAGAGTGGGGAGGAGAAAGAAGTCGACTGGAGTAGGGTGTTGTGAGGGTTTTGTGGGTTACTTGCTATTTAAATCTCCAAAAGGCCCTAATTAAATTAACACACGGACTAAAACAACTAGCTAGTGGCCCAACAAAAAAATTAAAGGGGTGGGGGGGTTTCGGCCGAATGGGGCCCACTAGGGGTGCCCGGGCTCGTGTTGTCCATTTACGCGTAATCGTGGTCCGTTTCAAGTGCCGCTTAAATGTTCTGAAGGCCCGGAATGCTAAACCGATCGTTAAAACGCAACCTATAAGTTTAATTTATTAAAATGCCAATAAATTAAATATTTTACAAGTTAATAATTATTAAAATAACTATTAAAAATAAACCCGAGCGTTTCGTTACTTGAAAAATAGTTTTTGCAGTTATTCAAACCGTATCATTTTTATCGTATTTCATTATCCGAAATAAGTTTATTAATTAATATTAACCCATATTAATTCACATAACCCTCCAGGGATCAAGTATGCATTTAATACACTTAAACACATATAAATTCAAGTAATCACCGTTAAACGATTTACAAACAGTTAACGAAAGTGACGGAAAAAGCACCCACCCGTTATTGAAAATTTCATCCCGAAATTTTGGTGAACGTCCGCTGAAGTAGTTTCTTCCGGAAAGAGTTGCGGGTACTTCTGTCTCATTTGATCTTCACTCTCCCACGTGAACTCTGGTCTTCTCCGTGCGTTCCACCGAACCTTAACGATAGGAATGTTACTTTGCTTTAAGCGTTTGACCTCACGGTCCATGATCTCGACATGTTCCTCAATAAAATGAAGTTTGTCATCGATGCGCAGTTCTCTAAAGGAATCACCAAGTTCTCGTCGGCTAGACATTTCTTCAGGTTGGATACATTGAAAGTGTCGTGTATGTCACTGAGCGCTTGGGCAGTTTCAATCTGTAAGCTACTAGTCCAACTCTTTCAGTTATCTTGAATGGTCCGACAAACCTAGGACTCAACTTACCTCATTTTCCGAATCGTACTACACCCTTCTAGGGTGATACTTTAAGCATGACTTTGTCGCCAACTTGAAATTCTAAATCTCGCCTTCTAACATCGGCATAACTCTTTTAACGAATCTAAGCCATTTTCAATCATTCTGAATCTGTATGATTTTCTCCATTGTCTCCTGAATAATCTTAGGACCTGTCAACTGACTATCCCCCAATTTGCTCCAACACACGGGAGATCTACACTTCCTTCCGTACAATGCTTCGAAAGGTGCAGCTTTAATGCTAGAATGGTAGCTATTGTTATATGAGAACTCAGCTAGCGGCAAGTACTTATCCCATCCGTTTTCGAAATCAATGACACATGCTCGCAACATGTGAGTTTGAATAGTTCGTTCGCTTTGGCCATCCGTTTGGGGGGTGATATGCTGTACTCATATCTAAACGAGTCCCCATTGTTTGCTGTACTGTTTGCCAGAATCTAGAAGTGAATATGCTATCACGATCGGATATAATGGATACATGCACTCCATGCCTAGAGACGACCTCTTTTATGTAGACTTGTGATAACTTCTCCATCTTGTCAGTTTCTCTTATCGGTAAGAAGTGTGCAGACTTAGTGATACGATCCACGACAACCCAAATGGTGTCGTAACCTCCCACGGTCTTCGGTAGTTTCGTAATGAAGTCCATTGCAATACATTCCCATTTCCACTGAGGAATCTCTGGTTGAGTCAATAACCCTGATGGCTTCTGGTGTTCAACCTTGACCTTAGTGCAAGTTAAGCACTTTCTGACATAGGTAGCAATGTCAGCTTTCAGATTTGGCCACAAATAAAACACCATCAAATCCTGATACATTTTATCTGATCCTGGATGAATTGAGTACCTTGACTTGTGTGCTTCCTCCAACACTAGTTCTCTCAATCCGCCAAACTTTGGTACCCAAATTCGGTTAGCAAAATACCGTGTTCCATCCTCTTTTATGTTGAATTTCTTATCCAATCCCTTGATAAATTCAAAATCAACATTCTCTTGTTTCACGGCTTCCAGTTGTGCTTCGCGGATCTGTGATGTAAATTTCGTACGTACAATCATGTTAAGAGCTTTAACCCTGAGAGGTTTCTCTCTCTTTTCTGCTCAAAGCGTCCACTACAACATTCGCTTTGCCAAGATGGTATTGAAGTTCACAATCGTAATCGTTAACTAATTCCATCCAGCGTCGCTATCTCATGTTGAGCTGCTTCTGATCAAATATGTGTTGTAAACTCTTATGGTCGGTGAAGATAGTAAACTTGATTCCATACATATAGTGTCTCCACATTTTTAGTGCAAAGACCACAGCTCCTAGTTCAAGATCGTGCGTTGTGTAGTTCTGGTCATGAATCTTTAACTGTCACGATCCATACGCAATAACCTTATTTTGTTGTATAAGCACGCAACCCATTTCTTGTCTCGAGGCATCACAATAAATAACAAAATCTTTATTTCCTTCTGGTAGAGATAATACCGGTGCAGTTGTTAGCTTCTCCTTTAACAACTGAAATGCAGTTTCTTGTGGTTCTGACCACTCATACTTCTTGCCTTTATGAGTCAACGCTGTTAATGGTCGGGAAATCTTAGAAAATCCTTCAATAAATCTCCTGTAGTAACCAGCTAGACCCAGAAATTGTCGGATCTGAGTTGGTGTCTTTGGGGTTTCCCAATTCTTAACCGTTTCAATCTTCGCCAGATTAACTTGTATTCCATTGGCACCTACAACATGATCAAGGAATTGTACCTCTTGCAACCAAAAGTCACATTTCAAGAATTTTTCATACACTTGCTCTTCTCTAAGCATAGTCAGTATTGAACGTAAATGCTGCTCGTGCTCTTCTTTGCTCTTGGAGTACACGAATATGTCATCAATAAACACAATGATGAACTTATCTAGATATGGCTTACACATACGGTTCATGAGGTCTATGAACACTGCTGGTGAGTTCGTCAAATCATACGGCATCACTGTAACCTCATAATGTCCATAGCGTGTTCTAAACATCGTCTTCGGAACATCAGCTTCTTTGACCCTCAATTGGTGATAACCGGATCTCAGATCAATCTTTGAGTAACAACTAGATCCCTGTAATTGAGCGAATAAGTCATTAATCCACGCCAGTGGATACCAATTCTTGATTGTCAACTTGTTCAACTCTCTATAGTCAATACATAATCTCAACGATCCATCCTTCCTCTTAACAAACAAAACCGGAGCTCCCAAAGGTGAAGAACTCGGTCATAAAAATCCCTTGTCTAACAACTCTTGCAGCTGACTAGACAACTCTGGTAGCTCTGAAGGTGCAAGTCTATACGGTGCACGAGCCACCGGTGCCGCTCCTGGCACTAAATCAATCTGAAACTCGACTTCTCGATGCGGTGGGAGACCAGGTAATTCCTCCAGAAAAACTTCAAGAAATTCCTTAACTATAGGAACATCTTCGGGTCTCCTTTCTTCAGGTTCAATTTTACTTACATGAGCCATAAACGCGATACATCCCTTTCTCACATACTTCTGAACTTTCAGACAGTTAATGAGATGTAGTTGTGAGATGCTCTTTTCTCCATAAATCATCACGGGTTCACCGTTTGCAATAGGAATACGAATAGCCTTTAGGTCGCAGACTACCTCGGCTTTGTTGTCAGATAACCAGTCCATTCCAACCACAAGGTCAAAGCTTCCCAGATTAATATGTATCACATCAATGTTAAAAGGCTTACCCTCTAACTTCAAAATACAACCACGAATAATCTTATCAGCTCTCATAGTTCTCTAGTTCTATAGAATACACGTTATCTAAGGGAGAAACAGGGTTCTTAATGCGGTGACAAATATCCTTAGATATAAAACTTCTATCAGCACCAGTGTCATACAAAACATAAACATGTTGATCATTGAATGAAAACGTACCCGTGACTAGCTTCGGATCATCACGAGCTTCTGTAGAGTTGATGTTGAACGCCCTGCCTCGAGCAGTTTCAATGTTGTTGTTCTTAGGGCAATACTTCTTAAAATTACCCGGCTGTCCGCAACCAAAACAATTCTTAGCATTACCATTATTATTTGCATTATTTTCAGTGTTGTTGTTGGTATTGTTGTTAAGGTTCACCTTACAATCCTTGGCCAAATGGCCAAATTTCTTACACCGGTCACAAATTACAGCAATACAGGTTCCAGAGTGATGCTTTCCACAATTTAACATTGTAGCTTCTTGTGATGACCCGGGAATTTCCGACCAAATTTAAACTTGAATCTTATTTGATTTCGATACGATAAGCAAAGTCTGTAATGTTGAGTCTCAATAATTTTGAACTGTTTCATATAGTCATTTGACCCTTGACTATTCCAGACGATTCACGAACAATAGGATATAAATAAATATGTATTTAAATAAATAAATACTAATATATATTTATATAAATAAATGTAAGTATATGTGGTAATTTGAAATTATAAAATATAAGTTTAACATTAAAATGAAATATGTAAAATAAGAAACAAAGTAATTATGTGTATCTTAAAATAAAACATATATAATCACAAAATGATTTCTATAGATAATTATTATTATATATATATATATATATATATATATATATATATATATATATATATAAGAACAGAAATATTTAATTACAGTAATGTATATATAAACATACATAAAATATTTATAGAACTACAAGTTATAACATACTTGATATGTTACTATTATTACATTCATTATTACTAAATATTAGTATTATTATTATTTGTTATTAGATATTAATATTAAGAATTATTAATAATATGAATTATTATTATTATCATTGATATAGTTATTAGAAAATAATGCATTTAACATTAATAATATTATGATCATTTTTATTATTATTAGTATCATTATTATCTATAATTGTTAATTATTATTATTAAAAGTATTACTATTATTATTAATATATGTATATTCACTAATTATTAATATTAATTATATCTTATATTTATAGAATCAGATAAAGGAGTTGTAATCTGTTTAACGTACCTATCTGACTTTATTGATTTTTTGTCTATGTCTAATTTTGTTAAGGGTCGATTTCATGGGGCAATACAGAACAAAAATTAGTTTAACATTTGGTACAGCTTTTTTTTTTTTATTATTATGTGATTCCTCTTGTCGACCAATCTCAACTATTAAACAACTCAATTCAATTCTATATTCTGTATCAATCATACACAATCATGCTACATGATATCTAATATTGTAAGAAAAACAGAAAACTCATTTTCTTTCTACCACAACCTCTGTTCTTCCAATATTTAGCCAAAACACGAAATTGTAAGGAAACTTAAAATCCTTAAATGCAGCTTGGTTGGAAATCCTTCGTTTAATATATCTGCAAAGTTACAATGTTTAAATCATCCTATCGATCTTCAATTTGAAAGTTAAAGTTTTGTATCCAAAAAGTCAACCATCGTTCTACAATTAAATTCGACATTCCTGTTATGTTTAGAGTCTAATTAACAATACAGGAAGATTTTAATGTCGATTTACAATCTTTTTCGTGTAATAAGCTTGAGCTAAAACTCCCTTAAAAATCGAAAGCTGAATTTTTTTTTTGTTTTTTTTTCCTTCGCCAACAGCCACGCTGTTCTTTTTTTTTTTTTTTTATATTCAATCAACTCAAGAACTTATGGTTCGATTTTGCTTGGGTTGATGGATTTAAAAATGTTAATATGCTTGATTATGGTGTTGTTTTGATTCCGGTTGATTTTGATTCTGATTTGGTTCCTATGAAGAAGATGATAAACATTACGGGTTATAAATTATACGGATTGATATAAATTAAGAAAGCAGTTACAGCGGAGTGGTCATGTAAGTGTTTGGGTGTTCGAGAGGTCGGGGGGTTCGAGCCTCCCTTGAGGCATTCTTTTTATATAAAGCTTATTTGAAGGTAGATTCTTTTATTATGCTACAGTTATTATTATTATTATGGTTAATATTATGATTAGTTATAATTAATTTATTATCAATTGTGTTATTATTAAATTGATTGTATTTATTGTGTTATTATTAATTTGATTGCATTTATTACTAGTAGTAATATAATTACTTGTATTATTATTAATTAAAACTTATTATTATTAGTGTGATTAATTATTACTACCAAATATTATTATTATTGTTACTAATATGATTATTAAAAGTTATTATTATTATTACTAGTAATATTAAGGATTATCATTAATTTCATTATCATCTTTGATATTATAAACATTATTAATAATATCATTATTAACAACCTTTTTAGAAGTATCGTTATTATTATTTTTTTCACTAGTATTAGTATTAATATCATTTTTGGTAACTATTAGTTTTACTGTTATTATTATTAACTTAAGTATCAATTTTAACAAATTCGTTATTTTTATTAGTATTATCGATATTAAGAAAGTTATTACTATTAGTGAGTTATTATTATCAAAACTAACATTTGGTTACAAATAACTATATTCTTACCTAAAATATACTTAATACATATATTACAATTATAGTAATAGTTTATATACAAACATATCTAACATAATAACAATATCTATATAAATACTTATATGTATCAAACTAATGATATTTTATATATATAAATATATATAAATAGATATATTAATATAACTAAATATATAGATATTAAACATTCTGAATATATATACAAACTAAATATGTATAATATATAATTTAAGATAATATATAAACTTGTTCGATTACAATTATATATTTTAACTTATATACAATGTTATAGGTTCGTGAATCCAAGGCCAACCCTGCATTGTTCTGTTGTTCAATATAGTCATATGTATTTTTACTACAAAATACATTAGGTGAGTTTCATTTGATCCCTTTTACTCTTTACATTTTTGGGCTGAGAATACATGCAAATGCTTTAATAACTATTTTACAATATTTATATGCGTGAGTTTCATTAATCCCTTTTTAAAAGCTTTTGCAATATATATTTTTGGGACTGAGAATACATGCGCTGTTTTTATAACTGTTTTACGAAATAGACACGAGTAAATGAAACTACATTCTATGGTAAGATTATCGAATCGAATATGCCCTTTTTATTAAGTCTGGTAATCTAAGAATTAGGGAACAGACACCCTAATTGACGCGAACTCTAAAGATAGATCTATCAGGCCCAACAAGCCCCATCCAAAGTACCGGATGCTTTAGTACTTTGAAATTTATATCATGTCCGATGGAGGATCCCGGAATGATGGGGATATTCTTATATGTATATTGTGAATGTTGGTTACCAGGTGTTCAATCCATATGAATGATATTTTTGTCTCTATGCATGGGACGTATGTTTATGAGAAATGGAAATATGAAATCTTGTGGTCTATAAAAATTATGAAATGATTATTTATGTTAAACTAATGAACTCACCAACCTTTTGGTTGACACTTTAAAGCATGTTTATTCTCAGGTATGAAAGAAATCTTTCGATGTGCATTTGCTCATTTTAGAGACACTACTTGGAGTCATTCATGACATATTTCAAAAGACGTTGCATTCGAGTCGTCGAGTTCATCAAGATTATCATTAAGTCAATTATAGTTGGATATATTATGAAGTGGTATGCATGTTGTCAATTTTTGATGTCATGAAAGTTTACCTTTTCAAAAACGAATGCAATGTTTGTAAAATGTATCATATAGAGGTCAAGTACCTCGCAATGTGATCAACTATTGCGAATCGTTTATAATCGATGCGGACTTCGTCCAGATGGATTAGGACGGTTCCTTTCAGTTGGTATCAGAGTTATGGTCTTAGCGAACCATGTCTACATTAGTGTGTCTAACTGATAAGTCGTTAGGATGCAATAGTGAGTCTGGACTTCGACCGTGTCTGCATGTTAAAAGTTTTGCTTATCATTTTTATCGGAAATCATCTGCTTATCATCCTTAGGAAATTACTTGCTTATCATTCTTAGTTTAGACACGTTTTACTGCATTGACTGTATGAATAGTGTATAGAAAAATTCATATCTTAGTGTATCTGCTACTTTATATCTTAGTGTATCTGTTACTGTAACTTTGCCTGACAACTTTCGTAGATTCCTCCGTAACTTATGGGATTTTAGTATTATATATGCATATGTAAATTATGTATTGCAGAGTACTAATCTACATCCTATAATCTATTTCTTATCGAAAATCCTTCATCTGATCGTACGAGCTGAATCCTGCAACCAGTTCGAGTCCCTCAGATTCCGATAGCTATTCCGATAGTTATTCTGACAGCTATTCCGACATAGATGTTCACCTAAGCTCCGAAAACAGCGTCATCGGCATGAATCAACCAATCAGCCATTATCAATTCATCTGATGGGTTCGTAGTCGACTTAATCAATGGAAACGCGCAGAAGACGATCCCTTCCACCAACCGAATTCACCTCTTGACAATAAACCTGAAACGTTTACCGACGAACCTGTTCGAGACACCATTTTCAGTCTCATTTCCAGGGTAACTCGACAAGATTATATTCTATCCACAATTTTGAACCTTATTCATCCGCTCGTTTCGACCGACAATTATCCTGGAGTAATAAGTCAACGAACTTCGTGCTCGAATAATCAATTCGGAGAATATGGTGCAAAATGTACCAGCTTCAGCAATATCACCGGCACCAACGGTACCATCAATAACAGCACCAGTACCATCAACAATCCATGCCTCAACATCTCATTATGTACCTCGAGTATAATCATCGTTCTACGTATCGTTCTACGTATCGTTCTACATCGATTATCTTCGTTCTTCATGACGATTAAGTAATCTCTAAATGTTTTAGAGATTATGTATTCTAGTTCTAATGGTAAACCAAATGAGTTTAATATCATATTAACTCATTAAATCTATGATTATATCTGAAGAAAATATACATGTATATATATTTTCATAAAGAATGTAATTAAAAATTCTTTTGTACAAACTGTTAATGATGAAAATATTTTAACGGGTAGGTAATACCCGAGGAATATTTAAATTTCACATTAATAAGTTACATTGTACGTTCTTCGAATCTATTTCAACAGTCATATACTATCCTACTTACATCCACCGATATACGTATCCGTTCACCAAAGAATAACTATTTTCATTCAAATTCAAATTTCATATTAGGATTTTGACATATCAGAATCCAACAAGTGGCATAATGAAGAAAAAATGGACACAATAAAAAAAATTGATTAGAAACACACTAATTAACAATATGAAATTTTGTTAAGAATCCACGCTAACAAAATCCTAGCTAACTGTTCCTAGCTAACTGTTAGTTCCGTATTACATTTTATTTATCGCAATTTAATTATCGCAATTTATTTTATCGCAATTTAATTCTCGCAATTTAATTTATTGTTATTTAATTTCTGTTATTTACTTTTCGCACTTTATTTATCGTTATTTAATTTCTGTTATTTATTTTACGCACTTTAAATATCGGGACACGTATTCAAGGTTTTGACATATCATATCGATGCATCTATATATATTATTTGGAATCACCATAGACACTCTATATGCAGTAATGATCGAGTTCTCTATACAGGGTTGATGTTGATTCTACAATAATATATATAGTTAGAGTTGTAATCGAGTCTGAGACGTATACGGGTCACGACACGTATTAATTAATTCGAATGTTATATATTAAACTATATATATGAATTATTGGACTGTCAACTGTGGACTATCGACTGTGGACTAATAACATTAAACAATTAAAATAAATTAAAATATTGACTATAACATATGAAACTAAACAAGTCTTCAAGTTTGCCACTTGATTTCACCTTAAACCTCATTTGAATCTTGACGATTACAATCTGCGTTCAAACCTTTCATGATTCTTGAAAATGCCTCAATCGATAGGATGAACCAACCGCACTTCATCAACGGAAGAAAAGATTGATGCATATAGTAATGCACTTGAAAAACTCTCGGAAACTGAGTAAACGTTTAACACATAACTGTGCTAATTTCTTTAGTGTTTTTATTAGCCAAAAATAACTTTGCAGTTCTTCTTCAAAATAGCCAATTTTGTCACAGCTCCAGCAAGTCAACTTCGACTTTTCGTTTGAAACAACTTTATTATGACCTTGATACATACGTTGTCTTTTCGCCTTCGTTACCGGGGAACTGTTTATATCCCACCACATTAACAGTAAACGTACCAGCAACTTCACTACTCTTTGGCGTAAGTCACTTCGATAAATCACTATATTTATTCATAAATACCCTATCATATACTCATCCTCGTTTTGTAACAAGAATTTCCTTACCGGGAATCAGCAAATCAGTATTTTAAATCTCACAACGTTTCTACATCAACAGTTATATGTATACATATAACATTTATCTCTTAGAACTATGATCTTTCATTCTGAAATTCTGAAAAGCACCCAGTCTGCGAATTAATACTCTGAATATTGAAAAAGCTGAATGAAGCAGCAGAAACTGTAGACAACCGTAAACGACCTTAATCGTCGGAAGTTTAATGATAAAGAATAGTATGTTGGAAAAGCTCAGAAAAGTTGGAACTGAAAAACGGATTGAGCTAACCATGAAGGAGACCAAGGACAAATACAAGGACCAAACCCTATATTCAAAGGATTCAGGTAATTATGGATCCGTTGAAATCTCTAGAGAATATCTTGCTCCGAAGTCATGTTAAAATATTGCGGAAAAATCTTTCTCCATCAACCATCGAACTTAAAAATTCCAAAATATCATCATCAATATCTTCGATATTTCTGAGGATATTTTCATAAATATTCTCGTCCGAAATTATATACCTCTTCGTGCTTCCTGTGTATCATTATATTGGAAACATTCAATAGAAAATTTAGTACCAAAAAGCAGATTATGCGAAGCTATGAAGAAAGCCGTGGACAAATCACAAAGAATAAGTTTGACTTCAAAGAATCCAAATGATTCAATGACTGCTAAAGTCTTTAGCGAATATCTTGCTCTTTACTCTAAACCCTTGCGGAAAATAGTTTCTATCATCCTTCAATATTTGAAATTCCAAGATATCATCGTATCTTTCATTATAAATATCCTCCATATTTCTGAAGATATTTTCATAACTATTCTGATCTGAAATCAGTAATCTCTTCGTGCTATCAGTTTTACATCATATAGAAACTATTAGTTTCTATATTATGTTAACTTTCGAGTTTAAAATATGAATGTTTTTGAAGTAGTGTTGAAAACTGAAGCATGAGTTAGTATAATATAATGACACTTGATCAACGTGATTATATTACAGTAAGTCATGCTGAGTTTCTAAAGAAACGTGATGATTCACAGTTCATAACGTCATCATGTGCTATGTTACATAACTTTTTCATTCTGCGTAACTTCTGAACATATCAAGAATATATATTCTTGATAGTTCTATACTCAGTGATTCTGATAATTTGACAAATCAAATCGTGCTAATACCTTCTTTCTTATTTAGAACATGATGTTTTAGAACACGATGTTTATTCGAAATTCCATACTTACGAATTCTGGACCATTACTCGCTTTACTAGAGGTCGGGATAATAATAAAAAGGCAAAAAGCTCCAAAATATAAGAGAAAATATAAAGCCCAACAACAACACCGAAATTACAAACCGTGGATATCAGTGCGTATAGCAATATAAAGACACGGGAGGATTATAAATACAATGATCCCTAAAGCATAGTAGAAATAAACGGATTCCTCTGGTGGAAGTTGGAAAAGGAGAATGATTGTTGCGATAATCAAGATAAGAACAAGGATCGGAACTGGATTAAGCATTTCACGATCTTTTGAATTTGGGAATTGAGTATTGAAGGGGTGAAGATTAATGGAACGGAAAAGGTAAAATTTATAGTGAAAATATCAGACAGAGGAATCGAGGCAGATCACCGCATTTAATTATAGAAATCTAAATTTCCTTATTCGCAGAAGAATCAAATCTTTTATATTTCGAAGATTTTCTTCAAATCCCTTAAATTCTGGAATTCAACTAAAACAACGTCAAAAGTTAAGACGCATCATGTTTTGTAAATTCAATCGTGACTACGTCAAAAGTTAAGATGCATCTTACTTTCAAAATTCAACCCTGACTCTGTCAAAAGTTACGACGAATCTTTACTTATCCTATTTCAATCTTTTGTGATAATTTCACTCGTACGCTTCGAATAATTGAGTTGTTTTTATTCAAATCACCTGATGGTGGTAAAACCTTAATTATTGACTCATATTCGTCATGAAAACATTTTTATTGTTAGCCATGACGACTACACTCAAATTTCGGGACGAAATTTCTTTAACGGGTAGGTACTGTGATGACCCGGGAATTTTCGACCAAATTTAAACTTGAATCTTATTTGATTTCGATACGATAAGCAAAGTCTGTAATATTGAGTCTCAATAATTTTGAACTGTTTCATATAGTCATTTGACCCTTGACTATTCCCGACGATTCACGAACAATAGGATATAAATAAATATGTATTTAAATAAATAAATACTAATATATATTTATATAGATAAATGTAAGTATATGTGGTAATTTGAAATTATAAAATATAAGTTTAACATTAAAATGAAATATGTAAAATAAGAAACAAAGTAATTATGTGTATCTTAAAATAAAACATATATAATCACAAAATGATTTCTATAGATAATTATATTATATATATATATATATATATATATATATATATATATATATATATATATATATATATATATATATATATATATATATATATATATATATATAAGAACAGAAATATTTAATTACAGTAATGTATATATAAACATACATACAAATATTTATAGAACTACAAGTTATAACATACTTGATATGTTACTATTATTACATTCATTATTACTAAATATTAGTATTATTATTATTTGTTATTAGATATTAATATTAAGAATTATTAGTAATATGAATTATTATTATTATCATTGATATAGTTATTAGAAAATAATGCATTTAACATTAATAATATTATGATCATTTTTATTATTATTAGTATCATTATTATTTATAATTGTTAATTATTATTATTAAAAGTATTGCTATTATTATTAATATATGTATATTCACTAATTATTAATATTAATTATATCTTATATTTATAGAATCAGATAAAGGAGTTGTAATCTGTTTAACGTACCTATCTAACTTTATTGATTTTTTGTCTGTGTCTAATTTTGTTAAGGGTCGATTTCATGGGGCAATACAGAACAAAAATTAGTTTAACATTTGGTACAGCTTTTATTTTTTTTATTATTATGTGATTCCTCTTGTCGACCAATCTCAACTATTAAACAACTCAATTCAATTCTATATTCTGTATCAATCATACACAATTATGCTACATGATATCTAATATTGTAAGAAAAACAGAAAACTCATTTTCTTTCTACCACAACCTCTGTTCTTCCAATATTTAGCCAAAACACGAAATTGTAAGGAAACTTAAAATCCTTAAATGCAGCTTGGTTGGAAATCCTTCGTTTAATGTATCTGCAAAGTTACAATGTTTAAATCATCCTATCGATCTTCAATTTGAAAGTCAAAGTTTTGTATCCAAAAAGTCAACCATCGTTCTACAATTAAATTTGACATTCCTGTTATGTTTAGAGTCTAATTGAAAATACAGGAAGATTTTAATGTCGATTTACAATCTTTTTCGTGTAATAAGTTTGAGCTAAAACTCCCTTAAAAATCGAAAGCTGAATTTTTGTTTTGTTTTTTTTTTCCTTCGCCAACAGCCATGCTGTTCTTTTTTTTTTTATATATTCAATCAACTCAAGAACTTATGGTTCGATTATGCTTGGGTTGATGGATTTAAAAATGTTAATATGCTTGATTATGGTGTTGTTTTGATTCCGGTTGATTTTGATTCTGATTTGGTTCCTATGAAGAAGATGATAAACATTACGGGTTATAAATTATACGGATTGATATAAATTAAGAAAGCAGTTACAGTGGAGTGGTCATGCAAGTGTTTGGGTGTTCGAGAGGTCGGGGGTTCGAGCCTCCCTTGAGGCATTCTTTTTATATAAAGCTTATTTGAAGGTAGATTATTTTATTATGCTATAGTTATTATTATTATTATGGTTAATATTATGATTAGTTATAATTAATTTATTATCAATTGTGTTATTATTAAATTGATTGTATTTATTGTGTTATTATTAATTTGATTGCATTTATTACTAGTAGTAATATAATTACTTGTATTATTATTAATTAAAACTTATTATTATTAGTGTGATTAATTATTACTACCAAATATTATTATTATTGTTACTAATATGATTATTAAAAGTTATTATTATTATTACTAGTAATATTAAGGATTATCATTAATTTCATTATCATCTTTGATATTATAAACATTATTAATAATATCATTATTAACAACCTTTTTAGAAGTATCGTTATTATTATTTTTTTCACTAGTATTAGTATTAATATCATTTTTGGTAACTATTAGTTTTACTGTTATTATTATTAACTTAAGTATCAATTTTAACAAATTCGTTATTTTTATTAGTATTATCGATATTAAGAAAGTTATTACTATTAGTGAGTTATTATTATCAAAACTAACATTTGGTTACAAATAACTATATTCTTACCTAAAATATACTTAATACATATATTACAATTATAGTAATAGTTTATATACATACATATCTAACATAATAACAATATCTATATAAATACTTATATGTATCAAACTAATGATATTATATATATATATATGATAATGCCAAAAATGAACACATATTTTATAGCATTATTCCCCAAGAAAGACAAGATTTTAGTTGGTATTGTTCGATTTACAAGCGATATTCGTTTAAATATTAAAAAGTGAAGATAAAAGGCAGATTCGACAAATTGAAGACGGAAAGGTCCAAAAAGCTAAAAAGTATAAGATTCAATCAAAAAGGTTCAAATTATTGATGAGGAACGTCTCAAAATAACAAGAGTACAAGTTACAAGACGCAAAGTACACGATATAAAATAGTACGCGAGGACGTCCGAAAATCCGGAACCGGGACCTGAGCCAAGAAGAAACGCCCGACGCAACGGACCAAAAATATCTAGTCTACTATGCACAAGAATATAATATAATATATATAATTATATATAATTATATATTATATATTATTATTATATTACGTCGGCAAGAAGAAAACAAAGCAATTTGGCTGGATCCAGGGTGGCCATGCGACTCGCATGGCCAGAGGCACAAAATCCATGCGAGTCGCATGGAGTGAAAATGCTGGTCAGGTCCTATATAAAGCCAGTTTTCTGCCGAGTTTTAAACACAGAAAATATATCTCTCTCTCATATATACGATATATATATATATATATATAATTTATATTTTAATTTTAATTTTAATTTTAATTCTAATAATAAGGGTATGTTAGCGAATGTTGTAAGGGTATAAGTCGAAATTCTGTCCGTGTAACGCTACGCTATTTTTAATCATTGTAAGTTATGTTCAACCTTTTTATATTAATGTCTCGTAGCTAAGTTATTATTATGCTTATTTAAAACGAAGTAATCATGATGTTGGGCTAATTACTAAAATTGGGTAATTGGGCTTTGTACCATAATTGGGGTTTGGATAAAAGAACGACACTTGTGGAAATTAGACTATGGGCTATTAATGGGCTTTATATTTGTTTAACTAAATGAAAGTTTGTTAATATTAATATAAAGATTTACAATTGGGCGTCCTTATAAATTACCATATACACTCAATCGGACACGATGGGCGGGGTATTTATATGTACGAATAATCGTTCATTTAACCGGACACGGGAATGGATTAATAGCCACTAGAATAATTAAAACAGGGGTGAAATTACATTCAAGGGTAATTGGTGTAATTGTTAACAAAGTAGTAAAACCTTTGGTTTACACGCAGTCGATAACCTGGTGTATTCATTAAACAAAGTATTAAAACTTTGTTACAATTCGAATCCCCAATTAGTTGGAATATTTAACTTCGGGTATAAGAATAATTTGATGAGGACACTCGCACTTTATATTTATGACTGATGGACTGTTATGGACAAAAACCAGACGGACATATTAAATAATCCAGGACAAAGGACAATTAACCCATGGGCATAAAACTAAAATCAACACGTCAAACATCATGATTACGGAAGTTTAAATAAGCATAATTCTTTTATTTCATATTTAATTTCCTTTATTTTATATTTAATTGCACTTCTAATTATCGCACTTTTATTTATTGTTATTTAATCGCACTTTTAATTATCGTACTTTTTAATTATCGCAATTTTATTTTATCGCATTTTTATTATTCGCAATTTCATTATCGTTATTTACTTTACGCTTTAATTTAAGTCTTGTAATTATTTTATATTTTACATTAGGTTTTAACTGCGACTAAAGTCTTAAAATCGACAAACCGGTCATTAAACGGTAAAAAACCCCCCTTTATAATAATAATATTACTTATATATATATTTGTATTTTTATAAAAGTAAACTAATATAGCGTTGAGCTTTGTTTAAAGATTTCCCTGTGGAACGAACCGGACTTACTAAAAACTACACCACTGTACGATTAGGTACACTTTCTATAAGTGTTGTAGCAAGGTTTAAGTATATCCATTCTATAAATAAATAAATATCTTGTGTAAAATTGTATCGTATTTAATAGTGTTTTCTGCTAAAATTAATAACTATTTTATATACACCTCGTACGACATCAAGTAATTTTGGCGCCGCTGCCGGGGAAAACGCCGAAGCAAAATGCCATATATTTTTTTTAGTTATAATTAGTTTTTGTAAAATTTATATTTTTGTTTAAAAATTAAAAATATAAAAAAAAATATATTTTAAAGTGTATTTTAAGTTTTTCTTTATTATTTACAAAATATTAAAGTATTTGTATTTTATTTTAGTATTTTATTAAGTTTTTAATTTAATTATATATTTATATCTTATATTATATATAAAACAGAAATTAAAAATAAATATTAAATAATTACGTGACCTGTCATTTGAACCAGTCCAATTGAACCAGTTCAGAATGTCCATGCGACTCGCATGACCCACCCCCTTATTCCATGCAACTCGCATGAGGGGTTTGACCAGGCCACAAACAAACCCTAATTCCGCATTTATTACGGATATTATTTAATTATTATTATTTAAACCCTAAAACTATTATTATTATTATAATTAAGTTTTTAATTTATTTAGTTATTTTTACTTTTGTTTAGTTTTATTATTTATTTACTTAATACTATAATATAAAAAAATATAAAAATAATATTTTTATAAAATCTAATATTTTTATAACTTTTTATAACTTTTATATTTTTGTATCTTTTAATTGTTTTAGCGTAATTTTTATATTTTTATTATTCGTACTTAGTTTTTAGACATAGTATTTACCGTAGTAATCCTAGATTTTTAGGCTTTGCCGTAGAATTCCTTAAGTGATTTTTCTTTAAACTAAGATTTAGGTGCTTTAGAATTTTGCGACGCCTTTTTAAGTTTTAGTTTCTTTTTAAGTTATTTCCATTTGGGATTTAGTTTTTCCTGTAAGCTTTAATATTTTTAGACGATTTTTACTATGTACCAATTATCATTCCAATTAGTAATTTCAATTTGCGATTATAATTTTAAGTTAGTTGTAGTAATAAGGTTAGGTTAGTCAAGTATTTTTAAGTTTTTATAAGTTTCTTTTATTTTTCCGTCACCTTTTATTTTTCAACCATTTTTTCTTTTTCGACCTTTTGCGACGAACTCTTTTTCTCTCTTATTTCTCGCTATTCTAGTTTTTAGGACTTAGAATTTTTTCTACTTCTTATCTAAATTTCTTAAAATTACGAAAATTTATTTTAAGTGGTTAAATTAATAGACATCAAAATTTTCTGGTTCGTAGTAATAGTTGGATTTGTACGTGGACCGAGTTATTGGAGCCAAACAGTCCTCAATTATATTGAGACCAAACGAATCCTGCCCCTCTGCTGCATCTTTTGGCTATTCGAAACGTGGGCAAAATCAGAAAAGTCTATTGATTGGATAACTTATTATAATTTTTCTTTCCTTTTTAAAACTAATAGGATATTCAGTGAATGCACCGAGCAAGACGTTCATCACCTTTTGTACGTTCACCACCTGTAACTCGATCAAGACATCGTTTAACAAATATAACCGCCGTTGATTTTTCTTTAGAATCATCATCCAGTCGACCAAGTACTTCAGTTCAAATTTCCGATAATCCATTTTTTGAACCCGACCTCACAATTGAGAATCCAGAGAATATTCAGGAACGGTTAATAGATCCTGAACCATTAAACTTTCCTCCGGAACCACCAATCATTCAAACAGAGATTGTTGAGGAACGAACCATTAAATCAGAATCATCTAGTGATACCGATTCAACAAATTCAATTATGGAGAATCTGGAACCTTTAAGTATGGAAGACCGAATGAGAGCTAAACGCACTGGCCAAGGTCACGCAATTACTCATCCAGACATTAATGCGCCAGATTATGAAATCAAAGGACAAATTCTACACATGGTGACTAATCAATGCCAATTTAGTGGTGCGCCGAAGGAAGATCCAAATGAACATCTACGTACCTTTAATAGGATCTGCACACTATTTAAAATCCGAGAAGTGGAGGATGAACAGATATATCTCATGTTATTTCCCTGGACTTTAAAGGGAGAAGCCAAAGATTGGTTGGAATCGTTACCTGAAGGGGCGATCGATACATGGGATGTTTTAGTTGACAAATTTCTTAAACAATTCTTTCCTGCATCTAAAGCAGTAAGACTTCAAGCAGAAATTGTTACGTTCACACAAAAGCCAAATGAAACTCTATATGAGGCGTGGACAAGATATGGAAAGTTGTTAAGAGGATGTCCGCAACATGGTTTAGACACCTGTCAAATAGTACAAATATTCTACCAAGGATGCGACATCACTACAAGGAAAGATATAGATATAGCAGCTGGTGGTTCTATTATGAAGAAAACCGAAACTGATGCTTACAAAATTATTGATAACACTGCTTCCCACTCACATGAGTGGCACCAAGAAAAAGATATCATTAGATCATCTAAAGCAGCTAGAGCCGATTCTAGCCATGACTTAGATTCCATTTCCGCAAAGATAGATGCTGTGGAGAGACGAATGGAAAAGATGACTAAGGATATTCACTCAATACGAATTAGTTGTGAGCAGTGTGGAGGACCACATTTGACAAAAGATTGTCTCAGTATTGAATTAACAATGGAACAAAGAGAGAATATTTCATACATAAACCAAAGGCCTGGAAATAATTATCAGAATAATTATCAACCGCCAAGACCGATTTACAATCAAAACCAGAATTATAACCGAAATATTCCATACAATAACCAACAAGGTCCTAGCAATCAACAAGTATCCAATAATACTTATAATCAGCAAAGACCAAATTTTCAAAACAAACCACCACAACAAACCGATGATAAAAAGCCGAATTTAGAAGATATGATGACGAAGCTAGTTGAAACTCAAACGCAGTTTTTCACATCTCAGAAACAAACCAATGAACAAAATGCTCAAGCATTTAGAAATCAACAAGCTTCTATTCAAAATCTGGAACAAGAAGTAAGTAACCTAGCAAGGTTAATAGGTGAAAGAAAACCGGGAAGTCTACCTAGTGATACAAATGCTAACCCACGAAATGAAACAGCTAAAGCTATTACCACAAGAAGTGGTACAACACTTAAACCACCGGAAATACCGGTAACTTCTGATGAAACTATTCCTACTCCACAAGAACCACAACCTGATCAAGATAAGGAAAAAGAACCGGTAGTTGAAAAGATTAATGAAAATAACACAGTTAAGGATAAACCTTATGTTAAACCATACCAACCACCACTTCCTTATCCGAGTAAAATGAAGAAAGAGAAACTTGAAGCCGAGCAATCCAAATTTTTGGATATGTTTAAACAGATAAATGTAAATCTTCCTTTCATTGATGTGATTTCAGGAATGCCTAGATATGCTAAATTCTTGAAAGATCTAATCACAAATAGAAAGAAAATGGAAGAACTCTCGGCTATCACTATGAATGCAAATTGTTCAGCAGTGCTGTTGAATAAGATACCAGAAAAATTATCTGATCCAGGAAGTTTCACAATTCCATGTTTTCTGTGTAGTCTTAGTTCAATAGAAGCATTGGCAGACTTAGGTGCTAGTATAAATCTAATGCCGTATTCACTATACGCTAAACTAGACCTTGGAGAATTAAAACCAACAAGAATAAGTATACAACTAGCCGACCGATCAGTAAAATATCCTAGAGGGATAATGGAGAACATGCTAGTTAAAGTTGGTACTTTAGTATTTCCAGTAGATTTTGTTGTTTTGGACATGGAAGAAGATTCTCAAGTTCCTCTCATATTAGGAAGACCATTCTTAAACACGGCTAAAGCAATGATAGACGTGTTCGGTAAGAAACTGACCCTAAGTATAGAGGATGAGAGTGTTACCTTTTCAGTTGATAGAGCAATGCAACAATCACAATCTGCAGATGATACATGTTATTATATTCAAACTATAGATGCACATGCAGAATTATTAGAAGAATTTCCAGAATTACAAGGAACAGGAGAATGTTCTTTAGGAGAAGGTAATGAACCAATTGATGAAGCTGAAATGTTAGCTACACTTATAGCTAATGGATATGAACCAACAACAGAAGAAATTCAAATGCTAAAAGAAGAAGACAGATATCGATATAAATCATCGATAGAAGAACCTCCGAAATTAGAGTTAAAGCCACTTCCAAACCATTTGGAATACGCTTATTTACATGGTGAATCTGAATTACCTGTAATAATATCGTCTTCTCTTACTGAAAATGAGAAATCACAACTCATTTCTGTGTTGAAAGCTCATAAACCAGCCATTGCATGGAAGATTCATGATATTAAAGGAATAAGTCCTTCGTATTGCACACATAAAATCCTTATGGAAGAAGGTCATAAAACGTATGTGCAACGCCAACGAAGACTAAATCCTAATATGCAAGATGTAGTTAAGAAAGAGATTATTAAACTGCTAGATGCAGGTTTAATTTATCCAATCTCTGATAGTCCATGGGTAAGCCCAGTTCAATGCGTACCTAAGAAGGGTGGCATGACTGTCATTACAAATGAGAAAAATGAGCTTATTCCTACTAGGACTGTAACAGGATGGCGTGTATGTATTGATTATAGAAAATTAAATGACGCCACCAGAAAAGATCACTTTCCCTTACCTTTCATAGATCAAATGTTGGAAAGATTAGCCGGAAATAGTTACTATTGTTTTCTAGATGGATTTTCCGGATATTTTCAAATTCCAATAGCACCCGAAGATCAAGAGAAAACCACATTCACGTGCCCTTATGGTACTTTTGCTTACAAAAGAATGCCATTTGGACTTTGCAACGCCCCTGCAACCTTTCAAAGGTGTATGATGGCGATTTTTCATGACATGATAGAAGAATGCATGGAAGTATTCATGGATGACTTTTCAGTCTTCGGTGATACATTTAAATCATGTCTAGTTAATCTGGAACGAATGCTAATTAGATGCGAAAAATCAAATCTAGTACTTAATTGGGAGAAATGCCATTTCATGGTTAAAGAAGGCATCGTTCTTGGACATAAAATTTCAAAAGAAGGAATTGAAGTGGATAGAGCTAAAGTAGATGTAATTGCTAAACTTCCACATCCCACCAATGTTAGAGGAGTTAGGAGTTTTCTAGGGCATGCCGGTTTTTACCGACGTTTCATAAAAGATTTTTCTAAAATTGCCACTCCTATGAATAAACTCCTAGAAAAGGATGCGCCATTCATCTTTTCAGATGAATGTATCAAATCTTTTAATATTCTTAAAGAAAAACTCACTAATGCGCCGATCATGATAACACCAAATTGGAATCTATCATTTGAACTAATGTGCGATGCAAGTGATTTTGCAATGGGAGCCGTTTTAGGACAAAGGATTGAAAAACGATTTCAACCTATATATTATGCTAGTAAGACATTACAAGGAGCACAAACGAACTATACAACTACTGAAAAAGAACTCCTTGCTATTGTCTTTGCTTTTGACAAATTTCGATCATATCTCGTTCTAGCAAAAACGGTGGTCTATACCGACCATTCTGCTCTTAGATACCTATTTTCAAAACAAGATGCTAAACCAAGATTAATCCGTTGGATCTTACTCTTACAAGAGTTTGATATTGAAATCCGAGATAAAAGAGGAGCAGAAAATCTCGCCGCTGATCATCTTTCTCGTCTTGAAAATCCCGAATTAGAAGTTCTAAATGAATCGGCCATACAAGACAACTTTCCTGATGAATATCTATTGAAGATAGATTATAAAGAAATCCCATGGTTTGCAGACTATGCAAACTACTTAGTTTGTGGATTCCTTGAAAAAGGATTATCGTACCAAAGACGAAAGAAATTCTTCAGTGATATAAAACACTATTTCTGGGAAGATCCACATCTGTTTAAAAGTTGTCCCGATGGAATAATACGCCGATGTGTATTTGGAGATGAAGCTAGTAAAATTTTAAACCATTGTCACACAGGACCAACAGGAGGGCATTATGGGCCTCAACTAACAGCAAGAAAAGTTTATGAAGCTGGATTCTATTGGCCTACAATTTACAAAGACGCACACCTTCTTTGCAAATCCTGTGATGCATGTCAAAGGGCCGGAAAAATAAGTCAACGTGATGAAATGCCACAAAATGTCATCCAAGTATGTGAAGTATTTGACATTTGGGGTATTGATTTTATGGGCCATTTCCAAAATCTCATAATAATCTATATATACTCGTAGCCATTGATTATGTATCTAAATGGGCGGAAGCACAAGCTCTCCCAACTAACGATGCACGAGTTGTAGTCAACTTTTTAAAACGTCTTTTTGCAAGGTTTGGAACACCGAAAGCTTTAATAAGTGATCGGGGTACTCATTTCTGTAATAATCAACTTGAGAAAGTTCTTAAAAGATATGGAGTAACTCATAAAATCTCCACCGCATATCATCCACAAACAAGTGGACAAGTTGAAAATACCAACCGAGCTTTAAAACGTATTCTAGAGAAAACCGTAGGATCAAATCCGAAGGAATGGTCCATTAAATTGGAGGATGCACTCTGGGCTTTTAGAACAGCCTACAAAACTCCAATTGGAACCACACCTTTTAGACTTGTTTATGGAAAAGCATGTCATCTTCCAGTAGAAATTGAACACAAAGCATTTTGGGCTTTGAAGACATGTAATCTTGATTTACATGAAGCCGGACGTCTACGATTAAGTCAACTAAACGAATTAGAAGAATTAAGACATGAAGCATACGAAAATTCGTTAATCTATAAAGAAAGAACGAAGAAATGGCATGATAAAAGAATCAGAAGTTCAAAAGAATTTAAAGAAGGAGACAGAGTTCTTCTTTTCAATTCACGATTCAAGCTATTTCCTGAAAAATTGAAATCAAGATGGTCTGGACCATTCATAGTCAAAAGAGTTTTCCCATACGGAACGATAGAATTGATAAATTCAAATGGGATTGAATTTAAAGTTAATGGTCACAGAGTTAAACATTACATACATGGTCCGATGGAAGTCGACAACGAAGTTAATCACAATTTCGACACCACAGCTAACTAAGTGTGGGGAGAATCAAGTCTTTAAAGGATAATATGTATTTCTGTTAGAGTTAGATTGTCTGTTTTCGTGTAGTTCTCGAAAATGGAACCCGAATGGTCTTTCCCTAGCAGACCCTAAAGAACTAGTCTTCTCCCCCCATTCTGAATTTTTATTTTTTTTAGGTTTTTACGAAATGAAGACTGCCTGTGAACTAAACCATGGTCTAATGCTACACGCTTTGATCACTAAACGTAATAATGACATACTACCGAGTGAATTAGTATCAGTAATCAGAGAAAGAATGGACGGAGTTAGAAAAGAAGCCAGATGCGAAGATAATAAGTTACAATTTGGTAAAGGAAAATCAAAATCCGCAGCGAAAAGAAGAGCACGACACTTAGAACGATGTCACAAATGCGGAAAATGGTCACATGGAGGTAAATGTTCCAATAATCAAACCTATTCAAATACCGAATTTGTTACTTTATGCAGAGACGGACCGTTCATATGTTTAGAAGAAAAGACACTGAATGCTCGAGGTTACGCCTATGTAGCCATGGAAAACCAATTAAACCGACTATCTTATGAATGGAATAGATCATATAACTAAGAAATCTATTTCACAGGTATGTCTGTACAGTTTTTATTTTTATTTTTATTTTTAACCTTTTGATAATAAACGCTAATTTGTTCGCTAAAAAGTATTAAATTGGTATTGAATAAAATTAGGTTTGGCGACCGAAATTATTGATATCATTCAAAAATTTATTACATCACTGCGAAATTTAACGTTTATTCTTAAGGTATAAATATCTTTAATCAATCAACCCAAAATATTTCAAAAATTCGTCATGAGTTAAATTAGGTCTTGGAACAGAAATTACTTTACCGAAAAAGAGGGGCGCATATTTTTGATAATATTTGATTGATTAAAGTGGGATAAAAAGACAAAAAAAAAAATTTTAATTTTATTTTTACCATATTTTTAAAATTAATATTTAAATCTTAAATTAATATTGTAAACTTTGTAAAAACAATATATTTAAAATTGTAAATATTTGAAAAATTAATATAAGTTTGGTGTGAATTTATAATATGAATTTTTAAATTAAGTCTGGTGTGAATTTTTAAAATATGAATTTTTAATTTTATGCATTTCAAATTTTAAGTTTGGTGTGAATTTTTAATATAAATTTTGAATTTTATATTTAAGTTGTGTGAATTTAAAAACAAAAATTTACTTTATCTCATTAAGTTAAAAATATGATTTTTAAAATTCGTCGTAAGTTGAAGACTAGGTCTTTGAACCGAAATTGCTTTACCCGAGGGAGGGACGAGAACTTTTATTATCATTATTTTTAATCTTATTGATTTAAAGTATGCCAAAAAAAATTAAAAAATCCAAAAATCTAAGCTTTTAAAACAATTGCTTGAAATTGACAAATTTTAAAATTTTGTCGAGGGACGGACTAGGGCATCGTCCCGAAACGACCTCGTCTTAAAAAGAAACAAAATTTTTAAAATTTTATTTAATTTATGTTTTAAAAGTTTAAGGTTTTATAGTTAAAAAAAAAAAAAAAATATTAAATATCCAGAAAATACACCCCATGCGAGTCGCATGGGGATAGGCACAAAGTCATGCGACTCGCATGGCTACAAAAAACTGGTCAGGATCATTTATCCAGCGAATCTGCTTCTTTCTCACAATACACACACATATACACGAACTTGCACCCAAATACTCTCAAAAATCCGCCATTTTTCACCAAATTTCTTGCAAAACTTCACAACAATCATGCCTAGATTCAGTAGTCTCAACCCCTTCAGGAGAACGGTAAAGATTTCACCCCTAATCTCTTTAAATTCGAATTTTTGTGTTCTTGAGCTAGAAATTTTATATTTTGATTTTGTTAATTTTAGGTGTAATTAGAGCTAAATTGTTGTTATATTATGCATGTATATCCTAGATAGAAGCTATTTAACATGAATTGAAGCTAAAAACTTCAAATTTTTAAGAATCTAGGGTTTGTGTTCTTGAGCAATTTGGGGCTTTTTGATATAAACAGGTTATGGCCGATTTTTGTCATGAATTGTTGCTAAATTAAGTAGTGTAACATGTTTGGGTAGTTAATTGATCCAAACTTTGAGCCTAAACATGTTTTTGAGAATTAAAGTGGACTTTTTAAGTCTAAAAATTCATGAACTTGGATAATTTGATATAAAGGCTATTTGAAACTTGTTTCATTGCTAGTAGTGATTATTTTGGCATATTATTTGAGATAAATGCTTATGAACTTAATGTACATTTTTCGTATATGCTTATTTGACAAAGTGTAGACTTGACAAAAATATGAAAATGAGCACTAGTTTGATTTGAATCCATGTAACAAGTGTTTAATTGCTATAATGATTATTGTTGACATGTTTAAGAGTTTAAATGTGATAAAACATTGTACACATTTCCGTATGTAAAAGTGTAGAATTGATATTGTTAAGAAAATGTGTATAAAATGTGTTATGAATTGAACATGTCATCATAATTGTTTCAAGTTATTATTTTGCTAACACTAATGCATATTTGGATGCACAAATTTTGTGTTTAATGTGTTTTGCAGAGAAATACAGATACGGACGGTGCATCATCGTCCAGACAACCAGAGCCCGAACCGGAAATGTTTTATGAACAAGAACAACATATGCAACAAAAAGAAGAACAACATGAGGATCAACATATTCCATATCACGATCAAGATCAATTATTCATGAATCAGTTTCGTCAATTCGCTCCACATCAAATGATTCTGAGCTTAGACATTAATGAAGATCAGTTACACCCAAATCTGAGATTTGATCGATGTTGGATAGAGTATCCAGATTATCAAAAGAACATGCACATTCTCTACTTTAAGGTTGTTGAAATGCCAAGGGCAATTGACTGGGTACCTTTGGAAACAGTTGACCTTGCCGAACCGATTCGGGAATTATTGGTGCAAAGGTTTGGTAATTCTCAGTTTAACGATTGGATGCGCCTATTTTCCATTCGTAGAACCATATATAGGGAATGGTGTATAGAATTACTTAGTACTATTAAGTTAAACAGTGATGTTAGGAGGATAGATGATAGAAGCTTTATTAGATTTCTGTTAGGTGGACGCATGTACAGAATGTCCATGATAGATTTAGCCAGGGCCTTACAGATTTACACCCCTGCTGAACTTTTGAGCCCCGACTGTAATAGCCTGATTGCCCAAGGAGAAAGGATAGATAGGGAATTTGATATTAACGCCGTCTGGAGGCGTATGTCCCACTTTAATGAATTTCACACCAGTGGAAATCATACATACTTAGATATAGATAGAGCTGAACTCCGGGTGATTCATAGATTCTTAGCAAACACAATTACACAAAGGGGTAAGAATAAGGAGAAATTGACCGTAAACGATTTGTTCTACCTCAAGTGTATTAGAGACCCGAGGAGTTTCGTTAACATTCCCTATTGTGTTGGTTATTATCTCGCTAATGTAGTTTCGGGGATGAAATCGGGGAGTATTATAGGTGGTGGTATTTTCATTACTCTCATTGGAGAGTATTTAGGTGTGGATAAGCACCAAGGGGGTCCAATGAACGAAATAGAGGACGAAGGTGAAACTATAAGTTCAAACCTTTATCACAGTGCAAGGGTATTATTGATGAGACGTGGTCGGGTATATCGATACGAGGGACCTCAGCGACAGGTAGAAAGAGGTTCGGATGACGAAATGGAAGAGGCGAACAACATTATAGGAGTTGTTCGGGAGACTGCTCTTGATTTAGGCGTTCGTATGGAGGATGAATACATGACGAACTATGATAGGCATATGCAGTACGAGGCATGGCAACGTCGGAATGACTACGAGCATTCCCGACAACGAGAGCATGGCCGATGGGATTATCATCAGCGCCAAATTATAAGCCAGTTGCAGCCTGGCGAGATGTATTATCCAACCCGACCCGCATACTATCCCGCACATCAGCCAGAAATGAGACCGCCCTATGACATATATGATTATGACGCAGCATACCAGTTCACCTATCAACAGCCATGGAACCCTGATCCGAACATGAATTGGGATCCCTATCCTAATTATCCTCCTAACCCGCCTCCTGATGAGTAGAGATAAGTTGGTAATTTTTATTTTTATTTTAAACACTTAACATTTTATTACGTTTATGTAATGTTTGATATTCTTATTATTATTGTGTACTAATATTTTTCTTATAGTTTGAAAGTGGGATGCCAAAGTTCCATTTCAAATTACATGTATGATTATATTTGTATTGTATGTATTCTATTTTATGCACAAAACAGGGTAAAACAACGCGTTTTCAAAGACTGGCATTAAGTTCAGCAAAAGCAAGTAATTTTTGACGACAATGATGCAAAATATATGTGAAATAACAACAAGACGGAATGAACAAATGACGTGCACCATTTATCATTCAAACAATCAAACGACAATATGTTTGAAACTTTGGTAAAATTTAATCATTTTTTTGCGATAATCACCCTCAATAATTTAAATTATTTCTGATTTCTTGCAAATGAGGGCATTGCAAGATCTTAAGTGTGGGAAGGGGTTAAATTCTTTCGGATTTTAAATTTTTTTTTTTTTAAACACTTGGTTACCATTAAAAATACTAGTAAAGCAGTAGTTGTATTAGAATCTAGTGCTCTCTGATAAAAAAGAACAGCCCTAGTCTTATATACTGACTACCCAATTCTAGTAAAATTTTTCAAAATTTTCAATTAAATGAATTCAAAATCATGTTTATACATATTTATGAACGATAAAACTAGGTTTTAACACCGAAATTATTGTTACCTCGGAAAGGACATAAATTAAGAAACAAACTAAAATGTTAAAATTCATTTAAAATGGAATAGAGGACGATAAAAATATAAATAAAAGCCAAGTGTGGGAAAAGTTTGCCAAGTTATTCAAAACATATCACATATTTTTGTACAAACAATTGAAAATACTTTTGTTTTGAACAATAATCAAATGTTTTACCCGATGAAAGAAAAGAAGAGATGGATCTACACGATGAATCAATTCCATCATTAGAAGGAAGTAAAGTCTTCTGAAAAAGACACGCGCTTCTTGATTTAGGTCATGAAGTTGTCGTCCAGACCAGCTGTAGGTTGACGAAAAATCTAGAAAAGTCATCACTAAAATCAGCAGGAAATCCACGGACCTCAGCATTAAATAGGGTCGCCAAGTGGTCAGATTTATCCTAACCATGAGAAGAATTTATCTCGTACAATGGGGAGGCACCGTGCAAATTAGCTGGATAAGACTAATGAATCAGATCCCCAGAAAGGATAATCTCCTTAAAGATTAAAAATCAGCTTTTAAGCCTGATATTACTCAATCCTTGAGATTGACCTTAAAGATTGAGAATTCAAACTCATAGAATTCAATGATATCTAAACTCGAGCTTGAACGAGAAAATATTTTGATCAAAACTACAAACCGATTTGTTTTCTGAAAATCCATTTTCAATGCGTTCATTACCATTGAACGTAAAATCCTAGGAATTCACCTGGAATTCATTAGGTCACCTGAACCAAATCGGGTGTCAACCGTAAGAACGGTGGTTGCATAGCATGGTCGGAGACAGGACCTTGTGCAAGACCGAAAAATTAAAGGATGATCTTTACTATTGCTCCTACCAAGGATAGTTCTAGCATCCGACACGTTAAAAAAACCATAATCATCTGCATGTCACTGGACATTGCCTTAACAGTTTCTTGTTCATCGCTTTCCTTTACAACCCGACGGTAGTTTGCCGAAAGGTAATATACGGAACAAGTAAACTGGATGTGTGCTTTTCGATACAGAGATAGCAGTGGATTACACGAGCCTAAAAGTTTTAGCCAAAATATTGATCCACAGATATATTTTGCAACACCGATGATGGATCAAATCAGAAAACTTGTCTAGGGTAAAATCCAGCTTGAATTTTCAAAAGATCAAATGTTTTCATAAAGATCCAATTTCCTTAAGGATCTAAATTTTTATAGTCATGTGGGACTGTAAACCACCTTTCAAATGTGCACTTTGTTTTGGAAACCGAAAGTAAATCGGCTATTTGATTGCAAGTGTCGTTGACCTAAACCCGAGGCAACTATAAAAGACACACCCACCTTTAAACCACATCGTTACTATCATTGTTTATACCGCTGTATTGAAGTCACTTATGTACAAAGTGTGAAGAATAAAGAAGTGATTCAAGTGTTTCAAGACTATATTGCTTGAGGACAAGCAACGCTTAAGTGTGGGAATATTGATAATGCCAAAAATGAACACATATTTTATAGCATTATTCCCCAAGAAAGACAAGATTTTAGTTGGTATTGTTCGATTTACAAGCGATATTCGTTTAAATATTAAAAAGTGAAGATAAAAGGCAGATTCGACAAATTGAAGACGGAAAGGTCCAAAAAGCTAAAAAGTATAAGATTCAATCAAAAAGGTTCAAATTATTGATGAGGAACGTCTCAAAATAACAAGAGTACAAGTTACAAGACGCAAAGTACACGATATAAAATAGTACGCGAGGACGTCCGAAAATCCGGAACCGGGACCTGAGCCAAGAAGAAACGCCCGACGCAACGGACCAAAAATATCTAGTCTACTATGCACAAGAATATAATATAATATATATAATTATATATAATTATATATTATATATTATTATTATATTACGTCGGCAAGAAGAAAACAAAGCAATTTGGCTGGATCCAGGGTGGCCATGCGACTCGCATGGCCAGAGGCACAAAATCCATGCGAGTCGCATGGAGTGAAAATGCTGGTCAGGTCCTATATAAAGCCAGTTTTCTGCCGAGTTTTAAACACAGAAAATATATCTCTCTCTCATATATACGATATATATATATATATATATATATAATTTATATTTTAATTTTAATTTTAATTTTAATTCTAATAATAAGGGTATGTTAGCGAATGTTGTAAGGGTATAAGTCGAAATTCTGTCCGTGTAACGCTACGCTATTTTTAATCATTGTAAGTTATGTTCAACCTTTTTATATTAATGTCTCGTAGCTAAGTTATTATTATGCTTATTTAAAACGAAGTAATCATGATGTTGGGCTAATTACTAAAATTGGGTAATTGGGCTTTGTACCATAATTGGGGTTTGGATAAAAGAACGACACTTGTGGAAATTAGACTATGGGCTATTAATGGGCTTTATATTTGTTTAACTAAATGAAAGTTTGTTAATATTAATATAAAGATTTACAATTGGGCGTCCTTATAAATTACCATATACACTCAATCGGACACGATGGGCGGGGTATTTATATGTACGAATAATCGTTCATTTAACCGGACACGGGAATGGATTAATAGCCACTAGAATAATTAAAACAGGGGTGAAATTACATTCAAGGGTAATTGGTGTAATTGTTAACAAAGTAGTAAAACCTTGGTTTACACGCAGTCGATAACCTGGTGTATTCATTAAACAAAGTATTAAAACTTTGTTACAATTCGAATCCCCAATTAGTTGGAATATTTAACTTCGGGTATAAGAATAATTTGATGAGGACACTCGCACTTTATATTTATGACTGATGGACTGTTATGGACAAAAACCAGACGGACATATTAAATAATCCAGGACAAAGGACAATTAACCCATGGGCATAAAACTAAAATCAACACGTCAAACATCATGATTACGGAAGTTTAAATAAGCATAATTCTTTTATTTCATATTTAATTTCCTTTATTTTATATTTAATTGCACTTCTAATTATCGCACTTTTATTTATTGTTATTTAATCGCACTTTTAATTATCGTACTTTTTAATTATCGCAATTTTATTTTATCGCATTTTTATTATTCACAATTTCATTATCGTTATTTACTTTACGCTTTAATTTAAGTCTTGTAATTATTTTATATTTTACATTAGGTTTTAACTGCGACTAAAGTCTTAAAATCGACAAACCGGTCATTAAACGGTAAAAAACCCCCCTTTATAATAATAATATTACTTATATATATATTTGTATTTTTATAAAAGTAAACTAATATAGCGTTGAGCTTTGTTTAAAGATTTCCCTGTGGAACGAACCGGACTTACTAAAAACTACACTACTGTACGATTAGGTACACTGCCTATAAGTGTTGTAGCAAGGTTTAAGTATATCCATTATATAAATAAATAAATATCTTGTGTAAAATTGTATCGTATTTAATAGTGTTTTCTGCTAAAATTAATAACTATTTTATATACACCTCGTACGACATCAATATATATATATATATATATATATATATATATATATATATATATATATATATATATATATATATATATATATATATATATATATATATATATATATATATATATATATATATATAAATAGATATATTAATATAACTAAATATATAGATATTAAACATTCTGAATATATATACAAACTAAATATGTATAATATATAATTTAAGATAATATATAAACTTGTTCGATTACAATTATATATTTTAACTTATATACAATGTTATAGGTTCGTGAATCCAAGGCCAACCCTGCATTGTTCAGTTGTTCAATATAGTCATATGTATTTTTACTACAAAATACATTAGGTGAGTTTCATTTGATCCCTTTTACTCTTTACATTTTTGGGCTGAGAATACATGCAAATGCTTTAATAACTGTTTTACAATATTTATATGCGTGAGTTTCATTAATCCCTTTTTAAAAGCTTTTGCAATATATATTTTTGGGACTGAGAATACATGCGCTGTTTTTATAACTGTTTTACGAAATAGACACGAGTAAATGAAACTACATTCTATGGTTGGATTATCGAATCGAATATGCCCTTTTTATTAAGTCTGGTAATCTAAGAATTAGGGAACAGACACCCTAATTGACGCGAACTCTAAAGATAGATCTATCGGGCCCAACAAGCCCCATCCAAAGTACCGGATGCTTTAGTACTTCGAAATTTATATCATGTCCGATGGAGGATCCCGGAATGATGGGGATATTCTTATATGTATATTGTGAATGTCGGTAACCAGGTGTTCAATCCATATGAATGATATTTTTGTCTCTATGCATGGGACGTATGTTTATGAGAAATGGAAATATGAAATCTTGTGGTCTATAAAAATTATGAAATGATTATTTATGTTAAACTAATAAACTCACCAACCTTTTGGTTGACACTTTAAAGCATCTTAATTCTCAGGTATGAAAGAAATCTTCCGCTGCGCATTTGCTCATTTTAGAGACACTACTTGGAGTCATTCATGATATATTTCAAAAGACGTTGCATTCGAGTCGTCAAGTTCATCAAGATTATCATTAAGTCAATTATAGTTGGATATATTATGAAGTGGTATGCATGTTGTCAATTTTCGATGTCATGAAAGTTTATCTTTTCAAAAACGAATGCAATGTTTGTAAAATGTATCATATAGAGGTCAAGTACCTCGCAATGTAATCAACTATTGCGAATCGTTTATAATCGATGCGGACTTCGTCCGGATGGATTAGGACGGGTCCTTTCACTTCTTACCCTTATACCTAGAGTTAGCTCCAGTTAACCCAGTGTCGTTTCTGTAAGGATCCTGCTTTTTGAATGGTTGCTGGTAATGGTTCTTATCTTGCCCACCGTTCCACTTTCTATTTCCATCATTAGACTTAACCTCATTAACAGTAGTACTCTTTCCTCTCTGAGCGATCTGATCTAGTAACAAACTTGCCATATCAATAGCTTCTTGCAAGGTTGTGGATTTGGAAGTAGTAACCCTACCTTGAATATTCTCACTTAGACCTTCAATATACTGCTCAATCTTACGAGTCTCAGGAGTGACCATTTCGGGACACATCAAAGCCGACTAGAAAAACCTCTTGTTATATCCAGTGAGATTAGTGCCAACTAAGTTCAGCCCACGAAACTCACATTCCATCTTCTTAATCTCATTGTGAGAACAGTACTCGTCTATCATTCTCTGCTTCAAAGTTTCCTAGGGTAGGGCATAAGCTTGATCATGACCCAAGGATTGTGCATAATTATTCCACCAAGTGAGCGCACTGTCATACAATGTGCCTGTAGCAAATCCTACTCGATCATCATCGTTACACCCGCTGATACGGAAGACAGACTCTAATTTCTCGAACCAACGGTTGAGACCAACAGGTCCCTCAGTCCCACTAAAGGTGTGTGGGTTGCAGCTAGTGAATGTCTTATACGAACATCCACCACGACCTTGGTTGCCGTTGCTGTTATTGTTGCTCGAACCACCACGATCGTTGATGTTGCATGTGTTGTTGGACTCCCTAAGCAATTAAGCTCTTTCTGCCGCGATACCTTCGGCGACGAGTCTCCTGATTTGAGCAGCAGTGGATTCCTTCGGAGGCATGATCTTCAACACAGAAAATACCCGAGGTCAGGGTCAAAACAACGCTATATAATAATATACTAGCAACTAGTGTTGAAGACTAGTAAGTAATAATAATAATAATACGGAAGGTTCTTAGTAGTTAGAAGTAGTGTTAAGTAACACTAGAAGTAGTAAGTAGTGACAGTAGTGACGGTAGTGATAATAAGCAAATCACAACAGTCATTAATAACTCATCATG
The DNA here is from genome assembly GCF_046630445.1 of Rutidosis leptorrhynchoides. Lineage (NCBI taxonomy): Eukaryota > Viridiplantae > Streptophyta > Magnoliopsida > Asterales > Asteraceae > Rutidosis > Rutidosis leptorrhynchoides. The sequence continues at coordinate 657,677,691 of NC_092334.1, read as the reverse complement.
CATCACAGAATAATAGTAAACCAACCACTTTAAGTAGCAAAACTATTTATTTATTATTCATGCATTAATAAAGAAATAAAATATCCCCAAAAGTTATAACGTAAAAACTGTGAATAGTAGAAAAACCACATCAAGCAATGTATGTGTAAACACCATGTAATAAGTAATAGTACGAAATAGTATCTAGCAATGTGGAACAAGTTCAATAAATCTTTTTATTTAGGTTTCTGAAGCTCTTTCAACAGGTACTCGGTGATCTTCTCCAGGTTCTCAACTCTTAGCTTGAGGTCATCGGTGTCATTGTTATTGGTAGCAGCAGTGGAGGTGTTAGGTTTAGAAGTAGAAGTGTCATAAGGGTGGAAACGACGGCACTCCTGAAGTGTTTGGCTGTTGTGTGAAAAGATTTTCCAAAACGAATTATTGGCTCGGGCGGGTCCCTTCGGTATCCTACGGTGGCCTCTCGGTCCGTAGGGGTTATCAAAATCTGGGTCCCTAAAAGGTGATTTGGTGCCAGTAGGTGAATCGGGTATTTCGGGTTCAGGATTCTCCTCGGGTTCCTCCTCCGGTTCTTCCTCTGGATCCTCTTCGGGATCCTCCTCTGGTTCAGACTCCGTCTTAGGTTCGGACATAACCTCATCCTCGAACTCAAATACAGTGCTTCCTTGTGCCTGCACTATTTCCTCAGATTCCCTGTTGGAGTGGGTAAGAATTATGGGATTAGAAGAAGTCATCTAGCACTCAAAAGAAACACAAGGTTAGTACACCAGCAATAATATTATATACATCAAGTAATGTAGCAAGTAGTGTAACTATAGTCTATGTAGCTTAACCGGTCTATGGTTACAGTTTAGACTCAAAAGGTGTCCAAAAGTCCGACATCTAATGCAGCCTAATCCTAGGTAACCGTTAAGCTCTGATACCAACTATAAGACCCCGCCAAATTCCCATCTGACGGCGTGTTAATCATAGGTCCCACATTTAATAGTTACGCCCTCAATTGAGACGTTTCAAAGCATTCGCATTTAATTTTTATTAAAAACAGTTGCCTTTCAAAACATAAGTCAATAAACCAAAATAAGTAATACTATTGTGATCGTAACCACAAGCCAACAGTATTAAACATATGCAAAAGTTTATTGTCTTTATTTAAAACACGCTGACTCCACGGCCAGACTAATCCTAAACATACAGCGGAAGCTATACCTCTTATGGACCTGAGAATACAAATACACAAAAAAAAAAAAAAAAAAAAAAACAGGTCAACAAATAATGTTGGTGAATCTACAGGTTTAAATATGTAACAGTATCTGAAAAACAGAGTTCAGAAAAATAATTCATTTGCATTTGACCATGAGATTTCAATAAGCACAACTCGACGTTGCAAATTGTTACATAATCTATGAGCACCTGAATACTAGCATAAAGACCTCATTTACCCCATAAAAATGTATACACTTGTTCGAGTGTACAAACAGTTCAAAATAAATGCACCACAGTTAAAGTAGGGTGAGGTTTGTCTAACCTAACATATCCGTCCATCTAAATTGTGCTTACCCGAAGGTAATAAAAGTATTCAAGCTAGGGGCTTTGTGAACAAAACTCAATATGTATAATGTAGTACTCATGTCAAACATAAAAGCATTTGTAAAATGTAAGTATAACCAGTGTGTATTCTCATCCCAGAAAATATGTAAAAAGCGGGACTGTAGACTCCCCTTTGAAAAGCTCGGAACGAAAATAAGCAAACAGCTTGTACGGTTTACAGTCAACTAAGGCAACCTAAGTATACGTATATAGGTTGGTCAACATATATGTATTATAAAATAGTGGTTTCATAGAGTAAGTTGTTTTATTGCTCGACACGACACGTTTCAAAGTAAAAGTCAACACATAGTCAACTAGTTCATGCAAGTCAACAAAAGTCAACTAAAGTCAAACAAAAGTCAAACTTGGTCAAAGTAGTCAAAAAAAGTCAACCATATAAGTAAGTCAATCAATCTTGGTCAACATGTCAATCGTAAGTCAACTAACATGTTTTAGTTCCCAGTATGGGTTACGGATCAGCAGACAAAAGACAGAATATCTTAGGTGCGAATTCAGTAGGACTGAGGATGAACTAAATGGTGGAGGGATTATCAACATTGGGGACCAGATCTTGCACCCACAAGAGTCGTTTAGATATCTAGGTTCGGTCCTCCACAAATCGGGGAGGATAGACGAAGACGTGACTCATCGTATTAAGGTAGGTTGGTTGAAGTGGAGAGCGGCGAAAGGGGTCTTGTGCGACAAGAAGATCCCACTCAAATTAAAAGGGAAATTCTTTAAAGTAGCTATTAGACCTGCCATGTTGTACGGATCAGAATGTTGGCCAATGACGAAGGCCCAAGAGAGAAGGATGGAAGTAGCAGAAATGAGGATGCTTAGGTGGACGTGTGGTAAAACCATGTTAGATAGGATCCCAAATGGTGTGTTTAGGGAAAACCTTGGAGTCTGTAGCATCATCGACAAGCTAAGGGAAGAACGGCTTCGATGGTTTGGGCATGTGATGAGGCGACCTCGTATTGCCCCGGTAAGGAGAGTCGAGGCACTCACGGTCGATGGCGTAAGGAGAAGGGGTAGACCTACACGTAGGTGGATGGATAGACTTAGGCTCGACATGAGAGAGCTTTCGCTGACTGAGGACATGACTTCTGATAGGGGTGCGTGGAGGGCTAGAATTAGAATAGTCGAGTAGGGTTACGTCCTATTATGTTATTTTTATTTTTAATAGTATTTCTCATTAGGTTTCTTACTTTTGCTTTTTTTTTTTGCTTTTTATTACTTTTTTATTATTATTATTACTATATTTATTATTATTATTATCTCTATATTATTATTGTTAGTTTTTATTATTATTATTATTTTTATTATTATTATTTTTATTATTACTATTATTTTTATTATTATTATTATTATTATTATTATTATTATTATTATTATTATTATTATTACTATTACTATTAGTATTATTTTTATTATTGTTACTACTACTATAATACTCTTGGTATTACTAGTACTGGTACTATTACGACTACTACTATTACTTTTATTATTATTATTTTTATTATTATTATTATTATTATTATTATTAGTATTATTACTATTATTATTATTATTACTATTATTGTATTATGGGTGTGTTAATATTAATTATTAATATTATTTGTGGTATTAATATTATTACTATTGCTTTTAACTATTTTTTACTAACACTAGTACTAGTATTAGTATTTTTATTTTTTAGCCGCTTAGAGCCTAAATTGATTTTCAGGGAGACTTTTAAACCCATGAAATTTTGATTCTATCATTTTCATGGCGTCTCAATATATATATATATACATATATATATATATATATATTTTTTTTTTTTTTTTTTTTTTTTTTTTTTTTACTATTTTTATAAATAAATAAAAAAAAAGGCCGGAGGTCCACTCGGAAGCAATCTCTTTATCCGCCGAATAAAGAGAGGGATGACTTTCTCTACTTTTCTGGGTGGAGAAATGACTTGTTTTTATTCTCGGATAAGGGAAGGATTGTCTACATCTCACCTCCCCCATACACCACTCAAGTGGTATTGGGTACTGTTGTTGTTGTTGTTGTTGTTGTTGTTGTTGTTGTTTGTCAAGTGCGCATTCACAGTTTATCTTTTAGCATAAAGTTCATGCACAAGTTGCAAACAACGCACATAATTCATAGCACATAAATCATGGTAATATGGCAAACTCCAGATCTCAACTAGACTCATAAACGTTTCCAAAAAGCATAACCAGGGTCTCATACGGTGTCTACAAGTCGGGTTTCAGAATAGGTGCAGTTATGGTTTACCAAATCAGTTTTAGACTGCGCACCAATCTCGTAATGGTCATAACCGGAGCTAGGGACATGCAATTAACGCAAGGTCAGTAGCCATGGTTCAAGGACAAGTCAAATTACCACATATCAAAAGATGAGACATTTTTGTTTAGCCAATTAGTACAGTTTATTCATGCAAGTTAGACATTCTGTTTCAGCTCAATTCAGCACTTACCAAAACTGCGGCCTTAGTTAGTGTGCATAATGTATCAGGTTTCAAGGTTTGCAATAAACTAGACTTTTATCATATAACATACAAATATTCAATTTCCAGAAGATAAAGTTCTCAAACCATGCACAAGTCAACCTACAGGGCTAAAGGTGCATACGTAGCAGATTTGGACAGAATACAGGTTACCGTTTTCGCACACATTACGCAAGCTATAATAATCCATACAACGCAAGGGCTAGATGAAAAGTTATCTAAAAGATATTAATATTCCAGATATGCAAAGACTTGATTCATTATTTCATTTCAAATAGCCTTTAGTATTTATTTTAAGTTACCGAGCAAATCAGTTTCGTCATGAATGTTCGATTAAGCATAACGTGAGCATTACAACACCAAATAGCATGATTTTTTAGTCTAACTTGAGTGTTTTTGAATTTTATACACATTTATGATCAGTATATAACTCAATTCCATGCACATTTTTCCAGAATTCGAATAAATCACAGATTCATCAATAAAACTTCATTTAATCATAATTTACGCATACGGTCACGAAAATACGAAAATCCAAAGCTTAAAATTATTAATTTTTCGAGAGGATTACAAATATGTAATAATATTTAACATTCAATAAAGTCAAGTTTCTGTAATCATGCAAAACAAATTCGTGATTAACCCTAATCACATCAAACAATCGAATTAACGCAAGAAATTAACGATAACGCATATAGAATTGAGCAATAGACCTCTTACACTATTAAACACTAACAAAATCAGATCTATATCAATTAGGGTTTAGAGAAATATGCCTTAGATCACTAAATCATTTATACCAACGCGTAGCTATTGATGTGAATTGCAACGTTTGTGTTGAAGACTTGATCTAAAAATTAATTTTTGGTGGTGTGTCTGGTGATGGAAGTCGATGGCCAAGAGAGAGCAGGGAGGAGAAAGAAGTCGACTGGAGTAGGGTGTTGTGAGGGTTTTGTGGGTTACTTGCTATTTAAATCTCCAAAAGGTCCTAATTAAATTAACACATGGACTAAAACAACTAGCTAGTGGCCCAACACAAAAATTAAAGGGGTGGGGAGGGGGGTTTCGGCCGAATGGGGCCCACTATGGGTGCTCGGGCTCGTGTTGTCCATTTACGCGTATTTGTGGTCCGTTTCAAGTGCCGTACCGAAGGCCCGGAACGCTAAACCGATCGTTAAAACGCAACCTATAAGTTTAATTTATTAAAATGCCAATAAATTAAATATTTTACAAGTTAATAATTATTAAAATAACTACTAAAAATAAACCCGAGCGTTTCGTTACTCGAATTTTTTTTGCAGTTATTCAAACCGTATCGTTTTTATCGTATTTCACTATCTGAAATAAGTTTATTAATTAATGTTAACTCATATTATTTCACGTAATCCTCCAGGGATCAAGTATGCACTTAATACAGTTAAATACATATAAATTCAAGTAATCACCGTTAGATGATTAACAGACAGTTACCGGAAGTGACGGAAAAAGCAGGGTTGTTACATTAGCTTTTGGATATTCGGACGCGGATTGGGGATTTGGTAGTCCTCGGGATTATGCTCTTGGTATCGGGTCGAGTTATTGAGTATTAACCCGTATTTTGTGTGATTGGGTAATTATTACCAATGCTTTTGTAATGTGTCATTTGTGTAACAAGGGTCGTTATAAATTGTTAAAGGTATCGTTATGATATTATGTTTTGGTTAAAACAGAGTTAAAAATGTTATGTATTAAGAACGCTTTAATGGGACCTAACTTATAAAAAAAAACGTGCTTCGTTTTTGGTAAACGGATTCGGGTTGTTTCAGATGGATGAAATAAAACTAAATGACGGTAACTACCTGCGATCAATGCTTTGTAGTTGAGTGCCAGGCCTCATGCGAAAAGATTCGTTAAAGATGCTTGAACATGGAGGATAAAGTACCTCCTACTTTTGTAAATCCTACTGTAAAAAATAAGCCCTCTAGTTTGTGATGACCCGAAATTTTTTGACTTATTTAAACCAATTCTCTATACGATTTATTATTTTAACACGCTAAACAAAGTCTGTTAGATTGAGTCTCAAAATTTTAGAACCATTTCATATATACAATTACCTTTGATTACTCTCGACGATTCATGAACAATTATATGTATGTATATATATATATATATATATATATATATATATATATATATATATATATATATATATATACATATATATATATGTACAAGTAAAAACGACTTTCCTACAGTAAAACCCTATTTGCTACAGTAAAAATTACTTTGCTACAGTAAAACACTATTTGCTACAGTGAAAACGTATTTGCTACAGTGCTACAGTAAACACTATTTGCTACAGTAAAACACTATTTGCTACAGTAAACACTATTTACTACAGTAAACACTATTTGCTACAGTAAAAACCTATTTGATGTCGACGAACTAGCAAACAAAAACGAAAAAGGCGGCCATGCGATCGCATGGCAAAAACCCTGAAAACTCATGCGATCGCATGAGCTACAGTAAATCGAAAAGTACTATAAAAGGCCAGTTTGTTCGACGATATAATTCATATTTTATTTTCATATGTAATTTAAATTTATAATTATAATTATAATTTTAATTTAAGTTTAATAATAATAAAGTATATTCGAGGGTGTTTTAATTCGGGTTTCAAACCGCTTTAAGCTAAGGAAATATTGGGTATTGTTCTTGAATCCAAGGCCAACCATACAGTCGTCTACCATCATTACGTCTACGCAATTTGCCAACAATATTGAGTCTCAATATTGAACTGTGAGTTATAGATCCCTTTTTAAATACTTTAAATATTTTTGGGCTGAGAATACATGCAATTTATTTTAAACGCGATAAGACACAAGTACATACTAAATTCTACACTGAGTTAAACCGAAAATCCCTTAGCTTTGGTAACTAGTAGCTGCCAGTACATAGGATATGGACTGGTGGGCGCGAATAATTGTATATGGATCCATAGGGCTTGACATCCCCGTCCGAGCTAGAGCGCTAGCCTTTTAACGGACGTATGTTATTTGAGTTTAAGACACGTTGGTTTGCGTGTATTAAAACGAATGGGGTAATTATCACTATAGCGTTAAGTTTAGTTACCAGGGTGCTCTGTTATGTAGAATCTATTGATAAACTTTTGATGAAATCTTGTGGTCTATCTTTATATATGTTTATGACTCGAGCAATTAAACCTATAACTCACCAACATTCGTGTTGACTTTTTAGCATGTTTTATTCTCAGGTCCTTAGAATGCTTCCGCTGTGATGTGCTTGTTGCCTGCATGGAGTCTCTCATGCTTTGTACAAAGTTTATTGCATTCAAAATAAAACTGCGTTGTGTAATAAATAATTGGACTGTGATGTCAACCTGTAAATTAAAGACTTATGTATTTCGGGGTTTTGCTTATACCTAAGCACTCGCCCACATGTTTATAACTTTCTATGTTTAGAAAGTCACTTATTTTAATGAATGCAATATTTTATCAAAACGTATCATATAGAGGTCAAAACCTCACTGTGGAATCAATGATTAACGTGCCGCGTCAATAGCGATTTTGACGGGTCGTTACATAGTTCAAGAGGAAACAATTGGATCGACGAGATCCCGAATACCTCAAGTTTATTTGATACAACTAGCGAGATAAGCCATGTTGTAGGGAAAAGATGAATTGTAAAAAGTCTACTAAACAGCTTGTGGGGACAAAAAATGACTTACAAGGACGAAATGATTAGATTTAGCGCTATTATGGAGGATATGGCTGCCGACGAACAGCTTGCCAAAAATTCTAATTCATGAGAACTGGGTCGTGGAATTCTCGTCGTTTGCAAAGTATCTTCTTTGGTGATTGTGACGAGGGCTTGTTTGTTAATAAGGATTTCTCTTCAATGTTACTGATGCGTTTAGCAACGTGGATCTTTATGAGCTTAAGGTTTGTGCCAGGTAATATGGGTTCGAATTTATTCATGGCTCGACATTTGTTTAGTGGTGTCAAATTAACTTTCGATCGTATTTTATGTGTACAAGTTGGTTCAAAGGATTTGCTTTTTACGAAGAAACATGAGAGCTTATGATGGAGTATTCTTGCATATTTCATTGTAGGCTTCGGCATTCCAAATTTGGACGATGTAACGAGTGGGTTCTGTTAGGTGTTATCATGGATCACTACATACAAAGTCTTCCTTTTTGGCGCATTTACGTCTTAGGCTGCTTTGGTTCGTCTGATCAAATTCAAGGATTTCAACGGGCTTTCGTCTCAAATTATTATGCGATCCTCTTCAAGTGATATTCGGATGTTACATCTATTAGTTAGCGTGCAGACTTTTATCTCTATCATTTATTGTTGTATTTTTTTGTCTTTCAATTTGTATTTCATGTTTACCATATGGGCAATTGTGATTGTAAAGTCTTATGGGTTCTCCGTTCTTATACTTGCTTTTGGGCTCTTCACAACTTAGTAAAGAGTTTTCTTTTATTATATATTTTATTTATATTATATTTTCGGGGTAAAAAGGAAATTGGAAAAATAAACAATTAAGTAAAGCCATACAGCCGTCAAACAGATGTAAATAACCCAAAAATCAGGGGTACTTTCGTTAAAAATTTCTTATATAACTATCCATTCATTTCCACCACTAAACTCCTCTCTCTCATCCATCTCTCTCTAACTTCATTACACACAGTCTCAACCGTACAAACTGAAAAAACCAACAACCTCAAACAAAACATGTCAGGTTGTAGCAAAATCCGTCACATTGTTCAGCTCCGTCAAATGCTACGTCGCTGGAGAAAGAAAGCATCAATGACGTCACACAAACGAATACCTTCGGACGTACCCGCCGGACACGTGGCAGTCTCCGTCGGCTCTAATTGTAAACGATTTGTCGTACGTGCAACTCACTTAAACCACCCGGTTTTTAAAAAGCTCTTAGTGCAAGCAGAAGAGGAATTCGGTTTTTCTCACTCCGGTCCACTTAATATCCCTTGTGATGAGTATTTATTTGAAGAAATTATCCGGTTCTTGTCCCGGTCTGATTCTTCAGCTACCCGGTTTATTAATCTCGAAGAGCTTCAAAGACATTGCCACGCCAGCGTCCGTAGTAATATTGATTTTTGGCCTGAATCTCGGCCGTTACTTCGATAAAAAAAAATGAAAATTTTTTTTTTAATAAAACAACGAGTTTGACTTTGATTTTGACCCCGGGTCAACTCGAAATCCGGTTTGGGGACTTCTTAGTAAATTCATTTAGCTTGCAATATATACAAAGGTAAGAATTGTAGGTGTTTTGATGCATGTGAGAAGTCATTTGGATTCTTTTTTCATTTTTTTCCTCGAAATACCCCCGGAATGCAACTGAGTCAACGAGTTACTGTGTTGACTCGCCAGCTTTAAAGGTGATGGCAATACCGAGTCGTCCCGGACATGAATCGGAGTCGCGAGGCGAATCAGAGAAGAGAAAGTGAGGGGGCGGGAATGAATTATTGAGTAAAGATGGGGGGTCACTTTTGTAAATTACCATGTGCATTGAATTTATTTTAATATTGTAATTTTTTTACTATAAATTATTTACCGATTATTATTATTATTATGAATCAAAACTGTAGAGATATTGAAACACTAGTTGTCCACTATAATTTAATATTTATTTATTCGAATTATTATTTGCTAGTGGAGTAACAATCACAAGCTTCCCATGTGGAACAACTATTCAATCAATTTGTTCTGTTTCTTACATCATCCATCCTTTATTTTAATTTAATTTAAAATTATAATTAAGGATAAATTAGTTGAACATTATTAGAGAGAAGTTATTTGAGGATATGATTAAGCTATAGTTCATAAAACAGACGAATACATCAAATTATGTAAATACGTATATAGCTCTTGAATTTGTGTACCATTAAAAACTGATTCTCGTTCTATTTATCTCGTACCAGTAGTTACATGTTACCATCAATGGCGACTCCACTTGGAGTCAAGTGGGGTCAAAGGACCCAATTAAATAAATTTTTTTTTATGTATAAAATACTATTAAAATTGTATAAGACACCACTAAATTTATAGATAGTACCTCATATATTTTAAGAATTAGTGATTTGTATAGAAGTAAATGGCCATTTTTTATGAAAAAAATTTAGAAAGTACCACTCAAATTGGATAGGACCCCATTGAATTTACATCCTAGAATCGCCACTGGTTACCATTCGTTATAAAATAATTAGTCACTAGTTAAGTGACATGCAATTCTTACTAACATACCATTTCAGTTTTTAATGGTCAAAATTATATTTAACAACTCACTAATTTCGTCTAAACATGCTTTTGAAGTTTTGTGCAAAATATTTGATTGGTGGGGTAGAGGATTGGTTCCTTTTGTTAACATCGGGGATCTCCTTCATGATTCGGGACAATCGAGCTCTTTTGAGGGGAAATCTATATGGCAAGCGGTTGTTTGGTCATATTCTTATTTAATTTAGAAAAATCGCAACCAAAAGTTTTTGCAAATAAAAGTTGGAACATACCAATGGCTCTTAACGAAATTCAAGTTAGAAATTTCGAGTGGATCGCGAAAAGGTGCAACGACAAGATAATTGATTGGCATAATTGGCTCCACCATCCTCAAACTTTCATCTAGTGTGTGTTGTTAATTGTTGTTGTGTTGGGTTTTATTTGGGTTTCCACTTATGAGGATGGTCCAAAGCCCAACAATTAGGCACATACAAGGTTAGCTTGGCCTTGTATCATTAGGGCATTTATATACCTCAAGTATGCAGCCATTTAACATATTAAGAGAGTGGTGAGTTTAAGAAAAAGAGTGAGAACCCTAATTCTAGTCTACACCTACAGCAGCCCAGAAAATCGACGATCCCCAGAGATCCGACCGTTGAATATTCACCATTTCTGGAGAGCGTGTTCCTGACATATGGGCCAAGGTTTTCAAGCGTTGAATTTGTCTACGGAGACCTGTAGCTCGAGTTAGAGCTGCTGGAACAGCAGCAATTTTTTTGTTGTTGTGAAGTTCTTCCTTTTTGTCTTTAATTATTTTATATACTTGTTGTTTGTTCTTGTTCAAGAATATGATGATGTTGTATGCCTCTAGTTGATCTAGAGAAGGATTATTGTATTGCTCTCTTGTTGGTGATAGTAGAATTTAAGTGGCATACGGGTCCCGTGGTTTTTTACTCTCAATTTTGAGATGTTTTTCCACGTAAAAAGCTCGTGTCTTTGTGTTTGCTCAATTATCCTTTAGTTTTTTGATTTGGGGCTGATTTGAATTGCATTTGGTATAATTTATTTGTTAGCATCCTCATGGTTTCATACGGGTCGGGAAAGTATTTGTCAAACGGATGTTTGTTTCCGCTTTGTAGATTGTCCGTTGTGATTTATTTTCCCAACAATTTGGTATCAAGAGCTAGGTTATTTGATTTGACTTGTGTGAAAGATGGAAGCTAATACAAGTAAAATGATTAGTTTAAATGGTTCAAATTATCATGCTTGGAAAGGTAAAATGGAGGATCTTCTTTATGTGAACGATTATTATTTGCTTGTTTTTACTGAGGGTATGCCTGAGGGTAAGTCTGAAGCTTAATAGAAAATTTTGCATAGACATGTATGTGGGAATATTCGGCAGTGGGTTGATGATAATGTTGTGAACATATCAGCGGGGAGAATGATGCTAAAGCCTTATGGAAAAAGCTTGAGCAGTTATATGAACGAAAGACTGGGAATAACAAGTTGTTCTTAATTAAGCAGATGATGGCTTTGAAGTATCATGATGGGACTCCTATTACAGATCACTTAAATGCATTTCAGGGTATTATAAATCAGCTTGCAGGAATGGGTATCAAGTTTGAGGATAAGGTTCAAGGCCTTTGGTTACTTGGTACATTACCGGACTCTTGGGAGACTTTTAGGACATCATTGTCCAACTCTGCACCTAATGGTACTATCACCATGGAATTGACTAAGGGTAGTCTGTTGAATAAAGAGATGAGAAGAAAGTCACAAGGTTCCTCTTCACAGTCAGATATCTTGGTCACAGAAATGCGAGTGAGAAGTCATAGTAGAGGTCAGGGTAAAAGAGGAAATCATCGTAGCAGCTCACGCAAAGGTAAATTTGCTAATGTTGAGTGTTATAATTGTCATGAAAAGTGGCACACAAAGTGGTATTGTCCAAAGTCAAAGAACGAGAAGAAAAAAGCATATGACAAGAATAAACAAAAGAAAAGTGATGGTGGTGATGATAAAGTTGAAGTTAATGCTATCGCGGATGAGTTCTTTGTTTGTATTGATTATGATATGATCAATCTTACTCATGATGACACGAGTTGGATTGTTGATAGTGGTGCTACATGTAATGTTGCAACATGTAGAGACCACTACTCATCTTACAATTTCGAGTGACTATGGATTTGCTAGGATGGGTAATGTCGGGTTATCAAAAATCGTTGGTATTGGAGATGTTTGTTTGAAATTTGACACGGGTATGGAGTTAGTTTTGCATAATGTAAAACATGTTCTGAATATGAGACTTAATGTCATTTCAACAGACATTCTTGATGATGATGGTTATCATAGCGGTTTTGGTAGTGGTATTTGGAAAACTCTTAGTTCTATGATAGTGTGAAGAGGCAAGAAAGACTCAAAATTATACATTACGCGTTCGAAGATTCTCCAGAACATTGTTAACGCTGTGGACAATGTTGACTCTACTGATTTATGGCATAAAAGACTTGGTCACATGAGTGAAAAAGGAATGTCTATCTTGTTTAAGAAGAATGTTTTGTCGGGTGTTAGTGATATTAATTTGAGTAAGTGCTCTCACTGTTTGGCATAGAAACAAACCAGAGTTGTGTTTAAGAGTCATTCTCCTTTTAGAATGGAGAGCGTACTTGACCTAGTACATTCAGATGTTTGTGGGCCTATGAAGATTAGGACACTTGGTGGATGTTCCTACTTTGTTACATTCATTGATGAACATTCCAGAAAGGTGTGAGTTTACACCTTAAAGTCAAAGGATCATGTATTTGATAAGTTTAAGGAATTTCATGCCCTAGTTGAAAGGCAAACGGGGAAGAAGCTCAAGTGTATTCGGACTGATAATGGTGGCGAATTCATTGGGAGATTTGATGCTTATTGTAAGGAAAATGGTATTCGGCATCAGAAGACTCCTCCAAAGACACCTCAGTTGAATGGCTTAGCAGAGAGGATGAACAGAAGTTTGGTTGAAAGAGTCAGATGTTTGCTTTCACATGAAGGGTTGTCTGGTTCCTTTTGGGATGAGGCTTTAAATACGGCGGTTCATATTATTAATATAACCCTATGTGTTCCTTTGCGTTTTGATGTTCCTAACAGGGTTTGGAGCGGCAAAGATGTTTCTTACCGTCATTTGCGTGTTTTTGGATGTAAGACATTTGTTCATGTTCCTAAAGATGAGAGGTCAAAGCTTGATATGAAGACTAAGCCATGTGTATTCCTCGGCTATGATGAAGATGATTTTGGGTACAGGTTATATGATCCAGTTCAGAAGAAACTTGTACGCATGGGCGGAGCTCTTAAGAGACAAGGGAGGGCACTGGCCTCCCCAAAAAGTTGGGGTTGCATGTGTATTTTTCTATAGTATTTGAGGGTATATATTAGTTTTATATAGTTTTTGCCCTCTTAAAAATTGTAAAATTTGTAGTTCTGCACTTCTTTCCGGGCGTATTCAATAATTTTCAAAATCAAATCACTTTGATACGTGCAAATCACGCGTTTCCCCGCATACTTATTTATAGTATTATTTTATTTTTATTTGGTTTTACTAGTATATCAAATTCATAGATACCTTAATAATACCCAATTTGTTCGTTCTAGTATTGTATGTATGTTGTTTGTTTGATTTTTTAGCAATTAATTTTATATATATAGTTTGTTATTAATTTATATCTCTGTCCACTTTTTTCATTTTTCTTTTTTTTTTTTCCTTAGTCCCGAAGTACTTTTCATAAATAGACTTTGTTTTATATTTGTTGTAGTAGAATATTTTATATTCTTTGAATTTATGCAATTTTCTAATGGTTTCAGTTCGTAACAAGATAGGTATGGACTCTAATAGGTCACTAGTTCGATCACTGGCAATGCCCAAATCGCTAGTTCAATTCTCTAGGGGGTTTTCTCAATGTGGTTTTCCTCTAACGCGTGTGTGACAAATGAACATGAAGGTGGTTAATTCTCTTAGGATGATGCCGATATTGTTCAAAAAAAAAAAAAAAACAAGATAGGTTTGGAAGCAACTGTGAAAAGGAGGTGAAGGTTTTCGAACCGACTTGTAATTTTGTACTATATAATATAACTATGTTGATATTTGTTTGTTTTTGTTATGCTTTAACTTTCGCCCTCCTAAAAATAATTTTCAAGTTCCGCCATTGCTTGTACGAAGCCGAGATGTTGTGTTTTCAGAAGATCAGATGTTGAAAGATGTTGGGAAGACATAGACAGAGTCAGTTCGTCAACATAGTACTGATCTTGCTGATTTGGATGTGGTTACTCCACAACATGTAGACTCACATGTTGATGATGATGTTCATGATAATGAACATGGTACTGATGATAATGATGCTCCGGAGCAGGTAGAGATTCCAGTATTAGATATTTCCCCATTTGTCCCATTTAGGCGGTCTACCCGAGACCGTCATCCTTCTGTTAGATATTCTGCTGATAAGTATGTATTACTCACCGATGGGGGAGAGCCAGAGTATTATGCAGAAGCTATGAAAGATGAGCATAAGAAGGAGTGGGCTGAAGCCATGCAAGATGATATGAATTCCTTACAAGAGAACAATATGTATGAGCTGGTGAAGTTACCTAAAGGCAAGAGAGCTTTGAGAAACAAATGGGTTTTCAAACTTAAGTCAGAAGAGCATAATTCTCAACCAAGGTACAAAGCTAGGTTAGTTGTCAAATAATTCAGCAAAAAAAAAGGGTATTGATTTTGAGGAGATTTTCTCACTGTAGCGACCCCGACAAATCGTCAAGTGACGGCGTCGACTACGTAGGTCCCATTACCTGGTCATAAGTCTTTAAAACAGACGTTTGACCCAAAATATGTCGCATCCATTCAAGTGTAAAGATTGTTTCAAAGTTTACAAGGATAATTGACCACAAGTTAAGTTACAACGTTATAAGTACAAATGAAAACTATGCGACACAGTTTAAATAAGTTCAAAAGATGCTCCAAAATGCATGTATACTCGACATCCAAGCAAGTATCAAAAGAGTGCGGAAGCATGTATCACTAAGCATTCAAAACCTGAGAAAACATAGAAGAATCTGTCAACGAAAACGTTGGTGAAATCATAGGTTTAGTAAGTATTAAACGTTGTTTTTGAACCACAAGATTTTGTATTTCCATAACGTAGATTATCCAAATCATTTGCATTCCAAAAGTGTTGTTATACGCGAGCACTCAATTATCAAAACTTAACCAACGTTACCCCATCACACAGTGCTAGAACCCACACTAAAACACAAAAATATATTTCATCCGCATAACGGTAGCGAACCGTCCGAATGAGGGTTTGTTAAACCCGTATGGCCACACAATATAAGTTCTCGCTTACACCCTGCAAGTGTAACTAATGATAATCGAATTGAGGCATTTTTGTTCTAACTCGCACGTGGAATGTTTGTTTTCACACTTGTGTTCAAAACATAAAAGTAAGTAGTACAAGATGTAACAAAGTATATGTTTTCTCAGCCCACGATTTAAAAGTATAAAAGTTGTTGAAAAGGTGGGACTATGATCTCACCTTGTATGCACGAACCACAAAGTACTTCGACAAGTAAACGTGCAAGAAACAATGCTAGTCTTGACCTAAACAAATAGGTTGTATCAATAACGATAGTCACGAAGGGTCAAAGATGTTCAATTAGTCCTATGGCTCGTTACGACTCGATTAATATAGCACGTGGATCAATTTGTCAAGTTTCATGCACGACACAAGTAGTTAAGCATGTTAGAACGATTGTATAATCGTTTGGTTAAGTTTGACTAAAAGTCAAACTTGGTCAAAGTCAAAGTCAACGGGGTCGGGTCGGGTGTCCGACAATTTTCTCATGATGAGAAGTCATATACGAGCATAATAGTCAAGTTTCATGGTAAACGGGGTTATAGTAAAGCGGGAAACATTTTTGTGACATGAAAAACAAAGACAAAATGAGCTGGGCAGATGCGCGGCGCGCTATGGGTTGCGCGGCTCGCACCCAAGTGTAAATCCTGGTCAGAACTTAACCACGAAGGCAAACATCTGGGATTTCTAATTCTGCGTGGCGCGCGGGTATATGCGCGGCGCGCAATACCTGGGAAACATGCAGTTTGCAGAAAAATGGTCCAAGTCACGAACCAAAACTCAAATTAACATATTTTATGAACCGAAAACATCCAAAATGCATACTATATATCGTTGGAAAGGTAATTTGACAAGGAAAACAGCTAAACACGTTTCATCAAACAAAAACATCAATTTCAATAACCGATTTTCCGTCAAGTGATCATTAAGAATCCATTTTCAAAGTTTCAAGCTCATCAAATGCATTTTAAGTTTCGGGAATCCAATTCACACATGTGATATGCCGTTTTGAAGGTGATCAAACACACATTGTAACAAAACACTTAACAACAATATCTCATAGCATTTGACGCATCAAAAGTTCATGTAAAGCTTATCAAACCCTAATCCAAGTTCACAAAATCACTAATCATGTTCTTGGAGTTTCCTAAATCAACATATACATCAAAACGAAGCTAATGATGCTAGTAACACAATTAAAACATCAACTTTTAACACCTAACAACATATGATCATCCTAAATTCAAGAACAACGCACCAAAATTCAAGTTCATGCTAGTTACACTAAAACAACGAGATCGAGCATATAAATTACACACACGACATCACAATGAGCCATAGACACTAACTAACATCATTTCAAGTCAAAAACACGAATTTAGAGAAATCTAGAGTTTTAGAAATGTTACCCAAACTTGATGATATTGGTATCAAAATGTAGAGGATGAAGAGAGGATCACGAAAATGTAATTTGTTTTGATGTTTGCTTCTCCAATCGGATTTAGATGATGATTTTATGTTTGAGGGTTTTGAGTTCAAAAATGGAAAGTAGAGAGAAAGAGGAGGATGGAGGTGGGAGGTGGAGATGAAATGAATGGATGTGGTAAGAGGGTTGACTAGTTGACCTAGTCAACTAGTTTGCCCATTTGGCAATCTCGGTCCCTCGAGTTTCAAAGCGGGTGCGGGAATTAACCCAACGAATATTTTAAAAACGTTCGAGTAACGGATGACTTTATAATTAAATAACGAGGATATTATGAACGTTAGTTAACGAAAGATGCCAAATTAAATGACGAAAGATATTATTTAAAAAAAAAAGACGGTGTTAAAATAAATTTAACGAAAAAACGCGGGATGTTACATTATCCACACCTCAAAAGAAATTTCGTCCCGAAATTTAGTTGGAAGTAGTAGTCGATATCTCTTACTCGAGACTTTACGTTGTTCATGATATGAATAAGTGAAGGTACGTCCTTGAGTGTTCTCATGAATTTGGATAGTCAGGGTTTTACGTTGTATTAAGGTTTGGTTTTACGATCCCCGGTTTCAACTGGTTTTCCTATGAAGAGAAGTTTGTCATCGATAGTTGGTGTATCTAGCAGGATTGCACATTCCTGTTCCGCAGGACACGTTTCTAAGTTTGTTACACGAAATGTAGGGTAAACGGAAACTTAATTTAGTCGGAAGTTCTAAACGGTAGGAAGCGGTTCCAATACGCCCCAAGGTTTCAAAAGGTTCAATATTGCGGCTATAGCCTTTCTCGATTTCCCAAAATGGATTACACCTTTCCAAGGTGCGGTTTCTCAATATTACGCGGTTACACACTGGGATTCGTGAGGTTTTCATCTAAGTTTGGTATAACTCTTTTGGCGACTACGGATCGTCTCGAGCCCTCCTCGGATTTGAATGATTTCAATTGTTGTTTCTTGATGGAGTTCAGATTTCGGTGGTTGATGCTTTGGTTAAATGAACAGGGGTATGACATTAGCGGTCATATAAGGTTTCGAAAAGTGCGCGTGAACACACGAGTGGTAACTACTGTTGTAAGAGTGATCTACTAAAGGTGACAATACGAGTTTGTGACATGTCTTTCCAAGACGTAAATCGTTCGTTTGCTCGGTTCGTCTGTTTGTGGGTGGTACGCGGTACTCATGTCTAAGCGGGTTCCCAAGGTTTCTTGTAAAACTAGAAGTGAAACGAGTATTTTGATACGGAATAATTGACAAAGATACACCGTGTTGGAATAGAATCTCTTAAGATACGTTTGAACAAGTTAGTTAGGGTTCGAAAAATGTTCGTTAGGACTATTCACCCTCGTGGCGAATACTTATGTAATATGAGGAGTTTCTCTATCCATGGAGAAATGTTACAAGGAGTTTCTTTAAACGGAAATGCGAACGGTAAAGATAGTAGTGAAATGAGGACTTAGAATAGGATGAGTTTACATCTCGAGGTTGCCATAACGTGCCTCTAGTTGTCAAAAGTTGAAGTCTGAAAGAGAAACGAGGTAGTACACGTAGTTGTATAGTTCGGGGTTGAATAATAGTTGACCGATTATCAGAAACACAAGGGCGTTAAGTCAAAGAAGAGTGAAGTATCGTTGGATTGTGTGTTATCTTAAATCCCAGTAATATCAGACGGTGACGGTGAAATAACAGAGGTAGGTAGTGTGGTACGGGATGACGAGAAAATTGATCGGATCCACAATTTAGTATTCGAATTCTTCGCGCAAAATAACGAATTTTAGTTACGTTGATTTTGAGTCGAGAGAGTATGCCTTTCGGCGTTCAAGTAGAAATATTTCCATGTTTGAGTTCCATCTGTTGCTATACGATTTTTTTAACTAGAAATGTTGGTGTGAAGAATCATGCTCAAGGTGCGAACACGGAGAGGTTTAAAGTTTTCCTTAGTGAGTTAACGAGTTTAAAAGTCGTGTAACACGAGAAAAGTCAGAAATGAATCTTCGGTAATAACAGACGAGATCTAAGATTTTTACGAATACAAGTCTGAGTTGGGAGAGTTTCCTGATTACATGTGGCTTGATTTCGAGATTGATTGTAATGCCTTGACCATTAACATCATGGTCTAGAAAATTGGACTTCGTTCAACAGAAATTCTCACTCGGAGAATTTGGTATAGAGTTGCTCTTTTCTCAAAAGTTCGAGCGTAAGATGGTGATGTTGTTCGTTTTCCTTCTTTACTTAAATAAGTTAAGATGTCATCCATAAATACGATAACAGATTTGTCTAGATAAGTTGCATACGTGGTTTAGGAGGTTCATGAATACGGACGGAGTCCTAAATAAATCAAACGGTACTAAGAGAGATTTACAACTACGTTGCGAGTTCGGAAAAATGGCTTAGGAGACATCGTCTCCCTTAACCCCCAATTGATGATAACCAGAACGGAGGTCGATTTGGAATACACGGGATCCACGCAAATAATCATGAGGTAATGGATACGAGGAAGAGAGTATTGGTTTCCAACCGAAAGTTACTTAGTTCACAATAATCTATACATAAATGTAGGGCAACAATTTCTCCTTAATGAATAGGTTTTGAGTTCCTTAGTTCTATAGGTGTCTAGTCCAATTTCTTAACGCATATCCTCCGATAAAATTTATAGGCACACAATATTTTCCGTCGGTCACTTAAATCGTCTAAGTAGTATCTGGGGGAAAGAGGTGGAATATAAAGAGCACGAGTCAAATCCTTGGTTATAAAACGTCTAACGGTACTCGAATCGAATAAGTATGAAATATACGGTTTGTTGTGAAGAAACGTACCCGTGACTAGTCCATCATCGTCTCGGGCATCCTAGGTGTCGATGTTGTAAGTTCAACGGCGCGCGTTGGTTTTTGCTTTATTCTTTGGGCATTCATTCCTAAAATGACCCGATTGGCCACATTTGTAGCAAATACTCGGCTTTGGTGCGTCGGGCCCCTTTTGAGTGACGGGGGCGGTACTTCCACAATACTTGGCAATATGACCACTACCTTGGCACCGATGGCAAATTAGCTTGCCACATTCACCAAAATGATGCTTGTGGCATTTGTTGCAAAAAGGTCGTGTCCCGGCATAACTTTTCTTGCCGACGGGGGTGAGAGGTTCCTTGGAAAAGTTGTTGTTGTAGTTACTCGATTGGGGGGCTTCCCATTTTCTTTTGTTGTCACCCGACTCATCCTCGGCTTTAGGTGTCGGCACTTCAATTTCGTCTACCGTTTCGATCAATTGACGGGCCATATTCAGGGCCTCTTGGTGATTACTGGGTTTGGATGACATTACTCCTTGTTTGATGCTCTTGGGAAGACCATCCATGTAAAGTTCAACCCTTAGAGGTTCGGGGGTCACGAGGTTTGGGCACATCAAGGATAGCTCAGAAAATCGTTGATTATATGCCTTTAGGTCATTCCCGACCGCTTTTAAAGTTCTTAGTTCATGTTCGAGCTTACGGGTCTCTTCGCGCGGGAAGTATTCGGTGATCATCTTTTTCTTTAAGTCGGCCCATGAGAGTGTGTGGGCTTCATCGATACCCACCGACAGCACATACGTATTCCACCATGTGAGGGCGATACCGGCAAAAGTGTGGGTGGAATATTTGACTTTGTCTTGGTCCCGACAACCGCTTATGCTAAAAACGGCTTCTGTTTGCTCAAACCATCGGGTGAGCACAACCGGTCCTCCGGTCCCATCGAAGGTGTGAGGTTTGCACCCCATGAAAGTTTTGTAGGAGCAACCCTCGTTTGAATTACCGGCTCCATGGTTGTTGTGGTTGTGGTTGTTATTGATGTCGGAGGAGATACTAGCCATAGCCGCACCTATGGCGGTGGCTATCATGCGTTGAAAAGCTTGTTCGGAAGTTTCATTACGTGGCCCGCGACGGGGAGGCATTGTTCCTTCAAGACACAAGAATATCGTTGATTAGTATTCTCAATAATACTAATCATGATAGGGAATGATGATGTAGAGAAAATTTTCCTTGACTCGCCTTAAATTCTTTATGTCATAATGTCGGAATGTCCATATGAATCACCGTAATATAATCCCGGAAATTATATTACCCTGATTCTCATGTGCATTTAACATTACCTCATAAAGTCAAGGTGGCGCGTCAACAAAATTTATCAACGTAAGATCAAGATCGAATACGAGTTAGATATGATAGAAGAGTTCGAGTATAGCTGCACAAATAGTCAAGTAATTCCTACTTCAGTCTATATGCCGGTTGTAGTCTAGATTCACCTATGTACCCTATGACTCGGGGTGGACACAAATGAACTCTAAATCCCTACAACCAAGGCTCTGATACCACTTGTAGCGACCCCGACAAATCGTCAAGTGACGGCGTCGACTACGTAGGTCCCATTACCTGGTCATAAGTCTTTAAAACAGACGTTTGACCCAAAATATGTCGCATCCATTCAAGTGTAAAGATTGTTTCAAAGTTTACAAGGATAATTGACCACAAGTTAAGTTACAACGTTATAAGTACAAATGAAAACTATGCGACACAGTTTAAATAAGTTCAAAAGATGCTCCAAAATGCATGAATACTCGACATCCAAGCAAGTATCAAAAGAGTGCGGAAGCATGTATCACTAAGCATTCAAAACCTGAGAAAACATAGAAGAATCTGTCAACGAAAACGTTGGTGAAATCATAGGTTTAGTAAGTATTAAACGTTGTTTTTGAACCACAAGATTTTGTATTTCCATAACGTAGATTATCCAAATCATTTGCATTCCAAAAGTGTTGTTATACGCGAGCACTCAATTATCAAAACTTAACCAACGTTACCCCATCACACAGTGCTAGAACCCACACTAAAACACAAAAATATATTTCATCCGCATAACGGTAGCGAACCGTCCGAATGAGGGTTTGTTAAACCCGTATGGCCACACAATATAAGTTCTCGCTTACACCCTGCAAGTGTAACTAATGATAATCGAATTGAGGCATTTTTGTTCTAACTCGCACGTGGAATGTTTGTTTTCACACTTGTGTTCAAAACATAAAAGTAAGTAGTACAAGATGTAACAAAGTATATGTTTTCTCAGCCCACGATTTAAAAGTATAAAAGTTGTTGAAAAGTTGGGACTATGATCTCACCTTGTATGCACGAACCACAAAGTACTTCGACAAGTAAACGTGCAAGAAACAATGCTAGTCTTGACCTAAACAAATAGGTTGTATCAATAACGATAGTCACGAAGGGTCAAAGATGTTCAATTAGTCCTATGGCTCGTTACGACTCGATTAATATAGCACGTGGATCAATTTGTCAAGTTTCATGCACGACACAAGTAGTTAAGCATGTTAGAACGATTGTATAATCGTTTGGTTAAGTTTGACTAAAAGTCAAACTTGGTTAAAGTCAAAGTCAACGGGGTCGGGTCGGGTGTCCGACAATTTTCTCATGATGAGAAGTCATATACGAGCATAATAGTCAAGTTTCATGGTAAACGGGGTTATAGTAAAGCGGGAAACATTTTTGTGACATGAAAAACAAAGACAAAATGAGCTGGGCAGATGCGCGGCGCGCTATGGGTTGCGCGGCGCGCACCCAAGTGTAAATCCTGGTCAGAACTTAACCACGAAGGCAAACATCTGGGATTTCTAATTCTGCGTGGCGCGCGGGTATATGCGCGGCGCGCAATACCTGGGAAACATGCAGTTTGCAGAAAAATGGTCCAAGTCACGAACCAAAACTCAAATTAACATATTTTATGAACCGAAAACATCCAAAATGCATACTATATATCGTTGGAAAGGTAATTTGACAAGGAAAACAGCTAAACACATTTCATCAAACAAAAACATCAATTTCAATAACCGATTTTCCGTCAAGTGATCATTAAGAATCCATTTTCAAAGTTTCAAGCTCATCAAATGCATTTTAAGTTTCGGGAATCCAATTCACACATGTGATATGCCGTTTTGAAGGTGATCAAACACACATTGTAACAAAACGCTTAACAACAATATCTCATAGCATTTGACGCATCAAAAGTTCATGTAAAGCTTATCAAACCCTAATCCAAGTTCACAAAATCACTAATCATGTTCTTGGAGTTTCCTAAATCAACATATACATCAAAACGAAGCTAATGATGCTAGTAACACAATTAAAACATCAACTTTTAACACCTAACAACATATGATCATCCTAAATTCAAGAACAACGCACCAAAATTCAAGTTCATGCTAGTTACACTAAAACAACGAGATCGAGCATATAAATTACACACACGACATCACAATGAGCCATAGACACTAACTAACATCATTTCAAGTCAAAAACACGAATTTAGAGAAATCTAGAGTTTTAGAAATGTTACCCAAACTTGATGATATTGGTATCAAAATGTAGAGGATGAAGAGAGGATCACGAAAATGTAATTTGTTTTGATGTTTGCTTCTCCAATCGGATTTAGATGATGATTTTATGTTTGAGGGTTTTGAGTTCAAAAATGGAAAGTAGAGAGAAAGAGGAGGATGGAGGTGGGAGGTGGAGATGAAATGAATGGATGTGGTAAGAGGGTTGACTAGTTGACCTAGTCAACTAGTTTGCCCATTTGGCAATCTCGGTCCCTCGAGTTTCAAAGCGGGTGCGGGAATTAACCCAACGAATATTTTAAAAACGTTCGAGTAACGGATGACTTTATAATTAAATAACGAGGATATTATGAACGTTAGTTAACGAAAGATGCCAAATTAAATGACGAAAGATATTATTTAAAAAAAAAGACGGTGTTAAAATAAATTTAACGGAAAAACGCGGGATGTTACACTCACCGGTTGTGAAGATGGGATCTATCCGAGTGGTTCTTGGGTTAGCTGCTAGTCTTGATCTTGAGGTTGAACAAATGGATGTCAAGACTGCTTTCCTTCACGGTGATTTGGATAAGGAAATCCACATGGTGCAACCTGAAGGGTTTCGGGTTAAGGGTAAAGAAGATTATGTTTGTAGACTACAGAAAAATCTATATGGGTTGAAGCAAGCACCGAGATAGTGGTATAAGAAGTTTGAGTTGGTTATAGGAAAGCAAGGCTACCGAAAGACAAATTCAGATCATTGTGTTTTCTTTTAGAGGTTTGGTGATGATGACTTCATCATATTGTTGCTATACTTTGATGATATGCTGATTGTTGGTAAAAATATTGAAAGAATTGCGAAGTTGAAGCAAGAATTGAGTAAGTCTTTTGCTATGAAAGACTTGGGGCCAGCAAAACAGATTCTTTCCATTCGGATTTCTAGAGATAGAGGTGTCAAGACGTTACATATATCACAAGAGCAATACATTGAAAAGGTGCTTAGTAGATTCAACATGGGAAAAGCTAAAGTGGTTAGTTCCCCTCCTACTACCAACTTTAAGATAACTGATAGAGATTGCCCTTCTTCAAAGGAGGATGTTGAGGAGATGGACAGAGTTCCATATGCTTCAGCGGTTGGTAGCTTGATGTATGTTATGGTGTGTACTAGGCCTGATATAGCTCATACGGTAGGTTTTGTTAGTCGGTTTATGTCAAATCCGGGTAATTAGAAGCATTGGGAAGCTGTTAAATGGATTTTGAGATACTTAAGAGGTACTTCCAAGTTAGGTATCACGTTTGGAAATGGAGATCCGGTGCTTGTTGGTTATACAGACTCAGATACGGCATGAAACAAAGATAACATGAAGTCCACTTCTGGATATTTGATGACCTTCGCAGGGGGAGTGGTTTCATGGCTATCAAGGTTGCAAAAGTGTGTTGCATTGTCTACGGCCGAGGCTGAGTATATGGAAGCAACATAAGCGTGCAAAGAACTTTTGTGGATGAAAAGGTTTCTACAAGACCTTGGGTTTAAGCAGTCATGATATGTGGTTCTTTGTGATAATGAGAGTGTGATTCACTTGGCTAGAAACTCTATGTTTCATAAGCGTACAAAACATATTGATGTGCGGTATCATTGGATTAGAGAAGGTCTTGAAGATGGTTTGTTTGAACTTGATAAAGTTCATAGTGATGATAATGGTTCTGACTTGTTCACAAAGGCTTTGGCAAGTGAGAAGCTCAAGGTATGTTGCTCGATTGCCGGGATGGCGATCTCTTCCTCATAATTGGAAAGGGGGAGATTTTGTTGGGTTTTATTTGGGTTTTCACTTATGAGGATGGCTCAAAGCCCAACAATTAGGCCCATACAAGGTTTGCTTGGTCTTGTATCAATAGGGCATTTATATACCTCAAGTATGCAGCCATTTAACATATCAAGAGAGTGGTGAGTTTAAGAAAAAGAGTGAGAACCCTAATTTCCGTCTACACCTACGGCAGTCCAAAAAATTGACGATCCCCGGAGATCCGACTGTTGAATATTCACCATTTCTGGAGAGCGTGTTCCTGACATCTGGGCATATATATATATATATATATATATATATATATATATATATATATATATATATATATATATATATATATATATATATATATATATATATATATATATATATATATATATATATATATATATTTAAGGTTTTCAAGCGTTGAATTTGTCTACGGAGGTCTGTAGCTCGATTTAGAGCTGCTGGAATAGCAGCAGTTTTTTTGGGCGAAGTTCTTCCTTTTTGTCTTTAATTATTTCATATACTTGTTGATTGTTCGTGTTCAAGAGTATGATGATGTTGTATGCCTCTAGTTGATCTAGAGAAGGATTATTGTATTGCTCTCTTGTTAGTGATAGTGGAATTTAAGTGGCCTACGGGTCCCGTAGCTTTTACTCTCGATTTTGAAAGGTTTTTCCACGTAAAAAGCTCGTGTCTTTGTGTTTGCTCAATTATCCTTTAGTTTGTTGATTTGGGGCTGATTTGAATTGCATTTGGCATAATTTATTTGTTAGCATCCTCACGATTTCATACGGGTCGAGAAAGTATTTGTCAAACGGATGTTTGTTTTCGTTTTGTAGATTGCCCGTTGTAATTTATTTTTCCATCATGTTGTCAACTTGTCAACAGTCGAGATTATTGAGATTACATGTACATTAGATTATTAATGGGTCAGTAGCTTTTGTGTAGTGCTTTTGCGCTAATTGTGTGGACATGTAACTGAGGGCATGTATCCTTGTACGTATGTATATTTGCATTGATGATATCAATAAAATTCTGACTTAAAAAAAAAAAAAAACTTTTTCATTTTGTGAAAAAATGTAGTTAAAACTTAAGTTATGATAAATCGATTACTTTTTAAAATATAAATTTTTATTTGAATTAAAATACAAATTTACGAGAAAAATATGATAATGGAAGTTACGTTTAAGTATATCATATATAACATAATTTTTTATTTATATTTCGAAGCTATCACTAATAAGCACTACTACGAAAGTTATATAACAAGGTTAGTATTAAAAAGAACATTTACACTTTATAATTATAATAGTTCGATTACTTTATGATTTATGAGTATAAGAAAAACCACGTTAATTGAAGTGAACCTTTCCAATTTTCATGTGGCTCACCTTCACTGATGGGTAAGAGGTTTTTTAGTTTGGACTTTGGATGGTGTTCGATCACATTGGACTGCAAAAACAAGTTTGATCAAATAAGCTTCGACGGATTTTCATGCATGATAATATGGTGATTATAAGCATTTTTGTCACGATAAGATGGCATTGTCATTGTGTCTACAAGCAGAAGATGGGATGTTTTGTTTCAAGGTGCAGTCAATTAGCAAAGGTAAAGGTTTATTTTGTTCATTTTGGGTGGTGTTTTGTTTTGTTCTCTGTTGTTGGTTCATTTGTTTTGTTGGTGCTTTCGTTTTCTCTAGTTCGTTGTAAAGTGTGCGGGTTTCATTTCATCTCTTGAAGCTGGTCGACACATGCACTATATATTTTGTTTGTATGCTAGTAGCCCCCTCCACTTCAGTTTCATATTTTCATGTTGATGCCTAAGAAAAAACCTATGCTTTGCACATGGATAGGCCATGCAACACATGATAATTAGTTTAGGGACACATGCAACCGCTTAGTATTTGCAAAATGCAGTGATTAACATCATAAAAAAGTTTAGGGACATCCACGGAGCAAACCATATAGACTAACGACATAATTTTGTCTAATTAAATAGTGCCAACACAATTATACCCCTATCCTTTATGGGGTCAAATGTTTCATGATGGTAAGATTAGACGTTTCAAATATTTGTCAATATTCAAAATGCTTTTCATAAACTCCAATCCAACAACATACATTATATTTGCTTGTAATTATTGGTAATATATATATATATATGATTAAGACAAATATTATCTGATCTGACAATTACTTGTTCACGTGCTTCGCTCTAATGCTTTGTGACAAAAGTGCCAAAACCCCTTTTGTGCATGTTAACCGATTTTCTTGCACTTGTAGGATCAGGGGCGAGTTTATATCTATGGGTGTGGAGTTCAAGAATTCTACTATCTTGAAACTTTTTTATACCATGTACTCTTTAATTTGTATAGGAAAACACCAAATTTATCTACAAGATTCATATACTTATAAAAAATAAAGTTTTTCAAACTTAAACAACCATCAAAATATCCTTCAAATAAACTTATAAAAAATTAAGATCTCATTGAATTTTAATCCTAGATTCACCAATGAGCATGATACATATATTTGATATTTAGCTATATATAGTTGTATCTTGTAATTTTCGTGTCAAAGTTGTACAAAATCACAGGCTTTTGCAACATATATGGTGAACAGATCAAATTAATAATGTAATTTTAAGATTGTTATAATGATAAATGTAACGTTTGCATTTTAACAAGTTCTATCTCTCTTATCTTGAGAAAGCATAGAAACAAAAAGTAAGGGGGTACTTGGTTGCTGATATTAGAGGTGGGAAATGAAAAGGAAGGAATCATTGTGTTTATATGCTGTAATATATCTTTCAAATTAATTACTCTGTCAACAGAGAAGTAACTCATGAAAATTGGCCCAAGAAACCGTCACACACGTCGATGTTAGCTTGAAACTCAGAAACTCGTTTAATTTTCGACTTGGCTTGGATCAAAGTTCGGATTAACATATCAACTTCCTATAGGTAAGTACATTTGACCAATTTGACACAAAACCAATCCACCAATTGAGTAACTCGAACCAACCAACATGTCACGTTAATGGGTCATATTGTCAATTGTACAGTAATTTAATAAAATTGACCCGTTCGATGCAGAATTAACCAACCAGCAGATGATAAAGATCGTGTCTGGGTTGTGTATTTATGTCGTACGAGTTGGATAATTTAGATCCCTCATCTTATCTCAATTCAATATGTCACCATACTCGTATGATTTAAATGCATGACTCAAACACATATGTGACAAATGTTTTACTTGTAAATGTTCATTGTTTATTATTCTCATTTCCTTTACATTTCTCATTCTCATTCCCCACTTTGATTAAACACATGCTTGTAAATATTCATTGTTTTGTTTAGTATTCTCATTTCCTTTACATTTCTCATTCTCATTCCCCACTTTGATTAAAGACATGCTAAGTGATCCAGAGTATTCCGTACAGGAAGACACTTGAGTGCAAAGAGTAAAGAATCTCTTAGATGAAAGTAGGATTTGATCAATTGTTCGCTCACCGTTAAACGTGCAAATCCAGGTCTGAAGTTGGATCCGCGAAGAGGGCAAACCATTGATCTCTGGAATAAATAGGATTAGAGTTCTGACTGAGAGTTGTACTCGAATTCTAGTGAGAGAAACATCGTGTGAGAACGAAACTGTATAATCTTTGATAAGTTTGAATTGTCGCGATGATGAAGGCCCAATTGCCTATTTTATAAGCAAAAGGTTAAGCCTTAAGCTTCAAACATTGACTGGTCAACCCTTAAGACTCAGAGTTGACCAGTTAGTTTGTGACGACTCGGAGCTGACTCATAAGTTTCAATGTATTGGTTATTACTATGAGAACTGGAATTGTGTATTGTATTGATGTATAATATCGATATACAGTAGTACAATATATAGAGCAAAGTTACATAGATATGTACAACTAACTATCTATAAAATATGATCTTGAATGTGCAGCAAACAGACCAAGATATACAGATATATGGTTAGCCACATGTTGACTTGTTATCAATGGATAATGTACTGACATGCCCCCGCAATACGGAGGTACCATCAGTGACTCCGATCTTAGACCGAAACTTGATGAAGGGTAGTTGTGAAAGAGGTTTAGTGAGTGTGTCAGCAATTTGATCAATTGAGGTGATATGATGAACTCGTAACGTTCCATCTTGAATTTTCTCACGAACAAAATGGTAATCAAGTGCAATATGCTTCATACGACTATGAAAAACGGGGTTAGCGCATAGATATGTTTCCCCAACATTATCACAATAAAGGATTAGAGGAGAAGCATGTGTAATGCCAAGCTCAGATAAAACATTTCGCATCCACAAGAGCTCTACTGAGGCATTTGCTATCGCCTTATATTCAGCCTCCTTAGAGGAGCGAGATACAGACTTTTGACGTGTGGATTTCCAAGATACTATGTTACCACCAAGATATAGAACGTAGCCAGTGGTAGAGCGACCATTCTCTTTTGTACCTCCCCAATCGGAATCACTGAAGGCAGTTAACATTAAGTCTTGGCCACATTTTAAGTATAGCCCGTAGTGGATAGTACCCTTTAAGTAACGTAAGAGCCTCTTGAGAGCCTGCCAATGTTGTGGCGATGGATTGTGCATGTATTGAGACAACTTGTTGGTAGCAAAAGAGATGTCGGGATGAGCATTGCAAGGTATTACAATTGACCAACAACCTTGCGAAACTTTGGTGCATCTAGGAGATTATTGTCGTCATTCAAAGTGAGAATCTAAGAGCTGCTCATAGGAGTGGTAACGAATTTAGCTCCTTCCATGTCATTGCTCAAAAGAATGTCATGAATATGATTGTACTGAGATAGGAAAAGACCATCGGTTGTAGGAATGGCCTGGACACCCAGAATAGTGTGTAAATCACCAAGATCTTTAAGTGAAAATCGTTCATTCAACTGTTTGACAAACCGAGTAATGAAAACCAATTTGTTCCGTAATAATTATGTCGTCTACATAAACTAGAAAATAGACAACCGTGTTGTGTGCGTTGAAGATGAATAAGGAATGATCTGCAATGGAGCTTTTGAACCCGGAAGATAATAGAAATTGTTTAAGCTCCATGTACCAAGCCCTCGGGGCTTGTTTAAGCCCGTATAACGCTTTGCGAAGCTTACAAACATGAGAAGGATATTTAGAATGGTCGAAGCCTGTAGGTTGTGACATATAAACCTCATCGGTTAAATTCCCATTTAAAAAAGCGTTGTTGATGTCGAGTTGTCAAAGTGGCCATCCTTCGGATAACGCGAGACACATGATAACTCGAATAGTGACTGGCTTGGTTACCGGGCTGAATGTTTTATTATAGTCAACACCAGGTCGTTGATGAAACCCCTTTGCAACGAGACGAGCCTTATACTTTTGAATAGAACCATCTGAGTTGCGTTTGACCCGAAAAACCCACTTATTACAGAGAATATTTTGATCAGTTTTTGGAACCAATTCCCACGTGTTGTTGTGTAGAGAGCATTGAATTCCGTGGACATGGCATCACGCCATTCTTTGTGTCTAAGAGCCAACACAAGTAGGTTCAATGGTCGGTGGTAGTGAATGTGCATTAACATGATTTATGAACATTGAGTTATAGTATTTGGAGTTGGGTTTGCGCTGATGTTATTGTGTAGGGGAAGCAGGTGATGGTGCTTGCAGAGATTGTGGGAGTATGTGGTGATTCTTGGGATGGAGATGGTGGTGAAGGTGAAGCTACTTCATGTGGTGGAGACTGATGTGTAATCTCCTACTCTAAAAATAACTAGTAAAACTATCCAATAATTATCACACAATACAGGCAACTAATCCTGATCGTGCAGTGATTTATAAGTAATGATGACCAATTCGTCCACAGAGAGCAGTTTTATCATAAACTTTAACTTATAATTATTCTAGTAAAAATGGAGGGGTTTTTGTATGTTAAAAATAACAATTGCGAAAAGTAAATTAAACTTAAATCAATATAGAAAAATGTATCCACTTAGACTCAATTCCCTCGGATCAGGATTGCTTGTTAAGTCCACTTTTAAACAATTATGATGATGGTAACACTGTAATTATCTCTCGATTCTCACAGATTATCAATCAAATCCCTAGCTCAACTCTCGTTGTTTCTAGTTTTCTAATACCAAGATATTACTCAATATATTAATCTAGCTTAAATTGCTTTGGTGTCCCTACACAATTCCACAATTATCAAGGTTTCTCACAGTTTAATTGCTATTTGTCTAATTATATAGGTGTCCCGCATATAATTAACCAAAGGCCTAAGCTATTCACGTTTAATAACCTAGTAAAGATCACAACTTGATTTAACTCTCGTTGAATAGTTAATAATCCCCGCAACTTCAACTAATTATTTAACCTGAATAACAGTCGTTCTTAGCCAAACAATAAATGAATAATGAAATTAAATTGTGTAATTCATAAAGATAGCAATCCTTCACCTCAGTTCAATCATCTAAGCAGATACAAAAGATTTAGCTACTTATATTACAGCAAAAAAAAAAAAAATAGAGAATAAAAGATAAACTATTGAAATCATTAAATTGATTGTAAACTAAAGTAATTGCAAGATTAATACTAACCAAAATTGTGCAATAGTGAAAACCCAATGAAAAGTATGAAGAAAAGCAATAATATTCGTAACCTAGCTGATGTGGAACAAAAATTCGTAATAAAACTGATTAACCTAACAAAGGGATAAAAACCGCATATATATAGTTATTAAAATTCTGAAGTCGGCCAAGGATCTCGCGAACGCGATTAGGGACATCGCGCTCGCAATTCATGTATAAAATCGCGACCACGATTTTGGTTGTTGCGGCCGCGAAGCTTCAATCTCAAAAACTTGATCTTCTGTCAATAAATTACGCCCGTAATAGTCCTTCTCGCGAGCATGAGCACAATATCGCAACCACGATTATGCTGATTGCGGCCGAGAAATTCATTACTCCGACCAGTATTTTTATTTCGAAACTGACTTGGGAAATTTGTTGCTCTTTCGACTTTTTACTTGAAAACACTAGAATTCACACCCAAAATCATCTCAAAACGTCATATCTCTTCAATCTATCACGTAGGAATCTAAAAGCTCAAAATTTAACAATTATCTTCATGATTTCTCAAACTTATAGCGAAAACCAATAAAATTGAACCGATATTTCGAGTAAAATTATGTATAAATGAGGCAATATCAAAGACGGTGGTGAGGGAGTAGCTGGGTGCGTATTTTGTGGTAGAGAGTTAGTATTCAAAGGTGGAACTGTAGGTTGAGAAATATGAGATGGTGAAGGTTTGATTGTAGAGGGTGTGTGAGATTGATCATGTGGAGTTATGTTCACTGATATGGGAGTTTGAGCAGTGTGAAATTCATTAGTTTGAGAAGGTGAAGAAATGAGAAGGTGATGAAATAACAGTAGGTAATTTGCGAGAATGTAATCCTGGAAAGGCTGAGTAGTCCACGTTACATTGTTTGAGTGGGAAATCATTTTCACAAAAACGTACATGCCGTGATATGTACAACTTATGAGCCACCAGATCATTACATTTGTAAGCCGATTGTGTTAAGGAGTACCCCAAAAAAACACAGGCTATTGAGTTCGGTTGTAGTTTAGAGGTTTTTTACGGTTATAACCACGGGTAACATAAGCACCCAAATACCTTTAGACGTGAGTAATTTGGGCGACGATGAAACAACGCTTCAAGAGGAGATTTGTTGTTAAGTGTTGAAGTGGGTAATCTGTTAATGAGGTATGCAGCTGTGGTTAGCGCATATGTCCAGAAGGATAACGGTAAGTTAGCCTGTTGTAGTAGAGCTAGACCCGTGGTGACTAGCGTATGGTGACGTCACTCAGCAAATCCATTATGCTCGGGGGTGTGGGGCGGTGTTGTATAGTGTAAGATTCCATGTGAGCTTAAGAACGAGGATAAGCCCATGTATTCACCACCATTGTCCGAGTATAATGAAGTAAGTGGTTGTTGGCATGCTTTCTCAACTAGCAATTTGAATTGTGGGAATATAACAGAGACATCTGATTTATTGCGATTTGGATAGAGCCGTATATACTTGGTAAAATGATCAATAAATGTTACATAGTATCGGTATTGATTATGAGATAGATCCGTTGGTCCCTATACATCCGAATAAACAAATTCAAGTGGTCGAGTACTAACAATAGATGATTCACCAAACGGTAAGTTTTTGCTTTTATTACATAAACATGAATTGCAATTTAAATTAATAGAAAAAGTAGATGACAATTTTGCATTCTTTAAAACATAAGATAAAACTCGGGAGGAGGGATGTCCGAGTCAATTGTGCCACACATTATTGGTTGTCACCGAATTTATTTGCGGTTTGCTAGACCGAGAAAGATGGTATAGATCATTTTTGTAAGCTCCCTGAAGTAGACGTGCCCCCGTGCTCAGATCCTTCACCAAGAAATGCCACGGAAAAAATTCCAAAGAAACATGATTAGTTCGACAAAAACGTGCAACGGAGATTAAGTTAATACGTGAAGTAGGCACACATAATAGTTTAAATAAACATGATGGTGTTTTAATTGTAGTGCTTCCAAGATGAGATATGGGTAAACCTGAGCCATCACCAAGGATTATTTCTTCCGATCCCACATAATTCGAGAAGGATTGAAGGTTGGAAGTGTTAGAGGTGACGTGGTGAGATGCCCCCATGTCGAGAATCCAAGAAGGAGTCGAGGAGGCTGAAGCTGTAGTAAAGTGAGCAACTGGATTAATTTCATGCTCTTTCAAGAAGCGAGGAAGGGTGCGACACTCCTTTGTAGAGTGACCACTACGACGACAAAATTAGCAGTAGGTGTCAAGCTATGATGTGTGTCCACCATTTTTTTGTTGTGAAGTATTTGCAGGGGATGAATGTCTGTATTTGATGTGGATCCACCATTTTTTGTGTGTAGTTTGCAGTTGGAATTACAGCAGCGTTGGTGTGGCAACCTTTTTTTGTTGCATTTCGAAATCGACAAGTAGGTCGTGTAACTCATCAAAGGAGATGGACTTTTCCCTTGCACGTATGGCTACAGATATCTCTTTGAAATTACTTCCTAAACCATGGAGAATGTTAAGAACAAGGTCATCCTCCTCAACTCGACTTTCAACCAAAGCGAGGTCATCCGCAATGGAACGCATTTCTTGTAGGTATGTAGTAATTGGTTTATTATCCGCCGTGTTTTCAAGCAATCTTCGATTTAGAGACATTATTCGGGTTCATGACTTGTTTGCATACAGAACAGTGAGGCGGTCCCAAGCTTCTTACGAAGTGTCAACAGATGAGATATGTGGTTGGATGGTGTCAGTACAACTGCCGAATATGGCATTTAAAATGATTTGTCCTTCTCGAAACCAAAGTGAGTAGGCAGGGTTCTGTTTGCCAACAAGTGTTTGTTCAGGTTTTGTGGTAGTGCCATCGATATACCCTAGGAGATCGTAAGCGATGAGTGTAGAGAAGAGTTGTCATCTCTAAACAGCAAAATTGAAATTCGTTAATTTGGTGGGTAAATGGGTTGGTGCCTGAAGTTGGATAATTTCTTGTTGATTAGCCATGGATGAGAACAGGATCAATAGATGATAATGGCGGGTTTAAGCCGATAGGCTTTCCGATACCATATGAGAACTGGAATTGTGTATTTTATTGACGTATAATATCGATATACAGTAGTACAATATATAGAGTAAAGTTACATATATATATGTACAACTAACTATCTATAAAATAGGATCTTGAATGTGCAGCAAACAGACCAAGTAATACGGATATTTGGTTTGCCACATGTTGACTTGTTATCAATGGATAATGTACTGACAATTACATATACTTCACAATTTTGATTTGAGTCACTTCAACCGCGATATTTATTAAAAATCATTAAGAAAAATCTTTACACGTTATATGTATTAAAAGCCATTGATATTGTTTAAATCGTGACATTCTTGGAAAATAAGATACATATAAAAATCCCAAGGGCAATTATACATGGTGCAACTTCGATTTTTTTAAAAAAAATAGTAATTTTAATTAAATAACTTGCAAAAATAGAAAAAGTTTTTTTTTTCTTTTTTAATACAAAAATGATAAAACCGAAGTTTGAAACTTCGGTTTTGCCAAATCCGAAGTTTAAAACTTCGGTTTTGCTTCAGAATGTCAGAAAAACCCTAAACCGAAGTTTGGAACTTCGGTTTTCGCCAAATTCGAAGTTTCAAACTTCGGTTTTGAGTCTGCAGTATTTAAACCCTAATTAACCTATTAACGCTTAGATTTGATACGTTATTTTACAATTATTTATGCTACTATTATCTTAAATCCAATAATAACATTACAAATAACAAAATATTATTAGTAGTAACATATCTTTAATTGCTTTTTATGACATGTCTAGTACCTGAAAAACCGAATTTTCTAACACCGGTTTTGCATGCTTTTTCTGAAAGGTCTGAAACCGAACTTTAAAACTTGAAGACGGTATTTGGGGTTAACATGGACCTTTTAGCAAATATTATCTTCAAATATCATCTCTTGACTTAGGTGATAGAGTTCCATTCTTAAACGTTTTCTCGATTCGGTTGGAAATTCATTCAAGTCAATTATGTATACTTTTGAAAGGGGCCCGACATTCATGTTCATCATCTCTTCAACTCAAACATGTCGTTGTTCTTCATCTATATTTGTAATTAACGAAGCACTAACGGTATTTCTAGAATCCCCAAAGTTTTGAAGTACCGTAATATATTACAAAACCTGTCATATTGCAATCTAAGTGTCACAATCAAAATATCAAACAATAACTATATTACATATATCAACAATTTTGCTAAGTCTGTAGGTAAATTAGAAATAAAAAACTAACTAATAACTATCCACACAACACTTTCCAAAAGGATAAGTTACATATTGGAATTGAGAGTTGCAAAATTATAATAAAAATAGAGAGAATGAACCATATCATATATATGAATGACTGATTAAAAGTGTAGTTCCAATTTTGCCAAAAATTTATGAACGAAAGCATAATTAGGTCTTGTCGTATTGAACAAAAGAATAAATGGCGTCTTCGTGTTACTATGTATGAGAAATACAAACCAGGAGTTGAGAACCCGAAGCAATGTGCTATGGTGAAGAATGATATACATTAGTAGGGAAAGTGTGTATACTTTCAGAAAAAATTGAGTTGTATGTTTTATTTGGAGTTTTTGAAGACACACTTGAGTTCGATACGATTTATGATAGTCATGGTGAATACTATTATGCACCTAGACCTTTTATAAATTAAAGTTACTTGTAATAGATTAGTAACGTGCAATTTCATTATTTCAACAACACTTTTTATTCATAAACATAAATAACGATTACAACAAACATAATATAGCAAATTACTACTAAAAACCTATGGCAATCTAGTAGTTGGATAGATATTCCTGTTGTGACCTTCAGCCGTGCATATACCACACTTTGGTTTTTGCTTTTCATGTTCATCCATCTGGTTCTTAATACGTTTTGATTTCTTCATCCCCCTGTTCTTAATCATTCTTGATGGATCGGACATAATGTCCCATTCTAAAGGTGCCCAGTAACTCGTGTCTCTTAGTGGATTAAAATGATGGCTATATTGCTCTCTCCATACGGTAGTTGTGTACTTTTTACTAATGCATTTATTTATATCCTCGTTTAGATGGCTACACACAGAAATGGCATTAGAGCAAGGTAATCTTTGGTGTTGCCAAATTCCACATTAACACTTTTTCTGTTTAAACTCCACAGCGTAATCGGTGCCACCTTCACCACTTCTTTAATAAGTTTATTGAACCTTGAACACACCTTGTTGTTCGTTATAACATGTTGTTTTGTATCTTTGAGCTCTTTTAATGCCTGTTCATTAAAGATGTTAAACATGTTCTTGGACAGTGGTGAATTACATTGTCTTGCTTCTCGACTTTGATCGTAGAAGTGTTGTCTGGTGTAATCAAATGTATATTCAATACACGCTTTGATCGGTATCATACGGGCATGACGTAACACATTGTTGAGGGACTCGGTAATATTTGTCGTTGTGTTACCCCAACGACTCCTCTCTTTGTCCCTATACACAGTCCACTTGCCTAAATCAACATCATGCAAATATTGCCAAGCCTACAGAGGAGCTTGTTTGATGGCTTTGAGGGAATTCTTGTAGAGTATTTTATTGGTTGTTGAACCGACTGTCCAACACAAGTGTTTGAGTGATTTTACTTTAGTATATTTGCTCAATAAGTTGCTACGAATGTGGAGCAAACAGTACCTATGTTCCCAACCGTATGTTTGAGCACCCATTGCATGTAGGATACTTGGGTGTCGATCAGAGATGACACACAAGTTTCCGTTTCCAACAACATGTTCTTGGAGCATTTTCAAAAACCAAACCCAATTTTCGTTACTTTCTTCATCAATTAGTGCAAAGGTAACGGTATAATTTGATTGTTAGCATTTTTTTCAACTGCTGTTAGCAGATTACCCTTATAACTACCTTTCAAATGGGTTCCACCGATGCAAATGATTGGAATACACCTTTAATATGCTTTAATAGCTGGACCGAATGCCCAAAACACAAATTTGAATGTGTCGACACCTTCTTCAATCTCAGGTCCATTTTCAAACACAAAAATTGTGTCTGGATTGGTATAAACTAATTCATTTAAATACTTTGGTAGATGAATAAAATTACTTTCTCAAGTTCCAAACAATCGTTCGATTGCAATACGCCTAGCATTCTATGCTTTAGTGTAATGGACATCCACATGCCATGTATTTTTTATTTGTGCTTGGATATTGGCAATAGGAAAAGCAACGTTTAAACTTACTTGATGGGAAATTTCACTAGCAATTAAGCTAGAGGTTAAACAACGGTTGTTGTTTTCCGAGACGTTTCCATAACGTACAAGTGTGTTCATCTTTCCATTTTGTAATTTTCCATACCCTGGATCTATTGTGACACGAACCACTTACACTCCAGCAACAATGGTATCTTTCTTGTGAACCCTTGTAATTTGAGCTAGTTGTTCTACAATTTGTTTGCCAATAACCCAGTTTGCTTTGTGTAATAACTATTTCTCTATTATTGTGTATATTCCATTTCCGAACAGGATATATAAGTTCGGATTTGTTCTGGAACACCATTCCTTTTGTAATAATACCGTCTCCTTACCATAAAAAACCCATGAAGCTTCTTTGTCATCGTCGAATGGAAAAGTGTTACTAGCATCACCTTGATTAACAAACCCGAAACGTGAAACTGGGGCGGGCTTCTGATTTGGTTCCATTTCCTCTTCTCTACCTTCGTCACGAGAAACATTCTCTTCAACGCTATAATCAGAAACTGTACAGTCACTTGCAGTTGACATACCATCATCTGAGTCTACTAAATTTTGTTCTTCATCTCTTCGTTCTTGTTCATCATCAACAACTGTTGAGTGGTTGTGAGATGTTGATGGCCCACCTTCCATAGTTTGAATACGATCCATAAAACTTGAACTTTGTGTGGTTGGAAAAACTTCCTCAAACTGAATTTCAATTTGAGCCTCGTAACTTGGATCATTCTGAGAAAAAAAAATATATTGCTTTCAAAGTGTTATCATCAGTAAGTTCATTTTTCCATTCATTTCCATTAAAAAGAACCCACAAGATCATTTTCAACGTGTGTGATCTTTGATTCGCCCCTACATAACTATACGCCATTTGGTTTAACTGGATACAGTTAACCTTAGTGTTCAACACAAAAGTCCTTCTAATTGTTGTGTTATCACCAGTAAACCAACCATTTTGAAATGAAATTTGGCCTCCCCAAAGAAAATGAACCATAAATGGACGAATTATAGACATTTTTGTAATTGTTGATGTATGAAACTGATTTTGATTTGTTTAAATTGTGTTCTTGGTGATGTTTGTGTTTGAAACTGACTTTAATATATTTGAATTGTGTTCTTGGTGATGTTTATGTTTGAGTTGATGATAATGGTGATATAAATAAATGTAAAAAGATGATAAATCAGATTTTGACAAGATAGGGTTGCAGGTTTCAGTCTATTACTGACTGTAGGTGAAGCAGACTGCAAAACTGAAGTTTGAAACTTCGGTTTTACTGTTTACCTGCAAACCAAAGTTTCAAACTTCGGTTTAGGGTTTTTCTGACATTCTGAAGCAAAACCAAAGTTTGAAACTTCGTATTTGGTAAAACCGAAGTTTCAAACTTCGGTTTTACCATTTTTGTGAAAAAAAACTTTTTCCATTTTTACAAGTTATCTGATTAAAATTATTATTTTTTTAAAAAAATTGTGCAACTTTCGTGCAACATTGAAGAAATTACAATAACACCTTTTATTTTAAAAGTTGACCTTTATCTAAATGATTAGTTCACTTCAAACATACGACAGTTAGGTTGAAAAACAAACAAATAATAAATTAACTATTTTTTTGAACGCCGATATCGATGTCAAATACTCTCATTTGTCACCCACACATGCTTTATGAGGAAACCTACTTCGCGGCGATATTGGCAGTACCATCGAAGATTGAAAACTCCCTGTTTGGACTGAGAATCGAACCTGAGTTGGCAGTACCCCAAGTTGAATGTCACCCCATACCACTCAAGCCAAGCGTCGGAGGTAATAAATTAACTATTAGGTTAATATTTATTTATTTATTTAATAATTTGAACTTAGTTTCATAAATATTAATTATCAAAATTAATTATAATTATTGATTACACCAACATCCAATTCCGCGATTGTGAAATATGGAGGGTGTGAGGTATTGACAATCATTCCTTATTTCAGAATAATAATAATAATTATATATATATATATATATATATATATATATATATATATATATATATATATATATATATATATATATATATATATATATATGATAATTATAATTATTATTAATCAATAATAAGCATTAATTATTACTTGATTCTAGTTTATTATTATTAAAACAACTCAATTATAGTGGTATGTGAAACCTCCTTTAACCTTGATGAAAAATATCGATATGGTTTGGTTTCATCGTGGCACACTAATAGAAATTTATATCTATCTATCTATACATTATTATAAAACGCGTAACAATAATTATACGTGTCAATTTTTCAATTAATCTGAATTAAATTTACAAGCATGTCAAATTCTCAATTAAACTGAATTAAATTTACTCATGTGTCATTTTTTTAGTTAACTACATTAAATAATATTTCTACATTAAATTTTTATATATGTTGAAATTTACTTACCATACTTATCATAGAATTTAAAGATATTTACTATAAATTATTTTATAAACTTACATTAAACATAGGGCCAAATTTGTTTGTAATGAAAATATAATTTTATAATATTGCACCTCCCCGTTAAAAAATTTAATTTTGATATTTTTATGCATCCAAATTAAGTGACAAACCATTAGTTTGAAAGATAGGAATCAAATATGACACGTACGAACATCTTATTCTAAAAATCAAAGTTGATTAACTAATATTGTATCTTAGTTTTCAGAAGTGTTAATCATGTAATACTTTATTTAAATTATTAAAACCTAAATTAACATAAATTTTAATTATTGATGTAATTTTATATTGAGATAAGATAAGATTTAATATTTATTTGTTATTTAATTTAAAATACTATGCAAATCACGGGTTATTCCATAAAGGATTATCATGTAACAATTCTATTTTATTTGCGTTTTTATGTTTCTAATTATAGTCTACATTAGATGGATAACAATTGTAATTGTCGTCAATGATAACGATTTTATAAATTACTATTTACAATTTATGTTCAACGGACGGGCTCACAAAACTAGTTTAATATATATTTGTTTTATATTATTGTATATTCTATTTTATTGTTATGTTAATTTTTTATTTATTTGAACGTGATTTAGATTATTTGATAAATAAAAATTTCATGATTAATTGTTTGATAAATAAATTTCCGTGACTTGTTTTACGAAGATATATATAAATGAAAGCATTAATATATAGGCTTTTTAAATTTTCGAGTCTTTTAAAAATTATAGCCATGTTCAATTACACATTTTTAAAAATTATAGCCATGTTCAATTACACATTTTGCACATGAAGA
This sequence comes from Rutidosis leptorrhynchoides, assembly GCF_046630445.1. Taxonomy (NCBI): domain Eukaryota; kingdom Viridiplantae; phylum Streptophyta; class Magnoliopsida; order Asterales; family Asteraceae; genus Rutidosis; species Rutidosis leptorrhynchoides. The sequence continues at coordinate 657,636,195 of NC_092334.1, read as the reverse complement.
AAAGACGTCTCTGACTAATGGTAAGTTCATTAGTATAAAAGAAGTTTAATGATAAATTTACTATGGAGTATTAATAATAAAAAATCAAAATTTTTATTATATATATTAATTTATAGTACTATGCAATTTATTAAAATATCTTTTAAACACATTTATCATTTTTGACGATGAATGTGTACGTAAGTAAAGCAAAGGATGTGACATAACTTGAAAATGATAATCAATAATTAGAGGATCATATGAAATGTCCCGTTCTTATTGAATAAAAACGTTCCATATTAATTGATTTCGTTGCGAGGTTTTGACCTCTATATGAGACGTTTTTCAAAGACTGCATTCATTTTTAAAACAAACCATAACCTTTATTTCATAAATAAAGGTTTAAAAAGCTTTACGTAGATTATCAAATAATGATAATCTAAAATATCCTGTTTACACACGACCATTACATAATGGTTTACAATACAAATATGTTACATCGAAATCAGTTTCTTGAATGCAGTTTTTACACAATATCATACAAACATGGACTCCAAATCTTGTCCTTATTTTAGTATGCAACAGCGGAAGCTCTTAATATTCACCTAAGAATAAACATGCTTTAAACGTCAACAAAAATGTTGGTGAGTTATAGGTTTAACCTATATATATCAAATCGTAACAATAGACCACAAGATTTCATATTTCAATACACATCCCATACATAGAGATAAAAATCATTCATATGGTGAACACCTGGTAACCGACATTAACAAGATGCATATATAAGAATATCCCCATCATTCCGGGACACCCTTCGGATATGATATAAATTTCGAAGTACTAAAGCATCCGGTACTTTGGATGGGGTTTGTTAGGCCCAATAGATCTATCTTTAGGATTCGCGTCAATTAGGGTGTCTGTTCCCTAATTCTTAGATTACCAGACTTAATAAAAAGGGGCATATTCGATTTCGATAATTCAACCATAGAATGTAGTTTCACGTACTTGTGTCTATTTTGTAAATCATTTATAAAACCTGCATGTATTCTCATCCCAAAAATATTAGATTTTAAAAGTGGGACTATAACTCACTTTCACAGATTTTTACTTCGTCGAGAAGTAAGACTTGGCCACTGTTGATTTACGAACCTATAACAATATATACATATATATTAAAGTATGTTCAAAATATATTTACAACACTTTTAATATATTTTGATGTTTTAAGTTTATTAAGTCAGCTGTCCTCGTTAGTAACCTACAACTAGTTGTCCACAGTTAGATGTACAAAAATAAATCGATAAATATTATCTTGAATCAATCCACGACCCAGTGTATACGTATCTCAGTATTGATCACAACTCAAACTATATATATTTTGGAATCAACCTCAACCCTGTATAGCTAACTCCAACATTCACATATAGAGTGTCTATGGTTGTTCCGAAATATATATAGATGTGTCGACATGATAGGTCGAAACATTGTATACGTGTCTATGGTATCTAAAGATTACATAATATACAATACAAGTTGATTAAGTTATGGTTGGAATAGATTTGTTACCAATTTTCACGTAGCTAAAATGAGAAAAATTATCCAATCTTGTTTTACCCATAACTTCTTCATTTTAAATCCGTTTTGAGTGAATCAAATTGCTATGGTTTCATATTGAACTCTATTTTATGAATATAAACAGAAAAAGTATAGGTTTATAGTCAGAAAAATAATTTACAAGTCGTTTTTGTAAAGGTAGTCATTTCAGTCGAAAGAACGACGTCTAGATGACCATTTTAGAAAACATACTTCCACTTTGAGTTTAACCATAATTTTTGGATATAGTTTCATGTTCATAATAAAAATCATTTTCTCAGAATAACAACTTTTAAATCAAAGTTTATCATAGTTTTTAATTAACTAACCCAAAACAGCCCGCGGTGTTACTACGACGGCGTAAATCCGGTTTTACGGTGTTTTTCGTGTTTCCAGGTTTTAAACCATTAAGTTAGCATATCATATAGATATAGAACATGTGTTTAGTTAATTTTAAAAGTCAAGTTAGAAGGATTAACTTTTGTTTGCGAACAAGTTTAGAATTAACTAAACTATGTTCTAGTGATTACGAGTTTAAACCTTCGAATAAGATAGTTTTATATATATGAATCGAATGATGTTATGAACATCATTACTACCTCAAGTTTAGTAGTTAAACCTACTGGAAGTGACAAGAAATGATCTAGCTTCAAAGGATCTTGGATGGCTTGAAAGTTCTTGAAGTAGGATCATGACACAAAAACAAGTTCAAGTAAGATTTTTACTCGAATTAAGATAGTTTATAGTTATAGAAATTGAATCAAAGTTTGAATATGAATATTACCTTGAATAAGAAAGATAACCTATTGTATATAACAAAGGTTTCTTGATCTTAGATGATTACTTGGAATGGATTAGAAAGCTTGGAAGTAAATTAGTAAACTTGAAGGGATTTTTGAAGTGTTCTTGAAGTGTTCTTCCTATGATGATTATAGCTTGATTCTTGAAGTGATTTTTGATGAAGATGATGATTAAATACTGGAAAAATACGTTCATAATAGTGTGTGTGTGTTGAGAGAGAATTAGAAAGAGAATTGGAAGTGAAATGGAGTGAATGATGAGTGGTAATTGGTGAGTGGTGAGTGCGGTTAAAAGGAGTTCTAGTTAGTTGATTAGCTCATGGTAGAAGTTAAAATTGATTAGTCATACATGACATAATCAAGAGTGGAATCCCATGCTAGTTCCTATTGGTATATACCCATAGTAAGTACGTTTTGAAGCTGTGTATAATACGGGTAAGAATACGACTAGAATTCTTGATGAGAGAAAAGAATGGGAAAGTAACTGTAACCATTTTCGTTAAGTATGAGTGTTTTGATATATGTCTTGAAGTCTTCCAAAAGTATTTTAATACATCTAATTATACTACATGTATATACATTTTAACTGAGTCGTTAAGTCATCATTAGTCGTTACATGTAAGTGTTGTTTTGAAACCTTTAAGTTAACGATCTCAATTAATGTTGTTAACCCATTGTTTATTATATCTAATGAGATGTTAAATTATTATATTATCATGATATTATGATATATTAATATATCTTAATATGATATATATACATTTAAATGTCGTTACAACGATAATCGTTACATATATGTCTCGTTTCGAAATCCTTAAGTTGGTAGTCTTGTTTATATGTATATAACTCATTGTTAATATACTTATGGAGATACTTACTTATCATAATATCATGTTAACCATATGTATATCCATATATATATCGTCATGTCGTCTTTACAAGTTTTAACGTTCGTGAATCGCCGGTCAACTTGAGTGGTCAATTGTCTATATGAAACATATTTCAATTAATCAAGTCTTAACAAGTTTGATTGCTTAACATGTTGGAAACATTTAATCATGTAAATATCAATCTCAATTAATATATATAAATATGGAAAAGTTCGGGTCACTACAGTACCTACCCGTTAAATAAATTTCGTCCCGAAATTTTAAGCTGTTGAAGGTGTTGACGAATCTTCTGGAAATAGATGCGGGTATTTCTTCTTCATCTGATCTTCACACTCCCAGGTGAACTCTGGTCCTCTACGAGCATTCCATCGAACCTTAACAATTGGTATCTTGTTTTGCTTAAGTCTTTTAACCTCACGATCCATTATTTCGACGGGTTCTTCGATGAATTGGAGTTTTTCGTTGATTTGGATTTCATCTAACGGAATAGTGAGATCTTCTTTAGCAAAACATTTCTTCAAATTCGAGACGTGGAAAGTGTTATGTACAGCTGCGAGTTATTGAGGTAACTCAAGTCGGTAAGCTACTAGTCCGACACGATCAATAATCTTGAATGGTCCAATATACCTTGGATTTAATTTCCCTCGTTTACCAAATCGAACAACGCCTTTCCAAGGTGCAACTTTAAGCATGACCATCTCTCCAATTTCAAATTCTATATCTTTTCTTTTAATGTCAGCGTAGCTCTTTTGTCGACTTTGGGCGGTTTTCAACCGTTGTTGAATTTGGATGATCTTCTCGGTAGTTTCTTGTATAATCTCCTGACCCGTAATCTGTCTATCCCCCACTTCACTCCAACAAATCGGAGACCTGCACTTTCTACCATAAAGTGCTTCAAACGGCGCCATCTCAATGCTTGAATGGTAGCTGTTGTTGTAGGAAAATTCTACTAACGGTAGATGTCGATCCCAACTGTTTCCGAAATCAATAACACATGCTCGTAGCATGTCTTCAAGTGTTTGTATCGTCCTTTCGCTCTGCCCATCAGTTTGTGGATGATAGGCAGTACTCATGTCTAGACGAGTTCCTAATGCTTGCTGTAATGTCTGCCAGAATCTTGAAATAAATCTGCCATCCCTATCAGAGATAATAGAGATTGGTATTCCATGTCTGGAGACGACTTCCTTCAAATACAGTCGTGCTAACTTCTCCATCTTGTCATCTTCTCTTATTGGTAGGAAGTGTGCTGATTTGGTGAGACGATCAACTATTACCCAAATAGTATCAAAACCACTTGCAGTCCTTGGCAATTTAGTGATGAAATCCATGGTAATGTTTTTCCATTTTGGGATTTCGGGTTGTTGAAGTAGACCTGATGGTTTCTGATGCTCAGCTTTGACCTTAGAACACGTCAAACATTCTCCTACGTATTTAGCAACATCGGCTTTCATACCCGGCCACCAAAAATGTTTCTTGAGATCCTTGTACATCTTCCCCGTTCCAGGATGTATTGAGTATCTGGTTTTATGAGCTTCTCTAAGTACCATTTCTCTCATATCTCCAAATTTTGGTACCCAAATCCTTTCAGCCCTATACCGGGTTCCGTCTTCCCGAATATTAAGATGCTGCTCCGATCCTTTGGGTATTTCATCCTTTAAATTTCCTTCTTTTAAAACTCCTTGTTGCGCCTCCTTTATTTGAGTAGTAAGGTTATTATGAATCATTATATTCATAGATTTTACTCGAATGGGTTCTCTGTCCTTCCTGCTCAAGGCATCGGCTACCACATTTGCCTTCCCTAGGTGGTAATGAATCTCAAAGTCGTAATCATTCAACAATTCAATCCACCTACGCTGCCTCATATTCAGTTGTTTCTGATTAAATATGTGTTGAAGACTTTTGTGGTCGGTATATATAATACTTTTGACCCCATATAAGTAGTGCCTCCAAGTCTTTAATGCAAAAACAACCGCGCCTAATTCCAAATCATGCGTCGTATAATTTTGCTCGTGAATCTTCAATTGTCTAGACGCATAAGCAATCACCTTCGTTCGTTGCATTAATACACAACCGAGACCTTGCTTTGATGCCCTTCAGGCAATGACAATATAGGTGCCGTAGTTAGCTTTTTCTTCAATAACTGAAACACTTTCTCTTGTTCATCCTTCCATTCAAATTTCTTCCCTTTATGCGTTAATGCAGTCAAGGGTTTTGCTATTCTGAAAAAGTCATGGATGAACCTTCTGTAGTAACCAGCTAGTCCTAAAAACTGGCGTATGTGTTTAGGAGTTTTCGGGGTTTCCCACTTTTCAACAGTTTCTATCTTTGCCGGATCCACCTTAATACCTTTTTTGTTCACTATGTGACCGAGGAATTGAACTTCTTCCAACCAAAATGCACACTTTGAAAATTTAGCGTACAATTCTTCCTTCCTCAATACTTCTAACACCTTTCTCAAATGTTCACCGTATTCTTGGTCATTCTTTGAGTAAATAAGTATATGTCATCAATGAAAACAATGACAAACTTGTCAAGGTATGGTCCACACACTCAGTTCATAAGGTCCATGAACACAGCTGGTGCATTAGTTAAACCAAATGGCATGACCATAAACTCGTAATGACCGTAACGTGTTCTGAAAGCATCTTTGGAATATCATCTTCTTTCACCCGCATTTGATGATACCCGGAACGTAAGTCAATCTTTGAATAAACAGACGAGCCTTGTAGTTGATCAAATAAGTCGTCGATTCTCAGTAGTGGGTAGCGGTTCTTGATGGTAAGTTTGTTCAACTCTCGGTAGTCGATACACAACCTGAATGTACCATCTTTCTTCTTGACAAACAAAACAGGAGCTCCCCACGGTGATGTGCTTGGTCGAATGAAACCATGCTCTAAAAGTTCTTGTAATTGGCTTTGCAGTTCTTTCATCTCGCTGGGTGCGAGTCTGTAAGGAGCACGAGCTATTGGTGCAGCTCCTGGTACAAAATCTATTTGAAATTCAACGGATCGATGTGGGGGTAATCCCGGTAATTCTTTCGGAAATACATCGGGAAATTCTTTTGCGACGGGAACATCATTGATGCTCTTTTCTTCAGTTTGTACTTTCTCGACGTGTGCTAGAACAGCATAGCAACCTTTTCTTATTAGTTTTTGTGCCTTCAAATTACTAATAAGATGTAGCTTCGTGTTGCCCTTTTCTCCGTACACCATTAAGGGTTTTCCTTTTTCTCGTATAATGCGAATTGCATTTTTGTAACAAACGATCTCTGCTTTCACTTCTTTCAACCAGTCCATACCGATTATCACATCAAAATTCCCTAACTCTACTGGTATCAAGTCAATCTTAAATGTTTCGCTAACCAGTTTAATTTCTCGATTCCGACATATATTATCTGCTGAAATTAATTTACCATTTGCTAATTCAAGTAAAAATTTACTATCCAAAGGCGTCAATGGACAACTTAATTTAGCACAAAAATCTCTACTCATATAGCTTCTATCCGCACCCGAATCAAATAAAACGTAAGCAGATTTATTGTCAATAAGAAACATACCCGTAACAAGCTCCGGGTCTTCCTGTGCCTCTGCCGCATTAATATTGAAAACTCTTCCGCGGCCTTGTCCATTCGTGTTCTCCTGGTTCGGGCAATTTCTAATAATGTGGCCCGGTTTTCCACATTTATAACAAACTACATTGGCATAACTTGCTCCGACACTACTTGCTCCGCCATTACTCGTTCCGACACCATTTGTTCCTTTCGTTCTATTAACCCCTGGTCCGTAGACCTCACACTTCACCGCGCTATGACCATTTCTTTTACACTTGTTGCAAAATTTGGTGCAGAACCCCGAGTGATACTTTTCACACCTTTGGCATAGCTGCTTCTGATTGTTGTTGTTGTTGCGGTTATTATTGTTGTTGGGATGATTGTTGTAGTTGCTGTTGTTGTTGTTGTTGTTGTTGTTGTTGTTGTTGTTGTTGTTGTTGGGCCGTTTGTTGTAGTTGCGATTGATGTTGCGATTGTTGGGATAATTGTTGCGATTATTGTTGTAATTGCTGTTGTTGTATTGGTGATTCTTATCACCGTTTTCCTCCCACTTTCTTTTGACTTACTTCACATTGGCCTCTTCAGCAGTCTGTTCTTTAATTCTTTCTCCAATCTGGTTCACTAGTTTGTGAGCCATTCTACATGCCTGTTGTATGGAGGCGGGCTCGTGTGAACTTATATCTTCTTGGATTCTTTCCGGTAATCCTTTCACAAATGCGTCGATCTTCTCTTCCTCATCTTCGAATGCTCCCGGACACAATAGGCACAATTCTGTGAATCGTCTTTCGTACGTGGTAATATCAAATCCTTGGGTTCGTAACCCTCTAAGTTCTGTCTTGAGCTTATTGACCTCGGTTCTGGGACGGTACTTCTCGTTCATCAAGTGCTTGAATGCTGACCACGTTAGTGCGTACGCATCGTCTTATCCCACTTACTCTAGATAGGTATTCCACCATGTTAACGCAGAACCTGTGAAGGTATGCGTAGCGTACTTTACTTTGTCCTCTTCAGTACACTTACTTATGGCAAACACCGATTCGACCTTCTCGGTCCACCGTTTCAATCCGATCGGTCCTTCGGTTCCATCAAATTCCAAAGGTTTGCAGGCAGTGAATTCTTTGTAGGTGCATCCTACACGATTTCCTGTGCTGCTAGATCCAAGGTTATTGTTGGTATGTAGTGCAGCCTGTACTGCAGCTATGTTTGAAGCTAGAAAAGTACGGAATTCCTCTTCATTCATATTCACGGTGTGTCGAGTAGTCGGTGCCATTTCCTTCAAAATAGTCAAATGGGACAAGTTAATCATACAGAATATTAAGAGTAGTTAATAGTATTTCGTAGCATAATATGAACTCATTTATAAAAGCTTTTTCTTCATATTAGCGTTTTATAAGTTTAAATTCGGGTAGTACCTACCCGTTAAGTTCATACTTAGTAGCTAATATACAATTCAACTACTACAATTCTATATGAAAAACTGATTATAATAATATTTCGTGTTCAAACTTTTATACAATATTTTACAAACTTATAATACCGCTTATTTTACATAAAGCATGAAATATAGCACACAATAACTTTGATACAAGATAGTTGTGAAGATAATTCTAGCTAGTACACAAGTCGTTCAGCAAAGGCAATAAAGACACGTAATTCATACGTCCAGAAACAAGTCATGCATTCTGGTTTTACTAGGACTACTTCCCATCCTTGGTCTTGTGGAACATAACCGTTATGGCCGTTGATAAGACAGCGTGTTGTAACGTCGTCAAAGGGACGAGGGTTACGTAATGTCCAACAGTCCCGTAACAATCTAAAAACCTCATTTCTTACCCCAATTACCGACTCCGTCACTTGTGGGAACGTTTTGTTTAATAGTTTTAGGCCGATGTTCTTGTTCTCACTTTGGTGAGAAGCGAACATTACTAATCCGTAAGCATAACATGCTTCTTTATGTTGCATGTTAGCCGCTTTTTCTAAATCACGAAGTCCAATATTCGGATATATTGAGTCAAAATAATTTCTTAACCCATTGCGTAAAATAGCATTTGGGTTCCCCGCAATATATGCGTCAAAGTAAACACATAGTAACTTATGGATTTCCCAATGTGATATCCCCCATCTTTCAAACGAAAGCCTTTTATAAACCAAGGCATTCTTGGAACGTTCTTCGAATGTCTTACAAACTGATCTCGCCTTAAATAGTTGTGCCGAAGAATTCTGACCGACTCTAGACAAGATTTCATCAATCATGTCTCCGGGTAGGTCTCTTAAAATATTGGGTTGTCTATCCATTTTGTGTTTTTATACTGTAAAATAGACAAGAGTTAGATTCATAAAAAAAATACTTATTAATACAAGCAATTTTTACATATATCATAAAGCATAAGCACTATATTACATATATTACGCCACACGAATACAACTATCTTATTCCGACTCGCTTGTTTCTTCTTCTTCGGTTTTGGTTCGTTTTGCCAAGTTTCTAGGGATATATGATGTTCCCCTAATACGAGCCGTCGTTTTCCACATTGGTTTAGAAAAACCTGGTGGTTTAGAGGTTCCCGGGTCATTGTTACAACTTAAGGAATTCGGGGGTTGACGATACATATAAAGTTCATCGGGGTTGGAATTAGATTTCTCTATTTTTATGCCCTTTCCCTTATTATTTTCTTTTGCATTTTTAAATTCAGTTGGGGTAATTTCTATAACATCATCGGAATTCTCGTCAGAATCCGATTCATCGGAGAATTGGTAATCCTCCCAATATTTTGCTTCCTTAGCGGAAACACCATTGACCATAATTAACCTTGGTCGGTTGGTTGAGGATTTCCTTTTACTTAACCGTTTTATTATTTCCCCCACCGGTTCTATTTCTTCATCCGGTTCCGATTCTTCTTCCGGTTCCGATTCTTCTTCTGGTTCCGACTCTTCTTCCGGTTCCTCTTCGGGAACTTGTGAATCAGTCCATGAATCATTCCAATTTACATTTGACTCTTCATTATTATTAGGTGAGTTAATGGGACTTGTTCTAGAGGTAGACATCTATCACATAATATCAAACGCGTTAAGAGATTAATATATCACATAATATTCACATGTTAAAAATATATAGTTTCCAACAAAATTTGTTAAGCAATCATTTTTCAAGTAACCACGGTCGAAGTCCAGACTCACTAATGCATCCTAACAGACTCGATAAGACACACTAATGCAAAATTCTGGTTCTCTAAGACCAACGCTCGGATACCAACTAAAATGTCCCGTTCTTATTGAATTAAAACGTTCCATATTAATTGATTTCATTGCGAGGTTTTGACCTCTATATGAGACGTTTTTCAAAGACTGCATTCATTTTTAAAACAAACCATAACCTTTATTTCATAAATAAAGGTTTAAAAAGCTTTACGTAGATTATCAAATAATGATAATCTAAAATATCCTGTTTACACACGACCATTACATAATGGTTTACAATACAAATATGTTACATCGAAATTAGTTTCTTGAATGCAGTTTTTACACAATATCATACAAACATGGACTCCAAATCTTGTCCTTATTTTAGTATGCAACAGAGGAAGCTCTTAATATTCACCTGAGAATAAATATGCTTTAAACGTCAACAAAAATGTTGGTGAGTTATAGGTTTAACCTATATATATCAAATCGTAATAATAGACCACAAGATTTCATATTTCAATACACATCCCATACATAGAGATAAAAATCATTCATATGGTGAACACCTGGTAACCGACATTAACAAGATGCATATATAAGAATATCCCCATCATTCCGGGACACCCTTCGGATATGATATAAATTTCGAAGTACTAAAGCATCCGGTACTTTGGATGGGGTTTGTTAGGCCCAATAGATCTATCTTTAGGATTCGCGTCAATTAGGGTGTCTGTTCCCTAATTCTTAGATTACCAGACTTAATAAAAAGGGGCATATTCGATTTCGATAATTCAACCATAGAATGTAGTTTCACGTACTTGTGTCTATTTTGTAAATCATTTATAAAACCTGCATGTATTCTCATCCCAAAAATATTAGATTTTAAAAGTGGGACTATAACTCACTTTCACAGATTTTTACTTCGTCGAGAAGTAAGACTTGGCCACTGTTGATTCACGAACCTATAACAATATATACATATATATTAAAGTATGTTCAAAATATATTTACAACACTTTTAATATATTTTGATGTTTTAAGTTTATTAAGTCAGCTGTCCTCGTTAGTAACCTACAACTAGTTATCCACAGTTAGATGTGAAATGTCCCGTTCTTATTGATTAAAAATGTTCCATATTAATTGATTTCGTTGCGAGGTTTTGACCTCTATATGAGACGTTTTTCAAAGACTGCATTCATTTTAAAACAAACCATAACCTTTATTTCATAAATAAAGGTTTAAAAAGCTTTATGTAGATTATCAAATAATGATAATCTAAAATATCCTGTTTACACACGACCATTACATAATGGTTTACAATACAAATATGTTACATCGAAATCAGTTTCTTGAATGCAGTTTTTACACAATATCATACAAACATGGACTCCAAATCTTGTCCTTATTTTAGTATGCAACAGCGAAAGCTCTTAGTATTCACCTGAGAATAAACATGCTTTAAACGTCAACAAAAATGTTGGTGAGTTATAGGTTTAACCTATATATATCAAATCGTAACAATAGACCACACGATTTCATATTTCAATACACATCCCATACATAGAGATAAAAATCATTCATATGGTGAACACCTGGTAACCGACATTAACAAGATGCATATATAAGAATATCCCCATCATTCCGGGACACCTTTCGGATATGATATAAATTTCGAAGTACTAAAGCATCCGGTACTTTGGATGGGGTTTGTTAGGCCCAATAGATCTATCTTTAGGATTCGTGACAATTAGGGTGTCTGTTCCCTAATTCTTAGATTACCAGACTTTATAAAAGGGGCATATTCGATTTCGATAATTCAACCATAGAATGTAGTTTCACGTACTTGTGTCTATTTTGTAAATCATTTATAAAACCTGCATGTATTCTCATCCCAAAAATATTAGATTTTAAAAGTGGGACTATAACTCACTTTCACAGATTTTTACTTCGTCGGGAAGTAAGACTTGGCCACTGGTTGATTCACGAACCTATAACAATATATACATATATATCAAAGTATGTTCAAAATATATTTACAACACTTTTAATATATTTTGATGTTTTAAGTTTATTAAGTCAGCTGTTCTCGTTAGTAACCTACAACTAGTTGTCCACAGTTAGATGTACAGAAATAAATCGATAAATATTATCTTGAATCAATCCACGACCCAGTGTATATGTATCTCAGTATTGATCACAACTCAAACTATATATATTTTGGAATCAACCTCAACCCTGTATAGCTAACTCCAACATTCACATATAGAGTGTCTATGGTTGTTCCGAAATATATATAGATGTGTCGACATGATAGGTCGAAACATTGTATACGTGTCTATGCTATCTCAAGATTACATAATATACAATACAAGTTGATTAAGTTATGGTTGGAATAGATTTGTTACCAATTTTCACGTAGCTAAAATGAGAAAAATTATCCAATCTTGTTTTACCCATAACTTCTTCATTTTAAATCCGTTTTGAGTGAATCAAATTGCTATGGTTTCATATTGAACTCTATTTTATGAATCTAAACAGAAAAAGTATAGGTTTATAGTCAGAAAAATAAGTTACAAGTCGTTTTTGTAAAGGTAGTCATTTTAGTCGAAAGAACGACGTCTAGATGACCATTTTAGAAAACATACTTCCACTTTGAGTTTAACCATAATTTTTGGATATAGTTTCATGTTTATAATAAAAATCATTTTCTCAGAATAACAACTTTTAAATCAAAGTTTATCATAGTTTTTAATTAACTAACCCAAAATAGCCCGCGGTGTTACTACGACGGCGTAAATCCGGTTTTACGGTGTTTTTCGTGTTTCCAGGTTTTAAATCATTAAGTTAGCATATCATATAGATATAGAACATGTGTTTAGTTGATTTTAAAAGTCAAGTTAGAAGGATTAACTTTTGTTTGCGAACAAGTTTAGAATTAACTAAACTATGTTCTAGTGATTACAAGTTTAAACCTTCGAATAAGATAGCTTTATATGTATGAATCGAATGATGTTATGAACATCATTACTACCTTAAGTTCCTTGGATAAACCTACTGGAAAAGAGAAAAATGGATCTAGCTTCAACGGATCCTTGGATGGCTCGAAGTTCTTGAAGCAGAATTATGACACGAAAACAAGTTCAAGTAAGATCATCACTTGAAATAAGATTGTTATAGTTATAGAAATTGAACCAAAGTTTGAATATGATTATTACCTTGTATTAGAATGATAACCTACTGTAAGAAACAAAGATTTCTTGAGGTTGGATGATCACCTTACAAGATTGGAAGTGAGCTAGCAAACTTGAAAGTATTCTTGATTTTATGTAACTAGAACTTGTAGAATTTATGAAGAACACTTAGAACTTGAAGATAGAACTTGAGAGAGATCAATTAGATGAAGAAAATTAAAGAATGAAAGTGTTTGTAGGTGTTTTTGGTCGTTGGTGTATGGATTAGATATAAAGGATATGTAATTTTGTTTTCATGTAAATAAGTCATGAATGATTACTCATATTTTTGTAATTTTATTAGATATTTCATGCTAGTTGCCAAATGATGGTTTCCACATATGTTAGGTGATATTGCTCTAAACATACATATTATTCGACGCAATATCACTTATATTTCATAGGTTTTTATCATCTACAAAGACATTCAATGCGCATTTCACGAGAAAAACGACAAAAGTGGATAAGAGCTTGCTATTTGAAGATTCGACGATAAAACGATAGTTTTAACCAGATTTATATCAAGAAACGTTTATCCGAATGAAAGTACAAGATAGATGAAGAAAAGAGTTCAAATGTAAAGTGCCAAGTCAGTACACGTCAATACGAGGTCATCAAAGAACAAACGGAAAAAGAAAAATAAAGAAAACTGCTTTTACTCTTACACGAATAGTGTAGGTCTACACGAATAGTGTAGAATATTTGTTCTTACACGAATAGTGTAGGTCTACACGAATCGTGTAGAATATTTGTTCTTACACGAATAGTGTAGCCATACACGAATCGTGTAATGTTAGGCCAGATTACTGTTCCAGTTTCCAGAAGGGGGCGGCTGCTTTATCTTTTAAAATCAATTCTTTTGTAAATGGAGCTGCAAATGGACAACACTTTTGACTCACCTACTACTTCTAAATCATGTTAAATAGAGAGTACGTTCAGAGACAGAAAGAGGATACAATATTACACACATATTTTCATACAACAATTATTATACGCAAGTTATTATTCTGTAATCAATTACTCTATTAGTTCAAGGTTAAAAATAGTTGTAATATTAAGGGTGTATTGTTCGTGATTAAGGGTGTTATTGTACGCGTGAAAGGGGTGTTATTATTGTAATTTTTCTACCATTTGAAGTTAATGCAAGTGAAGATATTTTAGTAAGTTTACTCTGTTAAAATTAGCGTTGTTATTATGTTTGCATATCTATATTTTTATGTCTACCCTAGTGTAATGAATAGCTAAGTTTCTCTAGTGTTTGCTTAAATGTAGAGCCCCTAGTGAAATGGATTGTTACCATCTGTAAAAGTTAAAATGTAACTTTAGTATTTTTAATATTGAGCCTAGTTAAAAAGAACCATTTTTATGTAATTAGGTATTTAACCCTTGCCACTTAATTTATTAAATTCAAATAACGAAAGTTATTTTTATTTACATAAATTAAGCTTCAACATTAAAAGTGATCTAGACGAATTTATGGATAATTTATTAACACCAATTTAGAAATAAACTTCGGTGGTTTGGGTGATATCAATAAATTACATGACAGTGAAATTATAAAAAGGGAAACCGTTATAATTTGGGTATTGGCGAAGGTCAAAACTAGGCTAGGTCTCAATTTAAATACTTGGGGAATAGTAGCTTTCTAAAAAGAATCCGATGAAAATTAGATTTTATTTAGTTAAGTTGTAACCTTATGTTTATTCGAGAGAAAAATGTAAAGTTTGATACTAGAACATTTTAATAGGGCGTAAAACTTAAAACAATCCATGGACCTAGGGGTGACACAATTAAGTAAACACTCCCAATTATCTTATTTATATTTGTTATAAAAGTATTATTAAAATTATTTACGAATTATCTTTTTAAAATATAAAAAAATACATAAAAACAATTATTTTTCGTAACAGTAATCTGTCACATCTTTTTACTCATACATGAATCGTGTATAGTCACACGAATCGTGTAAGGCTCTGACGCGGCTACAGTACAGCTAGGGTTAAATTTAGGGTTTTAATTATTTAATTATATATATTTAGGTTATTAGTTATTTTAATTAAGTTAATTAGTTTTACTTATTATAAAATACCTTAATAAATGTTTTAATCTTAAAATTAGTATTAATTATTATAAGTTTATAAATTGTAACTAGTTTATAATTAGTAAATTAATTAAATTCCTTTTAATTTGTATTAGTTTTACTAAAAATGCATTTTAGTTAATTTAAATAAGTTTCTATTATAATTGCTCAAAACAAAATTCTAAATATATAGTTTCATTAAAAATTACTATTTTACTAATTACCATTTAGTAACATAATTAATGCATCATAATTAGTTTATTTTCATTTAGTTCCTTTTTAAGTTAATTTTTGTAATCTTGTAATTTTATTTAGTAAATTAGTTTTAGTTATTTTCTTTTACTGTTATTTTACAATTGCCTAATCCAAAACCCCCTTTAATTAAGTTTGACATCAAAGACTATTAAAAACCATTAAACACTCCATCTCCCTGTGGAACGAATCGGATTTACCAACAAACTAAACTACACGGATAGGACTAGTTGCCTATATATATGTGTGAAATCAACCTAAAATCTATAAAATACCACATATACAATAAATCAATTCGTGTAACAAAACAACTCAAATCCGTTCATAAATAAAGGATACGTTTCCGCACATCAACTTTTTGGCGCCGCTGCCGGGGAGTTGGCAGTAAATAAATAGATAATTTTTCTGGTTCGTAGTAATAGTTGGATTTGTACGTGGACCGGGTTGTTGGATCACCAATTTTATTGGTCTTTGAAGGATCCTGCCCCTCTGCTGCATCTTTTGGCTATTCGAAACGTGGGCAAAAATCAGAAGGATAATCTGTTTGTTTAAAGGTTTTTATCATTGTTTTTATGTTATTCGATCCTCTCGAGGAAATTCATTTCCAAGAAAGTTCAAAATTTTTGAATAAATCCTTTAGTTCTTTGTACAATTTCCCAAATTGTATGATCCGTTCAATCCTAAACTCGTTAAACTTAAATCCGGAATCTCAAAGAATTAATAAAGGATAAAAACAACAAAAAGAAATAGGAAGTACTAGTAATTTTAAAACACCGAAAAATACTAAAAAAAGGAGAAACAAATAGGTAACCCTAGATAAACCTTCAGTGTTGTGATTTCATAAAAGAAATTAATGTGTGAACTTACGTTCCTCCAACGCTGAATTAACACCTTCACATCCTGAACCCGAAAGAAAACTCCACGAACGCTTAAGAGCTCAAGACGTAGATACTCTTGCTAAAAATTTAGAGTCACTTTCCTTAGAATCCGACTCTGAACCAATAATTCAACCAATCATAGAGCCGATTATTAAAGAAGAAGAAGAAATGGCTGATACAAATCAAACGATGGAAGCATTAATGAAGGCCACAAGAAAAGGTCAAGGCCACGCAATCATCCAACCCACGATGAGTGATGGCTTTGAAATAAAAGGTCAATTTTTACACATGGTAACTAATACATGTCAATTCGGTGGAGCCCCAAATGAGGATGCTAACGAGCATCTTCGTAAGTTTGTAAGCATTTGCAAGCTTTTCAAAATCAAAGATGTCACCGATGAAGTTGCATGTTTAAAAATCTTTCCATGGTCATTAAAAGATGATGCAAGAGATTGGCTAGACTCATTACCAGAAGGTTATATTGAAAACTGGAATGATATGATGGATAAATTTTTGTCAGAATTCTTTCCTGCTTCAAAAGCAGCAAAATTACAAAGTGACATAAATCACTTTAAACAAAAGCCTAATGAAACTCTTTATGAAGCTTGGACCCGATTCAATAAAATGCTTCGAATATGTCCTCAACACGGGTTGAATATATTCCAAAAGGTCTAAATATTCTATAAAGGAGTCAATGTGGCAACTAGAAAAGATATAGATGTTGCAGCCGGAGGTTCGATCATGAAGAAAACACCTGAAGACGCTCACACAATCATTGCTGATTTAGCTTCCCATTCTCATAATTGGCATCAAGAAATAGAATTTTCTAGATCATCAAATGTTGCTAGTATTGAAAGCAATGATGAAATTGCTTCTTTAAAAGTTCAAATAGCAAATCAAGCAAGGCAAATCGAGAAAGTAACCAAGGAAATGCATGCTATCAGAGTAGGATGTGAACTGTGCCAAGGTCCCCATCTTACTAGAGATTGTGATCAAAGTACAATGGAAGAGCAAGCAAATTTCTTAGGATACTTACGAAAAGGTGAAATGAACTTCAGTGATTTTCCAGCTATAGAAGCAAACAACCGAAAATATCCTCCTATAAACAGCTATCAAGTAGGAGGACCTTCAGGAAATAATAATAATTATCAAAATAACAATAACTATCAAGGAGGAAATCCAGGTTACCAAAACAATCGGAATTTTCCAAATCAAAATCAAAGAAATCCACCACCAGGTTATAATAACCGAAATCAACCTCAAAAAAATTACCAAAATAATTTCCAACAAAATCAACCACAACCACTAGCACTTATGCAACCACAACCATTAGCAATTATGCAACCTCAACCCGAGAGGAAATCTGGTTTAGAAGATCTCTTAAGAGATTTTATGGTTAAGCATGAGCAAAATGCAGAGCTCCAAACTCAGCAAATTCGAAATCAACAAGCCACGATTCAGATTTTAGAAAGAGATGTTGGAAGGATCTCACAGTTACTAGCAGAGAGACCACCAATTGCAAGTAATCCTCCGGTTATACTAAAGAAGAAGGATCCTCAAGCTCCAGCATATTCACAAGTGAATGCTATTTATAGTTTCTGTGAGGATGAAGCAAGTTTCAAAACACCGGAGCATAGTCCTATTTTTACTCTTGGGTGTGAAGATGATGATGAAGAGTGTGATGAGTTTATATTTTCTGATTTATCCAATATGGCAGATTACACTCCTTATCAAGAGATTGATGGTACCCGAGTTGAAAGTATGAAAAGTATAACATGTGAAAATGAAGAGATCCGAGTTGGTGACATAACTCCCGAGTATGCTGATTATTTGATGAGGCTGATGTCGGGAAATCATGCAGAAGTGCAGAAAATAGAAACCACCAAGCCTTCCGAATTTAGGGTTGATGATGATTTGAAGGTGATCAAGGAAGAAGCGGAAGATACGGTGAAGCAAGCACCTAAAGTGGAAGACTATAAAGAACCCATTCCATACCCACAAGCACTTGCATCCGAAAAACCAAAGGAGAATCATTGTAAGCCTTTAAATACGGATAATATCTGTGTAAATGTACCTTTGGTTGATGTTGTTGCAGGTATGCCAAACTATGGGAAATTCTTGAATGATTTGATGGCAAAAGAAGGAGTGTGTGAGCAGGCATCATCTGCGTTTCTTAAAGCAGAATGTGATGCTATTGTGAAAAAGAATGAATTGCCACCTAAGTTAGGTGATCCTGGACCATTCATAGTACCTTGTAAGCTTAATGAATCTGAAATTCTTAGATCATTAGCTGACTCAGGTGCAAGTATAAATCTCATGCCTTATTCCATTTACTCGCATTTGAACTTAGGCGAACTTAAACCGACCAATTCAGGCATTAGATTCATTGATCAGTCGGTTAATAAACCTATAGGGATTGCTGAAAACTTAGTAGTAAAAACAGGTGAACTTGAGTTTCTAGCTGACTTTGTAGTTGTAGATATGAAAGAAGATAAGTTTGTACCTATTATTTTAGGTAGACCATTCTTAGCAACTGCAAGTGCTTTAACAGATTGGAAAATAGGAAAACTAGTTTTGAAGGATAGAGGCAAGAGTGTAACCTATCAAACTGAGTTTAGTATGAACCCACCACTCACACCGATAGTTTCAGTGAATATTGTCGATCATGCTAAACCCATTAGGCAACAAGCTAAGTGTGGGGAGGACGGTAAAGAAAAGCTTGATAGTAAACCACTCAATGATTGTGTTGTTGAGAAAACCATGAAGAAGTTATATGGTAGGATTAGAAATGCTATGTCGAAAAAAGATAAACATTTGAGAGAGAGATTGATTTCAAACCTATCAAAACTTGAGAAATATAAGTTGAAAAAACTGGTTGAAGAGTCAAGATTTTCGGACTCTTGGTTATTATCAAAAATTAGTGGTAAGAATGGTTGCAGTAATGGTTCTATTGGAGTAAAGAAGGGTGATGTTTATCACCCCGACGTTAGTTAAAATTAGGGTGGAGTCGCGTGAACGACTCGCTAATAAACTTCACAAATTGTAAATAGTCCCATTCGTGTGTCTCGTTTTTATTTTAAATTCCTTTTTATTTGTATTTCTCATATACTTGTTTTAAAATTTAAAAATGTTAATCTTTTTAACACAAAAATAGAGTGTTTTTATTTTATTTTAAATTTGTTTTCGAAAAATATTAAAACTTTAACTTTTAATGAATTGAAATTTTATAAATTGAATTTAAAAATTTATAAACGGATTAAGATCAGGTATAACAACCGAATTTCCGTTACAAATATAAATTTATAAAAGATATTTTAAATTTAATTGATTATAAGTTATATAAAAAAAAATATAAAATGAAAAAAGTAAAAAAAAAAAAAATAGTTTGTAATAACATAATTTTTTGGTGTGTATTGAAACTTATTATGTTTTTATTTTTTATATATTAGCAAGAAAATATAGTGTGGGGTAAAAATGTGTTGTACGATTGAAGTACAACCCCATATTTTATGTGTTTTTAACATGGTTTTGACAGGTACAGAAGAAAATGCAATTAGAGGAAAAGAAATATCGAAATACATTGTGATACAAAAATTGGATACAATCATAGGTAAAACAATTTAATAAAATCCAAATCGGTTAACAAAGGAAGTTCCAAATATTCTACACTTTTTGTCCTCTCAAATTTATAAATTATTATCTGATTTTATGTAATGAGGGCATTACATAATCTTAAGTGTGGGGTGGGAATATATAAATTCCCGAGAACTAATAAGTTATTGGTTTTTATGAAAATTTGAAAATTTTTAAACAAATATATCAAATGAATTTTTAGGGTAACTACGAGCGATTAAAGCATAGGTGTCAAAAACCGAAATTATCGTCTCAATACATTAAAAACGCATAAGTTATTTGTTTAAAACCTATAAAAGGAAACCAAGTATAACAAGAATTTATAAAACCTTATGTTGAGAACCATATATCACATGTTTCTATGAAGTTATTGCAGATATCATTGCTTTGGAACGTATAAACCTGAATATTCTACTATTACGAGTAATAGAGGATGAATCAAGTCCATCCTGTAAGGAAGTAAGGTCTTCCAAATTGACACACTTGCTAACTTTTATTAGAAGATGTAGTCCAGAACAGCTGTAGGTTGACGAAAAATCTTGAAAAGTCATCCCTAAAATCGGCTGGAAATCCACCTAACCTCAGCATCAAACAGGGTTTTTGGTGGTCAGACTTATCCTAACCATGAGATGGATCTGTCTCGTACAATGGGGGGGCACAATGCAAATTAGCTTTTAAGACTAATGAATCTAATCCCCAGATGGATGATCTCCGTAAAGATTAACCGCATCTATGTTTGACCGCGGTCAACATACATATGCCATAACAAATTGAGGTGTGCAAACTCATGGTTCACCGATGATATTTGGACACGATATAATTTTGTTCTAAAACTTATGCTATTTTATGAATTATATTTGTGTAAAACCATTTTTTGGACATTCGGCTTCAAGTTCCATGATACTACAATCATAGGGGCGAATAGCTTGCTAATCGCCGACTGAGACTTCGGTTTTCAGTTACCCTCAACCGGAATTTGAGGTTAAAACCAGAAAACGTGTCTAGTGTAAAAACTAGCATGACATTTTATAAAATCATAAAACGTTTTCATAAGGTCCAATTTTCCCTAAGGATCCAAATTTTTAAACCCTAATCACGAGTTTCATGTTTGTTTCTGTTGTCAGAATTTCATTTCGTGTGGTGTGCGTGTGATCCAATAAATATTGTGTTGTGTAATATATTTCATATAGCGTGTGTTTCATTTCGTGTAGTGTGTGTTGTGTGATCTAAATGTTCGATAAAGAAAAATATATAATGTTCTAACTCTGTTAAAAGATGTAATTGCTTGAGGACAAGCAACGTTCTAGTGTGGGGTATTTTGATATTGCTCTAAACATACATATTATTCGACGCAATATCACTTATATTTCATAGGTTTTTATCATCTACAAAGACATTCAATGCGCATTTCACGAGAAAAACGACAAAAGTGGATAAGAGCTTGCTATTTGAAGATTCGACGATAAAACGATAGTTTTAACCAGATTTATATCAAGAAACGTTTATCCGAATGAAAGTACAAGATAGATGAAGAAAAGAGTTCAAATGTAAAGTGCCAAGTCAGTACACGTCAATACGAGGTCATCAAAGAACAAACGGAAAAAGAAAAATAAAGAAAACTGCTTTTACTCTTACACGAATAGTGTAGGTCTACACGAATAGTGTAGAATATTTGTTCTTACACGAATAGTGTAGGTCTACACGAATCGTGTAGAATATTTGTTCTTACACGAATAGTGTAGCCATACACGAATCGTGTAATGTTAGGCCAGATTACTGTTCCAGTTTCCAGAAGGGGGCGGCTGCTTTATCTTTTAAAATCAATTCTTTTGTAAATGGAGCTGCAAATGGACAACACTTTTGACTCACCTACTACTTCTAAATCATGTTAAATAGAGAGTACGTTCAGAGACAGAAAGAGGATACAATATTACACACATATTTTCATACAACAATTATTATACGCAAGTTATTATTCTGTAATCAATTACTCTATTAGTTCAAGGTTAAAAATAGTTGTAATATTAAGGGTGTATTGTTCGTGATTAAGGGTGTTATTGTACGCGTGAAAGGGGTGTTATTATTGTAATTTTTCTACCATTTGAAGTTAATGCAAGTGAAGATATTTTAGTAAGTTTACTCTGTTAAAATTAGCGTTGTTATTATGTTTGCATATCTATATTTTTATGTCTACCCTAGTGTAATGAATAGCTAAATTTCTCTAGTGTTTGCTTAAATGTAGAGCCCCTAGTGAAATGGATTGTTACCATCTGTAAAAGTTAAAATGTAACTTTAGTATTTTTAATATTGAGCCTAGTTAAAAAGAACCATTTTTATGTAATTAGGTATTTAACCCTTGCCACTTAATTTATTAAATTCAAATAACGAAAGTTATTTTTATTTACATAAATTAAGCTTCAACATTAAAAGTGATCTAGACGAATTTATGGATAATTTATTAACACCAATTTAGAAATAAACTTCGGTGGTTTGGGTGATATCAATAAATTACATGACAGTGAAATTATAAAAAGGGAAACCGTTATAATTTGGGTATTGGCGAAGGTCAAAACTAGGCTAGGTCTCAATTTAAATACTTGGGGAATAGTAGCTTTCTAAAAAGAATCCGATGAAAATTAGATTTTATTTAGTTAAGTTGTAACCTTATGTTTATTCGAGAGAAAAATGTAAAGTTTGATACTAGAACATTTTAATAGGGCGTAAAACTTAAAACAATCCATGGACCTAGGGGTGACACAATTAAGTAAACACTCCCAATTATCTTATTTATATTTGTTATAAAAGTATTATTAAAATTATTTACGAATTATCTTTTTAAAATATAAAAAAATACATAAAAACAATTATTTTTCGTAACAGTAATCTGTCACATCTTTTTACTCATACACGAATCGTGTATAGTCACACGAATCATGTAAGGCTCTGATGCGGCTACAGTACAGCTAGGGTTAAATTTAGGGTTTTAATTATTTAATTATATATATTTAGGTTATTAGTTATTTTAATTAAGTTAATTAGTTTTACTTATTATAAAATACCTTAATAAATGTTTTAATCTTAAAATTAGTATTAATTATTATAAGTTTATAAATTGTAACTAGTTTATAATTAGTAAATTAATTAAATTCCTTTTAATTTGTATTAGTTTTACTAAAAATGCATTTTAGTTAATTTAAATAAGTTTCTATTATAATTGCTCAAAACAAAATTCTAAATATATAGTTTCATTAAAAATTACTATTTTACTAATTACCAATTAGTAACATAATTAATGCATCATAATTAGTTTATTTTCATTTAGTTCCTTTTTAAGTTAATTTTTGTAATCTTGTAATTTTATTTAGTAAATTAGTTTTAGTTATTTTCTTTTACTGTTATTTTACAATTGCCTAATCCAAAACCCCCTTTAATTAAGTTTGACATCAAAGACTATTAAAAACCATTAAACACTCCATCTTCCTGTGGAACGAATCGGATTTACCAACAAACTAAACTACACGGATAGGACTAGTTGCCTATATATATGTGTGAAATCAACCTAAAATCTATAAAATACCACATATACAATAAATCAATTCGTGTAACAAAACAACTCAAATCCGTTAATAAATAAAGGTTACGTTTCCGCACATCATTAGGTGACTCACATAGGCTGCTAAGAGCTGATCATTGGAGTGTATATACCAATAGTACATACATCTAAAAGCTGTGTATTGTACGAGTACGAATACGGGTGCATACGAGTAGAATTGTTGATGAAACTGAACGAGGATGTAATTGTAAGCATTTTTGTTAAGTAGAAGTATTTTGATAAGTGTATTGAAGTCTTTCAAAAGTGTATAAATACATATTAAAACACTACATGTATATACATTTTAACTGAGTCGTTAAGTCATCGTTAGTCGTTACATGTAAGTGTTGTTTTAAAACCTTTAGGTTAACGATCTTGTTAAATGTTGTTAACCCAATGTTTATAATATCAAATGAGATTTTAAATTATTATATTATCATGATATTATCATGTATGAATATCTCTTAATATGATATATATACATTAAATGTCTTTACAACGATAATCGTTACATATATGTCTCGTTTAAAAATCATTAAGTTAGTAGTCTTGTTTTTACATATGTAGTTCATTGTTAATATACTTAATGATATGTTTACTTATCATAGTATCATGTTAACTATATATATATCCATATATATGTCATCATATAGTTTTTACAAGTTTTAACGTTCGTGAATCACCGGTCAACTTGGGTGGTCAATTGTCTATATGAAACATATTTCAATTAATCAAGTCTTAACAAGTTTGATTGCTTAACATGTTGGAAACATTTAATCATGTAAATATCAATCTCAATTAATATATATAAACATGGAAAAGTTCGGGTCACTACAGTAACTACCCGTTAAATAAATTTCGTCCCGAAATTTTAAGCTGTTGAAGGTGTTGACGAATCTTCTGGAAATAGATGCGGGTATTTCTTCTTCATCTGATCTTCATGCTCCCAGGTGAACTCGGGTCCTCTACGAGCATTCCATCGAACCTTAACAATTGGTATCTTGTTTTGCTTAAGTCTTTTAACCTCACGATCCATTATTTCGACGGGTTCTTCGATGAATTGGAGTTTTTCATTGATTTGGATTTCATCTAACGGAATAGTGAGATCTTCTTTAGCAAAACATTTCTTCAAATTCGAGACGTGGAAAGTGTTATGTACAGCCGCGAGTTGTTGAGGTAACTCAAGTCGGTAAGCTACTGGTCCGACACGATCAATAATCTTGAATGGTCCAATATACCTTGGATTTAATTTCCCTCGTTTACCAAATCGAACAACGCCTTTCCAAGGTGTAACTTTAAGCATGACCATCTCTCCAATTTCAAATTCTATATCTTTTCTTTTAATGTCAGCGTAGCTCTTTTGTCGACTTTGGGCGGTTTTCAACCGTTGTTGAATTTGGATGATCTTCTCGGTAGTTTCTTGTATAATCTCTGGACCCGTAATCTATCTATCCCCCACTTCACTCCAACAAATCGGAGACCTGCACTTTCTACCATAAAGTGCTTCAAACGGCACCATCTCAATTCTTGAATGGTAGCTGTTGTTGTAGGAAAATTCTGCTAACGGTAGATGTCGATCCCAACTGTTTCCGAAATCAATAACACATGCTCGTAGCATGTCTTCAAGCGTTTGTATCGTCCTTTCACTCTGCCCATCAGTTTGTGGATGATAGGCAGTACTCATGTCTAGACGAGTTCCTAATGCTTGCTGTAATGTCTGCCAGAATCTTGAAATAAATCTGCCATCCCTATCAGAGATAATAGAGATTGGTATTTCATGTCTGGAGATGACTTCCTTCAAATACAGTCGTGCAAACTTCTCCATCTTGTCATATTCTCTTATTGGCAGGAAGTGTGCTGATTTGGTGAGACGATCAACTATTACCCAAATAGTATCAAAACCACTTGCAGTCCTTGGCAATTTAGTGATGAAATCCATGGTAATGTTTTCCCATTTCCATTCCGGGATTTCGGGTTGTTGAAGTAGACCTGATGGTTTCTGATGCTCAGCTTTGACCTTAGAACACGTCAAATATTCTCCTACGTATTTAGCAACATCGGCTTTCATACCCGGCCACCAAAAATGTTTCTTGAGATCCTTGTACATCTTCCCCGTTCCAGGATGTATTGAGTATCTGGTTTTATGAGCTTCTCTAAGTACCATTTCTCTCATATCTCCAAATTTTGGTACCCAAATCCTTTCAGCCCTATACCGGGTTCCGTCTTCCCGAATATTAAGATGCTTCTCCGATCCTTTGGGTATTTCATCCTTTAAATTTCCCTCTTTTAAAACTCCTTGTTGCGCCTCCTTTATTTGAGTAGTAAGGTTATTATGAATCATTATATTCATAGATTTTACTCGAATGGGTTCTCTGTCCTTCCTGCTCAAGGCATCGGCTACCACATTTGCCTTCCCCGGGTGGTAACGAATCTTAAAGTCGTAATCATTCAACAATTCAATCCACCTACGCTGCCTCATATTCAGTTGTTTCTGATTAAATGTGTTGAAGACTTTTGTGGTCGGTATATATAATACTTTTGACCCCATATAAGTAGTGCCTCCAAGTCTTTAATGCAAAAACAACCGCGCCTAATTCCAAATCGTGCGTCATATAATTTTGTTCGTGAATCTTCAATTGTCTAGACGCATAAGCAATCACCTTCGTTCGTTACATTAATACACAACCGAGACCTTGCTTTGATGCGTCACAATAAATCACAAAATCATCATTCCCTTCAGGCAATGACAATATAGGTGCCGTAGTTAGCTTTTTCTTCAATAACTGAAACGCTTTCTCTTGTTCATCATTCCATTCAAATTTCTTCCCTTTATGCGTTAATGCAGTCAAGGGTTTTGCTATTCTGGAAAAGTCTTGGATGAACCTTCTGTAGTAACCAGCTAGTCCTAAAAACTGGCGTATGTGTTTCGGAGTTTTCGGGGTTTCCCACTTTTCAACAGTTTCTATCTTTGCCGGATCCACCTTAATACCTTCTTTGTTCACTATGTGACCGAGGAATTGAACTTCTTCCAACCAAAATGCACACTTTGAAAACTTAGCGTACAATTCTTCCTTCCTCAATACTTCTAACACCTTTCTCAAATGTTCACCGTGTTCTTGGTCATTCTTTGAGTAAATAAGTATGTCATCAATGAAAACAATGACAAACTTGTCAAGGTATGGTCCACACACTCGGTTCACAAGGTCCATGAACACAGCTGGTGCATTAGTTAAACCAAACAGCATGACCATAAACTCGTAATGACCGTAACGTGTTCTGAAAGCAGTCTTTGGAATATCATCTTCTTTCACCCGCATTTGATGATACCCGGAACGTAAGTCAATCTTTGAATAAACAGACGAGCCTTGTAGTTGATCAAATAAGTCGTCGATTCTCGGTAGTGGGTAGCGGTTCTTGATGGTAAGTTTGTTCAACTCTCGGTAGTCGATACACAACCTGAATGTACCATCTTTCTTCTTGACAAACAAAACAGGAGCTCCCCACGGTGATGTGCTTGGTCGAATGAAACCACGCTCTAAAAGTTCTTGTAATTGGCTTTGCAGTTCTTTCATCTCGCTGGGTGCGAGTCTGTAAGGAGCACGAGCTATTGGTGCAGCTCCTGGTACAAGATCTATTTGAAATTCAACGGAGCGATGTGGGGGTAATCCCGGTAATTCTTTCGGAAATACATCGGGAAATTCTTTTGCAATGGGAACATCATTGATGCTCTTTTCTTCAGTTTGTACTTTCTCGACGTGTGCTAGAACAGCATAGCAACCTTTTCTTATTAGTTTTTGTGCCTTCAAATTACTAATAAGATGTAGCTTCGTGTTGCCCTTTTCTCCGTACACCATTAAGGGTTTTCCTTTTTTTCGTATAATGCGAATTGCATTTTTGTAACAAACGATCTCTGCTTTCACTTCTTTCAACCAGTCCATACCGATTATCACATCAAAACTCCCTAACTCTACTGGTATCAAATCAATCTTAAATGTTTCGCTAACCAGTTTAATTTCTCGATTCCGACATATATTATCTGCTGAAATTAATTTACCATTTGCTAATTCGAGTAAAAATTTACTATCCAAAGGCGTCAATGGACAAATTAATTTAGCACAAAAATCTCTACTCATATAGCTTCTATCCGCACCCGAATCAAATAAAACGTAAGCAGATTTATTGTCAATAAGAAATGTACCCGTAACAAGCTCCGGGTCTTCCTGTGCCTCTGCCGCATTAATATTGAAAACTCTTCCGTCGCCTTGTCCATTCGTGTTCTCCTGGTTCGGGCAATTTCTAATAATGTGGCCCGGTTTTCCACATTTATAACAAACTACATTGGCATAACTTGCTCCGACACTACTTGCTCCGCCATTACTCGTTCCGACACCATTTGTTCCTTTCGTTCTGTTAACCCCAGGTCCGTAGACCTCACACTTCGCCGCGCTATGACCGTTTTTTTTACACTTGTTGCAAAATTTGGTGCAGAACCCCGAGTGATACTTTTCACACCTTTGGCATAGCTGCTTCTGATTGTTGTTGTTGTTGCGGTTGTTATTATTGTTGGGATGATTGTTGTAGTTGCTGCTGCTGTTGTTGTTGTTGTTGTTGTTGGGCCGTTTGTTGTAGTTGCGATTGTTGGGATAATTGTTGCGATTATTGTTGTAATTGCTGTTGTTGTTGTATTGGTGATTCTTATCACCGTTTTCCTCCCACTTTCTTTTGACTTGCTTCACATTGGCCTCTTCAGCAGTCTGTTCTTTAATTCTTTCTTCAATCTGGTTCACTAGTTTGTGAGCCATTCTACATGCCTGTTGTATGGAGGTGGGCTCGTGTGAACTTATATCTTCTTGGATTCTTTCCGGTAATCCTTTCACAAACTCGTCGATCTTCTCTTCCTCATCTTCGAACGCTCCCGGACACAATAGGCATAATTCTGTGAATCGTCTTTCCTACGTGATAATATCAAATCCTTGGGTTCGTAACCCTCTAAGTTCTGTCTTGAGCTTATTGACCTCGGTTATGGGACGGTACTTCTCGTTCATCAAGTGCTTGAATGCTGACCACGGTAGTGCGTAAGCATCATCTTGTCCCACTTGCTCTAGATAGGTATTCCACCATGTTAACGCATAACCTGTGAAGGTATGCGTAGCGTACTTCACTTTGTCCTCTTCAGTACACTTACTTATGGCAAACACCGATTCGACCTTCTCGGTCCACCGTTTCAATCCGATCGGTCCTTCGATTCCATCAAATTCCAAAGGTTTGCAGGCAGTGAATTCTTTGTAGGTGCATCCTACACGATTTCCTGTTCTGCTAGATCCAAGGTTATTGTTGGTATGTAGCGCAGCCTGTACTGCGGCTATGTTTGAAGCTATAAAAGTACGGAATTCCTCTTCATTCATATTCACGGTGTGTCGAGTAGTCGGTGCCATTTCCTTCAAAATAGTCAAATGGAACAAGTTAATCATACAGAATATTAAGAGTAGTTAATAGTATTTTGTAGCATAATATGAACTCATTTATAAAAGCTTTTTCTTCATATTAGCGTTTTATAAGTTTAAATTCGGGTAGTACCTACCCGTTAAGTTCATACTTAGTAGCTAATATACAATTCAACTACTACAATTCTATATGAAAAACTGATTATAATAATATTTCGCGTTTAAACTTTTACACAATATTTTACAAACTTACAATACAGCTTATTTTACATATAGCATGAAATATAGCACACAATAAATTTGATACAAGATGGTTGTGAAGATAATTCTAGCTAGTACACAAGTCGTTCAGCAAAGGCAATAAAGACACGTAATTCATACGTCCAGAAACAAGTCATGCATTCTGGTTTTACTAGGATTACTTCCCATCCTTGGTCTTGTGGAACATAACCGTTATGGCCGTTGATAAGACAGCGTGTTGTAACGTTGTCAAAGGGACGAGGGTTACGTAATGTCCAACAGTCCCGTAACAATCTAAAAACCTCATTTCTTACCCCAATTACCGACTCCGTCACTTGTGGGAACGTTTTGTTTAATAGTTGTAGCCCGATGTTCTTGTTCTCACTTTGGTGAGAAGTGAACATTACTAATCCGTAAGCATAACATGCTTCTTTATGTTGCATGTTAGCCACTTTTTCTAAATCACGAAGTCCAATATTCGGATATATTGAGTCAAAATAATTTCTTAACCCATTGCGTAAAATAGCATTTGGGTTCCCCACAATATATGCGTCAAAGTAAACACATCGTAACTTATGGATTTCCCAATGTGATATCCCCCATCTTTCGAACGAAAGCCTTTTATAAACCAAGGCATTCTTGGAACGTTCTTCGAATGTCTTACAAACTGATCTCGCCTTAAATAGTTGTGCCGAAGAATTCTGACCGACTCTAGACAAGATTTCATCAATCATGTCTCTGGGTAGGTCTCTTAAAATATTGGGTTGTCTATCCATTTTGTGTTTTTATACTGTAAAATAGACAAGAGTTAGATTCATAAAAAAAATACTTATTAATACAAGCAATTTTTACATATATCATAAAGCATAAGCACACTATATTACATATATTACACCACACGAATACAACTATCTTATTCCGACTCGCTTGTTTCTTCTTCTTCGGTTTTGGTTCGTTTTGCCAAGTTTCTAGGGATATATGATGTTCCCCTAATACGAGCCGTCGTTTTCCACATT
The DNA here is from genome assembly GCF_046630445.1 of Rutidosis leptorrhynchoides. Lineage (NCBI taxonomy): Eukaryota > Viridiplantae > Streptophyta > Magnoliopsida > Asterales > Asteraceae > Rutidosis > Rutidosis leptorrhynchoides. Next base: position 657,605,832 of record NC_092334.1, on the reverse strand, counting down.
GGTTTAGAAAAACCTGGTGGTTTAGAGGTTCCCGGGTCATTGTTACAACTTAAGGACTTCGGGGATTGACGATACATATAAAGTTCATCGGGGTTGGAATTAGATTTCTCTATTTTTATGCCCTTTCCCTTATTATTTTCTTTTGCCTTTTTAAATTCAGTTGGGGTAATTTCTATAACATCATCGGAATTCTCGTCGGAATCCGATTCATCGGAGAATTGGTAATCCTCCCAATATTTTGCTTCCTTGGCGGAAACACCATTGACCATAATTAACTGGTTGAGGATTTTCTTTTACTTAACCGTTTTATTATTTCCCCCACCGGTTCTATTTCTTCATCCGGTTCCGATTATTCTTCCGGTTCCGATTCTTCTTCCGGTTCCGACTCTTCTTCCGGTTCCTCTTCGGGAACTTGTGAATCAGTCCACGAATCATTCCAATTTACATTTGACTCTTTATTATTATTAGGTGAGTCAATGGGACTTGTTCTAGAGGTAGACATCTATCACATAATATCAAACGCGTTAAGAGATTAATATATCACATAATATTCACATGTTAAAAATATATAGTTTCCAACAAAATTTGTTAAGCAATCATTTTTCAAGTAAACACGGTCGAAGTCCAGACTCACTAATGCATCCTAACAAACTCGATAAGACACACTAATGCAAAATTCTGGTTCTCTAAGACCAACGCTCTGATACCAACTGAAATGTCCCGTTCTTATTGATTAAAAACGTTCCATATTAATTGATTTCGTTGCGAGGTTTTGACCTCTATATGAGACGTTTTTCAAAGACTGCATTCATTTTAAAACAAACCATAACCTTTATTTCATAAATAAAGGTTTAAAAAGCTTTATGTAGATTATCAAATAATGATAATCTAAAATATCCTGTTTACACACGACCATTACATAATGGTTTACAATACAAATATGTTACATCGAAATCAGTTTCTTGAATGCAGTTTTTACACAATATCATACAAACATGGACTCCAAATCTTGTCCTTATTTTAGTATGCAACAGCGGAAGCTCTTAGTATTTACCTGAGAATAAACATGCTTTAAACGTCAACAAAAATGTTGGTGAGTTATAGGTTTAACCTATATATATCAAATCGTAACAATAGACCACAAGATTTCATATTTCAATACACATCCCATACATAGAGATAAAAATCATTCATATGGTGAACACCTGGTAACCGACATTAACAAGATGCATATATAAGAATATCCCCATCATTCCGGGACACCCTTAGGATATGATATAAATTTCGAAGTACTAAAGCATCCGGTACTTTGGATGGGGTTTGTTAGGCCCAATAGATCTATCTTTAGGATTCGCGTCAATTAGGGTGTCTGTTCCCTAATTCTTAGATTACCAGACTTTATAAAAGGGGCATATTCGATTTCGATAATTCAACCATAGAATGTAGTTTCACGTACTTGTGTCTATTTTGTAAATCATTTATAAAACCTGCATGTATTCTCATCCCAAAAATATTAGATTTTAAAAGTGGGACTATAACTCACTTTCACAGATTTTTACTCCGTCGGGAAGTAAGACTTGGCCACTGGTTGATTCACGAACCTATAACAATATATACATATATATCAAAGTATGTTCAAAATATATTTACAACACTTTTAATATATTTTGATGTTTTAAGTTTATTAAGTCAGCTGTCCTCGTTAGTAACCTACAACTAGTTGTCCACAGTTAGATGTACAGAAATAAATCGATAAATATTATCTTGAATCAATCCACGACCCAGTGTATACGTATCTCAGTATTGATCACAACTCAAACTATATATATTTTGGAATCAACCTCAACCCTGTATAGCTAACTCCAACATTCACATATAGAGTGTCTATGGTTGTTCCGAAATATATATAGATGTGTCGACATGATAGGTCGAAACATTGTATACGTGTCTATGGTATCTCAAGATTACATAATATACAATACAAGTTGATTAAGTTATGGTTGGAATAGATTTGTTACCAATTTTCACGTAGCTAAAATGAGAAAAATTATCCAATCTTGTTTTACCCATAACTTCTTCATTTTAAATCCGTTTTGAGTGAATAAAATTGCTATGGTTTCATATTGAACTCTATTTTATGAATCTAAACAGAAAAAGTATAGGTTTATAGTCGGAAAAATAAGTTACAAGTCGTTTTTGTAAAGGTAGTCATTTCAGTCGAAAGAACGACGTCTAGATGACCATTTTAGAAAACATACTTCCACTTTGAGTTTAACCATAATTTTTGGATATAGTTTCATGTTCATAATAAAAATCATTTCCTCAGAATAACAACTTTTAAATCAAAGTTTATCATAGTTTTTAATTAACTAACCCAAAACAGCCCGCGGTGTTACTACGACGGCGTAAATCCGATTTTACGGTGTTTTTCGTGTTTCCAGGTTTTAAATCATTAAGTTAGCATATCATATAGATATATAACATGTGTTTAGTTGATTTTAAAAGTCAAGTTATAAGGATTAACTTTTGTTTGCGAACAAGTTTAGAATTAACTAAACTATGTTCTAGTGATTACAAGTTTAAACCTTCGAATAAGATAGCTTTATATGTATGAATCGAATGATGTTATGAACATCATTACTATCTTAAGTTCCTTGGATAAACCTACTGGAAAAGAGAAAAATGGATCTAGCTTCAACGAATCCTTGGATGGCTCGAAGTTCTTGAAGCAGAATTATGACACGAAAACAAGTTCAAGTAAGATCATCACTTGAAATAAGATTGTTATAGTTATAGAAATTGAACCAAAGTTTGAATATGATTATTACCTTGTATTAGAATGATAACCTACTGTAAGAAACAAAGATTTCTTGAGGTTGGATGATCACCTTACAAGATTGGAAGTGAGCTAGCAAACTTGAAAGTATTCTTGATTTTATGTAACTAGAACTTGTAGAATTTATGAAGAACACTTAGAACTTGAAGATAGAACTTGAGAGAGATCAATTAGATGAAGAAAATTGAAGAATGAAAGTGTTTGTAGGTGTTTTTGGTCGTTGGTGTATGGATTAGATATAAAGGATATGTAATTTTGTTTTCATGTAAATAAGTCATGAATGATTACTCATATTTTTGTAATTTTATGAGATATTTCATGCTAGTTGCCAAATGATGGTTCCCACATGTGTTAGGTGACTCAAATGGGCTGCTAAGAGCTGATCATTGGAGTGTATATACCAATAGTACATACATCTAAAAGCTGTGTATTGTACGAGTACGAATACGGGTGCATACGAGTAGAATTGTTGATGAAACTGAACGAGGATGTAATTGTAAGCATTTTTGTTAAGTAGAAGTATTTTGATAAGTGTATTGAAGTCTTTCAAAAGTTTATAAATACATATTAAAACACTACATGTATATACATTTTAACTGAGTCGTTAAGTCATCGTTAGTCGTTACATGTAAGTGTTGTTTTAAAACCTTTAGGTTAACGATCTTGTTAAATGTTGTTAACCCAATGTTTATAATATCAAATGAGATTTAAAATTATTATATTATCATGATATTATCATGTATGAATATCTCTTAATATGATATATATACATTAAATGTCTTTACAACGATAATCGTTACATATATGTCTCGTTTAAAAATCATTAAGTTAGTAGTCTTGTTTTTACATATGTAGTTCATTGTTAATATACTTAATGATATGTTTACTTATCATAGTATCATGTTAACTATATATATATCCATATATATGTCATCATATAGTTTTTACAAGTTTTAACGTTCGTGAATCACCGGTCAACTTGGGTGGTCAATTGTCTATATGAAACATATTTCAATTAATCAAGTCTTAACAAGTTTGATTGCTTAACATGTTGGAAACATTTAATCATGTAAATATCAATCTCAATTAATATATATATAAACATGGAAAAGTTCGGGTCACTACAAGATGTACAGAAATAAATTGATAAATATTATCTTGAATCAATCCACGACCCAGTGTATACGTATCTCAGTATTGATCACAACTCAAACTATATATATTTTGGAATCAACCTCAACCCTGTATAGCTAACTCCAACATTCACATATAGAGTGTCTATGGTTGTTCCGAAATATATATAGATGTGTCGACATGATAGGTCGAAACATTGTATACGTGTCTATGGTATCTCAAGATTACATAATATACAATACAAGTTGATTAAGTTATGGTTGGAATAGATTTGTTACCAATTTTCACGTAGCTAAAATGAGAAAAATTATCCAATCTTGTTTTACCCATAACTTCTTCATTTTAAATCCGTTTTGAGTGAATCAAATTGCTATGGTTTCATATTGAACTCAATTTTATGAATCTAAACAGAAAAAGTATAGGTTTATGGTCAGAAAAATAAGTTACAAGTCGTTTTTGTAAAGGTAGTCATTTCAGTCGAAAGAACGACGTCTAGATGACCATTTTAGAAAACATACTTCTACTTTGAGTTTAACCATAATTTTTGGTTATAGTTTCATGTTCATAATAAAAATCATTTTCTCAGAATAACAACTTTTAAATCAAAGTTTATCATAGTTTTTAATTAACTAACCCAAAACAGCCCGCGGTGTTACTACGACGGCGTAAATTCGGTTTTACGGTGTTTTTCGTGTTTCCAGGTTTTAAACCATTAAGTTAGCATATCATATAGATATAGAACATGTGTTTAGTTAATTTTAAAAGTCAAGTTAGAAGGATTAACTTTTGTTTGCGAACAAGTTTAGAATTAACTAAACTATGTTCTAGTGATTACGAGTTAAAACCTTCGAATAAGATAGTTTTATATATATGAATCAAATGATGTTATGAACATCATTACTACCTCAAGTTTAGTAGGTAAACCTACTGGAAGTGACAAGAAATGATCTAGCTTCAAAGGATCTTGGATGGCTTGAAAGTTCTTGAAGTAGGATCATGACACAAAAACAAGTTCAAGTAAGATTTTTACTCGAATTAAGATAGTTTATAGTTATAGAAATTGAATCAAAGTTTGAATATGAATATTACCTTGAATAAGAAAGATAACCTACTGTATATAACAAAGGTTTCTTGATCTTAGATGATTACTTGGAATGGATTAGAAAGCTTGGAAGTAAATTAGTAAACTTGAAGGGATTTTTGAAGTGTTCTTGAAGTGTTCTTCCTATGATGATTATAGCTTGATTCTTGAAGTGATTTTTGATGAAGATGATGATTAACTACTGGAAAAATACGTTCATAATAGTGTGTGTGTGTGTGTTGAGAGAGAATTAGAAAGAGAATTGGAAGTGAAATGGAGTGAATGATGAGTGGTAATTGGTGAGTGGTGAGTGGGGTTAAAAGGAGTTCTAGTTAGTTGACTAGCTCATGGTAGAAGTTAAAATTGATTAGTCATACATGACATAATCAAGAGTGGAATCCCATGCTAGTTCCTATTGGTATATACCCATAGTAAGTACGTTTTGAAGCTGTGTATAATACGGGTAAGAATACGACTAGAATTCTTGATGAAAGAAAAGAATGGGAAAGTAACTGTAACCATTTTCGTTAAGTATGAGTGTTTTGATATATGTCTTGAAGTCTTCCAAAAGTATTTTAATACATCTAATTACACTACATGTATATACATTTTAACTGAGTCGTTAAGTCATCATTAGTCGTTACATGTAAGTGTTGTTTTGAAACCTTTAAGTTAACGATCTCAATTAATGTTGTTAACCCATTGTTTATTATATCTAATGAGATGTTAAATTATTATATTATCATGATATTATGATATATTAATATATCTTAATATGATATATATACATTTAAATGTCGTTACAACGATAATCGTTACATATATGTCTCGTTTCGAAATCCTTAAGTTAGTAGTCTTGTTTATATGTATATAACTCATTGTTAATATACTTATGGAGATACTTACTTATCATAATCTCATGTTAACCATATGTATATCCATATATATATCGTCATGTCGTCTTTACAAGTTTTAACGTTCGTGAATCGCCGGTCAACTTGGGTGGTCAATTGTCTATATGAAACATATTTCAATTAATCAAGTCTTAACAAGTTTGATTGCTTAACATGTTGGAAACATTTAATCATGTAAATATCAATCTCAATTAATATATATAAACATGGAAAAGTTCGGGTCACTACATCATAGCTGTATCGAGACCTATAAACAAGACATTCACATCTATGAGATATGTAATGTATTCGTACTATCGGATTTTATTATCATGATTTGGGTAGCACTTGTGCAGAAGATATGAGATATGTCTCAATAAATGTAAAGATCAACTTAATTGGAACAATTGGTTTAGAAAGCCGCCGTTATTGTGTGTTTTTTTTTTTTTCCTTTGTTTGTTCTAATTTCTTCCTAAAAGTCTTAATAAAATTTGTAGTTCAGAAAAAAAAGAAAACAAATTCAGTTGAAATATCGAACTTTTTTATATAACCAATGGGTGAGTTACACAGAAGTAGACTTTTTTAGTAATGGCGCTAGTGGCGTCAACACCATAAAATTAAGTTTTTACTGAATACTTCATCCATCCGTAAAGAGTTTATGTTAATATTTATATTTATTATATTATATATTTTCTAAAATGAACGTACTTACTTGCAATAACATTTACTATATCACAAAAGTTCCTTCTCTACCACTTTATATATATGGAGAATGCAATATATTGACATAACAATTTAATTTTGGAAATGAAAACTTTGTTGAAGTTAATAAAATTATATTTCGTTATTTTGTTATTAAATTTAAATGAGAGCTACAAGAGAAAGTAAATTATACTCCGCAATTTACATTTATCGATTTATGCATTTTAGTAATTACCATTGCGAGTTTATATCTAAGAAGTACCACAAGTCGATTGGGGGATGAATACTCAATATCCTCGTATGATTCTCTTTGTAATCAAAGTCAAGTATACAAATGATTCCAAACTCTTTGCGCAGCTACATGGCTGGTGACTTCTTGTTGCTTTTGTTTCATGAGTTTTAATCATATTCTTATTGCCTTTCAGAAAAAACAAATGATTTAATTTAAGTACTATTATGTTTTTCCACAGGCGAATTTAGGCATTTAATAAGTGTGTCCTTGCACAGGGCTCATAATTCAATGAGGCTCAAGAAAAACTCAACATATATTATTTATACTGATCCGGCCCGATAATTGGTCAAAAATATTAGTATTGTTAAATTTATTATTATTATTATTATTATTATTATTATTATTCACTATATATGAAAAGTTTTATTATACAAAAGATTAGATTTGTATTTACTGAACAGTGTCCATAATAATTATGATGAGACGGCCCTGTGTTTTTCTTACAAATGATTAACTTTACATAGTACATCATGACCTCGCCCTTTTAAAGACTTCTATGCCTGATAAAGTCAACTTTTGAGTACTAAAATGGGCATCTTTTGTGCCAATTGGCCCTTTGACTTCATCTTTTCATATCTATTGCTTTTGCTCCTGTATAAATAGAAAATTAATATTCGAAGCTCCAGATCTGTAAACATCCAACTCCATAAAATATAGTGTTCCTAGTCAAAGTATCTCTTGATACCTGTCATACAGTACATTATCTATTGTATACGGAGTATATACTTGAATGCAAATTTTACTATTTATTCCCAACTAGATTTAAGAGCCCGTGCGTTGCACGGGGACTCTTCCGCAAACAATCTTGAATCTTAAAATGATATATCAATTACGATATTATACGGACAGTGTCACAAGTACTTTTGTGAGTGAATTCGTTAAGTAATTTTTTTTACACAAAACACATCATCAAGAGCTGGATAACTTAAACTTTGTTTTAGACATAACACATAGATTCACGAAAATAAATAGGACATGATAATTCTTTAAGAGCCCGTGCGTTGTAACCCTAGGATCGTAAACCATACCATATGCGCTCTAAACACCCTATAGTTAGTTCCTTTACACTATACCTCTTTACACCTGTATTAGTTTTAATTCCATCAATTATACTTCTTGATATCTTTAAATCGTCTATCCCACTCTTGTGTATCATACTCTTGTTCCGATACATCTTTTTCGGTACTGTAAACAATCTCATCTTGGCCGATCACAGTCCTCTGAGACATTTTTCCTCTGAGACATTTCTCCAGCACTAAGAATATGTAGAAATCATACATAATTAAAAAGTCAAACTTGATGATAATCAGAACAGCAAAATCAATAAAGCAATAATATTTCTGGTATTAAGAAAATGAAATGATTATGGAAATTTATTTCATAAAAAGTAAATATATCGTATAACCATTGATGTATTATTACCTTTTGTATGAGGAAGTTATCGGGGAAATTAAGCGCTTGTGCACGCAGCTCTCTAGTTCGGTTTCTTTTTTCTATTAAAGCATTTGTTTTTTGAGCTTAAAACTATCGGACAAAAGGGACAACAAAAAAAGAGGTCGCATACAACAGTGCAAGTTCACAATGTGTTAATTAACTTTATTAAACATTATTAGACATCATTACAAAACATAACCTAGATTTACCGGTTCACATAAATGGGTTGGAATTGTTCTTTTTTAACTGAAGAAGAAGGAAATTTTAATCACAATGAAATGAATCCATCTGATTCGAATATCTTTTTATCCCCACAAACAGTCACACAAACGTATTAGAAAATTGAGAAAAAATAATAATCCAGAATAAAAATAAATAAATAAACGTACTTGAGCAAGGCACCAAGGACAATCACCCCAAACAGATTAATCCTACCCAAACTACCGACCCTTGCCCTCTCTGTGTTGCTAGTTTTACTGCAAGATGAGAACCAACACATTTCAAAAGGCTGAAAACAAACAATGTAATTTAGAGGTGGCAATTTCAACCCATATACTTATGGATGGGTCAACGCAGGTGGTTTTCTATCACAAACGGGTCAAATCACAAAAAGGTCCGTTTCAAGCACATTCACTAACCCGCACTACCTGCCCATCTTGCTATGTATGCAAAGAATGGAAAACTAAACAAATTATAAGACCTAAATGCCCATTTTTTTTCCTTTAGAAACATAGTGCCTCCTACCCTAAATTGCCTCCCCAAGTCTTTAGATTTATCCTTCTCTGAAGCAGTTGTACGTTGAACTGATGGAAAGCTGTACAAGATATTTCTCTGCACAAAAAAAATGAGATTAGACAAATAACACAACAGTGTTATATCTTAGCAAATGGAAAGTACATAACTCAGTTGACTTATATCCTTAGCAAATGGACTAAGAGTAAGTACAAATAAAACTGAAGTAAAATTAGTACAAATATATCGGAATAATGTCCACGTCTGGAAATTTTTTTTAACTGAACATATATAATTCAAACTTCATCAAAAATAATTATCAACTGTAGTCTATATATCTAATAATTAAATAACTAACCTAATACGGTAACGAACACCATCAAATTCAACCCAGTGGCAATCCAACTCGACTCCTTTATCAATACTGTAAAATCAAGACAGAGAACGTTAATACGACAGATAGTAGAAGATCGTATATCGATCCACAAGACATTCACAGAAAAAACAAAATGACCCAAAAATTCAAACATACCAAATCATATACAATAGCAAACAGGATTCAAACATACCAAATCATTTAAATGTGTGCGCACACCCAACTGATTTCTGTTTTCTCACCTTTTGACCAAAAAGTTACATGACCCATTTTGACCAAACCCAAGTTCCACTTAACCAATTGACCTGAAAACTTTCAGAACTACTTAAAAACATATTTCATGCACGCTCACAAAATATCTTTACAATCAGGTCAAATCTGACCCGAATCTGACCAGGTTGACACCTTTTGACCGGTTACATATTTCGACCCGAAAACACATTCAGTAACACTGAAAATTTACATAGATACTTAATAATATATTTTGGGCCTACTCATAAAATATATATTTACAATCGGTTCAAATCTGAGACGAATTTGACAAAGTTGACACCTTTTGACCCGTTAGTATTCTGACGTGAAAATACACCCTAATGACCTAAAAATATGCAGAGATACTTAATAACACATTTTTGGGCCTGGACCAAATATATATAGATGAAGCTTAATACACCGAGACCAAATCATATTCAAGATTAGAACAACTCAAACATAAGCTAAACATATCAATGAGTAAAGAGCAATGAAATACCTTTAGCAAGTATATATCAATGAGTATTCTCCTTTCTAATTGATAGATACTTGCTATGAAATTAAAATTCAAAAGGCTAACACACCAACGCCCATATACCGGTAAAACTTGCAACAAATTATTGTGTTGTTTTCAATTGAAGATGATCACTCCAAATGATGAAGAAATTCATGAAAACTATAAATGATAGTCTTTAATCCATCAAATCATTAAAAAATTGGATGTAGTTCAAGTAGCCAATGACCCAAGAACTTAGTATATGAAACAACTGTAACGATATTTCTATCTAAAAGCTTGTCCTGCATCACAATTCAAAAAACTACATAAAAACGACAACAAATTATTTTTACTTTATATTATACTAACTAATAACTAATAACTAATAACTAATAACTAATAAACCTTAAAAAACACTCATGCCAGCTGCTTTGACAATATTAAATGTATATTATGTTTACATCCTCAATATTATACACAATACACAATTATTATAATAAAAGTATTGATTACTAAGCCTAAAATGAATGGACATGGTTCAGACTTATGCGTCGTAGTATCGAAAGGACCTCCTTTTTTTAGTTTTCACTTCATACGTACCAACAAAATGTCATCTGTATCACAAAGAATGGACATGGATATGACCTCAGTAGTAATTAAATATAAAATATTAAAATGGGCTTGAAGAACACCATAAATAATTTCAATATTCGTCGACAGCTTGATTAAAATGAGTATGAAGAATATCGATCAAATAAATTACTCATTTGACCAGTTTGAAAGTAACATAAGGTAAAATGGATTAAATACAAACTTAATCATTGAAAGCTAAATTACCAAATTCCCGAAAAACATACATCAAGATCTGGAACCATATATTATTTTGACAAGCTTAATCATTCAAACATACACCATGATTGATCAACTTTACACCTGAGCAGCCTTGCAAAAATAAATTTACATATACTACAATAAACAGCCCCTTTTCGTGTCAAATAAATAGAAAACTGTGAATATCAATGATGTGTCGCGAGGTGTATATAAAATACTATTAAATTTTACAAGGAAATACTATTAAATACGATACAATTTTACACAAGATATTTATTTATTTATAGAATGGATATACTTAAACCTTGCTACAACACTTATAGGCAGTGTACCTAATCGTACAGTAGTGTAGTTTTTAGTAAGTCCGGTTCGTTCCACAGGGAAAATCTTTAAACAAAGCTTAACGCTATATTAGTTTACTTTTATAAAAATACAAATATATATACAAGTAATATTATTATTATAAAGGGGGGTTTTTACCGTTTAATGACCGGTTTGTCGATTTTAAAACTTTAGTCGCAGTTAAAACCAAATGTAAAATATTAAAAATAAATACAAGACTTAAATTAAAACGTAAAGTAAATAACGATAATGAAATTGCGAATAATAAAAGTGCGATAAAATAAACTTGCGATAATTAAAAAGTACGATAATTAAAAGTGCAATTAAATACAATAACAATAAATAAAAATGCGATAATTAGAAGTGCAATTAAATATAAAATAAAGGAAATTAAATATGAAATAAAAGAATTATGCTTATTTAAACTTCCGTAATCATGATGTTTGACGTGTTGATTTTAGTTTTATGCCCATGGATTAATTGTCCTTTGTCCTGAATTATTTAATATGTCCGTCTGGTTTTTGTCCATAACAGTCCATCAGTCATAAATATAAAGTGCGAGTGTCCTCGTCAAATTATTCTTATACCCGAAGTTAAATATTCCAACTAATTGGGGACTTAAACTGTAACAAGATTTTAATACTTTGTTTAATAATTACACCAGGATGTCGACTGAGTGTAACCCAAGGTTTTAATATTTTGTTATCAATTATACCAAGTGTCCTTGTACATAATTTCACCCCTGTTTTAATTATTCTAGTGGCTATTAATCCATTCCCGTGTCCGGTTAAATGAACGATTATTCGTACATATAAATACCCTGCCCATCGTGTCCGATCGAGTGTAAATGGATTTATAGGGAGGCCCAATTGTAAATCTTTATATTGACATTAACAAACTATCATTTAGTTAAACAAATATAAAGCCCATTAATAGCCCATAGTCTAATTTCCACAAGTGTCGTTCTTTTATCCAAACCCCAATTATGGTACAAAGCCCAATTACCCAATTTTAGTAATTAGCCCAACATCATGATTACTTCGGATTAAATAAGCATAATAATAACTTAACTACGAGACATTAAATTAAAAAGGTTGAACATAACTTACAATGATTAAAAATAGCGTAGCGTTACACGGACAGAATTTCGACTTACACCCTTACAACATTCGCTAAAATACCCTTATTATTAGAATTATAATTAAAATTAAAATTAAAATATAAATTATAAATATAAATATTACGTATGAATGGAGAAGAGAAAGATAGATGGATTTTACGTTCACCAAACTGCGAATTTATAGGCCTGTGAACTGAAAAAGGAGCTCATGCGATCGCATGAGCTTTGCTCTTCAAGGCCATGCGATCGCATGGCCAGCTGGGGAGGCTCACATTTGGTTGTTTTCTTCTGCCGACGGTTTTATAAATAAATATAATATATTAAATAATTATAAGAATTATTTAAATATTATATTATATTTATGTGCATAGTTGACTTGTAATTTTTAGTCCGTTGCGTCGAGCGTTGAGAGTTGACTCTGGTCCCGGTTCCGGATTTTCGAACGTCCTTGCGTACAATTTAATATCTTGTACTTTTTGTTTTGAATCTTGTACTCTTGTAATTTTGAGACGTTTCTTATCAATAATTGGAACCTCGTTGATTGTATTTTGTACTTTTGAGCTTTTTGGTCGTTTGCGTCTTCAATTCGTCGAATCTGTCTTTTGTCTTCACCTTTTATTATTTAAACGAATATTACTTGTAAATAGAACAATTGCAACTAAAAGCTTGTCTTTCTTGAGGAATAATGCTATGAAATATATGTTCGTTTTTAGCATTATCAAATATTCCCACACTTGAACGTTGCTTGTCCTCAAGCAATATCGTCTTGAAATACTAGAATCACTTCTTTATTCTTCACACTTTGTACATCAGTGATTTCTATACGGCGGTATAAACAATGGTAGTAACGATATGGTTTACAGTCCCACATGACTATAAAAATTTAGATCCATTAAGGAAATTGGATCTTTATGAAAACATTTGATCTTTTGAAAATTAAATGGTAATGAACGCATTGAAAATAGGGTTTCAGAAAACAAATCGGTTTGTAATTTTGATCAAAATATTTTCTCGTTCAAGCTCGAGTTTAGATATCATTGAATTCCATGAGTTTGAATTCTCAATCTTTAAGGTCAATCTCTAGGATTGAGTAATATCAGGCTTAAAAGCTGATTTTTAATTTTTAAGGAGATTATCCTTTCTGGGGATCTGATTCATTAGTCTTATCCAGCTAATTTGCACGGTGCCCCCCCATTTTACGAGATAAATCCTTCTCATGGTTAGGATAAATTTGACCACTTGGTGACCCTGTTTAATGCTGAGGTCCGTGGATTTCCTGCTGATTTTAGTGATGACTTTTCTAGGTTTTTCGTCAACCTACAGCTGGTCTGGATGACAACTTCATGACCTAACTCAAGAAGCGCGTTTCTTTTAATGATGGAATTGATTCATCGTGTAGATCCATCTCTTCTTTTCTTTCATCGGGTAAAATAGTTTAGTTTAGTCCAAAGCAAAAGTATTTTCAGTTATTTGTTACAGAAATATGTGACATATGTTTAAGATAACTTGGTAATTTTTCCCACACTTGGCTTTTATTTTCCTTTTTGTTGTTCTCTATTCCATTTTAAATGAATTTTAACATTTTGGTTTGTTTCTCAATTTATGTCCTTTCCGAGGTAAGTGTTAACACCTAGTTTTATCGTTCATAAATATGTATAAACATGATTTTGAGTTCATTTAATTGAAAATTTTGAAAAATTTTACTAGAATTGGGTAGTCAGTATATAAGACTAGGGCTGTTCTTTATTATCAGAGAGCACTAGATTCTAATACAACTACTACGTTACTAGTATTTTTAATGGTAACCAAGTGTATAAAGATAAAAATTTTAAAAATCCGAAAGAATTTAACCCCTTCCCACACTTAAGATCTTGCAATGCCTCATTTGCAAGAAATCAGTACAATTTAAATTATTGAGGGTGATTAGCGTAGAAATGATTAAATTTTACCAAAGTTTCCAAACATATTGGCGTTTGTTTGCTGAATGATAAATGGTGCATATCATTTGTTCATTTCGTCTGTTGTTACATCACATTTATTTGTCATCTTGTCGTCAAAATTAGTAGCTTTTGCTGAACTTAATGCCAGTCTTTGAAAATGCGCTGTTTTACCCTGTTTTGTACAATCGACAATATACATACATACAAATATAATCATGCATGGCAATTTGAAATGGGACTTAATATCCCACTTTCAAATTCTAAATATGAAATATTAGTACACAATAATAATAAAATAATAAAAATTACACAAATATATCCAATAACATAAGTTTAAACATGAAAAAGTCAAAAGATAAAAACATAAAAATCATAAAAATAACCAAATGGAACTAAATCAGTCTGGATATGGGTTCCAGTTCATCTCGTCAGGTGGGTTCCATTGTTGGCTATAGGTGTTTTGATAGGCTTGGTTATAGTCATACCGGTTAAAGGGTGGTCGGATATCGGGGCTATGTGGCGGAAAATGAGCAGGTCGCGTAGGTACATAGTTATTTGGTACCTGATATGATAGCTGGCTCATGATTTGGTGCTGATGAACTAACCAGCTATCGTGTTGGCGTCGCCTATAATCCTCGTATACTCGCTCGGAGTTCCACTGCTCATACATACTATGTCTTGCCGCGTTCGTCATTGCTTCCTCATCTATACGAACGTGGACGTCAAGAATAGCATCTCGAAAGACATCCCTAATGTCTTCCGCCTCCTCCATTTCCTCGTCTGAGCCTCTCTCTACCTGAGGATGAGATCCCTCATAGGGTACTGCCTGGTTACGTCTACTTTTCAATACCTTAGCACCCACATAAACTTTCAATCCTAAGGGCTCAACCTGTTCTCTACAAATCTGTAATGGACCCCCTTGGTTCCTATCAACACCTAAATACTCTCTAATGAGAGTAACAAAAATACCTCCTCCTATTATACTCCCATCCTGCATTCCCTCTACCATTTTAGATAAATAAAAAGCAACACAGTAAGGGATATTGACAAAGCTTCTAGGATCCCGAATACACTTTAGGTAGAATAAATCATATAAGGTAATTTTTTCTTTATTATGACCTCTTTGTGTAATCGAGTTAGCCAAAAATCTATTAATAATACGAAGCTCGGCTCTGTCAATATGTGTATAGGAGTGTCCTCCCGCTCGTGTAAAAACATCAAAATGTGACATACGCCTCCAAATGGCGTCGGCGTCAAAGTTACTATCTACCCGTTCACCATAATGAATCAAGTTTGTACAATCGGGTAATAGCAACTCACCAGGAGTATATATCTGTAAGGCCCTGGCCATGTCCAGCATGGACATTCTGTACATCCTACCGCCAAGGATAAACCTAAGAAATCTTCTATCATCTATTCTAACTATATTTGTATCAAGTGATACAGTACTCATCAACTCAACACACCATTCCTTATATACAGGTCTACGAATGGTGAAGAGACTTTCCCAATCTGTAAAAGAAGAACTGCCATACCTTTGAACTAAAAGCTGTCTAACACGGTCAGCTAGATGGACCGTTTCCAAAGGGGCCCAATCGATTACCCTTGGCACCTCTACATTTTTTGTTACCAATTTGAATTTGTTCCTTTGATATGTCTCGTAATCTCTCCATCTTCTATCAAATCTCAGATTAGGATGTAGAGTGTGCTCAGGAATCGTTAGGAATTCTACTGGCGGCCTCATTGGGAATACTATGAATTCATCAACAAACTGTACCGGATCATAATAAGGTATGTGCTGATCAGGCTGTTGTTGTTGTTCCTGTTGTGGTTCTTGTTCGTGTTGCATTTCTGGTTCTGGTGCTGGTGCTGGTCGTCTAGATGATGATGCTCCTGAACCTCCAGTATCGGCTTTCTGCAAAACACATTAAACACAAAATTTGTGCATCCAAATATGCATTAGTGTTAGCAAAATAACAACTTAAAACAATCACTATAACATGTTAAATCAAAATTAAACTTATACACATTTTCACAATTTTTCACAATTCTACATTTTTCAAATAAGCACATATGAAAATGTATACAAAATTCATAAGCATTTAACTCAAATAACATGTCAAAATAGTCATTACTAATAATTAAACAAGTCTCAAATGGCAATTACATCAAATTAATCAAGTTCATGAATTTTGGACTTAAAAAGTCCACTTTAATCTCCAAAAATCATGTTTAGGATCATTGTTTGGATCATTTAACTATCTAAACATGTTACACTACTCAATTTAGCAATAATTCATGACAAAAATCGGCCATAACCTGTTTATATCAAAAAGCCCCAAATTGCTCAAGAACACAAACCCTAGATTTCTAAAATTTTTGAAGTTTTTGGCTTCAAATCATGTTAAATAGCGTCAATCTAGGTTATACATGCATAAAATACTAACAATTTAACACTAATTACACTAGAAATTAACAAAATTGCATTAGGTAAAAAAATTGGTAATTATCACAAAAACTAGGAATTTATAGAGTTTAGGGGTGTAATTTTTACCAATTTGCTGAAGAATGAGAATCTAGGCATGATTAGAGCAAGAAATTTGATGAATTACGGTGGAAAAATGGCGAAAATTGGTGAATTTTTGGGTGAGTTTCGTGAATGTATGTGTGTGTTTGTGGTGAGGCAGAACCGAACTGCTGTATGTATCAGGCCTGCATTTGGTCACCATACGATCGCATGGGTTCCAAGTGCAAACCCCATGCGATCGCATGGGGTGCCGGCTACAGTGATTTCTGATTTTTTTTTTTTTATAAAACCTTATACTTTATAAAACTTATAATTAATTAAATTTTAAAAATTTTGTTTTCCTTTAGGAGCGAGGGCGTTTCGGATCGTTGTCCTAGTCTGTCCCTCGACAAAATTTTAAAATTTGTCAAATCAAAGCGCGGTTTTTAAAAGTAAAGATTTTTTTTTGGGTTTTTTAATATTTTTGGCTTACTTTAATTCAATAAGATTAAAAATAATGATAATAAAAGTTCTCGTCCCTCCCTCGGGTAAAGCAATTTCGGTTCAAAGACCTAGTCTTCAACTTACGACGAATTTTAAAAATCATATTTTTAACTTAATGAGATAAAGTAAATTTTTGTTTTTAAATTCACACAACTTAAATATAAAATTCAAAATTAATATTAAAAATTCACACCAAACTTAAAATTTGAAATGCATAAAATTAAAAATTCATATTTTAAAAATTAAAAATTCACACCAAACTTAATTTAAAAATTCATATTATAAATTCACACCAAACTTATATTGATTTTTCAAATATTTACAATTTTAAATATATTGATTTTACAAAGTTTACAATATTAATTTAAGATTTATATATTAATATTAAAAACATGGTAAAAATAAAATTAAAAATCTTTTTGGCTTTTTATCCCACTTTAATCAATCAAATATTATCAAAAATATACGCCCCTCTTTTCGGTAAAGTAATTTCGGTTCCAAAACCTAATTTAAATCATGACGAATTTTTGAAATATTTTGTGTTGATTGATTAAAGATATTTATACCTTAAGAATAAACGTTAAATTTCGCAGTGATGTAATAAATTTTTGTGTGATATCAATAATTTCGGTCGCCAAACCTAATTTTATTCAATACCAATTTAATACTTTATAGCGAACAAATTAGCGTTTATTATCAAAAGGTTAAAAAAAATAAAAACTGTACAGACTTACCTGTGAGATAGTATTCTTAGTTATATGATCTATCCCATTCATAAGATAGTCGGTTTAATTGGTTTTCCATAGCTACATAGGCGTAACCTCGAGCATTCAGTGTTTTTTCTTCTAAACATATGAACGGTCCGTCTCTGCATAAAGTAACAAATTCGGTATTTGAATAGGTTTGATTATTTGAACATTTACCTCCATGTGACCATTTTCCGCATTTGTGACATCTTTCTAGGTGTCGTGCTCTTCTTTTCGCTGCGGATTTTGATTTTCCTTTACCAAATTGTAACTTATTATCTTCGCATCTGGATTCTTTTCTAACTCCGTCCAATCTTTCTCTGATTACTGATACTATTTCACTCGGTAGTGTGTCATTATTACGTTTAGTGATCAAAGCGTGTAGCATTAGACCATGGTTTAGTTCACAGGCAGTCTTCATTTTGTAAAAACCTAAAAAAAATAAAAATTCAGAATGGGGGAGAAGACTAGTTCTTTAGGGTCTGCTAGGGAAAGACCATTCGGATTCCATTTTCGAGAACTACATGAAAACAGACAATCTAACTCTAACATAAATACATATTATCCTTTAAAGACTTGATTCTCCCCACACTTAGTTAGCTGTGGTGTTGAAATTGTGATTAACTTCGTTGTCGACTTCCATCAGACTATCTATGTAGTGTTTAACTCTGTGACCATTAACTTTAAATTCAATCCCATTTGAATTTATTAATTCTATCGTTCCGTATGGGAAAACTCTTTTAACTATGAATGGTCCAGACCATCTTGATTTCAATTTTCCAGGAAATAGCTTGAATCGTGAATTGAAAAGAAGAACTCTGTCTCCTTCTTTAAATTCTTTTAAACTTCTGATTCTTTTATCATGCCATTTCTTCGTTCTTTCCTTATAGATTAACGAATTATCGTATGCTTCATGTCTTAATTCTTCTAATTCGTTTAGTTGACTTAACCGTAGACGTCCAGCTTCATGTAAATCAAGATTACATGTCTTCAAAGCCCAAAATGCTTTGTGTTCAATTTCTACTGGAAGATGACATGCTTTTTCATAAACAAGTCTAAAAGGTGTGGTTCCAATTGGAGTTTTGTAGGCTGTTCTAAAAGCCCAGAGTGCATCCTCCAATTTAATGGACCATTCCTTCGGATTTGATCATACGGTTTTCTCTAGAATACGTTTTAAAGCTCGGTTGGTATTTTCAACTTGTCCACTTGTTTGTGGATGATATGCGGTGGAGATTTTATGAGTTACTCCATATCTTTTAAGAACTTTCTCAAGTTGATTATTACAGAAATGAGTACCCCGATCACTTATTAAAGCTTTCGGTGTTCCAAACCTTGCAAAAAGACGTTTTAAAAAGTTGACTACAACTCGTGCATCGTTAGTTGGGAGAGCTTGTACTTCCGCCCATTTAGATACATAATCAATGGCTACGAGAATATAGAGATTATTATGAGATTTTGGAAATGGACCCATAAAGTCAATACCCCAAATGTCAAATACTTCACATACTTGGATGACATTTTGTGGCATTTCATCACGTTGACTTATTTTTCCGGCCCTTTGACATGCATCACAGGATTTGCAAAGAAGGTGTGCGTCTTTGTAAATTGTAGGCCAATAGAATCCAGCATCATAAACTTTTCTTGCTGTTAGTTGAGGCCCATAATGCCCTCCTGTTGGTCCTGTGTGACAATGGTTTAAAATTTTACTAGCTTCATCTCCAAATACACATCAGCGTATTATTCCATCTGGACAACTTTTAAACAGGTGTGGATCTTCCCAAAAATAGTGTTTTATATCACTGAAGAATTTCTTTCGTTTTTGGTACGATAATCCTTTTTCAAGGAATCCACAAACTAAGTAGTTTGCATAGTCTGCAAACCATGGGATTTCATTATAATCTATCTTCAATAGATATTCATCAAGAAAGTTGTCTTGTATGGCCGATTCATTTAGAACTTCTAATTCGGGATTTTCAAGACGATAAAGATGATCAGCGGCGAGATTTTCTGCTCCTCTTTTATCTCGGATTTCAATATCAAACTCTTGTAAGAGTAAGATCCAACGGATTAATCTTGGTTTAGCATCTTGTTTTGAAAATAGGTATCTAAGAGCAGAATGGTCGGTATAGACCACCGTTTTTGCTAGAACGAGATATGAACGAAATTTGTCAAAAGCAAATACAATAGCAAGGAGTTCTTTTTCAGTAGTTGTATAGTTCGTTTGTGCTCCTTGTAACATCTTGCTAGCATAATATATAGGTTGAAATCGTTTTTCAATCCTTTGTCCTAAAACGGCTCCCATTGCAAAATCACTTGCATCGCACATTAGTTCAAATGGTAGATTCCAATTTGGTGTTATCATGATCGGCGCATTAGTGAGTTTCTCTTTAAGAATATTAAAATATTTGATACACTCATCTGAAAAGATGAATGGAGCATCCTTTTCTAGGAGTTTATTCATAGGAGTGGCAATTTTAGAAAAATCTTTTATGAAACGTCGGTAAAAATCGGCATGCCCTAGAAAACTCCTAACTCCTCTAACATTGGTGGGATGTGGAAGTTTAGCAATTACATCTACTTTAGCTCTATCCACTTCAATTCCTTCTTTTGAAATTTTATGTCCAAGAACGATGCCTTCTTTAACCATGAAATGACATTTCTCCCAATTAAGTACTAGATTTGATTGTTCGCATCTAATAAGCATTCGTTCAAGATTAGCTAGACATGTTTCAAATGTATCACCGAAGACCGAAAAGTCATCCATGAAAACTTCCATTCATTCTTCTATCATGTCGTGAAAAATCGCCATCATGCACCTTTGAAAGGTTGCAGGGGCGTTGCAAAGTCCAAATGGCATGCGTTTGTAAGCAAAAGTACCATAAGGGCACGTGAACGTGGTTTTCTCTTGGTCCTCGGGTGCTATTGGAATTTGAAAATATCCGGAAAATCCATCTAGAAAACAATAGTAACTATTTCCGGCTAATCTTTCCAACATTTGATCAATGAAAGGTAAGGGAAAGTGATCTTTTCTGGTGGCGTCATTTAATTTTCTATAATCAATACACACACGCCATCCTGTTACAGTCCTAGTAGGAATAAGCTCATTTTTCTCATTTGTAATGACAGTCATGCCACCCTTCTTAGGCACGCATTGAACTGGGCTTACCCATGGACTATCAGAAATTGGATAAATTAGACCTGCATCTAGCAGCTTAATAATCTCTTTCTTAACTACATCTTGCATATTAGGATTTAGTCTTCGTTGGCGTTGCACATACGTTTTATGACCTTCTTCCATAAGGATTTTATGTGTGCAATACGAAGGACTTATTCCTTTAATATCATGAATCTTCCATGCAATGGCTGGTTTATGAGCTTTCAACACAGAAATGAGTTGTGATTTCTCATTTTCAGTAAGAGAAGACGATATTATTACAGGTAATTCAGATTCACCATGTAAATAAGCGAATTCCAAATGGTTTGGAAGTGGCTTTAATTCTAATTTCGGAGGTTCTTCTATCGATGATTTATATCGATATCTGTCTTCTTCTTTTAGCATTTGAATTTCTTCTGTTGTTGGTTCATATCGATTAGCTATAAGTGTAGCTAACATTTCAGCTTCATCAATTGGTTCATTACCTTCTCCTAAAGAGCATTCTCCTGTTCCTTGTAATTCTGGAAATTCTTCTAATAATTCTGCATGTGCATCTATAGTTTGAATATAATAACATGTATCATCTGCAGATTGTGGTTGTTGCATTGCTCTATCAACTGAAAAGGTAACACTCTCATCCTCTATACTTAGGGTCAGTTTCTTACCGAACACGTCTATCATTGCTTTAGCCGTATTTAAGAACGGTCTTCCTAATATGAGAGGAACTTGAGAATCTTCTTCCATGTCCAGAACAACAAAATCTACTGGAAATACTAAAGTACCAACTTTAACTAGCATGTTCTCCATTATTCCTCTAAGATATTTTATTGATCTATCGGCTAGTTGTATGCTTATTCTGGTTGGTTTCAATTCTCCAAGGTCTAGTTTAGCGTATAGTGAATATGGCATTAGATTTATACTTGCACCTAAGTCTGCCAATGCTTCTATTGAACTAAGACTACCCAGAAAACATGGAATTGTGAAACTTCCTGGATCAGATAGTTTTTCTGGTATCTTATTCAACAGTACTGCTGAACAATTAGCATTCATGGTAACAGCCGAGAGTTCTTCCATTTTCTTTCTATTTGAGATTAGATCTTTCAAGAATTTAGCATATCTAGGCATTCCTGAAATCACATCAATGAAAGGAAGATTTACATTTATCTGTTTAAACATATCCAAGAATTTGGATTGCTCGGCTTCAAGTTTCTCTTTCTTCATTTTACTCGGGTAAGGAAGTGGTGGTTGGTATGGTTTAACATAAGGTTTAGCCTTAACTGTGTTATCTTTATTAACCTTTTCAACTACCGGTTCTTTTTCCTTATCTTGATTAGGTTGTGGTTCTTGTGGAGTAGGAATAGCTTCATCAGAAGTTACAGGTATTTCAGGTGGTTTAAGTGTTGTACCACTTCTTGTGGTAATGGCTTTAGATGTTTCATTCCGGGGGTTAGCATTTGTATCACTAGGTAGACTTCCCGGTTTTCTTTCACCTATTAACCTTGCTAGGTTACTTACTTCTTGTTCCAGATTTTGAATAGAAGCTTGTTGATTTCTAAATGCTTGAGCATTTTGTTCATTGGTTTGTTTCTGAGATGTGAAAAACTGCGTTTGAGTTTCAACTAGCTTCGTCATCATGTCTTCTAAATTCGGCTTTTTATCATCGGTTTGTTGTGGTGGTTTGTTTTGAAAATTAGGTCTTTGCTGATTGTAATTATTATTGGATACTTGTTGATTGCTAGGACCTTGTTGGTTGTTGTATGGAATATTTCGGTTATAGTTCTGGTTTTGATTGTAAATTGATCTTGGCGGTTGATAATTATTCTGATAATTATTTCCAGGCCTTTGGTTTATGTATGAAATATTCTCTATTTGTTCCATTGTTAATTCAATACTGAGACAATCTTTTGTCAAATGTGGTCCTCCACACTGCTCACAACTAATTCGTATTGAGTGAATATCCTTAGTCATCTTTTCCATTCGTCTCTCGACAGCATCTATCTTTGCGGAAATGGAATCTAAGTCATGGCTAGAATTGGCTCTAGCTGCTTTAGATGATCTAACGATATCTTTTTCTTGGTGCCACTCGTGTGAGTGGGAAGCAGTGTTATCAATAATTTTGTAAGCATCAGTTTCGGTTTTCTTCATAATAGAACCACCAGCTGCTATATCTATGTCTTTCCTTGTAGTGATGTCGCATCCTTGGTAGAATATTTGTACTATTTGACAGGTATCTAAACCATGTTGCGGACATCCTCTTAATAACTTTCCAAATCTTGTCCACGCCTCATATAGAGTTTCATTTGGTTTCTGTGTGAACGTAACAATTTCTCCTTGAAGCCTTACGGCTTTAGATGCAGGAAAGAATTGTTTAAGAAAATTTTCAACTAAAACATCCCATGTATCAATCGCCCCTTCAGGTAACGATTCCAACCAATCTTTGGCTTCTCCCTTTAAAGTCCAGGGAAATAACATGAGATATATCTGTTCATCCTCCATTTCTCGGATTTTAAATAGTGTGCAGATCCTATTAAAGGTACGTAAATGTTCATTTGGATCTTCCTTCGGCGCACCACTAAATTGGCATTGATTAGTCACCATGTGTAGAATTTGTCCTTTGATTTCATAATCTGGCGCATTAATGTCTGGATGAGTAATTGCGTGACCTTGGCCATTGCGTTTAGCTCTCATTCGGTCTTCCATACTTAAAGGTTCCAGATTCTCCATAATTGAATTTGTTGAATCGGAATCACTAGAGGATTCTGATTTAATGGTTCGTTCCTCAACAATCTCTGTTTGAATGATTGGTGGTTCCGGAGGAAAATTTAATGGTTCAGGATCTACGAATCGTTCCTGAATATTCTCCGGATTCTCAATTGTGAGGTCGGGTTCAAAAAATGGATTATCGGAAATTTGAACTGGAGTACTTGGTCGACTGGATGACGATTCTAAAGAAAAATCAACGGCAGTAATATTTGCTAAATGTCTTGATCTAGTTACAGGTGGTGAACGTACAAAAGGTGGTGAACGTCTTGCTCGGTGCATTCACTGAATATCCTATTAGTTTTTAAAAGGAAAGAAAAATTATAATAAGTTATCCAATCAATAGACTTTTCTGATTTTGCCCACGTTTCGAATAGCCAAAAGATGCAGCAGAGGGGCAGGATTCGTTTGGTCTCAATATAATTGAGGACTGTTTGGCTCCAATAATCCGGTCCACATACAAATCCAACTATTACTACGAACCAGAAAATTTTGATGTCTATCAATTTAACCACTTAAAATAAATTTTCGTAATTTTAAGAAATTTAGATAAGAAGTAGAATAAAAATCTATGTCCTAAAAACTAGAATAGCGAGAAATAAGAAAGAAAAAGAGTTCGTCGGAAAAAGATCGATAAAGAAAAATAAGAAAGAAAGATAAAAGGCGACGGAAAAATAAAAGAAACTTATAAAACTTAAAAACACTTGACTAACCCAACCTTATCACTACAACTAACTTAAAATTATAATCGCAAATTGAGATTACTAATTGGAATGATAATTGATACATAGGTAAAAGGTGTCTAAAAATATTAAAGCTTACAGGAAAAACTATATTCCAAATGGAAATAACTTAAAAAGAAACTAAAACTTAAAAAGGCGTCGCAAAATTCTAAAGTACCTAAATCTTAGTCTAAAGAAAAACACTTAAGGGATTTTACGGCAAAGCCTAAAAATCTAGAAGTAAAAATAACTATGGCAAAAACTAAGTTTAAAACTAAATATGAGCTAAAAATACAAATATTACGCTAAAACGATTAAAAAGGGACAAAATATAAAAATATACAAAAAGTTGTAAAAATTACAATTTTTATAAAAATATTATTTTTATATTATTTATTTTATAAAACTATTAATTTTACAATTGAATTAAACTAATTAAACTAAATAATACAAATAATAAATAAAACTAAATTAATATATTAATTAACTAATAAACCCTAATTAGGGTTTTAATAATAATAATAATTAAAATATACTCCGTAATTAATGCAGTTGCAGTCTGGCGTGTCAGAAGGGCTCATGCGATCGCATGAGTCCTAAACAATCCGGCCATGCGATCGCATGGGCTAGGGTTTCGGGCCACAGAGTGGGCTGCTATAATACCGGACTCGAGTTTTAATTTTTTTTCTTCTGTTTTTGCTGTAAAATATAAAATATATTTATTAATTAAATAAAACTTATATTTTTACAAACTAAAAGAAATAGAAATAAAGAAACTTTATAAAACTTAAATATTTACCAAACTCTAAAAAAAAATATTTATATTTTTGTTTTTCTTTTAATATTTTTGAATATTTAAAACGTGTTTTTACAAAAGCGTACTAAAAATAAAAATCTTTTTTTTTCTATATATATTAGCGTTGCGCTTCCGGCTTTTAAGCTAGATTGATTCCCCGGCAGCGGCGCCAAAAATAACTTGATGTGTCGCGAGGTATATATAAAATACTATTAAATTTTACAAGGAAATACTATTAAATACGATACAATTTTACACAAGATATTTATTTATTTATAGAATGGATATACTTAAACCTTGCTACAACACTTATAGGCAGTGTACCTAATCGTACAGTAGTGTAGTTTTTAGTAAGTCCGGTTCGTTCCACAGGGAAAATCTTTAAACAAAGCTTAACGCTATATTAGTTTACTTTTATAAAAATACAAATATATATACAAGTAATATTATTATTATAAAGGGGGATTTTTACCGTTTAATGACCGGTTTGTCGATTTTAAAACTTTAGTCGCAGTTAAAACCAAATGTAAAATATTAAAAATAAATACAAGACTTAAATTAAAACGTAAAGTAAATAACGATAATGAAATTGCGAATAATAAAAGTGCGATAAAATAAACTTGCGATAATTAAAAAGTACGATAATTAAAAGTGCAATTAAATACAATAACAATAAATAAAAATGCGATAATTAGAAGTGCAATTAAATATAAAATAAAGGAAATTAAATATGAAATAAAAGAATTATGCTTATTTAAACTTCCGTAATCATGATGTTTGACGTGTTGATTTTAGTTTTATGCCCATGGGTTAATTGTCCTTTGTCCTGGATTATTTAATATGTCCGTCTGGTTTTTGTCCATAACAGTCCATCAGTCATAAATATAAAGTGCGAGTGTCCTCGTCAAATTATTCTTATACCCGAAGTTAAATATTCCAACTAATTGGGGACTTAAACTGTAACAAGATTTTAATACTTTGTTTAATAATTACACCAGGATGTCGACTGAGTGTAACCCAAAGTTTTAATATTTTGTTATCAATTATACCAAGTGTCCTTGTACATAATTTCACCCCTGTTTTAATTATTCTAGTGGCTATTAATCCATTCCCGTGTCCGGTTAAATGAACGATTATTCGTACATATAAATACCCTGCCCATCGTGTCCGATCGAGTGTAAATGGTTATTTATAGGGACGCCCAATTGTAAATCTTTATATTGACATTAACAAACTATCATTTAGTTAAACAAATATAAAGCCCATTAATAGCCCATAGTCTAATTTCCACAAGTGTCGTTCTTTTATCCAAACCCCAATTATGGTACAAAGCCCAATTATCCAATTTTAGTAATTAGCCCAACATCATGATTACTTCGGATTAAATAAGCATAATAATAACTTAGCTACGAGACATTAAATTAAAAAGGTTGAACATAACTTACAATGATTAAAAATAGCGTAGCGTTACACGGACAGAATTTCGACTTACACCCTTACAACATTCGCTAAAATACCCTTATTATTAGAATTATAATTAAAATTAAAATTAAAATATAAATTATAAACATAAATATTACGTATGAATGGAGAAGAGAAAGATAGATGGATTTTACGTTCACCAAACTGCGAATTTATAGGCCTGTGAACTGAAAAAGGAGCTCATGCGATCGCATGAGCTTTGCTCTTCAAGGCCATGCGATCGCATGGCCAGCTGGGGAGGCTCACATTTGGTTGTTTTCTTCTGCCGACGGTTTTATAAATAAATATAATATATTAAATAATTATAAGAATTATTTAAATATTATATTATATTTATGTGCATAGTTGACTTGTAATTTTTAGTCCGTTGCGTCGAGCGTTGAGAGTTGACTCTGGTCCCGGTTCCGGATTTTCGAACGTCCTTGCGTACAATTTAATATCTTGTACTTTTTATTTTGAATCTTGTACTCTTGTAATTTTGAGACGTTTCTTATCAATAATTGGAACCTCGTTGATTGTATTTTGTACTTTTGAGCTTTTTGGTCGCTTGCGTCTTCAATTCGTCGAATCTGTCTTTTGTCTTCACCTTTTATTATTTAAACGAATATTACTTGTAAATAGAACAATTGCAACTAAAAGCTTGTCTTTCTTGAGGAATAATGCTATGAAATATATGTTCGTTTTTAGCATTATCAAATATTCCCACACTTGAGCGTTGCTTGTCCTCAAGCAATATCGTCTTGAAATACTAGAATCACTTCTTTATTCTTCACAACGTGTATGAAAAGTACCCCAAATATTTAGCGTTTTTTAAAAAGAATCCGTTTTGCATATAGTTAGAGACATTGTGTTCGTAAAATTATTTCGAGTTTAGCAATGGTGCCGAAAAAATTTAACTCGTTGCGAGCGAGAAGATATGACCCGTTGAATATTTGGGTGGAGTTTATTTAAGATTTTTTTATGAAAACGTTGATTTAATACTTTACCCCTCTGTTTTGGGGGGGTTGGGGTTGGGGGGGGGGGGGGGGGGGGGTTAATTTTTGAGCAAAGTGTGGAGGGTTTTTTTTGGTGAAATAGAATTTAGTAATAAAAAAAAAAAGGTGAAAATAACAAAAATGTCCCTGATACTATTCATCATTTTTGTCTAATAGTTAATATAGTAATTATAAAAATTATAATAATAATAATGATTATTTTGAAGTTAGCATACTCTTTTTTGCATATTAAAATGCTTAACAGTTACACGCGCACACAAACATATAGCTAGTGGTGAAAACAAGAATTTTTTTTTACCTAGGACGAATTTTTACAAGAGCGTTCGCATTCACTGCAACTTTTTTCTTTCATTCTTCCATTCAAATATAACCTTTTAGGTCATGAGTTTTTGGGTTGAGAGCAAAATATGGAGTCATTTGGAACATATGAAGGGATTTGGGCAAAATATGAAAGTTTTTGGAGAAAAAAAGGCTTTTGGGTCATGGGCTTTTGGGATAGGAGTAAAATAAAAAGATTCAAATTGTTTAGCTTAAAATTTTCAGATTCACCGGGGGCAGGGCGCCCCCCCTCCCCCACTCTTTTCGCCAGTGCATATAGACGTATAGGTGGTGTAGTGCAAACCTCTAATGTGTGGTTCATTACATAAAACAACACAAATAGCTCCCCGAAAAATCAATATCATCAATACCAACAGATTCAGAAGATAGAAGTTCATTATTAACAGATTTGTGGCATCAAAACACAATCACAAAAAACAATTAAACTTTATATATCCATAGATACAAAGCAGCGGGATCAATAAGAGTTGAAAACTAGGTTACATGATTACAAAAATATAGACGACGAATATTGGATCCGC
This sequence comes from Rutidosis leptorrhynchoides, assembly GCF_046630445.1. NCBI lineage: Eukaryota > Viridiplantae > Streptophyta > Magnoliopsida > Asterales > Asteraceae > Rutidosis > Rutidosis leptorrhynchoides. The sequence continues at coordinate 657,576,846 of NC_092334.1, read as the reverse complement.
AACCTGTATTATGTTCTATATACAAACAACATTTACAATATCATTACCTCCTGTTCCTGAGATATTCAAACATTCATTAGTCACAAATATTACATATACAACAAACATAGAATCCAATAAAAACTCTCTTCTCAATTCATTAACCGGCTAGTAATATAATAAACCATGCTAGTGTGATTAAAGTATAAATCCTTGAATGATCTAGTTGTGTCATAATGCTATTAAGATCTCTGCAAAGTTTTGGAAATTCAGCTGAAAGACATTGTAACATTAGCATGATACTTTACTTCAGTAAGATAAGATGTTCACCATCAGTGTCCATTAATTTCACTCAAAATCACTGCAACTATAGGTTTCAAAACAAAACAAATGTTAACAACCTTGAAATGACCAACAATGACAATAACGTACAATTTTCTTTCCATTTGATATAGAAGGCTGAAATAGCATTCTCGGGAGCCTCTGGGAGGTCGGGGTATTCAATCCCATGATACTCAAGGAGCAGGGCGTCATATCCCAGGGGTTCTACTTTCTCGTAAACCAAGAACCATCAAGAAATTTGATGCGTTTGTTCCTAATTGGGTAAATCGCCTCATTCGTCTTTACCACTCCACTCTGTTTGTATAAAGTTCCGGCGACATATAAGAGTCTCGACTTGAGCGCTTCCTCGAGATAAAACGGCGAAGGAACGCCTATTGGAGAGCTTGAACAATTTCGTTGGGTTATGGTGGAACGGGGTGGGGTTGGGGTAAGACATGTTTTAACGTAAAGATCTATTAAGATACGGTTTGAAAGCTAGAACAAATAAAATCAAGAACAGAGAGATCCTGATCCCAATGAGATCTTAATGATCCAAGTGGGATATTTTGTGTGGATATGAACAGGGATTGCAGTTGATCCAAGTGGGATCGGCCTGATTTGGAGGCCAAGTTGGAAATCTTAATTAGAGTTTATTTTGGTATTGGATTTGGTTTCTACCTCCTAGGATTCCTATATAATGTAAAATGTAACCCCAACCTCATGTAACCGTGTGCACAACAATAAATATAAATCTATGGTTTGCGCCCGTGGACTAGGTAAATGCACCATGGGCCAGCAAGCCTACGCCTCTTTGCTTCGTTTGGCTGCTATCATGATTCGAGTTTTTCGGCTCCGATATAGCCAATAAAATGGCTAAGTATCTTCTCGACGAAGACACCGAACCGCTGAATCCCGACTCCACCCCCACCACCTTTGAAGTAGACAATGTGGTTGACAACTCACCTCCACAAACCCCGAACATCCCAAAATTATGCATACCTTTCCACACACAACCACCCAATTATATGCCTGACATTATGGTTACAGACCCAATCCCCGCCATTGTCACTTTTACGACATATTCTTGCTCCCAAAGTTGCCTTGGATTCTTGAGAATTTCAAGGTATTCAGGTTTCTTGGCAAGGTTGTGAACCGAGTGAAACGAATTGGGAAGATGTTCACTTTTTCCTTGGTTATCTATATTCTTGAATTTGATCACTTATCATCTTGCCATAGGAATGCCAACGTTTCAAGCAACATATGGGTAGAACGAATTGGGAAGATGTTCACTTTTTTCTTGGTTACTCTATATTCTTGAATTTGATCACTTATCATCTTGCCATTGGAATGCCAACGTTTCAAGCAACATATGGGTAGTGGTATAGCAAGTTAGTAGCAGTTCTTAATTATTGCAGTTTAGAATTCTAGAACTAGTTTACTCTTGGTTAATTGTTAGTATAAATATGTATGAATGAAGTAAATTGTTTTATGCAAAAGTCTATTTCTTAATCATGTTTCTTGAAAGATTGATCAACTCGAAACGGTCTACTTTTACCACCAACGGATGAGGCAAACAATGGCCTTGCAACCGTTGTTGTCAATCGCAAATATACACAATCGATAAATTAGTAACCCAGCAGACAACGAAGGCGGAGGATTTTGTGTTGGGATCTTTCAATCGAACAGATACACAATCGATAAATTAAGGTAGGGATTTTCTGTGAATCCTGTAGTTGATTGGAATGGATTCATCAGTGTTGAAATTAAAATGGAAAAAAGTAAATTACCAAACTACCCATTCCCGACAGTAGATTACAACATTTGCTTGTGAGAGGAAACAACACAATGGGCTTTTACTACCCATTCCCTACAGTAGATTACAACATTTGCTTGTGTTAGGAGCTTTCAACTTCTAACTTTGAACAAAAAGCTCATATCTAATAAAATGGTTTCTTTGATTATGAGACTTTAAAGGTTTTAAATGGGGAGAAAAAGCTAGAGGCTAAAGTCTCATAGAATTACCGTTTGAGAAAAAGCTCATTTTTTTGTTGTTGTCATTTTACTCTTTATTGTAACAATTACAACTATTCTGTCAAACACCTAAATACATATACAAAACTACCATCTATAAGCTACCAGATAGTTTTGCCAAATATACCCTATATTTATGTTAAATACCCTAGGGATTCGGATTTCGTGACAGTTAATTAAACCGAAGATTAGTTGTCAATAAGACTTGTTGACTTTGTCCATTACTGATCGTAATGCCCCATTTGAGTTTCAGAGTGTTTTTTAAAAGAAATGAAATGTGTTAATCGAATTGGAATCCAGATGAATTAAAGACTATGGAATAGAATTGAGTTCCATTTTATGGTATAACAAATATATTAGATATAAACTTAGGTGTTTTACGTTTCCGTTATACGTTTTCGCTTTTTTACGTTTCAGTTTTCAGACTCGCGATTTGATTTTCAGTTTCGCAGTTTACTTCTTACTTTCGCGTTTCCGTTTTCGGTTTCGTGTTTCATTTTTCAATTTCGTGTTTTAGTGTTCAATTTTGCATTTTAGTTTCGCGTTTTAGTTTTTATTTTCAATTTCATGTTTCTGTTTTTAGTTTCATGTCAGTTTTCAAATTCGCGTTTCAGTTCTAAATTTGTGTTTCGGTTTTCAGATTCAAGTTTATTTGTTCAATTTTTAGTTTCAATTGGTACAAAGCAATCTCATTGATAGAAAATTAGGTTGTGAACCCCCACAACCTTCCTTTCGTGATTGATTTCCTGGCCATTGATCTAAACATCGATCCTTTTCACTTCCACTACTAGTTTTCGAGTATGCCTCGCTTAATATATTATTACTTCAAGAACAAACACATTTCTATATAATCGGATGGACAATAAACATATATTCTTCATGAAATATAAGGTCCTCATGTTTCTAGTACAAAGCGTATGATAGCAATTTGATAAATGTAAGCCTTCAGCATGGACATGTAATCCTTAACAGACAGTACATGTAAAATTTAGGTCACACTTATTTTTTGTTGGTAAGTTTGTTACCGCATTGGGAGGCATGTCAGTTAGGTTCGGGTGTCAGTCAGATTTTATTAATGATTAACTAAAATAAATTAAAATCAAAGTTATTTTCAAAAAAATAAATAAATAATATAGCAATTTATATAGTAATTTTATTTTATTCTAATGAGTAAAAATTGGTTTAGCCCAACTAAATTAAACAACAAAGAAGCCCAATGGATTACAATAACAAAAGAATCCAATTTCATATAAGCCCACTTTAACAATATTAACCTACCAAATTTATGAAAAAAACCCACAAATAACCTAATTAACTTTTTCTTTCTTCAATTCCTCTCCAGCAAACATATCAATATTTTGCAGGTATTTAAACAAGAAAACAAGAGAAGAAATAACTTGATTAATTAATGAAAGAATAGAAAAGAAGAGAAAAGAAAAGAATAAAGTAAAGAAGAAACTTTAAGCATCGGCAACGGAGTGGGTGACGGCATCGGTTAAGAAAAACGGAGGTGGGAACGCGACCCACTCTGTGTGCTCTTACACTACAACAAAATAGTCAAATCTACACATTTTTTAGGCCATATATACACGCTTTTATGCATGTATAATAATGAAACTCACACTTCTACAAGGCGTGTGGAAAATGGCCGTAACAAATTTGATCAATTATTTACACACTTGCAAGCGTGACGATATTAAATGAATATCTACATTTCCAAGTGTGACCAATCTGTATTGAATATTCACACATGTAAATGTGACATTTTTTGAAAATGTTCACACTTACATTTGTGAACACACGCCTCAAATATACACATCTAAAAGTGTGTACAAATCACTATTTTTTGAAAAATAAAATAATGAATTCATATATATTGTGCTCCGTTTCTAGCTGTATGAGCTAATTAATAAATAATAATAATTACTATTATTAATATTTAATCTCTAATAATAATAATAATAATATTTATAACTGTAATAAAAATTAACAAACAATTAATACGTACAGGATGGAAACAACATCTAAAGAAGCATACAAAGACAATGTATCACATATTATTGATCAATTAAAGTGAAAAAAAAAAAAAAAAAACACGATTCACAAAATGAAATAAAAAACGATTTTGGCACTTAACTACGATCTAGATTCAAGCACGTCAAATTCATTACAGTTTTGTGCAGGATCAACGAGTCAAGTTTTTGATAGATGGGTCGAGTTCCTGTATGTTTTTGTCATCTCTTTGAGCATCCACCTGCAAATAATAAATCAGGATTGGAACTGATATGAGCTGCACTTACTAGTGATTAAATAGACACTAAAAGAAAATTGTCATTAATGAATAGTCATTAGTAAGTTTAATAAAAGAAAATTGTCATTAAAAATTCGAGTGGCAAGCTACATTAAAAATATATCTTTTTATCAATCATACAACTCAAGCGGGAAACATTCAAGTTGCAAAAGGCCAAAAAGATTTGACTATGCTATATATTTCTTAAAACACATTATAAGCAAAAGATTGAAAAGAGGAGATAGCAGTACTCACCACCGAAGATACAAATAATTCGTTTTCTTTGATCGACAAACTTCTAAAATGGGTTGATGTAACCTTTGGAACATGAACAACGTACAGGGACCTCCTCACCAAATTCACTATCTGAAAGTAATTCATGTTTATCATATGATAGAAACAGAAACAACTCACCGGAAGTTACATCCCGTATTTGACAATTATGACTAAATTGTTTATATTTTACATTTAAAACCTCATATCAATTGATTAATATCTTAGAAACAACATCAACTTAGGAATACCTTTATGCTAGGCAAGAAGCATATCCTCTACACAGTAATCTTCGTTTGTTCTGTGAACATCCTCTACCCACCTGCTAATCATACACGCACAGAAAACAGTATGGTCCCTGGAGTTAATATACAAATTTGATCAACAGAACCTACATAAATTTAACCTTTTGAAAATTTGAGATAAAGCCTTGATTGAAAGCAAACTGTCCCTGTTAACATACGAAAAGTCAGACTGATAAAAAACCATACAAGTCACTTTTAATGTATACAAAGTTTTTGGGCTCATATTTATGAATACATTTAATAAGTTTTGGGTGAACTTAACCCCTGAATAAACTAACAGTTGGAGCCAGTTTGACCCTTTAGCGGAACCATCTAGCTCTATCCATTCTGCCACCTTATTCTTTGTGTTACGATCTTTTTAGAGGTTCTAACCAGGAAAATGCCAAATGGTCATTGTGTATCGGATAATTTCTATTCGTATAGTTTCAGCAGGATGGTCAGGTAAGCTGATACAATTATTGCAATATTGGAAACTATGGAGGAACTCCCTATAACTTTAGGTCATACGAAAGAAACAGTAACTCCACTAGGACTCTCATGGTGATAACTTGTGCTACTAGCTAGGTCAGTAGTTAACTATTACAATATTTCATATGCATCTGTATAAATACATGAACGGATAGTTAAGAAACTAGTTAACCTTCCCTTTGCATCCTTCCCAGTTAAACACAGTGCTTTGGTAGCTATCATTAACATATTAACAGACTTATAAATGGTTACATAGGCATTGGCATATTAACAAACACATGTATCAAACAGAAGAAAAGAAGAAAAGGTGCAAATCGGTCAATTTACCTGCAAGACGACGCGTTTAAATTAGTAATTGTTCAACCTGATCATGGAGACGGAAGAATACTACCTTCAAAGAACATCAGAGACATTTAGGCCGATTAGGCTTCTTCATCATCACCACCATCCCACTCATTAACATCAATTGCAAAACTTCGCACACATAAAACGGTTATCGAGATGATAAATTGGTAAATTGACCTAAAATTAACCAAATTAATAGCAATAAAAATCTAAAGTTAATAGATTAACCTGCCAGAAGATGAGATCACTGTATTTAATCTTCAATTGGACGGAAGAGAAGGAAAACCCAAAGTATTAGGGCTCGATCGAATAGAATCGCATTATAACTCATGAATCACAAGGATAATATCTATAACAATCGAGAAATTCGAAGAATTAGGGCTTCAGTCCAGTTAGTTGTGCAGATGATGGATAAAATACATTTGCTAATTGCTATGAATTGGTACTATACGAGTATAGCTGAATTGGGGGAAGAAATTGGTATAGGCATATACGACTATATCCTGTTACGATATTTATGCTTAAAATTAAATTTAAATAAACTAAATAAATAAAAAAATAAATGAATACGGAGTACCAATTCTTATAAAAAAACTACACACTTTTTGGTGCAATCTTGCATAAATAATCAAACTTCACGCTTCAAAACATGTAGTGCGCTTCATTTAGTTTGCATATTTGGGAGTACACATTTAAAAGAGTTTATAAAATTAATATATTTAAAAGCGTGAAGAACTTTAATAATATATACACGGTTCTATGTGTGTATATATTTGCACTCACTTATACATGTGAAGGTTTTTAGAGACACGTTTAAAAGCGTGATAATTTACAACACATTCATAAGCGTGCACAAATAAATAAAAAATTACACGCTTGAGACAAGCGTGAAAAAATAAGTGTGAAGAATCATCATTTTTGTTGTAGTGTTAACATCAAGGTGATAATCCGAATACCCATTTAGTAACCGAGAGACTATTCTCTTGTCGCTAACTATAAAATGATGAATTTGGACTTCGAATGAAAAGACTATACCATTATTTCCAACAAGTTTGCTAAATATACTTAAAAATGAGTCAGTAACTATAAAACCATGTTTGAATTTTTTCCTTCACTACTATATATACATCAAAATCACCATTATATACACGGACAGTGCCGGATCTAGAAATCGTAGTCGCTGGTGTTAGTGGTTAAAACTTCAAAAAATTTGTTACTAGTTAAAACTCAAAAAAATTTCCACATCGCGTATGTCACGGGTGTACCGCACCACTACTCAACATATACTACATCCACCCCTGTATACGGAGTACTGATAAAAAAAAAAAACATGTTTTGTTAATTAAACGGGTAAACGGATGTTGTTTCTCATGTTCACACTATTCGGAAAGGGCAACTATTTGATATTGTGATTACACAAACTCTACTCTTCTCTGGAATATCTTCTTGTGGTTGAGTGGTTCTTGTTCTTTTCAGATTGTGGCGGTTTGGGGTTTCAATGAGTCGGCATGTTTTGTTTATTTAGATTTCGGTAGATGTAATGATATTTTCTATTAGATTAATTCCGATTTGTTATTAACTATGAGGTTAGGACTGTCGTGGTGTACATGTCTCTTGGAGGTAGATTGGGTGACTCTTGTTACGGGTTTTGGATGAGGTTTACGGTATGTTTGTCGTTAGTTTTGGATTTTCGTCATAGCAGAACTACTTGGGGGACAAGGAAGGGCAATGACCATCCCAAAAGTTTGAGGTATTAGTGTAAATATTTGGTATTTCAAGTTTTCAACTAGGGTGATTATTTGTATGGTTTAGCTATTTTTTCAGTTTATGTAGCCCCTCTATTTTGGACAGCTCTCTCCATTTTAAATCTACACTCTCTATATTTATGTTCGTATGATTTTGTTATAGACAAACAATTAATTTACAGACAAACAATTTTACAAATCGTTTGTAAATTAGAGGTTTTTATCGACACAAAAGAAAAACGCAAAAGAAAAACAATGAAATATTACATTAAATCCATACAATTAGGTGTAACTAAAAGCTACATTAACCATTAACCAAATATATAAGAAAATAACAACTTTGTAGTCATTTATTTTTCAATCACCTGACACTACATTGTGTCTAACTTATCAAATTTAAGTACTACAACAATAACATTACCCAATTCCGTTGAAGCGAGGACATCAAAATATGAATTCGTGTGTTTCATACTTTCATGTATTAATTTGTTCAATAGTTTATTTATCGATCACTCGATGCTAGTTTCACTTAGCATTGATGTTATTCAGTGATTGTGGTTGTAATTGGTCATTGGTTATAGTTGTTTAATATATAGTCATTAAATGTGGTTGTAATTGGTCATTGGTTATAGTTGTTTAATATATAGTCATTAATTGTGGTGTACAATAGATTGTAGAGTTTAGTCAATTCGGCGATGGTTTGTATCGTTTGTAAAACTTAAGATTTTTTTTATCTATTTTTTCTTTCTTTTTCTTTTGTTAACAAAATAAGGTAAATTATTCCGTATTTAAGTACAGTAACAATTTTGTTCTACACAGACCGAAACAACTTTGTAGAGCGGCTTTTTCTCAATAAATGAATCTGTACATACAACAATTTTACGAGCTTATTTAATAATTGGGTAAAGGCCCGTTCAGAGGATATGTAAGCCCAATTCACGAGACATAATATCTGACAAAACCTGAAAACTTGTTCCTTGGACCAAAAGTAGAAACTAACCATCTTCACTTATCACAATTTAAAGTACCGAGTATAAATTACTCCATAATTCATCAACTATTTATAATAATCAATTACTCCGTATTATTTATTTATTATTTTTATTATTTGTTATAAATAATTAAAAGGCCTGGTCAAGTTTTACACCAAAGTTATTACGAATGGTATTTTATGTAAGATCAAATCAGGATCTTTAGATCTTATGGCACTACAAGAAATGTGACAACTAGCATAGACATCTTTTGGGTGGAAATCCATATCCTTGCAATAGATCCACTAAATGACAAAACAATGAGCCAGCTTTGATTTTTTTTTCTTTGACTAACTCAATTGCGTGGACATGTCCACACAATATATCAATACTAGATTTTAAGAGCCCGTGCGTTGCACGGTAGCTCTAAAAATTAGTTTTTGTATTCGTTTTTATTTGTCCAAAGTTCAATCAAGTCTGCAAAATGGGTGTTGTATAGAAAAATGAGAAATCCATAATGCCAACCTTCGTCCGTGTACATTTGGAAAATATAGTACGTATCTTGCATTTGTTTATCATGTAGTCCATACATTAAATGTCAATAAGGTTCTCAAATCCTCAAGGCATCCAGGTGCTGATCAATAAGTTTGTTATTTCTTCGGCACCGAAAGTTTTAGAAAGCCTGCAGTAACCATATATTTACCATACTTACCATATATTAAGTATATATTTAGTACATGCTGAACTAAAGGATTTCAGTAACCATATTTTACCATATATTAAGCCTATCATGCTCAAATTCAGTGTGGTTCGCACATCTCTGGTATCCACATACATAGAGCTTCAAAACAGAATAATCAAACAAATGAAACTACATATATGACCATTATATGAACATAGTCACGTCTTATGTGCTACCTAGATGTAATAATAAACGCATGGAGCTTGTGTGTTATCTAAATGTATTAATAACTTCAATACATAGAGCTTGTGTGTTACCTACCTCAAGTTCAACATCTCGAGTCTACAAAGACTACTCTTTTTGTACTGCGATAATGCTCCAGGTAACTACAAATGTGTGAGAATTGTCGCAAACTAAATCAAACATACATGTATCGCCTTATCATTGTGGACTCGAAACTAATTATGTACCTTGTACATTTGTTCCTTATGAGAAGGTGTAAACTACAGAACAAAGCCACCGTGTTAAAACTGAAGCTGCTGATGCTGCACCTTAATAAAAAAAAAAAATCAGCCTGTAAAAGAACAACATAAATTGTATAGTGAATTTGTGTTGTTTCAGAATCAAATAAATCTTGAAAAAAAAAACTACCGGTATGTGATTAAGATAAATCACAAATCAACCCATTCATTATGTAAACAAAATAAGAAGTGCAAATCAATCTTAAAAGTACCTGAAATCGGGGTTCGAGTAAACCGTCGATATCACTACAGGTGTACTTATAATATGGTCTGGAGTAAACAAAATATAAAGATAACTGGAATAATATTAAACAAACATCAAACCTCATCACCTTGGAATTATGAAAAGATTATAAGCATTTCTAGACGAATTGCTCTTCTGGAGTACCATCTTCTTCCACCTGCAAATACAACTTACTTGAATTACTTTATAATAGAAAAACATCTTAAATTTTTCATAGTAAAAGTAGTGCAATGACATGCAATTGTTGTCCACTCAAAGCTAATATTAGTAAAAATAAAATAAAATAAACTTAATACATTTAAAGCATTAGAAAAAAAAAAGAATACCGTATCACTGTATCTGCATGCTTTTTTCAGAATCTTGCAGATCTTCTTCTATCTCAACACTCTTGCTGCAAACTTTTGGTCCCTCGTCATCCTTTTAATATAATAACAAACAAAAACCATTTAAAATCTATAGTGTAACCAACTATAAGTCTAAAAGATAACACGAATAGTACTAAAATGCCATTAAGAACTATAAACATACCAATCAGTCTTATTTACTTTGTCATACATATCTAATAGAAATGAGGTAGTTGTGAACTATGTCATACAATCTAATAAACTCGAGTTAAAAGCTTACCTTCAGCAATGAGCACGAAGACTCAAAATTTTGGATATTATCGAGTCAAACAACTAAGTTAGCATGCAGATACAAAAATTTTGGATATTATCGACTAAAATTTTGGATATTATCGACTGTTAAAACATACATCTCGATCTATCTATAAGTCTAATTAAAAATGAAAGAAAATGTCAATAAAATTAGATAAGAGACTAAAACAGTTAACATGAAGTTTACCATTTAATAAAGTACCGAAAAAGGATGGATTGAAACATAATCTAATAGCAAATATGATATATATGTTTCATGAGAAGCCGTGGTGTGTAAACTATAATCATACTCCAGTCCATTTACACTAAGACAACTCATACCAACCTTTCCATTACTTATCTCAAAAACGAAAACATTTAACAAATGAACCCACTTCATTGCAAATCCATATCCATAATTAACATCATTTCCATTGTTCAATAAACCTCTTTTCCTTGAACAAATTTCATATACCATAACATAAAACCAACGTTGACCTATCTCAATATAGCAGTAGCAATTTCGATCCATTTCATAGCAACTATAACCACATAAACCCATTAAATTAAAACAATTCCATATATGACCCATTGTCAAACAACAATACCAAAAGTGACCCAAATACAGGCTATGTTGACAAAGTTTACCCACATTCTAGCAGCAGCAGCAATGAATACCCAAAATCAGCAACTTCATGTATTCTTAGAGACAACAGATTAAGCTAAAACTTATTTAGCAAAGTCACTTAAATATATTAAGGTTATAATTAGCAATTAAGCGTACCTAGATTCATCACAAAACATATTAGTTGAGTATAATATAGTGACATAAAGATATATAAACAGTGGAAAGTAACCTAACTGTGGGATTACCTATAGCAATAATGAGCCTTAAGATCATTAAACAACACCAATGCAGTCTTATATTGTTGTGAAGAGCTGTGATCACAAAAATCATAAAATCAGAGCAATACAAAATTACTTTATTGGTGTATTTTAAGAATGAAATTATTTGTTTAGGCAAGTACATTATATTTGAAGAATGGCCATCACCAATGCAGTCTTCTATTGTTGTATTTTAAGAAGGAAATTATTTGTTTAGGCAAGTACATTATATTTGAAATAAAAAAAAAATGATAATAACAAAAATAAAACGATAGTAAACATGTACCTTAGTAGGAGACAATTATCTCATTATTGGTAACCAATTCCTATTACTTAGTAGCAAACAACTCATATGGTGATATGATCAATCAACAGTCAACTGCTCCTGATTATATTCATATCATCATACACATACACATATATTCATTATCACATACACATATACATATTCATTATCACTTACAAACTTATATACAATCTTACCATATCATCATATACATATATAAAAATGCTTACTTTTAAAGTCTGTTAATAGCATCAGTCACAAATTCTTTGTTCAAACACATTTTATGCTTTGCAATCATTAACAACTAGACTTGATCATTGTAACAATTTTCACAGCCTTATAATTTATATAAAAGGTCCTAAATATTTCGTTAATTGTTTTGTGTGTTATATGTATCTTGTATCATATTTGTTAAAGCTTTCAATAGCAAACTATACTTTTCAGTTACACCTTCCAATAAGAAACTATATTTCTCAAATTCATATGAAGTTATGAATTATATATAATACAATTTAATCGTACACTCTGAATGTTACTAACATAATAAGAATGTATAAACATTTAAGTCAAAAATTGGTAAATTAATAAGATTACAAATCAAAAGCAGGGTAGTAAAAATACCCATTGAGTAGTTATAATTCAAAAACAGTATCATCATCATCACATTATAGTACAGACCAAAAATTGAGTAAATCGAATTGAAAATAAACTATACAAATGTTATAAACGATTAGAAAAGAACTCAACTATCGTTTAATAACCCGATTGACAATTTATTCACATAATCACGAACAACCTTCGATTGGATTTAACCTAGAAACATAAAATTGGATTTAAAAAACCTAAAATCGACAACATCTTCACGGTGTTTGTAACAAATTAGTGAAAATCAACTGGTTTTCTAACATAAAAAAACAAAGAACATAAATCGTGAACAAAAACCCTAGTTTTTATCCATACCTTCAATCGATTGTATTGACACCGAAAGGAACGATTAACGCTGTCGTCTTCCTCGAGAATCCAGTCACCGGAGTTGTTGCCAGCGACTTCGATGAATCTGACTTTAATATATAAAATTTGTACGGTTATGTAGAGAAAAACGTTACGGTTTCATTGGTAGTAGTAGCTTCGATTAATACGGCCGCATGAAAAAAATCAATTGATGGTGAAAAGGAATTGGGGTTTCCCTTATAAAAAGAGAGAGAGAGAGAAACGTTTTTGAGAAGATAATCTGTGAATCTAACGGGTTTTAATAAAAATACGAATTCTTTGACGACACGTGTTTTTTTATCAGTTTATTAGCAATATTTTTGATTAAACCATCTAATTACATGTCAGCACGAAAACCGAGATTCACTCAGTGTTTAACACGTCAGCTTTAACCTTTACGGTTTGTAAAAGGTAGAGATTAATTTCTTTTTGCATTTCATTTCACGGTCAAAGATAGAAAATGAAAAAATGTTGGCAATTATTTCTTGACAAGAGCTATAACGTGGACATGTCCATGCAATACTTATTTAGCAAAATTTTAGTTTTTTAGAAAATAAATTTTATTTTTCATCATTAAATTCTTATTAAAATTTTAAATTCTAATTATTAATTTTTCACTTTAAAAAATCTAAATTTGCCTCCAAAATTAAAAGAATTCCCGGGTTACAGTTTGCGTGGACATGTCCACGCAATAGGTCATTACTTGATGCTTACAAGACGAACTTAATGATTATCGAACGAACCTAAAACTTACCAGGCGAACTGAATATTTATAGGAGGAGCTTTAGGAATATCGAACAACCTTAAGGCTTACCATACGAGATTCATACATATCGGACGAGCCAAAAGTATATCAAACTAGCGTAATGATTATCGGTCGAGCTTATGGAATACCAGAGGGGCTTAAGGACGATATTACATTCTTAATGCTTATCGAACGAGCTGAAAGCTTATCGGACGCGTTGAAGGATAATCGGACAAGCCTAATGCTTATCAGACTGAAGGATTATCAAACGACTTGAAGACTAATGTGTTGAAGGCTATCAGACGAGCTTAATAATAATCGGACGATGAGCCGAATGTAACAACCTACAGCGGTGGTAATGTGTGGCAGTGGAAAGTGACAAAGAAACGTGGTGGTAAAATCATGTGGCGTTGTAATTCGACAAAGGAATGTGGTTGTGATATGTGAGATTGGAGTATGAGTGTGTGACGGAGAAATATGTAGGTAGATGCACTGATCGCGGAAAAAGAAAGATTGGCTGAGGAAAGAGAAGCACGCTTGGAGAGATCAGCGAGACGCGGTGAACGAAAGGCCCAGAAAATTGCAGACTCCATATCCAAACATTTAAACTTAGAGGTTGTGTTTTCTGGAGACGAGAATGACGAAGACGAGGATGGTGAAGTTGGTATTGAGTGGCGTTAGTATCTCGAGGTTGTTTGATACTTGTTATTGTTTGATATTTGTTTTAAACTACTTTGAATTAAGATTTTTGAACTTGTTGTGAATCAGAACTTGTGAATTTGTTTCTCGCTTGGATTTGGTAATTGTTTATATTGTTGTTATTGTTGGTTATATTGTGAGAAAACGAGAAAAACGATCAGGAAAACCGGTCGGGAAGATGCTAATTTGCATTAGTATTTTTGTAAGGACATGTCCACGCAACAGGTTAATTGTGACAACATTTCTTGTATGCACATGTCCACGCAACAGGTTAATTGTGACAACGTTGATTGCTTGCACATGTCCACGCCATTACTTAATTGTGAGAACACTTCTTGCATGGATAAATTCAAGCTACAAGTTTATGATAAGAACTCTATTTGCGTGGACATATCCACGCGATATTGTTATTGTGAGAACTCTATTTGCGTGAACATGTCCACGCGATAGTGTAATTTTCTTTTCTTTTTCATTTTCCTTATAAATCACTTGTAGCGTGAACAATGTCCTCACACTAGATATCTCGCGTCGAGTGTGTAGAAAGAACCGTTTTGCATGAACATGTCCACGCAAAACACCTATTGCCTGGACATGTAGATATCTTGCGTGGACATTTGTCCACGCTAAAGGTCCAACTTGTTGTAGTGTGGTTTTAAGATCCGATCATGATCGTTCTGATTAATCAAGATCGTAAGTTCTTAATATCAAGATATACATATTATTTTAATAACCTTGTTTTACATTCAGTAGCGGAACCAATTTTTTTCACCGGGAGCAAAAAAATAAAATTAAAACCGTAACAATTTTTTTGGACATAATATAGAGGTTTTAGGGCAAAAAATAAGATTTTTAGGCAAATTATGGAAGTTTTGGGGCAAAGTTGGAGAATTTTGGGCAAAATTTGAAGGTTTTGGGGCAAAAAAAATCCACCGGGGGCAAAGTCGAAAAACTCAAAAAAAATTCACTGAAAATTACAAATTCACTTGGGGTTGGCGCCCCACCCTGGCCCCAAATAGTTTCGCCCCTGTTTACATTGTATCAAAGCTTTTCTAACAGGGTTTAGAATCCAAATAGTAAAAAAAGAAGAAGGTGAAAATACATCATGATTCATGATATGTTTTATAGTAATATAATACGTGTATGCGAATATGTAACGATGGTAGTGAGAGCTCGCACTCATTTAACAGTATTTTAAGGTAATAATTTATTATTTTAAAATTCGTAAAACTATATATACCTTAATATATGGTATATTGCATTCAGAACATGACGTCCAAATCAGCTTAGGGAGATCTTAGTACCGGAATGATTTGTTTAGGATATTCAATCCATGCCCTAAATAAAGGAGGAAAGAGTTAGTCAAACAAGACGTTATGCCCTCAACAAGAAAAGTGGAAGTGAGGTTCCGTATTATTCTATGTTGCCCGATTATAGTGGGCTTGAAGAATGTTTGATTTATTCTGTTCTTTAAATAGCGGTTGTATTGAATGAATGGGGTTCATGCATCTTACTTGTAAACATCGATACATTTAAGAGAAAAATAAATAAAACAAAACACTTTTACCCCATATTATAATTCCACCATTATTATTCGTGCTTCATACTACCTATTGTCACAATAAAACGGAAACATTCTTTTACTTATATCAATATCCTTACGGATCGTGTCAAGCATCTATTTCCTAACACATCGAGTGGTATCAGAGTCACGATCCATACATTTGTATCATTGTATGGTGCAAACCAAAAATGCTTACAAAGCTTCTGGAGAAATAATCTTGGAATTAAAACAACGGCGCAAAACAATCACAAAACATCAAGTAACCAACATGTCGACAGAAGAAACTTCCAAACACAATGAGCTATCCACGAAAGTGGAACAACTAACCACTCAACTCGCGTCGGTATTAGAGTGGATCCAAACCCAGACAAAACCAAAGGCTCGAGAAACACCTCTAAAGAACCGGAGGATAGACGAGGTCGAATGGAATAGCGAGACTGAAGATGAATCAAGAAGTGATTCTGGTTCATCAAGAAAAAAAGGAGACCAACAGGCCATTCAAAGTTGAGGCAAAACTTGATATTCCTACGTGCGATGAGGTCATAAATGCTGAGAAATTAGACTTCTGGATCGATCAACTTGAGACCTATTTTATACTCTACGGTTTTAAGAGTGTCAAAAAGGTTTCATTCGCTCGATTAAAATTAACTAGCCATGTGATATCGGCTAAAAAGTCACATTTTTACCTCGATATTAAGGCCCAAAAATAATAAAGTTCCAAACTTTATCGCTAAAATAATCACTTTGTTAGTTAATTTTGTAGATTTAGCATTTACAAAGGCGATGCAAAAAGAATCAAGTAAAACGGAGCTAAAACGAAGATTCTAGAGCGAAAACGGTGAAAGACAAGTTACGACCCTGAAAACCAAGTTACGATCCAATAAAAACAGCAAACTAGGGCAACCATACGGCTTGCCATCCGGGCTTCCATACGGCTTGCTATATGAGAAACGGCTTGCCAGCCATCCGGGCACCACAAACGGTTTGCCTGGCCATACGGCCTGCCATACGTATGATAGCAAAATTCAAATTTATATAAAAGGCACTTGTCATCCATTTTTCACACACCTTATTCACTTCTCTCTCTAAAATATCTCTCTATTGTCGCTCTCTAGTGATCAGTAGGAGATTAGTTTTCTCTCTACTTTCTCTCTCTAGATTCTAGAGAGAAAAAAGTACGGAGATTAGAAAATTGATTATCTCTCTATTGTCGCTCTCTAGTGATTAATAGGAGATTAGTATGTAGTTACTAGTAGAAGCTATCAAGCATTGTAACGCTATGGATATTATGAAGAAATTAAAGTGTATTCTGCCGACATTTTTCGGTAAAATCTATCCTTTATTTTATTAATTTATTATAATATTCTTGTTTGATGTTTGTGAGTATTAATATTAGAAATGTTTGTTGCCATGATGTGTGAGTAATTGCTTGATTGTTTACCATGATTTAATAATGTTAGTTATGGATGATTATCGTTTCGTACTTGCTTTCTGTCTATGATATTAAACCTCGTTATTATCGTCCTTCCATCAATAAACGTGATTAAAACCTTTTATAAAGTCGACAATTATAAGGGTAATTAATTATCTGTGTTTATATATTGGTCAAGGTATGAACCCATCGGAAATACTATAAAGTACATAGGGAATTACCGTAGGACCAGATCAAGACATTGGTCAAGAGTATAAGACTCGAGGAAATACTGTTGCACCAGTAGAGTACCATGTTGATGTACTTTAGGACCACTTAATCATGGTCAAGGTTAGAAGCTATGGAACCACTATAAGTATAGTACATGGTGGATAACTAAGGGATTTATTGGGTTGATTTAAGTAAGGGATGGTTTAAATAATAAATGAGAATTTAACGCACTACAATAACAACTAAGCTTATAAATCTTTAAGGATGACTGAGAACTATCAGAGGTTCTAATTTGTCTACAAACCCTTAGATTTTATAAAACCATTGACAGAAAGGAATTCGAAACACAATCATAACCACTCACTTGGGTGATACACTAAGGTGTTAAGAAAGATTGGATATTATATATATATATATATATATATATATATATATATATATATATATATATATATATATATATATATATATATATATATATATATATATAGGCTATGATACTTTATCCGTGCGCCCAAGGTATGCATTGCATCCAAGATGGGCCGCTTATATCCTTAAACCGAATAAAGCGTCGGGAGTTGAGCATAGTCAATCCGATCAGAATCACGATAACCTAGTTCATCGTGACATGCTAATCGATAAATCAATTAGTAGGGATTCTAGTGTTTACACCAAGGTATATCTATCCAATGAGTGTCTCGCAATCATCCCGACACTATGTTATCTTAAATCATGGTGAACCACGTCTTCTCTGTCCTTAGCTGTTGCATGCTAGCTAGCTTATTTTAATTATATTGCTTTAATATTTTAAATACAATTATAAATTAAATCAACCCAACTATTGCCTTTACATAATTTGATATTCCGGATAAAGTGGTGTCTAGAATAAACCGGTTGGACTTGGTTGTTGGATTTTCTGAATAGTCGTCAATTTATTGGGACCAAAAGGATCCTGCCTCTCCACATAAGATATATCTGGCCACTAGTCTTAGATACTAAATTGTGTACAACCCAATCTTAAATACCAAATTATCTAAATAAGCTCCGCTTCAAATTCGACCGCTCAACGAATGACCCAAGGTCATATTTGCCTTTGCTAACCATAGGAAGGAATAATAGATTTAGGCCTAGCAAAATATAAATTTAAAACTTTGTTGATAAGTTCGTATCGACACCTTGCGACCTAATGACACTGCATAAAGAAATCGTCCGTTTTGAGCATATCACCATGCCTTGGCTTGGTGGAACTCGTACCTCAGAACACGTACAGATGAAGAAATAAGATGTTCAGAATTCACTCGATTGCTAAGGAAATTATTCTACCCAATGAGTTACTCACAAGATCGGTGGACATATTGGCATAATTTACGCCAACAACAAGGGCAACAGGTAAAGGGCTATACAACCGAGTTTCAAAGACTTGTGGTGTCGTTAGGAATCCTGTTAGATGGTGAAGAAACATTTACAAAATATGTTGTTGGGTTAGCATGAACCATTAGTTCAGAGTTGCAGTTTCACACGATTATAGACATCTCGAATGCTAGTTGATATGGCCAAAATGGATGGTTTTATTTGTGCGGTGTCGTTAGGTCGCAAAACGTCAGAATCGGTTACCAAAATGGAGTAATGGTTTTATTATTTATATTTAGCTGGTGTTTCCTAGCTATAATTCACATACTTGTCTTCCTTTATCGATTAAGTGGTAAGTATAACTCAGGTTCGTATTTTTGTATGTTTGCTCAGTAATGTGGGATAAAAGTGCCTAAATAGTTAACTCTAGTGACAAGTGGTGATAAATTAAGATTAACTAAAGGTAATACAAACTATAAAGATAAAAAGGGATAGGTATGAAGAATAGAATTTTGATGGGGAACTATTCAAGAGTTCAACTTTCTAGAATAAACACTAAACCTCAATCAAATGGGCTATGAACCTAATCGATTTTTCACTAAGAGTTTAGGCTTTGAAGATTCTGGCTAAGACGGATATCCCTACTCCCAATGTTAACCTTAGAGGGTTTAAACGACCTTATGGATAGAATCCTATGTACATGAATATAGTGGTATATCCTTAAAAGAAAGTCTCAGCTTTTCTTAATCCTAGTTGGTCTAACTATAGTAACGTTCCACCACTTAATACTAAGCTATGCCTTAACATTAACAGATGTGCAATCTTAGACATTCTAAGGTACTGCTAATTGGATTAGAGGACTCTCCTTTGCGATCACTTACTCAACCCCGGATCATCTTAAAACATCTCAATAACGTTTCTTCTGACGCGAATCATGCTTTTGAGTAAGCCAGTGTTCAATGAACTCTATATTGCCTACTCTAATCTCAACGTAAATGGGTAGCTTTTCTTTGACGGATAAATGATTAACCGTACGTAGGTACCATATCCCTATTGTGACGTTAAGCACACATAACTACTTACCTTGTATCCTAGGGTTGATCAGGTCCTAATACTAGGTTATAGCCACGTGAATAAGTGGAAAGGGTAATCCGTAAATTAGACTTCTAAACCGTCAAGGTTTCAGCATAACAATAGCATAAGTTTCACATAAAATATTCAATATATAATAAACATTTACATTGGATAGATAATCATGCAAGGTGAAAGCAACTTAAAGTAAAAAGATAACTTTATTAAATTAAGGAAAGCGTTCGCCGTTTACAGACGAGATCTGGACCATTACAAGTGCTGACATCCTCTAGACCGCTCCTAGTACAATCTTCGGCGTTCGCCTGCGGGTACTTAATTTCCCGCTCGGAGGTGAGAAGGCCTTGAAAGTTCTAGTGTGAGAAAGTGTATTGTAGTGAGAGAGTGAAAAGCGGTGTGTTGAAAATGGATGAAAAAAGCCCTTTAAATAGACTTGGATTTGTCCTGCATAAGGATGGCAAGACGTATGGCAAGACGTAGAGATTAATAGACTTGGTTTTACGTCTTTCATCGTTTTCGCTCTAGAATCTTCATTTTTAGCTCCGATTCTCTTGATTCTTCTTGCATCGTCTTTGTAATTACTAAATCTTCAATTTTTTCCGACAAAGTGGGTATTTTGGCGATAAAGCTTGAAACTTTATTGTTTTTGAGCCTCAATACCGGGGGTAAAAACGTGACTTTTTAGCCGATATTAAATATCCAACACTTAGACTTTGCTTGTCCTCAAGCAAACTTTAGAGCTTTTTACACAGAAGATTCATATTCGTAGTGATCAAGCGATCTTCATTTCGCAAGACGTAAGAGTGAAAACTCGTTTCATTCTTTTTTGTTATTCCCGAAATTTTTTCCGCAAGCATGAGAGGATGTTACATAACTGAGGCTATCTCACTCAGGTCACTAAATTCACTAAAGTGTATCGGGTGTCCTATAGTTCTAAGAAATGAAATCGGTCATAGACAGTCATGTTTGCATTCTTTGTCATAGGCTTGATCAAGACTCAAATCTCCATCACTTATTTGAGAGAATTTTCAGTTATAGACTCAGCTTATATCGTGAAGAGACGGTGATTTGGAGGTTTGGGGGTGTAAGAGTTTGGATAGATAGAAGTTTCTTTTAAGGATCGATTTTGATAATCTTTCCAGCTTTTTGTCGGGAATTTCAGGACGAGCATCCTTCTTTTTGACTGCCAGGAGTTTTTTCTTGAATCTTTTTAGTTTCGCTCCTTTTCTCAGAACCTTTATTCATCATCATCTTTTTTTCTTCCTTTTTTTTGGCAAGCATCTTTTGCTTTTCTCTTCGAGGTCTCCTTTTATCGATGGTCTCCTTGATACTTAACTTGGATGCTCGCATTTTTTCTGATGCGGTTTTATAGAGGAATTCCCGGAAATTATGATTTCATCGGGATTTATTTCTTTATTTATGAATTGAATGAAAAACCTAGGTAGCGGTAGATGAAATTATGGTGGCTTGGAGTGAAAATGAAAATGAAGGTATTTGATGGGGGTGTTTTGTCTTCTGAATAGTCGAGGTTTCTAACCTAGTAATTCTCGTCAAAAGGTGTGATTCTGAAATGTAGATCAAGAGCAAAATCTGATTCAGAGATGTTAATATCGGCGCACTCAACGGAAATATAGCGAAGCACTAAAAATGAGTGCTTGTCAAGCCTTATTTTGGGGTGCCTCACAACAATTATAATGTGTCGAATTGCTGTAGTGACCCGAACTTTTCCATGTTTATATATATATTAAATGAAATTGATATTTACATGATTATATGTTTCCAACATGTTAAGCAATCAAACTTGTTAAGACGTGATTAATTGAAATAGGTTTCATATAGACAATTGACCACCCAAGTTGACCGGTGATTCACGAACTTTAAAACTTGTAAAAAACTATATGATGACATATATATGGATATATATATATATATATATATATATATATATATATATATATATATATATATATATATATATATATATATATATATATATATATATATATATATATATATATATATATATATATATATATATATATATATATATATATATATAACATGATATTATGATAAGTTAGTATCTCACAAAGTATATTAACAATGAGTGATATACATAAAAATGAGTTTATTGAATTAAGAAACTCGACACGATATATATAACGATTATCGTTGTAACGACATTTAAATGTATATATATCATATTAAGATATATTAATACATCATATTATCATGATAATTTAATAATTTAACATCTCATTAGATATAATAAACAATGAGTTAACAACATTTAACAAGATCGTTAACTTAAAGGTTTCAAAACAACACTTACATGTAACGACTAACGATGACTTAACGACTCAGTTAAAATATATATACATGTAGTGTTTTAATATGTATTCATACACTTTTGAAAGACTTCAAGACACTTCTCAAAGTAATTCTACTTAACAAAAATGCTTACAATTACATCCTCATTCATTTTCATCAACAATTCTACTCGTATGCACTCGTATTTGTACTCGTACAATACACAGCTTCTAAATGTATTTACTATTGGTATATACACTCCAATGATCAGCTCTTATCAGCCCATGTGAGTCACCTAACCATGTGGGAACCATCATTTAACATCTAGCATGAAATATCTCACAAAATTACAAACTAATGGAGCCTATATGGAACCCCTAAATTCACGTGAACTAGAGGACTCACAAACACATTTCCATTTCAATTTTCTTGAATCAAATTACTCTCTCTCAAGTGTTCTTACATTGTTTTAAGTGTTCTTCATCATCTTCATCAAAATCTAGCTCAATCTAGTTCATAAATCCATACATAAACCAAGTTATAAAATAACTACTCAAGAACACACCAACAACACTTCCAAGTTTGCTAGCTTTCTTTCAATCTTGCAAATCCATTTTGAGTGATCATCCAACCTCAAGAAATCCTTATTATTTACAGTAATATATCTTTCTAATACAAGGTAATACTCATATTCAAACTTTAATTCAATTTCTATAACTATAACAATCTTATTTCGAGTGGAAATCTTACTTGAACTTGTTTTCGTGTCATGATTCTACTTCAAGAACTTTCAAGCCATCCAAGGATCCTTTGAAGCTAGATCTATTTTTCTCATTTCCAGTAGGTTTATCCACAAAACTTAAGGTAGTAATGATGTTCATAACATCATTCAAATCATATATATAAAACTATCTTATTTGAAGGTTTAAACTTGTAATCACTAGAACATAGTTTAGTTAATTCTAAACTTGTTCACTAACAAAAGTTAATCCTTCTAACTTGACTTTTAAAATCAACTAGGCACATGTTCTATATCTATATGATATGCTAACTTAATGATTTAAAACCTGAAAACACGAAAAACACCGTAAAACCGGACATACGCCGTCGTAGTAACACCGCTGGCTGTTTTGGGTTAGTTAATTAAAAACTATGATAAACTTTGATTTAAAAGCTATTCTTCTGGGAAAATGATTTCTCTTATGAACATGAAACTATATCCAAAAATCATGGTTAAACTCAAAGTGGAAGTATGTTTTCCAAAATGGTCATCTAGACGTCGTTCTTTCGGCTGAAATGACTACCTTTACAAAAATGACATGTAATCTGTATTTCCGACTATAAACTTATAATTTTTATGTTTATATTCATAAACTTAAGTTCAATATGAAACCATAGCAACTTGAATCACTCAAAACGGATTTAAAACGAAGAAGTTATGGGTAAAACAAGATTGGATAATTTTGCTTGTTGTAGCTACGTGAAATTTGTAACAAATCTATACAAATCCTAACTTAATTAACTTATATTGTATTATACATGTATTCTATCATATATTATGTAATCTTGGGATACCATAGACACGAATACAATGTTTTAACATATCATATCGACCCATCTATATATATATTTCGGAACAACCATAGACACTCTATATGCAGTAATGTTGGAGTTAGCTATACAGGGTTGAGGTTGATTCCAAAATATTATATATACTTTGAGTTGTAATCTAGTCTGAGACTTGTATACATGAGGTCGTGGATTGATTCAAGATAATATATATATATTGCTTTATTTATGTACATCTAACTGTGGACAACTAGTTGTAGGTTACTAACGAGGACTGCTGACTTAACAAACTCAATCATTAAAAGGTAATAAAAAATGTTGTAATTATATTTTGATCATACTTTGATATATATGTACATATTTGTTATAGGTTCGTGAATTAACCCGTGGCCAAGTCTTACTTCCCGACGAAGTAAAAATCTGTGAAAGTGAGTTATAGTCCCACTTTTAAAATCTAATATTTTTGGGATGAGAATACATGCAGCTTTATAAATGTTTTACAAAATAGACACAAGTACATGAAACTACTTTCTATGGTTGAATGATCGAAGCCGAATATGCCCCTTTTTGCTTGGTAACCTAAGAATTAGTAAACCAGTCTACTAATTGACGCGAATCCTAAAGATAGATCTATTGGGCCCAACAAACCCCATCCGTTGTAGCGGATGCTTTAGTACTTCGAGTTTTTATATTATGTCCGATGGATGTCCCGGAATGATGGGGATATTCTTATATGCATCTTGTTAATGTCGGTTACCAGGTGTTCACCATATGAATGATTTTTATCTCTATGTATGAGATGTATATTGAAATATGAAATCTTGTGGTATATTATTACGATTTGATAAATATATAGGTTAAACCTATAACTCACCAATATTTTTGTTGATGTTTAAAGCATGTTTATTCTCAGGTGATTATTAAGAGCTTCCGCTGTTGCATACTAAATTAAGGACAAGATTTGGAGTCCATGCTTGTATAATATTGTTTGAAAACTGCTTTCGAAGACATACATTGTTGTGTAATATTATTGTAAACAATTATGTAATTGTCGTGTGAGAACGCTATATTTTGATTATCATTATTTGATAATCGCCGTAATATTTTAAACCTTCATTGATAAAATAAAGGTTATGGTTGTTTTAAAAATCGAATGCAGTCTTTGAAAAACGTCTCATATAGAGGTCAAAACCTCGCAACAAAATCAATTAATATGGAACGTTTATAATCAATATGAACGGGACATTTTAGTTGGTATCCGAGCGTTGGTCTTAGAGAACCAGAAAATTGCATTAGTGTGTCTTACCGAGTTTGTTAGGATGCATTAGTGAGTCTGGACTTCGACCGTGTTTTCTTTAAAAACGATTGCTTAACATTTTTTTTTTAGAATCTATATATTATTAACATGTAAATATTATGTGAAATATTAATCTCTTAACGTGTTTGATATTGTGTGATAGATGTCTACCTCTAGTACAAATCCCATCGACTCACCTAATAATAATGAAGAGTCGAATATATTTTGGGAAGATTCACAAATTCCCGAAGAGGAACCGGAAGAGGAGGAACCGGAAGAAGAGGAACCGGAAGAGGAGGAACCGGAAGAAGAAGAGGTTCCGGAGGAAGAAATATTGATACCTACAGTAAATCGATTAATTAAAAGAAAATCCTCAACCACCGGACCAAAGTCAATAATGGTCAATGGTGTTTCCGCCGAGGAAGCAAAATATTGGGAAGATTACCAATTTTCCGATGAATCGGATCCCGATGAGGATTCCAATGATGTTATAGAAATTACCTCGACCCAATTTAATAAAGCAAAAGAAAATAATAAGGGAAAATGTATAAAAATAGAGAAACCTGATTCCAACCCCGATGAACTTTATATGTATCGGCAACATCCGGATTTCCTAAAAAGTAACAATAACCCGGGAACCTCTAAACCACCAGGTTTTTCTAAACCATTGTGGAAAACGACGGCTCGTATTAGAGGAACACCATATATCCCTAGAAAATTAAAAAAACGAACCAAGTCCGAAGAAGAAGAAACCAGTGATTCAGATTAGAGGGTTGTAATCATGTTGTGTATTATATGTATTGTGGTGTGCTTGTACTTTTATGTTCTATATAAAAATTGCTTGTATTGTTTGTTAATTATCTTTTACGAATCTAATCCTTGTCTATTTTACAGTATAAAATCACAAAATGGACGTTAAGGGTAGACAACCGAATATTTTAGAAGACCTACCAGAGGATATGATTGATGAAATCTTGTCTAGAGTCGGTCAGAATTCATCAGCACAATTAGTTATGGCGAAATTAACTTGTCAAACATTTTAAAGACTTTCCAGAAATGCCTTAGTTTATAAAAGGCTTTCCTTTGATAGGTGGGCTATATCACATTGGGGAGACCGTAAGTTACGTAGTGTTTTCTTTAAAGCGTTAAATGCGGGGAACCCAAATGCAATTTTACGCTACATGTTAAGAACCTATTTTGACTCAACATATCCCAACATAGGATTTCGTGAGTTAGAAAGAGCTTCTAACATGCAACATAAAGAAGCATGTTATGCTTACGGGTTAGTGATGTTCGCTTCTTACCAAAGTGAGAAAAAGAACATCAGATTAGAAATTTTAAATAAAACCTTCCCATAAGTGACGGATTCAGTAGTTGGGGTGAGAAACAAGGTTTTTAGATTATTACGGGGCTGTTGGACATTACGAAACCCTCGTCCTTTTGACAAAATTACAACATGTTGCCTAGCCAATGGTCATAACAGTTACTTTCCACAAGACCAAGGATGGGAAGTCGTCTTAGTAAAACCAGAATGCATGACTTGTTTCTGGACTTATGAATTACGTGTCTTTATTGCCTTTGCTGAACAACTTGCGTATTAATTAGAATTACCTTTATAGCTGCTGTGTAGCAAAGTTGTTATGTGTTATATTTCATCCTATATGTATAATAAGTGGTAATGTATGTTTGTAAAATATTGTATAAAAGTTTGAACGCGAAATATTATTGTAATAAGTTTTTCATATAGAAGCGTAGTAGTTGAGTTGTATAGTAGCTAGTAAGTATGAACTTAACGGGTAGGTACTACCCGAATTAAAACTATAAAATGCTAATATGAAGAAAAAGCTTTTATAAATAAGTTCATATAATGCTACGAAATACTATTGACTACTCTTAAATTCTATATGATTAACTCAATTCTTTTGGCTATTTTTGAAGGAAATGGCACCGACAACTCGTCAGAACTTGAACATGAGTGAGGAAGACTTTCGTGTTTTCCTTACTGCGAACATAGCCGCAGTGCAGGCCGCAATGCAAAATAACAACAATAACTCTGGTTCTAGCAGTGGAACAAATTCCACAAGAAATCGTGTAGGATGTTCCTACAAAAAATTCACTGCCTGCAAACCTTTAGAATTTGATGGAACCGAGGGTCCAATCGGATTGAAACGGTGGACCGAGAAGGTTGAATCGGTGTTTGCCATAAGTAAATGTACTAAAGAAGACAAAGTAAAGTACGCTACGCATACCTTCACATGTACGGCGTTAACATGGTGGAATACCTATCTCGAGCAGGTAAGACAAGATGCTGCTTATGCACTACCGTGGTCAGCATTCAAGCAATTGATGAACGAGCAGTATTGTAACGACCCGTCAAAATCGCTATTGACGCGGCACGTTAATCATTGATTCCACAGTGAGGTTTTGACCTCTATATGATACGTTTTGATAAAATATTGCATTCATTAAAATAAGTGACTTTCTAAACATAGAAAGTTATAAACATGTGGGCGAGTGCTTAGGTATAAACAAAACCCCGAAATACATAAGTCTTTAATTTACAGGTTGACATCACAGTCCAATTATTTATTACACAACGCAGTTTTATTTTGAATGCAATAAACTTTGTACAAAGCATGAGAGACTCCATGTAGGCAACAAGCACATCACAGTGGAAGCATTCTAAGGACCTGAGAATAAAACATGCTAAAAAGTCAACACGAATGTTGGTGAGTTATAGGTTTAATTGCTCGAGTCATAAACATATATAAAGATAGACCACAAGATTTCATCAAAAGTTTATCAATAGATTCTACGTAACAGAGCACCCTGGTAACTAAACTTAACGCTATAGTGATAATTACCCCATTCATTTTAATACACGCAAACCAACGTGTCTTAAACTCAAATAACATACGTCCGTTAAAAGGCTAGCGCTCTAGCTCGGACGGGGGTGTCAAGCCCTATGGATCCATATACTAATACTCGCGCCCACCAGTTCTTATAACTGGCAGTTACTAGTTACCAAAGTTAAGGGATTTTCGGTTCAAACTCAGTGTAGAATTTAGTATGTACTTTTATCCATTGCGTTTAAAATAAAGTGCATGTATTCTCAGCCCAAAAATATATATTGCAAAAGTAATTAAAAAGGGAGCAAATGAAACTCACAGTTCAATATTGAGACTCAATATTGTTAGCAAATTGCATAGACGTAATGATGGTAGACGACTTTATGGTTGACCTTGGATTCAAGAACAATACCCCGAATAATACCCAATATTTTCTTAGCTTAAAACGGTTTGAAACCCGAATTAAAAATACCCTTGTATATACCTTATTATTATTAAACTTAAATTTAAAATTATAATTATAATATTAATATAAATATTGAGAGATAATTGTGATAAACTTCGTCGAACAAACTGCGTATTTATATTACTTTTCGATTTACTGTAGCTCATGCGATCGCATGAGTTTTCAGTGTTTTTGCCATGCGATCGCATGGCCGCCTTTTCCGTTTTTGTTTGCTAGTTCGTCGACATCAAATAGTGTTTACTGTAGCAAATAGTGTTTACCGTAGCAAATTGTGTTTTACTGTAGCAAATAGTGTTTACTGTAGCAAATAGTGTTTACTGTAGCAAATCACTGTAGCACTGTAGCAAAATACGTTTCACTGTAGCAAATAGTGTTTTACTGTAGGAAAGTCGTTTTTACTTATACATATATATATATATATATATATATATATATATATATATATATATATATATATATATATATATATACTTACATATAATTGTTCATGAATCGTCGAGAGTAATCAAAGGTAATTGTATATATGAAACAGTTCTAAAATTTTGAGACTCAATCTAACAGACTTTGTTTAACGTGTTAAAATAATAAATCGTATAGAGAATTGGTTTAAATAAGTCAAAAAATTTCGGGTCATCACAGTAGCTCCCCGTTAAAGAAAATTTCGTCCTGAAATTTTGAGTAGTACCTGTTTCATGAGCGATATCAGTGAACAAATGTGGATACTTTTGCTTCATTTGATCTTCACGTTCCCAAGTAAACTCGGGTCCTCGTCTTGCATTCCAACGAACCCTAACTATCGGTATTTTGCTTTGTTTTAATTGTTTGACCTCACGGTCCATGATTTCAACAGGTTCTTCGACAAAGTGGAGTTTATCATTGATTCGTATTTCGTCAAGAGGAATTATGACATCCTCTTCAGCTAAACATTTCTTCTAATTTGACACGTGAAATGTGTCATGAACACTACTAAGTTCTTGCGGTAACTTTAATCGATAAGCAACTGCTCCAATTCTTTCGGTGATTTCAAAGGGTCCTACGTACCTAGGACTTAGCTTTCCTCATTTACCGAATCGTACAACGCCTTTCCAGGGTGACACTTTCAACATGACTTTGTCGCCCACTTGAAATTCTAGCGGTTTTCTTCTTACATCAGCATAACTCTTTTGGCGACTCATGGCCGTTTTCAATCGCTGTTGTATTTGAATGATCTTTTCGGTGGTTTCGTGAATAATTTCTGGTCCAGTAAGTTGTATTTCTCCTACTTCACTCCAACAGATAGGAGATCTGCACTTTCTACCGTAAAGTGCTTCAAATGGCGCTGCGTTGATGCTCGTATGATAGCTGTTATTGTATGAAAATTCTGCCAACGGTAAGTGTCGATCCCAACTGGTTCCAAAGTCAATCACGCATGCCCGTAACATGTCTTCCAATGTTTGTATTGTTCTTTCACTTTGACCATCTGTCTGTGGGTGATAAGCGGTGCTCATATCTAATCGAGTTCCCAATGCTTTTTGTAATGACTGCCAGAAACGTGATGTGAATCGGGTGTCGCGATCAGATATGATGGAGATAGGTACACCATGCCTGGAAACTACTTCCTTCAAATATAGGCGTGCTAATTTCTCCATACTGTCTGTGTCCTTTATTGGTAGAAAGTGAGCTGATTTAGTTAGACGATCAACTATCACCCAAATAGTATCATGACTACTTGTAGTCCTTGACAATTTCGTAATGAAATCCATGGTTATTCTTTCCCATTTCCACTGCGGAATTTCTGGTTATTGCAGTAATCCTGACGGCTTTTGGTGCTCAGCTTTGACCTTTGCACACGTCAAACATTTGCTTACATAAGTAGCAATTTCTGTCTTCATATTAGGCCACCAATAAAACTTCTTGAGATCGTGGTACATTTTCCCATTTCCTGGGTGAATTGAGTACCTCGTTTTGTGTGTTTCATCCAGTACTAGTTGCCTTAGATTACCATGTTTTGGTACCCATATCCTATCAGCAAAATACAGGGTTCCATCGGCTTTTACTTCAAGCTATTTTTCTAACCCTCTGCTCATTTCGCCTTTTTCATTTTCTTCTTTTAAAGCCTCTAACTGTGCTGCTTGAATTTGCTTTGTGAGATCAGTACGAATTGTAATATTCAAAGCTCGGACCCTAAGAGGTTTTACTCTTTCTTTTTGACTTAGGGCATCAGCTACAACATTAGCCTTTCCGGGGTGGTAACGGATTTCACAATCGTAATCGTTTAACAACTCTACCCAGCGACGTTGCCTCATATTGAGTTGTTTTTAATCAAAAATATGCTGAAGACTCTTATGGTCAGTGTACACTGTACACTTGGTGCCATATAGGTAGTGTCTTCATATTTTGAGTGCAAAACTACTGCTCCAAGTTCCAAATCGTGCGTCGTATAGTTCTTTTCATGAATTTTTAGTTGTCGTGAGGCATATGCGATAACTTTTGTGCGTTGCATTAATACACATCCTAAACCTTGGCGCGAAGCGTCACAATAGATCATGAAATCATCATTTCCTTCCGGTAATGACAAAATGGGTGCAGACGTTAACTTCTTCTTTAATAACTGGAATGAGGATTCCTGTTCCGTGGACCAATCATACTTCTTTCCCTTTTGAGTCAATGCAGTTAAGGGTTTGGCGATTCTAGAGAAATCTTGAATGAATCTTCGGTAGTAACCAGCAAGACCTAAGAATTGACGGATTTGTGTTGGAGTCTTCGGTGTTTCCCATTTACTAATGGCTTCGATCTTGGCAGGGTCAACTTTAATTCCATGTTTACTGACAACATGGCCCAAAAATTGTACTTCTTGTAACCAGAAATCACACTTCGAAAATTTTGCGTACAATTCTTCTTTCTTGAGTATCTCTAGTACCAGTCTTAAGTGTTGCTCATGTTCTTCCTTGTTCTTCGAGTAAATCAATATGTCGTCGATAAAAACAATGACAAATTTATCTAAATACGGTCTACAGATGCGATTCATTAGATCCATGAATACTGCTGGAGCATTAGTTAATCCAAAAGGCATGACTAGAAACTCATAGTGACCGTAACGGGTTCTGAACGCGGTTTTAGGAACATCTTCTTCCTTCACTCTCAGCTGATGATATCCAGAGCGTAGATCAATCTTAGAATAAACACTTGATCCTTGCAATTAATCAAACAAATCATCAATCCTCGATAATGGGTACCGATTTTTGATCGTTAATTTGTTTAATTCTCGGTAATCTATGCACATTCTCATAGATCCATCCTTCTTCTTGACGAACAGAATAGGAGCACCCCAAGGTGAAAAACTGGGATGAATAAATCCACGGTCCGATAATTCTTGCAACTGGTCTTGTAATTCTTGCATTTCTGAAGGTGCAAGTCTATATGGGGATCGGGCTACAGGTGCGGCTCCTGGTATGAGATCAATCTGGAATTCTACACATCTATGTGGAGGTAGCCCCGGTAATTCTTCTGGGAATACTCCGGGATATTCTCTTACAACCGGCATGTCATTAATACTTCTTTCTTCAGTATCGATCTTCTTTATGTGTGCCAGAATAGCATAACAACCTTTTCTTATAAGTTTCTGGGCCTTCATACAGCTGATGAAGTTCAGCTTTGAGTTGCTCTTCTCCCCATAAATCATTAATGACGTTTCATCCTTACGAGGGATGCAGATTGCTTTCTCAGCGCAAACAACTTCTGCTCTTGTTTTGGACATCCAGTCCATGCCAACGATTACGTCAAAACTTCCTAATTCTACGGGTATCAAATCGATTTCGAAGGTTTCACCAGCGAGATTTATTTCGTAACCATGGCAAATTTTATCGGCTTTTATCAGTTTACCATTAGCTAATTCAATAGTATATTTATCGTCTAGAGGTAATGATGCACATTTTAGTTTAGAACTAAAGTCTTTACACATATAACTTCTATCAGCACCCGTATCAAACATAATAGAAGCTAGTTGATTATTAACGGTAAACGTACCCATGACAAGACTAGGATCCTCACGTGCTTCACTGGTACTAACATTAAATGCCCTCCCACGTGCGGGTTCTTTGTTCTTCTCCTTATCAGGGCATTGATTTATAAAGTGACCAGACTTCTCGCATCCATAACATTTCTTGACATCGGTCGATTTTGTCTTTACTTCAGAAACGGTGGCATAACAATCTTTCACCACATGTCCTTTCTTGTTGCACTTATCACAGACCACTTGGCAATAACCTGCATGATGTGTGTAACATCTTTTGCAGAACGGATGGGGTCCCTTATAGTTTGGACTTGCAGTTGCCCCATCTTGTTTACCTTTAAAAGTTTCTTGTTTCTTCAGGTGAGTACTTTTGCCCTTATAGTCTTCCCATTTCCTCTTTCCTTCAGTTGTCTTGACTTCGGTAATTGGTGCCTTAATCGAACTCTCTGTGATCTGGTCCATGAGTTGGTGTGCCATTGTCATGGCTTCCTGCATCGTATTTGGTTTGGACGATGTAACATTTCCTTTGATATTGATCGATAAACCGTCAATATACATTTCTATCTTTCGTTTCTCGTTTGGCACCAATTCGGGACACAACAAGGCTAGTTCCATGAAACGCTTTTCATAGTTATTGAGATTCGCGCCGATAACCTTCAAATTACGTAACTCAGATTCCATTTTTCTGATCTCGTTTCGAGGACAGTACTCCTCGATAAGCATCTTTTTCAGTTCTTCCCAAGAGATATCATATGCGGTATCTATTCCTTCTGCTTTAGCATAATTGTTCCACCAAGTAAGTGCACCATCTTGCAATGTGCATGAAGCATACTTTGACTTGTCTCCGTTTGCACAATTACTGATTTTGAAAACGGACTCCATCTTTTCAAACCATCGGGTTAGACCGACTGGTCCCTCAGTTCCACTAAACGTCTGTGGTTTGCATCCTTGAAAAGTTTTGTATGAGCATCCGTTTCGTGAGTTTGTGTTTACGGCTGCTGCTTTGGCTGCTGCTTCGGCTGTTGCTTTTGCTACCTCGGCTGCAGCAATTCTTTCATTCACACGTTTCTCGACTAGTTGCTCAAACTCAGCATCCGACATTTGAGACATGTTTCTTCAATAAACACAACAGATATAATTTAATCATATAGAATATTATAGGTAAAATGAGTTGTCAATAGTTAATCGTAGCATATTAATAATATGAACCCATTATTATAAAAGCCTTTTCTTCGTATTAGCATTTTATAATTATTTCTAGGGTATTACTTACCCGTTAAGTTCATACATAATAGCTAGTACAAGGAATTAACTACTAAAATCCTAATAATATTCCACTATGAAAAATTATAGCGAGTTACTACGTTATTATGTAATAATAATAATAAGTATTAATAATACAAATAATCATTCCATGCATTTATTATTAATAAACCAAAATAATACAATACCATACAATACCGATATTTTACATTTGATTATTCTACATAACAAGATAGAGTAGCACACATAAGCAATAGGATAGCCCATGGAAGATTTATGGTTGCGAGGTCGTTTATTCAGAACTATCAGAAACTTCTTCCCATTTGGTTCTCTCTGCCAATTGTTTGTGTGCACATGGTCCGACAGACATTCTGGCAGTGTATTTTATTTTTAGTTGGGGTTTTGAGGTACCCGTTGCCTCAGTGGGTTTAATACAATAAGGGTGGTTACGGATCGAATGGTCCTGTTCCTTTTTAATAATTAAGGACTTTTTATTATTGTGGTTGTTTTTATTATCTATAGCAAGTTGGAATTTCTCCTTAGTGATCTCTTTTATTTCATTAGCGAAATCCTCCTCCTTACTGATCTCGTCTGATGACGAACTGTCTGAGTCATGTGTAGGAGAATATGATGACGAACTGCGAGAATATGTACCGGTGGTCATGAACCGAAATCTGCCAGGCGTAATCGGCACAACCCGCCCGTCGGCGGTATATCTGGACCAATGTTCATATTTGTTTAGAAATGGACGATCCTCGTTTACTCCAGGGATCATGGGTCCATGCCAACGATACTGTGGCTCCGGAAAACTAGAGTTGGGTGGAGCTGGAACCTCCTCTGGGTTTACCGGGAGTTGAGATTCCCCGGCTAACACAATTTCTTCTTTAATAGGTATTGGAACGCCTTTTTCAGTTGTGGATAGAATAGATTCAGTGTCCGATTCTGAGTCGTACAAAATGATAGGATTAGAAGAAGTCATCTATCACATAATTGAAACAACAATTACGTTAGCATATAAATATATCACATATAATGTTTTTGACCAAATAATAAGCAAAAATCAGTAAAAACAGATATGGTCATAGTCCAGACTCACTAATGCATCCTAACAATTACCAGTTAAACACACTAATATAATTTCTGGTTCCCTATGACCTCAAGCTCTGATACTAACTGTAACGACCCGTCAAAATCGCTATTGACGCGGCACGTTAATCATTGATTCCACAGTGAGGTTTTGACCTCTATATGATACGTTTTGATAAAATATTGCATTCATTAAAATAAGTGACTTTCTAAACATAGAAAGTTATAAATATGTGGGCGAGTGCTTAGGTATAAGAAAAACCCCGAAATACATAAGTCTTTAATTTACAGGTTGACATCACAGTCCAATTATTTATTACACAACGCAGTTTTATTTTGAATGCAATAAACTTTGTACAAAGCATGAGAGACTCCATGTAGGCAACAAGCATATCACAGCAGAAGCATTCTAAGGACCTGAGAATAAAACATGCTAAAAAGTCAACACGAATGTTGGTGAGTTATAGGTTTAATTGCTCGAGTCATAAACATATATAAAGATAGACCACAAGATTTCATCAAAAGTTTATCAATAGATTCTATGTAACAGAGCACCCTGGTAACTAAACTTAACACTATAGTGATAATTACCCCATTCGTTTTAATACACGCAAACCAACGTGTCTTAAACTCAAATAACATACATCCGTTAAAAGGCTAGCGCTCTGGCTCGGACGGGGATGTCAAGCCCTATGGATCCATATACTAATACTCGCGCCCACCAGTTCTTATAACTGGCAGTTACTAGTTACTAAAGCTAAGGGAATTTTGGTTCAAAGTCAGTGTAGAATTTAGTATGTACTTGTATCCATTGCGTTTAAAATAAAGTGCATGTATTCTCAGCCCAAAAATATATATTGCAAAAGTAATTAAAAAGGGAGCAAATGAAACTCACAGTTCAATATTGAGACTCAATATTGTTGGCAAATTGCATAGACGTAATGATGGTAGACGACTTTATGGTTGACCTTGGATTTAAGAACAATACCCCGAACAATACCCAATATTTCCTTAGCTTAAAACGGTTTGAAACCCGAATTAAAAATACCCTTGTATATACCTTATTATTATTAAACTTAAATTTAAAATTATAATTATAATATTAATATAAATATTGAGAGATAATTGTGATAAACTTCGTCGAACAAACTGCGTATTTATATTACTTTTCGATTTACTGTAGCTCATGCGATCGCATGAGTTTTCAGTGTTTTTGCCATGCGATCGCATGGCCGCCTTTTCCGTTTTTGTTTGCTAGTTCGTCGACATCAAATAGTGTTCACTGTAGCAAATAGGGTTTACTGTAGCAAATAGTGTTTTACTGTAGCAAAGTAATTTTTACTGTAGCAAATAGGGTTTACTGTAGGAAAGTCGTTTTTACTTGTACATATATATATATATATATATATATATATATATATATATATATACATATATATATACATATATACATATAATTGTTCATGAATCGTCGAGAGTACTCAAAGGTAATTGTATATATGAAATAGTTCTAAAATTTTGAGACTCAATCTAACAGACTTTGTTTAACGTGTTAAAATAATAAATCGTATAGAGAATTGGTTTAAATAAGTCAAAAATTTTCGGGTCATCACAGTACCTCCCCTTTAAAGAAAATTTCGTCCCGAAATTTTGAGTAGTACCTGTTTCATGAGCGATATCAGTGAACAAATGTGGATACTTTTGCTTCATTTGATCTTCACGTTCCCAAGTAAACTCGGGTCCTCGTCTTGCATTCCAACGAACCCTAACTATCGGTATTTTGCTTTGTTTTAATTGTTTGACCTCACGGTCCATGATTTCAACAGGTTCTTCGACAAAGTGGAGTTTATCATTGATTCGTATTTCGTCAAGAGGAATTATGAAATCCTCTTCAGCTAAACATTTCTTCAAATTTGACACGTGAAATGTGTCATGAACACTACTAAGTTCTTGCGGTAGCTTTAATCGATAAGCAACTGCTCCAATTCTTTCGGTGATTTCAAAGGGTCCTACGTTGAAATGTCCCGTTCTTATTGATTAAAAACGTTCCATATTAATTGATTTCGTTGCGAGGTTTTGACCTCTATATGAGACGTTTTTCAAAGACTGCATTCATTTTTAAACAAACCATAACCTTTATTTCATCAATAAAGGTTTAAAAAGCTTTACGTAGATTATCAAATAATGATAATCTAAAATATCCTGTTTACACACGACCATTACATAATGGTTTACAATACAAATATGTTACAACAAAATAAGTTTCTTGAATGCAGTTTTTACACAATATCATACAAGCATGGACTCCAAATCTTGTCCTTATTTAAGTATGCGACAGCGGAAGCTCTTAATAATCACCTGAGAATAAACATGCTTAAAACGTTAACAAAAATGTTGGTGAGTTATAGGTTTAACCTATATATATCAAATCATAACAATAGACCACAAGATTTCATATTTCAATACACATCCCATACATAGAGATAAAAATCATTCATATGGTGAACACCTGGTAACCGACATTAACAAGATGCATATATAAGAATATCCCCATCATTCCGGGACACCCTTCGGATATGATATAAATTTCGAAGTACTAAAGCATCCGGTACTTTGGATGGGGCTTGTTGGGCCCGATAGATCTATCTTTAGGATTCGCGTCAATTAGGGTGTCTGTTCCCTAATTCTTAGATTACCAGACTTAATAAAAAGGGGCATATTCGATTTCGATAATTCAACCATAGAATGTAGTTTCACGTACTTGTGTCTATTTTGTAAATCATTTATAAAACCTGCATGTATTCTCATCCCAAAAATATTAGATTTTTAAAAGTGGGACTATAACTCACTTTCACAGATTTTTACTTCGTCGGGAAGTAAGACTTGGCCACTGGTTGATTCACGAACCTATAACAATATATACATATATATCAAAGTATGTTTAAAATATATTTACAACACTTTTAATATATTTTGATGTTTTAAGTTTATTAAGTCAGCTGTCCTCGTTAGTAACCTACAACTAGTTGTCCACAGTTAGATGTACAGAAATAAATCGATAAATATTATCTTGAATCAATCCACGACCCAGTGTATACGTATCTCAGTATTGATCACAACTCAAACTATATATATTTTGGAATCAACCTCAACCCTGTATAGCTAACTCCAACATTCACATATAGAGTGTCTATGGTTGTTCCGAAATATATATAGATGTGTCGACATGATAGGTCGAAACATTGTATACGTGTATATGGTATCTCAAGATTACATAATATACAATACAAGTTGATTAAGTTATGGTTGGAATAGATTTGTTACCAATTTTCACGTAGCTAAAATGAGAAAAATTATCCAATCTTGTTTTACCCATAACTTCTTCATTTTAAATCCGTTTTGAGTGAATCAAATTGCTATGGTTTCATATTGAACTCTATTTTATGAATCTAAACAGAAAAGTATAGGTTTATAGTCGGAAAAATAAGATACAAGTCGTTTTTGTAAAGGTAGTCATTTCAGTCGAAAGAACGACGTCTAGATGACCATTTTAGAAAATATACTTCCACTTTGAGTTTAACCATAATTTTTGGATATAGTTTCATGTTCATAATAAAAATCATTTTCTCAGAATAATAACTTTTAAATCAAAGTTTATCATAGTTTTTAATTAACTAACCCAAAACAGCCCGCGGTGTTACTACGACTGCGTAAATCCGGTTTTACGGTGTTTTTCGTGTTTCCAGGTTTTAAATCATTAAGTTAGCATATCATATAGATATAGAACATGTGTTTAGTTTATTTTAAAAGTCAAGTTAGAAGGATTAACTTTTGTTTGCGAACAAGTTTAGAATTAACTAAACTATGTTCTAGTGATTACAAGTTTAAACCTTCGAATAAGATAGCTTTATATGTATGAATCGAATGATGTTATGAACATCATTACTACCTTAAGTTCCTTGGATAAACCTACTGGAAAAGAGAAAAATGGATCTAGCTTCAATGGATCCTTGGATGGCTCGAAGTTCTTGAAGTAGAATCATGACACGAAAACAAGTTCAAGTAAGATCATCACTTAAAATAAGATTGTTATAGTTATAGAAATTGAACCAAAGTTTGAATATGATTATTACCTTGTATTAGAATGATAACCTACTGTAAGAAACAAAGATTTCTTGAGGTTGGATGATCACCTTACAAGATTGGAAGTGAGCTAGCAAACTTGAAAGTATTCTTGATTTTATGAAACTAGAACTTTTGGAATTTATGAAGAACACTTAGAACTTGAAGATAGAACTTGAGAGAGATCAATTAGATGAAGAAAATTGAAGAATGAAAGTGTTTGTAGGTGTTTTTGGTCGTTGGTGTATGGATTAGATATAAAGGATATGTTATTTTGTTTTCATGTAAATAAGTCATGAATGATTACTCATATTTTTGTAATTTTATGAGATATTTCATGCTAGTTGCCAAATGATGATTCCCACATGTGTTAGGTGACTCACATGGGCTGCTAAGAGCTGATCATTGGAGTGTATATACCAATAGTACATACATCTAAAAGCTGTGTATTGTACGAGTACGAATACGGGTGCATACGAGTAGAATTGTTGATGAAACTGAACGAGGATGTAATTGTAAGCATTTTTGTTAAGTAGAAGTATTTTGATAAGTGTATTGAAGTCTTTCAAAAGTTTATAAATACATATTAAAACACTACATGTATATACATTTTAACTGAGTCGTTAAGTCATCGTTAGTCGTTACATGTAAGTGTTGTTTTGAAACTTTTAGGTTAACGATCTTGTTAAATGTTGTTAACCCAAAGTTTATAATATCAAATGAGATTTTAAATTATTATATTATCATGATATTATCATGTATGAATATCTCTTAATATGATATATATACATTAAATGTCTTTACAACGATAATCGTTACATATATGTCTCGTTTAAAAATCATTAAGTTAGTAGTCTTGTTTTTACATATGTAGTTCATTGTTAATATACTTAATGATATGTTTACTTATCATAGTATCATGTTAACTATATATATATCCATATATATGTCATCATATAGTTTTTACAAGTTTTAACGTTCGTGAATCACCGGTCAACTTGGGTGGTCAATTGTCTATATGAAACATATTTCAATTAATCAAGTCTTAACAAGTTTGATTGCTTAACATGTTGGAAACATTTAATCATGTAAATATCAATCTCAATTAATATATATAAACATGGAAAAGTTCGGGTCACTACAGTACCTACCCGTTAAATAAATTTCGTCCCGAAATTTTAAGCTGTTGAAGGTGTTGACGAATCTTCTGGAAATAGATGCGGGTATTTCTTCTTCATCTGATCTTCACACTCCCAGGTGAACTCGGGTCCTCTACGAGCATTCCATCGAACCTTAACAATTGGTATCTTGTTTTGCTTAAGTCTTTTAACCTCACGATCCATTATTTCGACGGGTTCTTCAATGAATTGGAGTTTTTCGTTGATTTGGATTTCATCTAACGGAATAGTAAGATCTTCTTTAGCAAAACATTTCTTCAAATTCGAGACGTGGAAAGTGTTATGTACAGCCGCGAGTTGTTGAGGTAACTCAAGTCGGTAAGCTACTGGTCCGACACGATCAATAATCTTGAATGGTCCAATATACCTTGGATTTAATTTCCCTCGTTTACCAAATCGAACAACGCCTTTCCAAGGTGCAACTTTAAGCATGACCATCTCTCCAATTTCAAATTCTATATCTTTTCTTTTAATGTCAGCGTAGCTCTTTTGTCGACTTTGGGCAGTTTTCAACCGTTGTTGAATTTGGATGATCTTCTCGGTAGTTTCTTGTATAATCTCCGGACCTGTAATCTGTCTATCCCCCACTTCACTCCAACAAATCGGAGACCTGCACTTTCTACCATAAAGTGCTTCAAACGGTGCCATCTCAATGCTTGAATGGTAGCTGTTGTTGTAGGAAAATTCTGCTAATGGTAGATGTCGATCCCAA
Organism: Rutidosis leptorrhynchoides; assembly: GCF_046630445.1. NCBI lineage: Eukaryota > Viridiplantae > Streptophyta > Magnoliopsida > Asterales > Asteraceae > Rutidosis > Rutidosis leptorrhynchoides. Next base: position 657,535,946 of record NC_092334.1, on the reverse strand, counting down.
CTGTTTCCGAAATCAATAACACATGCTCGTAGCATGTCTTCAAGCGTTTGTATCGTCCTTTCACTCTGCCCATCAGTTTGTGGATGATAGGCAGTACTCATGTCTAGACGAGTTCCTAATGCTTGCTGTAATGTCTGCCAGAATCTTGAAATAAATCTGCCATCCCTATCAGAGATAATAGAGATTGGTATTCCATGTCTGGAGACGACTTCCTTCAAATACAGTCGTGCTAACTTCTCCATCTTGTCATCTTCTCTTATTGGCAGGAAGTGTGCTGATTTGGTGAGACGATCAACTATTACCCAAATAGTATCAAAACCACTTGCAGTCCTTGGCAATTTAGTGATGAAATCCATGGTAATGTTTTCCCATTTCCATTCCGGGATTTCGGGTTGTTGAAGTAGACCTGATGGTTTCTGATGCTCAGCTTTGACCTTAGAACACGTCAAACATTCTCCTACGTATTTAGCAACATCGGCTTTCATGCCCGGCCACCAAAAATGTTTCTTGAGATCCTTGTACATCTTCCCCGTTCCAGGATGTATTGAGTATCTGGTTTTATGAGCTTCTCTAAGTACCATTTCTCTCATATCTCCAAATTTTGGTACCCAAATCCTTTCAGCCCTATACCGGGTTCCGTCTTCCTGAATATTAAGATGCTTCTCCGATCCTTTGGGTATTTCATCCTTTAAATTTCCCTCTTTTAAAACTCCTTGTTGCGCCTCCTTTATTTGAGTAGTAAGGTTATTATGAATCATTATATTCATAGATTTTACTCGAATGGGTTCTCTGTCCTTCCTGCTCAAGGCATCGGCTACCACATTTGCCTTCCCCGGGTGGTAACGAATCTCAAAGTCGTAATCATTCAACAATTCAATCCACCTACGCTGCCTCATATTCAGTTGTTTATGATTAAATATGTGTTGAAGACTTTTGTGGTCGGTATATATAATACTTTTGACCCCATATAAGTAGTGCCTCCAAGTCTTTAATGCAAAAACAACCGCTCCTAATTCCAAATCATGCGTCGTATAATTTTGTTCGTGAATCTTCAATTGTCTAGACGCATAAGCAATCACCTTCGTTCGTTGCATTAATACACAACCGAGACCTTGCTTTGATGCGTCACAATAAATCACAAAATCATCATTCCCTTCAGGCAATGACAATATAGGTGCCGTAGTTAGCTTTTTCTTCAATAACTGAAACGCTTTCTCTTGTTCATCATTCCATTCAAATTTCTTCCCTTTATGCGTTAATGCAGTCAAGGGTTTTGCTATTCTGGAAAAATCTTGGATGAACCTTCTGTAGTAACCAGCTAGTCCTAAAAACTGGCGTATGTGTTTCGGAGTTTTCGGGGTTTCCCACTTTTCAACAGTTTCTATCTTTGCCGGATCCACCTTAATACCTTCTTTGTTCACTATGTGACCGAGGAATTGAACTTCTTCCAACCAAAATGCACACTTTGAAAACTTAGCGTACAATTCTTCCTTCCTCAATACTTCTAACACCTTTCTCAAATGTTCACCGTGTTCTTGGTCATTCTTTGAGTAAATAAGTATGTCATCAATGAAAACAATGACAAACTTGTCAAGGTATGGTCCACACACTCGGTTCATAAGGTCCATGAACACAGCTGGTGCATTAGTTAAACCAAACGGCATGACCATAAACTCGTAATAACCATAACGTGTTCTGAAAGCAGTCTTTGGAATATCATCTTCTTTCACCCGCATTTGATGATACCCGGAACGTAAGTCAATCTTTGAATAAACAGACGAGCCTTGTAGTTGATCAAATAAGTCGTCGATTCTCGGTAGTGGGTAGCGGTTCTTGATGGTAAGTTTGTTCAACTCTCGGTAGTCGATACACAACCTGAATGTACCATCTTTCTTCTTGACAAACAAAACAGGAGCTCCCCACGGTGATGTGCTTGGTCGAATGAAACCACGCTCTAAAAGTTCTTGTAATTGGCTTTGTAGTTCTTTCATATCGCTGGGTGCGAGTCTGTAAGGAGCACGAGCTATTGGTGCAGCTCCTGGTACAAGATCTATTTGAAATTCAACGGATCGATGTGGGGGTAATCCCGGTAATTCTTTCGGAAATACATCGGGAAATTCTTTTGCGACGGGAACATCATTGATGCTCTTTTCTTCAGTTTGTACTTTCTCGACGTGTGCTAGAATAGCATAGCAACCTTTTCTTATTAGTTTTTGTGCCTTCAAATTACTAATAAGATGTAGCTTCGTGTTGCCCTTTTCTCCGTACACCATTAAGGGTTTTCCTTTTTCTCGTATAATGCGAATTGCATTTTTGTAACAAACGATCTCTGCTTTCACTTCTTTTAACCAGTCCATACCGATTATCACATCAAAACTCCCTAACTCTACTGGTATCAAATCAATCTTAAATGTTTCGCTAACCAGTTTAATTTCTCGATTCCGACATATATTATCTGCTGAAATTAATTTACCATTTGCTAATTCGAGTAAAAATTTACTATCCAAAGGCGTCAATGGGCAACTTAATTTAGCACAAAAATCTCTACTCATATAGCTTCTATCCGCACCCGAATCAAATAAAACGTAAGCAGATTTATTGTCAATAAGAAACGTACCCGTAACAAGCTCCGGGTCTTCCTGTGCCTCTGCCGCATTAATATTGAAAACTCTTCCGCGGCCTTGTCCATTCGTGTTCTCCTGGTTCGGGCAATTTCTAATAATGTGGCCCGGTTTTCCACATTTATAACAAACTACATTGGCATAGCTTGCTCCGACACTACTTGCTCCGCCATTACTCGTTCCGACACCATTTGTTCCTTTCGTTCTATTAACCCCTGGTCCGTAGACCTCACACTTCGCCGCGCTATGACCATTTCTTTTACACTTGTTGCAAAATTTGGTGCAGAACCCCGAGTGATTCTTTTCACACCTTTGGCATAGCTGCTTCTGATTATTATTGTTGTTGTTGTTGTTGCGGTTATTATTGTTGTTGGGATGATTGTTGTAGTTGCTGTTGTTGTTGTTGTTGTTGTTGTTGTTGTTGGGCCGTTTGTTGTAGTTGCGATTGATGTTGCGATTGTTGGGATAATTGTTGCGATTATTGTTGTAATTGCTGTTGTTGTTGTATTGGTGATTCTTATCACCGTTTTCCTCCCACTTTCTTTTGACTTGCTTCACATTGGCCTCTTCAGCAGTCTGTTCTTTAATTCTTTCTTCAATCTGGTTCACTAGTTTGTGAGCCATTCTACATGCCTGTTGTATGGAGGCGGGCTCGTGTGAACTTATATCTTCTTGGATTCTTTCCGGTAATCCTTTCACAAACGCGTCGATCTTCTCTTCCTCATCTTCGAATGCTCCCGGACACAATAGGCACAATTCTGTGAATCGTCTTTCGTACGTGGTAATATCAAATCCTTGGGTTCGTAACCCTCTAAGTTCTGTCTTGAGCTTATTGACCTCGGTTCTGGGACGGTACTTCTCGTTCATCAAGTGCTTGAATGCTGACCACGGTAGTGCGTACGCATCGTCTTGTCCCACTTGCTCTAGATAGGTATTCCACCATGTTAACGCAGAACCTGTGAAGGTATGTGTAGCGTACTTCACTTTATCCTCTTCAGTACACTTACTTATGGCAAACACCGATTCGACCTTCTCGGTCCACCGTTTCAATCCGATCGGTCCTTCAGTTCCATCAAATTCCAAAGGTTTGCAGGCAGTGAATTCTTTATAGGTGCATCCTACACGATTTCCTGTACTGCTAGATCCAAGGTTATTGTTGGTATGTAGCGCAGCCTGTACTGCGGCTATGTTTGAAGCTAGAAAAGTACGGAATTCCTCTTCATTCATATTCACGGTGTGTCGAGTAGTCGGTGCCATTTCCTTCAAAATAGTCAAATGGAACAAGTTAATCATACAGAATATTAAAAGTAGTTAATAGTATTTCGTAGCATAATATGAACTCATTTATAAAAGCTTTTTCTTCATATTAGCGTTTTATAAGTTTAAATTCGGGTAGTACCTACCCGTTAAGTTCATACTTAGTAGCTAATATACAATTCAACTACTACAATTCTATATGAAAAACTGATTATAATAATATTTCGCGTTCAAACTTTTATACAATATTTTACAAACTTACAATACCGCTTATTTTACATAAAGCATGAAATATAGCACACAATAACTTTGATACAAGATAGTTGTGAAGATAATTCTAGCTAGTACACAAGTCGTTCAGCAAAGGCAATAAAGACACGTAATTCATACGTCCAGAAACAAGTCATGCATTCTGGTTTTACTAGGATTACTTCCCATCCTTGGTCTTGTGGAACATAACCGTTATGGCCGTTGATAAGACAGCATGTTGTAACGTCGTCAAAGGGATGACGGTTATGTAATGTCCAACAGTCCCGTAACAATCTAAAAACCTCATTTCTTACCCCAATTACCGACTCCGTCACTTGTGGAAACGTTTTGTTTAATAGTTGTAGCCCGATGTTCTTGTTCTCACTTTGGTGAGAAGCGAACATTACTAATCCGTAAGCATAACATGCTTCTTTATGTTGCATGTTAGCCACTTTTTCTAAATCATGAAGTCCTATATTCGGATACATTGAGTCAAAATAATTTCTTAACCCGTTGCGTAAAATAGCATTTGAGTTCCCCGCAATATATGCATCAAAGTAAACACATCGTAACTTATGGGTTTCCCAATGTGATATCCCCCATCTTTCAAACGAAAGTCTCTTATAAACCAAGACATTCTTGGAACGTTCTTCGAATGTCTTACAAACTGATCTCGCCTTAAATAGTTGTGCCGAGGAATTCTGACCGACTCTAGACAAGATTTCATCAATCATGTCTCCGGGTAGGTCTCTTAAAATATTGGGTTGTCTATCCATTTTGTGTTTTTATACTGTAAAATAGACAAGAGTTAGATTCATAAAAAAAATACTTATTAATACAAGCAATTTTTACATATATCATAAAGCATAAGCACACTATATTACATATATTACACCACATGAATACAACTATCTTATTCCGACTCGCTTGTTTCTTCTTCTTCGGTTTTGGTTCGTTTTGCCAAGTTTCTAGGGATATATGATTTTCCCCTAATACGAGCCGTCGTTATCCACATTGGTTTAGAAAAACCTGGTGGTTTAGAGGTTCCCGGGTCATTGTTACAACTTAAGGACTTCGGGGGTTGACGATACATATAAAGTTCATCGGGGTTGGAATTAGATTTCTCTATTTTTATGCCCTTTCCCTTATTATTTTCTTTTACCTTTTTAAATTCAGTTGGGGTAATTTCTATAACATCATCGGAATTCTCGTCGGAATCCGATTCATCGGAGAATTGGTAATCCTCCCAATATTTTGCTTCCTTGGCGGAAACACCATTGACCATAATTAACCTTGGTCGGTTGGTTGAGGATTTTCTTTTACTTAACCGTTTTATTATTTCCCCCACCGGTTCTATTTCTTCATCCGGTTCCTCCTCTTCCGGTTCTGATTCTTCTTCCGGTTCTGATTCTTCTTCCGGTTCCGACTCTTCTTCCGGTTCCTCTTCGGGAACTTGTGAATCAGTCCACGAATCATTCCAATTTACATTTGACTCTTCATTATTATTAGGTGAGTCAATGGGACTTGTTCTAGAGGTAGACATCTATCACATAATATCAAACGCGTTAAGAGATTAATATATCACATAATATTCACATGTTAAAAATATATAGTTTCCAACAAAATTTGTTAAGCAATCATTTTTCAAGTAAACACGGTCGAAGTCCAGACTCACTAATGCATCCTAACAAACTCGATAAGACACACTAATGCAAAATTCTGGTTCTCTAAGACCAACGCTCTGATACCAACTGAAATGTCCCGTTCTTATTGATTAAAAACGTTCCATATTAATTGATTTCGTTGCGAGGTTTTGACCTCTATATGAGACGTTTTTCAAAGACTGCATTCATTTTTAAACAAACCATAACCTTTATTTCATCAATAAAGGTTTAAAAAGCTTTACGTAGATTATCAAATAATGATAATCTAAAATATCCTGTTTACACACGACCATTACATAATGGTTTACAATACAAATATGTTACAACAAAATAAGTTTCTTGAATGCAGTTTTTACACAATATCATACAAGCATGGACTCCAAATCTTGTCCTTATTTAAGTATGCGACAGCGAAAGCTCTTAATAATCACCTGAGAATAAACATGCTTAAAACGTCAACAAAAATGTTGGTGAGTTATAGGTTTAACCTATATATATCAAATCATAACAATAGACCACAAGATTTCATATTTCAATACACATCCCATACATAGAGATAAAAATCATTCATATGGTGAACACCTGGTAACCGACATTAACAAGATGCATATATAAGAATATCCCCATCATTCCGGGACACCCTTCGGATATGATATAAATTTCGAAGTACTAAAGCATCCGGTACTTTGGATGGGGCTTGTTGGGCCCGATAGATCTATCTTTAGGATTCGCGTCAATTAGGGTGTCTGTTCCCTAATTCTTAGATTACCAGACTTAATAAAAAGGGGCATATTCGATTTCGATAATTCAACCATAGAATGTAGTTTCACGTACTTGTGTCTATTTTGTAAATCATTTATAAAACCTGCATGTATTCTCATCCCAAAAATATTAGATTTTTAAAAGTGGGACTATAACTCACTTTCACAGATTTTTACTTCGTCGGGAAGTAAGACTTGGCCACTGGTTGATTCACGAACCTATAACAATATATACATATATATCAAAGTATGTTTAAAATATATTTACAACACTTTTAATATATTTTGATGTTTTAAGTTTATTAAGTCAGCTGTCCTCGTTAGTAACCTACAACTAGTTGTCCACAGTTAGATGTACAGAAATAAATCGATAAATATTATCTTGAATCAATCCACGACCCAGTGTATACATATCTCAGTATTGATCACAACTCAAACTATATATATTTTGGAATCAACCTCAACCCTGTATAGCTAACTCCAACATTCACATATAGAGTGTCTATGGTTGTTCCGAAATATATATAGATGTGTCGACATGATAGGTAGAAACATTGTATACGTGTCTATGGTATCTCAAGATTACATAATATACAATACAAGTTGATTAAGTTATGGTTGGAATAGATTTGTTACCAATTTTCACGTAGCTAAAATGAGAAAAATTATCCAATCTTGTTTTACCCATAACTTCTTCATTTTAAATCCGTTTTGAGTGAATCAAATTGCTATGGTTTCATATTGAACTCTATTTTATGAATCTAAACAGAAAAGTATAGGTTTATAGTTGGAAAAATAAGATACAATTCGTTTTTGTAAAGGTAGTCATTTCAGTCGAAAGAACGACGTCTAGATGACCATTTTAGAAAATATACTTCCACTTTGAGTTTAACCATAATTTTTGGATATAGTTTCATGTTCATAATAAAAATCATTTTCTCAGAATAACAACTTTTAAATCAAAGTTTATCATAGTTTTTAATTAACTAACCCAAAACAGCCCGCGGTGTTACTACGACGGCGTAAATCCGGTTTTACGGTGTTTTTCGTGTTTCCAGGTTTTAAATCATTAAGTTAGCATATCATATAGATATAGAACATGTGTTTAGTTTATTTTAAAAGTCAAGTTAGAAGGATTAACTTTTGTTTGCGAACAAGTTTAGAATTAACTAAACTATGTTCTAGTGATTACAAGTTTAAACCTTCGAATAAGATAGCTTTATATGTATGAATCGAATGATGTTATGAACATCATTACTACCTTAAGTTCCTTGGATAAACCTACTGGAAAAGAGAAAAATGGATCTAGCTTCAATGGATCCTTGGATGGCTCGAAGTTCTTGAAGCAGAATCATGACACGAAAACAAGTTCAAGTAAGATCATCACTTAAAATAAGATTGTTATAGTTATAGAAATTGAACCAAAGTTTGAATATGATTATTACCTTGTATTAGAATGATAACCTACTGTAAGAAACAAAGATTTCTTGAGGTTGGATGATCACCTTACAAGATTGGAAGTGAGCTAGCAAACTTGAAAGTATTCTTGATTTTATGAAACTAGAACTTTTGGAATTTATGAAGAACACTTAGAACTTGAAGATAGAACTTGAGAGAGATCAATTAGATGAAGAAAATTGAAGAATGAAAGTGTTTGTAGGTGTTTTTGGTCGTTGGTGTATGGATTAGATATAAAGGATATGTTATTTTGTTTTCATGTAAATAAGTCATGAATGATTACTCATATTTTTGTAATTTTATGAGATATTTCATGCTAGTTGCCCAATGATGGTTCCCACATGTGTTAGATGACTCACATGGGCTGCTAAGAGCTGATCATTGGAGTGTATATACCAATAGTACATACATCTAAAAGCTGTGTATTGTACGAGTACGAATACGGGTGCATACGAGTAGAATTGTTGATGAAACTGAACGAGGATGTAATTGTAAGCATTTTTGTTAAGTAGAAGTATTTTGATAAGTGTATTGAAGTCTTTCAAAAGTTTATAAATACATATTAAAACACTACATGTATATACATTTTAACTGAGTCGTTAAGTCATCGTTAGTCGTTACATGTAAGTGTTGTTTTGAAACTTTTAGGTTAACGATCTTGTTAAATGTTGTTAACCCAAAGTTTATAATATCAAATGAGATTTTAAATTATTATATTATCATGATATTATCATGTATGAATATCTCTTAATATGATATATATACATTAAATGTCTTTACAACGATAATCGTTACATATATGTCTCGTTTAAAAATCATTAAGTTAGTAGTCTTGTTTTTACATATGTAGTTCATTGTTAATATACTTAATGATATGTTTACTTATCATAGTATCATGTTAACTATATATATATATCCATATATATGTCATCATATAGTTTTTACAAGTTTTAACGTTCGTGAATCACCGGTCAACTTGGGTGGTCAATTGTCTATATGAAACATATTTCAATTAATCAAGTCTTAACAAGTTTGATTGCTTAACATGTTGGAAACATTTAATCATGTAAATATCAATCTCAATTAATATATATAAACATGGAAAAGTTCGGGTCACTACATACGTACCTAGGACTTAGCTTTCCTCATTTACCGAATCGTACAACGCCTTTCCAGGGTGACACTTTCAACATGACTTTGTCGCCCACTTGAAATTCTAGCGGTTTTCTTCTTACATCAGCATAACTCTTTTGGTGACTCATGGCCGTTTTCAATCGCTGTTGTATTTGAATGATCTTTTCGGTGGTTTCGTGAATAATTTCTGGTCCAGTAAGTTGTCTTTCTCCTACTTCACTCCAACAGATAGGAGATCTGCACTTTCTACCGTAAAGTACTTCAAATGGCGCTGCGTTGATGCTCGTATGATAGCTGTTATTGTATGAAAATTCTGCGAACGGTAAGTGTCGACCCCAACTGGTTCCAAAGTCAATCACGCATGCCCGTAACATGTCTTCCAATGTTTGTATTGTTCTTTCACTTTGACCATCTGTCTGTGGGTGATAAGCGGTGCTCATATCTAATCGAGTTCCCAATGCTTTTTGTAATGACTGCCAGAAACGTGATGTGAATTGGGTGTCGCGATCAGATATGATGGAGATAGGTACACCATGCCTGGAAACTACTTCCTTCAAATATAGGCGTGCTAATTTCTTCATACTGTTTGTCTCCTTTATTGGTAGAAAGTGAGCTGATTTAGTTAGACGATCAACTATCACCCAAATAGTATCATGACTACTTATAGTCCTTGGCAATTTCGTAATGAAATCCATGGTTATTCTTTCCCATTTCCACTGCGGAATTTCTGTTTGCTAGTTCGTTGACATCAAATAGTGTGTTACTGTAGCAAATAGTGTTACTGTAGCAAATAGTGTTACTATAGCAAATAGTGTTTTACTGTAGCAAATAGTGTTTACTGTAGCAAATCACTGTAGCAATGTAGCAAAATACGGTTTCACTGTAGCAAATAGTGTTTTACTGTAGCAAAGTAATTTTACTGTAGCAAATAGGGTTTTACTTTAGGAAAGTCGTTTTTACTTGTGTATATATATATATATATATATATATATATATATATATATATATATATATATATATATATATATATATATATATATACATATAATTGTTCATGAATCGTCGAGAGTAATCAAAGGTAATTGTATATATGAAACAGTTCTAAAATTTTGAGACTCAATCTAACAGACTTTGTTTAACGTGTTAAAATAATAAATCGTATAGAGAATTGGTTTAAATAAGTCAAAAATTTTCGGGTCATCATAAGTATCGTCCCAGAAATGAGGTCAATAAGCTCAAGGTAGAGCTTAGAGGATTACGAACGCAAGGTTTCTATATCACCACGTACGAATGACGATTCACAGAGTTGTGCCTATTGTGTCCCAGAACGTTCGAAGACGAAGAAGAGAAGATTGACGCATTTGTAAAAGGGTTACCGGAAAGGATTCAAGAAGATGTGAGTTCACACGAGCCCGCCTCCATACAAAAGGCAAGTCGAATGGCTCACAAACTAGTGAATCAGATCGAATGAAGGATTAAAGAGCAGGTGACCGAAGAGGCTAACATGAAACAAGTCAAGAGAAAGTGGGAAGAAACCAATGACAAGAGTTACCAATACAACAACAACAATCACAACCACAATCGCAATAACTATCCCAACAACCGCAACATCAACCGCAACAACAACTTCAACAAACGTCCCAACAACAACTACAATAACCATCCCAACAACAATAATAACAACAACAACAACAACAACAACAACAACAACAATATTAATCCCAACAACAATCTCAATAACAACAACGGCAACAAAAACCAAAAACAGCCATGCCAAAGGTGTGAAGAGCATCACCCGGGGTTCTGCACGACATTTTGCAACAGGTGTAAAAGAAATGGTCATAGCGCGACGAAGTGCGAGATCTATGGACCAATGCATAACAGAAGTAAAAGAACAAATGATGTCGGAACGAATAACACCGCCATAGCTTGTTTTGGATGTGGAAAACCGGGCCACTTTAGTAGAAATTGCCCGAATCAGGGGAATACTAATGGGCAGGGCCGCGGAAGAGTTTTCAATATTAATACGGTAGAAGCGCAGGAATACCCGGAGCTTGTTACGGGTATGTTTCTTATTGACAATAAATCTGCTTATGTTTTATTTGATTCGGGTGCGGATAGAAGCTATATGAGTAGAGATTTTTGTGCTAAACTAAGTTGTCCACCGACGCCCTTGGATAATAAATTTTTACTCGAATTAGCAAACGGTAAATTAATTACAGCAGATAATATATGTCGGAATCGAGAAATTAAACTGGTTAGCGAATCATTTAAGATTGACTTGATACCAGTAGAGTTAGGGAGTTTTGATGTGATAATCGGTATGGACTGGTTGAAAGAAGTGAAAGCAGAGATCGTTTGTTACAAAAATGCGATTCGCGTTATGCGTGAGAAAGGAAAACCTTTAATGGTGTACGGAGAAAAGAACAACGTGAAATTAAATCTTATTAGTAGTTTGAAGGCGCAAAAACTAATAAGAAAAGGTTGTTACGTCATTCTAGCACACATCGAGGAAGTTAAACCTGAAGAAAAGAACATCAGTGATGTTCCCGTCGCAAAAGAATTTCCCGATGTATTTCCGAAAGAATTACCGGGATAACCCCCACATCGATCCGTTGAATTTCAAATAGACCTTGTACCCGGAGCTGCACCAATAGCTCGTGCTCTATACAGACTCGCACCCAGCGAAATGAAGAAACTTCAGAGCCAATTACAAGAACTTTTAGAGCGTAGTTTCATTCGACCAAGCACATCACCGTGGGGAGCTCCTGTTTTGTTTGTTAAGAAGAAGGATGGTACATTTAGGTTGTGTATCGACTATCGAGAGTTGAACAACCTTACCATCAAGAAACGCTACCCACTACTGAGAATCGACGACTTATTTGATCAGCTGCAAGGTTCGTCAGTGTACTCGAAGATTGATTTACGTTCTGGGTATCATCAGATGCGGGTGAAGGAGGATGATATTCCAAAAACTGCTTTTAGGACGCGTTACGGTCATTACGAGTTTATGGTTATGCCGTTTGGGTTGACTAACGCATCAGCTGTGTTCATAGACCTTATGAACCGAGTGTGTGGACCATACCTTGACAAGTTTGTCATTGTTTTCATCGATGACATACTTATTTACCCAAAAAATGACCAAGAGCACGAAGAACATTTGAGAAAAGTGCTAGAGTTGTTAAGGAAAGAAAAACTGTACGCTAAGTTTTCAAAGTGTGCATTTTGGTTGGAAGAAGTTCAATTCCTCGGACACATAGTGAACAAAGAAGGTATTCAGGTGGATCCAGTAAAGATTGAAACCGTTGAAAAGTGGGAAACCCCGAAAACTCTGAAGCATATACGCCAATTTTTAGGACTGGCTGGTCACTACAGAAGGTTCATCCAAGATTTTTCCAAAATAGCAAAACCTTTGACTGCATTAACGCATAAAGGGAAGAAATTTGAATAGAAGGATGAGCAGGAGAAAGCGTTTCAATTGTTGAAGAAAAAGTTAACTACGGCACCTATATTGTCATTGCCTGAGGGGAATGATGATTTTGTGATATATTGTGACGCCTCAAAGCAAGGCCTCGGCTGTGTATTAATGCAACGAACGAAGGTAATTGCTTATGCGTCCAGACAATTGAAGATTCACGAGCAAAATTATACGACTCACGATTTGGAATTGGGCGCTGTTGTTTTTGCATTAAAGACTTGGAGGCGATACTTATATGGGGTCAAAAGTATTATATATACCGACCACAAAAGTCTCCAACATATATTTAATCAGAAACAACTGAACATGAGACAGCGTAGGTGGATTGAACTGTTGAATGATTACGACTTTGAGATTCGTTACCACCTAGGGAAGGCAAATGTGGTAGCCGATGCCTTGAGCAGAAAGGATAGAGAACCTATACGAGTAAAATCTATGAACATAATTATTCATACTAACCTTACTACTCAAATAAAGGAGGCGCAACAGGGAGTTTTAAAAGAGGGAAGTTTGAAGAACGAAATACCCAAAGGATCGGAGAAACAGCTTAATATTCGGGAAGACGAAACCCGGTATAGGGCTGAAAGAATTTGGGTACCAAAGTTTGGAGATGTGAGAGAAATGGTACTTAAGGAAGCACATAAAACCAGATACTCAATACATCCCTGAGCGGGAAAGATGTACAAAGGTCTCAAGAAGCACTTTTGGTGGCCGGGTATGAAAGCTGATATTGCTAGATATGTGGGAGAATGCTTGACGTGTTCTAAAGTCAAAGCTGAACATCAGAAACCATTAGGTCTACTTCAACAACCTGAAATCCCGGAATGAAAATGGAAAAACATTACCATGGATTTCATTACTAAATTGCCAAGGACTGCAAGTGGTTATGATACTATTTAGGTAATAGTCGATCATCTCACCAAATCAGCACACTTTCTGCCAATGAGAGAAGATGATAAAATGGAGAAGTTAGCACCACTGTATTTGAAGGAAGTCGTCTCCAGACATGGAATACCAATCTCTATTATCTCTGATAGGGATGGCAGATTTATTTCAAGATTCTGGCAGACATTACAGCAAGCATTAGGAACTCGTCTAGACATGAGTACTGCCTATCATCCACAAACTGATGGGCAGAGCGAAAGGACGATACAAACGCTTGAAGACATGCTACGAGCATGTGTTATTGATTTCGAAAACAGTTGGAATCGACACCTGCCGTTAGCAGAATTTTCCTACAACAACAGCTACCATTCAAGCATTGAGATGGCGCCGTTTGAAGCACTTTATGGTAGAAAGTGCAGGTCTTCGATTTGTTGGAGTGAAGTGGGGGATAGACAGATTACGGGTCCAGAGATAATACAAAAAACTACCGAGAAGATCATCTAAATTCAACAACGGTTGAAAACCGCCCAAAGTCGACAAAAGAGCTACGCTGACATTAAAAGAAAAGATACAGAATTCGAATTTGGAGAGATGGTTATGCTTAAAGTTGCACCTTGGAAAGGCGTTGTTCAATTTGGTAAACGAGGGAAATTAAATCCAAGGTATATTGGACCATTCAAGATTATTGATCGTGTCGGACCAGTAGCTTACCGACTTGAGTTACCTCAACAACTCGCAGCTGTACATAACACTTTCCACGTCTCGAATTTGAAGAAATGTTTTGCTAAAGAAGATCTCACTATTCCGTTAGACAAAATCCAAATCAACGAAAAACTTCAATTCATCGAAGAACCCGTCGAAATAATGGATCGTGAGGTTAAAAGACTTAAGCAAAACAAGATACCAATTGTTTAGGTTTGATGGAATGCTCGTAGAGGACCCGAGTTCACCTGGGAATGAGAAGATCAGATGAAGAAGACATACCCGCACTTATTTCCAGAAGATACGTCAACACCTCCAACTGCTTAAAATTTCGGGACGAAATTTATTTAACGTGTAGGTACTGTAGTGACCCGAACTTTTTCATGTTTATATATATATTAAATGAAATTGATATTTACATGATTATGTGTTTCCAATATGTTAAGCAATCAAATTTGTTAAGACGTGATTAATTGAAATAGGTTTCATATAGACAATTGACCACCCAAGTTGAGTGATTCACGAACGTTAAAACTTGTGTAAAAACTATATGATGACATATATATATATATATATATATATATATATATATATATATATATATATATATATATATATATATATATATATATATATATATATATATATATATATATATAGTTAACATGATATTATGATAAGTAAGTATCTCACTAAGTATATTAACAATGAGTGATATACAAAAAAAATGAGTTTATTGAATTAAGAAACTTGAAACGATATATATAACGATTATCGTTGTAACGACATTTCATGATAATATAATAATTTAACATCTCATTAGATATAATAAACAATGGGTTAACAACATTTAACAAGATCGTTAACTTAAAGGTTTCAAAACAACACTTACATGTAACGACTAACGATGACTTAACGACTCAGTTAAAATGTATATACATGTTGTGTTTTAATATGTATTCATACACTTTTGAAAGACTTCAAGACACTTCTCAAAGTACTTTTACTTAACAGAAATGCTTACAATTACATCCTCATTCATTTTCATCAACAATTCTACTCGTATGCACTCGTATTTGTACTCGTACAATACACAGCTTCTAAATGTATTTACTATTGGTATATACACTCCAATGATCATCTCTTAGCAGCCCATGTGAGTCACCTAACCATGTGAGAACCATCATTTAACATCTAGCATGAAATATCTCACAAAATTACAAACTAATGGAGCCTATATGGAACCCCTAAATTCACGTGAATTAGAGGACTCAAAAACACATATCCATTTCAATTTTCTTGAATCAAATTACTCTCTATCAAGTGTTCTTACATTTTTCTAATTATTCTTCATCATCTTCATCAAAATCTAGCTCAATCTAGTTCATAAATCCATACATAAACCAAGTTACAAAACAACTACTCAAGAACACACCAACAACACTTCCAAGTTTGCTAGCTTACTTTCAATCTTGCAAATCCATTTTGAGTGATCATCCAACCTCAAGAAATCCTTCTTATTTACAGTAAGATATCTTTCTAATACAAGGTAATACTCATATTCAAACTTTAATTCAATTTCTATAACTATAACAATCTTATTTCGAGTGGAAATCTTACTTGAACTTATTTTCGTGTCATGATTCTACTTCAAGAACTTTCAAGCCATCCAAGGATCCTTTGAAGCTAGATCTATTTTTCTCATTTCCAGTAGGTTTATCCACAAAACTTTAGGTAGTAATGATGTTCATAACATCATTTGAATCATATATATAAAAATATCTTATTCGAAGGTTTAAACTTGTAATCACTAGAACATAGTTTAGTTAATTCTAAACTTGTTCGCAAACAAAAGTTAATCCTTCTAACTTGACTTTTAAAATCAACTAGACACATGTTCTATATCTATATGATATTCTAACTTAATGATTTAAAACCCGAAAACACAAAAAACACCGTAAAACCGGACATATGCCGTCTTAGTAACACCGTGGGCTGTTTTGGGTTAGTTAATTAAAAACTATGATAAACTTTGATTTAAAAGCTATTCTTCTGGGAAAATTATTTCTCTTATGAACATGAAACTATATCCAAAAATCATGGTTAAACTCAAAGTGGAAGTATGTTTTCCAAAATGGTCATTTAGACGTCGTTCTTTCGACTCAAATGACTACCTTTACAAAAATGACTTGTAATCTATATTTCTGACTATAAACTTATACTTTTTCTGTTTAGATTCATAAACTTAAGTTCAATATGAAACCATAGCAACTTGAATAACTCAAAACGGATTTAAAACGAAGAAGTTATGGGTAAAACAAGATTTGATAATTTTGCTTGTTGTAGCTACGTGAAATTTGTAACAAATCTATACAAATCCTAACTTAATTAACTTATATTGTATTATACATGTATTCTATCATATATTATGTAATCTTGGGATACCATAGACACGAATACAATGTTTTGACATATCATATCGACCCATCTATATATATATTTCGGAACAACCATAGACACTCTATATGCAGTAATGTTGGAGTTAGCTATACAGGGTTGAGGTTGATTCCAAAATATTATATATACTTTGAGTTGTGATCTAGCCTGAGACTTGTATACACGAGGTCGTGGATTGATTCAAGATAATATATATATATATATATATATATATATATATATATATATATATATATATATATATATATATATATATATATATATTGCTTTATTTATGTACTTTTAACTGTGGACAACTAGTTGTAGGTTACTAACGAGGACTGCTGACTTAACAAACTCAATCATTAAAAGGTAATAAAAAATGTTGTAATTATATTTTGATCATACTTTGATATATATGTACATATTTGTTATAGGTTCGTGAATCAACCCGTGGCCAAGTCTTACTTCCCGACGATGTAAAAATCTGTGAAAGTGAGTTATAGTCCCACTTTTAAAATCTAATATTTTTGTGATGAGAATACATGCAGCTTTATAAATGTTTTACAAAATAGACACAAGTACATGAAACTACTTTCTATGGTTAAATGATCGAAGCCGAATATGCCCCTTTTTGCTTGGTAACCTAAGAATTAGTAAACCAATCTACTAATTGACACGAATCCTAAAGATAGATCTATTGGGCCCAACAAACCCCATCCGTTGTAGCGGATGCTTTAGTACTTTGAGTTTTTATATCATGTCTGATGGATGTCCCGGAATGATGGGGATATTCTTATATGCATCTTGTTAATGTCGGTTACCAGGTGTTCACCATATGAATGATTTTTATCTCTATGTATGGGATGTATATTGAAATATGAAATCTTGTGGTCTATTATTACGATTTGATAAATATATAGGTTAAACCTATAACTCACCAACATTTTTGTTGACGTTTAAAGCATGTTTATTCTCAGGTAATTATTAAGAGCTTCCGCTATTGTATACTAAATTAATGACAAGATTTGGAGCCCATGCTTGTATAATATTGTTTGAAAACTGCATTCGAAGACATATATTGTTGTGTAATATTATTGTAAACAATTATGTAATTGTCGTGTGAGAACGCTATATTTTGATTATCATTATTTGATAATCGTCGTAATATTTTAAACCTTCATTGATAAAATAAAGGTTATGGTTGTTTTAAAAATCGAATGCAGTCTTTGAAAAAAGTCTCATATAGAGGTCAAAACCTCGGAACGAAATCAATTAATATGGAACGTTTATAATCAATATGAACGGGACATTTCAATTGCGCCTTTCGTAATGCAATGCTCTTTTGGAGAATTTGGTTCGGTTTTCGCAAAAAGTTTTGACCTTATTTTACTCTTTTGTCTATTTTGTAACAAAACTTTTTGATCATTTATAGAATTTTGTAATCCTAAGGGTTTTATAACTCAAAAGTTTTTAATTTTACGAAAAAATTAGTTTATTAAACACTTGAGGATTTTGCGAGAATCGTTATGTGCAATATATTATTATCTCACACTTTAAAATAACATTGTCCTCAACGTTAAGGATACGACGTATCCCACACTTAAGTTTTGAAAAAGACATTTTGTTATTAAAAGTTTATCTTGATGGGGTTGCTAATCGCACACTTAGTGTTTAAAGTAGTCTAGTATATTGTGTATATTCTATTAAAATAGCGGTGAAGACGTAGTACTCCCCTATGGTATCAAGGCGTGTATAGATGGTTAGCCGATTATGGTTTCTTCTAATCTTGTAGTGGCGCCATTCTCGTTCAATGCATCTGATATCGGCTAAAAAGTTACGTTTTCACCCCGGTATTAAGGCCCAAAAACAAGAAAGATTCGAACTTTATCGGAAAAATACCCACTTCGTTGGTTAGAATTGAAGAACAAGTAATTACGAAGACGATGCAAAAAGAATCAAGAGAATCGGAGCTAAAACGAAGATTCTAGAGCGAAAATGGTGAAAGACAAGAAATCAAGTTACGATCCAGGGAATCAGCAGGCCAAACGGCTTGCAAAATGGCCTGCCAATGTAAAATCGACCTGCCAAACGACTAGATCAAACGGCCTCAGCAAACGGGATGGCCAAACGGCTGCCAAACAGGCTGCCAAACGGGCTGCCAGCCGTTTGCTGGCAAAAATCAAGCTTATTCAAAGGGAACTTGTCATTCATTTTTAACACACACTTAAATTCACTTCTTTCTCTCTCTTGTACAATATTAATCATACTTTCAAGGTCTTCGACTCCATGCAGGAAACCTAGTACCCGGAGAAGAACGCCGAAGATTGTATTAGGAGCGGTCTGGAGTCTTGAAGTTGTCACTTTTGTATTCAGAAGTCGTTTAATCTACTGGTAATTCTATCCCTTGTCTTTTTATAATGTCTTCCATTTTTATGCTTTACGATATTGTTGCCATGATTAGCGAGTAGTTATCTTTAGTGTATGTTATGACGTAATCAGTTATAATACCGAAATTATATTATGGCTTGTGTATGTTGTCAAAAATGCTTTCTGATTATGCTTTGAACTCAATCGCTTTTCCAACTAATAGAACGTAGTTATTGGCTCTGTTATTAGGAAGTCGCGAACCCCGATTCAGAGTACACTATATGTGTCACCCCTTGGTAAGAGAAGTCTATCGGATACAACGTGAGTTTGACTAAGACACACCGTTTGTAGTAAGTCCACCGAGCCTTGGATTCCGACTGAGGACTCTTTCGTAGTGAAACATCTGACTAGACTCCTAGTACATTGTCGGTCCTATACCATGCTAGTGTAGTCACCAAGCATATAAACTTCGTACGTGCACGCTGAAGCACAACGGTTGTTGTAAGCTGTACCTCTGCTAAGTAAGGCCATGGAACACGGGTGTTGACTAGTACACTTTACCATAACGCGGTCTCAAGCATTGCACCCCGCTTGAGGGATTCTTAGTTAATTAAGGAACTGTTTGTTCGAACACATAAAGGATTGGACTGTTAGGATAACCGAATGTTTCCTGGAAGTCAGCTTGACTTGGCCATGGTGTTCTTTATGCTTAAACTCTTTTAAGGGCCTAACTATCTTCTAAACCAATCATTAACCAAAACATTGCGACCCATCACGTCTCTCGGATATGGAAAAACATGTATTATATTATACTTAAGAAAGTTTAGACCATTTCGGAATGTTAATACGTCACCCAACCGAGTCGTTCAATTGGATGAGCCGTCTGAACGTGTATGCCTGTAGTCAGACTGCACGGGCGTCGGGGGTAAGGAACGTTGCTGTCTATTCAGAATCTTCAAGCCTAGTGCATTACCCAGTGACATGTCTTATGACAGGGGCGTTTAGGACTAGTGTAGTAAATACAAGGTCACTGCCTATCCATGAGCCAGCATTCCATAATACCGATAAAGTAACTGTTGAAATCATAGCATGCACTTGTTTTAGCCTTAGATGAATTACAAATTTTATCGTATTTACTTTACTTTACTTTAATCTAGAAAATCCAAAATTAGGTAATCACCAATTACTCCTGCATTTTATAATTATCTTAAGTTTTAGATATAGGTTCGATTCTACTGATATCTCAAAAATACGACTCTAGGTCATACTTCCCTTACTCATAATAAGGAGTAGTACGATTTAGACCCCGCTAAATATAAAGTTAAAACAAGTGTCCCCCCCTCTTGGTGGCCGGCCCTGACACGCCGCGACCTAACGACATCGCGCGAAATAAAACCGTCCGTTTCGGTCATATCAGCATCCTTGCTCCAAGTCGTGCTTCCATCTTGTACGGTCTCGATCGTCGTTTGTTTGTGATGTTTATTCATGCAATTTTATTCTACCATTATCATACAAGCTAAACATAAAAGTAGTAATGCCCAAGATTGAGCGTACAAGAATAACGTAATATTGTATCATAACATCACAAATGATCATAAATGAAATAGAGAGATAGGGAGAATCATGGCTGATCTGGCTGGTGTGGAGGGAGAGAAAATGATACGCTCGTACGGGGCTGTCCCGGGGGTCTCAAGTATGATTGCCCCTCGTCGGCCATCTCCTCGTCGGTGGCCAGCTATCGTACCCATCCTGAAGTGTTCATGCCTGAGGATACCCTGAAACGAACCTCGTCTGAACGTGCAATTAGTTCGGTGAGTGATGAGGTACTGGTATGAATCATAGGCCCCGTACGCCAACCCTGTCCTTCCTTCAGATCTCGACCCCAATTGTTATGCACACCCATTCCTCCTAAACCCTGTGTCAAATCCTCAGCCATACCCTGGTTCACGGCATGATCCCATACGGAAGTCTGAATAGTGGTGGATGTGTCTCTATGAGTGCTGACGAGGTTTGTCGCGAAAATGCTGCTAGCCAAATCCTCGTACCCTGTGTTCTACTCCTGTGGTGGAGATGAAATAACCGTGTGCTGGGTGTAGTGCTGTTGAGGAGTAGGAGGATGAGGTCGATTCTCATAACTAGTCCCTGCTTCTCTAGGCTCTTTATGGGCGTACATCAAAGGATAATGGTGAGGATATGGTGGGATTTTAAGCTATCTACCTGCATAATGCGTGAAGTGATCCAGATTCTGAAAGATAGCAGTCTCAGCAAACCATATCTCTGGCCCAGATAAATCCCCCATGTGATAATGATACGGCTCATAATGTGGCTGAGCCCCCTGACGCACTGGTGAATGTCTCTGGGTGTCACTATCATTGGGCCCGCCATGCATCGTGGGATTATCCTCATCCCTTGGCTCCTGTGAACCTTGTCGCCTCCTACCATCCCTCGTCCTCAGGTTGGGTCTAAAACCTCTAACTGTCACACCAGGCACCGTCCGAGGGACTGAATCCGCAATAGCTGGGTTCGCTAAAACTGTCAACTTCTGGTCATGTACCCGGATGAACTGCAATTTTGCAGCAATTTGTACCCGATCTCACCAACTCAGTCACCCTTCAATAACCCATTGCATTAACACTGCCCAAAATGTGCATCTGACGAAGAAGTCTGGTGACCACGGCTCCCAAAACTGGCTCAATTGTACTCAATGCGTTTCTCTCTTTAGTGAATGCCTGGGCCAGAAGATATGCAACCTACATGCTCTGGTGTGGAACATAGCGTGCATAAGACGTATGTCAGCGATGGTGACAACTCCGCTATGTTGGGATTTCGGATGAAGAATCTTGACTATGAGGTGGTGGAGGATGCGATGGACTGGGTTTATAAAATTGGAGGCCTATTTCCCTGACCTCCAGGCTTCTTGATCGGTGGTGTAGGTTTGCTAGAAAACCTGATGATCGATCATTGGGTCCAAAGTAGTGTACCCTCTCTTGAATACTGGGCGGTGGACATGAGTGCTCTTGTACAGTTCTAGATGAATGGCGAACTGTGCAAGAGTGAGGTGGTGCATGATGTTTTGGTGGCGGAAGTGGATGCAACGACGACTGTTGTACTCTTCTGGGTTAACGTTTGCCTTAAAATTCCATGTAGCCATAAACTCAGCAAAAGGTTCCTGATACACGCGTTCATTAATCTCAAACAACTTTTGCCAGGCGCTGTGAGTCTTTCCATTCGCCGTAAAACTTAACATTCCTTTCAATTCATTCGCCCACCCACATTGTTCCATTATTTCCCCCTGTACTCTCAGGGAATCTTGTCCGTGAATGGAATGGGGCAACTCATATTCATCTAGAAGATAGTTTCTATTTGCCATCTGCAATAATTAAACAATGTAGGTTATGTTCCAAAATGAAAAATGCATATAATTTTCAAAAAAAATTTGAAATGAGGGCTTTAAAAATGACATTTTCCATATCCCTGATATCGTAAATTATAGTAAAAATTACCGCAAACAATATCTAAACTAACTATAAAATTATTTCTAAGCAAAATTCAAAGCGAACCCGTGATTGCAACAAATAATGCTAAAAATAATAATTATAGCGAGTTAGTTGTAATAAGCAATTTTGATCAAAGTAAGATGATTTTTAAGCATATAATGATCCTAATGACCATTTTTAATTACCTTAAGTATTTTCAAACATCAAACTTTGCCTATAACGTCCTTAAGTCGTGATTTAAGACCATTTTTATCGCAAAATATTTATTTTAATCAAAACGTACAAAATAAGAAAAATCAAAGACTAGGTTCCAATTTCGTCATTAAGTCAATGATATTTTAATTTAGACTAGTTTTCAAGTCATCCTAAGTTTTAAAAACGTTTTAACGTTAGGGAAAATTGAAAGTCTAATTTCGTACATTTTTATCAAAGTTGCAATTTTCAATCAAACAATCCTAAATGGTTCCAAAGCTAGTTCCTAAGTGTTTTAGGCGAATCATTAAGCCTAAATGATCTAGAAAAACATCAAATTTCAAATAAAAACCATCAATTTCTAGCCTAAAACTCAAATTCATGATTTGGAAGCTAAATGTGAACCAAAATGCCTCAATCGAACTAAAAACTAACACATATCAATCACATTGTCTAACTAAGCATATAGGGAATCAAAATTGGGCATAAAACACGAATTTTTACAAAAGTAAAAAATTTGACCCTAAGCAAAAACGTGATTTTTAACCGTGAAAGAGTACCTTACTTGCGAAATTGACAGCGGGAATGAGTTTATAAGGCACGAGAGACTTAGATTAGTGCTTCGAATCGTTGAAATTGGTTGAAAAATGATGATGATGGTGGTGGTTCTAGCCGTCGGCCGCAGGAAAGAAGGAAGAAGAAGAGAAAAAATAGAAAAAGGAAAAAGAAAGGAGAAGGAGAAAGAAAATGGGCCCGTGTGGCGGACGGGCTTATTTCCCCGACCCGACTCGCGATTTTTCATATTTTAAAATTTTAAATTTTATCATAAAATTAATAAAGGTTTTATAAAATTTTGCTTTAGATTTTAATCCGGTTATTTTTACTAATTAAACTAAAAACTTTAAAAGACAAATGGACAGAGTAAAATAAAAATTATTATTTTATTAATAAAGCAAATTACACAGGTTCCATAACTAAGTTCAAGAAATGACGCGAAAAGAAAGATAAATTTAAAGCTTCTTTGACCATCCAGAGTAAATCAGCGGAATGTACTGAGAATATTTCAAAGTCACTTAGCATTTTACGCTCACGCTTTTGTAAATCTCTGATGTCGTCCATAAGTTTAACCAAAGCCCTTCTAACTTTTTTAATGTTTAAAATTCCATCCCTAGGTCCAGTATCTCGATAATTAAGTTCGAAAAAAGTTTTGATACCATGTCTTGAAATAAATGATATTCCGCGGAGTCAGGATCACCGATAGTGAATTTAAAGTTTTCAGATATTTCTCGAATGACCTTTCTTTGCGGAGATGTAAATGGAAATTTTGACATAGTGAGGATTTGCACGAGTTCAGAATATATTTTGCACGAGTTTAGAATATATTTCCTTTCTTTTTGCGAAGAAATTCTGAAGTATTCTTTCCTCGGTTGAATCCGAAAAAACTTTCGATTAATCTTGTAATGAGAAATGAGGCTGGATCAAAGTAGAAGAAATCTCGATCTCCATATTTTGAAATAGGGTTAGGTTTTTTGCTTTCAATATAAAATTCTAATTCAGGAATTATTGCGGCAACATAACGGTTGATATGAATTTGAGAAAACTCCTTATCATCGATATGAGGTAGAAAACTAACAAATGACTCTAAATCAAATTTGAGGTCGATTTCTGCATCCCGATACTTGACAAAAATATCATCCCCACATTCCTTTAACAGTTTGTGAAGAGAACGAACTTGACTATGCAGCTCTTTCAATAGATTTAATTGAAATTTTGAAAACGGGAAATCCGAGGAATAGAGGTGCCTAACGAATTCTCTATAGATGTCCAACCTTCTGCTAGGATTTAACAGATTTCCAGTAGACGGAGGATTTGAGTTATCAACGTGTCGTTTCTCTTTTGGAACATATTCAAACAAGTCCGGATATTTGAAAATAGTTGGGTATTCTTCCCATATTTCATCTTCCATAATGAGGAGTTCATTAAGACCGAGCCTTACTTTTGGATCGTGAAAATGGTCAAATCCTGGTTCATTTGAGTAAAATTTATCCAAAAGCAATGAAATCTCTAAGTCGGATGAAGTTATCCGGCTTCTTGGACTACAAGGATCAAAAATTAAATTGATGAGAATCAATAGGGTTTAGATTTGTTTCATTTTTATAAAAAAAACATCTTCAGTTCCCGAAGTTGTGGGAGAGCAACTGTCTTTCGCACTTTCTTCGTAATCGGTTAAGTTTGAACTGGAATCTACAGAAATTAATACCATAATTAATATTTTGTTTTTATAGTTTTAAAAGGGGTTTACTATAATGGCGACTTTAAATCCTATACCTACAAACTCTCTATACCATCAAAGTAGCCTTCTAGTCAACCTAATTCTCTAGGCGACTATCTATCTAAGGCACAAGCGCAACACCAATTAAGGCCCCACATATCCGCAAGTTCTAATTAGTGTTCTTACACTAAGACACTAACTATCATCAAACCGACCAGTATTTCTACAAGTCCACATACAATTTCACACCGTCAAGTCTAAGTCTAGACACCTATCACAAAGTTACCTAGATCCCTTAGACCAATGCTCTGATACCACTTGAAATGACTCCAAACCGTTTAATTAAAAACCGACTATTTTTTTTTTAAACAGGAGCGAGGCTATCAATAATAGGAGCGGCGCTTTTGTAACACAGGAGCGGCGCTTTTGCTGCCAAAAGCGGCGCTTCTGCCGACTGACCAAAAAGGCTACAGCCTACAGACGAAGAGCGGCGCTCTTAAGATTATAAGCGGCGCTTTAGGTCCTAAACAGGTGCAGGTTCAAGTTTTGCTAAGTGTTCAACCAACTCATTAAAACCCAAACACACGTTTACAATTCCATGACTCAAACACAAGTTTAATGTGACCCAAATTACATACGTTCCCACATTTAAGTCTTATAAATCCATGAACAAATCATTAGTTGCAACAAGAGACCCGTTACAATTAAGGTGACAATTTCAACCCAATTGCACTAAATCAAGGATTAAGACTCGACATCCCAACCCAATACCGAGAGCACGATCCCGGGGATTTTACCAAACCCCCAAACCACATCCAAATCCAATGCTACTCGCCAATCCAACTTCTAGCAACCTAGCCAAGCTACTAGAATCCTCCAATATATCAAACAGTACTTATACAAAAAGGTAAACAACGAGGGAGTAAGCAAAAACTTAGTGAGTGCAATACTTATATGCATACATACATAACCTGCTTCCTTGCACAAACCAACACAAATCCGCATACAAGCTAATTAAGCAACCGCATACAAGCTAATAAGGCAACCGCATACTTACACAAATCCGCATACAAGCTAGCATCGCAAAAGCATATAAACACAATATAATATGCTACACCACAACACACAAAAATATGTTTAACCATACACAATAGTGTTAGTCATCAAATGAATTAGCACTACCATACAAGTGCACATGGCCGCGAAGGCACCTTCCGGATGGCACCGCCATGTACACACGAATGTGGTCGCCGAAGAGTGTATTCGTTGAATGACACTCACCACATCCCGAAGTAACATGTGGCCGCCGAAGAGTGAATAACACTCGCCACACTTAATTTGCAATCGTGGTCATGAAGAGTGAAACCTTCCGGTAAACACTCACCACCTTTCATAATGTGGCCACGAAGATTGAACCTTACATTCGAATGTCACTCGCCACATATCATGTGGCCAACGAAGAGTGAATCCTTTTGCCCGGTGTCACTCGCCACTTCCCCTACAAGCAAACAACTTATATACATGCACATATAAATACTCCACTCACCTTGGAACGCAAGCACACACCATGTATATAATATCATCGCCACCGCATTCAAGCAAGAAATCATCTATATAGATATAGGCACACAAACGTATAAACACTTATTCTCTAAAAGAGAATCTAATACCAACACCCTTAACCAAGGGTTTCCATCTTGCTCGCTAACACTCGCCCATTTAGACATCTAAATGGACATCACTAGATTACCACTACGGGTGGTAATTTCAACCCACACACAACAAGTGCCATTCAACCGAATTGCACCTCGACCCAAAAGACCAGAAACATCTCCACTACATGTGGTAAATTGAGCCCAACAACACCCTAAAATTATAGACACATACACCATGTTCAAAGTCCCAAACAATAACACTTTATTGTCTTTTTACACCTTCCACCCAAACCAGATAGCCCTACATTCCCAGCAGCTTCTGACCCATTTAAACTCCAAAAAAGTAGGTACGAGCTTATTTTTTGGAAAGTACACTCAAAGTCCTTTCCGAAAAGTGCTCACACTTCTCAAACGGAGTCACGGTTTGCAAGATATGACCCTTACAAAATCATGTTTCATGCAGTTTTTATGGTAACGGGTTTCACCCAAAATGACACCATTTCGACCCAAAACGAACCACAACACTTTTACTTGATCAAAATCAGTTTATACACCTTTTAAGAACTCATTTTAACAACAAAAATCATCATCAACAACACAAGATTTTAGTTGAGGCATTTCATCAAACACTTGGTGTGCATGACTCACTTTTAACCATCTAACACCCGTACATGTTCTTAAGAACCTCCAATTCACCAAAAACACAATCTAACTAGTTAGTAATACCCAACTTATGATGACTAACTCACAAAAATCCAACACAAACTCACCTTCAAAGATGTTTACATACATCAATGGAAACCATTAACCCCAAATTTCCAAGTGAAATGGGGTTTACAACAATCATGAACTCAAACCCTAACACAAGAGCAAGATTAAACATAATAACTCGGATTTAGGACTTTACCTTAGCATCTAAATGATGCTAGACATCAGCAACATCAAGGATGAGTTCCAAATTGAGCATGCAACATCATCTTCTTCCTCCATTAGAGTTTTCTCACTCTAAAAGCTCTCCCTCTCTCTAGAAATGGATGAGAGGATTTGTATGGGTGAAATAAGGATAAGAATGAAATAGAAATCTGCTTTCCAAGCCATATACACGTTCACAAGTGAATTGACAGAAAAAGTCCAAAAATGCAATCAGCACCCAAACAGGTCCAAAAGCGGCACTCCTAGCCCAAAAAGCGGTGCTCCTGGAGCCTTCCATCTCACAACTTGAAATTAAAAACGTCCGAGCTCGAATTACGGCCATCGGGGCTTTTGATTCGCCTCAATCTGAGTCCGTACGAGAAAGTTATGACCAAATTGGTGAGAGTGCGCATAACCTCGCAACATACACCAAACTTTTGTACATCTAACACCCGACACCCCAAACACTATATTATCATTAAGAATAATAATATTTCAAGTCGCCTCTACTTCCCGAAACATCTCGATCTCCCCCGGTTTCATTAAATTACTATTTAAAATATAATATAATAAAAATAATACCCCAAATTTTCGGGATGTTACATAAGTTATACCTTAACATTTACATATGTGCAATCTTAGATATTCTAAGGTACTGGTAATTGGATTAGAGATCTCTCCTTTGCGATCACTTACTCAACCCCGGATTATCTTACAACATCTCAAAAACTTTGCTTCTGACGCTAATCATGCTTTTGAGTAAGCCAGTATTCACTGAACTCTATATTGCCTACTCTAGTGACAACCTAAATGGGCAGCTCTTCTTTGACGGGTAAATGATTAACCATACGTAGGTACTATATCCCTATTGTGACGTTAAGCACACATAACTACTTACCTTGTATCATAGGGTTGATCAGGTCCTAATACTAGGTTATAGCCACGTGAATAAGTGAAAAGGGTGATCCGTAAATTAGACTTCTAAACCGTCAAGGTTTCAGCATAACAATAACATAAGTTTCAGATAAAATATTCAACATATAATAAATATTTGCAACGGATAGATAAGCATGCAAGTAGAAAGCAACTTAAAGTAAAAAGATAACTTTATTAATTAAGGAAAGCGTTCATCGTTTACAGACGAGATCTGGTCCATTACAAGTGCTGACATCCTCTAGACAGCTCCTAGTACAATCTTCGGCGTTCGCCTCCGGGTACATAATTTCCCGCTCGGAGGTGAGAAGGCCTTGAAAGCTCTAGTGTGAGAAAGTGTATTGTAGTAAGAGAGTGAAAAGAGGTGTGTTGAAAGTGGATGACAAAAATCCCTTTAAATAGACTTGGATTTGGCCTGCACACGGCTGGCAAGCCGTATGGCAGACCGTTTTGCTAGGCCGTATGGGCTGGCTGGCCGTTTGTTGTGCCCGTTTGCACTGGTCGTATGGCAAGCTGTTTTTCACAGTGGCAGGCCGTATGGCATGCCCTGCTTTGCTGTTTTCGCGGGATCGTAACTTGATTTCCTTGATCGTTACTTGGTTTTTCGTCTTTCACCATTTTCACTCTAGAATCTTCATTTTAGCTTCGATTCTCTTGATTCTTTCTGCATCATCTTTGTAATCACTAAATCCTCAATTTCTTCTGACAAAGCGGGTATTTTGGCGATAAAGTTTGAAACTTTATTGTTTTTGGGCCTCAATACGGGGTAAAAACGTGACTTTTTAGCCGATATCACTAGTCACGTGGCAATGGCCATAAAATAAAAGAACAAAGTGGTTATGCATCGAAATGATGACAGAAACAAAGGATGGGCCGGGAACCAGTAGTAGTTCAACCAAGAAAGATCACCAAAACAGAAGGCTAAGTCTCCAACAAAGAATGGGAATTATTGTGATCAGTGTAAGATGGAAGGACATCTATTAGAAAAATGTTGGAAGGCTAACCATTCTCTATTTCCTAAGAAATGGGACAAAGAAAAAGGAAAGAGCACATCAGCTACAACCCTTAATAATGGACCAGCGGAGTTTGGATCGGTTGACGAGGTTGATAAAAGCTTGTCTCTAATAGCAGGGTCACAAAATAAGGGTACCTCAAGTGATCTGGATGAAAAGGAGGCGCTATTCACCTTGAAGATTCAAGTCAAACAAATGTTGATCGAGGCAATAGTGGATACATGAAGCCAAAGAACTTGATCTTCACCACTCAAGTACAACGTTTGGGGTTGGTCACGACTCCACACCCGCGACCATATACGTTGGGATGGATTCAAAAGAGAACGGACACACAGTGACTCATTAATGTGCTTTTTCGTTTTGCTATAACTAAACAGTACATCGATGAAATTACTTGCAATCTCGTGCCCTTAGATATTTGCCAAGTAATATTCGGGAGCCTGTAACTTTGGGAACGAAATGCAGTGTACCATCGAAGAGAAAAAAAGTATCAGCTCGAGAAAGATGGGAAGAAATTCATTATGAAGAACAACCAAACTATGTTTGGCGTAGAGATGGTTGCGGCTAGAAAACATTGAAAAAATTATCAATATTTCTAAAGTTATGTTCCCCTGCTCGTCAGACCGGTAAAACTTGAATCTGTAAAATTATACTTTAACTCTTGTTTATGAAGGTATAAATGACATGATCAATAAGCTCATTACCACACATTCTTCATTGTTTGATGATACGCTAAACTACCACCTGAAAGGGCAGTATGAGATACAACTGGTAGCAGATTCAAGTCTTCCTAATTAGGCATGTATCGAAATTCTTTGTTAGAAAATGAGGAGATTAAATGATAGGTTAATGCACTACCTGAAGCCGGACTACTCGAGACAAGTAGTTCACCATGTGGGTCGTTAGTTATTTTGGTGCCTAATAAGGACGGAGCGTGGAAGATGTGCATTGACTACCGTGCCCTCAATAAGATCACAGTTAAGAACTGGTATCCCCTTCCACATATTGACAATTTGCTGACTAACTAAAACACGCCACCATCTTTACAAAGCTCGATCTAAAATCAGGCTATTATCAAGTCCAAGTACGAGATGAAGACACATGGAAGACGACATTCAAGACTCGCCAAGGGTTATATGTGTGGCTAGTCATGCCATTTGGTCATTGTAATGCACCGGCGACATTCATGCGGCTAATGAATGATGTTTTACGACCTTATCTCGATGAGTTTGTCGTGGTATATATTAATGATATACTGATTTATAGCAATTCAGAAGAAGACCATTTAGTGCATATACAGAAAGTATTTGAGCTGCTTCAATAACAACAATTACCTCTCAATAAGAAAAAATGTGTGTTTGTTAAACGTGATTTAGTTTATCTTGGATTTGTTGTGGGTGGTAGCAATTTACAGGTAGACCCCGAAAAGATTCGAGTCATCAATGAGTGGCCTCAGCCAAGATCCGTAACTGAGGTACGCAGATTCATGGGTGCTTATCAGTACCTATGTAAGTTCATTCGACATTTCTCTGTTATTGCTGCACCGTTGCATGGTATCACAAAATTGAACATAAGTTTGAATGGATGCAAAAGCACGAGGAGACTTTTCGGTGGTTGAAAAAAAAGATCAGTGAGGCACCGGTTCTAGCCATACGCAATTTGCAGCGTTCGTTTGAATTAGAAACTGATGTGTCGGGTTATGCAATAGGGTTTTAATGCAAGATGGTCGACCCGTTGCGTATCATTCTGAGATGTTTCAGGGTGCTCAAAAGAACTATCCAAACTATGCTAAAGAGCTCCTCACATTACATCAAGCTATCACGCATTGGAGATGTTATTTACCTGGCAAGGAAACAGTGGTACACACTGATCACCAACCGTTACGATATTTACAAAGTCAGGTAAAACTTCAACAAGCGCGTCACATGAAATGGATGACATAATTGCAACAATTCAACCTTGTCATCAAGTATAAAAAAGGGGTACATAACAAACTAGCAGACATGTTGTCTCACCCTCCAAATGCAACATTTTGCCTAGTTGTTGTGATGCAGGTACAACCAACATGTTATGATGATTATGGGGTTTAATATGCTAAGGATAATGATTTTAAAAGTATTATATCTGAATTAGAACATAGAAAAGTGACATAATTTTCATGGAAAGGAAAGCTACTTTATAAAGGCTCACTGTTGTGTGTACCCCATGTCAGCGAACGTCTAAGATGGATGCGGGAAGCTCGTATGTCGCCATCAAAGATCTTTCACCATCTCCAACGTTATGTTTTATGGCCTAGAATGCAACAAGACGTGGCTCGTTATGTTCATGGGTGTATTTTGTGCAGCACATCAAAACCATCAAATAGAAACTTAGGACTATATATTCCACTTCCCGTGCCATCCCGACCATGGGAAAGCATATCGATGGACTTCGTAGGTGGTTTACCAATTACAAGAAAATGTAATGACTACTTGTTTGTCATCATTGATCGATTCTAAAAAATGGTGATCCTTGTTCCTTGCAAGACAGTTACAGGAGAGGGAGCCGCGAAGCTGTTTTTCGAGCATGTTAAGAAGATATTCGGCCTCCCGAGTTCGATTATATCTGATCGTGATTCCCGTTTTTTAGGCAAGTTTTGGTGTACTTTGTGGTCGGCAATGGATACTAAATTAACTCGGAGCACCGCTTTTCACCTCAAACAGACGGGCAAACTGAGGTCGTGAATCGGTACGTGGTGCATATGTTACGTGAGTATGATTCTCGCCATCCTCGTACCTGGATGAAAGTAGTGCAATTTGCAATTAATCACACTTTACGTAGTTCTACAAACAAGGCACCTTTAGAGGTGTGTTTTGGGTTCCTTCCTGTACAACGGGTGAAGAAGTTCCAGATGTAAGCCGAGCTCAGAAGTTTATCGAAAGTATATGGAAAATTCAACAGAAGGTTGAGAAACAGTTGTAACACTCTCAACAAAAGTACAAACAATGACATGATCGTCAGAGGGTGCAAGGTAACTTTGAAGTTGGTGACCTTGCTTGGTTACACTTGGGTAAAGATCGTCTAAAAGGAGAAGGTAAAAAGCTCAAGCCGATCCGTTATGGTCTGTTCCGAATACTGAAAAGAATTGGAGAAAATGCATATCAACTTGAACTACCATCTTATATGGAGTTATATTCAGTAGTGGATGTTGATAAGCTCAAATCGTTTGAACCCTCTAACAACTAGCATTACCAAATTGGGGGACTTAATGATACGCCCTAAGATTTGTATCAAATAATCTTTAATTTTATATAAAGATAATCTATTCTAGAGACGGGACCGACAAAGAAATGAACGGAGCCAACACCGGTCAAAGATGTATATATTTAGAAGAAGAAAACGATAAATTGGGAAAAGATGGCCTATTGACAAGAGAACCGATATCATGACCAAGTGCAGAATAGAAGAACTCGGACGGAACATAAACAAGGCATGCCGCATAGGAAGGATCAGGATGAAGGTTACCGTGAAACACTTAAAGTATAATCTAGGCTGTGTTTACACGTAAGCCCTTTGTTTTGGTCAATTGTGTATGTTATCTGGTAGCCTGCACACATGCACCAAAATATCAAGGCAGTGGCACACGAGTAGAGCGATTGTGCCACGTCAGCCCGATAAACCAGGAAAGTTCGTTACATCCAGTTTGTTACAATCACAAATGGTATGTGTGGCACATCATCCATTCATGTAACAAACTTTTCATCCTATAAATAAACCCCTTGGGTCATTCATTTCATAAGATTTATGTCACTGTAAAGTTACTCTGTCAAATTCATATCTCGGATGAAATTTATTCAAATTTAGCTTGGATTCCGGTTACACAGGAGTTCATTCACTTAAGAAAATAATTACTCAACCCCTATTGAGTATATATTAATCGGATTGATTGTTTCACACCCTCGCAAATGCAATTCCGACCGGGTTTCACAAAAGCACTCAAATCCAAAACTATAAGTTTTAAATTTGATCATTATACAAGCTAATACCGCACAGAACACTTTCACTCGTTGACCACATATAAGGGAAGTATATAATTTAAGTCGGGTCCCTAGTAAAAATTCAATCACAAGTCACAAGTTTATATATATCGTATTCTGAAAATATAGCAACATAATAATATCAATTATCCATTATCCATTAGAGTGTCAATTATTTTTATTGTGTATATCAATTATCGATTTAACTGTTACCTACAACGTATATTGTCGTACATGTACTTTTGGACTGCTAACTAGACTAGAATTAGACAGCTACAAAACAAAACTATATGCTTGCCTTCAACGTGCAACCTAATTTGAATAAACCTCGATACATGTAAAACTTTTTTTTTTTTTTTTTTTTTTTTTTTTGCGCAAATAACGAAAACTTTTATACCAAAGGCTTTTCTCAAAAGTGAGAAAAGGACGACGAGAAGCTACAACAACCAACATGAGGAGGCTTGAATACACAAAATCCAGCTAAACGACCTATCCGACCATAAAAAGCTAAGCACGAGCCTCTCACACACCAAGAAACAAAAGAACAATACAACCCAAAGAAACAAACAACAAAAAAAAAATAAAAAAAAAATACATACGGGTAACAAGGGAAACACCCGTTAACCGACAAAGTCATCTTCCTTCATACCTGTGGGAAATGGCAAAGAACCTTCATCGCCAAAGTTGTTGTTAGTGACGCCATTGCTTGTACTCGCTTTGAAAGAAAAAGACGAACCCTTTCCGATCCCATCCCCGTCATTATTATCCGAAAGTATTGACCCCAAACCTTGCAATCTAAACTCATCAAAAAAACCACTTCCTTGAAATACACGACCTGAAAGCGAACCCACCAAAGACGACTTACAAGACTCTCCCACCGGGGCGTCTCTAAAGGCGTTTTGAATCGCAATCCCTTCTTCATCGTCTTCAATGTTGTCCCGTAAACTCAACGACTTACCCAATGCTACCTTCTTTTTTACCGAATCCTTTGACTTACGTTTAGTACTAAATCTCTTCACCCCGGACCCACGAACTCTACTCGAAAGCGGAGCCCTCTCTCGACAATAACCCTCTCCTCTAACCGTACCTACACAAGTCAGATTATCCAAACAACTATTCGAATCCAAACCCTTCGAGTGAGAAACATCCGAACTAGAAACAACATTCACAACCTCGGTCAATTTTCTTTTTTTGTTGACAAACCCCTGCCCTTCGAGTGCCCTATCTATTTTCGAATACTGCGCATTATACACAACTGAATTCCCTCCTCTCCTAACACTCCTATCTTCAAAACTACCGGAGCAGCAGAATTAAATATAGGAGTAACAACCAAATGCTCATTTTCAAGAGCTATCCTACAATCCTTTGAAAACTCAACATTCCCACACCCACTGTATTCGAAATATCCTTGTTCAAAGTTACAACCCAATCTGAATCAAATCCATCATTACAAACATGTTCAAGCAACTTTGGGTCGTTAATCTCGTTAACCCAAACATGAGTATTCAAACAGCCACCCTCATCAACTAGAGCCACTTCCAACAATTCATGAATGTGTTTAACCGCTCGAGTCTCAACAAAAACAAACAAAGAACCATTACCAACAAATCCATTCGAGGACTTTGCAACACAAACAACCTCACCAAAGTAATTGGTAATGGCCGAGGCATTCTTTCCCGATAAGAAATTAAACGGAACTCCACGGATTTTAATCCAAACATACCTAAAGAAACAAGAAACTTTGTCCGCTAGTCGGGAAACCACATCAAAATCACAATAGGGAGATGAGTCCACAAATCTAAAAACGCTAACATTATCTAGACAATGAATAATGCAACCGTAAACACCTAAAAACCCACAGAAGATACCGATACCTTTCTGTTAACTAAAAAGCTTTCAGTTTAGCTTCATCAAATCCTTTTTTGTCGATAAGCAAAACGCACCTTTTCAAACCCGCTGTGACCTTAGGGTTAGGTGACAGATTCAAATACTTTCGTTTCAGATCATCACCGAGTTTGCTGTTAGAAGAAGCACGCACCTTTGGCCACCCGACATAAATTGGTTTCCCAAAAAATCTAGACCCATTTAAATTAGCAACAACAGATCGTGCACAATCTTAAATCGGGAAGACGTCAGTGAGGAATACCATCAAATAGTTTTTCCTACACCCCATCAATTAAGCTATATGACATATGTAAGAGCATAAACAATATGCAGTTTTCAATGCTCAAAGTTATATAAGTAAAGTAATTGGGTTTAAAACACTCACCAACGGACAAGAAATCCTGAAATCGCTGGAAATCACTACCATTATAATTAAAATACTGTATATGAAACATAAACGTACGAGGACGTCGAAATGGTTGTTTAATTGAAGGTCCGCCGGTGATGTCACGAATAATCGGTTTAGGTTTCCGATGGAGAGAGGAAGAGTGACGATTTCAGCGTACATTGAATAGTATGTGAGGATTATACCATATTCTTTATAAAATTATTTCGGTATTCCTGTGATTTGATAAATGCAAGGTGTTGATCTTTAACGCCCTTAAATGATAGAAATTATTTTTTATTTTTTAAAGAGTGACCTCCCAGACCAAGTGATATGCCGCGGCGCGGCAACTCTTGGTCGCGACGCGACTTTTCAAAGGAATTCAACCCTGCATAACAGCCCTCCTGGAATCAAAATATTTGATATGTCGCGGCGCGACATATAGGGTCGCGGCGCGACCATACACGGTTGCTGGTACTGTTCTGCAACTTGATACAAAAATCACATTTTCACCATTTCATCATTACCCAACACATTTAAACAACATAATACATAATCAAACTTAATTAAAACAGTTTCTTACATCGTCAAACATTACGGAAATCTTTTAATCAAGAGCAACAAATTTACACATCTTAAATATGCCATTTGGTCCCAAAACTTAAAAGAAACATAATTTTCAAATACAAAAGACTTGGCGTTGATAAGCGGTATCATTAAAGCTAGATTCAAAATAGGGACTTGCATTACCACTTACTATATGACCAAAGCTCTGCTATCCTTACATAGGCTCCTTACCTTCTCGATGTCCTTTCGTTCCTATAAAAAAAACATAAAACAACATGGGGGTAAGCTTTTACGCTTAGTGAGTTATAGGCAAATAAAGTAGCACATATCATTGAGCGTAATCATTTTTTCACTTAGCCTTTCCAACCCAAATGGTTGCTTACTTACTTTCGAATTCGACCCATTACTTACCATAGACATAACTTACTAAGGCCAATCCTAGTAATTATGTCTAAGCTAAACATAACCATGGGCATACACATATGCCTAAGCTACCTTAATCACATTACATTCATACATGCATAGATGGACACCTAAAGTGTCTAAGATAAGTCATACCATAGGCAAGATCGCTAAGCAAGCTTAATGACCTTGCCTAAGCTAAACGTCAACCATAGATACAATTATTAGGCGAACCTAATAATTCTATCTAAGCTATCCATCTAGTGCACTTAGTCGTTGCCCTCTTGTACGGATGCAATCCGGGAACACTAAGCCACTCTTGACCCGCCCAATTTACCTCCTATAAACTTACCTTGATTAAACGAGAGTCCTTGATCACTTGGAGCTCCTTTGCCTTGATTAGCACCTATACATGAGCTAATCTCATCAATAACATCATTCAATGAAATTACATCCTTCAAAAGCTTACAACATTTTCATATACCTACTCATTTGACTTAATCCCCTTTTACTTCTTCAATCACATGAACATTCACATACAATGACACTTTTAACTTATCTTTTTACTTTTCCAATAGCACAAACATTACCATACAACCATCAATTCCCTAATTACACAATTTCTCTAGTTTATCTCTTACAAGCATGACTTGTAATTCTTTCAAGCATTTCATCAAACATTAGATGTGCATAAACCTATTGCAACTACTAGCAACCTTAAAAATCATTATAGATCAAAATGTCATTACTTATAACAATTTCAACAATTCACACATAAACTTTCTTCTTTACAAATTAACTAAATTTCATAAACATCTTCATTGAGGCGTTTCATCAAACACCTTGTGTGCATAACTTGATTCTAGACTATAAGTAACACCAATATCACCATTTTCATAACATAAGTGCTCATGGCAAATCTTTACATAAACTTGCATCTTAACATGACGAAATTTCGTTTTTGAACATACAAGTGTGCACATTCACAACATATAACAACTTATAAGCTTGAGATTCATCTAAAACACCCAATTTTAGTGATACTTAGACATAGAAGTTCATACCTTAACTTTGGGTATTTAAGAGCCCTAATTGTGCACATTGGAGAAGAAATTGAAGAATTGTAACTTGCTAGAATGATTAGAGCACACTAGATTACATTAATTTCCACTTGCATGTGCAAAAAATCCTTCCAATTGAAGATTTCTTCTTCTCTTCTTGTTTGGGTCGACACACACAAGCACACACACTCTCTGAGTTTATTTTTCTTGCAACTGATACAAAATTCAGCATTTTAACTCTTTTACTAATTAACTTTGCCTTATATGCACTTTCTACCATCCCCACCAAAATCATATTATGGGAGGTCCTTAAATCTAACTTTGCATCTCTAGTCCTTTTCAACTTAACTAACAAACTTAAATATCATCCACTTATATTATACAAAATAATACCAACAATATATATATATATCCATATTAAATTGCATAAAATAATACCTTAATTAATTGGGATGTTACATGATCCTAAACATAACGCCAGTTAATTTGTCACGTTAACTAGTTAATTGCACTAGGTATCGGATCAGGTCCGTGCATTTATCAAACCACATGGACCACCGGTACAAGTTGAAAACAAAATGACTACTGGTATGATTTTAAGTAAACTACAAGGACTAATGGTATAGTTAACTCTTAAGAAAATTAAGGTTGGAGAAGGACAAAAACTCTTGTTGGGGTGATGAATGAGGTACATCTCGCGCCTATGGGCCACTATAACTATCCAAGAATATACTCGAAACTGGAAGGATAAATAGCATCGTAGGATCTGGGTGAAGGACGTAGATCCGTTGTGGTTTTTCTTTTCGTCGGAATATGCTTTTTGTTGTTGGAATTCACTACTTTGGTTTTGTTTCTACTCGGGAACCAAGAGACAAGTACACTTCTTGTTACTCGGGGTCTAGTAGGTGATCCGCCGTGAAGATTTTTTGGAGTGGGATCCTAGATTTTGAAGGTGTTTTTGGTATATGGTGATCAGACTATTTGTGGCTGACTTCTTTTTAGCTGGATGTTCTGTTGGTTTCCTTCTAGTTCGTCTTGCTAGCCTTGCTTCCTCTGTGACATTTTCTTTCATTGGGATTCTGTTCATGTTGTCAAGGGCGGATCCAGAATATTTTGTCACTGGTAGCACAAAAAAAAAATTAATGACCAGTTTTCCGAGTTGTTGATAAAACTTTTGATCGAAAATCAAAAGGCTAACTTTTATAAATTCATGCATTTTATATATAACACACAGTAAAATTTTAATAAAATTACTTTTGAAGGTATTTAAGCTTTTTGTATTTCTTTTATCCGTTTATAAATAGGTTTAGTTTAACCTGGTATGGGAATGAGATACAAATGTAAGAAGACTTATTAGAACAAATACACTAAAAGTATTGAACAAACAAAATAGAAAGTGCAAAAGTATAATTGTTATAAAGTGCAAGTAAAAATGAGACTACATTCTTTTCAATGTTGATAAAAAAAAGTATTTGA
This sequence comes from Rutidosis leptorrhynchoides, assembly GCF_046630445.1. Taxonomy (NCBI): domain Eukaryota; kingdom Viridiplantae; phylum Streptophyta; class Magnoliopsida; order Asterales; family Asteraceae; genus Rutidosis; species Rutidosis leptorrhynchoides. The sequence continues at coordinate 657,496,666 of NC_092334.1, read as the reverse complement.
AATAATGGGTAGATATAAAAAAACACGACTAGATTAAACATACAACTTATGTGAATTACAAAAGTTTAATAAAATATTACTAATACTTATATACATCGAAAAGATGAAGTTCCATGAGTTTCGGATAAATTTGATTATGCCTGATGAGTGTAAAAATATACTGCATAGTTATGTCATGTTTATTCAGGTGATAACAACTTAACAAGTATAGTCATATTTGTAAATTACCCATTGAGGTTTTGTAATTTCATAAATAATAATAATAATAATAATAATAATAATAATAATAGACACTGCACTAGCTAGTAGATAATAGGATTGTTGACTTGTAAGGACAACCTGGCCAAGTACGAAATTACAGTTTCAAGGTAATGCACCATTTACTTGTAATATACAAGTCATAGATGCACATTTTTATTTTCTCTTTCCACCCTTCTTCTCTAACATTCTCAAACCTACAACTCACTTCAAAAATGACTGGTTGCACTTTCATTTTATAAAAAAAAAACTATGAAAAATTAACATTTCGTCGTCTAGATTGAGTGGTAGCACGTGCTACCCCTCAACACAACGTAGATCTGCCCCTGCGTGTTGTGTTCTTCGAAGGTGGTCGGATTTTTTTCACTGAATCTTCGGTAGCTAGCTGGTGGGGTTTCAGTTGTTTTCTTGCGGGGGCATTCGGTGTTCATCCGCTCATCTTCAATTGATAAGTAAAATGTATGAACGGTTACAGAAAACTAAAGAAAAAGTGGTGCAATAAAGGTTCGAAATGTCTACGGTTACGAATCAAGTGATTCGAAAAGGCGGCTGCTAGCCGGGCTAAATAAGCAATACAATGTTGTTCGGCTACATAAGGCACGCGAATAGAAATATGAAACAAAGCTTCGTACAATTGACTGAATTCGAAAAACTGGCCGAATTTATTTAAAACCACTAGACTAGGGTAGAACACAGACAATTGATGATGATACTTGAAGTACTTGCTTCATACAAATATGAATAAAACATGCATTTATCGACATTCGGGTTCACATAATGATATCGCTTTAAATCAATGCTCGTTGTTCGTATCAATAAAAACAACATTTACATGCCCATTACGTTTGAACTTAAGACCTCTTGAGAGATTATCCTTTCCAACCTTTCCAACCCAAATGGTTGCTTACTTAATCATTTCTTCACTTAGCCTTTCCAACCCAAATGGTTGCTTACTTACTTTCGGATCCGACCCATTACTTACCATAGACATAACTTACTAAGGCCAATCCTAGTAATTATATCTAAGCTAAACATAACCATAGGCATACACATATGCCTAAGCTACCTTAATCACATTACATTCATACATACATACATGGACACCTAAAGTGTCTAAGCTAAGTCATACCATAGGCAAGATCGCTAAGCAAGCTTAATGACCTTGCCTAAGCTAAATATCAACCATAGATACAATTATTAGGCGAACCTAATAATTCTATCTAAGCTATCCATCTAGTGCACTTAGTCGTTGCCCTCTTGCACGGATGCAATCCGGGAACACTAAGCCACTCTTGACCCGCCCAATTTACCCCCTATAAACTCACCTTGATTAAACGAGAGTCCTTGATCACTTGGAGCTCCTTTGCCTTGATTAGCACCTATACATGAGCTAATCTCATCAATAACATCATTCAATGAAATTACATCCTTCAAAAGCTTACAACATTTTCATATACCTACTCATTTGACCTAATCCCCTTTTACTTCTTCAATCACATGAACATTCACATACAATGACACTTTTAACTTATCTTTTTACTTTTCCAATAGCACAAACATTACCATACAACCATCAATTCCCTAATTACACAATTTCTCTAGTTTATCTCTTACAAGCATGACTTGTAATTCTTTCAAGCATTTCATCAAACATTAGATGTGCATAAACCTATTGCAACTACTAGCAACCTTAAAAATCATTATACATCAAAATGTCATTACTTATAACAATTTCAACAATTCACACATAAACTTTCTTCTTTACAAATTAACTAAATTCTATAAACATCTTCATTGAGGCGTTTCATCAAACACCATGTGTGCATGACTTGATTCTAGACTATAAGTAACACCAATATCACCATTTTCATAACATAAGTGCTCATGGCAAATCTTTACATAAACTTGCATCTTAACATGACGAAATTTCGTTTTTGAACATACAAGTGTGCACATTCACAACATATAACAACTTATAAGCTTGAGATTCATCTAAAACACCCAATTTTAGTGATACTTAGACATAGAAGTTCATACCTTAACTTTGGGGATTTAAGAACCCTAATTGTGCACATTGGAGAAGAAATTGAAGAATTGTAACTTGCTAGGATGATTAGAGCACACTAGATTACATTAATTTCCACTTGCATGTGCAAAAATCCTTCCAATTGAAGATTTCTTCTTCTCTTCTTGTTTGGGTCGACACACACAAGCACACACACTCTCTGAGTTTATTTTTCTTGCAACTGATACAAAATTCAGCATTTTAACTCTTTTTCTAATTAACTTTGCCTTATATGCACTTTCTACCATCCCCACCAAAATCATATTATGGGAGGTCCTTAAATCTAACTTTGCATCTCTAGTCCTTTCCAACTTAACTAACAAACTTAAATATCATCCACTTATATTATACAAAATAATACCAACAATATATATATCCATATTAAATTGCATAAAATAATACCTTAATTAATTGGGATGTTACAACTCTCCCCCCGTTGGATTGTTCGCGTCCTCGCGAACCACTCTTGGTGAAACGATGGATAATACTTCATAAGCCATTCCTCGGGTTCCCACGTACATTCGGAACCCTTTCTAAATTGTCATAACACCTTCAATAATGTCACCGATTTATTTCTTAATTGCTTAACCTTTTGATCCACAATCTTTATTGGTTTTTCCGCATATCTTAACTTATCATCGACCTCAATCTCATTTAATGGAACATATGTTGATTCATCCGTCAAACATTTTCTTAATTGAGAAACGTGAAACGTGTCATGTATGTTACTCAACTCATCGGGCAAGGCTAACCGATAAGCTACCTTCCCGACTTTCGCAACTATCTCAAATGGTCCTACAAACCTTGGACCCAATTTTCCCCTTTTTCTAAAACAAATTATACCCTTCCTCGGGGAAACTTTAAGCATTACCTTATCACCCACTTCAAATTCTACCGGTTTCCTTCTTTAATCCACATATGACTTTTGTCGATCTTGTGCCGCTTTCATTCTTTCACGAATTTGATCTATCATTTCGATTGTTTGTTGCACTACTTCCGTGCTTCCTAATTCCCTTTGACCCATTTCACCCCAACATAGTAGGGTCCTACACCTCCTCCCATACAACATCTCATAAGGCGCCATTCCGATGGTAGAATGATAACTATTATTATACGAAAATTCAACTAAAGGTAGGTGAGTATCCCAACTACCACCAAAATCAATGACACACGCCCTTAACATATCCTCAAGAGTTTGAATAGTTCGCTCACTTTGACCATCCGTTTGTGGGTGAAACGCGGTACTTACATGCAACTTGGTGCCCATCTCTTCTTGAAACTTTCTCCAATATCGTGAGGTAAATCGGGTGTCACGGTCCGAAACAATGGAAACCGGCACTCCATGCCTTGCAACAACCTCCTTCATATATAATTTAGACATTGCTTCCGACGATGAAGCTTCTCTTATTGCTAAAAATAACGCACTCTTAGTCAATCTATCAACAATAACCCAAATGGCGTAGTGATGTCGAGGGGTCTTAGGCAACTTAGTCACTAAATCCATCGTGATATGCTCCCATTTCCATACCGGTACCTCTAATGGTTGAAGTTTACCATATGGCATTTGATGATCGGCTTTCACTTGGAGGCAAGTAAGACACTTATGAACATACTTTACTATATCTCTCTTCATTCCTGGCCACCAATAGTCTTTCCTTAAGTCCCTACACATTTTCGTAGCACCGGGGTGAATCGAATACTTAGATTTGTGAGCTAAGTCAAGGAGCTCATTTCTAACACCACTTTGTAAAGGTACCCAAATTCTTCCATATCTAAGCTTTAGACCACGGGAATCTACCATGAAATCATTAACTTGCCCTTTGATCATTTCTTTCCTCACGTTTTCGGGGGTTAAAGCTTCATCTTGCGCTACACGGATACTATCGAATATTTGTAGTGATATTACCATGACCAAACTCATTATCTTAATCGGTTGGTGACTCGACTTCCCGGGGTGATACAAAATTTCACAATCGTAATCTTTCACCAAGTCGAGCCCTCTCCTTTGCCTATCATTCAAATCTCTTTGATCGAACAAATACTTTAAGTTCTTATGATCGGTATAAATGGAGAACTTTACACCATAAAGATAATGACACCATATTTTCAAAGCAAAAACCACGACCGTTAATTCTAAATCATGGGTGGGATAACATTTTTCATGCGTTTTCAATTGACAAGAAGCATAGGCTATGACTTTCCCATTTTGCATTAACACACACCCCAAACCTTTCTTAGAAGCATCGTAATAAACCGTCATATTCTCATTCCCTTCCGGTAAGACTAGTATAGGAGCTTGAACAAGTTTCTCCTTAAGGAGTTGAAACGCTTATTCTTGCTTTTCTTCCTATTTCCATTGCACATTCTTACAGGTTAACTTTGTGAGTGGGGTGGCTATTCTAGAAAAATCTTGTATAAACCGTCGATAATACCCCGCTAATCCTAGAAAACTCCTAACATCGGTGGGATTCATAGGCGGTTCCCATCTCATTATCGCTTCAATCTTCATCGGATCAACACAAATACCCTTCTTATTAATGACATGTCCTAAAAATTGAACTTCACGAAGCCAAAATTCGCACTTAAAGAACTTTGCAAACACCTTTTCTCTCCTTAAAGTTTCTAACACTTGTCGCAAATGCACCGCATGCTCCTCTTTCCCCTTAGAATACACTAAAATATCATCAATGAATACTATCACAAACCTATCGAGCATTGGTCGACAAACTCTATTCATCAAATCCATAAACGCGGCCGGAGTATTAGTTAGCCCAAAAGGCATAACCACGAATTCATAATGACCATACCTCGTGCGAAAAGCCGTTTTAGGGATATCTTCTTCTTTCACCTTTAATTGATGATAACCCGATCTTAGATCTATTTTTGAAAAGAAATATGCTCCTTGTAATTGATCAAACAAATCATCTATCCTCGGCAATGGATATTTATTCTTAATAGTGACCTTATTCAATTCACGATAATCTATACACATTCTCATCGTTCCATCCTTCTTTTTCACAAACAAAACTGGAGCTCCCCAAGGTGAGCTACTAGGACGTATAAAACCTTTATCTATCAAATCTTGTAATTGAATCATCATTTCTCTCATTTCCAACACAACTAATCGATAAGGTGCTTTGGCAATTGGCGTGGCTCCGGGAATCAACTCTATTCTAAACTCTACTTCTCGTTCGGGAGGAACGCCGGGCAATTCATCCGGAAACTCATTAACTATCGGTACATCATTTATTCCAACAACCTTCTTCGAATCATCTATCACATGTGCCAAAAACGCGCAACACCCATGAGACAAAAATCGTTTAGCTCTAGCATAGGTGCATATAGGAATAGCACGTCTAGCCCGTTCCCCATAAATCCAAATAACCTTCCCACTTGGTGCTTGAACTAATACAATCTTCTTTCGACACAATATTATTCCTTCATTGTCATCTAGCCAATCCATACCTACAATTACCCGAAACTCTCCCATATGCATGGGTATCAAATCTATAACAAACTTCTCATCGTCCAATATAATTTCACATCCTTTAATAACACTATACACCATAACGGTTTTATTGTCAGCTATCTCAACCTCTAAAGGATGCTCTAACATACTTGGGGTCATATCAAAATGTTTACAAAAAGAATAAGAAATGAATGACCGCGTAGCACCGGAATCAAACAAAACATGCGCAGGTAAAGAGTTTACAATAAAGGTACCTGACACCACATTTTGGGATTCCTTCGCTTCGAGAGCGGTAATCAGATGAGCTCGGGCTCTTGGTCGGCTATCACTTGTCTTTGGCTCCATTTTAACTTCCTTCTTAACACCACCACTTGCCAAATCTTTCTTATACTCTGGACATTCGGCCTGAAAATGACCATTTTTAAAACTATAATAACACTGTTTTCCCTTCTTAGGACATTCGGCAGCCCTATGACCCGGCTTCCCACATGAATAACAATCGGTAGTACCCACTTTACACTCGCCTGTATGATTCTTACCTCACCTATTACACGTCTTCACTTCTTTACCACCACTCTTCCCAGGCATGAAACCCCCTTTTGATTTGTGCGGGGACTCAGAATTAGATTTACCTTTCTTCGGGCTCATATTTTGCATTGACTTTGAATCTTGATCTAATTTTTGTTTAAATGCGGCTTTCTTCTTAAGTTCATGTTCCCTCACAAGAGCCCTATTCATCATCTCGGCTAAAGTCTTATACGTACCCTTATCAATAAACTCACTTATTTCGGGGTTTAACTTCTCATGATAGTGATCCATCATCAACTTAGAACTTGAAACAAAGTCCGGGCAAAAACGAGACTTATCATTAAACTCGCACCTATTACACGTCTTCACTTCTTTACCACCACTCTTCCCAGGCATGAAACCCCCTTTTGATTTGTGCGGGGACTCAGAATTAGATTTACCTTTCTTCGGGCTCATATTTTGCATTGACTTTGAATCTTGATCTAATTTTTGTTTAAATGCGGCTTTCTTCTTAAGTTCATGTTCCCTCACAAGAGCCCTATTCATCATCTCGGCTAAAGTCTTATACGTACCCTTATCAATAAACTCACTTATTTCGGGGTTTAACTTCTCATGATAGTGATCCATCATCAACTTAGAACTTGAAACAAAGTCCGGGCAAAAACGAGACTTATCATTAAACTCGCCATTAAACTCGGTCACTGATTTACTCCCATGCTCGATATTCATGAATTCGGACTTTAACCTACTAACTTCGGCGGGTGGAGCAAATTGATCCATAAACATCTCACGAAACCTTTCCCATGGAAAACTTGTTGCCACATCCCGCCCATGTGACTTAACTATGAAATTCCACCATTCATAACCACTTCCCTTCATTTGGTGTGTCGCGTAAATTACCTTTAAGTGTTCGGGGCATTCACACAACACGAAAGTTTCCTCTAACTCGTCGATCCACCTTTGACTAACAATCGGGTCAACCTTACCTTGAAATTCCGGTGGATGGCAATTTGCAAAATTATTGTACTCAAAGCGTTCGTCCTTCTTTTTCGGGGCTTCTACTTCATCTTTCCTTACCCCACTTCCCCCTTCACCTCTTAACATAGGATTATTAGTCACAAGAGTCTTTAACTTTTCATCTAATTGATCATTAATCAATGTCTTTATCTTCTCTAGAAGGGTTGGGGTGTATCGCACCAAAGCTTGCCCTATTTGCCCCAAAATATCGTTTGCCATGGTAACTTCATCGGATTCAGATTGTGAGCCTTCAACAGACTCCATTGATGGGGTGTGGACGTACTCATCATCTTCATCATTACCTCTATTAGGAGATACAATAGCCATTCTGAAACAATATATATAATTCATTAGTTCAAACTCATGTATCAAAAATTAATCATAACTGAAAAGACCGAAATAATTTCCAACTCACTTCACCATGATCATAGTAAATATTCATGCGTACTAAAATGATGTAATGGCGATGGCCGGTCATCATTACACCATCGTATTACGCACTTAATCCATTATGACTCATGGTTAATGAGCATTAAACTCTTTGTTCAGGTTATCCACAATCTTAATATCACACTATAAATCTCGTCAACAAACTTTATCCTATGGAGCATGGCATAATCCTTTAAACTCGTCTATCATGCAAGTCCTAAACCGCTCATCCTATATTAACGATGGTTTAAGCCTAGATAATCCCCATAGTAGATTATCCAAGTCCCTTAAACCATAGCTCTGATACCAACTTTTAACGCCCTTAAATGATAAAAAAATTTTTTTTAAAAAAGAGTGACCGCCCAGACCAAGTGATATGCCGCGGCGCGGCAACTCTTGGTCGCGGCGCGACTTTTCAAAGGAATTCAATCCTGCATACCAGCCCTCCTGGAATCAAAATATTTGATATGTCGCGGCGCGACCTTACACGGTTGCTGGTACTGTTCTGCAACTTGATACAAAAATCACATTTTCACCATTTCATCATTACCCAACACATTTAAACAACATAATACATAATCAAACTTAATTAAAACAGTTTCTTACATCGTCAAACATTACGGAAATCTTTTAATCAAGAGCAACGGATTTACACATCTTAAATATGCCATTTGGTCCCAAAACTTAAAAGAAACATAATTTTCAAATACAAAAGACTTGGCGTTGATAAGCGGTATCATTAAAGCTAGATTCAAAATAGGGACTTGCATTACCACTTACTATATGACCAAAGCTCCGCTATCCTTACATAGGCTCCTTACCTTCTCGATGTCCTTTCGTTCCTATAAAAAAAAATATAAAACAACATGGGGGTAAGCTTTTGCGCTTAGTGAGTTATAGGCAAATAAAGTAGCACATATCATTGAGCGTAATCATTTTTTCACTTAGCCTTTCCAACCCAAATGGTTGCTTACTTACTTTCGGATCCGACCCATTACTTATCATAAACATAACTTACTAAGTGATAATGCTAAAAACGAACATATATTTCATAGCATTATTCCTCAAGAAAGACAAGCTTTTAGTTGCAATTGTTCTATTTACAAGTGATATTCGTTTAAATAATAAAAGGTGAAGACAAAAGACAGATTCGATGAATTGAAGATGCAAACGACCAAAAAGCTCAAAAGAACAAAAGACAATCAAAGAGGTTCCAATTATTAATAAGAAACGTCTCAAAATTACAAGAGTACAAGATTCAAAACGCAAAGTACAAAATATAAAATTGTACGCAAGGACGTTCGAAAATCCGGAACCGGGACCAGAGTCAACTCTTAACGCTCGACGCAACGGACTAAAAATTACAAGTTAACTATGTATATAAATATAATATAATATATAATTAATTATATTAATTATATATATATTATATTTATAAATAAAAACCGTCGGCAGAGAAAGACTCCAAGGGACTGAGCTGTAATTTCATTCTCCGCGACTCGCGGAGTTTGAAGGCAAAAATGCCGCGAGTCGCGGAGCCCCAAAAGTCGACTTTTCCTATAAAAGCAACCGAATTCTGATCGCAAAACATCATCTTTTTTCTCCTCATTCATACGATATATTTATATTTATAATTTATATTTTAATTTTAATTTTAATTTTAATTATAATTCTAATAATAAGGGTATGTTAGCGAATATTGTAAGGGTGTAAGTCGAAATTCTGTCCGTGTAACGCTACGCTATTTTTAATCATTGTAAGTTATGTTCAACCTTTTTACATTAATGTCTCGTAGCTAAGTTATTATTATGCTTATTTAAAACGAAGTAATCATGATGTTGGGCTAATTACTAAAATTGGGTAATTGGGCTTTGTACCATAATTGGGGTTTGGACAAAAGAACGACACTTGTGGAAATTAGACTATGGGCTATTAATGGGTTTTATATTTGTTTAACTAAATGATAGTTTGTTAATGTTAATATAAAGATTTACAATTGGGCGTCCCTATAAATTACCATATACACTCGATCGGACACGATGGGCGGGGTATTTATATCTACGAATAATCGTTCATTTAACCGGACACGGGAATGGATTAATAGCCACTAGAATAATTAAAACAAAGGTGAAATTACATTCAAGGGTAATTGGTGTAATTGCTAACAAAGTAGTAAAACCTTGGTTTACACGCAGTTGATAACCTGGTGTATTCATTAAACAAAGTATTAAAACCTTGTTACAATTCGAATCCCCAATTAGTTGGAATATTTAACTTCGGGTATAAGAATAATTTGACGAGGACACTCGCACTTTATATTTATGACTGATGGACTGTTATGGACAAAAACCAGACGGACATATTAAATAATCCAGGACAAAGGACAATTAACCAATGAGCATAAAACTAAAATCAACACGTCAAACATCATGATTACGGAAGTTTAAATAAGCATAATTCTTTATTTCATATTTAATTTCCTTTATTTTATATTTAATTGCACTTCTAATTATCGCACTTTTATTTATTGTTATTTAATCGCACTTTTAATTATCGTACTTTTTAATTATCGCAATTTTATTTTATCGCACTTTTATTGCAATTTCATTATCGTTATTTATTTTACGCTTTAAATTAAGTCTTTTATTTATTTAATATTTTACATTAGGTTTTAACTGCGACTAAAGTTTTAAAATCGACAAACCGGTCATTAAACGGTAAAAACCCCCCCTTTATAATAATAATATTACTTATATATATGTTTGTATTTTTATAAAAGTAAACTAATATAGCGTTGAGCTTTGTTTAAAAAAGATTCCCTGTGGAACGAACCGGACTTACTAAAAACTACACTACTGTACGATTAGGTACACTGCCTATAAGTGTTGTAGCAAGGTTTAAGTATATCCGTTCTCTAAATAAATAAATATCTTGTGTAAAAATGTATCGTATTTAATAGTATTTCCTGCAAAAATTTAATACTATTTTGTATACACCCCCTACGACATCACTAAGGCCAATCCTAGTAATTATGTCTAAGCTAAACATAACCATAGGCATACACATATGCCTAAGCTACCTTAATCACATTACATTCATACATACATACATGGACACCTAAAGTGTCTAAGCTAAGTCATACCATAGGCAAGATCGCTAAGCAAGCTTAATGACCTTGCCTAAGCTAAACATCAACCATAGATACAATTATTAGGCGAACCTAATAATTCTATCTAAGCTATCCATCTAGTGCACTTAGTCGTTGCCCTCTTGTACGGATGCAATCCGGGAACACTAAGCCACTCTTGACCCGTCCAATTTACCTCCTATAAACTTACCTTGATTAAACGAGAGTCCTTGATCACTTGGAGCTCCTTTACCTTGATTAGCACCTATACATGAGCTAATCTCATCAATAACATCATTCAATGAAATTACATCCTTCAAAAGCTTACAACATTTTCATATACCTACTCATTTGACTTAATCCCCTTTTACTTCTTCAATCACATGAACATTCACATACAATGACACTTTTAACTTATCTTTTTACTTTTCCAATAGCACAAACATTACCATACAACCATCAATTCCCTAATTACACAATTTCTCTAGTTTATCTCTTACAAGCATGACTTGTAATTCTTTCAAGCATTTCATCAAACATTAGATGTGCATAAACCTATTGCAACTACTAGCAACCTTAAAAATCATTATAGATCAAAATGTCATTACTTATAACAATTTCAACAATTCACACATAAACTTTCTTCTTTACAAATTAACTAAATTTCATAAACATCTTCATTGAGGCGTTTCATCAAACACCTTGTGTGCATAACTTGATTCTAGACTATAAGTAACACCAATATCACCATTTTCATAACATAAGTGCTCATGGCAAATGTTTACATAAACTTGCATCTTAACATGACGAAATTTCATTTTTTGAACATACAAGTGTGCACATTCACAACATATAACAACTTATAAGCTTGAGATTCATCTAAAACACCCAATTTTAGTGATACTTAGACATAGAAGTTCATACCTTAACTTTGGGGATTTAAGAACCCTAATTGTGCACATTGGAGAAGAAATTGAAGAATTGTAACTTGCTAGGATGATTAGAGCACACTAGATTACATTAATTTCCACTTGCATGTTCAAAAAATCCTTCCAATTGAAGATTTCTTCTTCTCTTCTTGTTTGGGCCGACACACACAAGCATACACACTCTCTGAGTTTATTTTTCTTGCAACTGATACAAAATTCAGCATTTTAACTCTTTTACTAATTAACTTTGCCTTATATGCACTTTCTACCATCCCCACCAAAATCATATTATGGGAGGTCCTTAAATCTAACTTTGCATCTCTAGTCCTTTTCAACTTAACTAACAAACTTAAATATCATCCACTTATATTATACAAAATAATACCAACAATATATATATATCCATATTAAATTGCATAAAATAATACCTTAATTAATTGGGATGTTACATGATCCTAAACATAACGCCAGTTAATTTGTCACGTTAACTAGTTAATTGCACTAGGTATCGGATCAGGTCTGTGCATTTGTCAAACCACATGGACCACCGGTACAAGTTGAAAAGAAAATGACTACTGGTATGATTTTAAGTAAACTACAAGGACTAATGGTATAGTTAACTCTTAAGAAAATTAAGGTTGGAGAAGGACAAAAACTTTGGTTGGGGTGATGAATGAGGTACATCTCGCGCCTATGGGCCACTATAACTATCCAAGAATATACTCGAAACTGGAAGGATAAATAGCATCGTAGGATCTGGGTGAAGGACGTAGATCCGTTGTGGTTTTTCTTTTCGTCGGAATATGCTTTTTGTTGTTGGAATTCACTACTTTGGTTTTGTTTCTACTCGGGAACCAAGAGACAAGTACACTTCTTGGTACTCGGGGTCTAGTAGGTGATCCGCCGTGAAGATTTTTTGGAGTGGGATCCTAGATTTTGAAGGTGTTTTTGGTATATGGTGATCAGACTATTTGTGGCTGACTTCTTTTTAGCTGGATGTTCTGTTGGTTTCCTTCTAGTTCGTCTTGCTAGCCTTGCTTCCTCTGTGACATTTTCTTTCATTGGGATTCTGTTCATGTTGTCAAGGGCGGATCCAGAATATTTTGTCACTGGTAGCACAAAAAAAAATTTAATGACCAGTTTTCCGAGTTGTTGATAAAACTTTTGATCGAAAATCAAAAGGCTAACTTTTATAAATTCATGCATTTTATATATAACACACAGTAAAATTTTAATAAAATTACTTTTGAAGGTATTTAAGCTTTTTGTATTTCTTTTATCCGTTTATAAATAGGTTTAGTTTAACCTGGTATGGGAATGGGATACAAATGTTAGAAGACTTATTAGAACAAATACACTAAAAGTATTGAACAAACAAAATAGAAAGTGCAAAAGTATAATTGTTATAAAGTGCAAGTAAAAATGAGACTACATTCTTTTCAATGTTGATAAAAAAAAAAGTATTTGAAATAATGGGTAGATATAAAAAAACACGACTAGATTAAACATACAACTTATGTGAATTACAAAAGTTTAATAAAATATTACTAATACTTATATACATCAAAAAGATGAAGTTCCATGAGTTTCGGATAAATTTGATTATGCCTGATGAGTGTAAAAATATACTGCTTAGTTATGTCATGTTTATTCCGGTGATAACAACTTAACAAGTATAGTCATATTTGTAAATTACCCATTGAGGTTTTGTAATTTCATAAATAATAATAATAATAATAATAATAATAATAATAATAATAATAATAATAATAATAATAATAATAATAGAGACTGCACTAGCTAGTAGATAATAGGATTGTTGACTTGTAAGGACAACCTGGCCAAGTACGAAATTACAGTTTCAAGGTAATGCACCATTTACTTGTAATATACAAGTCATAGATGCACATTTTTATTTTCTCTTTCCACCCTTCTTCTCTAACATTCTCAAACCTGCAACTCACTTCAAAAATGACTGGTTGCACTTTCATTTTATAAAAAAAAAAAACTATGAAAAATTAACATTTCGTCGTCTATATTGAGTGGTAGCACGTGCTACCCCTCAACACAACGTAGATCTGCCCCTGCGTGTTGTGTTCTTCGAAGGTGGTCGGATTTTTTTCACTGAATCTTCGGTAGCTAGCCGGTGGGGTTTCGGTTGTTTTCTTGCTGGGGCATTCGGTGTTCATCCGCTCATCTTCAATTGATAAGTAAAATGTATGAACGGTTACAGAAAATTAAAGAAAAAGTGGTGCAATAAAGGTTCGAAATGTCTACGGTTACGAATCAAGTGATTCGAAAAGGCGGCTGCTAGCCGGGCTAAATAAGCAATACGATGTTGTTCGGCTACATAAGGCACGCGAAGAGAAATATGAAACAAAGCTTCGTACAATTGACTGAATTCGAAAAACTGACCGAATTTATTTAAAACCACTAGACTAGGGTAGAATACAGACAATTGATGATGATACTTGAAGTAGTTGCTTCATACAAATGTGAATAAAACATGCATTTATCGACATTCGGGTTCACACAATGATATCGCTTTAAATCAATGCTCGTTGTTCGTATCAATAAAAACAACATTTACATGCCCATTACGTTTGAACTTAAGACCTCTTGAGAGATTATCAAGAACTACGTTAATTTGGATAGTGTAAATTTTTTTTAAGTGACATCACTGGATAGTGTAACTTTTTTTGAGCTTTTAACTAGTGACACCAACGACTAAGATTCCTAGATCCGCCACTGCTTGTTACCGGGTAAATTCTTGGTATATAACGTAATTTTTAAGGTCGTCTACAACATCACATTGTATGCCCCATAAAAATGTTAAAATATACATGAAATTTATCGGTGATACGAAAACTAGATTTTATAACCTTAAAATTCCATTAACTGTCATGTGGTTTACATCCACTTTGAACATTGCCGTTGTACCATTTTTCATATTTTCAATTCATTATATTTATGTATCGCTAAAAAAGAATTCTCTCTTTATTTGTCACTTAAAAATTAAAATGATATATGATATCTTCACAATAAATTAGACTATTCATTAGTGTGAGTGTTGGAGTTTTTTTTATTTATTATGTAATGTAATGTAATGTAATGATATGATGGGATTTGAAAATGTGAAGTTATAATAGTATGAGTTAGAGTGTTGGTGGAAGTAGGGATAACAATTGATCAGATATGGATTAGATGATGTTGTATTCATATTCATATCCGTTTAAA
Source organism: Rutidosis leptorrhynchoides (assembly GCF_046630445.1). Lineage (NCBI taxonomy): Eukaryota > Viridiplantae > Streptophyta > Magnoliopsida > Asterales > Asteraceae > Rutidosis > Rutidosis leptorrhynchoides. The sequence goes on along the minus strand of NC_092334.1, from coordinate 657,481,607 downwards.
TTTTGTTCATACATATTCATATCGACATCCATTTAATTTATCCGCTAGATTAAGCGGGTTAATGGATATATATTAAATTAAAAAAAATGTTATAATATTTTCGAATATACGATGAAAACAAAAACGTAATATAATAAAAAGACGTAATAGAAAAAAATAGTATATATAATACGACATAATCGAAATATGTCCATAAAAAGTTCAATTTTTATTGAAAATAGAATACAATTTGTTGAATTTGCTATTAAACATAGATTATGTCAAAATAAATGTGTACATTTTTTGAATAACGATTAGGAGTCACCGACGGGAGTTCGAACGCGATGTCGGAAACCATGTACCCGATCATTTCCTGGGACGAACCATTACAGTCCTACCGCCTCTCAAGCGGAAACCCCCACGACGAATCCATACTGTCACGACCCTACTTTTTCCGTTATCTTTTTCAGTTAATTATACAACGGCCGTTAACTGTTAGTGTGCCACGTCATTTCTATGACCTATATTATTATTTTTGTAATAATATATATATATATATATATATATATATATATATATATATAAATTATTATGTATTATGTGAATATTTGTATTCATATTTTAAACTTATACGTTTCTACGTCTCGCGGATTTCCATCCGGCGAATCTTTTTGGTTTTCAAACCAACGGTCGAGTTTTTGGGACATTTAAATCCTAAATATTTTAAATATGATATTTTAAGATCATATTATTATATAGTGTATTTATATTTATTTTTCGTCGCGCGTTTGTTATCTTTCCGGATTTTTAATCGCGTAAGTGCGTTTTTGCGTTTCGGGACTCGTTCGGGCTTTCGGGCCATCAGGAATTATCAATTAACAAGTTTGGCCCACCATGGGGCCCACCCCATCTCAAAATCGGCCGAACCCCTTAGAGGGGTGGAGCCTTGCCTTGTTTTTTTTTTCCATTTTGTGAATTACAATTCACTTTCTAAAAACCTAGCTCCTAAATAATTCCCTAATATTTTTCTTTCTCCCTTTTGGCTCCTTTGGCCGTCGCCATCCTCACCATACACCACCATCTTCATCATTTTTCAAGCTTGGATCAAGGATTGATTAGTATAAACGCGTTCCTCGTTCCGTTCTCTACGCGATAACATTAATCGTTTCTCGATTAGGGTATAAACCCTAACCCTAGAACTTTCAATTTTTCATTTATTTTCTGTATTTTGATGATTATTTAGTAGTATGATGTTTGTGGATTATTGTAATGGTGTTTGTATGCATAGATGTACACAAAATCACATGTTTTCGGTTTGTAAAATTCTGGACAGCAGCTAATTCGTGTATTCTGAGTTTGTGACTGATATAAATGTTAAAATAAACTATTTAGATGAGTTCCTCTCATCAAGACATTAATTTTAGATTCTGGATTCATGTCGTTTCGATTCCCGGAGCCCTAGTTATGATCAAATTAGTATTTTGTAAAGATTGAATTGTGATATTGACATGAACCTGGTTTGGTCCGACTTTGTGACCTTTCTTGGTGTCTTTAGGGTGTGTTAGTGTGTTAGGACTGATGGTGGGACGAACTTTCATGTTCGGGTCACCTAAATCCGAGCCACGGTTCACCCGTTTTGACTAAAACACGGTTTTGAGTAAATTGAAGGTCCAAGTGGTGTCATGGCTGATTACCACAACTTGTGGACTGTTCTTGGTGTGTTCTTGAGTGCACCATTGTGTCAGGTGGTTTGAATAGGCGGAGAGGCATATAAGGCTCGCCAGAAATCGACACCCGGGGCTCAAGATACGACCCGATGAACTTTTGAATTAAAACTTATGATTAATTCTAAAACTTATGATAAAAATAATGAATTTCATTATTAATTAATTACTTATGATAAAAGAAGTAATTATTATTATTTAAGACTTATGATATAAATATTTATTATATCATTTAATTATTATTTATGATTTAATTAACATTTTAATTTAACTTACGATTAATAATACTTTTATTATTATTGGAAAATACTTATGATAAGTATTAAATTTATTTTATGAGAATATTATTATAAGACTTGTAATAAAGATTAAATAATTATTTAATTATTATAAGACTTAATTATTTAATTATGATTTAATTATTAAATACTTATGATTTAATAATTATAATTAGAAACTTACGATATGGTTAATAATTCATTATTAATTAATAATACTTATGATATGATTTAAAAATTTATTATTAATTAATAATACTTATATTATGATTAATATTTAATTAATTAATTAATTAAATACTTATGATATATTAATTATATCACTTCAACTTATATTAACTTTAATAATTCATTTTATTTAATTAAACTTATGTTATGACTTAATTATACACTTTTAACTTTAGTGTTATTATTGTAATTTACACTTTTCAAATTAATGTTGACTATGTTTGACCAAGGTTGACTTTTGAGTTGACTTTGACTTTTAGTTGACTTTTGTTGACTTTCTAAATAAGGAAACTTTCCTAACTTAAAAACTTTCTAAAAATAGAACTTTCTAAATTTTGGAACTTTCCAAAAATAGAAACTTTCCAAAAATAGAAACTTTCCAAAAATAGAAACTTTCCAAAAATAGAAACTTTTCAAAAATAGAAACTTTCCAAAAATGGAAACCTGCTAAAAATAGAAACTTTCTATAAATAGAAAGTATGTGTCCGTACGCTGTTCCAGTCAAACCGATGCTTGTCGAGTATTGTTCTATGTCTACTTGCAACATGTACAATAGCTATCATACTAAGACTTGACCTAAGTTAGTTATTTATATCGACCTGCTTTATTTATAGGTCGGCGTTGTGATCGTTCCTGATCACTTTACTCTATTTGTTGTTCGCTTGTTTGTGTGGTTTCTTCAGTTGCTTTTAAGGTGAGTTATAGTCCCGTTTTTACATACTTTTCAAAGTATATTTTTGGGATGTGATTACATGCATTTTTATTTACGTTTAGACACAAGTAACAGTTAAATTTAATTATTCATTGTGAGTTGGACAAAAATATTCCCTAGTCTAGTAACTGTAATCATTGGTTTCTACTGGTGAACGCGAATCCTACGGATAGATCTATCGGGTTTGACAACCCCATTTCGAGCTAGTCGCGCTAGCAATTTATAATCGGAATGTTTAGTATTTCGTAATTTGTTGTAGATACACTGTCCAAGTGTATATTTTCATTGTGTTTGGCAAGGGTAAATAAAGGGTTAAGTGGTTACTAGGTGGCTCATTGATAATGGAATAATGTTTAATGTTTTCTAATATTTTTAAATCTTGTGGTCTAAAGTTTACTTATTATTTAAACCTATAATTCACTCAACCTTTGTGTTGACAGTTTACTTGCATGTTTTCACAGGTACTTGAGTTTTGTGATGCTTCCGCTGTGTTTAGAAGAGTCTGCATGCATTTGGGCAGATTTTATGAAACAATTTATGAAACTTAAGCTTGCATTCTATTTTTGGATAATTTAAACTTGTGGGTTTGTTGGCAAGGTTTTGTGTCAACTTTTGGTTTATTACTATGGTTGGTTGTTTTGAAACCACATATTTTGGTTTGTTTCCTTTTTGGGAAACATTTGAAATAAAAGAATGCAACTTTGTTTATTTAATTCATTTAAGTCCGATCAAGCTGTGGGACCAACTGACGGATCCGTTAAGTGTTTTGACGGGGTCGTCACACATACAAGCATCGCTTGTGGTAAAACCACTCGGGTGAAGCTCGAAGGCAAGACGTCCGAGACCTCCAAGGTCTATGAAATGGCGGCTAAATTCAAGGGAAATTATTTTGCAGCTCATGAGGTTCGAACCACTGACATCCCTTATGAAAAGTCGGGTCACCACCAATACATTAACACCACGACGTTGAATAAATGTGTAATTTGTAAGTTTATTTTGTTAGATATACGTGTTTTATTATAATATATCATAGTTATAGTTATTCATTATTTGCTTGCAAATAAATGTATGTATAATGGTAAATGCATTTGTAATAGTAAATGTGTACGTAAATATATATATATATATATATATATATATATATATATATATATATATATATATATATATATATATATATATATATATATATATATATATATATATACATATTTCTATATTGTATTTCACGTGTCAATGGAATATGTTCATAAATGACACTTTTCATCCATATCCATATATAATTGGGTTCATTCACATCTGTATTCATATCCATATCCATTTAAGTTCATCAATATTCATCATGAATCAGGTGGATCGAGTGGATATTCACTGGATCGGGTGACCATTGTCATCCATAGATCGGAGATGTGGTGCAGATGATGTGGTAAAATATGATTGATAGATTAAGTAAAAAGTGGTTAGAAATATAATAAAAAAATAAAATAAAAAATATCATTATTTTGGACAACACGTACTGACGAGTTAGTTTTTTCGTTAGAAACTTACTCACACCCGACTCACACCGCAAATTCACGCCCCATAACACTAAAAAGTAATTTTTGCCACATAAGCAACCCACGATGTGGGATGGTTAGGGTAAAAAATGGCCTTAGACCATTTATAATGGTTGAGTGAGTGAGTTGATAGTGTGAGTTTTTATTTTGATGATGTGGCGGTGTGAGTTGAAATATGAAGTAAAGGTGGTGTGTATTGGTTTGTGTGTGAGAAGTATTGTAATGATGTTGTAAAATATGATTCGGAGTTGGGTACAAATGAAATACAAATAAAAAGGAAAAACAAAAGTTAGACCAATATAAAAGAACTCAGGCACATTGCTTTCAAAGTGGGATCCCAACCCACGTCATGTTACATCATGTTCGAGGCGTAAATTTTGCCAAATAAGTAGACCCACGACGTGGCTTACAGATACAAATGGTCTTATGATAGATCCACCAATTTTTTACAAAATTTTCTAGAATACCTTTCATCTAACCTCGCACTTCTACATAATTTTTTTTTACAAATATAAAGGTACTTTAGAAAATGATGTTAAGAAGTAACGAATCTATTAAAGTTAAATGATATCACTTTTCAAAATGATTAAAGTACTAATGAGTCATTGGCCTAGCATTATTGAGGTGTCATTCTGACCTTAAAGTCATGAGTTTAAATCCAGATGTAAACAAAATATTCGTGTAAATAATCGTGTTTGGTGTATGCGTTTGCCATTTAAAAAAATGATTAGAGTACCCTTGTCTAAATCTATAACCTATAATAATTCTTAAAGATATTCCACGTGTCTACCTACAGCCTATTCCCTACCCCCTATTCCACTGAATGCTCACAGGATGACATGTGTCCAAATATCATTAGCCAATCTGTTGAACAATTAAAAAATACGTTTCTTGAATTGCTTCTTCCTCATTCATTCTTTCCTTCCAGTCTTTCCATCCCTAATAATCAATTAGGGTTTTCATATACTAACCACTAAATCGTCCACCCAAATCACACCATCTGCCACCAAAATTATCCCGAACTGACTTACTGGTTGCAGAATTAGGGTTTTCGCATACGACCTGATTCAAATACTAAGTATTTGAAGAATTACAAAATCGTGAATCAATTGATTTACGGGTTGAAGATTTGTTTAAGATGTGTCGTCATATGCAATTGACACAAGGTATTTCAAACTTCCTCTTTCAAATGATGAATTATTCAACATATAATTATAGTTTTCAATCAATACCGATTCACATTCAATCGACACCGAATTGATGGAACATGGTTACAACGTATTTTTATTTTTGTATTTTTTTTTTAAATTATACATCAATCACTTGTGATTCTGAAATCTGGATTAAAATTAATGATACTGTTAAAATTAGGTTTTCTGATTTAAACCTAATTAAATTTACATATAATTCATTATAATCATTTTTTTAGTTAACCTTCTTATTTGATTCTTTGATTATCACAGGTTTGGATGAACTACTTCATTGTTGTATATGAAAGGGATACGTTACAATTATAAACACTGTCGCACCTATATTGTTGATTGTCATGATATGGTTTTAAAGGGTTGATCCTTTCGCTCTTAACCTATCTAACTTATCAATCATAAAATCATTTACGTTTGTATTTACGCACGGCAGGTGTTTGTGAAAAGGTATTGTGGATACTTATTGTTTTTTTATTTTTCAGATTATATACAAGAAGATTTATATTTCATACGTTGGTAACCCGGTCACTATTTTTTTCCGATTACATTACTGTTGTTGGAATTTCTTTGGTTGATCATATATGATATTGGACTAGAATTTTATATATGTTGCTTATGTGTAGTGTGAACGTGAAGCTTAATGATAGTCTTTGAGGTACCTGAAATTACTATTAATGGACCTTGTTGTTTTTTGTATACCATGTTTACCATTTGAGTACATTGCATGACAAGTAAATTTAACTTTTGGTTGCTAATTCGGTGGTCCGGTTGAAGGTGACAATATGGACGGGTGAGATGGTTTACGTCGTGTTTTGTATTAAAATTGGTTTTTATGTATGGTGAATGTTAAATTCAGTGATATAATATGCAAAATGCAAGCGCTATTGACTTTGGATTAGCTTCTTATGTCACTGGTCAAATCGATCGCACTTTGAGCTGGAAGGTATGTTTATTTTTTCAAGCGTAAATTTTCTCTGCCAACAACTACTAATGTATATAGAATGAAATACTTTGGCAATTGGGTCAACTAAACTGTACCAAAAAGTAGTTGTTTGACGTGTTACCCGATATCCCCCTACCAACTTCTGAATTGGACATGATTATCACTAAACATGATTCAATTCAAGTGTATATGTTATTTAGTACCCAACATAATATTTTGGTCCAACAACCATTCACTGACTATTTGTAATATCCATAACCATTCACTGATTTTATAGGTTAACAATAATCAAGGATCTGATGGTATCCAACATGTAAGTCAACAGAAAGAAAAAAATTGACAAGGATCTGATGTATGCAACATGTAAAGGATCTGATAAATGAGGCAGCAGATCCTGAACAGAGCAATGAGGAGAACAACATAAAAGGAAATATTATAAAGTGGCAATGGGAGGTAGCACACTGTTACAGTTGAAATATCACAAAGTATCGGATCCTTAACCAAAGGTGCACTGATGTATAATTTTCTCAAAGTATCAGATCATTGTGCAGAGATATGGCTAAAAGAGGAGAGTGTACTCCTCTACTTGTCGTTTACGATAAGGGTAAGTAACTCCAACCTAATTGAATCGTTGTTTAAGTACTCAGTATTTATAATCGTAAGCTTTAGGTGTATGACTATTTTATTATTTAATCTACATGATCTTTTTACTTAACGGTGTGATTTTTTTTTTAATACAGCAAATTTGGGTTTGGATGATGCTGGTACTTCTATGCTATATGGTATGGTGGTTTTTGACTTTATGGGGTCAAATGTATGATTTGCATGCTATTTGCAGCTATGAGTGTTATGATGACTGGAGTTATGATGGAATATATGCTGGCAACAGTAGTGGAAGGAAGGGTAAGGTTTTAGGCTTGAATCTGGGGTGGTTGTTAGGATTTATAGATAGAGTTGACTTTTGGATTCAAACCAAATTAGGGATGAAGTGGTGGTGCTGCAAGTTTGGTTTGATGTATGTGATTAAATGACAAAAAGAATAGCTCAAAAATGCTTATTTTTTGTCAATTTTGACTCATGTGGACTTAAAGTCAATGATGTAATTTTTGAGAGAATGATTGGGAAGAATAGGGTAATGGCATGGATTTTAGTGAGTTTGTGTGGTTATAATAAGGTGAAAATAATCTGCTATAGCATTATGGTGGTTTTAAAGTTGATCATTTTTTTTTATTTTTTATTTTTGGAATGCAATTTGACTTTCAGGGTCAAAGTTACTGTTTGATATACATTTGTGTACTTTTTATTTTCATCTTATCTACATATATCAAACTAATGTATTGATTATCTTATGGTAATGCAGATCTTAACCAAAAGACATAACAAATGTGGTGTATTCTAATTTGAATCAGAACCCTCTTATTATTCCTTTGGAGATTCTTCATGCCCATAAAAGTTTTAATGGAAGAGGTCAATACTTAGTATACATTTACTATTTACCTAAATGTGATGTTTGGAAATAAGCAGTATTTTGTTTTTCCTAATATAATATGCACTATTGCGAGTTAACTATTTTTAACATATGTATGGAGTTTTTTGGTCTAAAAAAAAAAAAAAAAAAATCCCTTTTCACTTTATTATATTAGAAAAATCGAAAAATCAGCACATGTTAAGTCTTAACCTGAAACTTTGACACTAGGATGCAATTCGTGGACATGTTGCTTAGTGGTTTTATTATTATGATATTCGATTTGTTTTGCAGTGGACTTCTTTGGTATAAAGGTAATAGATATATAGATTAGGTTTTTTAACTCATGTTTGATTTGCTTAGAAAGAAATTCTTTTTCTTTTCTTAAAATTGTTTGCAAATTTATTTATCAAAGCGTTATGTATTAAATTGCGTTTTGTTTGTTACTCCGTATATAGTAAGTTGTATTTATTGCATTGTCTCCTCCTCCTCCTCCTCTAAGGCCTTAGGTTCTGCACTAGTTGGCGGTCTTGCTGATATGCATCAGGTTGAAATACTATGCTATCTTAACATTGCCACAGGGGTGACAAATTGGATGGATGGATCAAAAGTGCACGTAACGGGTCAGTGTTACTCTTTTAGCCAAATGTCAAAACAAAAAGGTAATGAATAAATTTAATCAATCTTTTGTGACATTTTCATTAGCGTCAGATGTACCTAGTAGATCATTAATAAGTTACATAAATCTTTGAAGTTTAATAAGCCTCATAGGAATGGTCCACTAGCCATGTGATGTAGTTTTAGTGCAGCATTTTTAGTTGACACCTCTAATTTGGTTAGCTGATGCGTATCCCTTTCCCTTTTTCGTGAAGATAATTCCTTTTGCAATCTTCGTGTATCTTTTTACGTGAACGTTTGATGATAGTTGTGGTTCATGAATGACGAATTAGTTATTAATAAAATTTATGCAAGAATATGGTGTTACCATGTGTTGTAATGTTTTCTAATGCACCTGATCCTTGCTAAGGCATGTATGATTTTGAGGTGGATCAGTTTTGATTCTATGATGATACATTTATGATTTGGATCTGACTTTAATGGTGAATTGAGTACAACAATCTATATTTATGGGTATGAAAATGGTATTGCAAATGGTTAGTTTTTTTTTTTTTTTTTTTTTTTTTTTTTTTTTTTTTTTTTATGATTTTGAAGGCAGTATGTATTGTTTGTTTACTGAATTTTTGCATTGAATCTAACACTGATTTGAGTAGAATTAAAGAAATGGACTGGTATGGTAAGATGATTATAAAAAGGTTTATGGGTCTGTTTTGTATGAGCTAAGGAATATTAGAGTAGAAGCGAGATTGGGATGGACAAAGGAGAATATAAAGTATAAGTGTTATCAAGTTGAAAATGGGATGAATCATGTAGCTGTTCAAGTTTACATGTATTTGAGCATTTTCTTTTATCATTAACCATGGAGATGTAACATGCGTGATTTAACATATTGAAAGTTGCAGATACAACATGTATTAAATGTATAACACATACAATATGTACGAATATTAACGAATTACTATACAAACTTTTTTAGCTACCGTGCAACGCACGAACTATTAAAGCTAGTTAGAAAAAAAAAATTATTAATTAATTATTAATTAATCCTTATATACTAAAACTCATGCCTAATGGTGTAGTTTTAGTTAATTTGGATTGTAGTTTTGAGTTCGTGTTCACACTACACCCAGTCCCTCAAATTCAGCTCAATTTACACAACAGACCCTCAACTTTACACTTTCTCAGGGGTAGAAAGTTTAATATTAAAATAAAAGAAACTAATTCCCCCGAATTTATAACGGGCCCTATCTTCCCGCTCGGTGCGAGTTAAATTTTTCCGAGACCACCGTTCAACTCGAAAAAGTCTCACGAACCCAACGAGACTAACTATACGCGAAACAGACACTTTTTTAAAAAACGCTTCACACAACGACAGCCCGTATCTTTCTGTTCGCTTCAAGTTAAATTTTTCCGACGGCACCATTACACTTGAAAATTTTTTATGAACAAAACGAAACAAACTACGTTCGAAACGGACACTTTTTTAAAAAACGCTTAAGACAACGACATCTAAAACGGCGCTTAAGACATGAGCCGTTTTTCACTCTGTAAATACGCAACGCTACGTTAAATATGAATACACAGGCCGAAAGCCCCCGTCGAATCGCGCGGGCCGGATCTGGACTAGTATCATCTATTTTCCATGGAAAAAAAGTTATTTCCTTCATTATCAAATTTTTGAACCTATATTACTCTCTTAAACCATCTACTAAATAAAAACATGATCCCTAATCTCTTACGGAGTAGTATTTTATTCGTCATTAACATATAATGATCAAACTAGTGAAATGACCCGTGCCATCACGGGTTTGTTTAAAAGAAACAGTTTAATGTAATGTAAATGTTAAAGTCATTTAGTTTAATGACCCGTGAAACCACGGATTCCAGCTAAGAAACTTGTCGTTGTTTTTACAAACATATTATTTTACTTAACTTGGTCAGAATAAATGAACTACAACACCAATCGGATTCTAGTCCGTATATAACCCGAAGACAATATCCAATATTGTTTGTAACTTAAGTTAAAGATATATAAATATATAGTATAACAAAGAAATATTTTCCATTTGTATATTTAGAGAAACACATCAATATGTAATAACAACACATCTTGACAAATTATGTTAACTGGTCAATAATAAAACAGCAAGAATTGTAATCTTGTAGACTTTTGAATATTTTTTTGTGGTTGAATCTTGTAGACTTCTTTAGCCTCATATCATAATTCAACTTCTACAATATGTAATTCAAGAAAAAATCAGCATATGTCGAAAGGAGGAAACAATACGTAATCCACCAAGGTTATGGTCTAAAATGATATCCGCCAAAGAATACAAGGTTCATTCATATTAGCATTAGTCTCATCCTTTCTTGAAAACATGAATTTATTTCATTTCATCAAAGTAAATATTATACAAATAATTTATTTAATGTTACTGTAACCTTATCTAGCAACCCAGTTTCTTGTACTAAACACGATCTACTACAAAAGATGTATACGAATAATTTAATTTGATTATTACGGAGTAATATAAAACTAGAAAAAATTACGCCGTTAATACCTGTGGTATGTTGAGTTTATCGTTACAACACCTAAACTTTTTTTTTTATCGCATATGGTACCTAGATTATGTTGTGCAATCATGAGTGGTACCCTGGGACTAAATTCCATCAAGATTTAACAGCTAACCCCTCACAGTGCCACACATGTGAGGGTATATTTGTCCGTTCAGTATTTTAATTTATATAGCATATAAAATTGAAATACGCTCAGCAGCTAACTCTTTCTCAAGTCTCAACTCTTTTAGTTCTCAGTTAACAATTAACCACAACAACAACAATTATACACCAATATCATCAATAAAAATGAAGACTTTGATGCTGATGAAGAAGAAGAAGAAGAAGAAGTAATTTGAGAGTGTTTATTATTTGAAAAAGGTATTTTTGAAGACCCTTTTATTCAAGATGTTAATCAAGTAGAAACCCCTTCAAAATCTTTTAAAAAAGATAAAGTCGAGGTCAAAATTGAGGATTTAGTTCCTATCAATTGAAAAGATGTTCAAGCAAAGATTAAAATTACTAAAAAGGAAAGAAGAAAAATGGCTCAGGAAATTGAATTTGAGAGTAATTTACAGTGGAAAAAACAGGGCTGAAACCTATTCCTATGGGGTATGTTGGTGCTAAAAAGTATAAGGCTGCTAAATTAAGGGAATTGAAACTAGTTGTGTTGGATAATCCTCAGTTTTTGGTACATGAAAATAATGTTGATAAGTTTTTGAATCCGTGATTGTATGACCCTGATGTTGCTAAGGATCCAGAAGGTCAGTTTAATATTTTAGCATTTGAATTGGATTGAATTTTAGTTACATGATGGTATATGATCTGTCAATTTCTCACAATGCATCCTAATTTAATAACTTTATGTACATTGAAGCATACCCACTTGAAAAGTTTGGATCTTTTTATCATTTATAATCTAAGATTTAGCATAAATGTTTTTTTTTTCATGATAACTTTGGGTAGGTGCTCGAAAGCTGTTCACCAAGGAAGAAGGGGTTGGCTGAAAGAAAGCGGAGATGATCGATGTATCCAGAAAAAGTGTCTCGTGATTGAACTCTTCAACAAACAAGTCATGGGGTCTTCTTCATTTTTGTTTCATGTAATTTTCTCCTTAGATCTACATATTTTATTACATTTACATGTAAATATAGTCAGAAAGCTATCCTGTATTAATCCTCCTGCATTCCTCATATTCTTTTATAAATCTTTTTGCTTTCAAAAAAAAAAAAAGAAAAAAAAGAAAAGAATGAAAGAATAGGTGGGTTCAAGATCTGGCAGTTGCAACCTCAGTTGTATCCATTGTTTACATGCGTTTTATATGGATTAAATATTGAAAAAGAATAATATACCCTCACATGTGTGGCACATGTGAGGTGGTAACTGTGAAATGTAAACGGACGTTTGGAGTGGGTACTAACCACGAAAGTCACAGAAATATTAGGTACCAACGATGCAAAATTTAAACTTTAGGTGTTTTGATGAAAATGATTACAAACCACAGGTACCAAAAACGTAATTTTTTCATAAAACTAACTCATTTCAACTTCGCTTTAGTTTAAAAATGTATGTATATAGTAAAGTATCATGTCGGGATAAGTGTTTACATAAAATGTTTAAAACCCCATGGTACTTCTCTATTCAAAAAGTATTTTTTAATATATCATAGCTTTAACATCACATCGTTAACCTATCCAAAGCTACTTAATCCTTAACAACTTCCTAATAGAACAAAATATTAACAAACTCATTACTAACACGAATAAGATCACAACATTATGATGTCCACCAAGATTAAAGTAACTTTGTACATACTATAATGGCAAAAAATTCATATGATACTTGCAACAGAAAATTAAACAACTTACTTATTTAATAACACAACATGTTGCTAAACATGTCAATTCCTAGTTAAAAAGGTTTATTAGAATTTATAACATATACTTTTATTTCTCTCAGACATTTCATCATGCACCTTTCATGCAGTTTCATAGTCGATATTTTATTTAACTTGCTTCACCTGAGTTGATCCAAATAAAAAGTTGCTACTTCATATACACTATTTGAATCATCCTATAAAGGTTGCTACATCAAACACAGATATATGAATCCAAACAAACATACCTTCCACCTTCATTTTTGTTCATTTCTTCATGTACTTTTACATGTCCTTCTGCTAATTTATCAACGTCAACAGGTGGCAGTAAACCATATTCATACAACTTGGAGCAAACAATTCCATTCTTTATTACCGGTTCCTGTTCCAACCAAAAAATCAAAAGTGGTGTAAAAATGATGAATAAGTAAACTTGAAACAAAAACTCGATGATTAATCTATTGAAAATTCGGATTTAGTTTCAAAAATATTACCCTTTTTCACTTCGGTACCCAACTCCACTCTCCACGGATTCAACCGAAGGCGTAGAAAGTCGATCGACATTAGCTTGATGTGTGCAACTCGGCTCTGAAAACAAATAAAAAAAGAAAAGAAACATGCAACTCGACTCTTCAAAACAATTGAAATCAGTGCTTCAAGATGGGTGGAGCCAAATAATAAACACATTAGCTAAAAATGACCGAAATTAGTGACATGATTAACCAATATGCCCTCCTCATGTTGCAAGAAACAATTTTAGACTTACCAACTACCACATAACGCAAACACTAACGAAGAACATCTATATAAACATTTTGATTCATTTAAACTTTGACAAAAGTAAATGTCAGTGGCTGAATGATGTTAACATTAAAGCTTAATGTGAGATCTAATAAAAACATTTTCTACTTGATTGCGATTAATAAACACACATATAGTAGTTAAAAACAAATGTAGTAAAGAACAAACCAACTTTTTAGATTCATTTCATAAACATTTTCCCAATTTTGTAAACATCAAATTTCCGTAGTTCAATTAAGTGAGCTAATGAAATATAAAAAAGAATAAACTTTTCTTAAACATAATTATTCTACAAACATGAACCCATATCCTAAAACTTGAAAAAAAAAAAAATTAAAACTCACATATTCATTTAAAAGACAAAATCTTTTTAAATTCTATTTCTCCAGCATTCCCAAAAACAATTTATATTTAAAAAAAAAAAAGCATCAGTCAAATTTATTCATGAAGGTTACAACTTTATAGCTTAATTCAATCCTAATAAACTGTTAAACTATTTTATAAGGAAATCAATATCTGATTCAAGTAATCCACATTAAATTTAGTACAAAAAATAAAAAAAAAAACTATCTTTAATGATACATGTGAAGAAGCATTAATATCATCAAGATCGACAATATCTTTGGTACTTGTATTACCACAAGAAATGATCTTGAATCAATACTTGATAAATTGTTAATTAAACATGTCGATTTAGAACTGTGATGATGAACTGGATTTAGAAGATGCAGATTTAAGAGAGATCGATAGAGATTAAAGACTAATAATGATGACTCTGAAGTGGAAAATCAGTTGATAACGTGAAAAGAAGAAGGTCATATGCAATCTTAGACAATAAAATCAAAGAAAGCGGAGATTAGAAGTAATAATCGAGTAACAACACATAAACCCTAAATTATTTGGAGAAAATAAACCCTAACCTGAAAGGAAGAAGCTGCTGATGATTGTCAGGATATGTGTAAAGCTGGAAAAAAAACCCTAAGCTGAAAAGAAGAAGAAGCAGCTTTCTAGGGTTATTTTGATTCTGAAAAAGCGTATAATGAAACCAATATACGGAGTAATTTTAAAGACTATGTTTTTAGTTGTAAATTAAATATTAATTAATGATTAATGATGTCATCTAAGTTGCTTAAATTTTTTTCTTTTTTATTTTTGATTTTTTCCAATGAAGAGAAAAACATATTTATGATATCATAATTTTAGTAATTTAATAGAAACTATACATAGATTGTCAACTTCAAAATTATGATTTTTTTTTTAAAATAGTAATTTTTTTAAGTCATTTTAAAAAATGGAAATTTATCAAAAATCGTTGTAAAAATGGTAAAACCGAAGTTTGAAACTTCGGTTTTGCCAAATCCGAAGTTTGAGGTTTCAAACTTCGGATTTTTTTTTTTTTTTTTTTTTTTTTTTTTTTTTGCATTGCAGTTGATACAAGTGCATATAAAATTGTTAAGGAATAAAAATGTCACTTCAATAAATAAGAGGATTCATAAGAGGATATAAGTTAGTAACTTAAACAGAATAGAAGAAATGGAGAAGTGGTTAAGGAGGTGGGTGTTTGTCCGAGTGGTCACGGGTTCGAAACTAGACTACCGCGTTATTTTTTTTATTTAGCAATAAAAGCTGCTGTGGGGCTTGGGTTATATGCATTTGGCTTGGGTTATATGCATTTGTATCAACTGCAATGCAAAAAAAAAAATATATATATATAATAAAAAAAGCAAAACCGAAGTTTCAAACTTCGGTTTTATTTATTTTTTTATTATAATTTTTTTTGTAAAAAAAATAAAAAAAATAAAAAACCCGAAGTTTGAAACTTCGGATTTGGCAAAACCGAAGTTTCAAACTTCGGTTTTACCATTTTTGCAACGATTTTTGATAAATTTCCATTTTTTAAAATGACTTAAAAAATACTATTTTAAAAAAAAAATCTCAAAATTATATACAATACTTGAGAAATGATACATGATGATACTTCTTAAAAATATTTAAAAATTTGACTTAGCCCCACTTAGGTCATCAATATTGTTTATTTCTTGATGTTATGTTGAATTTAACACATGTAACGTAACTGACCTTATATTTTCTGGTACACCTTATATTTAAATAGTTCCAATTATCTTATCAAAATAATTTGCTCTATAAGAAAAATAGGCTTAAGTGACGAGTGCTATTAACCACTAATAACAAAAAATTGTTGATTAAATAAAGTTAGTGACCAAAATAAGTCGGTCACTTCTCGTCACTATAGTGGTACAATCTGTTTAGTCAATAGTGAGCAAAATTTAGTAATGACTTTTTAAATCGTAATTAAATAACATTAATAATAAACAAATAATAAGTTGTCATTAAAATTTCATCACAAATAACATTTTTTCTTCTAGTGTTTTGAATATAAACTTTTGTGAAATGCGTCGGTGATTCGTAGTCCTATATATAAATTCTTTGCTTTTGTCATACTGTAAAAGGCTTCATCTTTTATTTGTACTTTTTATGTAATTTATTTGCAGGTCCCTTGAAACATTTGTCACCCACAATATTTATTGATGTCTTTAGGCGTAAGGTTCTTGTGAAAGCAAGGCATCGTTTTGCAGTGAAGAAAATGGACACCGACATAGAATTTGCCTTTTATTTTCCGTTCTTTCAATCCCCACAATTCTTGACTTCTCACACACTCTTGGGTGTTACCAAATAAATGCGCATATTACCAATGATTAAAAAAAGAAGAAGAAAAATAGAAAAAGGTTATATAGAAGAGTTCTAATTCCTTGAATCTAATAATTTGCTTGAAATCTAACGGACCAATCAGAGCGCGACATGTGGTGCGACAATGACATGTCATTGAAAAAAAAATTCAAAAATAATTTTTTTTCAAAAAATTTTTTTTTTTAATTTTTTTTCCGATTTTTTTTAAAAAATTTAGCATGTCAAATCCAATCACATGTGATTCTGCATGTAAAATCCAATCATATGTGATTCAAAAATTTATTTTTTTCAATAACATGTGATTGAATTTGATATGCATAATCACATATGATTGGGTCCCTTGGATCTCAACTTAAAAGTTGGATTCATTTGAATATTCCTCTCAATATAGAATATGGTTAAAACATGAAATGATAAGTTTAATATAAAATGGTTTAAAATATAAGGATTGTATAGTTCAAATTGTAACGGCATGCTTGGACGACTCACAAAATTAATAAGTGAATTACCAATCAGCACCATATTAACACTCACTCACAGAGACTAAATAAAGACTCGGTTGACATAAAAAAAATGGTTGGATTTAATTGGTTAATTGTGTATTAGAATTATAAGCTGTGTCTATTACATTATCAATCATCAGTTTATATACAAAGCTGTACAATATTCTAGAATTGCAATATTTAAGGAATTGGTTTTCTTAAGCTATCTATTCCATTCTTATCTATATACAATACAAATACATCTATTCGTATATATTAGGACAATATTCGGTTATTACACCCCCGCAGTCGAAGCCTTAGGTGATCTAATGCCGAGACTGGATCGAAATTCTTCAAAGAAGAATCAGTGGATGGGATGATATGATCAATGACCATGAACGCCCGACAGTGAATCTTAAACAATTTTGCCCAAGATTCGTATTTGCTATTCTCCAGCTCGAGTATAATAGGGATAAAATTGCGAATGTTATTCACACTTATTACAAGGTATAGTTTTGGATTATCGGCCATTGATGGATGAATAAATTTGTGAAGCAGAAGGTCTGAGAAGAAGCGTATGTGTGTTTGAAGAAGGTATGTTTGTGAGAGTGAAGTATTAACTGGCGTATGATACCATATTAGAATTATAATCTGTGTCTATTACAGTATCAATCATCAGTTTATATATAATGATGTACAATATTTTAGACTTACAATATTTAAGGAATTGGTTTTCTAGGCTATCTATTCCATTCTTATCTATATAAAATATAAAAACAGCTATCCGTATATATTAGGACAATATTCGGCTATTAGTGTCACACATAAAAAAAATGAAAGAAACAAATGTATGTATATAAGTTTTGGAGGAATCTTTCTATCACCAATTAGTTATAGAGAACTTTGGGACTCATGGGCTTATATACAGACATGTTAGTGGACCTAAAAGCAATCCTTCAAATGGTATCAAAGGCAGGGTGTCACGAATGTAATCATTGTGCTAGCTACGGTTCAATTTTTGGCAAGTTTGGATCATGTTGTTACGTTCTTGAAGCTTCGTTGATGCCGATGATTTTCTCTACGTGGCGATCGTCGTTCTTTCGACCATCGCTGCTAGTTATTTTTTAATCTGTTTTTATTGCATGCGATGGTTAGGTTGTTTTGTTGTCGTATATAGACATTTTTTGCGTTTTAACAAAACGTGTTTCTACCATGTGGCCCCATCAGTGGCAGAATCATAAATATTTTTGACGGGGGTAAAAAATGTTACTAAAATGTTTAAGTTAACTGAGACGACCCGTCCTAATTCATAAGGACGAATACAATAACATATGATTACATTGCGAGGTATTTGACCTCTATATGATACATTTTACAAACATTGCATTCATTTTAAAAGTTAAACTTTCCTTTCATCGAAAGTTGATAGGCATGCATACCATCTCATAATATCCAACTATAAATGACCTAATCTGTCAATTTCTTAATCATATTCTTTAATGAACTCAACGACTTGAATGCAATGTCTTTTAAAATATGCCATGAATGACTCCAAGTAATATTTTTAAAATGAGCAAATGCACAGCGGAAGATTTCTTTCAATCCTGAGAATAAACATGCTTTAAAGTATCAACCAAAAGGTTGGTGAGTTCATTAGTTTATCACCAATATTCATTTCCATCATTTTTAATAGACCACAAGATTTTCATTTCCATTTCTCATAAACATCATGCATGCATATAACCATCTGCATAAAAATCATTCATATGGATTGAACACCTGGTAACCAACATTAACCATAATGCATATAATATCCCCACAGACATCGACGTCTGTATAATAATAATAATCTCGAAGTACTAAAGCCATCCATAGACATGAATGGGGGTTGTTAGGCCCAATAGATCTATCTTTAGGATTCGCGTCAATTAGGGGTCATTTCCCTAATTCTTAGGTTACCAGACTTAAAGGGCGATATTCGATTTCGATAATCCAACCATAGAATGTAATTTCGATTACTTGTGTCTATTTCGTAAAACATTTATAAAAGCAGCGCATGTATTCTCAGTCCCAAAAATATATATTGCAAAAGCATTTAAAAAGGGAGCAAATGAAACTCACGATACTGTATTTTGTAGTAAAAATACATATGTCGACATTGAGCAAGTGTAGGGTTGGCCTCAGATTCACGAACCTATATTATTCATATATATATATATATATTAAAACATATAATCGTAGAATCACATAATTTCATTTATTAATATATAATATTTATATATTATTAATTTTATAGAATTTTATAATAACTTCCATTTAAAAATGTATGTTTATATTATATATATATATATATATATATATATATATATATATATATATATATATATATATATATATATATATATATATATATATATATATATATATATATATATATATATATATATATATATATTATATATATATATATATATATTTATTTATTTTATATATATATTTAGAATAATTAATATCTATACATTTAGTTATGTTAATATATATATATATATATATATATATATATATATATATATATATATATATATATATATATATATATATATATATATATTGTAGCGACCCGAACAAAGTCGTCATTGACGGCGCCGTCTACTTAGGTCCCGTTACGTGGTCATAAGTCTTTAAAACAACGTTTGACCAAAAGTATGTCGCATTCACTTCAAAAGTAAAGATGTTTCAAGGTTTACAAGGTAGTTCGACAACTAGTTACATTACAAAGTTTAAAGTACAATTTAAACATATGCGACACAATTTAAAAGTAGCCAAAAGACGCTCCACGTATGCATGTATACTCGACATCCAAGCAAATATCAAGGTAATGAGCGGAAGCATGTATCACAAAACGTTCAAGGACCTGAGAAAAACATAGAAATCTGTCAACGAAAACATTGGTGAAATCATAGGTTTAAGTAAGTAAGTACAAGTGAACCACAAGATTTGCAACAATGATGTAATAGTAATACATTCCAAAAGTTTGTTTCATGAGCACCCAATTATCAATGCTTAACATTCCTTCCATATAACCCCATCACAATAGTGTTAGAACATACACTGTTTCTCGAAAATATATTTCATTCGTAAACGGTAGCGAACCGTTTGAATGAGGGTTTGTCAAACCCATATGGCCATATAACATAAGTTCTCGCTTACACCCAGCAAGTGTAACTAATGATAATCGAATTGAGGATTTTTGTTCAAACTCGTATGTAGAATGTTTGTTTTCCTGTACTTGTGTTCACTTAGTAAAAAGAAACGTTTATGTTTTCTCATCCCAAATGTAAGTGCAAAAGAGTAAAAGTGGGACTATGATCTCACCTTGTGTGCACGAGTAATAAGTACTTCAACAAGTAATGTGTGCAAAGAACTATGCTAGTCTTGACCTAAACAAATAGGTTTATATCAATATCGGTAAACACGATAGGTCAAAGTGTTCAATTAGTCCTATGGCTCGTTAAGACTCGATCATAATAGCATGTGAATCAAATTGTCATGTTTCATGCAAGGTACAAGTATAAAAGCATGTTAGAACGATTGCACAAACATTTGGTTAAGTTTGATTAAAAGTCAACTTAGGTCGGGTCAAAGTCAACGAAAAAGTCTACACGTTCGGGTCGGGTCCCGAACTATTTTTCTGAGGTTTTTAATCATATATGGGCATGTTAGAACAAGTTACATGTGAATCGGAGGTCCATAGCATAGCAAACATTTTCCGTAAAATGACCAACGAAGACAGAAGCCTGCCAGTGTATCTGGACGGCGTCCAGCTTTGAAGGCTGGGACGGCGTCCAAATATCTGGACGGCATCCAGCTTTGAAATCTGGGACGGCGTCCAAGGATCTGGATGGCGTCCAGATTGGTATTCAAGTCTGATGCAGAAAACTTCTAAGTGCACGAACCAAAAACCAAACTAACACATTTTATGATCCGCAAACAACCAAAACATGTATCTTATATCATCGGAAAGGTATTTTGACGAGGAAAACATCTAAACACATTTCATCAATCACATTTACCTTTACAACAACCAAAATCACATTGAATGCTCAATCATTTAATGCATTCAAGTTCATAAATGCAAATCAATGATTCGGCAACCAATTTACATGAATGATATGCCGTCTCGAAGGTAATCAAGCATACAATACAACCTAATACTTACTAATAACATTTCATGTCATTCCAAGCATCAAAAGTCCATTTCACGTTCATCAAACCCTAACCCAATTTCACCAAAATCACTAGTCAAGTTCATGAAGTTTTCTAAAGCAACCTACACATCAAATTGAAGCTAGTGATACTAGGAACACATTTAATACTTGCACTTTATCATAACAACAACATTAAATCATCCAAAACTCAAAATCAAACACACACTATTCATGTTCATGCTAGTTACACTAAAACAACGAGATCGAGCATATAAATCATATATTCATGTTAGACTTGAGCCATAGACACTAACTAACAACTTTATAAGTTAAAAACATCAAGAACACAAAATCTAGTGATTTTAGAAAGTTATCCAAATGTAATGAAATTGGTATGGAATCGAAGAGGAAGTTGCAAGGATTCCAAAAATGTAATTTGTTTTGCAAAACATCCGCTAGCTCGGATTTGGATGATGATTCTTGTTGGTGTTCTTTGAGAGAAAAAAGGAAGTAGTAAAAGATGAGGATGAAAATGAATGGATGAAAGGGGTTTGACCCTTTGACCTAGTCAAGGGTTTGATCCCTTGTCAAGTTTAGTCCCTCAACTTTCGTTCGGGTGCGTGAATTACCTAAACGAGATAATTTAAAACGCGTATCAACGGGAGATGTTTTAAACATATAACGGACTTTAAAATGAACAAACGGAAAGTAAACGGAAAAAGGCGGGATGTTACATTACCTACTCCTTAAAAGAAATTTCGTCCCGAAATTTAAGTAGGCGTAGCAGTCGTTGTTTCTTCCTCTGGACCTTGCATTTCCGAGTTTGCGAATAGATGAGGATATTTCCTTTGCATTTGATCTTATCTTTCCCAAGTAAACTCGGGTCCCCTTTTGGCGTTCCAACGGACTTTGAAAATTGGAATTCGGCTTTGTTTTAACGTTTTGACGGAGGTGTCCACAATTTCAACCGATTCCTCCACGAAATGAAGTTTGTCATCAATGGTAAGCTCCTCGAGAGGAATGATGACATCGGGTTCGGCAAGGCACTTTTTCAAGTTGGATACATGGAAAGTAGGATGAACGGAGCTCAATTGAGGCGGAAGATCTAAACGATAAGCAACGGTTTCAACACGCTTCAAGATTTCGAAAGGACCGATATACCGCGGATTTAGCTTCCCGCGTTTCCCGAAACGGATTACACCTTTCCAAGGTGCGACTTTTAACATTACGCGATCACCGACTTGAAATTCAAGATCGTTGCATCGTTTGTCGGTATAGCTCTTTTGACGACTTCGGGCCATCCTAAGCGTATCTCTGATTTGAACGATTTTCTCGGTTGTTTCATGAATGAGTTCGGGTCCGGTGATTTGTGTGTCACCTACTTCGGCCCAACAAAGAGGTGAACGACATTTTCGACCATATAAAGCTTCGAATGGTGCGACGTTAATACTCGCATGATAACTATTGTTGTAGGAGAATTCGGCGAGAGGCAAGTGCTTATCCCAAGCTTTTCCAAAGTCGATAACACAAGCTCGTAGCATGTCTTCTAAGGTTTGAATTGTGCGTTCGCTTTGTCCGTCGGTTTGTGGATGATATGCGGTGCTCATGTCTAAACGCGATCCTAACGCTTCTTGTAAAGTACGCCAAAATCTAGAAACAAATCGGCCATCTCGGTCGGAGATAATCGATAAGGGTACACCGTGTCGGGCTACGATTTCTTTAATGTATAGTTGTGCTAGTTTCTCCATGTTGTCTGTTTCCTTCATGGCTAGGAAGTGCGCGGATTTGGTGAGACGGTCAACAATAACCCAAATTGTATCATAACCGCCAACCGTCTTTGGTAGTTTGGTGATAAAATCCATCGTTATCCTTTCCCACTTCCATTGCGGGATTTCGGGTTGTTGAAGTAGTCCGGATGGTCTTTGATGTTCGGCTTTGACTTTGGAACATGTCAAACACTTGGCAACATAAGTAGCTACGTCCCTTTTGATGTTCGGCCACCAATATTGTTGTTTAAGGTCGTGGTACATCTTATTGGCACCGGGGTGAATTGAGTATCGTGACTTATGTGCTTCATCTAAAATAAGGCTTCGTAGGTCCCCATAACTAGGCACCCAAATCCTCCCGGTGAAATATCGGAGTCCGGTTTCTTTAACTTCGAATTGAGAGCTGAGGACGTTCAAGTGTTCGAAAGAGATGTTTTCATCCTTGAGAGCCTCGTCTTGGGCTACTCGAATTTGGTTATTGAGGTTGGTGTGGATGGTGATGTTTAAAGCTCGGACACGAAGAGGCACCGCTCTTTCTTTTCGACTTAAGGCATCGGCTACTACATTTGCCATTCCGGGATGTTAACGAAGCTCAGAATCATAATCGTTTAAAGTTTCGATCCACCGTCGTTGTCTCATGTTTAGTTGTTTTTGATCGAAGATGTGTTGAAGGCTTTTGTGATCGGTGAAGATGGTACCTTTGGTTCCATAAAGATAGTGTCTCCACATTTTAAGTGCGAAGACAACGGCTCTGAGTTCGAGATCATGTGTCGTATAGTTTCGTTCATGAATTTTGAGTTGTCGAGAAGCGTAAGCAATGACTTTCGTTCGTTGCATCAACACACACCCAAAACCATGTTTCGAGGCGTCGCAATACACAACAAAATCATCGTTGCCTTCGGGAAGTGACAAGATAGGAGCGGTGGTTAGCTTCGTTTTCAAGAGTTGAAATGTGGATTCTTGTTCGGTTGCCCAAATGAATTTCTTTCCCTTGTGAGTTAACGCGGTTAGAGGACGAGCAACCAAAGAGAAATCCTTGATGAATCTACGATAGTATCCGGCGAGACCCAAAAATTGACGAATGTGAGTAGGAGTAGTAGGAGTCTCCCATTTACTAATGGCTTCGATTTTTGATGGATTGACTTTAATACCTTGATCACTTACAACATGACCAAGAAACTGAACTTCCTTCAACCAAAATTCACACTTGGAGAATTTGGCATAGAGTCGTTCTTGTCTTAAAAGTTCAAGCACAAGTCGGAGATGTTCCTCGTATTCTTCTTCGTTTTTAGAATTGACTAAAATATCATCGATGAACACGATAACGAATTTGTCAAGGTACGGTTTGCACACGCGGTTCATAAGATCCATGAACACTGCCGGTGCATTAGTGAGACCAAATGGCATGACAAGGAATTCATAACTACCATAACGAGTCCGGAAAGCGGTTTTGGAGACGTCTTCCTCCTTAACCCTTAGTTGATGATAACCCGAACGGAGATCGATTTTTGAATATACACAAGACCCTTGTAATTGATCAAAGAGGTCATCGATGCGAGGAAGAGGATATCGGTTCTTAACCGTCAATTTATTTAGTTCACGATAATCAATGCACATTCGTAGGGATCCATCTTTCTTCTTAACGAATAAAATCGGAGCGCCCCACGGTGAATGGCTAGGTTGGATAAAACCACGATCGAGTAGTTCTTGGATTTGACTTTGCAATTTTGCATTTTGGATGGAGCGAGTCTATATGGTGAACGTGCTACGGGTGTGGCTCCCGGAATAAGATCGATTTGGAATTCTACCGATCGATGAGGTGGAAGACCCGGCAATTCGTCGGGAAATACATCAGAAAAGTCACTAACAATTGGCACCTCATCGATATGTTTCTCATCGGACTCGACTTTCCTAATGCGGGCAAGGATCGCAAAACAACCCTTATGGAGTAGTTTTCTAACTTTAAGGCACGAAACGAGGTTGAGTCCGGTGCAACTCTTATCGCCATAAACAATCAAAGGTTCACCATTCTCAATAGGAATTCGGATTGCGTTAAGATCACAAAGGATGTGAGATTTCGTCTTGGCTTACCAATTCATACCGATTATTACATCGAAGCTTCCTAGTTCCATGGGTATCAAGTCAATTTCAAACTCATTACCCAAAATGTTTAATGTGCACCCCCGGTAATATGTGTCGGCACTCAATAGTTTCCCGTTGGCCACTTCAATGGTATAAGTGGTATCTAATGGAAACGGTGGAGTGCTAAAAGAATGAGTCAAAGTCTTGGATACAAAGCATTTATCGGCACCCGAATCGAATAAACAAGTAACATAAGAGTTGTTGAGAAGAAACGTACCCGTGACCAAGTCATTGTCATCTCGGGCTTCCTCGGTGTTGATGTTGAAAGCTCGGCCGCGCGTATTGGGGTTATCTTTCCTCTTCGGGCATGCATTTCTGTAATGGCCCGTTTGGCCACATTCATAACAAGTGCCCGTTTTTGGTGCATTGGGCCCCTTTCGAGCGATGGGGGCAACACTTTTACACTCATTGGCCTTATGACCAACTCCTTGGCACCGGTGGCAAATTAACTTGCCACATTCACCAAAGTGATGTTTGTTGCATTTGTTGCAAAGAGGTAGGTTCCCGGCATAACCCTTCTTGCCGTCGGAGGTGTAAGGCTTCTTAGCAAAGTTGTTGTTGCTTGTTTGGGGGGCTTCCCATTTTCTTTTGTTGTTACCCGACTTATCCTCGGCTTTAGGTGCAGGCACTACAATTTCGTCCACCGTTTCTATCAATTTGCGAGCCATGTTCAAAGCTTCTTGATGATTAGTGGGTTTGGATGACATTACTCCGTGTTTGATGCTCTTTGGAAGACCATCCATGTAAAGTTCAACCCTTAAAGCTTCGGGGTTCACAAGATTTGGGCACATCAAGGCTAGTTCGGAAAATCGTTGATAATAAGCCTTGAGATCATCTCCGACCGCCTTTAAAGTTCTTAACTCTTGTTCGAGCCTTCGGGTTTCTTCACGAGGGAAATATTCGACAATCATCTTTTCCCTTAAGTCGGCCCAAGAGAGGGCGTGAGCTTCATCGGTACCCACCGATTGTACATAGGTGTTCCACCATGTGAGGGCGACACCGGCGAAAGTATGAGTGGAGTATTTGACCTTATCTTGGTCCCGACAACCGCTTATGCTAAAGACGGCCTCCGTTTGTTCGAACCATCGAGTGAGAGTAATCGGTCCCCCGGTCCCATCAAAAGTATGAGGTTTGCACCCCATGAAAGCTTTATAGGAGCATCCCTCGCTTGAGTTACCGGCCCCTTGATTGTTGTTGTTGTGGTTGTTGTTATTGTTGTTGTTGGAGGAGTGACCGGCCATGGCCGCATCCACGGCGGTGGCTATCATCCGTTGTAGAGCTTGTTCGGGAGTTCAATGGCGTGGCACACGACGAGGAGGCATTGTTCCTTCAAAACACAAGAATACCGTTGATTAGTATTTTTAATAATACTAATCATGATATGGAATAAAGATAGAGAAAAATTTTCTTGACTCGCCTTAAATTCTTTGTGTCATAATGTCGGAACGTTCATATGAGTCACCGTAATATAATCCCGGAAATTATATTACCCTAATTCATATGTGCATTCGACATTACTTCACTAAGTCAAGGTGGCGCGTCAATCAAATTAAACAATGTGAGATTAAGATGAAATAAAAGTAGATATGAGTAGAAACGTTCGAGTATGGATGCACAAGTAGTCAAGTAATTCCTACTTCAAGTCTATATGCCGGTTGTAGTCTAGACTTACTAATGTACCCTATGACTCGGGGTTGACACCAATGAACTCTAAATCCCTACAACCAACGCTCTGATACCATCTGTAGCGACCCGAACAAAGTCGTCATTGACGGCGCCGTCTACTTAGGTCCTGTTACGTGGTCATAAGTCTTTAAAACAACGTTTGACCAAAAGTATGTCGCATTCATTTCAAAAGTAAAGATGTTTCAAGGTTTACAAGGTAGTTCGACAACTAGTTACATTACAAAGTTTAAAGTACAATTTAAACATATGCGACACAATTTAAAAGTAGCCAAAAGACGCTCCACGTATGCATGTATACTCGACATCCAAGCAAGTATCAAGGTAATGAGCGGAAGCATGTATCACAAAACGTTCAAGGAAGTGAGAAAAATATAGAAATCTGTCAACAAAAACGTTGGTGAAATCATAGGTTTAAGTAAGTAAGTACAAGTGAACCACAAGATTTGCAACAATGATGTAATAGTAATACATTCCAAAAGTTTGTTTCACGAGCACCCAATTATCAATGCTTAACATTCCTTCCATAGAACCCCATCACAATAGTGTTAGAACATACACTGTTTCTCGAAAATATATTTCATTCGTAAACGGTAGCGAACCGTTTGAATGAGGGTTTGTCAAACCCATATGGCCATATAACATAAGTTCTCGCTTACACCCATCAAGTGTAACTAATGATAATCGAATTGAGGATTTTTGTTCAAACTCGTATGTAGAATGTTTGTTTTCCTGTACTTGTGTTCACTTAGTAAAACGAAACGTTTATGTTTTCTCATCCCAAATGTAAGTGCAAAAGAGTAAAAGTGGGACTATGATCTCACCTTGTGTGCACGAGTAATAAGTACTTCAACAAGTAATGTGTGCAAAGAACAATGCTAGTCTTGACCTAAACAAATAGGTTTATATCAATATCGGTAAACACGATAGGTCAAAGTGTTCAATTAGTCCTATGGCTCGTTAAGACTCGATCATAATAGCATGTGAATCAAATTGTCATGTTTCATGCAAGGTACAAGTATAAAAGCATGTTAGAACGATTGCACAAACATTTGATTAAGTTTGATTAAAAGTCAACTTAGGTCGGGTCAAAGTCAACAAAAAAGTCAACACGTTCGGGTCGGGTCCCGAACTATTTTTCTGAGGTTTTTAATCATATATGAGCATGTTAGAAAAAGTTACATGTGAATCGGAGGTCCATAGCATAGCAAACATTTTTCGTAAAATGACCAACGAAGACCGAAGCCTGCCAGTGTATCTGGACGGCGTCCAGCTTTGAAGGCTGGGACGGCGTCCAAATATCTGGACGGCGTCCAGCTTTGAAATCTAGGACGGCGTCCATATTGGTATTCAAGTCTGATGCAGAAAACTTCTAAGTGCACGAACCAAAAACTAAACTAACACATTTTATGATCCGCAAACAACCAAAACATGTATCTTATATCATCGGAAAGGTATTTTGACGAGGAAAACATCTAAACACATTTCATCAATCACATTTACCTTTACAACAACCAAAATCACATTGAATGCTCAATCATTTAATGCAAATCAATGATTCGGCAACCAATTTACATGAATGATATGTCGTCTCGAAGGTAATCAAGCATACAATACAACCTAATACTTACTAATAACATTTCATGTCATTCCAAGCATCAAAAGTCCATTTCACGTTCATCAAACCCTAACCCAATTTCACCAAAATCACTAGTCAAGTTCATGAAGTTTTCTAAAGCAACCTACACATCAAATTGAAGCTAGTGATACTAGGAACACATTTAATACTTGCACTTTATCATAACAACAACATTAAATCATCCAAAACTCAAAATCAAACACACACTATTCATGTTCATGCTAGTTACACTAAAACAACGAGATCGAGCATATAAATCATATATTCAAGTTAGACTTGAGCCATAGACACTAACTAACAACTTTATAAGTTAATTACATCAAGAACACAAAATCTAGTAATTTTAGAAAATTACCCAAATGTAATGAAATTGGTATGGAATCGAAGAGGAAGTTGCAAGGATTCCAAAAATGTAATTTGTTTTGCAAAACACCCGCTAGCTCGGATTTGGATGATGATTCTTGTTGGTGTTCTTTGAGAGAAAAAAGGAAGTAGTAAAAGATGAGGATGAAAATGAATGGATGAAAGGGGTTTGACCCTTTGACCTAGTCAAGGGTTTGATCCCTTGTCAAGTTTAGTCCCTCAACTTTCGTTCGGGTGCGTGAATTACCTAAACGAGATAATTTAAAACGCGTATCAACGGGAGATGTTTTAAACATATAACGGACTTTAAAATGAACAAACGGAAAGTAAACGGAAAAAGGCGGGATGTTACATATATGATTAGTATTATATTTAAAAATATCATTAGTTTGTTATATGTAAGTATTTATATAAGTAATGTTAATATTTTTGTTATATAATTGTATGAAATATTAATATAATCCTAGTATATGTAATATATGTACAAGATATCTATTTGTTAAAATGATAGTTTTGATAATAATGATTTATTAACAATAATAGTAATAACTTTATTAATTATGATAGTACTAATAACAAAAATGATAATAATATTTTGTAATAATAATGATACTAATAATGTTATTAATAATTAATAATACTAATGATAACAATCATAATAATACTAAAATGATAAGATTACTACTACTAATAATATTATTAATACTTATAATGATTATTATACTTATGATAATAATAATAATAATTATAACTTTAATAATAACAATAATAATAACAATAACAATAACAATAACAAAACAATAATAATAATAATAATAATAATAATAATAATAATAATAATAATAATAATAATAATAATAATAATAAGATAACAAAATTACTACCTCACACAAAATAGGCTTCAAAAAGAATAGAATGCCATTGCCAGGGCTCGAACCCTCGACCTCTCGCTAACCCGCAAACACCCAAACCATCCAATCCATTTCTGTTTTTCCGAATTATACTCGTATTAATTAAATATACCCCGTATCCTTCTGTTTCCTACTTTCTTCATCTTCCTTAAATTGAAATCGACCAGAATTCAAGACTAACTAATAACGAGTTACGTATTTAGTTTTAGGAATTAAAATAGTTACGGAAACGACTAATGAATGATTAAATTAATTAAAACACAAAAAAATAAAAAAAAAATAAGCTGTAACAGGATGAGTAACTCGTTTATGAATTCAAATTCAAATTCGAAATTAGAGACTGCTTAGACC
The DNA here is from genome assembly GCF_046630445.1 of Rutidosis leptorrhynchoides. Classification (NCBI taxonomy): domain Eukaryota; kingdom Viridiplantae; phylum Streptophyta; class Magnoliopsida; order Asterales; family Asteraceae; genus Rutidosis; species Rutidosis leptorrhynchoides. The sequence goes on along the minus strand of NC_092334.1, from coordinate 657,451,412 downwards.
ACGATTTCTACATGAAATATTTTCCAAATCTCTCCTAGAAACTATCTGGATCCTCAATTTAACTCAAAACATCAAAAGGAAGTCGAATTTCACGAAGAACCAGTATGTTTGACTTTTCATAAATTAACTTTGACTTCTGTGATGATCGCTCCAAATTCATATGGACGAACACGTCATTCATCGATTTCATTGCCAGGTATTTGACCTCTATATGATACGTTTTGTAAACATTGCATTCTTTTAAAAAGGCACACCATAAATGAATATTTAAATCAAAGGTTTTCGACATCTGATAGTTTCTACATATAGACAATCACCATAAATAATAGTTTACAACAGTACTTCCGTTGACAATGCAGTCAAAATAAGATACATGGTGATGATTTGATGAATGCAACGTTTCCTTGAAAAATATGCCATGTAAGACTCCATGCACATGCTTGTCTAACATATAAGCAAACAGCGGAAGACTTCTAGGGAACCTGAGAATAAACATGCTAACAAGTGTCAACACAAAGGTTGGTGAGTTCATAGTTTTAATGTTGTGCATAATCTGTACATAAAGGTGGATCACAAGATTTCAGTTGTTTCATCCAGAAACGTTTATCAAAATATTCTACAAAATTGAGCACCCTGGTAACTAAACTTAACGTATATATAATTTGTACCCTTTGTATAATCATCTTAATAATATACGCAAACCAACGTGTACGCTTCTCAAATAGCATACGTCCGTTAAAAGGCTAGTGCTCTAGCTCGGACGGGGATATCAAGCCCTATGGATTCATATACTACTACTCGCGCCCACCAGTTCTTATAACTGGCAGTTACTAGTTACCAAAGCTAAGGGATTTTCGGTTCAAACTCAGTGTAGAATTAAGTATGTACTTGTATCCATTGCGTTTAAAATAAATTGCATGTATTCTCAGCCCAAAATATTTAAAGCATTTAAAAAGGGATCTATAAACTCACCTTAGCAGCACATAAAGTTGTTCACCGAAATGTGATCGAAACTCGGAATACCAAATAACCGTAGATCTCAACCTAGAGAGCATATGTTGGTCAATAAATGTCTATCAAGCTAGGTCTGGTCATAGTGTATCATAATCCTAATGCTCGAGATTGACATACAAAAGTTATCCAAAGTCGTTTCAAAAAGTCAATTTTGACAATAGTTCACAAAACGTGATGTACCTTATATAAGGATTCATTTACTCGGTTGGTAATATTCAAAAACCCATTTTATCAATCTCGTAAACAAGTTGTTTAAATATTAATTGCAGATTCAAAAGCAATTCCAATTAGCGTCAATCATAATTCAGTTGATCATATCTTTTAATCCGTTCATCGAAACTATTCGATATCTAAATGAAAAGTTATTGATTTTTCGTTAGCTTTCCAAAAACATGCACATCATATATCTTTTTTCAGTAATATATGTATTTAATTCGTGATTCATTATAAACTGTTTAACGGCGAAATTTAGCATACAAGCATGCATAAATATATATACTCGAGCACTAGACATGGATACACAATAAATATATAAAAGATAAGATATGAATGCTCACGTATCAATATTGAGATTCAATATTGCAGGAAAGTACGTAGACGCAACAGAGATGATAAACACTAGGTTTGACTTGCGAACAATACCCATGAATATTACCCATAACCTCCATAGGAATAACCCATAATTTCCTTAGCTCTATCCCGCTTGAAAAACTATTTTGAAAGTGACATGCTCATGACCTCGTCGTAGTATTTTATGTATAATACTAATTAATAATAATACTACTAATAATATTAAGATTAAGATTAATAATAATATTAATCTTAATAATAATAATAATAATAATAACAATAATTATAATAATAATAATAATAATAATAATAATAATAATAATAATAATAATAATAATAATAATAGAGAGATTGAGACGAGAGATATAAGTAAATAAAACTGGTACCAGACTTCCGCGTTTTATAGCATCTGGCCTTAAAAAGTACCCCATGCGATCGCATGGGATTTGTGCTTCAAGGCCATGCGATCGCATGGCCTCCTGGGACAGCTCACAATTGTTTAACTTCTAGTTTGTCGACATATTTTTATATTATATATAATATATTTAATTTATATAATTAATTATATATTATATTAAATTCACGTGCATATTTGACTTGTAATTTTTGTTCCGATAAGTCGTACGCCGTCACTCGACTTATGTCCCGGTTCCGGTTTTTCGAGTGTCCCTTCGTACGCTGAGAAAACTTGTAATTTACATTTTGGGACACGTACCTTTGTCAAAATATAGCCTTAAATAATTGATATGCGTAGAGGTGTATATGAAATAGCTTATATTTTACTAGGAAAAACTATTAAATACGATACAATTTTACACAAGATATTTATTTATTTATAGAATGGATATACTTAAACCTTGCTACAACACTTATAGGCAGTGTACCTAATCGTACAGTAGTGTAGTTTTTAGTAAGTCCGGTTCGTTCCACAGGGAATCTTTTAAACAAAGCTTAACGCTATATTAGTTTAATTTATAAAAATACAAATATATATATAAGTAATATTATTATTATAAAAGGGGGGTTTTTACCGTTTAATGACCGGTTTGTCGATTTTAAAACTTAGTCGCAGTTAAAACCTAATGTAAAATATTAAAAATAAATACAAGACTTAATTTAAAGCGTAAAGTAAATAACGATAAGGAAATTGCGATAAATAAAAGTGCGAGTGTATAAACTTGCGATAATTAAAAAATACGATAATTAAAAGTGCAATTAAATACAATGACAATAAATAAAAATGCAATAATTAGAAGTGTAATTAAATATGAAAATAAAGGAATTATGCTTATTTAAACTTCCGTAATCATGATGTTTGACGTGTTGATTTTAGTTTTATGCCCATGGGTTAATTGTCCTTTGTCCTGGATTATTTAATATGTCCGTCTGGTTTTTGTTCATAACAGTCCATCAGTCATAAATATAAAGTGCGAGTGTCCTCGTCAAATTATCCTTATACCCGAAGTCAAATATTCCAACTAATTGGGGACTTAAACTGTAACAAGATTTTAATACTTTGTTTAATAATTACACCAGGATATCGACTGCGTGTAACCCAAGGTTTTAATACTTTGTTATCAATTATGCCAAGTATCCTTGTACATAATTTCACCCCTGTTTTAATAATTTCATAGACTATTAATTCATTTCCGTATCCGGTTAAATGAAAGATTATTCGTACATATAAATATCCCACCCATCGTGTCCGATCGAGTGTATATGGTTATTTATAGGGACGTCCAATTGTAAATCTTTATATTAAAATTAACAAACTATCATTTAGTTAAATAAATATAAAGCCCATTAATAGCCCATAGTCTAATTTCCACAAGTGTCGTTCTTTTGTCCAAACCCCAATTATGGTACAAAGCCCAATTACCCAATTTTAGTAATTATCCCAACATCATGATTACTTCGTTTTAAATAAGCATAATAATAACTTAGCTACGAGACATTAAATTAAAAAGGTTGAACATAACTTAAAATGATTAAAAATAGCGTAGCGTTACACGGACAGAATTTCGACTTACACCCTTACAACATTCGCTAACATACCCTTATTATTAGGATTTAAAATTAAAATTAAAATATATATACGTTTACATATAGATAGAGAGATTGATGGATGGATATTGATGAACCAAACACTCGTTTTTATAGGGCATGTGGGCTGGAAAAGGTGCTCATACGATCGCATGAGCTTTATCCTTCAGGCTCATGCGATCGCATGGCCAGCTGGGGAGGCTCAAAAGTCTACAAAAACGTGGGCTGCTTATTTATTTATTATATAATATAATATATATAATTAAATTTAATTATATATATATTATATTATATTCTTGTACTGCGTTGATTTGTAATTTTTAGTCCGTTGCGTCGAGCGTTGAGAGTTGACTCTGGTCCCGGTTCCGGATTTTCGAACGTCCTTGCGTATAATTTAATATCTTGTACTTTGCGTTTTGAATCTTGTACTCTTTGTAATTTTGAGACGTTTCTCATCAATAATTGGAACCTCTTTGATTGTACTTTTTACTTTTGAGCTTTTTGGTCGTTTGCGTCTTCAATTCGTCGAATCTGTCTTTTGTCTTCACCTTTTATTATTTAAACGAATATCACTTGTAAATAGGACAACTGCAACTAAAAGCTTGTCTTTCTTGAGGAATAATGCTATGAAATATATGTTCGTTTTTAGCATTATCAAATATTCCCAAACTTGAGCGTTGCTTGTCCTCAAGCAATATAGTCTTGAAATACTAGAATCACTTCTTTATTCTTCACACTTTGTACATCAGTGATTTTTTTACGGCGGTATAAACAATGATAGTAACGGTGTGGTTTACATTCCCACATGACTATAAAAATTTAGATCCTTTAAGGAAATTGGATCTTTATGAAAACATTTGATCTTTTTGAAAATTCAATCTAGTTTTTACCCTAGATAAGTTTTCCGGAATAACCCTTCACCGGTGTTTGCAAATTCTTTTTGTAGGTTTAGTGGGTTTCAGATTTGAAAATTTTAGCTCAAAACTTGCAGTTTTGTGTCCCCCACTTGCTAACCTTGTATTGGGAAAGAAACACGTACAGTATACTTGCTCCGTATATTACCTTTCGGTAAACTACCGTCCGGTTGTAAAGGAAAGCGTTGAACAAGCAACTGTTAAGGCAATGTCCCCTGACATGCTTTTGTTCATGGTCTAAAACATGTCGGATGCTATTACTATCCTTTGTAGGAGCAATATTAAAGATCATCCTATAATTTTTCTGGTCTGGCACAAGGTCCTGTCTTCGACCATGCTATGCAACCACCGTTCTTATGGTTGACACTCGATTTGATTCAGATGACCTAATGAATTCCAGGTGAATTCCTAGGATTTTACGTTCAATGGTAATGAACGCATTGAAAATAGGTTTTCAGAAAACAAATCGGTTTGAAATTTTGATCAAAATATTTTATCGTTCAAGCTCAAGTTTAGATATCATTGAATTCCATGAGTTTGTAATTCTCAATCTTTAAGGTCAATCTCTAGGATTGAGTAATATCAGTCTTAAAAGCTGATTTTTGATCTTTAAGGAGATTATCCTTTCTGGGGGTCTGATTCATTAGTCTTATCCAGCTAATTTGCATGGCGTCCTCCCCATTTTACAAGACAGATCCTCTCATGGTTAGGATAAGTCTGACCACTTGGTGACCCTGTTTTATGCTGAGGTCCGTGGATTTCCTGCTGATTTTAGAGATGACTTTTCTAGATTTTTCATCAACCTACAGCTGGTCTGGACGACAACTTCATGACCTAAATCAAGAAGTGCGTTTCTTTTTTGGAAGACTTTACTTTCTTTTAATGATGGAATTGATTCATCGTGTAGATCCATCGTTCTTTCAAAAGTATTACCATAAACCGGGTAAAACTGATTATTTTAGTCCAAAACAAAAGTATTTTCAATTATTTGTACAAAAATATGTGATATATGTTTTGAATAACTTGGTAAAAATTTCCCACACTTGGCTTTTATTTTCCTTTCTTTGCCTCTTTATTCTCCTCTATTCAATTTTAAATGAATTCTAATATTTTGGGTTGTTTTTCAATTTATGTCCTTTCCGAGGTAACGACAATTTCGGTGTTAACACCTAGTTTTCATCGTTCATAAATATGTATAAACATGATTTTGAATTCATTTAGTCTGAAAATTTTGAAAAATTTTACTAGAAGTGGGTAGTTAGTATATAAGACTAGGGCTGTTCTTTATTATCAGAGAACACTAGATTCTAATACAACTACTGCATTACTAGTATTTTTAATGGTAACCAAGTGTTTAAATTAAAAAGTTTTAAAATTCCGAAAGAATTTAAACCCTTCCCACACTTAAGATCTTGCAATGCCCTCATTTGCAAGAAATCAGTAACAATTTAAATTATTGAGGGTGATTAGCGTAGAAAAATGATTAAATTTTACCAAAGTTTCCAAACATATTGGCGTTTGTTTGCTGAATGATAAATGGTGCATATCATTTGTTCATTCCGTCTTGTTGTTACATCACATTTGTTTTTCGTTTTGTCGTCAAAATTACTAGCTTTTGCTGAACTTAATGCCAGTCTTTGAAATTGCGCTGTTTTACCCTGTTTTGTACAATCGACAATATACATACATACAAATATAAACATGCATGGCAATTTGAAATGGGACTTAGTATCCCACTTTCAAATCCTAAATGTGAAATATTAGTACACAATAATAATAAAAATGATAAAAGTTACACAAATATATCCAATAACATAAGTTTAAACATGAAAAAGTAAAAAGATAAAAACATAAAAATCATAAAAATAACCAAATGGAACCTAATCAGTCTGGATAGGGGTTCCAGTTCATCTCGTCAGGCGGATTCCATTGTTGGTTATAGGTGTCCTGATAGGCTTGGTTATAGTCATACCGGTTAAAGGGTGGTCGGATCTCGGGGCTGTGTGGCGGAAAATAAGCAGGTCGAGTAGGCACATAATTATTTGGTACCTGATATGATAGCTGGCTCATGATTTGGTGCTGATGAACTAACCAGCTATCATGTTGGTGTCGCCTATAATCCTCGTATACTCTCTCGGAGTTCCACTGCTCGTACATACTATGTCTGGCCGCGCTTGTCATTGATTCATCATCTATACGAACGTGGACGTCAAGAATAGCATCTCGAATGACATCCCTGATGTCTTCCGCTTCCTCCATTTCTTCGTCTGAACCTCTTTCTACCTGTGGATGATTACCTTCATAAGGAAGTGCCTGGTTACGTCTACTTTTCAATACCTTAGCACCTACATAAACCCGCAATCCTATGGTCTCATCCTGTTCTCTACAAAGCTGTAATGGACCCCCTCGGTTCCTATCAATACCTAAATACTCTCCAATGAGAGTAACAAAAATACCTCCTCCTATTATACTCCCTTCCTGCATTCCTTCTACCATTTTAGATAAATAAAAACCAACACAGTAAGGGATATTAACAAAGCTTCTCGGATCCCGAATACACTTTAGGTAAAATAAATCATGTAAGGTCAGTTTCTCCTTATTGTGACCTCTTTGTGTAATCGAGTTAGAAAAAAATCTATGAATCACACGAAGCTCAGCTTTGTTAATATGTAAGTAGGAGTGTTTTCCTCCTAGTGTAAAAACATTATAGTTTGACATACGCCTCCAAACGGCGTCAGCGTCAAAGTTCCTATCTACCCTTTCCCCACGATAAATCAAACTCATACAATCGGGTAGTAGCAATTCACTAGGAGTGTAAATCTGTAATGCCCTGGCCATGTCCATCATGGACATTCTGTACATCCTACCGCCAAGGATAAATCTAAGAAAACTTCTATCATCTAACCTATCTACATCTACATTTAAAGCTATAGTACTCATCAACTCAACACACCATTCCTTATATACAGGTCTGCGAATGGTGAAAAGACGTATCCAATCTATAAAAGAAGAACTGCCATACCTTTGTACCAAATGCTGTCTAACACGGTCAGCTAGATGGACCGTTTCCAAAGGATTCCAATCAATTACCCTTGGCACCTCTACCTCTTTTGTTACTAATTTGAATTTATTACTTTGATATGATGGATAATCTCTCCATCGTCTATCGAATCTAAAATTAGGATGCCATGTGTGTTCCGGTATCGTTGGGTATTCTACAGGTGGATGTGGCAGAAATACTGTCAATTCATTAGGTAACTGTAGTGGATCATAATAGGGTACGTGCTGTTCAGGATGATGTTGTAGTTCCTGTTGTGGTTGTTGTTCAGGTTCATATTGCATTTTTGGTTCTGGTTCTGGAGCTGGAGCAGGTCGTCTAGATGATGATGCTCCTGAACCTCCAGTATCGGCTTTCTGCAAAACACATTAAACACAAAATTTGTGCATCCAAATATGCATTAGTGTTAGCAAAATAACAACTTAAAACATTCACAATAACATGTTAAATCAAAATTAAACTTATACACATTTTCACAATTTTTCACAATTCTACACTTTTTCAAATAAGCACATATGAAAATGTATACAAAGTTCATAAGCATATAACTCAAATAAAATGTCAAAATAGTCATTTCTAATAATTAAACAAGTCTCAAATGGCAAATATATCAAATTAATCAAGTTCATGAATTTTGTACTTAAAAAGTCCACTTTAATCTTTAAAAATCATGTTTAGGATCAATGTTTAGATCATTTAACTACCTAAACATGTTACACTACTCAATTTAGCAATAATTCATGACAAAAATCGGCCATAACCTGTTTATATCAAAAATTCCCAAATTGCTCAAGAACACAAACCCTAGATTTCTAAAAATTTTGAAGTTTTTGGCTTCAAATCATGTTAAATAGCATCAATCTAGGTTATACATGCACAAAATACTATCAATTTAACACTAATTACACTAGAAATTAACAAAATTGCATTAGGTAAAATATTGGTAATTATCACAAAAACTAGCAAATTTATGAGTTTAGGGGTGTAATTTTTACCTTTTTGCTGAAGAATGAGAATCTAGGCATGATTAGAGCAAGAAAAATGACGAATTACGGTGAAAAATTGAGAATTTTAGAGGTGATTTGGGAGTATTTTCGTATATGTTGTGTGTGTGTTGGTGTAAAGAGCAGACAGTCGACTGCTTTTGTTTCTGGTCAAATTTTCAGCCTCATGCGATCGCATGAGGTTGAAGTATAAACCCCATGCAATCGCATGGGGTGCCGGCTACAGTGATTTTCTGTATTTTTTTTATTTATTTATAAAACCTTATACTTTATAAAACATAAAATTAATAAAATTTTAAAAATTTGTTTCTTTTTAGAATGAGGGCGTTTCGGATCGATGTCCTAGTCCGTCCCTCGACAAAATTTTAAAATTTGTCAATTCAAAGCGCGGTTTTTAAAAGTAAAGATTTTTGGGTTTTTTTTAATGTTTTTGGCATACTTTAATTCAATAAGATTAAAAATAATGATAATAAAAGTTCTCGTCCCGCCTTCGGGTAAAGCAATTTCGGTTCAACGACCTAATCTTCAACTCACGACGAATTTTAAAAATCATATTTTTAACTTAATGAGATAAAGTAAATTTTTGTTTTTTTTAAATTCACACCAAACTTAAATTTAAAATGCATAAAATTAAAAATTCATATTTTAAAAATTCACACCAAACTTAAATTATATTTTTGTTTTTATACATACAAACTTATATTAAAAATATTAATTTCTCAAATATTTAAAAACTTAAATATATTGATTTAAAAAGTTTACAATATCAATTTAAGATTTATATATTAATTTTAAAAATATGGTAAAAATAAAATTAAAAATCTTTTTGGCTTTTATCCCACTTTAGTCAATCAAATATTATCAAAAATATACGCCCCTCTTTTCGGTAAAGTAATTTCGGTTCCATGACCTAATTTAACTCATGACGAATTTTTGAAATATTTTGGGTTGATTGATTAAAGATATTTATACCTTAAGAATAAACGTTAAATTTCGCAATGATGTAAAATTTTTTTTTGTATGATATCAACAATTTCGGTCGCAAGACCTAATTTCTTCAAATACCAATTTAATACTTTATAGCGAACAAATTAGCGTTTATTATCAAAAGGTTAAAAATAAAAATAAAAATAAAAATAAAACTGTACAAACTTACCTGTGAAATAGTATTCTTAGTGATATGCTCTAGCCCACTCATAAGATAGTCGGACTAATTGATTATCCATGGCTACATAGGCGTAACCTCGAGCATTTAATGTTTTTTCTTCTAAACATATGAACGGTCCATCAATGCATAAAGTAACAAATTCGGTGTTTGAATAGGTTTGATTATTTGAACATTTACCTTCGTGTGACCATTTTCCGCATTTGTGACATCTTTCAAGGTGTCGTGCTCTTCTGTTCGCTGCGGATTTTGATTTTCCTTTACTAAATTGTAACTTATTATCTTCGCATCTGGATTCTTTTCTTACTCCGTCCAATTTTTCTCTTATTACTGATACCAGTTCACTCGGTAGTGTGTCATTATTATGTTTAGTGATCAAAGCGTGTAACATTAGACCATGGTTTAGTTCACAAGAAGTCTTCATTTCATAAAACCTAAAAAAATAAAAATTCAGAATGGGGGGAGAAGACTAGTTCTTTAGGGTCTGCTAGGGAAAGACCATTCGGGTTCCATTTTTGAGAACTACACGAAAACAGAAAATCTAACTCTAACAGAAATACATATTATCCTTTAAAGACTTGATTCTCCCCACACTTAGTTAGCTGTGGTATCGAAATTGTGATTAAATTCGTTGTTGACTTCCATCAGACTATCTATGTAGTGTTTAACTCTGTGACCATTAACTTTAAATTCAATCCCATTTGAATTTATTAATTCTATCGTTCCGTATGGGAAAACTCTTTTGACTATGAATGGTCCAGACCATCTTGATTTCAATTTTCCAGGAAATAGCTTGAATCGTGAATTGAAAAGAAGAACTTTGTCTCCTTCCTTAAATTCTTTTGAACTTCTTATTCTTTTATCATGCCATTTCTTCGTTCTTTCTTTATAGATTAACGAATTTTCGTATGCTTCATGTCTTAATTCTTCTAATTCGTTTAATTGACTTAACCGTAGACGTCCAGCTTCATGTAAATCAAGATTACATGTCGTCAAAGCCCAAAATGCTTTGTGTTCAATTTCTACTGGAAGATGACATGCTTTTCCGTAAACGAGTCTAGAAGGTGTGGTTCCAATTGGAGTTTTGTAGGCTGTTCTAAAAGCCCAGAGTGCATCCTCCAATTTTATGGACCATTCCTTCGGATTTGATCCTACGGTTTTCTCTAGAATACGTTTTAAAGCTCGGTTGGTATTTTCAACTTGTCCACTTGTTTGTGGATGATAAGCAGTGGAGATTTTATGAGTTACTCCATATCTTTTGAGAACTTTCTCAAGTTGATTATTACAGAAATGAGTTCCCCGATCACTTATTAAAGCTTTCGGTGTTCCAAACCTTGCAAAAAGACGTTTTAAAAAGTTGACTACAACTCGTGCATCGTTAGTTGGGAGAGCTTGTGCTTCCACCCATTTAGATACATAATCAATGGCAACGAGAATGTATAAATTATTATGAGATTTTGGAAATGGACCCATAAAGTCAATACCCCAAATGTCCAATACTTCGCATAATTGAATGACATTTTGTGGCATTTCATCACTTTGACTTATTTTTCCGGCCCTTTGACAAGCATCACAGGATTTGCAAAGAAGGTTGTAAATTGTAGGCCAATAGAATCCAGCATCATAAACTTTTCTTGCTGTGAGTTGAGGCCCATAATGCCCTCCTGTTGGTCCTGTGTGACAATGGTTTAAGATTTTACTAGCTTCATCTCCGAATACACATCGGCGTATTATTCCATCGGGACAACTTTTAAACAAATGTGGATCTTCCCAGAGATAGTGTTTTATATCACTGAAGAATTTCTTTCGTTTTTGGAACGACAATCCTTTTTCAAGGAATCCACAAACTAAGTAGTTTGCATAGTCTGCAAAACCATGGAATTTCATTATGATCTATCTTCAATAGATATTCATCAGGAAAGTTGTCTTGTATGACCGATTCATTTAGAACTTCTAATTCAGGATTTTCAAGACGAGAAAGATGATCAGCGGCGAGATTTTCTGCTTCTCTTTTATCTCGGATTTCAATATCGAACTCTTGTAAGAGTAAGATCCAACGGATTAATCTTGGTTTGGCATCTTGTTTCGAAAATAGGTATCTAAGAGCAGAATGGTCGGTATAGACCACTGTTTTTGCTAGAACGAGATATGAACGAAATTTGTCAAAAGCAAAGACAATAGCAAGGAGTTCTTTTTCAGTAGTGGTATTGTTCGTTTGTGCTCCTTGTAACGTCTTACTAGCATAATATATAGGTTGAAATCTTTTTTCAATCCTTTGTCCTAAAATGGCTCCCAATGCAAAATCACTTGCATCGCACATTAGTTCAAACGGTAGATTCCAATTTGGAGTTATCATGATCGGCGCATTAGTGAGTTTCTCTTTAAGAATATTAAAAGATTTTAATACATTCATCTGAAAAGATGAATGGAGCATCCTTTTCTAGGAGTTTATTCATAGGAGTGGCAATTTTAAAAAAATCTTTTATGAAACGTCGGTAAAAACCGGCATGCCTTAGAAAACTCTTAACTCCTCTAACATTGGTGGGATGTGGAAGTTTAGCAATTACATCTACTTTAGATCTATCCACTTCAATTCCTTCCTTTGAAATTTTATGTCCAAGAACGATGCCTTCTTTGACCATGAAATGGCATTTCTCCCAATTAAGTACTAGATTTGATTGTTCGCATCTAATAAGCATTCGTTCAAGATTAGCTAGACATGTTTCAAAAGTATCACCGAAGACTGAAAAGTCATCCATGAAAACTTCCATGCATTCTTCTATCATGTCGTGAAAAATTGCCATCATGCACCTTTGAAAGGTTACAGGGGCGTTACAAAGTCCAAATGGCATGCGTTTATAAGCAAAAGTACCATAAGGGCACGTTAATGTGGTTTTCTCTTGGTCCTCGGGTGCTATTGGAATTTGAAAATATCCAGAAAATCCATCAAGAAAACAATAGTAACTATTTCCGGCTAATCTTTCCAACATTTGATCAATGAAAGGTAAAGGAAAGTGATCTTTTCTGGTGGTGTCATTTAATTTTCTATAATCAATACATACACGCCATCCTGTTACAGTCCTAGTAGGAATAAGCTCATTTTTCTCATTTGTGATGACAGTCATGCCACCCTTCTTAGGTACTCATTGAACTGGGCTTACCCATGGACTATCAGAAATTGGATAAATTAAACCTACATCTAGCAGTTTAATAATTTCTTTCTTAACTACATCTTGCATATTCGGATTTAGTCTTCGTTGGCGTTGCACATACGTTTTACGACTGATGTCAAAGCTAAGGGGTATAAAATACTATTAAATTTTACAAGGAAATACTATTAAATACGATACAATTTTACACAAGATATTTATTTATTTATAGAATGGATATACTTAAACCTTGCTACAACACTTATAGGCAGTGTACCTAATCGTACAGTAGTGTAGTTTTTAATAAGTCCGGTTCGTTCCACAGGGAAAATCTTTAAACAAAGCTTAACGCTATATTAGTTTACTTTTATAAAAATACAAATATATATATAAGTAATATTATTATTATAAAGGGGGGTTTTTACCGTTTAATGACCGGTTTGTCGATTTTAAAACTTTAGTCGCAGTTAAAACCAAATGTAAAATAATAAATAAATACAAGACTTAATTTAAAGCGTAAAGTAAATAACGATAATGAAATTGCGAATAATAAAAGTGCGATAAAATAAACTTGCGATAATTAAAAAGTACGATAATTAAAAGTGCAATTAAATACAATAACAATAAATAAAAATGTGATAATTAGAAGTGCAATTAAATATAAAATAAAGGAAATTAAATATGAAATAAAAGAATTATGCTTATTTAAACTTCCGTAATCATGATGTTTGACGTGTTGATTTTAGTTTTATGCCCATGAGTTAATTGTTCTTTGTCCTGGATTATTTAATATGTCCATACGGATTTGTCCATAATAGTCCATCAGTCATAAATATAAAGAGCGAAAGCCTTCGTCAAATTATTCTTATTCCCGAAGTCAAATATTCCAACTAATTGGGGATTCGAATTGTAACAAAGTTTTAATACTTTGTTTAATGAATACACCAGGTTATCGACTGCGTGTAAACCAAGGTTTTACTACTTTGTTAACAATTACACCAATTACCCTTGAATATAATTCACCCCTGTTTCAACAAGTCTATTAACTATTAATCCAGTTCCGTGTCCGGTAAAATGAATAATTATTGGTATTTATAGATATCCCGCCCACCGTACCCAGTCAAGCGTATGTGGTTATATATAAATACGTCGAATTATAAGTTTGTATATTAAATTAACAAGGTATTGTTTAGTTAATATAAAACCCATTAATAGCCCATAGTCTAATTTCCACAAGTGTCGTTCTTTTATCCAAACCCCAATTATGGTACAAGGCCCAATTACCCAATTTTAGTAATTAGCCCAACATCATGATTACTTCGGATTAAATAAGCATGATAATAACTTAGCTACGAGACATTAAATTAAAAAGGTTGAACATAACTTACAATGATTAAAAATAGTGTAGCATTACACGGACAGAATTTCGACTTACACCCTTACAACATTCGCTAACATACCCTTATTATTAGGATTAAAATTAAAATTAAAATTAAAATATAAATTATAAATATAAATATTACGTATATAGATAGAGAGATTGATATATTATGGATATAAAATGATCAGAATTCGTTTGCTTTTATAGGGAGTTTCAGTTTTTGGGGCTCCGCGACTTGCGGCCCTTTTCTTCGTCAAACTCCGCGAGTCGCGGAGATCGTTTTTACAGCTCACCCACATTTGGCTCTTTGTTTGCCGACGATTTATTTTATAAATATAATATATATATAATTAATATAATTAATTATATATTATATTATATTTATATACATAATTAACTTGTAATTTTTTGTCCGTTGCGTCGAGCGTTGAGAGTTGACTCTGGTCCCGGTTCCGGATTTTCGAACGTCCTTGCGTACTATTTTATATCTTGTACTTTGCGTTTTGAATCTTGTACTCTTGTAATTTCGAGACGTTTCTTATCAATAATTGGAACCTCTTTGATTGTATTTTGTATTTTTGAGCTTTTTGGTCGTTTGCGTCTTCAATTCGTCGAATCTGTCTTTTGTCTTCACCTTTTATTATTTAAACGAATATCACTTGTAAATAGAACAATTGCAACTAAAAGCTTGTCTTTCTTGGGGAATAATGCTATGAAATATATGTTCGTTTATAGCATTATCAAATATTCCCACACTTGAGCGTTGCTTGTCCTCAAGCAATATAGTCTTGAAATACTAGAATCACTTCTTTATTCTTCACACGTTGTACATCAGTGATTTCTTTACGGCGGTATAAACAATGGTAGTAACGATGTGGTTTACAGTCCCACATGACTATAAAATTTAGATCCATTAAGGAAATTGGATCTTTATGAAAACAGTTGATCTTTTAAAAATTAAATCTAGTTTTTACCCTAGATAAGTTTTCCGGAATAACCCTTCACCGGTGTTTGCAAAATATTTTTGTGGGCTTGGTGGGTTTCAGATTTGAAAATTTTAGCTCAAAACTTGCGGTTTTGTGTCACCCACTTGCTAACCTTGTATTAGGAAAGCAACACTTCCAGTTTACTTGTCCCGTATATTACCTTTCGGTAAACTACCGTCCAGTTGTAAAGGAAAGCGTTGAACAAGCAACTGTTAAGGCAATGTCCCCTGACATGCTTTTAATTATGGTCTATAACGTGTCGGACGCAATTACTATCCTTGGTAGGAGCAATAGTAAAGCTCACCCTTATGATTTTTCGGTCTGGCACAAGGTCCTGTCTTCGAGCATGCTATGCAACCACCGTTCTTACGGTTGACACCCGATTTAGTTCAGGTGACCTAATGAATTCCAGGTGAATTCCTAGGATTTTACGTTCAATGGTAATGAACGCATTGAAAATGGGTTTTCAGAAAACAAATCGGTTTATAATTTGATCAAAATATTTTCTCGTTCAAGCTCGAGTTTAGATATCATTGAATTCCATGAGTTTGTAATTCTCAATCTTTAAGGTCAATCTCAAGGATTGAGTAATATCAGTCTTAAAAGCTGATTTTTGATCTTTAAGGAGATTATCCTTTCTGGGGATCTGATTCATTAGTCTTATCAAGCTAATTTGCACGGTGCCCCCCATTGTACAAGATAAATCCTTCTCATGGTTAGGATAAATCTGACCACTTGGCGACCCTGTTTGATGCTGAGGTCCGTGGATTTCCTGCTGATTTTAGTGATGAGTTTTCTAGATTTTTCGTCAACCTACAGCTGGTCTGGACGACAACTTCCTAACCTAAATCAAGAAGCGCGTTTCTTTTTCGGAAGACTTTACTTCCTTTTAATGATGGAATTGATTCATCGTGTAGATCCATCTTTCTTACAGTAAATCAGGTAAAACTTTTTAGTTTAGTCCAAAGCAAAAGTATTTTCAGTTATTTGTACAGAAATATGTGACATATGTTTAAAATATCTTGATAAATTTTCCCACACTTGGCTTTTATTTTCCTTTTTATTGTCCTATATTCCATTTTAAATGAATTTTAACATTTTGGTTTGTTTCTCAATTTATGTCCTTTCCGAGGTAACAATAATTTCGGTGTTAAAACCTAGTTTTATCGTTCATAAATATGTATAAACATGATTTTGAGTTCATTTAATTGAAAATTTTGGAATTTTTTTTTTTACTAGAATTGGGTAGTCAGTATATAAGACTAGGGCTGTTCTTTATCATCAGAGAGCACTAGATTCTAATACAACTACTACGTTACTAGTATTTTTAATGGTAACCAAGTGTTTAAGATAAAAATTTTTAAAATCCGAAAGAATTTAACCCCTTCCCACACTTAAGATCTTGCAATGCCCTCATTTGCAAGAAATCAGTAACAATCTAAATTATTGAGGGTGATTTGTGTGAAAATGATTAAATTTTACCAAAGTTTCCAAACATATTTGTGTTTGTGTTGAATGATAAATGGTGCACATCATTTGTTCATTCCGTCTTGTTGTTATATCACATTTATTTTGCATCTTGTCGTCAAAATTAGTTGCTTTTGCTGAAGTTAATGCCAGTCTTTGAAAATGCGTTGTTTTACCCTGTTGTGTACATAAGATAAACTGCAAACATATATACATATTTTTGAAGTTTGGTATATTACCCCACATTCAAAAATTATTAAAATCTAATAATAAAAGTTAGAAAATAATAAAAACTATTACAATATTAACATAAGTATTAAACGTATCAACATTACAAATTACAAAATAAATAAAACTAAGTAGACTAGGGATGATACTGATACCAGTAGGGGTTCCATGCATAACCATAGGTGCTATAAAATGCTTCGGCTGGGTTATACGTAGGATACGGTGGTTGAATCTCTATAGACCAGGGAGGGAATATGGGCGATGGAGTAGGAATATAGTTTCTACCTATATGTTGGCAATAAGCTATGATTTGGTTTTGATGTACTTGCCAATCTTCAAATGCTCTATGTCTAGCATTTTCATACTCTTGTGAAGCTATAAACCTTTGCATTTCTGCCATTTCATTTCCCCCTCCTACATTACCTTGCTGTTGGTTTCTCTCAACCTGTGGATGTCTACCATTATATCGTACTGCGGCGTTATTTCGCCTCTTCAAAACTTTCGCACCATGGTATACATTTAAACCTATTGTATCTCGGGGTTCTGGTTCTTCGATTAGTAATCCCCCCCCCCCCCCGACTTATATCCACACCGAGATATTCAGCAATCAAAGTAATAAATATACCACCTCCTATTATGCTATGCGGTCTCATCCCCCTAACCATAGCTGATAAATAATAACCCACACAATAAGGTATACTTACAGCGCTTTGTGGGTCTCGAATACACATATGGTAAAACAAATCCTGTTCATTTACCTTTTCCTTGTTCTTACCTCTTTGTGTAATCGAATTAGCTAAAAACCTATGAATTACTCTTAATTCAGCTCTATCTATATCCAAATAAGAGTAATTTCCCCCTTTAAATCGGTGATGGCTAGTCATTTGACTCCATACACCATGCGTATCAAAATTTTCGTCTATCTTCCTACCGTTCAATATCAACCCTCTACAATCGGCAGATGCTAACTCCTCAAGCGTATATATACGTAAAGCATGAGCCATGTCTAGTAAAGACATGTGGCGCATCGAACCTCCTAACAAAAATCTAATAAAAGATCGATCGGTTAAACTAGCTACCTGATCATTTAATTCTATACTACACAACAATTCTTCACACCATACTTTATATACAGGTCTACGTATGTTGAATAACCGTACCCAATCGTTAAAAGTAAAATTACCATACCTCTGTGCAAGTAATTCCCTAATTGGCCCGGCCAATTCTACAGCTTCTAATGGTCCCCATTCTATGACCCTAGGTACCTCAACAGCTTTAGAATGAAGAGTATGCAAACCCCTTTGGTATTTTGGATAATCTATCCAAAGTCTGTCAAATCTCAGGTTCGGGTGCAAATCTTCCAAGTGCATATCAGAAAATGTCATGACTGGATGAGGTATATCTTGTTTGTAGTAGTTATCCAACTCCTGTTGTTCCGCATTCTCAGCAGGAGCATTGCGAGCTTGGGATGAAGATTCACCCCTTTTCGTCTGCAAAACACATCAAACACAATTTTTGTGCATCCAAATATGCATTAGTGTCAGCAAAATCATCAATCAAAATAATTACAATGACATGATCAATTTATATCAAACTTAAGCTCATTTTCATATTTTCATCAAATCTACACTTTTTCAAATAAGCATATACGAAAATGTTCGCCAAGTTCATAAGCATTCAACTCAAATAACATGTCAAAATAATCATTACTAGCAATTAAATAAGTTTCAAATGGCATTATCTCTCAAAAATCAAGTTCATGAATTTTAGACTTGAAAAAGTCCACTTTAATTCTCAAAATCATGCTTAGGCTCAAAGTTTGGATCATTTAACTACCTAAACATGTTACACTACTTAATTTAGCAACAATTCATGACAAAAATCGGCCATAACCTGTTTATATCAAAAAGCCCCAAATTTGCTCAAGAACACAAACCCTAGATTACTCAAAATTTGAAGTTTAAGGCTTCTAATCATGTTAAATAGCATCAATTTAGGTTATACAAGCATAATACATAAACAATTTAAGCATAATTACACTAAAAAGCATCAAAATCAAATTGGGTATAAAATTGCTCAAGAACACCAATTTTCGGATTAAATGGTGTTTAGGTGTAGAAATTTACCGTTTTTCTTGAGTAATTCCTTGATAGCATCCTTCTCAACATGATTTTAGTAAAAGATTTGATGATTAACGGTGAAAAATTGTGAATTTGGGAGGTCTTTTTCGGGTTTTTCGGGTTTTATTTTCGCAGTATTTGTGTTGTGGTGTGAGGATACTGATCTGATTATGTTTTTATTTTTTTCTGGGTTTTGGTCCCTCCGCGAGTCGCGGTGTTTGACCCTTCAAACTCCGCGAGTCACGGTGTTTGACCCTTCAAACTCCGCGAGTCGCGGAGTTTGTATTTTTTTTATATATCTTATACTAATTAAAACAATTAAGTAATTAATTTTAAAATTTTGTTTCCCTTATTATTTAGGACGAGGTCGTTTCGGATCGATGTCCTAGTCCGTCCTTCGACAAAATTTTAAAATTTGTCTTTTTGTAGCGATTGTTTTAAAAGCTAAGATTTTTGGTTTTTTTTTAATATTTTTGGCATACTTTAATTCAATAAGATTAAAAATAATGATAATAAAAGTTCTCGTCCTTCCCTCGGGTAAAGCAATTTCGGTTCAAAGACCTAGTCTTCAACTTACGACGAATTTTAAAAATCATATTTTTAACTTAGCGACATAAAGTAAATTTTTGTTTTTAAATTCACACAACTTAAATATAAAATTCAAAATTAATATTAAAAATTCACACCAAACTTAAAATTTAAAATGCATAAAAATAAAATTCATATTTTAAAAATTAAAAAATTCACACCAAACTTAATTTAAAAATTCATATTATAAATTCACACCAAACTTATATTAATTTTTCAAATATTTACAATTTTAAATATATTGATTTTACAAAGTTTACAATATTAATTTAAGATTTATATATTAATTTTAAAAACATGGTAAAAATAAAATTAAAAATCTTTTTGGCTTTTATCCCACTTTAATCAATCAAATATTATCAAAAATATGCGCCCCTCTTTTCGGTAAAGTAATTTCGGTTCCATGACCTAATTTAACTCATGACGAATTTTTGAAATATTTTGTGTTGATTGATTAAAGATATTTATACCTTAAGAATAAACGTTAAATTTCGAAGTGATGTAATAAATTTTTGTATGATATCAATAATTTCGGTCGCCAAACCTAATTTTATTCAATACCAATTTAATACTTTATAGAGAACAAATTAACCTTTATTATCAAAAGGTTAAAAATAAAAATAAAAATAAAAACTGTACAGACTTACCTGTGAGATAGTATTCTTAGTTATACGATCTATCCCATTCATAAGATAGTCGGTTTAATTAGTTTTCCATGGCTACATAGGCGTAACCTCGAGCATTCAGTGTTTTTCTTCTAAAAATATGAACGGTCCGTCTCTGCATAAAGTAACAAATTCGGTATTTGAATAGGTTTGATTATTTGAACATTTACCTCCATGTGACCATTTTCCGCATTTGTGACATCTTTCAAGGTGTCGTGCTCTTCTTTTCGCTGCGGATTTTGATTTTCCTTTACCAAATTGTAACTTATTATCTTCGCATCTGGATTCTTTTCTTACTCCGTCCAATCTTTCTCTGATTACTGATACTATTTCACTCGGTAGTGTGTCATTATTACGTTTAGTGATCAAAGCGTGTAGCATTAGACCATGGTTTAGTTCACAGGCAGTCTTCATTTCGTAAAAACCTAAAAAAAAAAAAAAATTCAGAATGGGGGGAGAAGACTAGTTTTTTAGGGTCTGCTAGGGAAAGACCATTCGAGTTCCATTTTCGAGAACTACACGAAAACAGAAAATCTAACTCTAACAGAAATACATAAACCCCCTATACTTAGTTGAAATTGTGATTAACATTATTTTCAATTGAATCATCAACAACTTGTATATCTTTGACTTTTACTTCAATCCATTTGTTGATTTCCTCCGTAACTTTCATAAATTCAACTAACATTGCCTTTTCTTTTGACGATAAATTGGATATTAATCGGTTATATAACTTAAAGTTTCCTTTAATCTTAGCATCGTGAATCCGTTTATAAAGTTTCTTCGTTGAACTGTTAAAAATGGGTTCATCTAATTTCGTATCATCAACGGCATTCTTGATTGGATCATCATTAAGTGTTTCTTCATCTTCCCCACACTTATGCGTTTTTATTGGTCTAACAGTTTTGGTTTGTGGAGATCTAAACTTTCGGTTCACAAAGGTGATCGATGTATCACCATCCCTAAGTGTCATTCTACCTTCTCTTACATCAATGAATGCCTCGGTGGTTGCTAAAAATGGGCGACCTAGAATTAGAGGAATATCAAGGTTTTCCTCCATATTAATCACTATGAAGTTTGCAACAAAGGTCAAACTTCCCACGTTAACAAGTAAATTATTTGCTATTCCAACCGGGTGTTTAATGGTTTGGTCAAATGATTGAACACCTATTTTGGTTGGTTTTAATTTACCCATGCCTAATCTTTTGTATAAGGAAAGAGGCATAATATTTGCACTTGCTCCTAAATCTGCGAGTCCATTATATACAGCACCATCATTAAGCAAGCAAGAAATGATAAATTCACCCGGGTCTCCTGCTTTAGTAAGTCGAGTTAGTTTGTAAACCTTTTTCGGGTGTTCTTTCCTTGGTTCTTTCACTTCTATTTGAATTTCTTGTTCACATTTTTCTTCGTTTTTTTGGAATGGGAGGTTTGTATAAGAATTCTTCTTCATCACTCAAATTTGAATCCTCCTTATATTCTAATTTTGATTTTTCATATGTTGTTGATAACATATTTATGTTTTCATTTTGAAGGTTTTCTTGGGTGGTGAAATTATGATTAACTTCATTGTCAACTTCCATCGGACCATGTATGTAATGTTTAACTCTGTGACCATTAACTTTAAATTCAATCCCATTTGAATTTATTAATTCTATCGTTCCGTATGGGAAAACTCTTTTGACTATGAATGGTCCAGACCATCTTGATTTCAATTTTTCAGGAAATAGCTTGAATCGTGAATTGAAAAGAAGAACTCTGTCTCCTTCTTTAAATTCTTTTGAACTTCTGATTCTTTTATCATGCCATTTCTTCGTTCTTTCTTTATAGATTATTGAATTTTTGTATGCTTCATGTCTTAACTCTTCTAATTCGTTTAGTTGACTTAATCGTAGACGTCTAGCTTCATGTATATCAAGATTACATGTCTTCAAAGCCCAAAATGCTTTGTGTTCAATTTCTACTGGAAGATGACATGCTTTTCCGTAGACGAGTTTAAAAGGTGTGGTTCCAATTGGGGTTTTGTAGGCTGTTCTAAAAGCCCAGAGTGCATCCTCCAATTTAATGGACCATTCCTTCGGATTTGATCCTACGGTTTTTTCTAGAATACGTTTTAAAGCTCGGTTGGTATTTTCAACTTGTCCACTTGTTTGTGGATGATATGCGGTGGAGATTTTATGAGTTACTCCATATCTTTTAAGAACTTTCTCAAGTTAATTATTACAGAAATGAGTACCCCGATCATTTATTAAAGCTTTCGGTGTTCCAAACCTTGCAAAAAGACGTTTTAAAAAGTTGACTACAACTCGTGCATCATTAGTTGGGAGAGCTTGTGCTTCCGCCCATTTAGATACATAATCAATGGCTACGAGAATGTAGAGATTATTATGAGATTTTGGAAATGGACCCATAAAGTCAATACCCCAAATGTCAAATACTTCACATAATTGGATAACATTTTGTGGCATTTCATCACGTTGACTTATTTTTCCGGCCCTTTGACAAGCATCACAGGATTTGCAAAGACGGTGTGCGTCTTTGTAAATTGTGGGCCAATAGAATCCAGCTTCATAAACTTTTCTTGCTGTTAGTTGAGGCCCATAATGCCCTCCTGTTGGTCCTGTGTGACAATGCTTTAAAATTTTACTAGCTTCATCTCCAAATACACATCGGCGTATTATTCCATCGGGACAACTTTTAAACAGATGTGGATCTTCCCAGAAATAGTGTTTTATATCACTGAAGAATTTCTTTCGTTTTTGGTACGATAATCCTTTTTCAAGGAATCCACATACTAAGTAGTTTGCATAGTCTGCAAACCATGGTATTTCATTATAATCTATCTTCAATAGATATTCATCAGGAAAGTTGTCTTGTATGGCCGATTCATTTAGAACTTCTAATTCGGGATTTTCAAGACGAGAAAGATGATCAGCGGCGAGATTTTCTGCTCCTTTTTTATCTCGGATTTCAATATCGAACTCTTGTAAGAGTAAGATCCAACGGATTAATCTTGGTTTGGCATCTTGTTTCGAAAATAGGTATCTAAGAGCAGAATGGTCGGTATAGACCACCGTTTTTGCTAGAACGAGATATGAACGAAATTTGTCAAAAGCAAAGACAATAGCAAGGAGTTCTTTTTCAGTAGTTGTATAGTTCGTTTGTGCTCCTTGTAACGTCTTACTAGCATAATATATAGTTTGAAATCGTTTTTCAATCCTTTGTCCTAAAACGGCTCCCATTGCAAAATCACTTGCATCGCACATTAGTTCAAACGGTAGATTCCAATTTGGTGTTATCATGATCGGCGCATTAGTGAGTTTCTCTTTAAGAATATTAAAAGATTTGATACATTCATCTGAAAAGATGAATGGAGCATCCTTTTCTAGGAGTTTATTAATAGGAGTGGCAATTTTAGAAAAATCTTTTATGAAACGTCGGTAAAAACCGGCATGCCCTAGAAAACTCCTAACTCCTCTAACATTGGTGGGATGTGGAAGTTTAGCAATTACATCTACTTTAGCTCTATCCACTTCAATTCCTTCTTTTGAAATTTTATGACCAAGAACAATGCCTTCTTTAACCATGAAATGGCATTTCTCCCAATTAAGTACTAGATTTGATTGTTCGCATCTAATAAGCATTCGTTCCAGATTAACTAGACATGATTCAAATGTATCACCGAAGACTGAAAAGTCATCCATGAAAACTTCCATGCATTCTTCTATCATGTCATGAAAAATCGCCATCATACACCTTTGAAAGGTTGCAGGGGCGTTGCAAAGTCCAAATGGCATGCGTTTGTAAGCAAAAGTACCATAAGGGCACGTGAACGTGGTTTTCTCTTGGTCCTCTGGTGCTATTGCAATTTGAAAATATCCGGAAAATCCATCAAGAAAACAATAGTAACTATTTCCGGCTAATCTTTTTAACATTTGATCAATAAAAGGTAAGGGAAAGTGATCTTTTCTGGTGGTGTCATTTAATTTTCTATAATCAATACATACACGCCATCCTGTTACAGTCCTAGTAGGAATAAGCTCATTTTTTTCATTTGTAATGACAGTCATGCCACCCTTCTTAGGCACGCATTGAACTGGGCTTACCCATGGACTATCAGAAATTGGATATATTAAACCTGCATCTAGCAGTTTAATAATTTCTTTCTTAACTACATCTTGCATATTAGGATTTAGTCTTCGTTGGCGTTGCACATACGTTTTATGACCTTCTTCCATAAGGATTTTATGTGTGCAATACGAAGGACTTATTCCTTTAATATCATGAATCTTCCATGCAATGGCTGATTTATGAGCTTTTAACACAGAAATGAGTTGTGATTTCTCATTTTCAGTAAGAGAAGACGATATTATTACAGGTAATTCAAATTCACCATGTAAATAAGCGCATTCCAAATGGTTTGGAAGTGGCTTTAACTATAATTTCGGAGGTTCTTCTATCGATGATTTATATCGATATCTGTCTTCTTCTTTTAGCATTTGAATTTCTTCTGTTGTTGGTTCATATCCATTAGCTATAAGTGTAGCTAACATTTCAGCTTCATCAATTTGTTCTGTTCCTTCTCCTAAAGAACATTCTCCTATTCCTTGTAATTCTGGAAATTCTTCTAACAATTCTGCATGTGAATCTATAGTTTGAATATAATAACATGTATCATCTGCAGATTGTGGTTGTTGCATTGCTCTATCAACTGAAAAGGTAACACTCTCATCCTCTATACTTAGGGTCAGTTTCTTACCAAACACGCCTATCATTGCTTTAGCCGTGTTTAAGAATGGTCTTCCTAATATGAGAGGAACTTGAGAATCTTCTTCCATGTCCAGAACAACAAAATCTACTGGAAATACTAAAGTACCAACTTTAACTAGCATATTCTCCATTATTCCTCTAGGATATTTTATTGATCTATCGGCTAGTTGTATGCTTATTCTTGTTGGTTTCAATTCTCCAAGGTCTAGTTTAGCGTATAGTGAATATGGCATTAAATTTATACTAGCACGTAAGTCTGCCAATGCTTCTATTGAACTAAGACTACCCAAAAAACATGGAATTGTGAAACTTCCTGGATCAGATAGTTTTTCTAGTATCTTATTCAACAGCACTGCTAAACAATTAGTATTCATAGTAACAGCCGAGAGTTCTTCCATTTTCTTTCTATTTGAGATTAGATCTTTCAAGAATTTAGCATATCTAGGCATTCCTGAAATCACATCAATGAAAGAAAGATTTACATTTATCTGTTTAAACATATCCAAGAATTTGGATTGCTCGGCTTCAAGTTTCTCTTTCTTCATTTTACTCGGGTAAGGAAGTGGTGGTTGGTATGGTTTAACATAAGGTTTATCCTTAACTGTGTTATCTTCATTAACCTTTTCAACTACCGGTTCTTTTTCCTTATCTTGATCAGGTTATGGTTCTTGTGGAGTAGGAATAGCTTCATCAGAAGTTACAGGTATTTCAGGTGGTTTAAGTGTTGTACCACTTCTTGTGGTAATGGCTTTAGCTGTTTCATTCCGGGGGTTAGCATTTGTATCACTAGGTAAACTTCCCGGTTTTCTTTCACCTATTAA
The DNA here is from genome assembly GCF_046630445.1 of Rutidosis leptorrhynchoides. Taxonomy (NCBI): domain Eukaryota; kingdom Viridiplantae; phylum Streptophyta; class Magnoliopsida; order Asterales; family Asteraceae; genus Rutidosis; species Rutidosis leptorrhynchoides. Next base: position 657,425,469 of record NC_092334.1, on the reverse strand, counting down.
TCTTGCTAGGTTACTTACTTCTTGTTCCAAGTTTTGAATAGAAGCTTGTTGATTTCTAAATGCTTGAGCATTTTGTTCATTGGTTTGTTTTTGAGATGTGAAAAACTGCGTTTGAGTTTCAACTAGCTTCGTCATCATATCTTCTAAATTTGGCTTTTTATCATCGGGTTGTGGTGGTTTGTTTTGAAAATTAGGTCTTTGCTGATTGTAATTATTGTTGGACACTTGTTGATTGCTAGGACCTTGTTGGTTGTTGTATGGAACATTTCTGTTATAATTCTGGTTTTGATTGTAAATCAGTCTTGGCGGTTGATAATTATTCTGATAATTATTTCCAGGCCTTTGGTTTATGTATGAAGTATTCTCTCTTTGTTCCATTGTTAATTCAATACTGAGACAATCTTTTGTCAAATGTGGTCCTCCACACTGCTCACAACTAATTCGTATTGAGTGAATATCCTTAGTCATCTTTTCCATTCGTCTCTCCACAGCATCTATCTTTGCGGAAATGGAATCTAAGTCATGGCTAGAATCGGCTCTAGCTGCTTTAGATGATCTAACGATATCTTTTTCTTGGTGCCACTCATGTGAGTGGGAAGCAGTGTTATCAATAATTTTGTAAGCATCAGTTTCTGTTTTCTTCATAATGGAACCACCAGCTGCAATATCTATGTCTTTCCTTGTAGTGATGTCGCATCCTTGGTGGAATATTTGTACTATTTGACAGGTGTCTAAACCATGTTGCGGACATCCTCTTAATAACTTTCCAAATCTTGTCCACGCCTCATATAGGGTTTCATTTGGCTTCTGTGTGAACGTAACAATTTCTCCTTGAAGTCTTACAGCTTTAGATACCGGAAAGAATTGTTTAAGAAATTTTTCAACTAAAACGTCCCATGTATCAATCACCCTTTCAGGTAACGATTCCAACCAATCTTTGGCTTCTCCCTTTAAAGTCCAGGGAAATAGCATGAGATATATCTGTTCATCCTCAACTTCTCGGATTTTAAATAGTGTGCAGTTCCTATTAAAGGTACGAAGATGTTCATTTGAATCTTCCTTCGGCGCACCACTAAATTGGCATTGATTAGTCACCATGTGTAGAATTTGTCCTTTGATTTCATAATCTGGCGCATTAATGTCAGGATGAGTAATTGCGTGACCTTGGCCAGTGCGTTTAGCTCTCATTCGGTCTTCCATACTTAAAGGTTCCAGATTCTCCATAATTGAATTTGCTGAATCGGAATCACTAGAGGATTCTGATTTAATGGTTCATTCCTCAACAATCTCTGTTTGAATGATTGGTGGTTCCGGAGGAAAATTTAATGGTTCAGGATCTATGAATCGTCCCTGAATATTCTCCGGATTCTCAATTGTGAGGTCGGGTTCAAAAAATGGATTATCGGAAATTTGAACTGGAGTACTTGGTCGACTGGATGACGATTCTAAAGAAAAATCAACGGCGGTAATATTTGCTAAATGTCTTGATCTAGTTACAGGTGGTGAACGTACAAAAGGTGGTGAACGTCTTGCTCGGTGCATTCACTGAATATCCTATTAGTTTTTAAAAAGGAAAGAAAAATTATATAAGTTATCCAATTAATAGATTTTTCTGATTTTGCCCACGTTTCGAATAGCCAAAAGATGCAGCAGAGGGGCAGGATTCGTTTGGTCTCAATATAATTGAGTACTGTTTGGCTCCAATAACCCGGTCCACGTACAAATCTAACTATTACTACGAACCAAAAAATTTTGATGTCTATCAATTTAACCACTTAAAATAAATTTTCGTAATTTAAAGAAATTTAGATAAGAAATAGAATAAAAATCTATGTCCTAAAAACTAGAATGGCGAGAAATAAGAAAGAAAAAGAGCGCGTCGAAAAAGGAAAAAAAAATGACTATAAAACTTTAAAACACTCGACTAACCCAACCTTATTACTATCACTAACTTAAAATTAAAATTGCAAATTGAGATTACTAATTGGAGTGATAATTGATACATAGGTAAAAGGCGTCGAAAAATAAAAATAAGAAAGTTGCGCGTTGAAACTTAAAAAAAGAACTAAAAACTAAGAATTAAAAGTTGCGTTTAAAAATATTAAAGCTTACAAGAAAAACCATATCCCAAATGGCAATATCTTAAAAAGGTACTAAAATTTAAAAATGGCATCCCAAATTCTAAAGCACCTAAATCTTAGTCTAAAGAGAAAGCACTTAAGGGATTTTACGGCAAAACCTAAAAATCTAGAAGTAAAAAAATAAGCTACGGCAAAATACTAGAACTTAAAACTAAAAATGAGCGAAAAATACAAAAATTACGCTTAAAACGAATAAAAGGGACAAAATATAAAAATAAACTAAAAGTTGTAAAAAGTACAATTTTTACAAAAATATTATTTTTATATTATTTATTTTATAAAACTATTAATTTTATAAACAAATTAAACTAATTAAACTTAAAATACAAGTTAAATAAATAAAACTAAATTAATTAATTATTTAAAATACTAACCCTAATTAGGGTTTTAATTAAATAATAATAATAATAATAATTACACCGTAATTAATGCAGAATAGGGTTTCTGTTCGTGTCAGGGTGGCTCTGCGAGTCGCGGTTCCACGTACCAGAAAAACTCCGCGAGTCGCGGGGTTTGAAAATTCAAATGAGATGCAGGTATAAATTCGATAGTTTCAGTTTTTTTTATATATTTTTTCTTTTCTGTTTTTAATTAAAATATTTATATAAATTAAATAAAAGTTATATTTTAAAAACTAAAATAGAAATAAAATACTTTATAATTTTAAAAATCTTAAAAATAAATTTATATATTTATTTTTTTTATTCGGTTTTTAATTTTTTATATATTTTTTTAATATTTAAAAAGTATATATTTTACAAAAACTAATTCAAACTTAATAAATTTTTTTTTATGTGTGTGGCGTTTCGCTTCGGCATTCCTCGGCAGCGGCGCCAAAAATACTTGATGTCAAAGCTAAGGGGTATAAAATACTATTAAATTTTACAAGGAAATACTATTAAATACAATACAATTTTACACAAGATATTTATTTATTTATAGAATGGATATACTTAAACCTTGCTACAACACTTATAGGCAGTGTACCTAATCGTACAGTAGTGTAGTTTTTAGTAAGTCCGGTTCGTTCCACAGGGAAAATCTTTAAACAAAGCTTAACGCTATATTAGTTTACTTTTATAAAAATACAAATATATATATATAAGTAATATTATTATTATAAAGGGGGGTTTTTACCGTTTAATGACCGGTTTGTCGATTTTAAAACTTTAGTCGCAGTTAAAACCAAATGTAAAATAATAAATAAATACAAGACTTAATTTAAAGCGTAAAGTAAATAACGATAATGAAATTGCGAATAATAAAAGTGCGATAAAATAAACTTGCGATAATTAAAAAGTACGATAATTAAAAGTGCAATTAAATACAATAACAATAAATAAAAATGCGGTAATTAGAAGTGCAATTAAATATAAAATAAAGGAAATTAAATATGAAATAAAAGAATTATGCTTATTTAAACTTCCGTAATCATGATGTTTGACGTGTTGATTTTAGTTTTATGCCCATGGGTTAATTGTTCTTTGTCCTGGATTATTTAATATGTCCATACGAATTTGTCCATAATAGTCCATCAGTCATAAATATAAAGAGCGAAAGCGTTCGTCAAATTATTCTTATTCCCGAAGTCAAATATTCCAACTAATTGGGGATTCGAATTGTAATAAGGTTTTAATACTTTGTTTAATGAATACACCAGGTTACCGACTGCGTGTAAATCAAGGTTTTACTACTTTGTTAACAATTACACCAATTACCCTTGAATGTAATTCACCCCTGTTTCAACAAGTCTATTAACTATTAATCCAGTTCCGTGTCCGGTAAAATGAATAATTATTGGTATTTATAGATATCCCGCCCACCGTACCCGGTCAAGCGTATGTGGTTATATATAAATACGTCGAATTATAAGTTTGTATATTAAATTAACAAGGTATTGTTTAGTTAATATAAAACCCGTTAATAGCCCATAGTCTAATTTCCACAAGTGTCGTTCTTTTATCCAAAGCCCAATTATGGTACAAGGCCCAATTACCCAATTTTAGTAATTAGCCCAACATCATGATTACTTCGGATTAAATAAGCATGATAATAACTTAGCTACGAGACATTAAATTAAAAAGGTTGAACATAACTTACAATGATTAAAAATAGCGTAGCGTTACACGGACAGAATTTCGACTTACACCCTTACAACATTCGCTAACATACCCTTATTATTAGGATTAAAATTAAAATTAAAATTAAAATATAAATTATAAATATAAATATTACGTATATAGATAGAGAGATTGATATATTATGGATATAAAATGATCAGAATTCGTTTGCTTTTATAGGGAGTTTCAGTTTTTGGGGCTCCGCGACTTGCGGCCCTTTTCTTCTTCAAACTCCGCGAGTCGCGGAGATCGTTTTTACAGCTCACCCACATTTGGCTCTTTGTTTGCCGACGATTTATTTTATAAATATAATATATATATAATTAATATAATTAATTATATATTATATTATATTTATATACATAATTAACTTGTAATTTTTAGTCCGTTGCGTCGAGCGTTGAGAGTTGACTCTGGTCCCGGTTTCGGATTTTCGAACGTCCTTGCGTACTATTTTATATCTTGTACTTTGCGTTTTGAATCTTGTACTCTTGTAATTTCGAGACGTTTCTTATCAATAATTGGAACCTCTTTGATTGTATTTTGTATTTTTGAGCTTTTTGGTCGTTTGCGTCTTCAATTCGTCGAATCTGTCTTTTGTCTTCACCTTTTATTATTTAAACGAATATCACTTGTAAATAGAACAATTGCAACTAAAAGCTTGTCTTTCTTGGGGAATAATGCTATGAAATATATGTTCGTTTTTAGCATTATCAATGACCTTCTTCCATAAGGATTTTATGTGTGCAATACGAAGGACTTATTCCTTTAATATCATGAATCTTCCATGCAATAGCTGGTTTATGAGCTTTCAACACAGAAATGAGTTGCGATTTCTCATTTTCAGTAAGAGAAGACGATATTATTACAGGTAATTCAGATTCACCATGTAAATAAGCGTATTCTAAATGGTTTGGAAGTGGCTTTAACTCTAGTGTCGGTGGTTCATCTATCGATGATTTATATCAATATCTGTCTTCTTCTTTTAGCATTTGAATTTCTTCCGTTGTTGGTTCATATCCATTAGCCATTAGTGTAGCTAACATTTCAGTTTCATCAATTGGTTCAGTTCCTTCTCCTAAAGAACATACTCCTGTTCCTTGTAATTCTGGAAATTCTTCTAACAATTCTTCATGTGATTCTATAGTTTGAATATAATAACATGTATCATCTGCAGATTGTGGTTGTTGCATTGCTCTATCAACTTAAAAGGTAACACTCTCGTCCTCTATACTTAGGGTCAGTTTCTTACCAAACACGTCTATCATTGCTTTAGCCGTCTTTAAGAATGGTCTTCCTAATATGAGAGGAACTTGAGAATCTTCTTCCATGTCCAGAACAACAAAATCTACTGGAAATACTAAGTACCAACTTTAACTAGCATGTTCTCCATTATCCCTCAAGGATATTTTATTGATCTATCGGCTAGTTGTATGCTTTTTCTTGTTGGTTTCAATTCTCCAAGGTCTAGTTTAGCGTATAGTGAATACGGCATTAGATTTATACCAGCACCTAAGTCTGCCAATGCTTCTATTGAACTAAGACTACCCAGAAAACATGGAATTGTGAAACTTCCTGGATCAGATAATTTTTCTGGTATCTTATTCAACAGCACTGCTGAACAATTAGCATTCATAGTAACAGCCGAGAGTTCTTCCATTTTCTTTCTATTTGTGATTAGATCTTTCAAGAATTTAGCATATCTAGGCATTTCTGAAATTACATCAATGAAAGGAAGATTTACATTTATTTGTTTAAACATATCCAAGAATTTGGATTGCTCGGCTTCAAGTTTCTCTTTCTTCATTTTACTCGGGTAAGGAAGTGGTGGTTGGTATGGTTTAACATAAGGTTTAGCTTTAACTGTGTTATCTTCATTAACCTTTTCAACTACCGGTTCTTTTTCCTTATCTTGTTCAGGTTGTGGTTCTTGTGGAGTAGGAATAGCTTCATCAAAAATTACAGGTATTTCAGGTGGTTTAAGTGTTGTACCACTTCTTGTGGTAATGGCTTTAGCTGTTTCATTCTGAGGGTTAGCATTTGTATTACTAGGTAAACTTCCCGGTTTTCTTTCACCTATTAACCTTGCTAGGTTACTCACTTCTTGTTCCAAATTTTGAATAGAAGCTTGTTGATTTCTAAATGCTTGAGCATTTTGTTCATTCGTTTGTTTCTGAGATGTGAAAAACTGCGTTTGAGTTTCAACTAGCTTCGTCATCATATCTTCTAAATTCGGCTTTTTATCATCGGGTTGTGGTGGTTTGTTTTGAAAATTAGGTCTTTGCTGGTTGTAAGTATTATTGGATACTTGTTGATTGCTAGGACCTTGTTGGTTGGTGTATGGAATATTTCGGTTATAATTCTGGTTTTGATTGTAAATCGGTCTTGGCGGTTGATAATTATTCTGATAATTATTTCTAGGCCTTTGGTTTATGTATGAAATATTCTCTCTTTGTTCCATTGTTAGCTCAATACTAAGACAATCTTTTGTCAAATGTGGTCCTCCACACTGCTCACAACTAATTCGTATTGAGTGTATATCCTTAGTCATCTTTTCCATTCGTCTCTCAACAGCATCTATCTTTGCGGAAATGGAATCTAAGTCATGGCTAGAATCGGCTCTAGCTGCTTTAGATGATCTAATGATATCTTTTTCTTGGTGCCACTCATGTGAGTGGGAAGCAGTGTTATCAATAATTTTGTAAGCATCAGTTTCGGTTTTCTTCATAATAGAACCACCAGCTGCTATATCTATGTCTTTTCTTGTAGTGATGTCGCATCCTTGGTAGAATATTTGTACTATTTGACAAGTGTCTAAACCATGTTGCGGACATCCTCTTAATAACTTTCCAAATCTAGTCCACGCCTCATATAGAGTTTCATTCGGTTTCTGTGTGAACGTAACAATTTCTCCTTGAAGTCTTACGGCTTTAGATGCCGGAAAGAATTGTTTAAGAAAATTTTCAACTAAAACGTCCCATGTAACAATCGCCCCTTCAGGTAACGATTCCAACCAATCTTTGGCTTCTCCCTTTAAAGTCCAGGAAAATAACATGAGATATATCTGTTCATCTTCAACTTCTCTTATTTTACATAGTGTGCAGATCCTATTAAAGGTACGAAGATGTTCATTTGGATCTTCCTTCGGCGCACCACTAAATTGGCATTGATTAGTCACCATATGTAGAATTTGTCCTTTGATTTCATAATCTGGCGCATTAATGTCTGGATGAGTAATTGCGTGACCTTGGCCAGTGCGTTTAGCTTGCATTCGGTCTTCCATACTTAGAGGTTCCAGATTTTTCATGATTGAATTTGTTGAATCTGAATCACTAGAGGATTCTAATTTAATGGTTCGTTCCTCAACAATCTCTGTTTGAATAATTGGTGGTTCCGGAGGAAAGATTAATGGTTCAGGATCTATGAATTGTCCCTGAATATTCTCCGGATTCTCAATTGTGAGGTCAGGTTCAAAAAATGGATTATCGGAAATTTAAATTGGAGTACTTGGTCGACTGGATGACGATTCTAAAGAAAAATCAACGGCGACAATATTTGCTAGATGTCTTGATCTGGTTACAGGTGGTGAACGTACAAAAGGTGGTGAACGTCTTGCTCGGTGCATTCACTGAATATCCTATTAGTTTTTAAAAGGAAAGAAAAATTATATAAGTTATCCAATTAATAGACTTTTCTGATTTTGCCCACGTTTCGAATAGCCAAAAGATGCAGCAGAGGGGCAGAATTCGTTTGGTCTCAATATAATTGAGTACTGTTTGGCTCCAATAACTCGGTCCACGTACAAATCCAACTATTACTACGAACCAGAAAATTTTGATGTCTATCAATTTAACCACTTAAAATAAATTTTCGTAATTTTAAGAAATTTAGAGAAGAAGTAGAAAAAAATTCTATGTCCTAAAAACTAGAATGGCGAGAAATAAGAAAGAAAAAGAAAGAGCGCGTCGAAATAGGTCGAAAAAGAAAAGGGTTGAAAAATAAAAGGCGTCGAAAAATAAGAAAGAAAAAGAGTGACTTATAAAACTTAAAAACACTCGACTAACCTAACCTTATTACTATCACTAACTTAAAATTAAAATTACAAATTGAGATTACTAATTGGAGTGATAATTGATACATAGGTAAAAGGCGTCGAAAAATGAAAGTAAGAAAGTAGCGCGTCGAAACTTAAAAAGGAACTAAAAACTAAGAATTAAAAGTTGTGTCAAAAAATATTAAAGCTTACAAGTAAAACTATATCCCAAATGGCAATATCTTAAAAAGGTACTAAAACTTAAAAAGGCGTCGCAAAATTCTAAAGCACCTAAATCTTAGTCTAAAGAGAAAGCACTTAAGGAATTTTATGGCAAAGCCTAAAAATCTAGAAATAAAAATAACTATGGTAAAAACTAAGTCTTAAAACTAAATACGAACGAAAAATATAAAAATTACGCTAAAACAATTAAAAAGGGACAAAATATAAAAATATACTAAAAGTTGTAAAAAGTACAATTTTTATAAAAATATTATTTTTATATTATTTATTTTATAAAAGTATTAATTTTTATATATTTATAAAACTAATTAAAACTTTAAATACAAATTAAATAACAAAACTAAATTAACTAATAAAATACTAAACCCTAATTAGGGTTTAAGTATAATTAATAATAATACTCCGTAATGATTACTGAATTAGGGTTGTATGTTGCCTGTCAGAAGACCTCATGCGATTGCATGAGTTTATGCCTTCGGGCCCATGCGATCGCATGAGCTTGGATTTTGGGCCAGTTTACGGGCTGTAACAGTACCGGGCTCGAGTAATTTTTTTTTCTGTTTTAAATATTTATATAATATAATTACAAAATATTTAAATAAAATTTATATTTTTACAAACTAAAATAAAAATAAAGAAACTTTATAAAACTTATATATTTAACAAAATCTTAAAAATATTTATATTTTTGTTTTCTTTTTATATTTTTGAATTTTTAAAACGTATTTTTACAAAAGCGTATTTTTTATAAAAGTAAACTAAAAATAAAAATCTTTTTTTTTATTTAGCGTTGCGCTTCCGGCTTTTAAGCAAGATTTTGAATCCCCGACAGCGGCGTCAAAAATACTTGATGTGCGTAGAGGTGTATATGAAATAGCTTATATTTTACTAGGAAAAACTATTAAATACGATACAATTTTACACAAGATATTTATTTATTTATAGAATGGATAAACTTAAACCTTGCTACAACACTTATAGGCAGTGTACCTAATCGTACAGTAGTGTAGTTTTTAGTAAGTCCGGTTCGTTCCACAGGGAATCTTTTAAACAAAGCTTAACGCTATATTAGTTTAATTTATAAAAATACAAATATATATATATGTAATATTATTATTATAAAAGGGGGGGTTTTTACCGTTTAATGACCGGTTTTTCGATTTTAAAACTTAGTCGCAGTTAAAACCTAATGTAAAATATTAAAAATAAATACAAGACTTAATTTAAAGCGTAAAGTAAATAACGATAAGGAAATTGCGATAAATAAAAGTGCGAGTGTATAAACTTGCGATAATTAAAAAATACGATAATTAAAAGTGCAATTAAATACAATGACAATAAATAAAAATGCGATAATTAGAAGTGCAATTAAATATGAAAATAAAGGAATTATGCTTATTTAAACTTCCGTAATCATGATGTTTGACCTGTTGATTTTAGTTTTATGCCCATGGGTTAATTGTCCTTTGTCCTGGATTATTTAATATGTCCGTCTGGTTTTTGTCCATAACAGTCCATCAGTCATAAATATAAAGTGCGAGTGTCCTCGTCAAATTATCCTTATACCCGAAGTCAAATATTCCAACTAATTGGGGACTTAAACTGTAACAAGATTTTAAGACTTTGTTTAATAATTACACCAGGATATCGACTGCGTGTAACCCAAGGTTTTAATACTTTGTTATCAATTATGCCAAGTGTCCTTGTACATAATTTCACCCCAGTTTTAATAATTTCATAGACTATTAATTCATTCCCGTGTCCGGTTAAATGAACGATTATTCGTACATATAAATATCCCGCCCATCGTGTCCGATCGAGTGTATATGGTTATTTATAGGGACGTCCAATTGTAAATCTTTATATTAAAATTAACAAACTATCATTTAGTTAAACAAATATAAAGCCCATTAATAGCCCATAGTCTAATTTCCACAAGTGTCGTTCTTTTGTCCAAACCCCAATTATGGTACAAAGCCCAATTACTCAATTTTAGTAATTAGCCCAACATCATGATTACTTCATTTTAAATAAGCATAATAATAACTTAGCTACGAGACATTAAATTAAAAATGTTGAACATAACTTACAATGATTAAAAATAGCGTAGCGTTACACGGACAGAATTTCGACTTACACCCTTACAACATTCGCTAACATACCCTTATTATTAGGATTTAAAATTAAAATTAAAATTAAAATATAAATATATATATACGTTTACATATAGATAGAGAGATTGATGGATGGATATTGATGAACCAAACACTCGTTTTTATAGGGCATGTGGGCTGGAAAAGGTGCTCATGCGATCGCATGAGCTTTACCCTTCAGGCTCATGCGATCGCATGGCCAGCTGGGGAGGCTCAAAAGTCTACAAAAACATGGGCTGCTTATTTATTTATTATATAATATAATATATATAATTAAATTTAATTATATATATATATATTATATTATATTCTTGTACTCCGTTGATTTGTAATTTTTAGTCCGTTGCGTCGAGCGTTGAGAGTTGACTCTGGTCCCGGTTCCGGATTTTCGAACGTCCTTGCGTATAATTTAATATCTTGTACTTTGCGTTTTGAATCTTGTACTCTCTGTAATTTTGAGACGTTTCTCATCAATAATTGGAACCTCTTTGATTGTACTTTGTACTTTTGAGCTTTTTGATCGTTTGCGTCTTCAATTCGTCGAATCTGTCTTTTGTCTTCACCTTTTATTATTTAAACGAATATCACTTGTAAATAGGACAACTGCAACTAAAAGCTTGTCTTTCTTGAGGAATAATACTATGAAATATATGTTCGTTTTTAGCATTATCAATTATCCCTAAATTATATCACTCAAAGTGTATCTTAAACTTTCGAGTGTTTTGATCAATTACTTCTATAAATCATCGTCTCGTAGTATATACATATATATACATTTTCATTTTGAAATAGTGTTTTACTGTAGCAAAGTTACTGTAGCAAAGTTTTTTTACTGTAGCAAATAGTGATTTCCGAAAACACTGTAGCTTTTCGGGTACTGTAGTAATTTGAAAATACTGTAGCAAATTAGTGTTTTACTGGTTCATCTTAAACGTTTTAGTTAACTTATCTAAATATCAATCGAATAAATAATCAAATGTTACCATCGTTTACTAAATAACTTGAAATCATATATATTCAAATAGATATATAAACCAATAAGTTTAATGTACGGTATCATGCAATTAAAACTTTGTTACGTTTTCAAGTTATGGTATATATATGTATCTATTTACATATAATGGTTCGCGAATCATTGAGAACAACCGAAGGGTACTTGAATAGTTCAAATATTTTGAGATTCGATTTTACATACTTTGCTTATCGTGTCGGAAACGTTAAATCATTTAAAGATAAAGTTTAAATTTGGTCAAAAATTTCCGGGTTGTCACAGTACCTACCCGTTAAAGAAATTTCGTCCCGAAATTTGAGTGAGGTCGTCATGGCTAACAATAAAAAAGTTTTCATGACGAATATGAGTTGGTAAATAGAATTTTATCACCATTGAATAATACGGATAAAACAATCCGATTACTCGTAGCGTATGAGAGAAGTTATCGTAATAGAGTGAAATGGAGAATAGAGATTCGTCTTATCTCTTGATGTAGTAACGATTGATTTCCGAAATTTAAGGAATAGAAAATCTTCATAATTTAAATAAGATTTGATTCTTCAGAATTTAAGGAAATTAGGATTTCCTTTGATTAAATGCGTATTCTGCCTCGATTGTTATGTCTGATATTTTGCTATAAATTGACCTCTTCCGTTTCATTTATTTTCACCACTCCTATAATCTTCTTTCTTATTTCATACTTACAAAAGATTTGTGGAAATGCTTCATCAAGTTCTGATTCTTGATATTTTCTTGACTATCATATCATTCATTCTTCTTTTTCATCTGCCACCAGAGGTGGTTATTTTCTTCTACTATTACCTTGGGGTTATATTGTTTTTTATTTTCCCGTGTCTTTATATTGCTATACGCATTGATATACACGGTTTGTAATTTTGGGGTTATTTTCGGGCTTTATATTTTCCATTATATTTTGGAGCTTCATGCTTTCGTTTTCTCTTCCCGACTTTAAGTCAAGCGAATAATGGTCCAGAATTCGTAGGTATGAATTTCGAAATGAACATAATTAATGTTCTAAGAAAGAAACGGTAATGGCATAATCTGACTTGTCAAATTACCAGAATACCTCGAAAAAGACCGAATCATCAAGAGAAATATTTTCTTGATATGTTTAGAGGTTAAATTGAATGAAAGAGTTATGTAACATGGTTCATGATGAGGGTATGATCTGTGAACCTTTATCACGTTCCATTAGAAACTCGGCATGACTTACTGTAATATAATCAAGTTGATCAAGTGTCATTATATTATACTAACTCATGCTTCAATTCCCAACACTACTTCAAAAACATCCATTTTTCGAAATTTTCAGAAATTAGAAACTAAAATAGTTTCTTTTATGATGTAACACAGATAGCGTGAAGAGATAAATAATTTCAGATGATAATAGTTATGAAGATATCTTCAGAAATATCGAAGATATTTATAATGAAAGATATGGTAATATCTTAGAATTTCTAATATCGAAGGATGATGAAGAAGATTTGTTCGTTACGGATTTTGAGTCAGGAGCAAGGTATTCGTTAATGACTTCAGCAGATACTGAATCATTTGTATTCTTTGAAGGCAGGTTTAGTCTTTGTGATTTGTCCACAGCCTCCTTCATGGTCTGCTCAATCCGTTTTCAGTTCCAAACCTTCTCTTTTTCTCAGCTTTACCACCATACTATTCTTTATCATCAAACTTTTGACTGTTAAGGTCGTTTATAGTTTTTGCTGCTTCATCAGCATTTTTCAAAATTCGGAGAACTAGTTTCGCAGTTTGGGTGTTTTTCAGAAACTTCACCTTCGAAGTAAATAAGTCTAGGAGATAGACATTATATGTATATATATAACTGTTGGCGTAGAATTTCTGCGAAATTCAAAATACTGATTGCTAATTTTTGGTAGTTGGTATGGCAATTACCGTTACAAGATGTGGATGAGTACAATAAAGTGTATTCAATACTTGTAAGGACGTATTTACACTCGTAATACATTATATGTAAATACATTTTAACATAAGTTAATTACGTCGTTTAAATAGTAACATATATATTGTTTGAAAACTCTTTAAATTAGTAGTATGAAAATATATATATATATATATATATATATATATATATATATATATATATATATATATATATATATATATATATATATATAATATATATATATATATATATATATATATAATACTTTGTTAATATACTTAACGAGATATTTAATTATCATATTTTCAAGTTAAATATATATAAATTCATATATATACATAATAATTAAACAATTAAACAATTAAATCAGGTTATGACGTTCGTGAACCGTCGGAATAAAAGGGTGACCAAAAGCTTGTGTAAAACTCTTTCTGGAGGTTCAAGATTTATTAAAATTCATTGCTTATCAAGTCAAAATTATATAAAGATTAAGTTTAAATTTGGTCAGAAATTTCCGGGTCGTCACAGTAACTACCCGTTAAAGAAATTTCGTCCTGAAATTTGATCGAGGTCGTCATGGCTAACAATAAGAATGTTATTATGATGAATATAAGTTGATTCATAGGGTTTTATCATAATTGAGAAATATGGATAAAATAATTCGATTACTCGAAACGTATGAGTGAAGCTATTGTAAAAGAGTGAAATAAGAAAATAGGGATTCGTCTTATCTTTTGACGTCATCACGGTTGATCTCCAGATTAAAGAAAATCTTTGTAATCTATATAAGATTTGATTCTTCGGCGATTAAGGAAATTATGATCCTCTTTGATTTAATGCAATAATCTGTCTCGATTTCTCTATCGGATATTTTACTATAAATCAACCTCCTACGTTTCCTTATTTCCACATATCCCATCTTTTATACTTTCTTCCTTTCTTTGTACTTCTAAAACATTCGTCAATATGCTCCATCCAGTTTTAATTCTTGATATATTCTTGACTATCACATCTGTCATTCTTCTTTTTCATCTTCCACCGGAGGAATCCGTTAATTTCTACTATGCTCTTGGGTTTATAGTGTTCTTAGTTTTTCCATGTCTTTATATTGCTATACGCATCGATATACACGGTTTGTAATTTCTGCATTGTCTTCGTGCTTATATTTTTCCTTATATTTTCGAGTTTCATGCTTCCGTCTTCTTTTCCCGACTTCAAGTCAAGCGAATAATGGTCTAGAATTCATAGATATGAAATTCGGAATGAACATAGCTAATGCTCTAAGAGAGAAATTGTAATAGCATAATTCTGAGAAGATAACGTCAAGTTATGTCACTTCTGCACCTCAAAGTGTTATGTATCAGACAACTTCGAACAAGGGAGCAAGTACCGAGGCTTTGAGAACAGAGAATATTCACTTGCGTATGATAACAGGAGTTGAGGAGGATATGGCGTTAGTCTCGATGGTAGTAAATTCTTACAATGATTTGTTACATGGGAGAATTGGTAATAGTCATTTGGAACAGGAAGACTACGATCAGATAGACGAGAACGAGATGGAGAAAATGGATATTCTATGGGCTATGGAAAGTGTGATTAGCAGGGCAAAAAGATACATTGAAAAGACTGGGGAAAAACACTTGGGTGTGAGTAAGAACACCAAGTTTGGTTTTGACATGAACAAAGTAAGGTGTCATAACTGTCAAGAGTTGGGTCATTTCAAGCAAAACTGCACTAAACCAAAACAGCAAGGATTTCATAACCCATTTCATAATCAGAAGCGTGAATCGAAGAATACTGTCAATGTTCCCATTATGGATTAATCATCGAAGGCTTTAGCAGTTACTTATGATGATGAGTCCTATGATTGGTCTTTCGATGTGACTGATGCTTACGATCGTCATGCTAATGTAGTTAGGATACAGATGACTGAGGAAGAGGAAATAAGAGAAAAGGCTGAGAGAGAAAAGATGGGTAACGTTGGAAGAGATAAACAATGTAAATGCCTAGGATGTAAGATGGAGGAACGTTTGGATAGGGCATGGTACTGGGCTAATTGTTTACGAAGAGGGTATGTGAATAAAAGGGTTCAAGAGAAGTTTAAATGGGCGAAACATAATGATGGAGATGTTTGGACCGACAGTGAATCTTCCAGCTCAGATGATGAACCGAGGAAGTTCTGTAAACAAACTGGTGGTTCGTCTGGTATCATTACATAGGGAAGTGTTGCAGACAGGTTGGTGGTCGAGAAAGGAGGTTTGTCAGATTTTGGTTCGGATAGCTCAAGTTTAGAATCGGAGTCAGAATCTGATTCAGAGTCTGGTCAAGCTAATGAGAAAGCTCCACGCCTATATGCATTTATGGCTGATTCGTCAAGTAAAGCCAAGGTAACTCTAGAAAATGAATTTGTCTGTACTAAATGTGTTAACCTTGAAAAGCAGCTTAGTGAACTTAGAGAGTCGGTTAAAACATGCAATAGATGTTTAACTCTAGAGGATCAGTTCAAAATATTGTCTGATATTTGCCTAAACTGTAATAATTGTGTTGCTTTAAATCAAGAAATAGATGTCCTTAAAAAGGCTTATCAAGTTCTTAAGAGGCAATATGAGGATAATCTGTATTTTAAGAATAGAGAAAAAGAGTTTACGGACATAATTAAGACATTAGACGATCAGGTGACCGATTTGAAGTCGAATGTGCTGTTAAATACTCAGACCATAATAAGGCAGATTAAGGAGATAGATGAGATTAAGAGATAAAAAGAATCCTTTAAGATCAGTTTTGAAATTGAAAAGGAAAAGGCTTATATTTATAAGAAATCTGCGTTTGTCCTAAGAGTGTTGTCAGAATGTTGGAGGAAAAGAAACTAGTGGTGATTATAGACAGTGTCCTCCTCCATTCGAGCATGACTATAGTTTCCCACCACTGGAGAAATAGTTCGGGGAAGATTATGTTCCCATTCAATCGACCGAACAAGATAAGGGTAACGAGATAGGTACATCTGAGACTCATAGTGCAGGAGTAGAAAAAACTGAAAATGTAGAAAAACCTAACCCTGAAACTGTTAAAATTCTTGAAAAACCCGGCAAATCAGAGACCAATAAAGATTAGGAACCGATCGCCAATTAAATTTGTTAAAGGTCCTAATTTTGAGGAGGAGGACTTCTTGAAACCTGCTGGAAATTTGCAATCAAAGTATGTTCCTCCACCAAAACGGTCTACTGATAGAACTCCTGAGCGATCTCATGTAAACAGGAGATCTCCACCCAGGTATTTTAGAAATAGATCTCCACCTGCTCGTAGACCTAGCTTCAATTCCCATTTTAGGGATGATAAAATTGAAACTGTGCGTACATGTTTGCATTGCGGGTTGGGAGGTCATAGGGCGGTTCATTGTTCTAAACGATTTGTGAAATGTCCCGTTCTTATTGATTAAAAACGTTCCATATTAATTGATTTCGTTGCGAGGTTTTGACCTCTATATGAGACGTTTTTCAAAGACTGCATTCATTTTTAAACAAACCATAACCTTTATTTCATCAATAAAGGTTTAAAAAGCTTTACGTAGATTATCAAATAATGATAATCTAAAATATCCTATTTACACACGACCATTACATAATGGTTTACAATACAAATATGTTACAACAAAATAAGTTTCTTGAATGCAGTTTTTACACAATATCATACAAGCATGGACTCCAAATCTTGTCCTTATTTAAGTATGCGACAGCGGAAGCTCTTAATAATCACCTGAGAATAAACATGCTTAAAACGTCAACAAAAATGTTGGTGAGTTATAGGTTTAACCTATATATATCAAATCGTAACAATAGACCACAAGATTTCATATTTCAATACACATCCCATACATAGAGATAAAAATCATTCATATGGTGAACACCTGGTAACCGACAATAACAAGATGCATATATAAGAATATCCCCATCATTCCGGGACACCCTTCGGATATGATATAAATTTCGAAGTACTAAAGCATCCGGTACTTTGGATGGGGTTTGTTAGGCCCAATAGATCTATCTTTAGGATTCGCGTCAATTAGGGTGTCTGTTCCCTAATTCTTAGATTACCAGACTTAATAAAAAGGGGCATATTCAATTTCGATAATTCAACCATAGAATGTAGTTTCACGTACTTGTGTCTATTTTGTAAATCATTTATAAAACCTGCATGTATTCTCATCCCAAAAATATTAGATTTTAAAAGTGGGACTATAACTCACTTTCACAGATTTTTACTTCGTCGGGAAGTAAGACTTGGCCACTGGTTGATTCACGAACCTATAACAATATATACATATATATCAAAGTATGTTCAAAATATATTTACAACACTTTTAATATATTTTGATGTTTTAAGTTTATTAAGTCAGCTGTCCTCGTTAGTAACCTACAACTAGTTGTCCACAGTTAGATGTACAGAAATAAATCGATAAATATTATCTTGAATCAATCCACGACCCAGTGTATACGTATCTCAGTATTGATCACAACTCAAACTATATATATTTTGGAATCAACCTCAACCCTGTATAGCTAACTCCAACATTCACATATAGAGTGTCTATGGTTGTTCCGAAATATATATAGATGTGTCGACATGATAGGTCGAAACATTGTATACGTGTCTATGGTATCTCAAGATTACATAATATATAATACAAGTTGATTAAGTTATGGTTGGAATAGATTTGTTACCAATTTTCACGTAGCTAAAATGAGAAAAATTATCCAATCTTGTTTTACCCATAACTTCTTCATTTTAAATCCGTTTTGAGTGAATCAAATTGCTATGGTTTCATATTGAACTCTATTTTATGAATCTAAACAAAAAAAGTATAGGTTTCTAGTCGGAAAAATAAGTTACAAGTCGTTTTTGTAAAGGTAGTCATTTCAGTCGAAAGAACGACGTCTAGATGACCATTTTAGAAAACATACTTCCACTTTGAGTTTAACCATAATTTTTGGATATAGACTCATGTTCATAATAAAAATCATTTTCTCAGAATAACAACTTTTAAATCAAAGTTTATCATAGTTTTTAATTAACTAACCCAAAACAGCCCGCGGTGTTACTACGACGGCGTAAATCCGGTTTTACGGTGTTTTTCGTGTTTCCAGGTTTTAAATCATTAAGTTAGCATATCATATAGATATAGAACATGTGTTTAGTTGATTTTAAAAGTCAAGTTAGAAGGATTAACTTTTGTTTGCGAACAAGTTTAGAATTAACTAAACTATGTTCTAGTGATTACAAGTTTAAACCTTCGAATAAGATAGCTTTATATGTATGAATCGAATGATGTTATGAACATCATTACTACCTTAAGTTCCTTGGATGAACCTACTGGAAAAGAGAAAAATGGATCTAGCTTCAATGGATCCTTGGATGGCTCAAAGTTCTTGAAGCAAAATCATGACACGAAAACAAGTTCAAGTAAGATCATCACTTGAAATAAGATTGTTATAGTTATAGAAATTGAACCAAAGTTTGAATATGATTATTACCTTGTATTAGAATGATAACCTACTGTAAGAAACAAAGATTTCTTGAGGTTGGATGATCACCTTACAAGATTGGA